>NC_065579.1:11060084-12316084 GCF_024542745.1 Macaca thibetana thibetana
CCACAGTCTCTCTGTTGGTTTCTCCTTATTTTTCCAACCTCTCTACATGGGGATTCCCTGGGCTCAGCTCTTTGGCCTCTTTTCTTTTCTCTCTACCCTCACTCCCTAAATAATCTCATCTAGGCTTATGACATTTAAAACCACCTAAATGCTGATGGCTCTCCAATTTCATCTCTAGCTTGGGCACCTCCTCTCAACTACAGGCGTGATATTTCAACTGCCGTCTTGGCATTTCTCATGTTTAATGTCTAACAGAATGCCCATGTCCAAAACTGAGCTCCCCATATTGCCCCAAAATTTGTCCCCCACAGCCTTCCTCATCTCAGAAAGTAGACACTCCATTCTTCCAGTTGCACAGGCCAAAAATCCTGGGGCATCTTTGATTCCTCTCTCATCCTGCACATCTGAGTCACCAGCAGATCCTCTCAGCTCCACCTTTAAAGTTTATCCAGATTCAACCACAGCCGCTACTACCCTGGAACAGGCCACTACCACCTCTTTCAAGGAGGACTGCTGGAGCCTCCTAGCTAATATTTCCTCTTTCATTCTTGTATCTCTATGGTCTATTATCAACTTGGCGACAGTACATTGGGTAACATCACCCTGCCACTCAACTTCTCCAGTGGCTTCCTGTCTAATTCAGATTAAAAAACAAAGTTCTGACAATGACCTGATCTCCCTTACCACTCTGGTCCTAACTGCACACATTAGCCTCCTCGTGTATGAACATTTCAGGATGCTCCTGCCTCAGGGCCTTGGCACATGCCATTCCTCTTATTCATTTCCTTCATCTTTTATTTTTTTTCCCCAGTGTCATCTTCTTAGTAAGGCCTTCCCTCACTACCCAGTTTAGATTGTAACTTCATTCCCTACCCTTCCTATCTCCCTTGCCTACTTTGTTCTTCTTCTTAGTATGTAACCCTATCTAATATACCACACATCTCAACTTATATTGTGTATTGTCTAGCTCTTCTATCCACAATAACAGCAATTTAGTAGCTCTTCTCTCTGCCATATCCCCAAGTGTCTAGAAAAATATCTGACACATAATATGCACTCAATAAACATTCATTAAATGAATGAATCTTGAAAATACAGAATATTTTATTACATTCTGTAAATATCACTATGATCCTATTAAGATGGTGATGTAGGATTTTGGGGCTTGTTTTAAAAGAAGTGAAAGGATAAGAAAAAGACTGAAATTCCATCACTACCACCCTTGTATAAGACAACACCTCTCAAGGTAACTGCCTTTAAAAACTTGAATTCTTTTAGAGAAAAGTCAGAGAGTAAGAGATATGTTTGTTTCCAGATAGGAAAGGAAAGAAAGATGTTATGAAGGTTTCAGACAAGAGGGTCAAACACCAAACCAATCTAGGCAGTCTGAAATCCTGCGGTAACAACCAGATGACCTGTTGGAAGGGTCAGGGTTAGGAAATCATTCCAAATTCCTCTCCTCCCCCAAAATAAGGCTAAGTAGCAGTTTGTGATTAAGGCCAAAGGTGGCAGAGACCCTTCAGGGCACTTTATCTGTTTGATTTACAAATAAGGAAACTCATATCTAGGGGAGAGGAAAGACCACGTCACCCAAGGCCAGCAGCCTAGATAATGGTTAAACCAGGTCTGAAAACCAAGGTTGTTGACTCCCAGGCCAATGAGCTCTTCTGTACCACAGCCACTAACACAACCACCTCCACAGGCCTCTGTAACGGCAGAGTCATACAATAGGCGGATTTCATTTCCCTGGTGCATGTGGCAGTACCCAGGCAATGCCAAAAACGACTCCACAGGAAATTCCTTAGCTGGGAGTCCCACAGAGAACCAGAATGGGACTTGAAAAAAAAACTAAATTCCACTGGGGTATTCCAGCCAATGGGAATGGAGCCCAGAAAATCACTGGTGTTTTCTGTTTAAAGATATTTTTTTTAAATAGCTATCTTTGAAGAATGAAGAGTGGTCATGTGCTTCTGGAAAAATGAAATCATTGCTTTGAAATAAATATGAGGGAAGAAAATAAATAACTCTACATATATTAAAATAAACCAGTTCCAAGCTGCAAAGTTAACCCTTGCCTTTTTTTTTTTTTTTTTTTTTTTTTAAGTATTTACCAACCAAGCTTAACTGAAATCACAGAGAAGAAAGAGCCTTTCAGGACTCAAAGAGGAAGCTGCAAATTAAAAGGGAAAGAGGATGAAAGAAGAGCATGAACATTCAGTGAGCATGTGCCCTATAGCGGGCTTTATCACAGACAGGGTATTCTTTATTCCTGGCAATAGTCCTCCAAGGCAGATAGTATTATTTGCATTTTGATGAGGAGGAAAATGAAGCTTACTTAAGGTTATAGAGCTGGTAAGTAGCAGAACCAGCACTCAAGTGTTTTCTGACCCCAAATTTCATGATCTTCTCTTACCCCATGATATACAATGCTGGACAAGTTTCCTATTTCTCTGGGCTTCAGTTTCCCATCTGCAAAATAAGGGCCCTAGCTCAAAGCATCTCTAATTTGTCGTATAGCTCTGATAGTCTATGGACTTACTATGTTGGACATATTCCTTACTTGGTAGTCCTCTCAGTTCTCAGGGATCCTGATCCCCAGGAAGAATCCTAGCATTGAGCTGGTCTCTGTCCAGATGGGCATGAGGAAAGCAATAAAGGCAACAATTTTTCCCAACCCTACACCAGGAATTTCAGCCTCTGGAACTATAATTCAGTGCCTGTAGTTCTATTCCTGGCTTGAACATCAAGACAAGCAAACAAAAGCTCCAGTGGGAGAGGCCCAGGATCCAGGAATTTCCCTGAGGAGTTTATTTATAACACATAAGATACATCTAACAAGTTCATTATGTGGCATGTGGCAATGTATGCAAAGAAAGAACCATCATAGAGAAATCTTCGCCAAGACAGGAGCAAAGCCCATGAGCAAACCTAGAATTCCCTATATGTAGCAAGTATAAGAGGCAGTAAGAGAGGAAGGTGAGGCCTCCTTAGATTGAAACATCTTCCTAGCAGATCAGGAAGAGTCTTGGGAAACAGTTCTGGACTAAAACTAGGTGAGACTTGGATGCTTCGCTCTACCATCACCTGACAGTGGGCCCTGGGGTTAGTTACTCCCACCTTCTCATCACATTTTGTCATTTTTGAAATGAAGCGATTGAGTCTCTAATGGTTCTTCCAACTCTAACATCCCATGACTCTGTAAATACTTGCTTCCCTAAGTAGACTTTGAGAATCATAAAGTCTTACAGTTGGAAGGAAAGCGTATGAAATAGAAAGGAGAGAGAAATATATGAGTTCTTAGCAGGAGCATCTATTCTATTCTCGAATGGATAAAATGAAGAGGAAAGAGTGTAGGCTGGAAACGGAATGAGTTGGAATTAGCCTGGCAAAGGGACAAGAGGAACAGATGGAACAGCATGTGTGAGGTGTCATTATGGCCCTGTGTGGAGGCCGGGTTGTAGGAAGGCAAGAACAGGGAGAACAGTTGAGTGTGTTGCAGTGAGATGGCAGACAAGGCAGATCCAAACCCATGTTCCCCTCTAGAAACATTACAACAACCAGAAACTCGACGAAATTAACTTTATAGGAGTGTTGGAAAATGGCAAAAGGTCCACAGCAAAGAAGTGAATACTCAGTCAAGAAAAAGCCACATTCGAAACATCAGGAAATTCGTGGTGTTTCTACTCACCCTTGACCCACCCTTTCCCTGGTGTGGCACAGGGGAGAGGCAGCAGCCCATGCCCAATATCCTCCCTCAGAACAGAAGGAGCAGATCAGACCTTATTTGCAATGTTTTAACATCTTTGTGGGGCTGCCTGGAGGGCTGATCTCTCTCTTTAACCTAGGGTCGCAGGCATGGGAGTCTGCTTTAGAAAGCTTCAGGGAAACTGCAGATCCACAGACACCCGTGGCGAGACATTATACGTGGAGCTACACAATAGATCATCTAAGACCCAGAGGAGAAGCTGGAGGGAGACTCTGGGAAATGAAGACATTCAAAAGCAGACCTGTATACTGGGAAACTGAAAAAGCCATAGGCCCAGGCAAGATGCATGCTCAAAAAAGAACTGAAAAGACTTCAAGCTTTCACCTCTAGCTGATCCCTAGGTACAGGACATTCCCAGCTAATTGGTGAAGAGCTTCTCTGGCACAAAGCCAGTCTGCAAAGACTGGAAGAGGTGGCTGTACTCCAAATGCCCCATTTTTGAACAACAACAAAATTACCTAAAGAATTGAAAGCAAGAATTCAAACAGATGAATCCTTGTCCACTAATGTTTGTGAAAGCATTATTCATAATAGGCAAAAGGTAGAAACAATTCAAATGTTTTTCAATGGATGAATGGAGTTTTAGGTATCCTATTAGAAACAACAGAAAACAGACTAAGACAGAAAATTGGTACCAAGGAGTGGGGTGCTGCTGGTAATGAATACCTGAAAATGTGGAATTGGCTTTAGAATCATGTAATGGGCAGAGGCTGAAAGAATTTGGAGGAGCAGTCTAAGAAATGCCTAGATTCTGATGAAGGCTTAGAAGACAAAAAGACTAGGGAAAGTTTGAAACTCTTTAGAGATTGGTTAAGTGGTCCTGACCAGAGTGCTGATGGAAATATGAACAGTAAAGGCCATTCTGATGAGGTTTCAAATAGAACTGAGGAACAAGGTATTAGAAACTGGAATAAAAGCCATCTTTGTTATAAATTTGCAAAGAACTTGGCTGAACTGTGTCCACACTCAAGAACTCTGTGGAAGGCCAAATTTGGGAGTGATGAGCTAAGGTATCTGGCAGAATAAATTTCTAAGCAAAACAAGCAGCTGCATGGTTACTTTTGGCAGTTTACACTGAGGCTGAGGAACAAAAAAATAATTGAAAGAATTTATAATTAAAAGGGAAGCAGGGTGGAAAGATTTGAAAATTTCTCAGCCCGGCTGTGTAGAGAGTAAAAAAGCAAGGATGTAGCCCAGAGGCCATTTGCTAAAGAGATTAGCATGGCTAGAACGGAGCCAGGTGCTATTCCTCAAGACAATGGAAGAAAGACCTCAAAGGCATTTTAGAGATCTTCAAGGCTGCCCCTCTTATCACAGATCCAGGGGCCTAGGAGGACAGAATGGTTTCAGGGAGCGAGCCCAGGCACTTTCTATGGGCTTACTATCCAAGACCACCTCCAGACTCTGTGCCCTGGCACAGTTCTCTGAGGCCACCCCAGCCAGAACTGAAGCAGGCCAAGGTGTAGCTCATGCTGCAGATCTGGAAGGTGAGTCATAAACCTTGGAAGCATCCACATGGTGCTAATTCCGCTGACTTGCAAGAAGCAAGAGCTATGGAGGCTTATTAAGCCTTCATCTAAGTTTCAGAAAATGTCATTGATAACCTGACAGCACAGAGACTTGTTGTGACAGTAGAGCCACCACAGAGAACCTCTACTACAGCAATGCCAAGCAGAAATATAAGGCCAGAGCTGCTGCAGAAGGTCTTCAGTAGGTTGATGCCTCATGGAGCTCTGGGAATGGAATTCCGCCAAGACCCCAGAGCTTTCAGTATGTAATGCCAGCCTAGAAGAGCTGGGTGGATGGACCCCAGCCAAGCTTCAGAAGCAGAGCTGCCCAAGGCTTGTGGGGCCCAACCCCCACACCAGTGTGTAGAGGATGCCAGAAATTGAGTCAAAGGAGACCATTCCAGAATCCTAAGACCCAATGTCTGCTTTCTTGGGTTTCTGAGTTGCTTAGAGCCTGTTACTGCTTCTTTCTTTTCTCTTTATCCCTTTTGGAATAGGAATGTGTACCCTATGCTTGTCCCACCATTGTATATTAGAAGTAGATATTTTGTTTTGATTTCACAGGCTCATATGTAAGACTTAGGACTTTGAACCTTTAAGTTGCTGCTAGACCAAGTTAAGAGCTATGCAGATGGAATGTATGTCTTTGTAGGTGGGAAGGACATGAGTTTTGGGGGGCTAGGACAGAATGCTATGGTTTGAGTGTCCCCTCAAAACCTCATATTGAAACTTAATCCCCAATGTGGCAGTATTGAAAGGTAAGGCTTATAAAAGGTGACCAGGTCATGAAGGCTTTGCCTCACAAATGGAGCAATTCATTCTTGGATTAATAGGTTAATGAATTAATGAGTTATCATGGGAGGAGAACTGATGGCTTTATAAGAAAAAGAAGAAAGACCTGAGTGAGCACATTAGCATGCTAAGTCCCCTTACCATGTGATGCCACCTTGTGATCACAGAGTCCCCACCAGCAAGAAGGCCCTCGCTAGATGCAGCCCCTCATCCTTAGGCTCCTGAGCCTGCATAATTGTAAAAAATATATTTCTTTGCTTTATAAATTACACAGTTTCAAGTATTCTGTTGTAAGCAACAGAAACTGGACTAAGACAAAATAAATAAGTAAAATGTGTTATATACATTCAAGGAAATACAATTCAACCTTAAAAAGGAAGGAAATTGTGATACATGCTTTAATATTACATACCTTGAAAATATTATGCTAAATGAAATAAGCCAGATGCAGAAGGACAAATATTGTGGCTACTATGCCACTGGAAACATGATTGCTTTCAATCAAGTGAATGCTTGAAATAAATATGAGGGGAAGAAAAGAAATGACTCTCTATATATTAAAGTAAACCAAGTAAAATAGTCAAATTCATAGACAGAAAGTTGAATGGTGGTTGTCATGGGGCTGTGAAATAGATTTGACAGTTTCAGTTTGGGGTGATGAAAAGGTTCTGGAGATAAACAGCAGTGATGGCTACACAGCAATGTGAATGTACTTCATGTCACTGAATTGTGCAATTAAAATTGGTTAAAATAAAAAATTTTATGGAAAACCAGAGGGAAAACATATTTTAGAATCAGGACATGTTGACTTTGAAACGCCTGTGAAACAGTCAAACAGAACTGTCATGGAAAACATAAATGTAAGAAGTCCAGAAGAAAATTCATGCCTTGAGATGTATATATGAGTCATTAGCATACAGATATTAAAGAACACTCAGAATAGATTCAATCAGCCAGAGGACATGGACAAATATGAGAGGATCAAAGAGACTAAGACTTGGAATTGGAGCTTAAAGAATACCAACATTCAGGAGGCAGGTAGAGGCAGAGAAACCTGTGAAGAAGAGAGGAAGGAGACAGAAAAGCTGAAGGTAAATCAGGAGGGTGCGTGTCCCTGAAACCAAGTAAAGCAAGTGTTTGGAGATGGTCAGTAGTGTTGAAGTCCTGTGAGAGGTCAAGAAAAATAAGGTTTAAATGTGTTGATTTTATGTAGCCATAAGATGCCTGCTGGTGAGCTGGATGAGGACAGTTTCTGCAACACTGTGGGATGAACACTAGCCTGCAGGATTAACTGGAAGTGTAAACATGGAGGCAGCCTATGAACAGTCCTTGAAACATTTCATTGTAAATGGAAGGAGAAAAGGCAGGATTTGGCTGGGCGCAGTGGCTCATGCCTGTAATCCTAGCACTTTGAGCGGCTGAGGCAGGTGAATCACCCAAAATCAGGAATTTGAGACCAGCCTGGCCAACATGGCAAAACCCTGTCTCTACTAAAAATACAAAAATTAGCTGGGAGTGGTGGTGGGCACCTATAATCCCAACTACTCGGGAGGCTGAGGCAGGAGAATCACTTGAACCCAGGAGTCGGAGGTTGCAGTGAGCCAAGATCACGCCACTTCACCCCAGCCTGGGTGAAAGAGTGAAACTCCATCTCAAAAAAAAAAAAAAAGAAAGAAAGAAAGAAAGAAAAGAAAAGAAAAGGCAGGATTTGGAGGGAATGTGTGGGGTTGAGGCAGGTGCTTCAGCGCAGAGAACAGAAAAGTTGGAGGTCCAGGGAGAGGGCAGATGGAGCTCTGGTCTGAGCTTTCATCGTCAGAGCTGACCCAATGGAGAAGACCTGGTGTAACAGTCAGAGTCCTTTGGTTGAAACACACAGAAATGGCAGCTGATTTAAGCATAAAAGGGCAAGTATTGAAAAGCTATGGAGAAAGTTCACAGAATCAAAAAGAAGAATGGAGAACAAGTCGCAGCAAAGGACAAAATTTGGCCATGCTGGGGATACGAATAGCAGAAACAATTTACAATCATGCCAGGGACCACCACTGGAATTGATAGGCTCCATCTGTTTTTAGTGTTTTTATCACTTTGCTCATCATTGAAATTCCAAGCAACTTCTCTTAGGCCATGTGCTTCTTGCTTGGGAGTTGAGGGGAGGTACAGAGTTCCTTGATATCCTACCATGTTATATTGCACGGGGAATAGGTAATTCCTGGAAAAGGAAGTCAGAGTGCTATTTTTAAAGGATATGGAGTAGACGTTGGGCCCCCAGAAAGAAACACAACCAGCACAGGACTGCAAAAATCAGAAACTGGAACTTTGACCTTGAGAAAGTCAGAGCAAGGCCACTAACCTTGTTTTCTGATACCCTTTCAGCACTTATTCATTCATGTTTTCATTCAGTTAGTGTACCACAACCCAAAGTGGAGGGAAGTTAACATCCTATGGGGCAACCTTCAGCCATTGAAAGATAGGAACCAGGGGACAGACACCCCTTTACCCCCAAGTGATCTGGAGATGCATTTCATCCGGCTTCTCAGATGGTTCTGTGGGACTGAAACACCCTTCACCAGTAGAGATGGCCAACTTGACAAGGCCTCCTTCCATTGGATTTCCCTCCTGCTTTGCTGTGCTCCCCCTATCTTACTCCAGCTTTCTGAGGTCACACTCCTCAGTCAAGTACTATCATATAAACCTCTGCCTTGACTTCTGCTTTCTAGAAACACAGGCTAAGGTAAGTGCAAGGCAAATCAGGAGCGAGAGGATGGGGTGGGGGAACAGGTGACAGCACGAAGTAGAAGGCCTGAGAAGAGCATCTGAGATGAGACTTGAGCCAACACTTGAGGGAGGTCAGACAGTGAGGCAAGCGAATTTCTTGGGAAAGACCATTCTAGGCAGAGGGAACAGGTAGAATAAGGTCCTAGGCAGGTACATGCCTATGTATTTGGGGAACAGCAAAGAAACCAGGGTAGCTACAGAAATGAGGGCAAAGGGTACTAGAAGATGTCAGTAACGTGGCTGAAGCCACATCACGTTTAACCTTGCAGGACTTGGCTTTTACAGAACAAAAAAGGGAGCACAAGAATGGCAGGATCTGACTTAATTTAAAAGGATTGCCCTGGCTGCAGTGCTGAGAAAAGATCTGTATGGGGAATGTGAAACATCCTCCCCTGTAGGATCCTGCTTGTAAGAACCAGAACTAGAACTAGAAAGTAAAAAAAAATTCAAACCCTTTCGAGGGAGGCTTGAAAGGAAAAAGTCTTCTTTAAAAGGCAGAACTATCCAAAGATGGCATGAGCTGCCTTAGGTGGTAATGATCTCCTGTCACTGGGGGTGCTCAAATACAGGCTGGAGAACTTGTCATTGGAAAGTGTGTGAAAATGCTTTATATGGGCTAATATAGGATGGCACAAAGACACTTCCGAATGCTTCATATCATGAGAGCCTCTAAGACCCAGAGACCCAGAGAGAATAATGACCCCCCTAAAGTCCCAGCAGAACCCAATTAAAATTGAACGAAAACCCACAGCTCCCAATGCAGGGCTCAGGGTCCTTCACCTGACCCCATGCTATCATCTTAAAACAAAACAAAAACAAAAACAAAAACAAAATGCTGTTCCCACTTCAAGTACCTTAATTTAAACTGATTTGCTTTGGGATATATAAGTGCAAGACCTAGAAAGAATGAGTGGTAAAGTGAGAAGGAGACTCCGAATACTGTCACAAGCGTAATATGCTAGAGAGGTGAGGATCTGGCTGGAGATGGCTCAGCTTATTGGTTCATTTATTCATTCAATACATTTTTATTGAACATTTGTTAAGCATTCAATAGAGGTGAATGAAATCCATGGAGCCTATGCTTCCTGGAACTTACATCCTCGCAGGGATGAGTAATTATAACTCATCTAACTGAGCTCTAACACCCTTGCTGGGACATTCATCCAAATTATAAGTTTGATGAATGTCCCAGCAAGGGTGTTAGAGCTCAGTGACAAAGACTCTCAGAGCAGAACACAGCCATTGGAGCAGCAAACCGGCAGGAGCAAGGGGGTGTGAGGGAGGGTGAAATCCCCAGAACACAGGTTGGGGACTGAGTAGGGCAGCTAGAGAAAGGGAAGCCGAGACCCAGTCCTAAAGAATCCAGGGCAAGTCATCAAGAAAGATCTCAGGGCTCAGTTTTCATAAAACTAGATGCAAAAGGAAGTCTATCCCTCAGTTAGAAGGCATTACACCAGGCAGTACAGGTCGATCACCTGGGTGTTTTATTCTAATTCAGATGCTCAGGTCCCACTCCCCCCAAATTTTGATCCCATTGGTCTGGGGTAGAGGCTAAGTACTTATATTTCTTTAAAATCTCCCCAGAATTTCTGAAGTACAGCTGGGGCTGAAAACTTCTGTAGCAAGCAGAGATGTCTGAGAAACCAGAGAGCACCCCCTGTATTCCCCTGCACTCACAGTATTCATTTCTTTGTCTAGTACACATATTCTGAACACCTGCTATCTAGCAAGTAAATCAGGACTTGCTAGATAGCAAGTGTTCAGAATATGGACTAGATGAAGAAATAAGTACTCTGTGAATGAAGTAAAGGAAGCCATCGCTGCTTACTTGCATTCGAGCCAGGATAGGAGTAAAACTGACTTTATGCTGATTCCCTGAATGACTGCCCTCCATCCCTCCTGACTGTGGACAAGACTGGCCCAGAACTGGAGCTAGATAGAGCCTCATGTGGCAGTGGGTGAGGGGGCAGAAAGGAGAGAAGGGGAGACAGGGTGGTGGGATGGAGGGGACCAACAGCTCATTACAGATCAGGGACAGTGGGGGAATCTCAAACACACATTAATGACTACTAGGCCTTTTTGAAGATATCTTGTCTTTATTAAAGTGTCCCATCTTTATATAAGTGACGCCCCCTTCCTCCATCACTACAGATGATGGTGACTTTCTAGTAAAGAGGAGAGTAGTCAAGTTTTTAACAGAGGTAGGGTAAATGAGGCCCCTCAAAAGTGCAAGGAAGGAGGAGAGGGAGTCAAGATATTAACAGAGGTGGGGTAAATGAGGCCCTTGAAAAGTGCAGCTTGCTGCCTCTCCCCACCAATTCCATTCCAGACCCCCACTGTCAGAAAGTCTTCTCTCCTCCCATTTCAAGCCATATCACATCTCATTTTAGAGCCTTGTAAGGTTCTCTCACGTATCTGTGCACTTTCCCATGGACAAAGCATTTTACATCTTTAACATCCTCTCTCTTGCTGAAGATACCCCATCCCTGTGGCTTTAGGGGACAGCTGATCTTTGGCAAGAGGCCTCAAGCTTGGCCAATGTGGGAAAGCCATTCAACTACAATTTCAGCAAAGAACCCAGGAGGCCAGGCCCCTGCTCCTGTATTTTGGCTGAGAATCCGCTAGACTTGGTCCCTGAACTCTGAAGACCCTCCATTGTAATGCTTCCCAGAGATCTTGTGCTTTGCTTCTAAAACTCTGTCTTCTAAATCTCCCCTAAATTCTCTGCCAGTTCATACGCAGTGGGTAAGAAGTCTAGCTCCACGAGACCCCACCCCAACCACCATCTTTCAGGCCGGCAGATCCCAGAATCTGGCCTGAGTGGAAAGAAGCTGGAATCTGAGAAACAAAAGCAAGAGACCCTGTGTACTCAGCAGCGAAGGAACAGCCTTATCTCCCCCCTCGTGCACTTCAACGGAAACCTCTGCTGCGTGGTGAAGGCAGAATCATGGATGAGGCTCACAGGGTGGGCAAAGAAGCTAATTTAAGGCTGCAGCTAGAGAAAGTGGGAGATCATGAGGTGCAGGGGTGAGGGACTAATAAGAGCAAGGTCGAGCTCATTACTGTGGAAAGCCCTTTTGAGATCACCCAGTCCTCTAATTTTCAAACTTTTTAAAAGTAGTTAAACCCTTTTTTTTTTTTTTTGTACAAAAATCTTAAATGGAACTCCATCTAAAGTAAAGCTGATATGATCGAAGCAAGAGGAGGAGGCAGGAGTTGGAGGATGGGTGGTTAGACCAGGAGTTGGAGACACCCACTAGCTTAGCCTACTTTCCAAATCCAAAAGTCCCTGAGGCACCTACGCAGAACTTTGGGGTCCTGGGTTTCACTATGATAAACCAATGATCTTGCCCAAACCCTAAGTTTTATAGATGGAAAAAACTGTATAATTTGTCCAAGATCCCCACTGAGTCAGTGGCATCACCAGCACTAGAAGTTGACACTGTTCCCAACCCAGGTCTCTCTTCTACCTTCCCATCAGCTGACTGGCACCCTCGACAGGCTCTGGGCCCACCCAGGGAATCTTAGACGGAGCTACGGAAGGATAACTGCAGGTAGATGATCAGCAGCAGGACCGTGGCCCAAAACAAGCACCAGGGGATAGAGCAGAAGTTCCAGCCTGAGCCCGTCTCATCCTGAGGCTTGGTGGGGCTGGGCGCCCGGGAGAAGGTGTAGGTGGTCGCCTCCTCCTCCAGCAGCTTCTCGCTGGGCTTCCAGTGCACGATGCCCTCCTGGCAGGCCTCGCAGAACTCTCCGCGGTGACGCCGGTTGTCCTGGCGGCTGGCCACGTGGATGCGGTACTGGCCGCCGCGCTCGCCGTAGCACTGCTCGCGCAGGCTGGTGATGAGGTTGTCCACCAGGCCCTCGATGTTCTCCTCCAGCATGCTGGACTCGTCCAGCCGCGCCGAGCCGCACTCGTAGCACAGCTGCTTGAAGACGCGCATGCGCACCGAGCCCGCCCGCTGGGCGCGGTCCAGGAACATGTGGAACAGGATGACCAAGTGGGGTGACTGCCAGGTGTGCCAGCACCAGGAGCAGTGGAACCTGCGGAGACGGCAGGAGAGGGAGGAACAGAAGACGGGCGGAGGTGGTGGAAACAGCCCTAGGAATGGGGTGAGGGGACATGGGGGCTCCGCAGAGCCTGGAGGTGGAGGAAGTGTGTTGCCGGTGCCCTGGGTTCATTAGCTTTCCCCAGGAAGCCACTCGGCTTTGCGAGTGCCCCTAGGACTCGAACAGGTTCCTCGGGATGTCACCTGGCATCCAGCAGTGCTCTACCTCCTCAGTGCTTTCCAGAGGCCTAATTCCCTCCACCCCAGCGCTGGGCGTCATTCTTATTCCTCATCTGCAAAATGCCCATGGTGCACTAGGCGAGTCCTTCCTGCTCACACCAGATAAGAAACACATAATCCATCTGCACATTTCTGTCTGTTAACACGTGACTGTGAATAGGCTAGATCCAAATCAGGAGAAAATGACGCCATTACTAGCTATCAGCGTCCAGGCCAGTGCCAGAGTTAATGCATCACAAGGCCTGAAGGTGGAGGCGGTCTGTGCCCAGAGCCCCAAGGCCTGTAGTCTCCCAGGCCTGACTGGGGCCAGCTGGGGATTACAGGTCCCCACCCAGGTCTGGGGCAGCCACAAGTCCTCCCCACTCAGCCCCCACAGACTCCCAGGTCTTCGAGAAGCTCCTGAGTCCCGCCTGTAAGTGTCCAGCCCTTGACACCCCTCCTGTCAGCCAGTCTAGGAGCTTCACATTTTCATTCTCTTCTTGTTCACTCACATCTTTTGAGGACTGTTTCCTCCTTTCGGACCAGACTAAAAAACCTGGATTGAAAAATGTAACTGGAGGGACCTGGAAATCACCTAATTAATCTTTTGTTTTATGCTGAGAAAAAGAGAGTGAGAGAGGCATCCATGTACACATAGCTACAGGCAGAGCCGGCGCCCAGCACATAACAGGTGCCCAGTAATGTTTCCTGAATTGAAGTGAATTGGCTGAATCGGGGCAGGCAGGAAGGCCTTGCTTCTGACTTCCAGGCTGCACCACTCAGCCTCCCCATCTTATGTCCCAAAGGTAAGCCCCTACACTCTGGACCCGTGAACAAGAGTGCTAGAAAATCATCTCAGATAGTTTTTACATACTAATCACCTAGAACTCTTCTTGAAATCAGACTCTGATTCAGGTCTAAAAGGGGCCCACGATTCTGCTTTCCTCACAAGTTCCAGGTGATGCTGACCCCTGCTGCTCTGTGGACCACAGGCTGACCTCTCACTGTGCAAATGGAGAAAGTCAGGTCCAAGAAGAAAATCGAATTCCTCAAAGGCCCTGGAGCCAGCAGTAGAGCCAGTTTCTGGCACATCTCATGTATTCAATATTTTAAATGAAATTAAGTTGAATTAAATAGATTTAAACTGGTCCCAGGACCAGAGCACAGACCTCTTGACCCTCAGTGGGCCTCAAGCCCTTCTTCTCTGGTCTTAAATTACTTTTTAAGAGATTGTTAAAATAGAAAATATGTAAAATGTCAGTGTGTAGGACTCATAAGTATATTCTATGTCTTTATTTTCCAGATGGAAAAATTGTGACGCAGAGAGGAAGAGTAACACAGGTGATCAGTGGAAGAACTGAAATCCAGCTCAAGTGTCCTAGTTCCCAGTTAGGGACTCTTTCTCTGACTTCCAGTCTATGCCAGCCTAATAGTGAGATTGAAGCTAAACACATGGGTTCTATGTAATCTTCCTCTCCTTGGAAGGTGCCCTAGAGCTAGGGACTTAGAGGCGGCCTGCAGGGATCCACCTTCCTGGGCTACTTACCTGCCTGAAGCATGCAACTCCACGTACTGCTTCCAACCAGGACTCAGCACATTGTGCTTGAGGTTGGGGTCTATGATGAGGTCCCAGCTGTCAGCCGGCTTTGCCTCCTCCATCTTCTCATAGAAGACTTTCTTCCACTCGTCTGTGGTCACGCTTTTACACATGGTCTTGTCAGTAGTGAGGGAGGGCAATTTCCACCTTAGTGAGAACACGGAGAGTGAGGGTAGGTGCAGGGCAGGGCAGCGCAGTCTCCAAGGTCTAAAAATCCTCATCGACAAGACCAGGAGGAAGCAGGACCCAGCTCCCTCCTTTGTCCGCAGTGGAACCTGTTTCCACGGCAACCAGGCAGGGTGCCAGAAGACAGAGCTTGGGGAGGAGAGAGTCTCTGAAGAGGTGTTTCAAGGCCCTGAACTGAGATTGCAGAGGCAGAGTTTGTGGGTCTAAGTGATCCAAGACAGGGTAGAGGACCTGACCAGAGGTTGAGCTTCAGACCATCTCACCCCGGCCTGGAAAGAGTATGGGGAGGTGAGGACTTGGAAACTGGCTCAGTTTCACCTTGCCACACCCTGGAGGCATCATCAGCATCTGGCTGCTATGGTAACCATGATGCCTTAGGGAGCCAAGGAGAAATAAGGGATGGGGAGGTGTAAATTTGTTAGTAGATGGAGCAATAATAATAAACTCTCCCTCGGCTCCCCCAGCCATCTTGTGACCAGCACTTTGCCATTTTCAAAACACAATTGGAGGTCTCTTAAGTTATGATTACTATTGCCGCAGTACAGATCAGGAGCCTGGGGCTCACCTAGCCTATAAATGGCAGAGCCTGTATACAAATTCAAGTTGTTGACCCCAGACCAGTTCATTAATTCATTCATGTCAAACATATCCTAATATGTGGGTAGAGTTTGCAGACATGTGCCAGGCTCTATGTCAGTGCTTGTAGCTGACTGTGTACCCAATTATTGTGCAATAGGATCCATGCTGTAATGGCCTTGTGCAAGAGCAGCCACCTGTGCACAAAGGTAGGAGCATTGCATCAGCCAGGCTGGAGTAGACAAGATTATTTCCAAGTTGATTATAGAAGTATAGAAGAGGAGCACCACCCACAGGCAAAATACCCTTTACTATATCTGCCTCTCCTGCTATTTTTAATAAATTATTTTTCCTTTGAAAAAATCATATGGGTTTATTCTAGAAAAATTACAAACTATAGATGAAAGAAAAGAAAAGGAAGACTCTTCCATAATGCCCCACCCGAGATGACTACTGTTAACATTATGATATGTACATCCCACTTACCATTTTTCTGTACATGTACATGTGTATATGTGTGTGTATACACACACACATTCTGCACACCACATACATTCTACATACCACATTATGACATTTTCAAAAAATAATATATCATGAATATTTTTCTAGGTCATATTCCATAGTAGGATATTATAGGCTACCTATATTCTGTTATATGGATAGGCATAATTTATTTAGCCCGTCCTGTCTTTTAGGGCATTTCGGTTTTATTTCAGTTTCGCACATTACACTCTTGCCATCTATTTGTATAAAACTTGTTGGCGAAGCTCATTGCAAGGATTAGAGACAACACTTCCTACAATTAGAAAACACATCTCTCGACTCCAGTCTCTCCAGAAGCCTGGTGTGGCTAGCAGAATCTGCGCAGGCTCTTCAAACAGTATGAGTTTCAGGCAGACAGCAGATCTTGAAGTTTAGTGATGAGAAAGAAGGACCTAAAAATCACCCGTCTGATAGCAGAAACCATCTTCCAAGTGCTTCTCCTGCCGCTTCATGAATGTTTGATGCCTTGATTTATACTATTTTAGCCTCAGTTTATTCATCTTCTCACTGGGATAATAACAAAACAGTATCTGCTGTGACTAAAAATAGGGGCTCTAGAATGGCTTGCCTGGTTGCTTTGTTGCTGTTGTTGTTGCTGTTGTTGTTGTTGTTGTTGTTGTTGTTTCTGAGACAGAGTCTCGCTTTATTGCCCAGGCTGGAGTGCAGTGACACAATCTCAACTCGCTGCAACCTCCACCTCCCGGGTTCAAGTGATTCTTTGGCCTCAGCCTCCCAAGTAACTGGGATTACAGGCATGCGCCACCACACCTAATTTTGTGTTTTCAGTAGAGATGGGATTTCACCATGTTGGTCAGGCTGGTCTCAAACTCCTGACCTCAGGTGATCTGCCCGCCTCGGCCTCCCAAAGTGCTGGGATTACAGTGTGAGTGCCCGCACCTGGCCGCTTTTTTAAAAAAAAGAAAATTTCCATGTAGCCTCGTAGGTAGCAATTCTAATATATGTAATCTGTATCTTTTCATCCTAGTAAAAATACATGTTAATGTTTTACACGAATATATTTTTAATTTGCATAGTAACAGCAATCACTATATAGCACTACTATGTAGCAATCACTATATAGCACTTACCTGGTAAGTGCTTAGAAGGCATTGTTCTGGTGCTTTATAAATATCAACTTATTTCATTCAATAACAACCTTGACAGGTAGGTATAGCAGCAGCAGCTCCATTTTGCAGATATGTAAGCTAAAGTCTAGAGGTTAGATAACTTGTGCAAGATTTAACAGCTAATAACTAGTTGAATTGGGACTTGAACCTATATGACTGTCTACAAAGCCCCAGCTTTAGCCATTGTGATGCTCAGCATGGAATCTAGAACATAACATCTGCTCATTAAATATGTGTTTCTTCATCATTCACATGGCCATTACAAACCCCAAGAATTGCAAATGAAGTTTATATCATTTCAGCAAATGGGTCACTGGGCCCCCCCACACTGAGGCCACATCTCCCCAAAAGAGGAGTGAGTTGTACTTGACCCACCATGCTCCCTGCTACTGCTGGGGATGCTGCCTCTGCTGCCAAACTTAATGAAGCAATGGTGTCCAAAGACCCCTGATACTCGGTGTAAATATTTTAGAACTGAGAGAGATATTTAGCTTGAAATCTTACCAAAGAAAATATGGTACAGAAAGTCATCTCTAGTCACAGCAACCCTGTAAAGCCTCAATCATTTGATGCCAGGCATCTTGGCTCAATGGAGAGAGCACTTAACAGGAGACACATAGCCCAGCTTTGCTCCTGGCTGGCACTGTGACCTTGGGCAAGTCACTAATTTCCCTTGGCCTCAGTTTGTCCATCTGTTCAATGAAGAATTAGGGGGGATGACAAAGGTAAGGTCCCCTCTGACTTTAGTCATATATGGTTTCAAACAGCTTTATACTTGGAAAACTGAATCCTGGGAGGGCAGGAGGTAGGATGGAGGCCACTGGCTGGAAGAGGGAAGCTTCTAAGAGGCATGGTAGGTAATGCCTGGAGCCAGGCTCTGTCTCCTGGGACCTGCTACATAGTTGACGATCTCTGGGGAGGTGCCACTTTACTAAATTTGTACTGAACACAGCAAGAAGGACAGAAATTAAACGTATCAAGCCACTGAACATTAACATTGGAAAAACCGTTTTTTATGTAGAGATGGAGTCTTGCTATATTGCCCAGGCTGGCCTCAAACTCCTGGGCTCAAGCAAACCTCCTGCCTTGGCCTCCCAAAGTGCTAGGATCACAGGTATGAGCCACCTCACCTGGCTGGCATTGGGAAAAACTTTTAAGTTCTTCAGGACCCTTCATTAAACTCTTAGTCCTTCAAGTCAGTATTCTTACCTCTGAATTAAGGCAACCAACACCTAAATAAGTAAACTAGTTTAACTAACCTCACAGATATGATGGGAACTGCCTCAGGTGGGAGCTACTGGCCAAAATGAGAATGGGGGCTGTGGACCTTCCCAGAAAATACATGAAGCTGAGAGGAGCTTATAACAAACAGTGCTACCCAGAACAAATCCTCTAGAAGTATTTTGCAGGTGTTGCTACAATAAACACTATGATGACAGAAGACAGAAAGTAAGAATCACCAGAGGGTGTGTGTGTGTGTGTGTGTGTGTGTGTGTGTGTGTGTGTGTGTGTGTGTGTGTAACCAGCTGATGCAATCCCCATTGGCACAAATTAAGTTTTATTTAGAACCTGAGCTTGCTGTGCAGAGGCCAGTATAATACATCCTTCTGGATAGCAGAGTATTTTCTCTAATAAAAATTTCTATCAAGACAGAAAATAACACTGTGGTATTGCAACTTGCTCTCTATCAAATGACCTCTAACACCATGGAATCCACAATATAAAGAATGCCAATTCAGATATCTCTAAAGCTGTTGGCCTCACCCTGGCCAATTTCTTAAAGTTTGTGATCATGCTTTAAGCACATAAAACGGTTCAAACTAAATTCCCAACTAGAAAATAGAGTGATGAAAAGGAAAAACAAGTCTCTAATTTTTTTTCTTGAAATGATGCCCTCATGAAAAATCATTCTCAACTGTGGGCAATTTTCTATCCCTAAATGGCATTTGAGAAGAAGGAGGGATGTGTTTTAGGGCTGGACCCATGACTAGAAGTTTCTATTGGTACCCTGTACCAAAGACCTAAATGTGCCTCACCGTCCCCAAACAAAGACTCTTTCCTCCTAGAATGCCCCAACATTGCTGAGCCAGAGCAGTAAGCCCCTCCATAATCTGTTGACTTAATGATATTAAGAGCGCATGTAGTGGTCTCAACTTCAAAGGAACTTTTAATTTTCTTCTCTAATGGAAATTTTGTTTTCCTTGAAAACTAAGATTTCTAAAATAGCAGAGCTCAAAATTGCGGGTACAGAAAGAAAAGAAAAAAAAAAACTAGTTTACCATCAGGGGTAATTTTGAGAGAACCATTCCATTCCACCCTTTAATTCTTGGAACTAAGCACTATATCATCGTGGTTGCTAATTCTGAGCATATACCAAATCCTGGAGAACATTATCCTAGCCCTGCAAGGTCCTGTCCCCCAGCTGATTCTATAACTGAGTATTCCAAAGACCACCACATTGTTCAATCAGGCCAACTGCTTCGGGATTATGGGTGATACCGTTAAGACTAATGAATTTCATGAGTGTGAGCTCATTGCCAGATTTCCTTTACATTGAAATGAGTTGCCAGTCAGAAGCAATGCTATATGGAATATCACAATGGTATATAAGGAATTCTCTAAATCCACTGCTGAGTGCCTGATATGGTTTGGATTTGCATCCTCACCCAAATCTCATGTCGAATTGTAATCCCCAATGTTGGAAGGAGGTCCTGGTGGGAGGTGATTGGATTATAGTGGTGGATTTCCTCCTTGCTGTTCTGGTGATAGTGATAGAGTTCTCATGAGATCTGATTGTTTAAATGAGTGTAGCACCTCCCCCTTCACTCACTCTTCCTCCTGCTCCAGACACGTAAGCCAAGCCTGCTTTGCTTCACCTTCCGTCATAATTGTAAGTTTCCTAAGGCCTCCTTGGCTATGCTACCTGTACAGCCTATGGAACCCTGAGCCAATTAAACCTATTTTCTTTATATTAATAAATTACCCAGTCTCAGGTATTTCTTTTTAGCAGTGCAAGAATGGACTAATACAATGCCCAAATTCCAAGAACAGAGAGAGATCAACACTGAACCACTGAGTGGGGCATGATTCCATGGGGAACCAACCAACGACCTGATGGCAGGTTGATTACACTGGACCATTTCCATCAAGGAAGGGGTAGACCTTTTTTTCACTGGAAGAAACAATTACCGTGAATATGGACTTCCCTTCCCTCTCCACAATGCCTCTGCCATTTGTGAACTTACATAATGCCTTATTCACTGTTATGGTATTTCTCCACTTGGGACTTTCCTTTTAGCTGCTTAGGCTTCTTCACTACATGGTAGTTTGTTTCCAAGAAGATTCATTCTAGGAAGAATAAATGGAAGCTTCCAATCCTCCTTAAGGCTAGAGTCAGAAGTCCCAGAACATCACTCCTGTCATATTCTGTTGATGAAAGCAATCACAGGGCCAGCCTGATTTCAGGGAATGGGAAATAAACCAATTCTTGATGGGGAAATGACTTGTGCCTATAGGAAGGGAAGGAATTGGTGGCAGCCATCTTCGGAGACTTTCAACCACAGTACCTGATTATTTTTCTTCATCCTTCAAAGAGCTTAGTGCCTTGAGAACACTATGTCGAATTCTATGATGTAGGTAGAGGCTGACATTATTTTGCAAAAGCAAGCAAACTAAGGATCAAAAAGGCAAAGTAGCCAAAGCCAAAGAGTAAACTAATCCAGCAAGTCCAATCCCAAAACATAGGCAGATAGGAACAATAGGGCTGCTCCCTTTGGAACAAAGCAAAGGAAAGCATTACAGGTTCCCAGCCTGCCAGTACCACCCCCCTCTGCATGCCCAAAGTCATGATTTATAAGAATCTCTTCCTCTGCTTCCCCTCCACCCTGACAGCAACCATTGAACTTCTTTTCCAAGCTCTTGCTCAATCAAGTTTGTGAGGCTTATGTGCCTACCATCAGCAAGGGGGCCCTTCAGAGATATACAGCCCAAAATCCAAAGTCCCCCAGTCTTCATTCTGTTGAAGTTTTATTGCCATAAAACTGTGCTTTGTTGTTTTTTTGTTTTGTTTTGTTTTGTTTTTCAGAGATAGGGTCTCTCTATGTTGCCCAGGTTACTCTTGAACTTTTAGGCTCAAGCAATCCTCCTTTTCAGCCTCCTGAGTAGCTGGAATTACAGGCACACACCACTGTGCCCAGTTTATGTGTTTTGTTTTTTCTATGTTTGTTTTTTGAGACAGGGTCTCACTCTGTCATTCAGACTGGAGTGCAGTCGTTCAATCATGGTTCACTGCAGCCTTGATCTCCTGGGCTCAACGGATCCTCCCATGTCAGCCCCACAAATAACTAGGACTACAGGCATGCACCATCATGATCAGCTGATTTTTTATTTATTTATTTTTTTGTACCGTTAGGGTCTCACTATGTTGCCTAGGCTGGTCTCAGACTCCTGGGCTCACGCGATCTTCCCACCTCAGCCTCCCAAAGTTCTAAGACTACAGGCATGCACCACTGTGCCCAGTCTCTGTGCTTTTTTTTTTTTTTTTTCAAGTGCAAGATCTTGTCTTTGAGAAGAGCATTCATTAGAAAATGTTCTATGGATATTACCAAGGGAACAGGGCCATGGTCCAGGAAGTGAAAAAGGGCATACTTGAGATAAATTATCAAGTCCTCAAAAACTAATTTCCCCATTTTCAGGATATTCGATCTAGAATAAAAGACAGCTACCTTCCCCTTATTCTGAAGAAGGGGCAAGGTAACATTACATGTGGGGAAGCAACAATTTTATTCATTTATTTGTTTTTTAAAAAACTCTGAATTATCAACTACCATGTGCCAGGCTCTATTCTGGACTCATGGGATGTAGAGATAAATTAGTCTCACTCATTTCATGTCCAATGAACATCAATAGCCAGGTGACCCACACTAACCCAGAGCCTTTGGCTTAGGACATGAAGACTGAGCCTTAAGCATGTTCCTGTTGCTGAGCAGCCACTACTATGGGAATGTATCTTCAGATTGTACCCCCAAGAGATTATTCCTGAAGCAGTTTTGGAAAGACATGCTACTGTTCAACCATAATAACATTTCCTGGAAGGTCTAGTAGGAAATGAAGTCACCGTACATTATCAGACCATCTTACTGTGGTTGAATGGCATATTCATGGGGTTCAGAGGACAGGACACAACTTTCCTTTACTCTTCATCAAGTCTCCAATAGGTTCACTGAGAATCCACCTAGAATGCATGTCCAGAACTTTCCCTTATTTTTCTGGTCTCCTTTCTAGGTCTTCTCTTTGATCTCTTCTGCTCTTCTACTTTCTCTTCAGGACTTTGTTCAACCTTCAGTGCAGAGTATCTATAAGCTAATAACCTTTCTCCCACTAATACTGACCACATTCTATTGCATAGCTGTCATTTCTTACTATGCTAACAAAGTTTATGTCCCTTCATTCTTTTATATCAAAGACCTCTACTCACTAGGGTAAAAGGAAGAAAGAAAATAGAGGAAGGAGGAGAAAAAAAAATCCATTCTGAAACATATTTGCCCCTCCTCTGAGCATGACCTTTCCAAGAAAAGCAATAAAACAAGAAAACTTGGTTCTCTCTTTTGGAAATGAGAGGAAACTACTCTGGACAGCAGATGTGTACTTCACAGTGGCCACAAAATAAACCTGAATCACATTTGCATTCAGTCACTTTGGCTGAGTCTCTACCACATGACCTGAAAATACAAAGATGTATAAAACAGAATTAAGAGTAAAAGGGATCCTGGAAATTATCTAGTCTGATCCTGATCAGATGTGCCAGTGACTCTGAGACATTTCATGTGAAGATTTAAATAGGCATAAAATAATCAGATTTTAATTTACAGAGAAGGTGATTCTTCACATAGAATGAGGAGACTTCATTGTCTATCTTTAGACAGACCCAGTGATCTGGGATTAGGGTTGCCTCTGAAATCCAAGTAATAACCAATGCCTACTGAGAGCCAAGCAGTTACCAGCCTGAATGTGAACATTTCCAGTGACATGGAGCTCATTATCCACTGGTAGCAGCACTATCTAACCCCTGGCTATCAAGAAGCTTTTCTTTACTGAGTGCCACCATCTCACTTTCTAAAACCTTGGCTCTCTGTGCCTTGCAATAGAAAGCACTTAACAACATGCCAGTCCACATAAGTAGGCAGCTAATAGTGACTACTTTTGGGGGGTAAAAGGGGTGTTGTAGTTTTATTGTTACCACTATTAAAGCCTATGTTTATAAGTTGTAAAATTCTGCATTGCCAGAACACCACTGGCTTGTTTTATTCTTTAAACATGAAAGCTTTTTAAAAGAATACCTTGTAATGAGCTGAAATGCAATTTTAGGAGAAAGACGGAGCACTATTTATTCTCTTCTTTGACACAACTTTCCATAATGGCTAACAATCTCTACTTGCTAATCTGAATATTATGGAAACTTTCAAGCACATAGAAAAGCGAAACAGACAATGAAACTCCACGTGCCCATCACCCAGCTTCAGTAACCATCAGTTATATGTCTTCTAAAATATTTTCTTTAACCCGGTATCTGAGATTTCCTTCAAATAACATGGGTAGGGGTGTAGACGAAATATGATTGACCATGAGTTGGTAATGTTGAGGCTGAGTAGTTGATACATGGACATTTATTATACTATCCTATGTATTTTTTTGTATATTGAAACTTTCCATAATAGTAAATAAATAAATAAGCATTTTTTCTTTTGCTTATTGCATTAGTCAGAGTTCTCTGGAGAAACAGAACCAATAGGAAAAAGAGAGAGAGAGAGTATAAGGGATTGGCTCACATAATTATAAGGACTGAAAAGCCCATGATCTTCCCTCTGTGAGCTGAAGACCTGGGAAAGCTAGTGGTGCAGCTGGTTCAAGTCCGAAAGCTTGAGAACCCAAAGGACCAATAGTGTAGCTCACAGTCCAAGAGATGTCCTAGTTCAGGTAGTCAGGCAAGAGAGTGAATTCTCCCTTCCTCTGCCATTTTGTTCTATTCTATCCCTCAACAGATTGGATGATGCCCCACCTACACTGAGGAGGGCAATCTACTTTCCTCAGTCTACAGATTCAAATGCTAATCTCATTTGGAAACACTTCACAGAGACACACCAGAAATCATGTTTAACCAAATATCTGCACTCCGTGAACCTGTCAAAGCGACACATGAAATTAACCGTCATTGTTCTCTCCTAAATTTTTGCTTTCAAAACAGTGAACTCATGTTCTTGTTCCTTGTATCTATAGACTTCCAGTTTAAACTTCTGTGTTCTGAATTTTTCCATACTGTTCCTATCATTGTAATGATAACCTTATATATGTAAAACAGTTCAAAAATGTTCCTCGGCCGGGCACGGTGGGTCATGCCTGTAATCCCAGCACTTTGTGACGCCAAGACGGGCGGATCACGAGGTCAGGAGATCGAGACCATCCTGGCTAACACGGTGAAACCCCATCTCTACTAAAATACAAAAAAAAAAAAAAATTAGCCAGGCATGGTGGCGGGCACCTGTAGTCCCAGCTACTCGGGAGGCTGAGGCAGGAGAATGGCATGAACCCGGGAGGCAGAACTTGCAGTGAGCTGAGATCACGCCACTACACTCCAGCCTGGGCGACAGAGCGAGACTCCATCTCAAAAAAAAAAAAAAAAAAAAAAAAAAGTTCCTCTTACAGCCTCACATATACTTACCAATGAATGTCTGTATTTGAAATACTCAGGGCATACATAAGAAGTAGGTAATTAGCATAGTAAGTAGGTCTATTATCCAGAAGCCTGGCTTCTCAGGCCAAAAGAATTATCATTATTCTAAGGCCTCAACTTTTGATTGGCTTTTCTTTGGAGGTTAATTTATAAGTTTACATGGAATTTCGGGGTTGCAATAATTTGACATAGGTGAATGAAATTGGAAAGTCATGTACATCAGGCAAACAGGACAAAAGACAGTGAAACAACCAGGTGCATCCTTCACTGCCAGTCACATCAGCTGTGAAGTCCATTGCTTTATCAAAATCTGTTCTCACATTCTCTTGAAAGTCAGTGTTGGTCTCTCAAGGATCTAAGTTAATTCCTTTGTAGACCTCGTTCAGGAGAAGAGGGCTAAGGGAGTACTCACTTGTTAGCCACTAAGGAACCAAGAATCCTCAAACTGCAGATTCTCTCTTTGGTGTCCCAGAGCAGATATTTACTTCCCTGGGATCCAATTCTTGACCTAGATTAACTCCTGTATGAATCACAAAGAGAAGTTCCAGTGAGAAAGAGTCCTGATCTACATATCCTGGAGGGAGGTCCTTCCCTTGAGCTGGGTATAGGCCACGCCTCACTTTGTGGTTAGGGGTGGCAGGATGGTTAGTGCCAGACACAGCCTGAAAGAGAAGTAGGAAAGGTGAGCCCTGAGGCTAGACTGGGCAACGTCCCAGAACTGAGAGGCTGGCCAGCAGGGCAGGTGTGAGGTCAGTCCTATTGCAGGCTGTCTGAGGCAGCAGCTCCAGGAGGTGCACCTCTCTCAGCTTCCAGGAGCCAAGCCCTGCTCAGGAAGAGACATGGCTTTCATACCAGGTAGGAGGCCAAGGGGCCTAAAGCTCTTTATCTGTAAGCCCATGGGGAACAGATTCAGAAGGCCCGATCAAATAAACACTCCAGCCCAGAACTGGCCAAGTCTGCACCAGAATAAACTCATGAGTCATACTGACCCTGGTGTTGCCTTACATGGCAGCTAACAAGGCTGGCTAGTCTAAGGGCTTTGGCATCCATAGCCATTTTGACTTAGCACTACCTTTACTATTTTAACTTCTTGCCGTTGTTTGACTGACTGGTATTTCAGGCTTCTTGGACCCATGCTTCTGAAAGCAACTGACATCTGGTGTGATAAAATGGTGCCTTGTACCCCTGCATATCTATGCAGGTCTGTCTTAGGCGTAAATATGAAACTCAGTTAACACATTCTACATTGATAACTCTCAGAAACTACAGGGGAGAGATAGTATTAGCAAGACCTGTGTGGAAAGAACAAGAAAGGGAGAAATGAGAGGTCCATATTCTGTCACTGCTATGAGACTTGCCGTGTGACCAAAGAACGTGGCCTCTCTGCTTCTGCATTTCTGTGTACTTAAAATCAGCGGAAGTGTATTACGTGATCTCAAAGTTTCCTTCCTGCTCTAGCAATTTGTGGGTCAAGATTACATGAAACACCTATAGCTCTGGTAAAAGCAAAATTCTCCTCTCCCAAACCTCTTAGATACTCAGAAACATATAGAATGAGCTACTTTCTATTTTCCCCATGAAGGAGTATTGCTGTGCTCATAAAGTTTTTCTTATTAAATATTTTCGGAATAAATAAGAAATGATGGCTATCTAGAAACCTCCCCCAATTTTTAATGTCCAAAGTTGTAATCACTCCCTGATCTAGACAGTTCTTGGCTATATCTTTACCCAAATAAATATGTCCTCCAATATTTTCTGAATCCAAATAAACTCAGCAGGACCTACAAAAAAAAAAAAAAAGGTATGTAACCATGGAAATCAATCCCTGCTCTCACACTGTAGGACTGCCCCACTGGGTGAACTGCTTAACAAGTCACTCAAGTTCCAACCCATGATCTGGTCTTATTTAACTTGCAAAGCACAGCTCCTACCACCTGACCCTCTCTCAACAGACATAGCAGATGCTTTTCCTTTCCCACAAAAGGATGCACAATCCCACCTCCATTTCTTTGCTCTTACTCTTTCTTCTACCAAAATTTCGTTCCCCTCTTCATGGAGCACTATTTTATCCAGCCTGGTGTGCTTCTCTCCTATACTTGGGCCGAGGAGGAGGCAAGTTTCTATGCTCTCTTTAGCAGCCCACATTTTCCATACCACAGCATTTATAAGGATTGCTAGCATTTAATGAACACTTACTATACGCCAAACAGGCACCCTGCTAAAGATTTACATTTTCTTCTGATATCAACCCTATGATAGGCGCTTGCTTTTCCACCTTTCATGGGTGACTCAAATAATCCATCCACTTCCCCCAGTGTGCGTGTTGAGCTCCAGTCAGCTATGGGCATGCCCACACAAGCCCTGGGCAGGTTCCCTCATCTGCACAAAAGCATCTGCTGTAAACACTTGTGGGATGGGTCAGAGATTCCCTGGAGATCACTTTTTATCTGCCTAGGTATTTGGCTGTCTCTAAATTGTATTTAACTAATATGGTAAATGTTGAATAAATATTAGTCATTATTGTATTATTTCTGAGCTAGAATGAGCTTTGAAGATCATCTAGGTCAACTGCTCATCCCAATGAAAGAATCCTCTTTAACCTTGTCTGCATTTCAAACGTCTGCTTGAATACCTCCTCCTACACTTACTCACTACTTCATACCCTGCTGAATTTGACAAAGCACTGCCTTTTTTATACTATTGCTTGAGAGTTTAAAATAAAACATGCAAGCCACCTGTTTTCATCCATATAGTGACCTTAGGTTTGCTTTTCGGACTCACATTGACTGCCTGCTATCCTTCCCACAACTTCATGGCACACTTCAGATATTTAAAGGCCGCAGCTATTATGATCTTTAGAGCTTTCCCAGCCTTCATCTCAAAACACAAGCCTCAGAAAATGGCTCTGTGACTAACTTCCATTATATACAGGATACTAAAGTCATGGGGGAAAGTAAAGAGGTTTCCAGGTGTTGATGAAAAAAGTTGAACTCTGTGAAATATTTGAAGAGATTTATTCTGAGCCAAATATGAGTGACCATGGCCTACGGTACAGCCCTCAGGAGGTCCTGAGAACATGTGCCCAAGGTGGGCAGGGCGCAGCTTGGTTTTATACATTTTAGAGAGGCATGAGACATCAATCAAATACATTCCTAGCTACTCAGGAGGCTGAGGCAGGAGAATGGCGTGAACCCAGGAGGCGGAGCTTGCAGTGAGCCGAGATCGCGCCACTGCACTCCAGCCTGGGCAACAGCGTGAGACTCCGTCTCAAAAAAAAAAAAAAAAAAAAAAAAAAAAAAAAAAAAAAAAAGAAATACATTGGTTTGGTCCAGAAAGGCAGAACAACTCAAAGCAGGGGCTTCCAGACCATAGGTGAATTTAAACATTTTCTAGACAACAACTGGTTGAGTTTGTCTTTAGACCTGGGATTCATACAAAGGGAATGTTCAGGTTAAGATAAAGATTGTGGAGACCAAAGTTCTTTTAAAGTCTTATAGTGGCTGCCCTTAGAGACAACAGGTGACAAACGTTTCCTATTCAGATCTTAGTTAATCTCTTTAGGATTGGGAAGGTCTGGAAGAAAAAGATCTAGCTGTGTTAGTAGAGATTCTTTACAGATGCAAATTTTCCCCCACAAAGAACAACTTTGTATGGCTATTTCAAAACATGGCAAAGAAAGGTGTTTTGGAGTAAAATACTTTTATTTTCTTGTCTCATAATGTTATGCCAGAGTCGGGTTGGAAAGCAAATCATGATATACAGGGTTCAATCAAACCCATCTGATGGGAATTTATGAATTGTAGGGCATGACTCCCCAGACCCCTTAGACAGGAATTCAGGCAAGATAAACAAATCAGAGTTTAGTCCTCATGGGGAACGCCTCCATATCCGCAGCTTCCAGCCATCTTCCAGGTATTAACACGTGGAAGCACCTGCAGGGCAAGGCCTCTTGGGCTTCTCTTCCCTCTATCCTACTCATTCGAGGCTTTGCTCCAGGTCTTTAAGGGATATTTATTTTAAGGAACCAGGACTTCTTTCTTCACAGTGATTTGCAGCTTGGAGGCCTGCACAGACTTCAGGGTGCAGTCATCACTCAGTATCCATGGGGGGGTTGGTTCCAGGATCCTCGATGGATACCAAACTTCAGAATGCTCAAGTCCCTGATATAAAATGACATAGTACTTGCATGTCACCCACACACATCCTCCTGTACACGTTAAATCATCTCTAGATTACTCATAATTTCTAATGCGGTGTAAATGCTAGGTAAACTGTGTTATACTGTATTTTTTAGAGAATGACAAGAGAAGGCCCGGCACGGTGGCTCACACCTGTAATCCCAGAACTTTGGGAGGCCAAGGAAGGAGGATCATGAGGTCAGGAGATCGAGACCATCCTGGCTAACATGGTGAAACCCCATCTCTACTAAAAATACAGAATAATTAGCCAGGCGTGGTGGCAGGTGCCTGTAATTTCAGCTACTCAGGAGGCTGAGGCAGGAGAATGGCGTGAACCGGGAGGTGGAGCTTGCGGTGAGCCAAGATTGTGCCATCAGGCGACAGAGTGAGACTCCGTCTCAAAAGAAAAAAAAAAAGAAAGAAAAGAGAATGACAAGAGAAAAGGTCTGTACATGTTCAGTGTAGACCAACCATCATAGGCATAACTACATTATCTGCAGTTGGTTGAATGAATAGATGTGGAACCCACAGATACAGACGGCCGACTGCACTGAAAAAGATGACTTCTGTCTGCGTTCCTGCTTCTCTGCCACTTACCTCTATCCTTCAAACTCTGGCCTTTTCCCTCAGGCCCAGTTCAAAGTTACCTCCTCAGGGGGCTTTTCCAGATTGTCCCCTGAAAATAATATATCCTCTTCTTGATTTTTTTTTTCTTGCTTTAAAGAAAATTATTTTGGTCATTATCTCTTTGTATGAAGGTCAAATTCATGTCTAATTAACCCATGTCTCATTCATCATTATGGCTGCAGAAGAATGGAGTATACTGGATGGGTGAAGACAGAACACCCATATTATGTGTACCCTAGATATAACTCCTAGATCGCCTCCTCTCTGCAGATGCCCCCATTCCTCAGCTGGGAATACTGGCTGCTGATGGCTCAATAGGAATTGCCCTTCACAACTGGTGCCCAAGACCAATAACTGGCTGACTGAAGGACCCAAAGGCCTGTACCTGACTGAGGACAACTCTGAAGAGCCATCTCAGATCCAGAGCTGCCCAAAGGATGAGCTGAGGCTCAGTTGCAATCTCATTGCATGTCAGTTTCTTGTCTGTCTGTTCCTGCCTTCTTCGTCTCCCTGTACATATTAACTCCCAAAAGCACTTCCCAGAAAATGCTGTATGCAACTCTCCATCCCAGAGTCTGTTTCCAGGAAACTCAACTGAAAGCACCCTTAGCTTCACCGTAGAACATCACCATGGCCACACACCTGGTGCATCCTCCCTTCCTTAATGAGTCTCAACAAATGGACATGGAGCCAAGGGAATGCTGATGTAAGGTGTGAACTCAAAGGCTGCAAGGGAGGGAGTCTCAGGAGAAGAGATTTGCCCCTCAGGATGGAGGAGACCTGTAGCTTCAGACCCCAGCACTCCCTCCATGACATGGGACAAAGAGCAGAAGGAGCCTCAAAAATGTCTCCCCTGTTATCCTCAGCAAGGACTACATAAACTGAACGGAATGAAGGGGAAAATAAGACACAGAGGAAGGGAAGACAAGTGGAGGAGAAGAAAGAGGAGAGAGAAATAAAGAGGACAAACTAAAGGGAGAGACAAAGGAGCCACAGAGAGAAACAGAACTGGAGCGAGAAAGAAGGCAGATTCTCCGTAAGTGCACTTCCGAAAACGGTAGAGACTCATTTCAGTCTATGCTTCCTTTGCATCCTTGTGGCTTAATTGTTTTTACAGGTTCAATTTGGGTTAAATTTTTATTTTGATTTGGCTTCATTTGGTTTGTTTTTGTTGTTGTTTAAATTGGTATATATTACACTTTTATTAGTGAATATGCCTCTGAAATGAGCAACAATATTTTTTAAAATAATCATTTCACTACTTAGTCAAGCAGAACTAGCAAATTTGATTTTTTAAAAAAGTACAAATCTCTCAAAAATTTCATATATGTGTATCATATAGACATATATATGTATGTATATATATATAATGCAACATACTAGTTATGTTAAATGCTAAAAACCGGTATAAAAGCAATGGAGTGGAAAAAATACATATTTAAGCTATAAGAACCACTTTTTCTCTGTATATTAGCATTTTCTCAAATACATACAAGGGGAAAAGTAAGGTAACTAAAATGTGAAACAAATGGGCCCCCAAAATTACATGTATTTATATATATATAAGTATATATATATATATATACACACACACACATATATACATATAGGTAATTATGTATTTATATGCAAAACCTTTCTGACACCCAGAACATAGGCCCTGGGCTAGGGGAAGGTGCCCACTGTCATGCCTAGGCCAGAATTTGGTAAATACAAGAGTAAACAATGACAAGCTGTCAGCACAGGAAATCACTGGTAACATGGCATCTACAGCAAGGTTGGCAAATTACAGGCATCCTAAGTAATTGTTTTATAATATTTTTTTGAGAGGTTTCATTCTGTCAGCCAGGCTGGAGTACAGTGGCTCAATCATGACTCACTGCAGCCTTGACTTCCCAGGCTCAAGCAATCCTCCCACCTCAGCCTCCCCAGTAGCTGGGACCACAGGTACATGCCATTATGCCTAGCTTATTTTTGTTTTTTGTTTTTTGTGTTTTTTTTGTAGAGACATCGTTTTACCATGTTGCCCAGGCTGGTCTCAAACTCCTGGGCTCAAGCAATCCTCAACCTCAGCCTCCCACTGCTGGGATTACAAGCATGAGCCACAGCACCTGGCCAATCTTTTTTTAATGATGATTTTTCTGTAGGTTGTGTTCTCCCACTCCCCAACAGTGCCTGCCCCGCCCCACCACCACACACACACACACACACACCCTGGAGCTGCTTTTTGGATTCATCGCTGCAGCCAACACACAAGCTGTGAGCCTGTTTCCTCCTGACCCAGGAACCATAAGAGTTTGGGAAACCTTTGGTTGGGGGTGGGAAGGAAGGGGGTTTGGAACACCGCTATAAACATAGGATCATCACCTGGAGTTACATACAGTAAGACTTTGGGTTCTCCATGGGGGTGGGACCAGGCTGATGGGCCCACAGCAGGCTGGGATGGAAGGCGGAAAGCGAGGCCTGCTGCAGGGAAGACCGAGGTGGCTGGAGCATCCCTGAGGCAGCAGACACCAGCAGTGGCCTGCCAGGATGTGTGGCCCCACATGTGGTTTGCTCTGGGCAGCAACCTCAGCTGGGGGGAAGAAAGGAAAGGAATGAGACCAAGGAAAGAGAGTTGGGAGCTCAGCCAGACACTATTGAAGCCTCCTCCAGACCTTGGAGGCGAGGGATCAGGCTTGCTTTTTGCTTTGAAGATTTGTTTTTGTTTGAAGATCCACAGAAGCTCAACTGTCTCCCAGCAGAGTTGGCACAGATTCCCCTCTGTACTGCCTGCCTGCCTGCCTGGGCCCCCTCCTCAGATCACAGGACAGGGGATGACTGTCCTGTAGACATGCATCAAGTCATTCACCCAGACTAAGAAGTAGTCCTTTGTTTCTTCCACTGCCCGTTGGCATGACCATGCAGAGGAGGTAAGTTTGGACCACCTCACAGTCATTCACTACACAGAGCCACAGCAAAAAGAAGCACATTGCAAAAGGGCATTGAAAAACAATTGGCATGATTATTAACATCTCTCCAACAGGTGGCAGATGAGGAATTTCCCTATATAACACAAAGCAGTGTCCTAAGCTTCCTTTTCACTCCTTCATTTCCCATTTACCATGACTATTCTTCTGAAATCTTTTTCTTCTTTTTCTCTCCAGCCCTCTGCCCAGTAACTCATTCCTTGCTGGCTCCCCTGAGTACCTTCCCCCAACAAAACCTGTTAACTCACGTGCCTCCTTCTCCCCAAATCACTTGAGTTCTTTCCTGAGTGGCTTTATGGCCAATTTGACTTCTCTTTGCTCCTTCCAGTTCTCCCTATCAACTATTTCTGTTGGCACAACATGGGCATGACGGAGGAGGGAGGAACAGGGCAGTGCTGTCTCAAGAAACCAGCTCTCTGACCACTCCACTACCAGGCTTTAACTCTCTGCCTAGGCTGTTTTCACTTTGTTTTGCTTTGTTTGAGATGGAATCTCACTCTGTCACCCGGGATGGAGTGCAATGGCGCAATCTTGGCTCACTGCAAACTCCGCCTTCCAGAGTCAAGCAATTCTCCTACCTCAGCCTCCTGAGTAGCTGGGACTGGGCATGCGCCACTGTGCTCGGCTAACTTTTGTATTCTTAGTAGAGACAAGGTTTTGCCATGGTGGTCAGGCTGGTCTCAAACTCCTGACCTCAGGTGATCCACCTCCCTCAGCCTCCCAAATTGCTGGGATTATAGACATGAGCCACTGTGCCCAGTCACGCCTAGGCTGTTTTCACATCTCATGCTGGGAAGAAACTATCACAGACCCTACTGCTGTTTTCCTCCCATTCCAGACAACTGCTGTGTTCAGTGCATATGGCGAGTTAGAAAGCGGGGATGGCACGGCCTAGAGAGAGGAACAGAGAGAGGGAGTGTTAAATCTGCTATTAGACATCATCATGACCAGCCTTGCCATTTTGTTTCACAGGTCAAAGTGAGTGTTATTCACCTAAAGTTTGTCATTTGAAGCTCCGCCATGTCTCACTTAGAATTTTTCCAGACATTGGCAAGTGGTCTGTTGCCATCTTTATTTCTCAATGCTATGGCAAAATGTGCTTTTATGGCCGGGCACAGTGGCTCACACCTGTAATCCTAACATTTTGGGAGGCCGAGGCGGGTGGATTGCCTGAAATCAGGAGTTCGAGACCAGCCTGGGCAACATGGTGAAACCTCATCTCTACTAAAATACAAAAAGTTAGTCGGGCATGGTGCCATGAGCCTGTAATCCCAGCTACTTGGGAGGCTGAGGCAGGAGAATTGCTAGAACCCGGGAGGTGGAGGTTGCAGTGATTCGAGATCAGGCCACTGCACTCCAGCCTGGGTGACAGAGTGAGACTCCATCTCTTTAAAAAAAAAAAAAAAAAAAAAAAAAAAAAAATGTGCTTTTACGCATTTCAGTGGGAAGTAGAGATGGCATATCAAGGATGGTTAGAATGATGGTATATTAAACAGCCATGTTTTAAAAAGAGCCAGTTAGCTGGCAGCCCGAAGTCTGGACTGAAATGAGGAGAAACAGCAGAGTGACTTTTTGAAAGTCATAGCTGAGGCAGGAGAATCGCTTGATCCTGGGAGGTGGAGGTTGCAATGAGCCGAGATCGCGCCACTACACTCCAGCCAAGGCGACAGAGCAAGACTGTCAAAAAAAAAAAAAAAAAAAACCATTTACTTTGGAGTGAGGCAGACAATGCTGACTCTACCACTTAAGTGGGCCTGTAACTTTCAAGGAGTTTGTACCCTCTAACGCCTTATTCCCGCTTTTGGCTGATGGAGGGAGGCAGTTAATTATTGCTACCTCACAGGGTTCTTATGAGGATAAAGGAGATACATATATGGAAATTTTACATTTACTGTTAAAACTTTAAGGTGAAACCACAGCAGTGAGCAGGAAAAGAAGGAGCTGCCCTCAGGGCAAATGCCAATATCAACGCAATAATCCAGAGCTGGACTTTGAGCAGAGGAAGAGCAGAATCGACTCGGGTTCCCAGATTAGCCTGACACAAGGAAAGGGGCTAAAGGAATTGCAGGTCTGTAGCTGTCCAAGGCTGTTGCAAACACAAGCCCAAATCTTCTCTGGAAGAAAGAATCCTGAATTCAGCTCCTAAGTTTTCCACGGACTGAAATAAACTAAATCGAGGATTACAAAACCCTTCTCTCAGGGAATGCATTTCCAGTCAGTCCTAAATGCCATCAGGGACTTGGCCCAGAAGGCTCCTTTCCAGTGAATGAATTCTGTGTGTGGCAGGATCTGGCTTCTCCTCGGGCTTTGATCTGGGGCAACCTGACCTCAGTTTCTCCTTAGAGGGAGAATGTTTGCTAACATTTTGATGCCCCGGACTATTCTGTTTAGCTAATGTACTGGCTTTGCTAAGAATCAGATTCTACTTTCTGTTGCTATGGGGTTTTTTGTTCTTTTTTAGATATTTTGCCAGTGATCTTATATAATTTTATGCCAGAAGACTTGGACTCAAGCATTAAGATGTAAGTGGACATCTGGTGTGACTCAGTCTTGCCTTATAGGTCTGCTTATGATTAGAAAGAGGCATACCTGCATTGTAGGGATCTGGGTGGGCTTCAGTTAGTATGTAGGCTACAGCACTTATATTAATTCATACATAATTTATTTATGTATGAATGAATTTATTAAGTTGGCACTGACAGCCAACTTAGATCTCAGTATTGTATTATCTGTAAACTCTCAGGTGTTTTCATTACGAAGACTTGATGCCCTGTGGAAGTCACGGTCCATATAGATCAGTCTCTATGTGGTGTCATGTTCAAGATACACAGTATAAGAGCCAGAAAAGTAATTATAGAATAATTTTGTTAACTTGCTTTTCCAAAAGAAGATGAGAGTGGATCAATCTCATGAGTTATAGCAACACTTCTCATATTCCTAGGTCTCTTCCCCTCTACTTCTTCCCTTCTGTGTCCCCCAGCACCTTTCGTTTGCTGCCTCCACCTCTCCAACACGTTGTGCACCTTCAGCCTCCCTCGCCTCCACTTTTCCCACCTCCTATCCCTCCAACTTTCTCCCTGGGTCATTCTCCCCGCCATGAAATCTTTCTTGATCCATTCTTACAAAAGTCTAGAGACTGGTCTGGCAATGACAAATGTAGGGAGTGAGGGATGAGAAAAGCTTGTGGAGGAGTGGGGAAAGGTCCATCAGGCAATTGCATTCACTTTGGTGGACCAGGGAAAAGGGAAATTTGTGGATAATCCCTGATGAATATTAACTTTTATAACAGCATCTTATGCCTATAAAAGATAGATACTCATATAATTATAAATGTATGCCGGGCGCGGTGGCTCAAGCCTGTAATCCCAGCACTTTGGGATGCCGAGACGGGTGGATCACGAGGTAAGATCGAGATCCTGGCTAACCCGGTGAAAACCCCGTCTCTACTAAAAAATACAAAAAAACTAGCCGGGGCGAGGCGGCGGGCGCCTGTATTATCGGGAGGCTGAGGCAGGAGAATGGCGTAACCCGGGAAGCGGAGCTTGCAGTTCCGGCCACTTTGAGTGTCTCAAAAAAAAAAATAAAATAAAAATAAATAAATAAATAAATAAATAAATGTATGTTATTTAGTGCTTGATATTGTTATTATAATAAATATTCAAAGTAATCTATACCCCAATGTTCTTTTTTTAAAAAAGTTTAAAGTAGCTTTCAAAGATGCATCCAACATAATAGTAAGTTCTATTTTTAAAACAGTCAAAAATATCTAACAAAATAATACATGCATTTCTCTTTGACCCAGCAATCCTATGTCTAGAAATCTATGCCTAAGATATGTTGGCAAAAATAGAGAATGATATACACAAATTGCTATTCACGACTATGTTGTTTGTAGCAGTCAGAATTGGAAACAACCTCGAGTGTACTGCAGACCTTACCTATAGTAAGGTACGAGAGGAATAAAATATGAAACATCACCCAGTGAAGAACTATGGAGCTAAACAAAGGAATGAGGATTATCTCTATAAACCATTATGGAGTGATATCCAGGATAGCCTCTTAAAAACAAAAAAAGAAAAAGAAAAAACCAAGGGGCAGAACTATATATAAAGATTGCTACCTTTCCTCTAAGGATGAAAGATACATATTTGACTATATTAAAAATAAATGGGAAGATAAGTTAAAAACTAAGGAATATTATTGCTCACTGGGGAGGAGGGAACAGGGTAGAGGAGACACAGGTAGAAGACAAATATTTCTAAATGTGTTTTGTTGTGTTGTTTTGTTTTGGGTCCATGTTATTTTTTACATAGTTATAAAACAAAAAACTGAATTTTTAAAAATTCTGAAAACTTGGGGAAAAAAATTAATCTCACATTATGAAATCTGTAGCTTCCTCAATAGTGAATTATTTCAAATGACTTTAAAACATAATAATTTGACTGTTTCCGTATATCTCAAAGAGGTTGAAGTGTGGGGATGGGGAGTAATTATAGTGTTATTATTTTTATTTTAATAGAGTAAGTAACACATTGTATTAGTCCTTCCATTAATGTTACTGGGAACCAAGATTTGTATGGTAATCAAAAAGAGATTAGAAATACATAAAATCTAAGATGGTAAATAAAAACTCCTATTATCTGAATTTGAATTGGAAATATAAGTACTGTATCATAATGAAATTGTATTGCCAATAAAAATTACGAACTTCCTAACTTTGTCTATTACACAGACCTGAAAGAAATAAATCATCAATCCATTAGCAACAAGTGCCTCTCATTACCTAGATCACCAAAAGTGATCAGAACTTTCTGGAAAAATAACTCCTTCAGATCTAAGTCAATAAATGCATAAAATGAGCCCAGAATATTTTCTTGCACCAGATTTCAAAAATTCCTAGGGTCACATCAAAAGACAAAAGGCAAATGAAACTAACCTGAAGAAGCTTTCACTGGCCAAAAACAAAATAATTGGGTCATCAAAAAGAATAATGACTGCAACTCATTGAAATACATCAAATATGCTAAAAATCCGTAAATTAATAGTGATATTTTAAATAAAAGAATACCAACTTTTTATTTCAAAAATAGGCAAGGGAAAAATATGACATATTTATCTTGGCTTTCTTATGTAATCTGCATTTTGTGATAACCAAATAATAGTTGAGGGAAAGCTATTATTTATAGAAGAATTACAACTAATAAAAGAAAGGGGGCTAGGTGCAGTGGTTCACACCTGTAATCTCAGCACTTTGGTTGGCCAAGTGGGGAGATCACCTGAGGTAAGGAGTTTGAGACCAGCCTGACCAATGTGATGAAACCCCGTGTCTACTAAAAATACAAAAAAAATTAGGTGGGCCTAGTGGCCCACACCTGTAATCCCAGCTACTCAGGAGGCTGAGGCATGAGAATTGCTTGGACCCACATATGGCGGTTGCAGTGAGCTGAGATTGCACCACTGAACTCCAGCCTAGGTGACAGAGCAAGACTCTATCTCAAAAAATAAATAAATAAAAAATCAAAGGGAACCATAGGATCAGAAAATCACTATGCTGCAGTCCTAATGAAATAATGATAAAGATAAAAACAATCTAAATCTGCTAAACTCATTAATTAAGATGTTGTGGGGAACGTTATAGTGGATGGGTCAGGCTGACACCATCTGATCTTACTGATAAATTAAGAAAAGAAAAGCAATCAGACATCACATGTCTCCTAATATAACCCTGCAGGAACTGTCCAAAGCTAGCACTGAAATATTCACATTAAAAAATCCAAATCTGGCTGAGCGCGATGGCTCACACCTGTAATCTCAGCACTTCGAGAAGCCAAGGTGGGCGTATCACGAGGTCAGAAGTTCAAGACCAGCCTGACCAACATGATGAAACCCTGTCTCTATTAAAAATACAAAATTTAGCTGGGCATGGTGGCATGTGCCTATAATCCCAGTTACTCAAGAGCCTGAGGCAGGAAAATTGCTTGAACCCGGGAGGCGGAGGTTGCAGTGAGCCAAGACTGTGCCACTGCACTCCGGCCTGGGTGACAGAGTGAGACTTCAAAACAAACAAACAAACAAACATATCTGATCAGCCTGTAGATAATCTAGAAGAAATATGAAGTATGAGGAAACGTCTCAGACAAAAACCACAAGAATGTATCAGCAAAGTCCAAAATGTGAGCAATTCTACAAGATACATGAATATTTTTTTTCCAAATAAAAGAGGGAAGGAGGACTGCTACCAAGTTAAAAAGAATTGAGATGTACAACCCAATGTGATGTGTGGACTTTCTGATTGAATCAAATCAACTATAAAAAGGCATATTTGAGATAACATTGACAATTTATTTATGCACTAAATTAGATGATTTTAAGGAATTCTTTTTGAATATGAGGAATTATGAAGAATGATTAAGAAGAATTTCGAGGAGTTGCATTTGAAAATTTGAAATTAAAAAAATGTTTTAGTAGTAAAAACAAAAGCAGAAGGTAAAGGGGAATAAAACTGTAAATAAGATGGATCCAGGACTGGATTTGGTGCACAGATGTACACATGTGTACACATGTGTTACAGGAGTACCACAAAACAAGCTCTATGTTTGCAGCTACCAATGTGAGAAGGGAGAGAAAAATAGTGAGAAAGTGTTCAGTACCTATTCAGCAAAAACAAACAAGATTTTCGGGTAGAGCATCATTCTAGTGCTAAGTCCTGAGCAAATCCTCTGCCCTGGATCATCACTTAAAACAAACCCAGGACAGTTTCCCTTCAAATCAAATTAGATTTGCCAAACATTTAAATCCTTTACTCCATACCCCAACTACCTGAACTATATGAGACCAAAAGACCCCCCATCATTTAAGAGACATTTGCTGAACTCTACTATATTTCAGTATGTGTGGTAAGAGTAAAGTATTTATTTACAGAGAAGGCAGGCTCTGCTGTCAGTGAACTTAGAGTCTATGGGGATTCGCTGGCATTCATCTAACCATCAGATCATGCAAAGATGAGATGGGTCATGAGAGCGAATAAGAAAGATCTCTGGAAGTAGGGAAGGATTCCACTTCAAATTCTCAGGACAAGTTAAGGTTTCTTAGAGAAACGCCATAACTGTGTGTCGTTGCACAAGATGGGTTTTGCTGGGGTTGGCATTCCACATAAACCAAAGGCAGAGGTGGTCTGCACATTCTTTTGTGGTGCTTGGTACATGAGCTCCCCTCTTATCCGAGGTTTGCTATCCATGGTTTCAGTTACTCATGGTCAACCACGATTTGAAAGTAGGTGAGCACAGAGCAACAAGATATTTTGAGAAAAAGAGATCACGTTTACATAATTTTTATTACAGCATATTGTAATCATTGTTCTATTTTATTATTGTTAATTTCTTACTGTGTGTAAGTTTTGTTTATTTGTTTGTTTTGTTTTTTGAGATGGAGTCTCACTCTGTCACCCAGGGTGGAGTGCAGTGGCGCGATCTTGGCTCACTGCAACCTCCACCTCCCAGGTTCAGGCGATTCTCCTGCCTCAGCCTCCCAAGTAGCTGGGACTACAGGCATGCACCACCACACCCAGCTAATTTTTGTATTTTTAGTAGAGATGGGGTTTCACTGTGTTGGCCAGGATGATCTCAATCTCTTGACCTCGTGATCCGCCTGCCTTGGCCTCCCAAAGTCCTGGGATTACAGGCATGAGCCACTGCACTCTGCCCACTCTGTGTAATTTATAAATTATCATATATCATATAATTTATCATAGGTATGTGTGTATAGGAAAAAACGTAATATATATAGGTTTCAGTACTATCTGCAGTTTCATGTATCCACTGGAGATCTTGGAATGTGTCTCCCATGTACAAGGGGAGACCACAGTACAGAGACAAGCATTAAATTAGTGTTTACAATTGACCATCAGTCAGAAAAATTATACACAAATTTTGATAGGCTCCCACAGTGGTAGAGATGTTTACAGGGTTCGAGGCCCTTTAATGACTATTCTTCTCCTTCAAGTAAAACTGATAAGTTATTAGTTAGTCAGACAGTAGCAGGGGTTTTTGTTCATTTGGTGGTATTTGTCCAGCTCTTGAGGTGCATGTGGTCTTCTGTGTTGACTTTTAGAAATGTCAGATTTCTAGAAATTCAAGTCTATATAATTTTGTTCATGCATACATATATAACATGTGAGTTATTTGATTAAATACATATATGCCTAAAAAGGTATATCCACATGTAAATGTATTTATATGTATGTATGTATTACATATAAGCACCTAATTTATGTAAACATCCATGGTTTTATTTTTAAAAACTTAATGCGATTGTCTATTCTCAGTGTCTAGAGAATTATTCAGTATGAGCTCTGTAGCAACACATAAGTGATAAAGTCTATAACATAATGGCATCTCTCGAAAGCCAGCCTTGGGCCCTGTCCAGGTAGCTGAAACATTTGGCTGCCCAGTGCTCTGGAGGATTGCTAAAATTAGCTAGAGAGAAAAGAGGCAAATATATCTTAAGGATGGCCAGGAGCTGAGTCTAACTTCACTTCTTTTCCAATAAAGTGACTGTCAAAAACCTAAGATCTGGGCTAAAAAGGGCTTCAGAAAGCCATTTGATTTCAGTTCCAACTGATGTGTGAATTTCTTGTACAGCACAAAATTAGTTATCTATTGCTACATAAAAAGTTGTCCTAAAACTTGGCTTAATTCACCCAAAGCAGTTATTATCTGATAAAGTTTTTGTGGGTCAGGAATTAACACACAGCTTAACTGAGTCATTTGGACTCAGGGTCTCTCATGAGGATGCAGTTAAGATGTTGACCAGGGTCACAATGCCCTGAGGGTTTGTCTGGGGTTGGAAGATCCATTTCTGAAACAGCTCATTGGCATTGCTGGCTGTTGTTAGGAGGCCTCGGGTTTCTAGTCTCATGGGCCACTTCAAAAAGCTGCTAGAGCACCTCCTGACATGATGACTGGTTTCTCCAGAGGCAATAATCCAAATACCAGGGAGGTAGAAACCACAATGTCTTTTATAACCTAGTACCAGAAGTAACACTGTCATTTCTGCAGTATCTTACTAGTTACATAGTTAATGCCATTCACTAAACAAGGTACGAACACCAGGAGGCAAGGATCCTGGGGTGCCACCTAGGAGTCTGGCACACTCACCCACAGTCCTCCCACTGTTGCTTGAATGCTTGCAGTAATGGAACCTCATTCCACAAGGCAGCCTACCTTACCATTAGCCACTCTGATGGAAATTACTCTCTTGCTTTGGGTTGTGATATGGTTTGCTTGTGTCTCCACCCAAATCTCACCACGAATTGTAATAATCCCCATGTGTCGAGGGTGGCGCAAGGTGGAGATAATTGAATCATGGGGGTGGTTTCCCCCATATTATTCTCATGTAAATGAATAAGTCTCTTGAGATCTGATGGTTTTATAAATGGGAGTTTCCCTGCACATGCTCTCTTGCCTGCTGCCATGTAAGACATGCCATTGTTTCTCCTTTGCTTTCCACCATGATTGTGAAGCCTCCCTAGCCATGTGGGACAGTGAGTTCATTAAACCTCTTTCCTTTATAAATTACCCAGTCTTGGGTATGTCTTTATTAGCAATGTGAGAACAGACTAATACAGGTTGTAAATATTATCCCCATCTTTTTAATTCTTTTTTGTATAGGGAGGCTGAGGAAACAATGCTAATCCCTTCTGGGGAAAAGAAAATAATCCTTCAGATATTCGAAGATGGTAATTCTGTACCTTCTAGTCATCCTACCCTATGCTCCACCCCATTCTCCAGTTCCTTCACTTCTTTTTGTCTATGTGAGGAGCTTTAAGACAAGACTCCTTACCTCAAAATATTTATTTAAGAATAGGTGAGGGCACTTAACCCCTCCCCAGCTCTTCCTTCACCTGCTGTCTAGCTGTTGTGTCAGTGTCCTCACCTCTCCTAAGCAGGTCATCTACCCTGGGGGAGTGTCCACAGGCCATCTCATCAGCTACCAAAGCTCAATTTTCAATCAGGAGTTTCATCCTTCTTTAAAAAGATCAACTGAATCCCATACAAATTTTATGTGGTAACAAGAGAAGGAAAAGAGAGCCCTGGCCCAGTAGGGCTTCTCATCAACTTCATGACCCACACAAACCCCAATGATCACTAACCTAAGACTCAAAGGTCTAAGCAATAAAGAACTCTGTCTTGGGGCAGTCTATATTCTAGGGTGATGGGAATATTTCTGTCAGCAATAATTTTCTATTTTACCATCCTACTTCCCTTTTTGTCACCTAGATTCATTTTTCTGCCCAGCAGTCAGAATGACAGCTTAAAAATATAATTTAAATCATACTGCTCCCCTGCTCAATTCTGCAATGGATTCACATCACTTTCAGAGTAATATCCAATTTTCTCATCGTACATACAAGGCCCTACCTATCTTTCCATCTCATCTCTTGCTACTTCAGCCTCCCTCACTCTGCTCTTACCAAACTGACTTTCTTGCTGTTCTTCAAACATACCAGACTCTTTCCACCTCAATGCTTTTGCCCTTGAGGTTTCTTCTACCTACACTCTTCCCCGGACCTTCCCATGACTTGCTGTCACTTCATTCATGTTTCTGCGTATCACCCTGAGTGGTTTCCATGAATCACCCTATTACCCTCTATTTCTTCACCATTAGTTCATTTTCATGTTAGTACTTATCACTAACTAGCATTATATTGCACTAGTTGTTTGCCTATTTGCTTATTGTATTTGTTCAGCTTTGTTTTCTAATGCCAAGAACAGTGTCTGGCACTCAGTAACATCAGGTAAATAAAAGAATGAAACACCCATTAAAATGAATTTGCCTAGCCTGCTTTCTGAGTAGCGCTTGGTATCTGAGTTAATGACATTACAAAATACATCTTTTTTGAAAGCATTCTATTTGGTACCTGAGTACTTGCTGACTGTATCTTGGTAAATCTATTCATGCCGAATTTCTTTCTGTTCTGATGATTCAAACCCTAGCAAAGTCAGACAGAGCTGAACTTGGTGCTGGTAATAAAAGCCTTTCCCTTAGGAGAGCTCTTTGCAACTGAGAGATGTGGTCTCCTAAACCCCTAGGTGTAATTTGAGCAAGCAGGCAAGGTGAAACCCGAGCTGGTAAGCAGTAAGACCGGATACAAATGATGATATTGTTATGGCTGTTCTAAGACACAAGGGGGCAGCAAATCCAGTTCTTATTTATTTATTTAACCAGGTAAGAATCTTATTATTTTTTTTTTCAACTTTTATTTTAGATTCATGGGGAATATGTGCAGGTTTGTTACCTGGGTATACTGTTTGGTACTGAGCTTTGGAGTACAAATGATCCCATCGTTCAGGTACTGAGCATAGTACCCAATAATTATTCAACCCTTGCCACTGTCCCTCCCTCCCCGCTCTAGTAGTCCCACTGGCTATGGTTTCAGCTCTTATTTTTAAAGGTAAAACAGGAATTTTGACAACTGTCATTAGTTATCAAAACTGATGGAAATGTTCAATAGATTAGATAAATCTATGGAGATTCAATCGATTAGATAAATTTCAGTATGTCCACACAATGAGTTTCTTCTGGAGGAATGCAGTAATAATTTCAGCTAAAATTTAAACCTTGGCCTAAGTTATAAAAGGACTGAGAGGTTAAGGAGTGAGGGCTTAACCGTTACCAGGGAGACAGCCCATGTGTTCTCTCGGGCCACTGGGAACTTTGTGAGGACGTGAGCCACAGGAGAACATGCTTTCCAAGCAGGAAGTGGGGCTTCTGTTGAAATCAGGATTGTAAGATGCTTAAAACCTAATTGCCACGCCCTTGGGCCTACACACTGGGGCAGGAAACTTACCAAGGTGTCCCTATCAAAACGTGCTTTGCAGCCCACACTCTTAGCTCTTTTTCCACCCAAACTTTATAAAAACATCAAAAAGTTCAAAAATATTGAGTAATCACCTGTAATACCCTGAACAACAAGGAATAGCGTCATGAACGAACCAGAAACTTAAAAACATTTTTTCAGGAAACGATCCAGATGGGAAGAGATTGCACAAAGTCTTGACCAACTAGTCACATGTGAAAAGAGGGCCTGAGAGAAAAGTAAATTAATAAACCCCTTACCAGAACCTGAGAAAACCATCAAAGTAGAGCAGAAAGGCTCAGGGTGAGGGCAGGCATGGGCAGCTGAGGGGATCTGACCGAAGGAAGATGGGATAGAAAGAAAGTTGTCCCATTCCAGCAGGTATAGCTGAAAATAAAAATTAAAAAAAATAGAAAGTCATGGAAAGCAACAATGTAATCATTTTAAACATAGTTATGGAACAATGTTAGGTTACTATGTAATTCTTGAGTGATAAAGTATGCTGTAAAAAATCAATAATCCATATAACTTAATACTAGATAAGCTTTATTGAGCAACTACTATGTACAGGCACTATGCTAAGTGCTTGACATGCATTATCTCATTTAATCTTAACATAATTATCTATATGGTAAATTCCATGGTTATAGCCACTTAAAGGATAAAGAAACAAACTCAAAGAGAACTTGACCAAACCCACACAGCACCAAAATGCTACGTAGGCTGGTCTGACTCTGAAGCCCACACTTTTAATGACTACAGGCAAGCCACACCTTGGCATCTTACTCTGACATCACCATATTCTCGCTGCAGACCATTGCGACTAAACAAGCCACAACTTTGCCAAGGATTCCTACCTTCCAAGCACCTACAGATTTCTACCTTCAAGTTATGAGCCCAGAAATTCCCTTGGTACTTCATCCCTACTTCATACTACACACCTATTGATTTTGTTCTTTCTTTCTTTTTTTAAGAGAGGGTCTCACTCTGTTGCCCAGGTTAGAGTGCAGTGGCATGATCATGGCTGACTGCAGCATCAACCTCCTGGATTCAGGCAACCCTCCCACCTCAGCCTCCCAAGAAGCTGGGACCACAGGTGTGCACCTCCATGCCTGCTAATATTTTTTATTATTTTTGTAGTGACAATATCTCCCTATATGGCCCAGGCTGGTCTTGAATTTCTGGGCTCAAGTGGTCCTTCCACTTCAGCCTCTCAGAGTGCTGGGATTACAGGCATGAGCCACTGTGCCCGGCCTATTAATTTCATATCAGAATTTTCCGATCCAGCAAAGCCTAGGATCTACTGACCAGCTTTAACAAAAACGCTAAGAGACCTCCACTGCTTCTCTCCCCATCTCTAACTGTTAAAGCAAATCCATCTTTCGGGGGCTAGCCCAAAAGCCATCTTTTCCCAGAAGCTTTCCTGATTCTCCCAGAAACAATTTCTCTCTCTCAACTCTGACTCCAGGGGTCAATTGTGGCTTTCCCTTACAGTCTTCATCCATGTAGATAAAGGTGCAGCCTCACACAATCCTAGCAACATGCACAGAGCCTATCAGAGAAAGCACTGGTTGTAGGTTCAGGCTCAGCAACAGGTAGATTACTCATATGGTCCCAGACCTTGCCACTGTGTCCATCCTGATTAGCTCACATTAGCGATCATAATTTTTCTGGCTTAATCAGTACCTAACCCAAGAAGCAGCTATATCAGGAACACCACCTCAGCTGAGACATGGGCAATGTGGGATACACAGCAAAGGACCAACCCACAATAAGGCCTCCTCTCAGCTTCAGCTAAATATGCATTCTGGATGGAGAATACTCACTGACCACACACATAGTCACTCCCTAGAAGGAGGTATAAGCAAGAGTATTCAGGAATCATTGCAAAGAGAATGCAGGCAGACTCGAATCTTCTTGTTGCCTACATAAGGCCAAGCTAAAGGGTTCTTAGAGGCTGCCTGATCAATATTAGAGCTGAAAGTTCTAATATTGTGGCTCACAGTTCCAGAGGCCTGAGAGAGCATGATCATGGGAGCTCCTCCGTCATAAAATTCGCCATTACCAGGATTTTTCAAAGGGGTGCCTTTGCACATGTGCGGGAGGAGAGAGGAGGAGTTAAGGGAAAAACAGTTTGTTTCACATGGACTCTGACTTTACGCAGCAGCAGGCCCCACTCTGGATGTTCCTCAAGATGACCCCTCTCCCTGGGGGTGGGGTCCTGACTTCTTTGGCCTCTCTCAGCGCTGCGAATATGACAGCCAAGGTCATGCTCCTGCAAGCCTGGACCTATTAACACTGCCCAGAGGGGAGCAGCTGAGGAGAGGCCCCAGAACAGGGAAAAGCCGCAGCTTCAGAAACCCACAAGCCAAAAAGAAGGAGGTAGCAGCTACAGGACTTCACTGTTTTTCTTGGCTAGGGTGGCTAGGGGAGATGGCAGATCACAGCAGAGGAGAAAGTAAGAAAGGAAAATGGGGAAAGGAGAGTGGATGGAGAGGAAGGAAGAAAATATAATAGTGATAAATGGGTAAAAGGGAAGAAGGAAAGAAGGAGGAAAGGAGGGTCAAAAAAGGAACACAAATAAGAGGGAATCTTTAGAAAAAATAAAGCAGAGACTCAGAGAGAGAAACAGAGGGAGAAAGAGTAATACAAAGAAGAAGAGAAGCCAAGGAACAGTTAGAAACAAGAACAATAGGAAGAAATAAAGGGGAGAGAGAGCAAAAAAAAAAAAAAAAAGGATAAGACAGAACGTCACTGTCCTTCTTGGCTAGGGTGGAAAGATCAAGGAACAGAAGAGCAAGAAGAAAGCCACCAGGGGAAGTAGAGGTAGGAAGGGCAGGAATAAAGAAGAGCAAGAGACAGAACCAGGAAGATTGAGAGACAAAGAGAGACATGGGGAAGGGGGAGGGAGAGTCCTTGAGATAAGTGATATAGGTGGAATGAAGAAAGGAGAGAAGAAAAAGACAGTCCAAGAGTACCAAAAAGAACCAAAAGAAGAAAGGAAGGGAAAAGAAAGAGAGAAAAGGGCAGAGAGCATGAAATAGGAGGAGGGAATTCAGAATGTGGAGACAAAAGACATGGGAGAAACAGGAAGCTAGAGAAACAGAAGCACAGAGGGAGAATTTGAAAGGGAAAATTTCTTCCCTTAACTTTCTACCTACACACCTGGACATTATCCCCTCCCAAGGGCCCTCTTAGGAGTCAGTTGCCTTGATGAACTAAAGGGGCTTGAAAAAAATGTAGATAACAGGAGTGGGTGTTAAGGAGAAGAAGGAAGCGGAATGGGAATAACAAACAGAAAAAAGAGAAGAGCAAATGAGAAAGGGTTGGGTTAGAAACAGGATGCAGGGGCTTTGTCCACCCATTGTCTAATTGCAATCCTGTCTGAGCCTCAATTTTCTCACCCATTAAATGAAATGCTTACTTTACTAATTTTTTAGGACAATTAAACTCAAGAATGTACATAAAGCACCTGAAATGCCAGACTCTCTTAGTGATTCTTTTTATTTTGTGGGTTGTAGTTCTGATGCCAACAATGAACTAGGTTACAGAAAAACAGGATCTCATTTTACTCACCTTTATATTCCCATCCCCTAACACATACCCTGTTACATAGATGCATCTAATGTGTCAAATGAATTGAACAAAGACAGAGAAGGGAAGATACAGAACTCTTAGAAGCAAAGAAGAAAAGAGAAATAGAGACAAGAGAGATAAAGAAGAAAAGAATTTTTTTTAATGGAGGAAGAGAAATAATGTAGAAGAAAAAGAAAAAGGAAGCAAAGAGCTTTGCTATGGTGACAACCAGGCAGCTCAGTACAGAGCTCCCACTCACAGTGAAATCTGTAGTTCTGTGGATCTCACCCTGATGTAAAGCTGCCAGACTGACATTGAAGCCACCTTTGCAAAATTATGACTGAGACCGTGAAAGAGATCTAACTTAATCAACTCCATCTTGCTTCTAACCTCCAAGCTGTCCTTGTTCATTCTTGGGTGTAGGCTGAACTAACTTTGGGAGAAACTTAGTGTATAATTTATAGTTTAAAACGAAAATGATAACAGCTCTTTCCCAAAGCAGAGCTCCTTCTTGCCTGGGGACTAGACTGCCTTTGTAGAACTAACATTAGCCACAAGATTAGAAATTATGGTTTGGGAGTCATGCAGCTGGAGGCTACAGGATTCTGACCCTCTCTAAACTGCTCCTAAGGTCAGTGCTTGAGATATTTTGCAGACCCTGCACGTGATGGATCAACTGGCACCACCCAGATCAATAAACTGGCTCATTTGATCTTGTGGCCCCCATCCAGGAACTGACTCAGTGGAAGAAGACAGTTTTGACTGCCTATTATTTCATTCCTGACCAATCAGCACTCCTGGCTCACTGGCTTCCCCTTACCTCCCACGTTGTCCTTAAAAACTCTCCTCCCTGAATGTTCTAGGAGACTGATTTGAGTAACAATAAAAATCCAGTCTCCCACACTGCTGACTCTGTGTGAATTACTCTTTCTCTATTGTAATTCCTTTGTCTTGAGAAATTGGCTCTGTCTAGGCAGCAGGCAAAGTGAACCCCTTGGGTGGTTGCAACATGTCTGCCTGAGACCTGGATCTTCCATAAGATCCAGGGCAGGAGGCAACCCTGAGGAGGGTCACAGGGATGTATGGAGGATTGAAGAGTAGCTCACAACCATCTGTCACCTTTTGGGATGAAATTAAAACAAAACCCTCTGCCCAGCCTGACTTCTTCAAGCTTCATCTCATTTCAGCATCTATTCCCAGGCAGTAAGCTCTGTTTGTCACAGCCACACCATCATCCTGCTGAACACTAGAGAGCTCAGCCCATGGTCACCTTCAGCAGAAAATGAAGTTACGAAGTTAGTGAGGGCTCAGCAACCATCTCACCAAACAGAGAAGTTTGCCCCAAGCTGCAGAAGAACTAGATGGGATTGAATAATGAATGAATGAATCAGCCAAACACTTCCCTTAACTTTCTGCCTACACACCTGGACATTATCCTCTCCCTCTTAGGAGTCAGTTGCCTTGATGAACTAAAAATGGGGATTTGGTATCAGAATCTATACCTTATGTTAGTAGATATCTGGGTAAATAGTGAATTGGCTAAATGAGCTCATTAAAAGCAGTGAACATGAAAAACAGGGGAGAAGTTCGGGCAGAAGAACTTGATAACCCAGTGACATCAGATGGGAAGGGACCATTCTGAGTATAACATGCTGTTTATCATGTGTCCTGGGAACAGGGTTGGGGTGGAAACTAGAATGAAAATTAAAGAATGATTTTGCTAGATACCATGTTGAACCCTGAGGCACAACATCATGGTCATGGTGCCCAGTAGCCAAATACAACACCCAAAAGAGAGGGATGTTCTTTCCCATAGAATGCTGAGGAGTTCTGTCATATGACAGCACCACTGCATCATGGTCACCCATCCCAGTGGGAGTTGTAGCACCCAGGAGACCAGCAGCAATGCCCAGTAAGGCAAGGCGCTATCCAATGGGAAATGGTAGCTCCTGAGAACTACCACCAACAGCCAAAAAAGGATTTTTGCAAAGGAGCAATCTCTTCAGGACAGGCAGATTGCAGGGCTTTGCTTCCAATATCACCAGGTAAAGTGTCTCTGTGGAGTTTCATTTCAGGTGTTCCTAGAAGGTAGGAAACATTGAAGTCCATTGTTGGGCAAAGACTCAGGGTACATCAAGTGTGTTTCTAATAACAGGAAAATTTTAGGTGGCTCATGAATGAGATGGAATCTAGTAAGGCAACAAAAGTTGTGACAATATGCATCACACAGGGAACAGGGAACCCGGGAAAAAGACATGCTTTTCCTAGGCTATAAGATAATACCACTTATCTGACTAGAAGTGCTCATGGCTAGGACAAAGGCCAGAGAAAAGTCACCATACTAGATATTCAACAGGAAATGTGCAGTAAGACAAATATCTACTACTATAGTTTATATATTTGTGTCCCCTACTCACCCCCAAAATTATGCTGAAACCTAATCCTCACTATAAGGATACAAGATTGGGCTTTTAGGAGGTGATTAGGTCATGAGGGTAGAGTCCTTATAAGTGGGATTAGAGCTGTTATAAAAGAGACTCCAGAGAGCTCATTTGCCCCTCCACCATTTGAGGATGCAGCAAGAAGATGCTATCTATGAACAAGGAAGTGAGCTCTTGCCAGACACCAAATTTGCTGGTGCCTTGACCTTGGACTTCCAGCCTACAGAACTGTGGGGAATAAATTTTTGTTTTTTATAAGCCACCCTGTCCGTATTAGTCCGTTGTTGCATTGATGTTAGGAACTACCTGAGACTGAGTACCGTATGAAGAAAAGAGGTTTAACTGACTTACAGTTCCACAGGCTGTACAGGAAGCATGGCTGGGGAAGACTCAGGAAACTTACAATCATGGCAGAAGGTGAAGGGAAAACAGGCACAACTTCACGTAGCAGAACAGGAGAGAGAGAAAGTGAAGGAAGAAGTGCTACACGCTTTGAAACAACCAGATCTTGTGAGAACTTGTTATCTCAAGAACAGGAATGGGGAAGTCTGCCCCTGTGGTCCAATCACCTCCTACCAGGCTCTTCCGCCAACATTGAGGATTACAATTCAACATGAGATTTGAGTGGGGACACAGACCCAAACCATATCATTCCATATCTGATGCTTCCCATAGCTCATGTCCTTTTCACATTTCAAAACACAATCATGCTTTCCCAATAGTCCCTAGGAATCTTAACTCATTTCAGCATTAACTCAAAAGTCCAAGTCCAAAGTCTCATCTGAGACAAGGCAAGTCCCTTCTGCCTATAAGCCTGTCAAATCAAAAACAAGTTAATTACGTCCAAGATACAGTGGGGATACAGGCATTGGGTAAATGCTCCTGTTCCAAAAGGGAGAAGTTGACCAAAATAAAGAGGCTACAAGCACCACACAAGTACAAAACCCAGCAGGGCAGTCATTAAATCTTAAAGCTTCAAAATGATCTCCTTTAACTACATGTCTCAAATCCAGGCCACACTGATGCAAGGGGTGGGCTCCGAAGGCCTTGGGCAGCTCCACCCTGTGACTTTGCAAGGTACAGTCCCCATGGCTGCTTTCACGAATTGGCATTGAGTGCCTATAGTTTTTCCAGCTGCACAGTGCAAACTACTGCTGAATCTACCATTCTGGGGTCTGGAGTATGATGGCCCTCTTCTCACAGTGCACCAGTGGGAACTCTGTGTGGGGGCTCCAACCCCACATTTCCCCTCTGCACTGCCATACTAGAGGTTCTCCATGAGGGCTCCACCCCTGCAGCAGATTTCTGCCTGGACATCCAGGCATTTCCATACATTCTCTGAAACTAGGTGGAGGCTCCCAAGCCTCAACTCTTGCCCTCTGCACACTTGCAGGCTTAATGCCACGTGGAAGCCCCCAAGGCTTGCAGCTTACACCCTCTGGAGCAGTGGACTGAGATGAATCTGGGGCCCTTTTAGCCACAGCTGGAGCTAAAGTGGCTGGGATGCAAAGAGCAGTGTCCCAAGGTTATGCAGAGCAGTGGGACCATTATTCTCTCCTAGACCTCCTGTGATGGAAGGGGCTGCCTTGAAGATCTCTGAAATGGAAATGGAGACATTTGTCCCACTGTCTTGGCTATGAACATTCAGCTCCTTGTTACTTATGTAAATTTCTGCAGCTGGCTTGAATTTCTCTCCAGAAAATGGGTTTTTCATTTTTACCACATGATGAGGTTGCAATTTTTCCAAATTTTTATGTTCTTCCTCCATTTTAAACATAAGCTCCTGTTTTAGCTCATCTCTTTGCTCACAAATATAAGCATATGCTGTTAGAAGCAGCCAGCCCACATCTTGAATGCTCTGATGCTTAGAAATTTTTTCTGACAAATACCCTAAATCATCTCTCTCAAGTTCAAAGTTCCACAGATCTCTAGGGCTGTGGCACAATACTGCCAGTCTCTTTGTTAAAGCATGGCAAGAGTGACCTTTGCTCCAGTTCCCAATAAGTTCCTCATCTCCATCTGAGACCACCTCAGCCTGGACTTCATTGTTCATGTCACTACCAGCATTTTGGTCACAACAATTTAACAACTATCCAGTAAGTTCAAATTTTTCCCTCATCTTCCTATCTTCTTCTGAGCCCTCCAAACTGTTTCAACCTCTGCCAGTTACCCAATTCTAATGCTGCTTCCATATTTTCAGGGATCTTTATAGCAATGCCCAACTTTTCAGTACCTATTTTCTATATTAGGCCATTCTCGCATTGCTAGAAGGAACTACCGGAGACTGGGTAATTTATGAAGAAAAGAGGTTTAACTGACTCACAGTTCCACAGGCTGTACAGGAAGCATGACCGAGAAGGCCTCAGGAAACTTACAATTATGGCAGAAGGTGAGGAGGAAGCAGGCGCATCTTCACATGGTGGAGCAGGAGATGGGCAGGGCAGGGAACAGGAAAGTGCTACACACTTTTAAACAACCAGATCTCATGAGAACTCACTCACTATTATGAGTCCACCCCATGTTCCTCCCACCATACCCCTCCTCCAACATTGAGGATTACAATTCAACATGAGATTTGCCAGTGGGGGGAGGACACAGTGTGAAACCATATTGCAATCTATGGCATTTTGTTATAGCACCTGAATGGATTAAGACATCTGCCACTGGAAATTTCTCACTAGCTACATTTCCCCCACATACTCGAGTCTCCTATAAGCATCAAAAAAATCTTCAGTAAGTCTTGATGATTGTATATTGGTAACTACAGTTGACCAAACTTCAGCAAGATAAGAGTCTAGTGTAAGGACTTCTGGTTTGAAGACTGGGGCATGTTTTCCTCTCTTTCTTTTCTTGAAAATTAACCCAAAGCAACCAGCAGAATGAGAAGCAGAAATATAAATCCTTCCTTCAAAAAATCTAGATTGGGAGAAATGGAAAGAGAACACTGACAGCTACAGATCTTGGAAAGAGATGATAAAGTGTATAAAGTATACTTCTAAGCACAGGGCAAGCTCTGAGATGGAAAACCAAAATCTTTTGTTCATAACTGAAGGAATATCATGCACGGACAATGGCAGTTTCCCTAGACCTGGCTTTGATATGACAAGTGGAGAAGGCAGGATTGAATTATACAGACAAGACATATAATTTCAAATAACAGTCGACCTATGTGGTTGGGGGAGAAGAGAGACTTATGAAGTGAAAAACTCTATAGCCCCCTTTTCCCATTACTGGAGACAACTAAAGGCTATAAAAATTAATGCTTAAAACTCAGAGTCTAAGGAGTATTTTTGCTCGCCTAAAACTAAGGCCTGGCTCATCTTCAATATGAAACTCCCATAAATATCTGATGCAGGAAAACCACACCTCATTCAAAAATGGGGTTGCCAAAAAGAACTGCAAAAGATCTATGCAAAGACCCTATAAGAATAAATAACACACAAAAAAAGGAAAACAAATAGGATACAAAAGACATTTATCAGGAGAAAAAAAAGTTGGCTTGGACAACTTGAAAATCGTGAATATTTAAAGATTTAATAAAGAAGACACACACACACACACACACACACACACACACACACACACACACAGAGTTAGTCCTCCATATTGATGGGTTCCACATTGGTGCTTCAACCAACTATGATCAAAAATACTTGAAAAAAAAAGTTGCACTTGTACTGAACATATACAGACTTTATTTTTGTCCTTGTTCCCTAAACAATGCAGTATAACAACTGTTTACCTAGCATTTACATTGCATTAGGCATTATAAGTAATCTAAAGATTATTTTAAACATAAAGGAAAATATACATAAGTTATATGCAAATCCTACTCATTTTCTGTCAGGGACTTGAGCATCCATGAATTTTATTATCAGAGGGAGGTCCTAAAATCAGTCTCCCATGGACACTGAGGGACTACTGTGTGTATACGTACATGTGTGTGCACACACACACACATATTTAAATGCAGAAATACAAGAGATCAGGGCAGAATTGACAAAATCATGAAAACAGTGAATTATGAGCTGGCACAGCTTAGGAATGAGGTGAACAAAAATTAAACCATCACAAAAAAAGGTGAGTGTTAATGGGAGCAGCACAAGGAAAATACAAAATGTGAAAAAGCAGCAATGGCCATAGGAAAAATGAGACACCCAAATAAATGTCTAAAAGGGATAACAGAAAAAAATAATAGATAGGAAAGATATACAAAGGAAAGCCTATATAAATCAATACTTGGAATCTCTACATTCAAACATGGACCAGATAAAAATTAAAGAAATGATTCAGAAACACTTTCCAAAAAAAATACAATTTGATTAAAATTGAAAAAACACACTATATCCCAGGAAAAAGTAACAGAGACATACTGTAATAAAGTTACTTAACTTCAAAGACAAAAAGTCCCTTGGGGAATTATGAAAAAATATTAAGTCATTTGCAAAGGAGAAAAATACAACTGACTTCAGATTTCCTCAGAGGAAATTCCAAATCAGAAATTAGTACAACAATGCTTATAAAATCCTCAGGAAGACAAATTGTAACCAAAGACTATTTTAATCACTCAAAATGCCATGCAAATATGATGGCAAGAAATGCACATTTTGAATATCTGATGAGCCCTTCTTGTAGAAAATACTAGATGATGAACTTCAGTCAGCCAAGCAATAAATGAAAAACAAGAGTACTGACGTTGAGATTGAATCTACTTTACTGTAGGACAAAAATTAAAGCAAATGCAGGGATTATAGTAACAGAGTAGAGTGCAAATGTAGTAATCTTGGCAGTACGGAAATCATACATCTAACAGACCTGAGAAAATAATTGGCAGAATAAGTAGATATTAATGTATACTGAATTCACTCATCCTTTATAGCAAGGGGTCAAAAGACATCATTGGAGGCTGATAAATCAAGCAAAAATAATGGAAATTTATTTAGTAGTGCAAAGGTAAGTGCTAAAAAAATAGCAACTAAAATTTAATGGGAAGGTGATAGGCAGGAAAAAGAGAATACACTAATTTGAGACTGCTCAGTGTGGAGTTAATAGATTCTGTCTAAAGAGAGGATTAAAGGTTTTATTCTAAGTTATGTTCATAACAGTAATCTTTAGATTAAAAACAAATACTTTCTAAAGCAATAGAAAAAACACACATTCAAAAAAATACAAAACACATTTTATGGTAGCTATTACAATACAAAAACGTAACATGAAATCACATGAAAGAAGGAAACCAAACTCGGTGATAGCCAGTGGTGTGCCGGTAAATGTTTAACAATAGGACTTGAGATGGAATCAGATGAACAAAACAAATACACCTTGACTTGTAGCTTTGATAATTTCCATGGTGTACGTAACTTTCATCATGGCCAGCTTCAAGCTGTGAACCTGACATTGCTGAACGAGGAGCTGAGAAGAGATACACGAATTTGGCTCTCATGAGCTAGTATGAGCTGGCTCCAGCACACCACTGTTGATAGCAGTAAATCAAAATCAGCCAAGGACAAAACTTTTGTATTGTGTCACAAAGCAAAGCCAACTTAGTACTGTATATAAGAGACTCTTAAAACAAAGGGGTCGAAAACTTTGAAAGTAAACTGGTGGGCAAACATACATGTACTAGATAAGTGGAGGAAAAAAAGTGAAGAGAGGGATCATTCTCTTACATCAGACAAGATAAATTTAAGGAAAACAGTATCAAATAGGATGTCTCAAGAAGTGCTTTTATAGGCCGGGCACGGTGACTTACACCTGTAATCCCAGCACTTTGGGAGGCCGGAGTGGGCGGATCACCTGAGGTCAGGAGTTTGAGACCAGCCTGACCAACATAGTGAAACCCCATCTCTACTAAAAATACAAAATCCCAGCACTTTGGGAGGCCAGGGCAGATGGATCAGTTGAGGTCAGGAGCTCAAGACCAGCCTGGCCAACATGGTGAAATCCCATCCCTACTAAAAATACAAAAATTAGCCAGGAGTGGTAGTGTGTGCCTGTAGCCCCAGCTACTCAAGAGAGTGAGGCAGGAGAATCACTTGAACCTGGGAAGTGGAAGTTGTAGTGAGTCGAGATCGTACCACTGCACTCCAGCCTGGACAACAGAGTGAGACTCCCTCACACACACACACAAAAAGTTAATCACTATTAGGCCACAAGAAAGCATCAATAATTTCTTTAAATAGAGAAATACTATTAATAGACAACTTTCTCTAATAGTAAAGATGAAAACTAGCAATATATAAGTTTTTAAAACAAAATTCTACCACCTGGAATTTTTTTTCCCATAAGTTATGGGGGTACAGGTGGTATTTGGTTGCATGAGTAAGTTCTTTAGTGGTGATTTGTGAGATTTTGGTGCACCCATCACCCGAGCTGTATACACTGCACCGTATTTGTAGTTTTTTATCGCTCGCCCCCCTCCCACTCTTCCCCTCAAGTCCCCAAAGTTCATTGTATCATTCTTATGCTTTTGCAACCTCATAGCTTAGCTCCCACATATCAGTGAGAACATACGATGTTTGGTTTTCCATTCCTGAGTTACTTCACTTAGAATAATAGTCCCCAGTCTCATCCAGGTCACTGCAAATGCTATTAATTCATTCCTTTTCGTGGCTGCATAGTATTCCATCGTGTGTGTGTGTGTGTGTGTGTGTGTGTGTGTGTGTGTGTATGTATGTATGTGTATGTATGTGTACATATATATATATATAACAATTGCTTTATCCACTCTTTGATTGATGGGCATTTGAGTTGGTTCCATGATTTTGCAATTGTGAATTGTGCTGCTATAAACATGAGTGTGCAAGTATCTTTTTTGAATAATGACTTCTTTTCCTCTGGATAGATACCCAGTAGTGGGATTGCTGGATCAAACTGTAGCTCTACTTTCAGTTCTTTAAGGAATCTCCACACTGTTTTCCACAGTGACTCTACTAGTTTACATTCCCACCAGCAGTGTAGAAGTGTTCACTGTTCACTGTATCCACGCCAACATCTACTGTTTTTTGATTTTTTGATTAGGGCCATTCTTGCAGTAGTAAGGTGGTATCACATTGTGGTTTTGATTTGCATTTCCCTGATCATTAGTGATATTGAGCATTTTTTCATATGTTTGTTGGACATTTGTATATCTTCTTTTGAGAATTCACTGTTCATGTCCTTAGCCCACTTTTTGGTGGGATTGTTTGTTTTTATCTTACTGATTTGTTTGAGTTCATTGTAGATTCTGGATATTAGTCCTTTGTCAGATGTATAGATTGTGAAGATTTTCTCCCACTCTGTGGGTTGTCTGTTTACTCTGTTGACTGTTCCTTTTGCCATGCAAAAGCTCTTTTGTTTAATTGGGTCCCAGCTATTTATCTTTGTTTTTATTGCATTTGCTTTTGGGTTCTTGGTCAGGAAATCCTTGCCTAAGCCAATGTCTGGAAGGGTTTTTCCAATGTTACCTTCTAGAACTTTTATACTTTCAGGTCTTAGGTTTAAGTCCTTAATTTATCTTGAGTTGATTTTCGTATAAGGTGAGAGATGAGGATCCAGTTTCATTCTCCTACATGAGGCTAGCCAATTATCCCAGCATCATTTGTTGAAAAGGGTGTCCTTTCCCCACTTTATATTTTTGTTTGCTTTGTTGAAGATCAGTTGGTTTGCTGAAAGTATTTGGGTTTATTTCTGGGTTCTCTATTCTGCTTCATTGGTCTATGTGCCTAGTTTTATACCAGTCCATGCTATTTTGGTGACTATGGCCTTGTAGTATAGTTTGAAATCAGGTAATGTGATGCTTCCAGATTTGCTCTTTTTGCTTAGTCTTGTTTTGGCTATGCGATCTCTTTTTTGGTTCCATATGAGTTTTAGAATTGTTTTTTCTAATTCTGTGAAGAATGATGGTGGTATTTTGATGATGAGTGCATTGAATTTGTAGATTGCTTTTGCCAGTATGGTCATTTTCACAATATTGATTCTACTCATCCATGAGCATGGGATATGTTTCCATTTGTTTGTGTCCTGTATGATTTCTTTCAGCAGTGTTTCCTAGTTTTCCTTGTAGAGGTCTTTCAACTCCTTCGTTAGGTATATTCCTAAGTATTTTTTTTTTTTTATAGCTATTGTAAAAGTGGTTGAGTTCTTGATTTGATTCTCTGCTTGGTCGCTGTTGGTGCATAGAAGAGCTACTGATTTGTGTATGTTAATCTTGTATCCGGAAACTGCTGAATTCATTTATCAGTTCTAGGAGCTTTCTGGAGGAGTACTTAGGGTTCTTAAGGTAAGCCATCATATCATCAGCAAAAAATGACAGTTTGACTTTCTCTTTACTGATTTGGGTGCCTTTTATTTCTTTCTCTCATCTGATTGCTCTGGCTAGCACTTCCAGTACTATGTTGAAGAGGAGTGGTAAGAGTGGACATTCTTGTCTTGTTCCAGTTCTCAGAAGGAATGCTTTCAACTTTTCCCCATTCAGTATTATGTTTTCTGTGGTTTTGTCATAGATGGCTTTTGTTACATTAAGGTATGTCCCTTGTATGTCGATTTTGCTGAGAGTTTTAATCATAAAGGATGCTGGATTTTGTCAAATGCTTTTTCTACATCTATTGAGATAATCACGTGATTTTTGTTTTTAATTCTCTTTATGTTTTGTATCACATTTATTGACTTGCATAGGTTAAACTATCCCTGCATCCCTGGTGTGAAACACACTTGATCATGGTGGGTTATCATTTTGATATGTTGTTTGCTTTGCTTAGCTAGTATTTTGTTAAGGATTTTAGCATCTATGTTCATCAAGGATATTGGTCTGCAGTTTTCTTTTTTGGTTATATTCTTTCCAGGTTTGGGTATTAGGGGTAATGCTGGATTCATAGAATGAACTAGGGAGGGTTCCTTCTTTCTCTCTCTCCTGGAATAGTTCAAAAGGAGTGGTACCAATTCTTTGAATGTCTGGTATAATTCTACTGTGAATCCATCTGCTTCTGAACTTTTTTTGTTGGTAATATTTAAGTTACCATTTCAGTCTCACTGCTTGTTACTGGCCTGTTCTAGGCATTTAATTCTTCCTGATTTAAGCTAGGAGGGCTGTATTTTTCTAGAATTTATCCATCTGTTCTAGGTTTTCTAGTTCATGTGCATAAAGGTGTTCATAGTAGCCTTGAATGATCTTTTGTATTTCAGTGGTGTCAGTTGTAATATCTTCTTGTTTCCTTTCTTAATGAGGTTATTTAGATTTTCTCTCTTCTTTACTTGGTTAACCTTGCTAGTGGTCTATCAGTTTTATCTATGTTTTCAAAGAACCAGCTTTTTGTTTCATTTATCTTTTGTATTTTGTTTTGTTCCAATTTCATTTAGTTTTGCTCTGATCTTGGTTATTTTCTTTCTTCTGCTGGGTTTGGGTTTGGTTTGTTCTTGTTTCTCTAGTTCCTTGAGGTGTGACTTTAGATTGTTTGTGCCCTTTCAGACTTTTTGGTGCAGGCTTTTAGGGCTGTGAACTTTCCTCTTAACACCTCCTTTGCTGTAGCTTAGAGGTTTTGATAGGTTGTGTCATTATTGTCATTCAGATCAAAGAATTTTTTAATTTCCATCTTGATTTCGTTTTTGACCCAATTCTCATTCTAACAGGTTATTTACTTTCCATGTATTTGCAAGGTGTTGAAGGTGCCTATTGGAGTTGATTTCAAGTTTTATTCCACTGTGGTGTGAGAGAGCGCTTGATATAATTTCAATTTTCTTAAATTTATTGAGGCTCATTTTATGACCTATTATATGGTCTATCTTGGAGAAAGTTCCATGAGCTGTTAAATAGAACGTGCATTCTGTGGTTGTTCTGTATATATCTGTTAAGTCCATTTGTTCCAAGGCATAGTTTAAATCCATTGTTTCTTTGTTGACTTTCTGTCTTGATGACCTGTCTAGTGCTGTCAGTGGAGTATTAAAGTACCCCACTATTACTGTATTGCTCTCTATCTCATTTTTTAGGTCTAATAGTAACTGTTTTATAAATTTGGGAGCTCCAATATTTGTTAGGTGCATATATGTTTAGGATTGTGATATTTTCCTGCTGGACAAGGCCTTTTATCATTATATAATGTCCCTCTTTATCTCTTTTAATCACTGTAGCTTTAAAGTTTATTTCATGTGATATGAGAATAGCTACCCCTGCTCACTTTTGGTGTCCATAAGCATGAAATGCTTTCTTCCACCCCTTTACTTTAAGTGTATGTGAGTCCTTATGTGTTAGGTGAGTCTCCTGAAGGCAGTAGATAGTTGGTTCGTGAGTTCTTATCCACTCTGCATTTCTGTATCTTTTAAGTGGAGCACTTAGGCCATTTACATTAAATGTTAGTATTGAAATGTGAGGTACCATTGCTTTCAATGTGCTCTTTATTGCTTGTGTACTTTGGGGTTTTTTGTTTTTTGTTTTTGCTTTTTAACTTGTATTTTTGTTTTATAGGTCCTGTGTGATTTATGCTTTGAAATGTTCTGTTTTGATTGTGTTTCCAGAATTTGTTTCAAGATTTAGAGCTCCTTCTAGCAGTTCTTGTAATGGTGGCTTGGTAATGGCAAATTCTCTCAGCATTTGTCTGAAAAAGATTGTGTCTTTCCTTCATATATGATGCTTAGTTTCACTGAATACAAAATTCTTGGCTGATAATTGTTTTGTTTGAGGAGGCTGAAGATAGGTCCCCAATCCCTTCTAGCCTGTAGGGTTTCTGTGGAGAAATCTTCTGTTAATCTGATAGGTTTTCCTTTATAGGTTACCTGCTTCTTCTGTCTTGCAGCTCTTAAGATTCTTTCCTTCGTCTTAACTTTGGATAACCTGATGACAATGTGCCTAGGCAAAAATTTTTTTGCAATGAATTTCCCAGGTGTTCTTTGTGCTTCTTGTACTTGGATGCCTAAGTCTCTCACAAGGCCAGGAAAGTTTTCCTCAATTATTCCCCCAAATATGTTTTCCAGGCTTTTAGAATTCTCTTCTTCCTCAGGAGCACTGATCATTCTTAGGTTTGGTCATTTAATATAACCCCAGATTTCTTGGAGGCTTTGTTCACATTTTCTTATTTTTTTATTTTCTTTGTCTTTGTTGGATTGGGACCTTGTCTTCAAGCTCTGAATTTCTTTCTTCTATTTGTTCAGTTCTATTGCTCAGACTTTTCAGAGCATTTTGCATGTGTATCCAAAGTTTCCTGAATTTTTTATTGTTTTTTATTTAAGCTATTTATTTTCTTGAATATTTCTCCCTTCATTTCTTGTATCGTTTTTTGGATTTCCTTGCATTGGGCTTTGCCTTTCTCTGGTCCTTCCCTGATTAGCTTAATAACTAACCTCCTGAATTCTTTTTCAGGTAAATCAGGGATTTCTTCTTGGTTTGGATCCATTGCTGATGAAGTAGTGTGATTTTAGGGGGGTGTTGAAGAGCCTTGTTTTGTCATATTACCTGGGTTGGTTTTCCGGTTCCTTCTCATTTGGTTAGACTCTGTCAGAGGGAAGGTCTAGGGCTGAAGCCTGTTGTTCAGTTTCTTTTGTCCCACAGGGTGTTTCAGGTTTCCTTGACTCTCCCACTTTTCCTATGGATGTGGCTTCCTGTGAGCCAAACTGCGGTGATACTTGTCTCTCTTCTGGGTCTAGCCACTCAGCAAGTCTACCCAGCTCCAGGCTGATGCAGGGAGTTGTCTGCACAGAGTCCTGTGATTTGAACCATCTATGGTTCTCTCAGCCATGGATACCAGCTCCTGTTCCACTGGAGGTGGCCGATGGTGCAATGGACTCCATGAGGGTCTTCAGCTTTGGTGGTTTAATGCTCTATTTTTGTGCTGGTTGGCCTCCTGCCAGGAAGTGGCACCTTCCAGAAAGCATTAGTTATAGTAGTGTGGAGAGGGACTGGCAGTGGGCAGGACCCTAGAACTCTCAAGGTTATATGCCCTTTGTCTTCTGCTACCCCAGTGGGTAGGGAAGGACCATCAGGTGGGGGTGGGGCTAGACATGTCTGAGCTCAGACTCTCCTTGGGCGGGTCTTGCTGAAGCTGCTATGGGGAATTGAGGTAAGATTCCCAGGTCATTGGAGTTGTGTACCTAGGAGGATTATGGCTGCCTCTGCTGAGTCACACAGGTTGTCTGGGAAGTGGAGGAAAGCTGGCAGTCACAGGCCTCACCACGCTGTCATGCAAACCAAAGGGCCAGTCTCACTCCTGCCGTGCTCCCCTCAACAGCCCTGAGTCTGTTTCCAGATGGAGGACCAGATGCGCTTGAAAACTTGCCTGAGGCTATCGTCTCCCAGCTGTGAAAGAAAAGGGCTTCAGTTCTTCCCCGACCTGTGAAGTCTGCATTACAGATCCCTGCCCTCCCCTGAATTCTGGCCAGGAGGCTTCTCACCCTGTTCAAGTTGTTATAAAGTTCAGCTACAGAATTCCTTCTTCCTGTGGGGTTTTACTCCCTGCTCCTCTGGCCACCCTCCCTATGGCTCCCTGTGGCGCCGGCAGGAATGGGCTGCTTGGGGGCCCAGCAAGCTCCTGGGACCTTTCTGCTGCTTCCCCTACTGCTGTGTTTCGCTCGGCTCTCTAACTTGACTCAGCTCCAGGTAAAGCTGGAAACTTCTCTTGCAGACAGATCTTCAGCTTCTCCAGTGGGGGTGTGTGTTTGGGAGAAGAGGGTCTCCCTTTCCCTCTTCCGCAGTTGGGGCACTCACAGTATTTGGGGTGTCTCCCAGGTCCCACAGGAGCAGTTCGCTTTCTTCCGAGGGTCTGTAGGTCCTCTCGGGATTGCCGTTTCTTTCTTGCAGTCGATCTGGAGCTAAAATTCACAATGCAAACCTCTGCATGCTGCTCTGTCCAGAGCTTCAATCTAGTCCTGCCTCCCGTCCGCCATGATCCCCTCTACCTCTCACCTGGAAATTTCGATTTCACAATTTTTAAATAATATTGGATAAAATGGAAATTTATCAGAACCTGTGGGATATAACTATAGCAGTGTTCAGAGGAAATTGTATAGCCTAAATTCTTACATTTATAAACAAAACTAAAATAATTGAAGTAAGTATCCAATATTAGAATTTAGAAAAAGAGCAATAAAAATAAATAGAAGGAAAGTAGAGGGATGGCATTAATAAAGAAAAAGGCAGATATTGAATAAATCCAAATTTTTTTTTTGAGACAGAGTATTGCTCTGTTGCCCAGACTGAAGTTCAGTGGTGCAATCTTGGCTCACTGAAACCTCCGCCTCCCAGTTTCAAGTGATTCTCCTGCTTCAGCCTCTGAGTAGCTGGGCTTACAGGTGCCTGCCACTAGGCCCAGCTGATTTTTGTATTTTTAGTAGAGATGGGGTTTCACCCTGTTGGTCAGGCTGGTCTCAAACTCCTGACCTCAGGTGATCCGCCCACCTCAGCCTCCCAAATTGCTGGGATTACAGGCCTGAACCACTGCACCCGGCCAAAAGTCAGAATATTTTTAAAGGGTCCAAAAGTTGGTTCTTTGCTGGGCAGTGTTCAAAGCAATAAATCTGCTGTTTTTCTAATTTTTAAAGAAAAAATTTAATTATACAAAATGAGATATAATAAAGGAAATAATTACAAGTAGAGATTAACTTAACAAAATGATAATACTTTACTAAACCCTGTGCTACTAAATTTGAATACCTGGATATAATATATATGTTCTAATAAAACAATTTTATTAAAATATAACTTCTCAAAATTGGTCTGAATAGATCAGTTACTGAAAACTTATTTAAAACTTTTTAAAGACTTGTCTTCTCCAAATTACTATGTCAAGACAGTTTCACCTGGGACTCTTTTTCTACAGGGTCTCACTATGTTACCCAGGCTGGAGTGCAGTGGCATGGCATCCCCACTCACTGCAGCCTCTGACCCCCCAGGCTCAGGTGATCCTCCCACCTCAGCCTCCCAAGTAGCTGGGACTACAGGTGTGTGCCACCACACCTGGCTAATTTTTGTATTTTTTATAGAGACGAAGTTTTGCCGTGTTGCCCAGACTGGTCTCAAACTCCTGGGCTCAAGCGATCTACCTGCCTGGGCCTCCCAAAGTGCTGGGATTACAGTCATGAGCCACTATGCCCAGCTGGGACTATTTCTAAGCCTATAAAAAACAGATAATCCTGGCAGGGTGCTGTAGCTCACTGTTATCCCAGCACTTTGGGAGGCCCAGGAAGGCAGATCACTTGAGTTCAAGATCAGCCTGGCCAACATGGCAAAACTCTGTCTCTACTAAAAATAAAAAAATTAGCCAGATGTGGTGGGCATGCCTGTGGTGCCAGCTACTCGGGAGGCTGAGGGAGAACTGCTTAAACCTGGAGGCAGAGGTTACAGTGAGCCGACATGGCACTGTGTCTCAGCCTGGGTGACAGAGCAACACTCTGTCTCAAAAACAAAAAACAAAAAAGACAGGTAGTCCCAATGCTATTTAGACTGTTCAAGAGCAGGTGTCACAAATCCCCAGGCCACCAACCAGTACCCATCAGGGCCTGTTAGGAACTGGACTGCACAGCAGGAGGTGAGTGGTGGGTGAGCAAGCATTAAGGCCAGAGCTCTGCCTCCTGTCAGATCAGTGGCAGCATTAGATTCCCATAGGAGCACAAACCCTAATGTGAACTGTGCATGCGAGGGATCTATGTTGCCTGCTCCTTATGATAATCTAATGACTGGTGATCTGAGGTGGAACAGTTTCATCCTGAAACCCTCCCCCCATCCCCCAGCCTGTCCCCAGTCTGTAGAAAATTTGTCTTCCATGAAACCAGACCATGCCACAAAGTTGGGGACTGCTGCTTTAGAGCATAAAAAAACAGTTTCTATTTCGAAACTACTTCTCCCAAGAAAAGGTTCTATAGAGAAAAAAATATACAGGAAATAGACATAAAATTCTAAAGAAAATATTAGCAAACAAAGAAGTATATTCAAAATCAATACCAAATGACCAAACATGGTTTATTCTAGGAATAAAAGACTGGTTCAGTATCAGGAAATCATATAATTACTATAAATTACTATATTACTATATAGTAATTACTATATAGTAAATTACTATATGATAGATAAGTATCATCTTAATTATCATTTCCTTAGATACTAAAAAGCCATTAAATAAAATTCAATACTTGTTCTGGATAAAAATCTTGAACTATAAAATATATATAATATATTTTAACTGTAAAATGATATATGTTTAATATGATAAAATATTTTTTTCTCAATCTTCAAACCAGCATTTATATTAAATAAGGGTAGATTAGAAGCATCCTCATTAAAGTCAAGAATAAGACAGATATGTGTATTTCATAGTACTGGATAACATTTCATCTTACCAGCTGCACAAAAGCATATCAGGGTAACAATGGAAAAAATATAAGTTAAACATCTTCTTATTCCATGTGTAATTATGTTTTTAAAAGAACCAATGACAGAGTAAAATGTATCCAAAAATAAAATGCAATCAAACGAATTTTTATTGCTATGCATTAAAGCATCCTGTATGATAATACAAGATAATGAAGCTTTGCTGTTCACCTCTTTAAGGTTTTAAGGGATTAAAAGATGTTAGAAATCTAATTGGTGCTGGAGCACTTGCATATCTGCAGGTGATATGATTTGACTCTGTGTCCCCACCAAATCTCATCTTGAATTGTAATCCCCATGTGTCAAGGGAGGGACCTGGTGGGAAGTAATTGGATCATGGGCAGTTTCCCCCATGCTGTTCTTGTGGCAGTGAGACAGTTCTCTCAAGATCTGATTGTTTGATAAGTGTCTGGCAATTTCCCCTGCATGTGCACTCCTTCTTTCTTTCTTTCCTTCTTTTTCTTTCTTTCTTTTTCTCTTTCTTTCTTTCTCTCTTTCGTTCTTTCTTTTTCTTTCTCTTTCTTTTTCTTTCCCTCCCTTCCTTCCTTCCTTCCTTCTTTCCTTCCTTCTTTCCTTCCTTCCTTCCTTCTTTCTTTCTTTCTTTCTTTTCTTTCTTTCTTTCTTTCTTTCTTTCTTTCTTTCTTTCTTTCGTGCTCTCTCTCTCTCTCGCCTGCTGCCATGCAAGACAAGTCTTGCTTCCCCTTCACCTTCCACCATGATTGTAAGATTCCTGAGGCCTCCCCAGCCATGCAGAATTGTGAGTCAATTAAACCTCCTTTCTTTACAAATTACCTAGTCTCAGGTAGTATATTTATAGCAGTGTGAGAAAGAACTAATACAGAGAATTGGTACCAGGAGTGGGGCACTGCTATAAGGATAACCTGAAAATGTGGAAGCAGCTTTGGAACTGGGTAACAGGCAGAGGTTAGAAGAGTTTGGAGGTCTCAGAAGACGACAGGGAAAGGAGGGAAAGTTTGGAACTTCCTAAAGACTTGTTGAATGGTTTTAACCAAAATGCTGGTCGTGTTATGGACAATGAAGTCCAGGCTGAGGTGGTCTCAGATGGAGATGAGGAACTTTTTGGGAGCTGGAGCAAATGTTACTGTTGCTATGCTTTAGCAAAGAGACTGGTGACATTTTGCTCCCGCCCTAGAGATCTGTTGAACTTTGAACTTGAGAGTGATAATTTAGGGTATCTGACAGAGGAAATTTCTAAGCAGCAAAGCCTTCAAGAGTTCATCTGGCTTTTCCTGAAAGCATACTGTTATATGTGTTCACAAAAAGATGATTTGAAATTGGAACTTATGATTAAAAGGGAAGAAGAGCATAAAAGTTTGGAAAATTTGCAGCCTGACCATGAGGTAGAAAAGAAAAACCCATTTTCTGGGAACAAATTCAAGCCAGCTGCAGAAATTTGCATAAGTAACAATGAGCTGTCATAGCCAAGACAGTGGGGCAAATATCTCATTTCCATGTCAGAGATCTTCAAGGCAGTCTCTCCCATCACAAGCCCAGAGGCTGAAGAGGGAAAAATCATTTTGTGGGCCAAGCTCAGGACCCTGCTGCTCTGAAATCTCACAACTTAGTGTCCTGTGTCCCAGCCACTCCAGCTCCAGACCTGACTAAAAGGGACCAACGTACAGTTTGGGCCATGTTTCAGAGGGTGCAGGCCCCAAGCCCTGGCAGCTTTCATGTGGTGTTGGGCCGTGGGTGCACAGAAGACAAGAGTTGAGGCTTGGCAGCCTTTGCCTAGATTTCAGAGGATATATGGAAACACCTGCATGTCCAGTCAGAAGCCTGCTGCAGGGGCGGAACCCTCATGGAGAACGTCTACTAGGGCAATGCAGAGGGGAAATGTGGGGTTGGAGCCCCCACACAGAGTCCCCACTGGTGCACTGCCTAGTGCAGCTGTGAGAAGAGGGCCACCATCCTCAGACCCCAGAATGGTAGATCCATCCACAGCTTGCACCTTGTGCCTGGAATAGCTGCAGACACTTAACACCAGCCCATGAAAGCAGCCATGGGAGCTGTATCCTGCAGTGTCACAGAGGTGGAACTGCCAAAGGCCTCTGGAGCCTACATTTTGCATCAGCATGACCCGGATGTGAAGCATGGAGTTAAAGGAGATCATTTTGCAGCTTTAAGATTTAATGACTGCCCTTTTTGGATTTTGGACTTGCATGGGGCCTGTTTTAGACAATTTCTCCCATTTGGAACGGGAACATTTAGCCAATACCTGTACCCCCATTGTATCTTGGAAGTACTGACTTGCTTTTGATTTTACAGGTTCATTGGTGGAAGGGAGTTGCCTTGTCTCAGATGAGACTTGGGACTTGGGCTTTTGAGTTAATGCTGGGATGAGTTAAGAATTTGGGGGACTGTTGGGAAGGCATGACTTGTTTTGAAATATGAAAAGCACATGAGATTTGGGAGGGGCCGGGGTGGAATGATATGGTTTGGGTACGTGTCCCTACCCAAATCTCATCTTGAATTGTAATCCCCACATGTTGAGGGAGGGACCTGGTGGGAGGTGATTGGATCATGGCAGGAGTTTCCTCTATGCTGTTCTCATGATAGTGAGTGATTTCTCATGGGCTGGTTTCTCCCGTGCTGTTCTCGTGATATGAGTGTTTTCACGTGAGATCTGCTTGTTTGATAAGTCTGGCAGTTTCTCTCTCTGTCGCCTGTCTACACCTTGTGAAGAAGGTACTTGCTTCCCCTTTGCCCTCTGCTGTGATTGTAACTTTCCTGAGGCCTCCTCAGCCACATGGAACTGTGAGTCAGTTAAACCTCCTTTCTTTATAAATTACCCAGTCTCAGGTAGTATCTTTATAGCAGTGTGAGAATGGACTAATACAGCAGGCAGAAAAGAACTCACACCTTATACACAAATTAATTAAAAATGGATCACAGACTTAAATGTAAAATGTCAAACTATAATACTTTTAGAAAAAAAATAAGAGAAAATCTTTAAGATCTAGGGCTAGGCAAAGAGTCTTAACACTGAAAACATCACTCGTAAGAGAAGATTTGATAAATGTAACTTCACCTGTTAAAAACTTTTGCTCTGTGACAGACCCTGTTAAGAGAATGAAAAGGCAAGCTACAGAATGGGAGAAAATATTGGTAAAACACGTATCTGAGAAAGGCCTAGCATTTTGAATATAAAAAGAGCTCTCAAAATTCAGTAGTAAAAAGAAACAAACATGGTAATGAAAAGAGATTTTACTGAAGAGGATACACAAGATTGTAAATTGGCAAATGAAAAAAGATGTTCTATATCATTAGCCATTAGGGAAATGCAAATTAAAACTACAATGAGATATTGATATATACCTACCAAGGTTACTAAACCAAAGAAGTGACAACATCAAATTCCGGTGAGGATGCAAAGAATCACTCTTATTTTACTAGTGGGAAAAAAAAATGATATGGCCACTCAGGAAAACAGGTTGTCAGATTCTAAAAATTTAGCATGCAACTACCATATGGCTTAGGAATTGCACTTCTGGGCATTTGTCTCAAAGAAATAAAGACTCGTGTTCACACAAAAACCTAGACACAAATTTTATAGCAACTTTATTCATAATTAGCCCAGATGTCCTTCAACTGATAATGGTTAAACACACTGTCGATATTATGGAGCATTACTCAGCAATAAAAAGACACAAACTACTGATACAGGCAATAAACTGGATGAATCTCCAGAGAATTATGCTGAGCAAAAAAAAAAAAAAAAAAAAAAGCCAATCCCAAAAGGTTGCATGCTATAGTTCTCCTTTATATTGCAATCTTGAAAGGACAAGGTTCTAAAAATGGAGAACTAATGGCATATAGGAGGGGTGGAAGCAGGTGGAAAGTTGGTGTGCCTATTAAAGAGCACCGTGAGGGATTCTTAGGGTGATGGAAGTGTTCTGTATCTTGACTGCAACAATGCCAGTATCCTGGTAGTAATATTATTGTAGAGTTTTGCAAGGTTTTACCTTTTGGAGAAACTGGGCAAAGGGCACAAAGAATCTCTGAACTATTTTTCTTTCTTTCTTTTTTCAGAGACAGGGTCTCTGCCAACCAAGCTGGAGTGCAGTGATGTGATCGTAGCTCACTGCTGCCTCGAATTCCTGGACTCAAGTCATCCTCCCGCCTCAGCCTCCCAAGTAGCTGGATTACAGCTGCACACCACCATGCCCAGTTAACTTTTAATTTTTTGTGGACACAGGATCTTGCTGTATTACCCAGACTGGTCTTAAACTCCTGGGCTCAAGTGATCCTCCCACCTTGGCCTCCCAAAACACTGGGATTATAAGCATAAGTCACCACACTCAGCCCCTATACTACTTCTTAGAACTGCAGGTAAATCTGCAATTATCTTGAAATGAAAAGTGTAAGTTTAAAAGGCTGATTGCTATACTTTGGACATTTGTCCCCCAAACCTCATATTGAAATTTGATCCCTAATGTTGGAGGTGGGGCCTAATAGGAAACGTTTGGGTCCTGAGGTTTAAGGTGGATCCCTTGTGAATACATTAATGCCCTCTCTGGACGATGGTGACCTCTCACTCTTAGTTCTTTCACGATATGGTTTGGCTGTGCCCCAGCTCAAATCTCATCTTGAATTGTATTTCTCATAATCCCCACATGTTGTGGGAGGGACCCAGTGGGAGGTAATTTAATCATGGGGCAGTTACCCTAATGCTGTTCTTGTTATAGTGAGTGATTCTCATGAGGTCTGATGGTTTTATATGGGGCTTTTCCCCCTTTTGCTCAGCACTTCTCCTTGCTGCCACCATGTGAAGAAGGACATGTTTGCTCCTTCTTCTGCCATGATTGTAAGTTTCCTGAGGCCTCTCTAGCCATGCAGAACTGTGAGTTGATTAAACTGCTTTCCCTTACAAATTATCCAGTCTCCGGTATATCTTTATTATCAGTGTAAAAATGGACTAATACACCTTGAGAGCTGGTATTTCAAAGGAGCCTCCCTCTCCACTCTCTCTTGCCTCCTCTTTTGCCATGTGATCTCTGCACAAGCTGCTCTTTACCATGAGTGGAAGCAGTTTGAGGCCCTCACCACATGCAGATGTGGGCGCCATGCTTCTTATACAGCCTGCAGATCATGAGCCAAATAAATCTTTATAAATTATCCAGCCTCAACCGTTCCTTTATAGCAACGCAAATAGACAAAAACGGTGATAGAGAAGGAGTTTTTTGTTGTTGTTGTCCTCAAAATTACTGACAAGGAATACAATGGGGTGTTAAGATTTTACACACACATTATTTCATGATGATAAATTTTAAAATCATATCCCAATGTCATTATTTGAGCCTCAGCTGTAGTTGGGTAGAAAAGTATCAAGCTTTTGGCAACTGGTTGCATTGTTCACCAACGCTAAGTCACCAAGCTTAAAACATCACAACAATGAATTTAATCAGTGAACAATGAAATGTTATCAAGTCCATTCACAAAATTAAAAGCAGGACCGGCATAGTGGCTCACCCCATAATCCCAACACTTTGGGAGGCTGAGGCAAGTAGATCACCAGAAGTAGGGAGTCTGAGACCAACCTGGCCAATGTGGTGAAACCCCTTATCTACTAAAAATACAAAAATTAGCCAGGCATGTTGGCATGCACCTGTAATCCCAGCTACTTGGGAAGCTAAGGCATGAGAATTACTTGAACCTGGGAGGCAGAGGTTGCAGTGAGATCGCACCACTGCACTCCAGCCTGGGCGACAGAAACTCCTTCTCAAAGAAAAACAAACAAAAAAACTATAAAGAATCTCCTGAGTATTTTTAAATCTTACATTAACAACAAATAAGAGTTTGAATGTCTTATCCTGCATATGGAAATCAAGTCTTTGAAGAAAAAAGTTTTTTTTTTGTTTTTTTTTGGAGAGAGTCTCACTCTGTCACTAGGCTGGAGTGCAGTGGCGTGATCTCCACTCACTGCAACCTCCGCCTCCCGGGTACGAGTGGTTTTCCTGCCTCAGCCTCCCGAGTACCTGGGACTACAGGCGCGTGCCACCACGTTTGACTAATTTTTGTATTTTTAGTAGAAACGGGGTTTCACCATGTTGGCCGAGATAGTCTCAATCTCCTGACCTCATGATCTGTCCGCCTCGGCCCCCCAAGGTGCTGGGATTACAGGTGTGAGCCACTGCGCCCAGCCAGAAAAACATTTTAAAATACTTTGTACACTATTTGAAATGACTATGGAATGCTTTGTTTCAATCAATTTTAAAAAATGGGAAATTGCCTTATCTTTTAGATACATTTAAAATGTCAAAGTCCTCCTTAAACTTCAAGAAAATAAAATCAATCTCCTTAAAACGAACCAATTATGATGAATTTGTCAAAATATTTATATTGTGTTAACCTAATTTACCAAGACGTTTCAAATTTACATCTCTGCATCAGTTAAAGACAGATTTACAAATATACTGATTTTCTTCAAATACAGTGTTTGAAGTTACGATGATTAGATTTAAAGATATGTGTGATCAGTTTATGATTATGTAAAATAACATGTCAATAGTTACAGGATAATGCAGGTAGGTAAGACACCTGTTCTACTATTGTGTGATTTCAGGATTTAACTGGTGTAATTAGGAAAGGTTTTAGATCTAATTTGAACTGTCATATCCACTTTTTTTTTTTTTTGAGATGGAGTCTCACTCTGTTGCCCAGGCTGGAGTACAGTGGCATGATCCCAGCTCACTGCAACCTCTGCCTGCAGGGTTCAAGCAATTCTCATGCCTCAGCCTCCCGAGCAGCTGGGATTACAGGCACCCGCCACCACACCCGGCTAATTTTTGTATCTTTGTAGAGACAGGGTTTCATCATGCTGGCCAGGCTGGTCTCAAACTCCTGACCTGAAGTAAACCGCCCACCCTGGCCTCCCAAAGTGCTGGGAAGATACACTTCTAATCACAGTATTTCCAACTATATATTTGGTAGAAACAGTTGAAATTGCCATTGCAGTTACAGCAAAGGTAACAAGAGGTAAATTTCTAATATGTAACAGGAGAGTTGACTTTTCATCTAATTAGCACCAAAATCATTAAATCTGTATAGATATTTGCATTAGCAGAAATCCCATTTAGTTCATGTTGTTTTTAAATAAAGTGACTCATTTAAAATTTAGTTGCATTTTAAAAATCTGTGTTATGGGAGTGGTAATATTGATTCCAGGCAGGGAGATGAGTGAGACATTACCAGATGAGAGGCAGGGATGGAGCTGAGTGGTCCTCCTGGTCTCCAATGGCCTGGCGGTGGCGCGATGGGAGGGAGAGCGCCCCCTGGAGGCCTAGGCGGTTCCTGGCTCGTGTGCCCGCGGGAACCCAAGCAGTCAGCCTCTGGCCCCGCCAGGGCGTACGAATCCTTTCCTCGTTTATCCAGTATTAAGTCACGCTGTGTGCTAAGTGCCGTGGCCAGGCAGCAGCTACACAACGAGCTGAGGTAAAATAGAGAACTAAGGAAGAATGGGGGACCCCAAAGCCAACTTGGTGACATCACACGCCGGAGTCGGACCCACGGCCCCCGGGCCACAGCTCAGAGGGGCGGGACCGCCCGGACCGGGGCGGGGCCGGGGCGGGGCCAGGGCGGGGCCTGTCACCAGGGAAACCGCCCTCCTAGTGTCCGCGCGCGGCGGTTGAATTGCGCCCAGCGAGACAACGGCCTGCGAACGCCAGTTAGGGGAGAGGCGTCTCGGAGACTCAGAGACACCAAGGCCCCTGCGACGAGGTGGCTGCCGCTAGGGGGCGTCAGGACGACGGACCGGGTTCGAGTTGGACCCGCCTTTTCCGCCCGCGCCCCAGGCCCGTGCAGTTCGGCATTCGCGTCCGAGAGCGGGAAAGAAGCAGTGGCCAAGGCGCCGGTAAGTAAAAGTCTGTCCTCACCGGCCGCCTGGGCCCGGTCCGCCCAGCGAACAGGGCGGCGTGAGGGTCACGGGCTGGAAACAATGCCACAGCTCAAGCCGACTCCAATAGTAGTAGCTTTTTTGTTGTTTTTTTGAGACAGCGTCTCCCTCTTTTGCCCAGACTGGAGTGCAGTGGTGTGATCTCGGCTCACTGCAACTTCCGCCTCCGGGATTCAAGCGATTCTCCCGCCTCAGCCTCCCGAATAGCTGGGGTTACAGGCGCGCGTCACCACACCCGGCGAATTTTGTATTTTTAGTAAAGACGGGTTTCGCCATATTGGTTAGACTGGTCTTGAACTTCCGACCTCAGGGTGATCCGCCCACCTCGGCCTCCCAAAGTGCTGGGATTACAGGCGTGAGCCACCGCGCCTGGCCTACAGTACTGGCTTCTACAGGCCACTCAGGCACCGCCTGTTTCTAGCTTGGAGAAAGGGAAACCGACAATAAAGTAGCCTTAAAGGGATCCATGTTCCGGCCTGCCACCTTTTCCGATGTCAGTGTTGTCCAACTGGTGTCCCTAGAATTACCCAGAATGTGCGTGGCACTGATTGATCCGTGGTTTAATCGGCAGAACCAGGTGTCTTACCTACCTGCCTCATCTGCTCACTGCCCCTTTCTAAGGCGTTCTCACAGCCGCACACACTTTCTCTCCCTCCATTAATTCCAGTAGGTAAGATTTTGGAGTCTCCTCTAAGGTCCCCAGTTTCTCGAAGATAGCCCAAGGAATCTCGCCATTTCCTTGCCTTTTACACATCTGGATTCATCCAGAGACGTAAACCCTGACCACCACTAGCTTCAAAGGGGTCCGACCCGTGCAGTCACATGGGGCTTAGAAGGGCCCTGTACTTATTTTCGTGCTCTGCTATGGCCATCTTGAAATTCTTAATTTTTAAACCAGCACCCGTCTCCCCTCCCTGCCCCCCACACACATTTTCATTTTGCACTGGGCCTGGCCTTAATTCTCATTTTCTCAAAGGCTGCCATACAACTATAAAAATACAGTTAAAAGAGATTCTTCTGTAGACGTGTCAGTAGTCACTAGGACATCAAGAGACAGGTGGCATGATTCTGTTAACTAGCTAGGAGTTGTTGGAATCATAAAGCCTTTGTGATCCAATGCCCACCCTCCTCCCCTTCTCAATTTCGGAACCTGAGAGACTGCTTAGAGAAAACCTGAGAGGTTGTAAAGCTGAGCCGTCCAGTACCAAAACTCACTGAACCACATGTAGCTGTTCAGCACTTGAAATGTGGCTGGTCTGAAAAAAGATGTGCTACAAACGTAAAACGCATACCAGCTTTTAAATTCTTTTGTTTTCCTTTTTTTTTTTTTTTTTTTGAGACGGAGTATCCCTCTGTCGCTGGAGTGCAGTGATGCAATCTTGGCTCACTGCCACCTCTGCCTCCCAGGATCAAGTGATTCTCCCGTCTCAGCCTCCCGAGTAGCTGGGATTACAGGTGCCCACCTCCACACCGGGCTAATTTTTGTATTTTTAGTAAAGACGGGGTTTCACCATGTTGGCTGTGGTTGGCCAGGCTGGTCTCGAATTCCTGACCTCAGGTGATCCGCCTGCCTCAGCCTCCCAAAGTGCTGGGATTGCAGGCATGAGCCACCACACCCAGCCAATTTTTCTTTTTCTTTTTTGGAGACAGAGTCTTACTCCGTTGCCCAGACTGGAGTGCAGTGGCCCAACCTCGGCTCACTGCAACCTCTGCCTCCTGGGTTCAAGTGATCCTCCTGCCTCAGCCTCCCAAGTAGCTGGGACTACAGGCATGTGCCACCACGCCGGCTAATTATTTTGTATTTTTAGTAGAGATGGGGTTTCACCATGTTGGCCAGGCTGGTCTCGAACTCCTGACCTCAGGTGATCCACCTGCCTTGGCCTCCCAAAACGCTGGGATTACAGGTGTGAGCCACTGGGCCTGACCCTTTTTTTTTTTTTTTTTTTTTTTTTTTTTTTTTTGAAAGAGTGTTGTTCTGTTGCCCAAGCTGGAGTGCATTGACTTAATCATGACTCATTACAACCTCGACCTCCTGGGCTCAAGCATCCTCTTGCCTCAGCCTCCTGATCACAGGCATGCACCACCATGCCCAGCTAGTTTTTAGTTTTTGTGTAGAGATGAGGTCTCACTATGAGAAACATACTCGGGCTGGTCTCAAACTCCTGAGCTGAAGCAATCCTCCCGCCTCCCAAAATGTTAGGATTACAGGTGTGAGCCACTGCACCCAGCCTAAAGTCTCATTTTTAATTTAAAATATTTTATCCATCTTTATATTAATTACATGCTTAAATGATACTTTAAATAAGTCAGATTAAATAAAATTATTCAAATTAATTTCACCTGTCCCTATTTATTTTTAAACATGACTCCTAGAAAATTTTAAATTGTAAGTATATGGGACTCACATAATATTTCTTTGGGAAAACACTATTATGAAAGTTTTAAGATATTGGAAACTTCTTATAATGTTCAGAAAAACTGCTTTCCCGCCCCCCCAAAAAAAAACTCACATTGACCCTTATTATCTCCCAGAAAATACCACTACCTACTCTTATTCTATGTGATCCATATCAAACAACCTTACTAACCTAGCTTAACTCAAAGGCCTTGGCAGTTAAAGAACCACAGCCTAACTACAGATGGTCTAGGACTGCAGAATTATAGTCACTTTTAAGAGAAAGGCTCAAACTTCCCCAGCTGTTGCATTAGACCAATTCAGTTGTTGGCAGACCTATCTCTACTGTTTTGGCTGTTTGTCTCGTTTTGCATAAGTAAACTGTAAAGAAATTATAGAGAAAGGAAGAAAGACGTCATCAAGGAGGGTGGTCACGTCACCAACTTTCACTCCAAATTATATTGTTACAAACTCTGGCATTGCAGCATCCTTGGCCTTACTTCTTTTTGTCAGTCACTCCACTTAGCTTTAGTGAAGAAATTGCCGAAGCTCTAGTCTGAAGCATAGATAGGGACAGAAAATGATCTCTAAATTTAAACTTTCACTTGAGCAGTCTCCATTAGTTATGGAATATAAAATGGGTGGACTCCCGTATCTTAACCTTTCTTTAGTGTTTTGAATGGCTCTCAAAAGCAGTGTGATGCAGGAAGATGTTAGCTCTACATCAGTATGTACTGGATGAGGTCCTAACCCAGTCCTCCTAGAGCCTCTAGTTCCATGAAAAATAATAGGAAAAGAGTTCTTGCTGTTAGTTCACATGAGTGCTGGTTGTTCAAAAGAACCTGGCATCTCTCTCTTGCTCCCTCTCTCGCCATGCAACATGCCTGCTCCTCCTCTGCCTTCTACCAAGAGTTAAAGCATCAGAAGCCTAGCAGATGCTGGTGCCATGCTTGCACCGCCTGCAAAACTGTAAGCCAAATAAAATTCGTTATGAATTGCCCAGCCTCAGGTATTCCTTTACAGCAACGCAAAATGGATCCACACACGTGGTTTATGTCTTCCTCTGGAAAGATAAGGCTCTGTTTGTGAGCTACCTCACCCACGAGTGTGTTTTGCCTATTCACTGCTTACCCATCTGTATTAGTCTTCCACGCCGCTGATAAAGACATACCCTAGACTGGGCAATTTACAAAATAAAGAGGTTTATTGGGCTTACGGTTCCACATGGCTGGGGAGGCCTCACAATCATGGCAGAAGGCAAGGAGGAGCAACATCTTACGTGGGTGACAGAAGGGCAAACAACTTGTGCAGGGAGACTCCCATTTTTAAAGCCATCAGAGCTCAGGAGACTTATCCATCACAAGAACAGCACAGGAAAGACCCGCCCTCATGATTCAATTACCTCCCACCGGGTTCCTCCTATGACACATGGGAATTGTGGGAGTTACAATTCAAGATGAGATTTGGGTGAGGACACAGCCAAACCATATTACCATCTCATCATGAGGCTCAGTCTCAGCTATGCTTCTGAACTGCTTTGCCTCAGGAGCCACAGTATTTGACAAAGGCTTAGAAGCTGGATCTCCACCCCAGTAGACACCTGCAGGTGACTGAAATGAGATTGCCCCATCAGGGTGGGAGGATCTATCATCATACAGCCATGTAATTTCTTAAGAAATTAAGAAAGGTTTAAGCGAAAAAGCCTTGGCAAGTTGAGTTGGGAAAGAATGTCTACCACTGGCTCAAATTACTGCCTTTCTGAGGCTTCTCTTTCACCCAACATGCAAAGGTCAATCAGATCTGCAACAGCACCTTTCAACCATGATCAACCATGATCGGGTCAGCACTCTGAGATAGGATTGAGGTGTGTACACCACAGAATGCAAAATATGTGGGAATCCCTGGAAGCATGACAGAGGTGGGAACTGGAAGTTGAAGCTTAAGCATTCCTCCTGGCACTGAGAAAGGCTTGGTCTTGTCCTGATCTCTGGCTTTTGGTAGTGAAGCCACTTGGGCCTGTAGTTTTGTTACAAGATTTTTAACTACACAATTCAACATCTTTAATAGACATAGAACTACTTAGGTTATGCACTTACATGAGCTTTGGTAGTACCCATCTCGTAAGAAATTTGTCCATTTCCTTACAAGACTTTGATGACTAAGTTGACTTTATGGGCATACAATAATTTGTGATATTATTCTATCTGTTTAATGTCCTGAGACCTGTAGCATTATCCCCTTTATCATTGCAGATGTTGGTAATTTGTGTCTTCTCTCTCTTTTTTTTTTAATCAGTCAGGCTAAAGTAGTTTGGGCAATACTGACATTTTGAGCTGGATAATTCTTTGTCATATGGAACTCACCTGTGCATTGTAGGATGTTCGGCAGCATCCCTGGCCTCCACCCACTAGAGGTAGCAGCACTCCTCCAGTGGTGACAGCCGAAAACATCTCCAGACATTGCCAAATGTCTCCTGAAAGGCAGAATTGCCCCTGGTTGTACACCACTGCTTTAAACTACTTTATCTCTGTTACCATGTTTTCTGTTTCAAGCATTTTCATTTAATGTATACAAATTTTTATATGCTGAAATTCCCCTCTGGTCATTCATGTTCCTGTCTATTTTTTTCCACTAGAACCTTCAATATATATGATTAATATATTAATCAAATTTATTTTAAGTTCCCTCTCTCTTAGTTCTAACACTTAGGTTATCTGTGAGTGTGGTTCTGTTGATTACTTTCCCTCTTCACAATGAATTGTTTTTTTCTTTTTCATGCTCATAATATTTTATCAAATGTCGAGCATCTTGTGTAGGACAGTGGGGGGTTGAGATAATCTGTGCCCCAAAATAAGCATGCTTTTTCTGCTAGGTCAGTAATGTGGGGTCTTGAATCAGTCTACTCAGTAGTTAAGCCGGGTTTGGGTTTTATTGGTCCATCTTCAGTACACCAGCAGGTTCGATTTCCTCTATTACCTTATGCTTAGGGTAGCGTGCTAGAGGGATTTTCTCAATATCCTATTTCATTCTTAGCTTCCAGACTTCACATTGAGCCTGTACCACACAGGAGTCTCTCTCCATGCTTTTGCCTTTCACCCTGCTTGTTACTTGGTGCTTGCTATCTTGGTAGAGGAGGCCAGAAGACTATTGGTCATCCTGGTCCAACCTCAGTCTTGGGTAAGGAATGGTCTGGGCAGAATTTTTGCCTTTTCCACAGTAAGAGCTTACTTCCCTGTATCAGTCTGATTTCACACTGCTATAAAGAACTACCCGAGATTGGGTAATTTATAAAGGAAATAGGTTTAATTGACTCACAGTTCCACATGGCTGGGGAGGCCTCAGGAAACTTAACAATCTGGCAGAAGGCAAAGGGGAAGCAAAGCACATCTTAGGTGGTGGCAGGAAAGAGAGAGAGTGAAGGGGAAAGTGCCACTTTTAAACCATCAGATCTCATGAGATCCTCCTCACTATCACAAGAACAGCGTTGGGGAAACTGCCCACATGATCCAATCACCTCCCACCAGGTCCCTCCCTCGACAGGTGGGGATTACAATTTGAGATGAGATTTGGGTGGGGACACAAAGCCAAACCATATCATTCCCCTAACAGATCTGCATCACCAAGGGAGGCTCTCTCTAGTCTCCTGCCTTGTGCCAAGTCTTTTTCATCAGTACCCAGTAGAGATGATGGAAGAGAGACTGAAAGTGGAAGCAAACTGTCTTTATGTCTGAGGCTTCCAGGGTTTGGTTTTGTTTGTTTGTTTTAATTATTATACTTTATGTTCTAGGGTACATGTGCACAACGTGCAGATTTGTTACATATGTGTACATGTGCCATGTTGGTGTGCTGCACCCATTAACTCATCATTTACATTAGGTATATCTCCTAATGCTATCCCTCCCCACTCCCGCTACCCCACAACAGGCGCCAGTAATGTTCCTCTTCCTGTGTCCAAGTGTTCTCATTGTTCAATTCCCACCTATAAGTGAGAACATGTGGTGTTTGGTTTTCTGTTCTTGTGATTGTTTGCTCAGAATGATGGTTTCCAGCTGCATCCATGTCCCTACAAAGGACATGAACTCATCCTTTTTTATGACTGCATAGTATTCCATGGTGTATATGTGCCACATTTTCTTAATCCAGTCTGTCATTGGTGGACATTTGGGTTGGTTCCAAGTCTTTGCTATTGTGAATAGTGCCGCAATAAACATACGTGTGCATGTGTCTTTATAGCAGCATGATTTATAATCCTTTGGGTGTATACCCAGTAATGGGATGGCTGGGTCAAATGGTATTTCTAGTTCTAGATCCTTGAGGAATCGCCACACTGTCTTCCACAATGGTTGAACTATTTACAGTCCCACCAACAGTGTAAAAGTGTTCCTATTTCTCCACATCCTCTCCAGCACCTGTTGTTTCCTGACTTTAATGATCACCATTCTAACTGGTGTGAGATGGTATCTCATTGTGATTTTGATTTGCATTTCTCTGATGGCTAGTGATGATGAGCATTTTTTCATGTGTCTGTTGGCTGCATAAATATCTTCTTTTGAGAAGTGTCTGTTCATATCCTTTGCCCACTTTTTGATGGAGTTGTTTGTTTTTTCCTTGTAAATTTGTCTGAGTTCTTTGTAGGTTCTGGATATTAGCCCTTTGTCAGATGAGTAGATTGCAAAAATTTTCTCCCATTCTGTAGGTTACCTGTAAAGCCAAAATTGACAAATGGGATCTAATTAAACTAAAGAGCTTCTGCACAGCAAAATAAACTACCATCAGAGTTAACAGGGGTTTTATGCTCTCATGCTAGTCCACACTTGACCTTTAGCAATTCATTAACAATTTTAGCTGAATTCTTACCAGCGTATGAGGTACTTGATGTCTCTTCGTCAGTGCTCATGTCCCTTTGCTCCTTTGCCAGGCCAGTCTTTCCTTGGATTTCAAGCTACTTTATTGGTCTGTGACCTTAGGTAGGGTGACCAGTTGTTCCAGTTTGCCTGAATCTGAGGAATTTCCCAGGATATGACTTTTAGTTCTAATATGGGGGAAGTCCAGTTGGTCTTCCTAACCTCAGTCCTCTGAGTTTCAGGAAAAATTATTTCGTAGTTTTCTGGTTGTTGGCATAGGAGCGATGCTCTTTCTAGGTTTCTACATCCTGGGCAGAAGACAAATTACTGAAATATTTATGCATGTTGAATATGGACAAAAGTGGCACTTGAGATAGTGAGAAACCATACGGGGGAAACATCTGTTTCTTACTAAAGCAGGGGGGTTCTTGTGAAATCTTCCCTAAAATAGAGAATAAGCAAAATCATTTCAGCATCTGCCATTCTTTTGTCTGTCAGCATCAGATTTATCTGATTGCCTAAATGAATGCTCGTTGAAGAGCTGGGTCCACACCTATTCCTTCTACACCTGTAGTCAGCATTCAACCAGCACCAGACTTACACTTTCCCCCAGCAACTGAGCATCAAAAATCTTTTGCTAGATTTTTGAGCAAAATTTTTTTCAAAATAAAAATCTGTATTCTCTCTCATCAAAGGAAAATGGCTGAGTGTAGCAGTAATCTTCGAATATTAATATTGACCATTTCTGGGTGAATAAGCCCATGTGTGTACACATGCATGTATAATCTTGCTATCAGCTGCCTGGGGGCATATTTGGTTTATGTTGCCGTGGGCAGTACCTCTGGTATTGTGTTTTTTATTTCAGATATTGTGGGAACCAGGAGTATTTCTGACTCCTACAATCATCACTAATGGTTATGTGGTAGGCAGCCTCCAGGAAATGCTCTGTATCTGGTGTGATGACGAAAGCTTTATCATGTACTCAATTACTCTTTTGAGCATCCTTGAGTATCCAAGAAAAATATAACCTCTTGAGGATCTTATGGTCTGTGTATGTGATATCTTCCTATTAAATAGTCAAGATAGTGACATTAGTACAATAGAATCAACACAGAAATCTTAAAACTGGGAACATTTATAATTTCAACAACTGTAGGCTTTATACAGCTGTAGATATAAAAATAACAGCTAAGACCTGTATTATGTTTTTTATGTGCCAAGCATTGTCCTAAATGTTTTATACTCATTGCTACACTAAATCTCTACCTATATAAGCTTCATAACAACCCTATGGTGTTGAATGTTATTATCCACATATTACAGATTAGAAAAATAAGGAACAACAGGGCTAAGAAATGTTTTCAAGGTCACACTAATAGCAAGTGGTGGCAGTGAGACTTGAGCCTGTGCAGTTTGTTTCCACAGTTCTTTTTTTTTTTTTTTTTTTCCTTAATGAGAAGGAGTCTCACTCTGTCTCCCAGGCTAGAGTGCAGTGGCGTGATCCTGGCTCACTGCAACCTCCGCCTCCTGGGTTCAAGCAATTCTCCTGCCTCAGCCTCCCAAGTAGCTGGGATTACAGGCACCTGCCACCACGCCTGGCTAATTCTTGTATTTTTAGTAGTGATGGGGTTTTACCATGTTGGTCAGGCTGGTCTTGAACTCAAGACCAGGTGATCCGCCCGCCTCAACCTCCCGAAATTCTGGGATTACAGGCATGAGCCACTGTGCCCGGCTCTCCAGAGTTCTTTTTAACCACTGTGACAGTGGTCGCAAATACAGAAGACAGAAAATATTTCAACTTGCAGGATGATGTAGAGAAAGTGAGAGTTGTATATGTGAAAAAAAGCCTTTTAAATACCACTTTGATTTTAGGCCATGTGCCAACCAAGGAGGTACAGAAAGCTGAAAGAGAACTTGCTAAGGAAAATAAGTTAGCAAGTGGTACAGTGATGCCCTGGGCTCATAAGTCAACAAACAGCATGAAATATACAGACAGTTGTGCCCATTTGATGGAAATGTCATGTGACGCAGATGACTCAGTAACAGTGGAAGTGCTAAAAAAAGAAAAGAAAAAAACTTGCAAGAACAGCCCTACCTCTGCATATAAAATACTTGAGTACTTTCAGTTTCAAAATTAAAGATTGCTCAGAAACTACTTGCCATACAGAAGAAATTTAGGATGAAAATTTTTATCAAATGATTGAGAATGTGTTAGGTCATTCTTAGATTGCTATAAGGAAATACCTGAGACTTGGTAATTTATAAAAAGAGGTTTAATTGGCTTGTGGTTCTACAGACTGTCTAGGAAGCATAGCACTAGCATCTGCTCTGCTTCTGAGGAGGCCTCAGGGAGCTTTTACTTATGGCAGAAGGTGAAATGGGAGCAGCCATGTCACATGGCAAAAGCAAGAGTGAGAGAAAGAGTTGGGGAAATGGAAGTACCACACACTTAAATTACCAGACTCACAAGAACTCACTGTCACGACGGCAGCTCCAAGCCACGAAGGATCCATTCCCACAACCCAGACACCTCCCACCAGGCCCCACCTTCAGCACTGGTGATTGCAATTCAGCATGAGAATTGGGCGGGGACAAATATCCAAACTATTAGGTTGGTGCAAAAGTAATTGTGGTTTAATACATCAGAGAATAAAACCAATGAATGGAAAGTAGAAAGAACTTTGCTTTGAAGATGACATCATGGATGTGATCAACTCACGTGAATCAAAGTAGATTCACAAATGAGTAGAATATCTCACAAACCCTGAGACTGGTTCTTGTAAGAGAATACATAGGAAAGACAGGACAGTCAACAAGAATATTCAAAGCATTTGGCGAGGGTGGAGTAGGATGATTGATTTTCAAGTCAACTGATTATTACAACAAAATATATGTAGGAGATGAAGTATTTTAGCCTAGCCCAAGGGAAATCACTAATATCCTCTCTATACTTACTGGGTAACCTAGATGATACAATATAGCTCTTATTAAGTGGCACTTATATATGTGTGAGTCTGATATTCTCACAGAGGCACAAAAAAAAAAAAAAAGCTGGGGGGTGGGAGGGTATAGTGGTGACCTGGGAGTAAGGAGGAAAACTCAGATTGTGTTAAAAGATACAATGCAGAAATTTTGTAGGTTGGTTTCTTAAGGTTAACTTTATAGTCCAAAAGGTAGAGAGTGTTGATAATCCAGTACAATTTGTAGACATTAATGAAAAGATACTCCATACTTTGTGCTTTACTGTAACACATTTTATCCTTAAGACAAGGTAAACAACCATTTAATGTAACAAGCTTAGCTAAGTCTTGATAATTTAGAATTTTCTACTCAAAATAATTGAGTGAGGATGTCCTTTTGTAGAACGAATTACATGTTTAAGGTATTGTTGTCAATGAGGAGGAGGAGGAGCACTGCTGTCCTAAGATCAACTCTATTCTGAGGCCATGGTTATTCTTTTGTTTAAAAAAAAAAAAAAGATTATTACTTTCCAAATAGACGTATCCCGGAGAACACTGGGTTTGAGGCTTGGTGAAGGTTACATTTTGAGTAAAGGACACAGAGGACATTGAATTGGCAGTGTTCAGTGTGTGTGGTTTTTCATGTCTCCCCAAATCCTCCCAGGAGATGTATTTAGGCTGCTAAAACCCACTGTTTTACCTGCTCAGGAAGCGAGCTTATCAAACATCTTTTATCCTCAAGTATATTATCTTGAAATTGCAGCGTATTAACTCACATGGTTGCAAAAACTGCCTTTCACTTGTCTGACCATCTGGATCTAACATTCAGTATCCATGAACAATCCTTGCTAAGCTATCATCATATCATCACTGTCTTGCCACATTGCCTGCAGTTGATATGATAATGATTAGGCATCATAACATAGAGTCATTTTGCAACAGTGGAAGGAGAGGACGTTGTAAGGGATGTGTGCATACAGCTCTCTGCAAGCAAGAGGTATAATGGGGCTGAGCAAAGCAACAGGTATAATAGGGTCCGGCCAGGTGTTACTACATAAATGGGGAGACGTATCTGGACTTCAGATGTGTTGTGATGTTTACAGGCATAACAAAACCCAGCTGCATATTTTTTTGTCATAGCCTCAGCCAGTAGCTTGCCACAGGGAGGCGTTACACACAGACCTTGCTGTGGGAACTATTTGGTTGTTCAAATACCTGTCTAGTACATCACCAGGCATAGGCAGCTACTGACTAGCTGCCAGAATCAGTAACTATAATAACTGTTACAGGCCAGGCATGCTGGCACATGCCTGTAGTCCCAGCTACTCAGGAGACTGAGGTGGGAGGATGGCTCAAGGCCAGGCATTTGAAGCTGCAGTGAGCTAGGATCATGCTACTGTTGTCCAGCATGGACAACAGAATGAGACCCTGTCTCAAAAAGAGAGAAAGAAATGTATATAAAAAAGCTGTTATAATGGTTTCCTCACAAACGAAAGGTGAGGAGGGCTTGTATAATAACTATGTTGATACCATGAATCAAAAAATGGCAAATATTACTGTTTTTTGAAGTTTTTGGAAGAATCTAATTCCCAAAAAGAGCCTATTTTTCATAAACACAAGAAACAGGTGTACACATCCCAGATTTTATTAATGTTGTTCGAGGGTTTGTGAGTGGGAATTCAAAAGCAAGCACAGGCTGCACTGCTCAGTTTAATATTATATATTTCAATTTTTTTTTTGTCATTGCCTCTCTTTCTGCAAAAAGACTTCCTATATTTTCTCTTAAGGTTTTCACAAATTTCAGGCCAATTGATGAACACTACTTTCACCCACAGGTAAGGTTTAACTGAAAATAGTAAGATCTTGCTGTTGCTCTTACACACTGGATATTTTCTTTTCAGATTTTATTTGGAGAGAAGCAAGCATAACTTTGCCTCTTTGGAGTAGGAAATTCTGACTTGAAAAAGGTAGGATTTTCTTCCTCTTTTTTTCAACTTGTGAAAAAAATTAAAGTGTAGTTTTCAAAAGTGGACACGTTGTTAAAAATTTAAGATAGTTTATTTTTAGTTTTGTAGATACTTGTAAATTAGGGATGAAGGCTGTAGATAGTATATCTGAATTTTAAGCAATGCTTTAAATATGGTTTTCAGAAACTTAAACTTTTCTCGTCTTAATTTTCAAAACTATTTAATTTTGTGAACTAATTACATTTCAAACTAAAGTGAAAGGAGTTATGTCTTGGAACTTGACAAACTTTTACATTTTATACTTTAGGCACTGATTATAAATCAAGGTGGCAGGATGATGGTAGACAGGATTTACGCCATGACATTTGAACTACATGATTGAATGGGAAAGGGAAACCAGTTATCTCATTATACATTAAAATAGGCACTAAAGTGTAAATGTGTAGTTTAACAATGACACCTGTATAATTACTACCCAGGCTAAGAAGTAGAAAATTACCAGCATTCTAGGAAATATATGCATATTGCTTCTAAGTAACAGCCCTTCTCCTCCCCACAGGTGACCACTATCTTTACCTGTATACTAAAATTCCTTTTTTCATACCAGTGGTTCCCAAAGTTTGGTCTGGCATCAGCTTCATCTGGGAATCTGTTAGAAATGCAAATTCTTGGGTTCATTCTCTGATCTATTACATTTATGTATTTTTTATGGGATGCATATTTATATGATAAAATATAAAGCAATGATTCTCAAACTTTAACATGTATCAGAATGACCTGAATGGCCTTTTAAAACACAGATGCTGGGTCCTACCTAGAGTTTCTAATGATCTCTTTCTATTGTCTGTTTTAATCATTGATTCCAATTTTCTTATATGCTGGATATGTTTGACCCTCTGCTAGTCATTGCACTTGAAATGTCATTTTGTGGAAATAATTGTCTGGCCTACAATTAAGCTACTTTGCCCCAAAGATCACACGTATTTGCTTTTGTTGGGTACCTGCAGGTACTACAAGTTTGGGCCCACCTGTTCAAAGTTTGATATTTCCTGGACAACTCAGAGGAGTCTCATCACATTCAGATTATTACAATTCTTGTTCACCTTCACTCTGAAATTTTGGATCCCAGATTGTTGTAGGAGAAGGTCTCCTGACAGACTCCCTAACTTTTATGAACCCAGGGTTTTGTTTTCAATCTCCTCTGTACCCTGAAAGGCTGTCAAAATGGAGGTCCTAATGTTCTGGGATTAGCAGTGCTTTCAGTGAAAAAGTGGCTTCAGGCTTGTTTACTTCTCTTGATTCTTTGCTTCTCTTTACTCCTGGCCTGATAATTCCTTACTATTTTGTAATCTCTTTGAGGCTTTTTAAAAGATTGTTTGAAATATATTTTACCCAGTTTTCTAGTTGTTTTGTTTTCAGCTGTCGGACTGACCTAAATAACCTAGGCCACCGTTACTAGAAATGGAAAATAAATTAATAGGGCACAGTATTTTTCAAAGTACTGTGGTTTTTCAAAACATTAAAAAGCAATAGATGGGCTGGGCATGGTGGCTCAAGCCTGTAATCCCAGCTACTTGGGTGTGTGAGGCAGGAGAATTGCTTGAACCCGGGAGGCGGAAGTCGCAGTGAGCCAAGACGGCGCCATTGCACTCCAGCCTGGGCAACAAGAGTGAAACTCCGTCTCAAAAAAAAAAAAAAAAGCAATAGATGTTTATATTTTTGGGAACAAAAAGTTCTTTTTGTTAGTCTACAACTTTAATCAGACATGGGACACACAAGATGGTTTGGATACAAAAACCCTTTTTTGTTAAAAGATTCCCAGAGTTCCATATTTAAAAATATTTTATGACCTTTAACCTTATGACCTTAAATACTGATATAACCTTTAACCACTCCAGAGTGCTCTGATATTTACACAGTGGGTTCCAGAAGTGCTTCCCACAACTTCAGAAAGCCTCACAAAATGCAGAGGTGTGCCTAGTACAATATCCACTTCACGATTCATGATACTGATATCAAACACTAGGGTCTCAGTCTAGGTCCCATTGCTTGCCGCACGAAAAGAAGCAAGTGTTGCCAGGGAAGGCTTTATTATTTTACAGTTGATGTCAACCAGAGAGAACAGAGCCAAACCTCAAATCCATGTCCTTGCTCCAAGCAAAGTTAGGGGTTTATATAGTGAGGAAGGAAAACAGGAGCGCAAGGAAGAGGAGTTGATCAATAGGCAGCAGGTGGTCGAATGGGGGATCTAGTATCTCACTGTAACCACGTGCACAAAGACAGTGATTAGGGCTGGGTAAGGAAGAGGAAGTGGTCAACAGGCAGCAGGTGCGTCTGGGTCTGGGTGCAGCGATTCAGAAAGCCACAAGATGCAGGAACTCCCAGTTCCGAGCTACAAATAACAGAGGGTGCTTTTCACATCACACAGAGGCTTTCTAGCCATGGCACTTCTTAAGTTACAAGGCAAGTTATGGCCAACCTCCATCCAACCCTTAGTTGATAACTTATGTTTAAAACAACATATTGACCTTTAAACCAATATGACACCACCATTATTACTTTCACACAATTTATCTCTTAAAAATCAAAATATTGCTCTCACAAGTATAAAATTTCTTAATATAAATTTCCATTTCTTATTATAAAATCCTACTTTATGAAAAGATGTGGAGAGCCAGGACCACCATGAAGCCCACTCAGTTTAACCACTTCCTTATAGATATATCTTATTGCATCCCATGTGTTTTGTTGTCTGGGATATAGGTATTTTCCTTACATAGTAGCACATGTTCCTCCTCTCTTCCTAGCTAGAATATGATCTAAAGACATGTGATTTTAGACCACATTTATTATGGCTACCATTTCTTTGGTATTACTTTTGCATAGCTGGTCATATATAATAGCTGTATCACTGATTGCTGAGGTTGCCCAGTCAACTGAACTTTGGAAATTACATAACAAATTCTGTTTCTGAGCCTAATAAGAATTTTGAGGAACCATTTAATGGCCCTAGTTGTCTAGTTATGCCCAAATAGCTGCCACTACTGTATTCCTCAGGCAGCCATTGGTGTGCCCATGACCCCTATATCCAGTAAGTAGAAGAATGAGGAGTGGGCCTATACTTTTTGCCAAAATCTGGAGTCCAATTTTTGATATTCGATGTAGATGTTAAAGAATGGGACCCTTATGAGCACCCTGATGTTACAAGCACTAGTGCCTATTCCTGTGAACTCTCAGAATCATCTAGATATGGCTGAAGATTATGCTTAGGACAGCAAGGGTCAGGAAATGTATGTCTTGGGGTTTAGGGATAGATCATCTTCCTGGCAGCTCCAGTTAAATGGCCGAGTATGATTGCATCTGATAGAGATTTGATAAATCTCATGAGCCTCCATCTCCACATGTGCTTTCTTTCACCTGCAGCAGGCTTTCCATTTATGATCACTTAATAAACTTCTCCTTTGCATAGGCTATCCAGGTTCTAGAATTTGCCCAGTTTTTAACTTGGTACCATGATTCCCCATCTCTCAGTTTTCTAGAATGAAGTGCGTATCTCCAGTACTTGGGATCTATATCACACTGTATTTGTAGCCTCTAGACTAATTATATAACTTGGCATATAGCCAGAGGTATGTGATTCAGTATTTTCTTGAGAAAATTTAACTCCTGCAGGTCCTCTGAATCACCCGAGATGTGTAGGGCAATAAGTGTAATCATTCCTTTTAAGGTAAAACTGCCTTCATAACCATTACTATTGTACTAGAATGAGGACTACTGACTTACTGGCTATAAGCTTATTTCAGTTGGTATTATAACCAGTTCTTTCAGTTCTTTTACTGTCTCCAATGCAGATCAGATATCTCTTTGAGTTTCTTTTTAAAAGTTTCCATGAGAGTTAGTTCTAGCTAAGAGCTGTATGTCACTGGCATTGAACTGTTAGGAAATACCTGGTCAGAGCTCCTAGCCCAAAGTGTCTCCAAAGGTGAGCACCCTATCATCCAGTTCACTGGAAACTAGTACTTGGAATAGTGCAGTAAACTCTTTGTCCTACTGTAGTTCTTTATCTTACTACAGTAAATTTTTCTTAGAGAAGACTTTCACACAAGATTGGCTTCAAGAACCCTAACCAGTACAACCAGGGTTCCCAAGGGAGAGGATGTTAGACCCTGGGTTTGTTGGCAACCCAGTCCAGTTCTTTCCCTGCATTCTTGAAAGCTTTTCTTCTGAAGTGGTTAGAGCCAAGTAGTCACTGATAGAGATTGTGTAGCGGGAATTCATATACAAAGGGTAGAACAGGGTCTGCTAGATAGCTAGCTAAAGTCAGCATGTGGTAAATTTAGGAAGAACTGTGATTGGTAGCTAAAGGTTCTTTGCTGCTAATGTACGGGAAGAAAATAAAAGGATTGGACAGAAATAGTAGTGTGCCTTCCCTATCTTTATCACCCATTTGTCATTTTCAGGCCTATTTGTTATTCTCTTAACCTGTAGACTCTACAAGGATACTTATGGCTTAGTTTCCAGTGTTTTATGTTTCATGAAACATTTGTATCTCAACCACACCCCACCCTATACCCCAACTTACTTACCTACTTATCTGTTCCTTGCACATAAAGTCTCCTGCTCCTGGAAGTTCCCAGTGGGAAGGTGTACAAATCTGGGGACATTGGCCTCCCCACTAGGGCAGTTGTCTCAGAAGTGTCTGAAGTTTGGATATTAGGGTTGAAGGGCAGACAGTACAATTAGCACTCTTATTTCTTCTAGTATTTCCTTACCATGATATTTATGGGTTGCCCATCACTTTGGGCTTTTTTTTCCACCCCATTTTTCAATACCTAGACTAATAAGTATTTCTATTGAGAACTTCCTTTTTCTCTTTTTTAAATTTCCCTCTATTTTCTTTTGATTATTTTGAGAGCTGAAATTCACAGAAGTATCCTAAATTATCTTTTCCCAAATTGTTATAGGAAAGACTGCTAGTTATCTACTCTGCTATTCATTCTTCTTCCTTTTTCTTTAGCAGAACCTGATTTGTGTGGGGTTGGGGGCACCATGTACTCAGCTAAAAAACTATAGTGCCCATCCTTCATTACTGATAAGGATGGCAGTGGAACACGGTTCTTGCCAACAAGGTGTAATCAAAGGTATTGAGAGAGATACGTAGTAAAGCTCCTTAAAAGCCAGTAGCCTCACAGTGTGTAGTCTTTTGCCTTTCTTTCTTTCTTTCTCTTCTTCCTGCCTGTATGTTCGGGGAGATGCTAGACATAGAATAGACATCTCACAACAGTGAGCCATAAGAAAGAAGTCAAGATAATAACTTGGGCCACATCTGAAAAGACTGAGTTAGACACTATGTGTGAACTCAGACAGTCAGAAACCAGTCATACTTTTTGCACGCTACCACTATCCCCATTATCTTAGGGTTAGAAAAAACTGCCTTTATCATGACAGATTCATACAGTTTGTATATCTCCAACACTGTTTGCAGTAGGACTTTACTGCCGTCATTTAATTACTCTCACAATCTGAATATAGACATTATTTTGCACTGGAATCATTAAAAATAACTCCTTGTGTCTCTGTGCCCCAGGTTCATATTCCTTAATTATGGAGGGCCCAAGATCTTTAAAGGGAGTGGTAGCATGCAATTCAGTAGATGGCAATGTGGTCAATTTTGATAATTAGATAAAAATATTAGTATGCACAGCCAATGGCTTTTAAAATAGTAATAACATGAAAGTACCATGAGGTAGTTTTACAGTGAATCGCATGTTTTAAATGTATACATTCATGTTTTAAGTGTTGTGGGGATGAATTACTTGTTTTATAGATTTCTATTTTCAACCATATTTTCCTATTCTGTACTATTTGCCATACTAGAACACCGGAAAAGATTTAAGACCTCCAAATGTAAAGGGTTATTGAGAAAGAGTTGCCAAAAAAGGGTCACATATTAGTTAGATAAGTTGTAGTTTCAAAATAATATCTCCGATATCTCAGTTTATAGAAAGACAATATTCTGCATATACATCTGTCTTAACTGGAAGGCTCTTATTATATTAAGTTGTTAATATTGGAGCTTTTTCTAGCTAGATGGGATAATAGTTTTTTTAGTGTTCTGTTGCTTTAATTTTTCTGTGATGAACTGGTATTACCTGTTTGTAACTTTTTTAAAAGTTGAAAAACATTCCTCTTGATGGACATTTAACAAGAGAAGCAGAAGTATGCTGCTGAGAAATGAGTAGCATCAAGTCAGGAACAGGGGGAACAAAGGGACTCCTGCCTTTGCTGCTGATCCACCAGAACAGCCATCAGACTCCTCAGACTGCTGCTGGCTCCTGAGCTGTTCCTGAGCTGCCTGTGGGATCCTGAGTGGCAGTGAGCGCTCACTGTGACACCAAAGATCCTCTTTCTTGTCTTGTTATTTCTTCATGTTACCCTATCCTATTCTATGTTAATAATGTCTCCGTCTCTCTCTCTCTTTCTCTGCCATAGTGGTGTGTGGTTGACTCTGTTTCTCACCATGTCTTCTCACAAGACTTTCACCATTAAGCGATTCCTGGCCAAGAAACAAAAGCAAAATCGTCCCATCCCCCAGTGGATTCAGATGAAACCTGGTAATAAAATCAGGTACAACTCCAAAAGGAGACACTGGAGAAGAACCAAGCTGGGTCTATAAGGAGTCGCACTTGAGATGGCACACATATTTATGCTCTATCAAGGTCACGATCACCTTACGATATCAAGCTGAAAATGTCACCACTCTCTGGATAGTTGTACATGTTTTACTGGGAATATATTTTTCTCTTTTTCTATATGTTCTGTGCTAGTAGGGTGGATTCAGTAATAAATATGTGAAAGCTTTTGTTTCAAAAATGTCTCTGTCTAGAAACTGTCCCTTCATTTATTCAATAAACATCAGGATCTGTGCTATATGTCAAACCCCTGGGTAATGCTGAGGATAAATGCTAAGCCAAATAGACCTTCAGCCTGTGGTGAGAGGGATAGATGCTACTCAGATCATACAGATGTATACAGTGGAACAAAATGAGATCAGGACTACAGAGGAAAATAAGACAGAGGAGGCAGAGTTCCTGGGCAAGTGGGGAGACCCACTTTATGCCTTCAGTATGTGTTCAGAACTCAATACAAGTTAAGACCTATAGAAGGCACGAGTCAAGCAAGTGAAGATTGTCATGAGGAGAACAAGTACTTTAGGCAGAGGAAACAGAGTGTTTGAAGGCCTCGAGCAGCAATGAGCATTATGTATTTAGGGAAGTGAAAGGAGCATAGAAAGGAGATGGCTAGAGCATAGAAAGCAGAGGGAATGACTCTAGGTGAGTTTGCAGAGCTAAGTAAAGGCCAAATCACAAAGGGCTTTAAAAGTCATAAGAACATTGTACCTTTTTCTCCTAAGCAGTAAGCAACGATTGAAAGGTTTTGAACTGAAACCATACTTCAATCAGGTTAGTTTTCACACTGGCTGTGTTACAGAAAATGGATTGGAGAAAGAGACAAGAATGGTATTGGATGGAAGAGGAGGCCATTGATAAAGTGCGAATATCAGCGATCAGTTAAGGGGCAGTCACAGATTTTGTCATTTATATGGCTACTCTATTCAATAGGACATGATCCAGAAGCAGTGGTAGGCCATGGTCTAGAATTTGTAACATTTCTAGCTAGCAGTCTCTGCCTGTCTTCTTCACTCTTCTCTACATGTGGGTTCTTGTGTTTGCCATAAACTTCTGGACAGTGGTCATGTCTGAGAATTATGAACTAAGAGTTATGAGGTAATCTTTTTGCTCTTCCCAAAGTATTGCAGCCACAGTTATTAAGAGAATTGAATGAGTAATGAGTGCTTATTGTGTGCCAGGGACTATAGTGGGCACTGGCATATGGAGTGAGTAAAGACGGAGTCCCTACTTTCATGGAACTCATTAAACTGGGAGCAGATGTTAAATCTTGCAAATATGTAATACAAACTATGACGTGACTGTGAATACTTGCCTTGTCAGTTACTAAAAAAAATCTTAAGGAAATAATCTTCATGGATCTCAGTCTCAGGGCTACCTTGTATGATCATGCAGTTTGGCTGTTAGACGAAGATGGCTGGCTAAGGGAGTTAATCAGGACTACAACTCTGCTAAAATTCCACTTGCCAAGCCACACCGTTGTGCAAAGCTACATCTGCCCATAGAAAAGGATGCATTTTTCTTTGTGCTAAGGTGTCACGTAGGTCAGCTTCATCTCTCCCTCTGATATCAGGAGTGAATTCCCTATTCTCAAAATTGAATGGGAGGCTCTACCTCATAAATATGTAGCTGCCCTGAGCACAGAAGTGTATAGGAGGTGAAGGTCTAGGAATGAGTGTAATTTTATGCTTATAAAAAAATGGAGAACACTCAATTCTCCATATTCATGGTCCCATATCTGCAAATTCAACCTACCACAGATTAAAAATGTCCAAAAATTATAATACAATAATAAAAAATACACATGAAAATATAGTATAACAATGATTTATATACTATTTACATTTTATTAGGTCTTATAAGTAATCTAGAAATGATTTTAAATATACAGAAGAAGTGAATAGATTATATGCAAATAACTATGGCCATTTCATCTAAAGGACTTGAGCACCTGTGATTTTAGTATCGGTGGAAGTCCTAGAACCAGTCCCTGGCAGATAACAAGGGATGACTGTACAAAGGCCTCAGACATAGATACATTTTAAGTACATAGATAATTTTTTTAAGTGAGCCCTTCATCTTCAGGGATTAGATCAACGTTGTATAGACCTAAGACAATGTGTCCCAGTGGTGAAACAGCGGAGGAAAAATCTGGTCTGTGCATCATGAGGTGGTTGTAGTAGGGTTAAGAAAATTAAAGGCATCATACTGGGAAAGCTATGATGGAAGAGGAAGGAGGAACCCATATGTAAAATCGAGTATTGGTTTCTATTCTTTTTTTTTGGGATACGAGTCTTGCTCTGTCACCCAGGTTGGAGTGCAGTGGTGTGATCCTAGCTCACTGCAGCCTTGAACTTCTGGGCTCAAATGATCCTCCCACCTCATCCTCCTGAGTAGCTAGGATAACAGGTGTGCACCACCATGCCCAGCTAATTTTTTACTTTTTGTAGAGACAGGGCCTCTCTATGTTGCCCAGGCTGGTCTCCAACTTCTAGCCTCAAGCAGTCCTTCCACCTTGGCCTCTCAAAGTGTTGGAATTTCAGGCATGAGCCACCACACCCAGCTTGGTTTCTGTATCTTGCGTCTAGTTAATTGAACAAGGCTTTACTTCCATAATCTTAAGATTTCTGACTCAATTTTGAAATAATGGAATCTCAGCTTGTGGGAGTGATCCTGCTTCTGGGAAGAATTCTGCCACAATAAGTTCAGAAACAAAAAGCAAAGGACTAAGATTCGGGTAGCTTGAAGTTATGGCTCTTCCCAACAGTTTTATGATGTTGGACAACTGGTAAAGACCTCTCTGGGCCTTAATTATTGTATTTCACCTGAATATATCAGAGAGCCGACTTCCTCACTGAGTTACAGGCCTTGAATGAGATTGAAAAAAGCTTCATAAAATGTGAGGCAATAAAACAAGGTTTTCATAAAATGCTGCTTTAGAGTGTCAGAGGTCTGACTCTGAGCTGAGTTGAGCTGGCTGGGTTGGCTGACCCTCTCTACCTTGGTATGGTCTGTTTCTAAGTAGGGGTCTGGGCTCATCTGTCTTTAGGCTGCACCAAGGGCTGTGACTCCATGCTAGCATTGATGATTGAAACATTTTAATAATTTGTCATAAAGATCCAAGAAAGTAGGTAGTTTTCTGAGTCTAATAGATTATGTTCTGAGCATAGGCCGTCTGTGACCTAATGAAATCTGAGGTCAATTATAGAGGATTTTTGCTCCATTTGATGGGACCCATAAAATTTAGGTCACTCTCAACCACCAGCACCAACCTTAACAGAGAGCACATATCAAAAGATACAGATGTCTTTTGTTTGCCACATATCATATGAGAAAATATACCTGAAATTGTAGGATGATGTAAATGGGCGTGTTCAGTATAGGTCTACATTTGATCCAGCAATCCTACTGCTGGGTATCTGCCCAGAGGAAAAGAAGTCATTATACGAAAAAGATACTTGCACACACATGTTTATAGCAGCACAATTCACAATTGCAAAAATGTGGAACCAACCCAAATGCCCATCAATCAATGAGTAGATGAAGAAACTGTGACATATATATATATATATATATATGATGGCATACTACTCAGCCATAAAAAGGAATTAATTAATGCAATTCACAGAAACCTGGATGAGATTGGAGACTATTATTCTAAGTGAAGTAACTCAGAAATGGAAAACCAAATATTGTATGTTCTCACTCGTAAGTGAGAGCTAAGCTATGAGGATGCAAAGGCATAAGAATGACACAATAAACTTTGGGACTCAGGGGGAAAGGGTGGGAAGTGGGTGAGGAATAAAAGACTACAAACTGGGTGCAGTGTATACTGCTTGGGTGATGGGTGCACTAAAATCTCACAAATTACCACTAAAGAGCTTAATTTACGTAACCAAACATCACTTCTTCCCCAATAACCTGTGGAATTAGAAAAATTTTTAAAAATGTGTTAGATCCACTCTTTGGAACTCAGATACCATCTCCGGAACACCCCAGTGCTTTGTTCCCAATATCCTTTCTAAGTCTGCACCAAACAGCACGGGCACTCTCCTCTCCTCGTGTATCTTCCTTGATCATCGCTGAAACCTCTGTAGAAGGATGAACTGGAGAGCAGAGTGGTGAAAACCCCTCACAGCTATCTTCTCACAGCCTTTCATCAGAATGGTATCACACTATCTAATTTTCCCCATCTCAGTAGAATCTTAATTTGCATTCATTTGAGTGAGGTTGAACACCTTTTCATATGTGTAAGGGCCGTTTTTATATCGTGTGTATGTGTGGTCTGTTCAGGTTTTAAACCCATTTTCATGTTTTGAACTTTTTTCTCTCCATTTTTAAGAGTTCTTTACATATTAGGAATATTAGCCCTTTATGATGTATGTTGCAAATTTTTTCTTCAAATTTCTCAGTTGTATTTTTACTTTGTTTATGGTATTTTTCCACACAAAAGGTTTTTTATGCAACCAAATTTACCAGATTGTTTTTATTATACCTAGATTTTGAGTCAAAATTAGAAATCCTTTCTCTATACCCATTTTTTAAATGAATTTGCCTCACGTTTCCTTCCAGTACTTGTTTCTATGCATTAATGAAATTATTGTCTACATACAAAAATCCCAAATCTTCTATAAAAATAGATCCTAGAACTAATAGGTGAGGTTAGCAAGTCACTATATATATGGCCAATATTCAAAACACAATTTAATTTCAGTATTATAAAAATAAATGTTTGGAAATTAAAAAATTTAAAATACTACCATAGTACCATTTACACTACATCAAAAAAACAAAATACTTAATAAATCTAACAAAAATATGGAAAGGATTGTATGCTAAAAACTGCAAAACACTGCTGAAAGCAAACTCTTAAATAATTGGAAAGATATACTGTATTCATAGATTGGAGAACTCAGTAGTGGTAAAATGTCATTTTTCTTCAAATTGACCTATAGATTTAACACAATTCCAATCAGAAACATAATAGGCTTTTCTGTAGAAATAAGTTGATTCTAAAATTTATAAGGAAATGCAAAGGATGTAGAATACCCGAAATAATTTTGAAAAAAGCCACAAACGTGGAGGGTTCATACTAACTGATTTTAATTTTTTTAATTTTTAAAATTTTTTGTAGCGATGAGGTCTCCCTATGTTGCCCAGGCAGATATCAAACTCCTGGGCTCAAGTGATCCTTCTGCCTTGGACTCCCAAAATGCTAGAATTCACAGACATGAGCCACCACACTGGGCCCTAACTCATTCTAACACTTATGGTAAAGCTACAGTAATTGAGCTAATGTAGGCTCGGTGAAATAAGACAGACAAGTAGAATGAAGAAACAAGACAGGAAATTTAAAAATAGATTCATACATAGAGGATCAATTAACTTTTGACAAAGGTGCAAAGGCAATTCAGTGGACAAAGGATAGTCTTTACAATAAATGATGCACATCTACATGTTAAAAAAAAAACACCTTGATCCATATCTTGTACCATATACAAAAATAAACTCTAATGGGATCATAGACCTAAATCTAATGGTATAAAGCTTCTAGAAGACAGCATAAGAGAAATCTTCCTAAGTTTGGGTGAGGCAGAGGTGTCTTAAGCATGACAAGAAAAACACAATTCATAAAATTAAAAACTTGATAAGTTGGACTTTATTAAATTTAAAATCATTTCTCTTTAAGACATTAAGAGAATGAAAAGTAACATCAGAAACGGAATATTTGCTCTCTCTAGATATCTCTGTATGCTACATATATCAAATAAGAGCCTTATATCCAGATTATAAAAAACTATCAAAGCTCAATAATAAGAAAACAACACAATTTATAAAACAGGCAAAGAATTTGAACAGACACTTCATCATAGATGATCTGTAGTTGGCAAAAAAGCACATTAAAAGATGTTCATAGTGATATTCAATTAACATCATTATTAGGATATACAAAACAAAGCTACAGTAAACCACCACCATTGACCTATAAAAATGGATAAACATTAAAAAACAAAAAAAAAGCAAAAGAATACAGTTGACAATACCAAGTGCTGTCAAGGGTGCAAAGCAACTGAAATTCTCATACATTGCTGGTGGGAATAAAAAATGGGGAAAAGTTTGGGCATTTTTAAAGTTAAACCCGTATTTACTCCTGGAAAGTTTTCTTCTTCTTTTACAGTTCTGTTTTTGTTTTTTAGGGACAGGGTCTCACCCTGTCATCCAGTTCAACAGTTCAATTATAGTTTTAAATGATAGTTACATTGTTTTCTATTTCTTCTTCATGTACTCCAGTTATACCAGTGTTGCTTTGGACTGTCTTCCCTGTCAATCATTTTCTTCCTGACCCGTTTTACTACTTTATTTCATTTTCTTGCCTGTCTTTCTTCAGTGCCTTATTAAATTTCCATCTGAGTACATTCTCCTTTGGGTGCTATAGCGAGGTGATGATGACCACTCCCACCCCAACACCCCAAAAATGTCTACTCAGAACCTGGAATATGATCTTATTTGGAAAAAGGGTCTTTGCAGGTGTAATTAAGTATCTCAAGATAAAATAATCCTAGGTTTTCTGGGTGAGCCCTAATTCCAATTGCAAGTATCCTTAGAAGAGAAGGACAGAAGACACATAGAAAAGACGGTAATGTGGGAAGGAAGGCAGAGATTAGAGTGACGCGTCCACAAACCAAAGAACAGCAAGGATTGCTGGCAGCCCCCAGAAGCTGTGAAGGAGAGATAGAGTAGACCCTTCCCTCAGAGCCTCGGAAAGAAACAAGCCCTGCCAGCCCCTTGATTTCAGACCTCTGGCCTCCAGGACTGTGGGAGAATAAATTCCTACTGTTTCAAGCTTTCGGTTTATAGTAATCTGTTAAGACAGCCCTAGGAAACCAACACAGGTACCCTCTTAAAATTTATGTTTCAATCCTAAGATTATTTTTCTTTTTCTTTTATTTTCTTTCTGAGTTCAAGCAACATGCTGTTCATTACTTCCCATTTTTTTTCTAAATCCATTTATATTTTAATTTCTGATTAAAGATAGTTTTTCAGGCTAGGTGCAGTGGCTCACGCCTGTAATCCCAGCACTCTGGGAGGCCGAGACGGGTGGGTCGCTTGAGGTCAGGAGTTTGAGACCAGCCTGGCCAACATGGTGAAACCCCATCTCTACTAAAAATACAAAAATTCCCTGGGTGTGGGGCGCATATCTGTAATCCCAGCTACTTGGGAGGCTGAGGCAAGAGAATCTCTTGAACCTGGGAGGTTAAAAAAATGAACAAATAAATAAATAAATATAGTTTTTAAATTTATTGTTTGAACCTGGGAGGTTCAAAAATTAAATAAATAAATATAGCCCATGTCTGTACACTTGTTTGAGGTTATTTGAGTCTGGAGTGTTGCACTGCAGTTTTCCTCTGCTTCATGGTCGTTTTTGTGTTTACCACCCTTGGAGTGGTGGAAAATTTTTACTACTTGAGGTGTGTTGAGTCTCTTTCTTTCTTTAAGTAGCTTTGCATAGATTTATTCCATTTTTTGTAATTCTTTTTGTGGATGTGGGCTAATTTACAAGAATCTTCGTTTAATGGTGCCCTCTTCTGTCAATGTGATGAAGTACAGCTTTAATGATTGTGTTTTGGTACTGGGGGGAAGAATATTGTGTCTTCTAGGAGATACCCAACCCTGTTATGCACACTAAAAAATATAAAGCTCTATCTTAAAGGCTTTACCTTTCAAATTCAGTATAGTTGAAATTTATTCTCTGAAGGATGAACCTCCAAGAGCACACAACACGGTATCCTTGCATTACCATCAGGTGATAACTTCACATTTCCTTATATGGGATGTTTCCTCCGAGCCATCCAATCCCACCTTCACCCTGCTGCCTCCTCCCGTGTGCCCTCTCTCTCTAAAAACCACTGTTTTGGTATGTCCCACAAAAGCCAGGAGGTGTAAACCAAGAAGGAAGCAGTGTGAGGGAAAAAGGAACAAGATTCACAGAGGAACAAAGGAAATTCCTGAGATGATGATGAAATGAAGTTCTAGGAGAACACTTGTTTAATGCAGGGTTGGAGATCACCAGTTCAGGAGGGGCAGTGCCCCCACAGACTCCCTTCAAAAATGAAGCTTATCAGCAGGGCATGGTGACTCACCTGTAATCCCAGCACTTTGGAAGGCCGAAGCGAGCGGAACGCTTGAGGTCAGGAGTTCAAGACCAGCCCGGCCAACATGACAAAACCCCGTCTCTACTGAAAATACAAAAATTAGCCGGGTGTGGTGGCGCACGCCTGTAGTCCCATTTACTTAGGAGGCGGAGGTGGGAGAATCGCTTGAGGTAGGGAAGTGGAGGTTACAGTGAGCCGAGACTGTGCCACTGCACTCCAGCCTGTGTAACAGAGTGAGACTCTGTCTTGAAAGAAAGAGAGAGACAGAAAAAAGAAAGGAAGGAAGGAAGAAAGGAAGAAAAAAGAAAATAAAATAAAAGAGAAAGAGGAAGGAAGGATTTTAAAAAAGCTTGTAGAATATTTAATATTGATAAATAATTGTACCAACAAAAGTTTGACAGCTGTGTCAGAGTTTGGGGATAAACTGGTGATATTACAAAAGAATACTAAGCAAACAAAAAATGTAATCATTAACTCCAGGGTAGGAGATGGTTAAAAGAAAAGGAAAGAGGCCAGGTGCAATGGCTCATGCCTGTAATCCCAGCACTTTGGGAGTCCAAGGCAGTCAGATCACCTGAGGTCGGGAGTTCGAGACCAGCCTGACCAACATGAAGAAGCCCCTTCTCTATTAAAAATACAAAATTAGTCAGGCGTGGTGGCACATGCCGTGATCCCAGCTACTCGGGAGGCTGAGGCAGGAGAATCACTTGAACCTGGGAGGCAGAGGTTGCTGTGAGCTGAGATGGTGCCATTGCACCTGGGCAACAAGAGCAAAACTCTGTCTCAAAAAAAAAAAAAAAAAAAAAAAAAAAAGGCGGGTGGGGAAAGAAAATGTAGCCATGAAACCCATACATAGCTCAGCTATAAATAACATTTACATAGTCAAAACATATAATCTTTGAATATTGACTTCACCAAATATGATGCTATCATAACTACTTTAGGAGTGGGGTATAGAAGAATTGTGTGTGGATGAGGGGTGAATTGTAAGATGGCTAAATCTTAATCTTCCATTGTAGTAAATAATATTTAAAGTCAAAAAACAAAAACATGGCAGTATAATCATATCCTTTAGGAAAATGAAAGTAAATACTATGATAAATGGCTGAAGATTTGAAAGTGGTTGCCTCTGGGAACAGGAATGTATAGGTGAATGGGAGAGAAGAAATGGAGAATGGGTGCTTTCATTATGATACTGAGGTGATGGTCTGAGGATCATGCAGAAGAAGCATTAATGTAGCATTCTCCTGACTCTTCCATATCAAATACAGTCACTCCTCGACTTAAGGTGGGATTAAGTCTGAACAAACTGATATTTTCAACTTATAATTGGTTTATCCTGATGTAACCCCATTGTAAATTGAGAAGCATACTGAATGCGTATCACTTTTGCACCATCCTAACGTCAAAACATGTGAAGTTGAACCATAGAAAACCGGGGACCATCTGCGTCTTCAGTGACGCACACTACCACTCCTTCGCAGGCCAGTTTCCCTCCACCATCTCTACATCTTATGTTCTAAGACTCAAATCAGGTCCCGTATTCTCCTGACAGTCTTCCCTGTTTGCTTGAACAAAACTGGTCTCTGAGCACTCATATTCATAGTCTATTACACTTCTTTGGGCAGCTCATCATATTCTCTTTCATTGTATTAGGTAAGAGTGATTTGGAACTTGCAGCAAATGCTAAGCCCTCAGAGGAGGCAGGGAAATCATAAATGCTTGTTCAATTAAAACAAACACATCCTGAGAGAGGACGCAGTGTCTTCAGAGCCCTTACTGGTGACCAGCACCCAATACGTAGAAGAGAGAAAGGGATGGGAAGGAAACAGTGGGGAATGGAATGGGGAGCAGGGAAATTAGGTAAAGGTAGTCAGCACTCACCCCTCCAGAAGACATTTCGTAGAGGAGGACTTGAAACCAATATGCAGGAAAGATTAGTGAGAACAGGTAGATAGTTAGGATGTTTGTGTTTTTGTTCTTTTTTTTTTCTCTAGCCTAAGAAGGGTGCTAAGAAAGTGTCAAAGAATCTCAACAGCAAGTACTGTGGTGATCAAATCCTGTTCCTCACATGCTTTTATGTTCTAGCCACTATTTACAGCCCCACTAAACGTTAACTGTGATGCCGTTGGTAATAATTGGAGTCAAGCGTCCACTGACTCTAGATTAATCTACCTCAAGTCTGACCTCCTCCAGGAATCCTTTGACCACTCCATCCCACACAGGATTGCTTAATTCCCTGAACTCAGCACATTTCTTCCTGTAGCACTGTGCAGTAGGCGTAATAGTGCCCTGGCCAGATCCCCTGAGATCTCTCTTCCCAGTTCTGTGCCTCCATCCCCCAGCTTCTACACGATCTGCAGAAGCAGCCAACACCTGTGACCTCCAGAGACCTTCTCCCAGGCACTAGGGCTGGCTGCCCCAGCTGAGAGCAGGAGGTGCCTGGGTGCTCTCTATCTACTTCTACCCCACTCCCCAGCTCCTTTGCTGTGAAACTAAATGAGGAGTCAATCATTACTCTCTACAAATTTGGGTTGAAACTGAGACTTCACCCAAAGTTGATGCCTTCTTTAGTCTCTTTTCCTCTCCTCTGCTGCTTCTCCCACTTCCTTACTGGTTTTTCCCTTAATAAATCACTAGCACCTGAGTCCTTGACTTAGGATCTGATTCCAGGAGAGCCTATTTTAAGACATTTGGCACCAAAAGTGGTCCTAGGATGCACACTTTATGGATGAAATTCTGACCAGATGAAAATGACTTCATGTCTTGTGTTAATAGGCCTGGCAGGCTGTAGCAATGCCATTCCTAGAACTTTCAACTGTGGTTAACTGAGACAGGAAACAGAAAAGAATGCTCTGACTTGTTCAATATCTTCAGCTATTGAGAGATACAAGGGAAATCATTTATAGCTACTGCAGAACAATTTGATGGCTGTTGCTGAGTGTCCTCGAAGACAGAAGGAGACCATGCCATTCAAAGCATAAAATTATATACCAAATGAAGAGCAGCTCCTGGCAAGGTAGGTATTAAGCTCTCATAGAGACAGAGCATCTCATCAAGTGACTCTAGGATCCGAGCTACTTATCTTGAGCTGAGAACTTTCAGATGTTGGGCGGGCTCAGTAGCAATCTATCATGTGATAGAAGTGGTAAGTTTTAGATGCAGCTGCGGCCGATCCAGAGGGCATGGTAATCTGCATGAACAGGTGGCCCGAAGCCGCATCACTCATCACCAATACAATGATACTTCTTCTTTACTAACCCTTTGGCCTCATGTGGGAGTTTCCTTTGACCAGCTGTTAGAGGAGGAAAATTACCAGGTCTGATTCATGGATACATTATTGAATATCTTGGTATGAACCAAAAATTGACTATTGCTGAACTGTATCCCCACTCCTGGGTGGCCCTAAAAGACAATGGTGAGAGACGTTCTCTAAGTAGACAAAGTTTGGACATTGCATCTGGTCTCCTACCTTATGTAGAGTGGGAAGTGCTATATGGTAATGATATGCATACAGGAGGTCCTCTATATCCACTGGTTCTACATCTGAAGATTCAACCAACTGCAGATATCGGAAATATTTGAGAAAAAAATGCAACAATAAATAAAACAAATTTTAAAAGCAATATAAGAACTATTTACATCGCATTTAAATTGTGTTGAGTATTATAAGTAATCTAGAGATGATTTAATGTATACAGGATTGTGTGCGTAGGTTATATGTAAATACCATGTCATTTTATATAAGGGACTTGAACATCCACAGATTTTGGTATCCAAGGGGAATCCTGGAAACAATCCCCAGTGGATACCAAGGAATGACTTTATATAGACTCACAGACAGTAGTGAATGGCTTAGCTGATTAACCAGGGGCCTAGAGGAAGAAAAATTGGAAAATCAGTAATCAATAGTCTAGAGATGAACATGTGGATTAACCTATGGAAGTGGTCGCAAAGTGTGAGCATCTTTATAGCACATATTTAAGGCCCACAAGTAAGCATCTACCCAGAAGAGACATTAACCAGCTGGACAGAGTAGCTCTTCCAATGGATGTGAGCTCACCTTGGTTCTTGGCCATCCCAATGTTTGTGCGATAAGCCCACGAACAGAGAAGCCAGGATAGCAGAGACAAAGACACTATGTACAGACCCATGGGCTCCCTCTTACCAAGGCAGATCTAACTACTGGCATTGCTGAATGTCTGAGCTGTCAGAAACAGAAGCCAACACTGGGCCCCAAATATGGTACTAACCCTCAAGTAAAACAACAAGTCACTTGGCAGGAAGTTGATTACTTTGGACTCCATCCACTCTGGAAAGTCAAACATTTTCTTCCCATTGGTATTGTCACGTATTCCAGGAATGGGCTTGCCTTTCCTGCTCACAGGCCTCAAACAACATCACTATCTGATGATGAAAGGTTAAAGAGCATCTGATTAACCAGCAGGGCATACTGTGTGACAATGCCTTGGATGTCTGGCCATGGGCCCAAGACTGTGGAATCCACTCGTCCTATCACGTACTATATCATCCAGAGGCTGCTGGCCTAACGGTGTTAGGCAGAGTTGAGGTGCCAGCTTCGAGATGATAATCCCCTGAAGGTAGGGTCCTATATTGTCAATAGATAGAATAATTGATTCCAGAATTCAAGTGGTGAGAGTAGAAAGTGAACCTACTTACCATCATTCCCACTGGGGGAATTTGGACTTCTTGTCTCCCTACACTCAGCTGCTGTGAGTCTCAAGTCCTGTTTCACAGAGGCGGTGTACTTCCACCAGGGGACACATTAAGAATTTCATTTAAAAAGCTATGACTGCTAACTGGTTGCTGCCACTATACCAGAAATGAAAGTCACCATACTAGCAGGAGAGTTGGCCCTGACATCATGAGGAGGTAGAATTGTGCTACCTAATGAAGGTGTGGAGGAATATGTTCAGAATTCAGGTGGTTCACTGGGACATTTCTTGATACTCCCATAACCAGCATTGAGAATGGGTAGTTACAGCAACCATGGCCTGATAAAAGCATGGTAGCCAGGGGCTCAGGCCTTTAAGGGTTGAAGATCTGGGTCGTGTCACCAAGAAAGCCACCTAAACTAGCAGAAGTGGTAGCCAAGGGCAAGGGAAATTGAGAAAGGGTGGTAGAGGAAGAAAAGGACAAATAGATGGTACAATCTCAGGACAAACTGCAGTAGTGAGCTTATTCCATTAACTATTTCTTAGAAGTTTCCCCAGGATGTTTAACCAACCAGAATTTTGAAGAAGCTGTGATGAGATGGAGTGAACTTAAGGATGGAGTGAGAGAAGCAAGATCATCTGTGAAGTACAAGAGGTGAACTATAGCAGATACGTTGATACTCACCCTCCAGATCCTCTCAGACCTCTACTATCAATTCTGTGTATCCCAGCTTCTGCATGCTTTGGTGCAAATGGCTTAAACCCAAGATAATAAAAGGACTGATCTTGGGCATTGGAGCTGCCTACCCTGGTCCGCCTTTTCCACCACTTGACTGACATACCTAGTATGCATGGAATTTTTACATTTTTCCCAAGCACAGGGAGACTCATGAGCCAATTATTGACCGGGGGAGCATTCAAATGCTCAGTTCCCTGGCTTCTACGCAGGAAATCCGTATTAGTCAGGGTTCTCTAGGGGGACAGGACTAATAGGATAGATGTATATATAAGGGGAATTTATTACAGAGTATTAACTCACACAATCACAAGGTCCCACAATAGGCCGTCTGCAAGCCGAGGAGCAAGGAAGCCTGTCCGAGTCCCAGAGCTGAAGAACTTGAAGTCCAATGTTCGAAGGCAGGAATCATCCAGCACGGGAGAAAGATGTAGGCTGGGAGGCTAAGCAAGTCTAATGTCTTCATGTTCTTCTGTCTGGTTTTATTCTGGCCAAGCTGGCAGCTGATTAAATGGTGCCCACCCAGATTGAGGGTGGGTCTGCCTTTCCCAGCCCACTGACTCAAATGTTAATCTCCTTTGGCAACACCCTCACAGACACACCCAGGAACAATATATTGCATCCTTCAATCCAATCAAGTTGACACTCAGTATTAACCATCACAACTTCCAAGGTATAATTTATACTCCAATGTTCTCCATGGAATTGGGCTGAAGCTAGACCTTCACCTGAAAGTACCCTTGTGCTGGCTTCTTCCTCTTTCCTATCTTGTATCCATTCCTTAATGATTCCTCTAGAGAGCAATTTCCTAATCAATCATGACCACCCAAATCCTTAACTCAGTGTCTGCTTTTGGGAGAACCTGATGTAAGACACACTCCCTTGTACAGTATGAAACTATCCTATGCCATTAATTTTGCAAGCTTGTGTTGATACTTAGAACCACCAATGTTAACTTCACTCTTTTATGCATATACAATTTAACTTCTTACTACTCTGTAAAATCCTTTGAAAGCAAAGACTATGTCTCATTAATCTTAGTTTCCTCATCTGCATATGGTAATAATAGTATCCTCTCATAGTTCAACAGCTAACAACTTCTTAATAGTTGTTACAAGAATTAACAGTTAATATGTTAAGTGCATAGAAGTGTTCCTGGCAAGTGGCAAGTGATATATAAGAGTTTGTCACTAATGTTGGCATTGTTATCTTTGTAACCCCCTCACATGGCACCAAGACGAGGCACAATGTATTTATGCTAATATCTCTCGGTTGAATGAACAAGTGAATGGGTGGATGGATGGATGACAGAACAAATGTAGTAATTTTTAAATTACTCTAAAAGAGTAATTTTTAAAAAAGCTCTAAAAGAGGAGGGTGCAAAGAGATAGCTGTAAGATTGGGGCACTATATTCAAATACTTTAAAATGTACTTTAGGTCCAGACTAGAGAATCTGTTATAACTGAAAGTTGCCGAATTAGGCCATAGTTAAAAAAACTTCAATGTAAGGACAAATTTGGAAAGTGTTACACTTCGTAAATTCCACAAAAAGGTGTGTTTCAAACTTGCTGAATCAAAACACAGGTTCCACTGTATTGTATAAAATAGCACATAGCAAAGCATTTTCACAGATAACTTGTTTCTGGTTTTTAGGGCTGGATATTCATGTGTTAATACAAGGGCTCAATAGACTCAAAAATGTCACTACTTAGATTATACGAAAAGTGCCTTTGGGACCTGTTTCCTCAAAACGCAGGTTCAATTCTGTCCACTCTTGGATAGTGGGTTGGTGTTGGTGTCCTTCCCGCTGGTAAATGTGAAGCACTGCTATGAGGCTCCTAGTGGAATTTACTGTGGTCTGGTGAGAAATAACTCACACAAGTGAAACTGACGGAAAAAGAGGTGGAGATTACTAACCACTGGCCAAGCACAGCAGACAGTGAAGTCAGCTTGGTTACCACAGGCCAAACCACTGACCCTTTTTGCTTGGTGAATACTGCCTGGGACATTATAATCTACCACTGTTGTATTATTTGATTGGAAAAGCAGCTACTCAGGGTTTCTCTATATTTTGGCTTGCTCCTAGAACTCTCAGTGGAATACTGCTTTATAACTCAGTACTACCCAGGGCCACACACTTTCCCTGTGCAATATGTTCCAAGAATAGGATGTTCCACATTTGGAAAAGAAATGCTCATATAAAGTCCTCACAGACATTTCTCTTTTGATTTCCTTCTACCGTGATTTATGAAGCTGCCACAGCATTTGCCTCAACCTAAGCCGCAGAGTTTAACAGGTTTTCATCATTTTCAGAGGAGTGTGCCTGTGCCTACAGACCGATTCTTTTCCATTCATGTAACCGGGTCCCCAGACGTGCCTTTGCCAAGCGGTTTTCCGAGCTTCCTGATGAAGAAATGTATGAAACTTCTCCCCACCTGTTTTAAGGCTCCTTCAATCTCTCTTTGGCAAAATGGTAACACAAACATCTGAGGAAGCACCAGTGAGTGCTTGGATCATGCCCAGCCCTGAGCCCCTGTTTATTCAGCTGGGCAGGCTCACCAGTAGGCTTCCACAGAGCAGAGATGTGGTGACAAACATAAGACCTCATCATCGCAGAAAGACAGGCCAGATCTCACGTCCGGGGGGAAAAGAATCACTCTTTTCACTACTGACTTTAAAAATTCACTTATTCAAGCAAGCACACTACACTGCGGCTCCCACTATCATCCTGACTGGCCTGTGTATGTGTGTGCTCAAGGACTTCCCTGTCACAGGCCATTTTTGCTTCCCAAGGCATTGCTTTGACCTAGATCCTTTAGTTGGGGATCTCACCCCCTGAAATGCCTACCCGAAAAGGACAGAGAGGCACTGACCTGAAGTGAACCTGTCATTACAACAGCCATCACTTTCCTCCTTTTCTGTCTTTCTTCTATGAGCACTAATGCCAGACACCAACAATTCTTGTGGCTTCTTCCTACTATCACGATGCTGCTACAGAAGCTGCAGACTCCTCATGCCACACTGAGATTTCAATATTTCATAGGTATTGCAGATAATCTGAACTCATGGGGTCTTCTCATATTTTCACTGTAGTCCTCTCGTCCTAGCCCACAAGATAGGGTCAAAGAACAGTCAGTGTTCTTATTCCCTTCTATTGTGGCCTCTTGAACTTAGGCCTCAGGTTCACCTAAGCTCTGCCGCCTCCCCTGTGGATGATTAGGGAGCTCCTTACCAGTGGGGCCTGGGGTACTGAAGGCTGGGGGCAGTGAGGGATACAAGACTACATATTCGGTACAGTGTACACTGCTCGGGTGACGGCTGGGGCACGGGGAGGCCCGTAGGGTCCCTATTTCCAATCTCTGAGAGAGAGCCACATGCTTGAATGAACCCAGATTCTGCTGAAGTAAAACTCCTATAACATACTTATTTCAAGTTTTAATGAAGAGACATTTCAATTTCTGGCCAAGAGGGAGCAAAAGAGACTGGATTTACCCTCTTACATGAAACGAAGAACATGAAAAAAACCAATATTTAAGACATTAGAAATCTGGTACAATGAACAGTGGATTCCTGAGGAACAGGAAACAAGCTTAGAAGTGGTATCCAAAGGGAACAAATTGTTGCCAGGAAACTTAACTGCATCCCAGAACAAAGCTCAAGATATTGATCAAAATACAAAAATATCCAGCACCCCAAAAGAAAATATTTGCAATGTCTGGCATCCAATAAAAGATTACCAGTCATGCAAAGAAGCAGGAAAACGTTACCCATAGTTAGGAGTAAAATCAGCTAAACTGACCCATAGATGACACACTTGATATCATTACTAGACAAGGACATAAAAATAGTTGTTAAAACTGTATTTTACATGTTCAAGCAGCCAAAGGAAAGATCAAAACTATAATATCTCAGATAAAAACACTCTGGATGGGATTGATGGCAGACTTGATATTGCGGAAGAAAATGTAAGTGAACTTGAAGACATAGCACTAGACACTACCCAAAATAAAATAGAAGAAAGAATAGTTTAAACAATTTGAAAAGGATTAATGAGCTATGGAACAGCCTTAAGCAACCTAATATTCATGTTATTTGGTTCTCCAAAGGAGGGTGGGCATGGGAGCCCACACCTATAATCCCAGCAAATTGGGAGGCTGAGGCGGGGGGATCACTTGAGCCCAGAGGTTTGAGACCAGCCTGAGCAATAAAATAAAAATTTTCTTTGAAGAGACAAGGCCTTTCTGTGTGGAGGGAACCAGGCATGGTAGCACGCACCTGTGGTCCTAGCTACTCAGGAGGCTGAGGTCAGAGGATCGCTTGAGCCCGGGAGACTGAGGCTGCAGTGAGCTCTGATCACACCACTGCACTCCAGCCTGGGCAACAGGACAAGACTCTGTCTCAGAAAAAAAAAAAAAAAAAAGATTTTCCAAATCTGATTAAAACTATAAACACAGATCCAAATAGCTCAAATAACCCTAAGCAGAAAAACACACACACACTAAGAAAACTACATGAAAGCGTATCATACTCACATTACTTAAAACTATTGATAAAGATTTAAAAATCTTAAAAGCAGTAAAAGAAAAAAGACATTGAGAATGACATCAGCAAGATGACAGAATAGGAATTTCCCAGCTCCATGTCTCCTCCCCCACCACACATACATACACAAATCCACTGGCAACTACTTACAGACAAAAACACCCTTGTGAATATTCCAGAACTTGAGAGTGAAGCTAAGACAACCCCTTGCACCACAGAACTGAGAACAGCCACATGCCAAGAATAAGAGGAGTAGTTTCACTTTGGCCACATTGCTCCTCCCCCAATCCAGCAACGTGCCACACACAGGATTCTCTGGGACCCACGGTTGTTACACAGGGAGGAGAGAGTTGGAGGTGAACATTCAGCGTTGCCACCATTCTGAGACACTTCACAGGAAGCATTCTCTTGTCTCATCACACAGGAAGCACTGGGAGTATCAGCAGAGCTAAACATCTGAGATCACTTGGAGATAAAGAACAGATGTGGTGCTCACATCAACTGGTGCAGGAATCTTGGCAGCTGTCCTGCATTCAGGCCAGTGGAGGTACACCACCAGAGAGGCTAGCCAACAGCGCTACTCTGCACGAAGCACAGTCAACTGGTCTCTCAAGTTCAGGTACCTGGCCAGCTTCCACAGCCAGTCCTGTTACTCTCCTTGAAATTTACCCAGGCTGGGAGATAAGGGCAGGTCAGTGATTATCTGTAAAGGGAGTATCTGGCCCCATCAAGCTCCATCAGCCAAAGAGCTAAAACACCAAGCCTCAGTGCTCTGCTTAAGGTTACCCTGGAATGAGAAGCAAGCTGAAGTTCACGCATATCTGTGAAGCATCACTTCTGGCCCCGTCCACTCGGAGTAGTTAGGTAGTGATCCGAGAAGCCTTGCTCAGCCTCAGAGCCCAGCATGCAGTCCTGCCCAACTACAGATTAAAACTGCAGTACTGGCCAACCAGAGAAGACAGCCTACAACACGGCCTGCCCAGGAGCAATCAAACAGCTCAGCCTTACTGCAGAGTCCAGCCACTGGTCTCATCAGACTGCAGAGCACAGCCAGCAGTTCGGGTTTTGTGTTTTTTTGTTTTTTGTTTTTTTAAAGGAGAACATTTTATTAATACTAGCTATTTTCAACAAATTCTTTGAATTCGTGTAATGTTGTCTTTCTCTGTACTTGATGCCCTTAATATTACAGCCATTTCTTTTATATATATGGTAAATTTAATTTCTAATTTCTTAAAATTATTATTTTATTTCAGCAGCTTTTGGGAGTACAAGTGGTTTTTGGTTACGTGGATGAATTCCACAGCGGTGAAGTCTGAGATTTTAGTGCACCCGTCACCCGAGCTACAAATGTGTAGTCTTTTATCCCTCACTGCCCCCAACCTTCCCTGCCCCATGTCCCCAAAGTCCATTATATCACTCTGTATATCTTTGTATCCTCATAGCTTAGCTACCACTTGTAAGTGAGAACACTTGGTATTTGATTTTCCATTCCTGAGTAACTTCACTTAGAATAATGGCCTCCGGCCCCATCCAAGTTGCTTCAAAAGACATTATTTCTTTCCTTTTTATGACTGGTAGTATTCCGTATACCACATTTTCTTTATTCACTCATTGGTTAATGGGCATTTAGACTGGTTCCATATCTTCACAACTGTGAATCTTGCTCCTACAAATATGTGTGTGCATGTGTCTGCTTCATATAATGGCTTCTTTCCTTTGCATAGACACCCAGTAGTGGGATTGCTAGATTGAATGGCGAATCTGCTTTCAGTTTTTTTAAGGGATCGCCATAGATGTTATACTAATTTACATTCCCACTAGCAGTGTAAAAGTGTTCCCTTTTCACCACATGCTCATGAACATATTTTGTTTTGTTTTGTTTTTTAATTATGGCCATTCTTGCAGGAGTAAGGTTGTATCTCATTGTGGTTTTAATTTGCATTTCCCTGATGATTAGTGATGTTGAGCATTTTTCATACGTTTATATACTTCTTTTGAGAATTATCTATTCCTGCCCTTTTCCCACTTTTTGAAGGGATTATTTGGTTTTTTACTTGTGGATTTGTTTGAATTCCTTGTAGATTCTGGATACTAGTTCTTCACTGAATGAATAGTTTGAAATATTTTCTCCCACTCTGTGGGTTGTCTGTTTGCTGATTATTTATTTTGCTGTGCAAAAGCTTTTTAGTTTAATCAGGTCCCATTTATTTATTTTTGTTTTTGTTGCATTTGCTTTTGGGGTCTCAGTCATGAATTCTTTGTGTAGGCCAATGTCCAGAAGAGTTTGTCTTACGTTATTTTCTAGAATTGTTATGGTTTCAGATCTTAGATTTAGGCCTTTGATCCATCTTGAGTTGGTTTTTGTATAAGGCGAGAGATGCAGATGGTTTCATTCTTCTACAGGTGGCTTGCCAGTTTTCCTAGCACCATTTATTGAATAGGACGTCGTTTCCCCAATTTATGTTTTTGTATGCTTTGTTGAAGATCAGTTGGCTATAAATATGTGGTTTATTTCTGGGTTCTCTGTCCTGTTCTATTGGTCTACCTGCCTATTTTTATACTAGTACCATGCTGTTTTGGTAAGTATAGCCTTGTAGTATAATTTCAAGTCAGAATGTGATGCCTCCAGATTTGTTTTCTTTGCTTAGTGTTGCTTTGGCTATGTGGGCTCTTTTTTGGTCCCATGTGAATTTTAGGATTGCTTTTTTCTAGTTCTGTGAAAAGTGATTATTGCATTTTGACGGGAATTCCACTGAATCTGTAGATTGCTTTGGGTAGTGTGGTCATTTTCACATTATTAATTCATTCCATCCACAAACTTGGGGCATGTTTGCATTTGCTTGTGCCATCTGTGATTTCTTTCAGCAGGGTTTTGTAGTTTTCCTTGTAGAGATCTTTCACCTCTTTGGTTAACTATATTCCTAGATATTTTACTTTTTTTTTTTTTTTTTTTTTTTTGCAACTGTTGTAAAAGGGATTGAGTTCTTGATTTGATTCTCAGTTTGGTTTTTGTTGGTGTATAGCAGTGGTACTGATTTGTGTACACTGATTTTGTAACCTGAGGCTTTACTGAATCTGTTGATCAGATCTAGGAGCCTTTTGGATGAGTCACTAGGGTTTTGTATGTATACCATCATATCATCAGCAAACAGTGATAGTTTAACTTCCTCTTTTCCAAATTGGATGCCTTTATTTCTTTCTCTTGCCTCATTGCTCTGGCTAGGACTTCCAGTACTATGTTGAACAGAAGCGGTTAAAGTGGGCATCTTTGTCTTGTTCCAGTACTCAGGGGGAATGCTTTCAACTTTCTCCCATTCAGTATGATGTTGGCTGTGGCTTTGTCATAGATGGTTTTTATTATTTTGAGGTGAGTCCCTTCTATGCCTAGTGTGTAGAGGGTTTTTTATCATAAAATGATGCTGGATTTTATCAAATACTTTTTCTGCATCCATTGAGATGATCATATAGCTTCTGCTTTTAATTCTGTTTATGTGATTTATCACATTTATTGACTTGTGTATGTTAAACCATCCCTGCATCCTTGGGATGAAACCCACTTGATCATAATGTATTATCTGTTTGATGTGCTGTTGGATTCAGTTGGCTAGTATTTTGTTGAGGATTTATGCATCTTTGTTCATCAGGGACATTGGTCTGTAGTTTTCTTTATTTGTTATGTCCTTTTCTAGTTTGGGTATTAGGGTGATACTGGCTTGATAGAATGACTTGGGGAGGATTCCCTCTTTCCCTATCTTTTGGAATAGTTTCAGTAGGATTGGTACCAATTCTTTGAATGTCTGGTAGAATTCAGCTGTGAAACTATGTGGTCCTGGATGGGTTTTTTTGTTGGAAATTTTTTTATTACTGATTCAGTCCACTGCTTGTTATTGGTCTGTTCAGGATTTCTATTTCCTCCTATTTAATCTAGGAAGGTTATATGTTTCCAGGAATTTATCCATTTCCTCTAGATTTTCTAGTTTGTGCACATAAAGGTGTCCATAGTTGTCTTGAATGATCTTTTGTATTTCTGTGGTATTCTGTGTAATGTCTCCAGTTTCATTCCTAACTGAGCTTATTTGGATGTCTCTTCTTTTATTGGTTAATCTCACTAACAGTCCACCAACTTTGTTTATCTTTTCAAAGAACCAGCTTTTGTTTCATTTGTCTTTTGTATTTTTTTAATTGTTGATGTTTCAATTTTGTTTAGTTCCACTTTGATCTTTATTTCTTTTCTTCACCTGGCTTTGGGTTTAGTTTGATCCTGTTTCTCTTGTTCCTTGAAGTGTAAAATTTGGTTGTCAATTTGTGTTCTTTCAGACTTTGATGTAGGCAGTTAATGCTATGAACTTTCCTCTTAGCACTGCTTTTGCTGTATCCCAGAGGTTTTGATAACTTGTGTCAATTATCATCATTCATTTCAAATAATTTTTAAATTTTCATCTTGATTTCATTATTAACACCAAAAGCATTCAAGAGCGGATTATTTAATTTCCATGTATTTTTATAGTTTTGAGGGTTCCTTTTGGAATTGATTTCTAGTTTCATTCTACTGTGGTCTGAGAAGATACTTGACATGATTTCAATTTTCATATATTTATTGAGACTTGTTTTGTGTGGCTTATGATACAGTCTATCTTGGAGAATGTTCCATGTTCTGAAGAGAAGAATGTGTATTCTCCAGTAGTTGAGTACAATGTTCTGTAAATATCTGTTAAGTCCATTTGTTCTGGTGTATAGTTGAAATCCACTGCTTCTTTGTTAACTTTCTGTCTCAGTGATCTTTCTAGTGCTGTCAGTGGAGTATGGAAATTTCCCACTATTACTGTGTTGCTGTCTGTCTCATTTATTTGCTCTAGTAGTGATTGTTTTATAAATCTTGGAACTCTGGTGTTAGGTGCATATAAATTTATGGTTGTAATATTTCCTTGTTGGACTGATCCTTTTATCATTATATAATGTTCTTCTTTGTTTTTTGTTTGCTTGTGTTTGGCTGTTGTTGCTTTAAAATCTGTTTTGTGTGATATAGCAATAGCTACTTCTGCTCACTTTTGGTTTCCATTTGTATGGAATATCTTTTTCCACTCCTTTACCCTGAGTTTACATGAATTTTTACGTGTTAGGTGAGTCTCTTGTAAACAGAAGATATCTAGTTTATGTGTTTTTTTTTTTAATCCATTCTGCCATTCTGTACTTTTTAAGTGGAGCATTTAGGCCATTTACATTCATATATTCATTACATTTTATAGGCCTGATGAGTTTTATGCTTTCAGGAGGTTCTGTTTTGGTACATATCAAGCTTTTCTTTCAAGATTTAAAACACCTTTGAGCATTTCTTTTAGTGCTGGTTTGGTGGTGGCAAATAACCTCAGCATTTGTTTGTCTGAAAAGGACTTTATTTCTCTCTAATTTATGAAGCTTAGTTTTGCTGGATACAAAACTCTCGACTGACAATTATTGTGTTTAAGGAGTCTAAAGATAGGACACCCAATCTCTTCTAGCTTGGAAGGTTTCTCCTGAGAAGTCTGTTTAGTCTGATACGTTTTCCTTTATAGGTTACCTGATGCTTTTGTCTCACAGCTCTTAGAATTCTTTCCTTCATATTGACTTTAGATAGCCTGATGGCTTTGTGCCTTGGTGATGGTCTTTTTGCAATGAATTTCTCAGATGTTCTATGAGCTTCCTGTACTTGGAAATCTAAATCTCTAGCGAGGCCAGGAAACCTTTTCTCAATTATTCCTTCAAATATGTCTTCCAAACTTTTATCCTTCTCTGTTCCCTCAGGAACAACAGCTGTTCTTAGGTTTGGCCATTTTACATAGTCCCATATTTCTTGGAGACTTTGTTCTTTTCTTTGTCTTTGTCTGATTGGGCTAATTCAAAAGCCTTGTCTTCAAGCTCTGAAATTCTTTCGTCTACTGTTCTAGTTCATTGTTGAAACTTTCCACTGTATTTTTATTTCCCTAAGTGTGTCTTTCATTTCCAGATATTCTGATTAGTTTTTCCTTATATCTATCTCTCTGGAAAATTTCTCATCCACATCCTGTATTGATTTTTAAATTTCTTCATGTTGGTTTTCACCTTTCTCCAGTACCTCCTTGAGTAGCTTAATAATCAACTTTCTGAATTCTTTAGCTGGTATTTCAAAGATTTATCTTGCTTTGGATCCAGAGATGGGGAGCTAGTGTGATCTTTTCAGGGCATTATGGAACCCCATTTTGTCATATTACCAGAATTACTTTTCTGGTTCCTTCTCATTTGGGTAGACTATTTCTTGTAATTGTTCTTGAATTTATTATTATTATTATTTTTTAATTTCTTTGTTTTCTCTTAAGGATGTGACTTTAATGTTTATAGTTTATTTCAGAGGAATTCGGTTCTTGGTGCTTTTATGAGTGAAGATTCTGTATGAGTTCCTCACTTATAGAGAGTCTTTGTGTGATGGCTGTCTCAGGTGCTACTTGTAGTATGCATGTACTTAGTATAGGCAAGTTCATTGTCTCCTGTGGGATTGAAATGGCAGGGGTCTTTTGAAGCTTATCTCATTTCCATGTGTTGTGCACTTATTTATTTATTTATTTTTTCCCCACTATTTTATTTACTGAGTTAATGGCTCAAGCTTCAGGTCAGTAGGGGTGGTATGGTATCCCTGGGAAGGAACCGGTTTCTAGATAAAGCAAGTGGGAAGATGCAATACCCAATGGTGGGCAGAGATCCCAGCCTTGATTAAGGTTGCTTGGGGAGCTCCCAAATAGATGCACTGAGGTCTTTTCAGGATGAAGGTTAGGAGCTACCTCAGCTCCCCTGCCAGGCCAGCAGAAAAGCTATCCACCTCCCAGCCTCACGCCCATCCCAGTGTTCCAGCTATTCAGATCATACAGGCACTTCTTTTTGTCTGTAGGAATATCGATGTTTCAAGTAGAGAGAAATTGTGAGTCTGCTTCTTGTGCAAGCCCAAACCTGGGGAATGCCCCTCCTGTGGAGATGCAGTCACCCTGAAGTGTTTCAGAAAGGCTGTCTGTAGGTGAATCCACACAGAGTTCCCAAGAGAGAAGCCCCAGCTGTGTCTGCAGTGGTGGACAAGTGGGGAAAGAGGACTTCTTCTCTAAGACCCTTCATGAGCACCAAGCCTGTCTGACTGTTGGGGTAGAGACACAGACTTCCTCTGCTGAGTCCAGTACTGCAATTGCGTCTCTGTTGAAAGAAACTTTCCCGTAGGAATGATCTGGGACTCAAGGCCTGTCACTCAGATTATTTTGTACCACAGGGTGTTCCCATGATGTGGTACTCTCCCCCTTTTCCTAAGAGGAAGACCTCCTGAGAGTCAGACTATAGTGATTGCTATTACAGCCAGAAGTTTTGCTTCACACCAGAACACAGTTAACAGCCCAGCCCAACTAGATAACATGAAAGCAAGGCCTACCTGTCACCACCTACTGGCCCAACTAGAATCCTAGGCTGTACTAAATAGTGAAGATCTGCACTGCCAAAGAATACCAGCAAAGACTAGAAGGTGTTTCTTCAAATGTGTAGGTACCAATGCAAAGACACAAGTGTTATAAAAAATGAGGGAAGGCTGGGCATAGTGGCTCACGCCTGTAATACTAACACTTTGGGAGACCGAGGCAGGTGGATTACCTGAGGTCAGGAATTCAAGACCAGCCTGGCCAACATGGTGAAACTCCATCTCTACTAAAAATACAAAATTTAACCAGACGTGGTGGTGCGTGCCTGTAATCTCAGTTACTTGAGACACTGAGGCAGGAGAATTGCTTGAACCTGGGAGGTGGAGGTTGCAGTGAGCTGAGATCATGCCACTGTACTCCAGCCTGGGCGATTCAGTGGGACTCCATCTAATAAAATTAAAAATAAAAAAATAACACGAGGGAAATGCAACTAATAATTGTTCTAATAGTGGACTCTGAAGAAGTGGAGATTTATGTCATGACTGATAAAGAATTCAGAAGTTCAGAGAACCACAAGAAAATATAGATGAAAAATTAAATGAAATGTGGGAAACAATTCATGTACTAAATGCGAAGTTTGACAAAGAAATATAAACAATAGAAAACCCAAATAGAAATTATAAAGCTAAAGAATATAATAACTAAATTTCTGAAATTAATAGAAAGTGTCAATAGCAGGTCTTGACCAGCAGAAGGAAGAATCAGTGAACTTGAATACAGAACGTTTAAATTAGTCAGAGGAATGAAAAGAAAAAAAAAAAGAAAAAGAATGGAAAAGGCCTACTGGAATTATGGAACACTATCAAGAAAACAGATCTATGCATAATAGGAGTTCCCTAAGGACAAGAAAGAGTAAAAGAACTAGAAAATTTATTTAAGATAATAATGGCTGAAAATTTCCCAAATCTAGGGAAAGATGACAATATCCAGGTACAGGAAGCTTAGCGATCGCTTACCAAATTTAACTCAAAGACAAGTTCACTAAGACGCATCACATTCAAATTATGAAAAATTAAAGACAAAGAAATAAGAGCCATATCATACTGAACAGAGTCTCAATACAGCTATCAGTGAATTTTTAAGCAGAAACCTTGTAGTCTAGGAGACAGTGGGATGATACATTCAAAGTGCTAAAGGGTAATAGACAACTGCCAATAAAGAATACTTTACCCAGCAAAGCTGTCCTTCAGAATAAGGGAGAAATAAAATTTTCCAAATGAAAGCTAAGGGAGTTTACCATCACCACCAGGCCCACTCTACAGGGATTGCTAAACGGAGTTTTGTTTTGTTTTGTTTTGAGACAGTTTTGCTCCATCACCCAGGCTGGAGTGCAATGGCGCAATCTCAGCTCACTGCAACCTCTGCCTCTAAAGGGAGTTCTTTAAGTTGAAACAAAAGACTACTAACTAATAATATACAACATATAAAATAAAAAACTTAATGGTAGAAGAAATATGTAGTCATATTCAGAATATACTAAAAATGTAAATAAAGGTGGTGTATAAAGCAATTTTATCTCTACTATGAGGGCTAAAATAAAACTACTAAAAATTGTAGCTACAATAGATTGTTAAGGGATACAAATTATAAGAAAAGGAAATTTTTGACACCAAAAGCATAAAAGGTAGGGAGAAGGAGTAAAGTGTAGAGTTTTTGCTTGCAATTATAATTGTTACCAGTTTATAATAGCCTGTTTTAAGTTTAGGATGTTTTATATAAGTTTTTTGGTAACCACAAAGCAAAAAACTATAATAGATGCATAAAATATAAAAATAAAGAATTAAAAACAGACCACCACTGAAAACCATCAAACCACAAAGGGAGACAGCAAGAGAGGAAGAAAGAGACAAAGAATTTATAAAACAACCAGAAAACAAATTACAAAATGGCAGTAACAAGTCCTTTACCTGTCACTAATTACTGTTAATGTAAATAAATTTAATTTTACAATCAAAAGACTTTGAGCAACTGAATGCATAAAAGCAATATTCAGGCCAGGCATGGTGGCTCATGTCTGTAATCCCAACACTTTGGGAGGCCAAGGCAGGAGGATCACTTGAGCCCAGGAGTCCAAGACCAGCCTGGGCAACATGGTGAGATCTCATTTCTGCAAAAAATAAACAAATTAGCCAGACATGGTGGTGAATGCCTTTAGTCCCAGCTACTTGGGAGGCTGAGGTGGGAGGATTGCTTGAGCCTAGGAGGTCAAGGCTGCAGTGAGCCGAGATTGTACTACTGTACTCCAGCCTGGGCAACAGAGCAAAACCCTGTCTCGAATCAAACAAACAAACAAAATGCCAATATTCAATCATATGCTGTCTACAGGAGACTCTCCTCACTAGTAAGGACATATGTAGACTCTACATGAAGGGACTGAAAAATATATTTCATGCATATGGAAACCAAAAGAGAGCATGGTTAGCTATACTTATATAAGGAAAAATAGACTGTAATTCAAAACCTATAAAAAGAGATCAAAAAGGCCATTATATGATGATAAAAGGGTCAATTCATCAAGAGGACATAACAATTGTAAATATATTCATCCAACATCAAAGCACCCAAATACATAAAGCAATTATTAAGTGATTTCAAAGAAGAGGTAGACTGCATTGCAATAATAGTACGGGTATTCATTTTTAATAATGGACAGTTCATCTAGTTAGAAAATCAACAAGGAAACACTGGACTTCAATTACACTTTAGAACAAATGTACCTAACAGACATATGCAGAACATTCCATCCAGCAGAGACAGAATACACTTTCTTCTCAATGGAACATTCTCCAGGACCACATGTTAGGCCACAAAACAAATCTTCTCAAATTTAAGGCGATTCAAATCATAGCAAGTATCTTTTCCAGTCACAATGCCATGAAACTGGAAATCAATAACAAGAGAAATCTCAGGAAATATTGGAAAATTCACAAATGTGGAAATTATTGTGTGGAAATTTTGTGGGATTTTTAGGACTTTTATGTGTTTATAAGATTATGTCATCAGTGAAGAGAGACAATTTCACTTCTTCCTTTCCTATTTGGATGCCTTTTATTTCTCTCCCTTGCCTGATTGCCCGACCAGAGTCACAAAAGAAATAAAAAGGAAATGAAAAAAGTACCTTGAGACAGAAATGAAAATATACCATATCAAAACTTATGGCATGCAGCAGAAGCAGTCCTAAGAGGAAATTTTATAGCAATAAATACCTATATCAAAAAAGAAAGATCTCAAATAAACAACCTAATATTACACCTCAAGGAACTAGAAAAAGAACAATGGTAGCAGAAAGAAAGAAATAACAAGAGCAGAAAGAGAAAAAATAAATGAAATAGAGACTAGCAAAATAATAAAAAAAAGTAGATAAAACTAAGTATTTGTTTTTTGAAGAGATAAATAAAAATGATAAACCCTTACTTAGATTAAGTTTAAAAATAGAGTGACTCAAATAAAATTAGAAATGAAAGTGGAGACAACTGATAACACAGAAAAACAAAAGATTCCCAGAAACTACTATGAATAATTATATGACAAAAAAATTGGACCATCTAGATAAACAGATAAATTCCTAGACACATTCTACCTACTAAAACTGAATCATGAAGAAATAGAAAATCTGAAGAGACCAATAAAAAGTAAGGAGATCAAATAAGTGAGAAATCAAAGGAAGGCTCAGAACCTAACAGCTTCACAGCTGAATCCTACCAATAACTAAAGAACAACTAATAGAAAATTTTCTCAAACTCTTCCAAAAAATTGAGGAAGAGGGAATATTTCCAAACTGATTTTATGAGACAAGCATTACCTTGATATCCAAATCAGACAAGAACACTACAAAAAAAAAAAAAAAAAAAAAAATTTACAGGCCAATATCCCTAATGAACATATATACAAGAATCTTTAGCAAAATACTAGCAAAAGAAATTCAACAATGCATTGAAAGAATCATTCACCATGATTAACTGGGATTTATCCCTGAGATGCAAGGTGGTTAAAATATGCAAATCAATAAATGTGACTCATTACACTAACAAAATAAAGAATAAAAATCATATGGTCATGTCAACAGAGGCAGAAAAAGAATTTCACGAAATTCAACACCCTTTTGTGATAAAAACTCTCAATAGACTAGCTATAGAGGGAATGTATCACAGACCCGTAGCTAATATACTCAGCAGAAAAAGCTGAAAGCGTTTCCTCCAGGAACTGGAAAACAAGTATTCTTATTCCCACAACTTCTATTCAACATAGAATTGGAAGTCCCAGCTAGAGCAACTAGGCAAGAGAAAGAAATATGGCCGGGTGCGGTGGCTCACACCTGTAATCCCAGCACTTTGGGAGGCCGAGGTGGGTGGATCACGAGGTCAGGAGATCGAAACCATCCTGACTAACACGGTGAAACCCCGTCTCTACTAAAAATACAAAAAATTAGCCTGGCATGGTGGCTGGTGCCTGTAGTCCCAACTACTCGGGAGGCTGAAGCAGGAGAATGGCGGGAACCTGGGAGGCGGAGCTTGCAGTGAGTCGAGATTGCGCCACTGCACTCCAGCCTGGGTGACTGAGCCAGACTCTGTCTCAAAAAAAAAATAATAATAGATAATAAAAAAGAGACATCCTAATAGGGAAGGAAGAAGTGAAATTGTCTCTCCTCATTGATGACACAATCTTATACATAGAAAATCCCCCCCAAAAAGAAATCCACAGAAAAACGGCTAGAACTGATCAACAAATTCAGCAAAGTTGCAGTATACAAATCCAACATACAAAAATCAGTAATTTTTTATACACCAATAATGCATTACCTGGAAAGGAATTAATGAGAAGAGCCACAGCAATACCCGCGTATAAATTTAACTAAAGAGTTAAAAGACTTGTATATTAAAAACTATAAAACACCGATGAAAGAAATTGAGGCAAACACCAATAAGTGGAAAGATGTTCACAGATTAGAAGAATTAATGTTGTTAAAGTGTCCACACCACTCAAAGAAATCTATAACTTCAATAAAATCCCCATTAAAATTCTAATGTCATTTTTCACAAAAATAGAAAAAATAATTCTTAAATGTGTATGGAACTACAAAAGACCAGAAAAAGCTGAAACAATCCTGAGTAAAAAGAATGAAGCTAGAGGCATCATAGTACCAGACTTCAAAATATATTATAAAGCAATTGTGGTCAAAACAGCATGGTACTGGCATGAAAACAGACTCATCAACCAATGGAATAGGTAGAAAGCCCAGAAATAAACCTACCTACTTATGGTCAATTGATTTTTGGAAAAGGTGCCAGGCACACAAGGAGAAAAGGAAAGTCTATTCAGTAAATGGCATTGGGAAATCTGGTTATCCACATGCAGAAGAATGAAATTAAACCTTTACCTTACACCAAGCACAAAAATCAACTCAAAATGCACCGAAGACTCAAATGTAAGACCTGAAACTATAAAACTACTAGAAAAAAACACAGGGAAAAACTCCATAACATTGGTCTGGGCAAAGATTTTTTTTACATGACCCTGAAAGCTCAGGCAACAAAATAAAAAATAGACAAATGAGATTGCATCAAACTAAAAAGCTTCTGCACAGCCAAAGAAACAATCTGCAGAGTTTTGAGACAGCCCACACAGAGTGAGAAAAAGTATATGGAAACCATACATTTGATAAGGGATTAATATTCAAAATATATAATGAACTCAAACAACTCAATGCAGGAAAACAAATAATCCATGGGCAAAAGACTTGTGCAGATACCTCTCAAAAAAAGACACACAAATGGCCAACAGGTTTACAAGAAAACACTCAGCATTACCACTCATTAGGAAAATGCAAATTAAAACCACAAGGAGATATCACCACACACCTGTTAGAATGGCTTTTACCAAAAAGATGAAACAAGCACTGGTGAAAATGTAGAGAAAAGAGAACATTTGTACACTGCTGATATAAATGTAAGTTGGTACAGCCATTACGGAAAAAAAGTATGAAAGTTCCTCAAAAAACTAAAAATAAAACTGCCATATAATCCAGCAATCCTACTCCTGGGAATATGTCCAAAGGAATTGAAATCAATATGTCAAAAGGATATCTGCATTCTCTTGTTTGTTACAGAATTATTTACAATACCCAAGATAGGAAATCAATCTAAGTGTCCATCCATAGATGAATGGATAAAGAAAATGCACATATGCACAACAGAATAATGCGATTCAGCCTTTAAAAAGAATGGAATTTTGTCATTTGGGACAACGTGGATGCATCTAAAGAACATTATGCTAAGTGAAATAAGCCAAGCACAGAAAGATAAATACCACATGATCTCACTTATCTGTGAAATCTTAAGAATGTTGAATTCATAAAAGTAGAAAATGGAAAGATGGTTACCAGATACTGGAGTCAGGGGAGTGAGAGAAAGGGGAGCCACTACTGGTCAAAGGGTAAGATGTTTCAGTTAGGTGGCAGGAACAAGATTTGAGATCTATTGGACACCAGGGTGGCTATAGTCACTAATAATATGTCGTATATTTCAAAATAACTAAGAAAGTAAATTTTAAATGTATTACCGCAAAAAAGTCAAATAATTGAGGTGGTGAATATGTTAATTAGCTTGACTTATTCACTCCACATGTATGTGTATACATTACATTGTACTCCATACATGTAATACAATTATGGTTTGTCAATTAAAAATAATATAAGTAAAAGTAAATTTTTAAAAAGACACATTACACTAGCCGGGCTTGTATTCCCAGCTACTTGGGAGGCTGAGGCAGGAGAATCACCCGAACCCAGGAGGCGGAGGTTGCAGTGAAGCGAGATGGCGCCACTGCACTCCAGCCTGGCCAAAGAGTAAGACTCCGTCACAAAAAACAAAAGAAAAAAACCACATTACATACAGAGGGACAAAGAAAAGGATGGCAGCAGATTTTTCACCAGAAACAATGCAAGAGGAAACTGTCTTTCTTTGCAGATGAAATGACTACCTATTTAAAAAAAAAAAAAGAATTTACCAAAAAAAGCCCCTAGAACTAAATTTAGCAAGATCGCTGAATACAAAATCAATATACAAAAGTCAACTGTATGTCTATATACTATCTGCAAAGATTCAGACATTGAAATTAAAAACAAACATTTACAACAGCGTCAAAAATATGAAATACGTAGGGGGATAAATCTGACAAAAGATGTGCAAAACTCATAAACTAGAAACTACAAAGCATTTCTGAGAGAAATTAAGGAAAACCTAAATAAGTGCAGAAATATTCTGCGCTCACGAACTAGAAGACTAGAAGGCTTAAGATGTCCGTTTTTCCCGAATTGATCTATAGATTCAATGCAATCTCAGTCCAAATCTACCAGGCTTTTTTTGTAGATACTGACAAGCTATTTCTAAAACTTACATGGAAATGTAAAAGGACCAAAGATACCCTCTCCTTCCCAATTTTTGTTGTTGTTGTTGTTCTTTGAGACAGGGTTTTGCTATGTTGCTCAAGATGTCCTTGAACTTCCTGGGCTTAAGTGATCCTCCTGCCTCAGCCTCCCAAGTACCTGGAACTACAGACATGTACTACCATGCCAGGCTGTACGCCCCCACCAAGAAAAAAATTGTAAAGAAATTTAAAGCTACAATAATCATAACAGTATATAACTAGCATCCAGAGGGGCAAATAGACCAATGGAACAGAGTAAAGTCCAGAAGTAAATCCACACGTATATGGTCAATTAATTTTTTTTTTTACAGAAGTGCAAAAGCTATTCAGTGGAGACAGCATATTATTTTCAACGTGTTGTACTGGAACAATTGAATACCCACATGCAAAAACTCCAACTTTGTTCCATACATTGCACCGATACAAAAAAATTAGGATCATAGACCTAAATGTAACTAAAACCGTAACACTTTTAAAAGAAATCTTTATAACCTTGGGGTTAGGTCAAAACATCTTAGTTATGACACCAAAAACATGAACAATAAATGATAAATTGGACTTCATCAAAATTAAAAATTTGTTTTTAGAGGCATTTTTAAGAGAATGAATAAAACAGACTACAGATTGAGAGAAAATGTTTACAAATCACAAGTCCTGATAAAAGATTTGTATCTAGAATATATAAATATAATATATAAATAATTTATATAAATTTATACATAAATATATAAATTCTTAAAAACTCAATAATATAACAATAAACAATCATTGTCCATTAAGAGATAGACAAATTATTTGAAAAGATTCTTCATCAAAGAAAATGGATAGGAAATAAGCACATGAAAAAGTGATGAACATTATATGCCTTTGGAGAAATGCAAATTAAAACCAAAATAAGGTAACACACCTATTATAATGTCTAAAATTAAAAAGACTTATTATGCTAAGTTTAGCAATAATGTGGCATAATGCGAATTTTTATGCACTGCCGGTGGAAATTTAAAATAGTATAACCACTTTAGGAAACAATATAGCAGTTTCTTTAAAAATTAACTAAATGCCTATAATATGACTCAACCATTTCACTCCTACAAGTCACCTAGGAGAAATAAAAGACTTGTATACAAATGGTCATAGCAACTTTATTTATAATATCCTCAAACTAGAAAAAAATCCAAATGTTCAACAATAACGATAACTGTTATACAAATACGGTATATTCACAAAGTGGAATACTACTCAGCAATAAGAGGAATAAGCTATTGATACACACTGCAGTATGGATGAATCTCAAAGCATTATGCTAAGTAAAAGAAGCCAGACAAAAATAAAAGAGTATGTGGGCCAGCACAATGGCTCATGCCTGTGATCCTAGCACTTTGAGAGGCCGAGGCAGGTGGATTGCTTCAGCTCAGGAGTTCAGGACCAGCCTGGGCAACATAATGAGACCCTTGCCTCTACAAAAAATACAGAAAGTATCCAGGCATAGTGGTGTACACCTGTCATCCCAGCTACTCAGGAGGCTGAAGTGGGAAGATTGCTTGAGCCCGGGAGGCGGAGGTTGCGACGAACTGAAATTGCACCACTGCACTCCAGCCTGAGCAACAGAGCCAGACCCTGTCTGAAAAAAAAAGAGTATGTGGTTTAAGTGATGGTTTTGTAATGTTGTACTTGGCCAGTCTAAACTGTCCAAGAATTCTACTTCCTGTATGTTTCCTATCAGAGTTAGCAACAAGGGACTTTAGAGGGTGGGAAAAGGGCAGCAGCTATGTTGAAGCAGCATCTGGGCCTACAGTTGCTTTACTACCTATGCTTGGATTCACCAGTTTTTCTGACTTTGGGACCATGTACGTGTTTAGTTCTGTGACAAAGGGCCCTGGCTTCTGCAGGATATCCTCGTCACGAACATCAGAGGCAACAAGAATGGACAAGAGTTTCAGCCTGTCCTTGTGAGGCTCCAGCTCATGCTTCCCCATGCCAGCCCGCTTGTGATTGTCTTGACTTTTTGCCCAGTAGACTTCCAGCTCTAGCATCAGACATGGAAACAGCCTTAAAGAGGCTCCTTGACCAGCTGCCACCATTGCATAATGCCAATTTCCTGTAACAGATTCATACATATATTTTACCCCCACCCCGCTCTGTTTTGTTGAACCCTGACTGATATAGATACAGGGTCCATACCGTATGGTTGCATTTATATACAATTATAAAAAACGCAAACTAATCTGTAGTGCAGAAAACAGAAAGTTCCTGGGAATAGGGAGGAGAGGGAGGAATGGAAGGAAGGGGTTATCAAGGGAATGAAGAAACAACCTTAGTGGGTGATGTGTTCACATTTTGATTGTAGTGATGGTTTCACAGTTGTATACATGAGCCAAAATTTATCAAATTGTGCGGTTTATTTGATGCCAATCATACCTCATTGTTAATTTTTTTTTTCAGTGCAGAAAAGAATTGGCATATCCCTGACACGAATTTCCTAGTTTAAGCTACCTGGAAATGAAATTCCAGGAATCTTTCGGGCTTTGTCATGCCACCTCCACTGTGCAGAGAAAGTTGTAAAAAATCAATCAATAACAGGAAGCTCTTTTAATTCACTCTTAAGAGAGACATAGCACATTTTGATCTAGAAAGAAATGTAACAACGTGTGTTTTCGTTTTCCTTTTATCTATACTACTATGTTTTCCCACAGTGAACATGAAGTAATTTTGTAGTTAAAATAAAAGGAAAATATTTTCCTTTTATTTTAAATACACCCTCCGGATGTACTTTTCTCTTTCACTGAAAGTCCCTTTTTATGTGTTTAAAGAAATATGCTGGGTGTGGTGGCTCAAGCCTGTAATCCCAGCCCTTTAGGAAGCTGAGGCGGGTGGATCATCTGAGCTCAAGAATTCAAGACCAGCCTGGGAAACATAGCAAAAATGTATTTTCTCTATCAAAAATACAAAAAATTAGCTGGGCATGGTGGTGCACGTCTGGGAGGCTGAGGTGGGAGGATGGCTTCAGCCCAGGAGGTGGAGATTGAGGTGAACCGAGATTGCGCCACTGCATTGCAGCCTGGGTGAAAGTGAAACTCTGTCTCAAAAAAAACAAAGACAAAAAGGAAAGAAAAGAAAAGAAATAAGAGAAAATGGAATTTCACAGGATAAGGTTGCTACAATAAATGACTATTGTCTGTGACACAAGAATCTACAAAGGGTCTGTGAAGCTATGATCTGATAACAGAAATGTGGAATGCTCTCTGACCACTGAGACCCCATCCATAAGGATTGGGTTGTTTAATTATTTTATTAAACTTCCCATTCTTTTATTCCTCTGGAAGGCTGAGGTGACGAAACACTGTTCTGAGAAAACAAGAGCCTTTGCTTTAGAAAAAAAGTGGGTTTATTGATGCATACTACCTTGGACTTCTCGCCAGCCCACATAGCAAAGGACATGAAACACCTAGGGATGAAATGTTCTCTGTTGATTTTTTTCTTTTCAATGTGAAATGTGCAGTTTCTGAAGTCACAACGTTAGCACAATTAAGAAGTTTATCTGACAATAACAGAACCCAAGGAAATTGGTTAGTATTGTGTTTCTGGAATACTGCATCTTCCTGTTCAATTTAACAGATTTTCAGCCAATGATCAACAGTATTTTTTAATTTATTATTATTTTTTTAGACAGAGTCTTGCTATATCACTGCAGCCTGTGAGTGGTGCCATCACAGGTCACTGCAGCCTCGACCTCCCAGGCTCAAGTGATCCTCCCACCTCAGCCTCCTGAGTAGCCGGGACCACAGGAGGGCATCACCACACCCAACAAATTTTTTATTTTTTGTAGAGACAGGGTTTCCCAATGTTGCCCAGGCTAGTCTTGAACTCCCGGCCTCAAGTCATTCTCCCTCCTTGGTCTGCCAAAGTGCTGTCATTACAGGCGTGAGTCACCGCACCCGGCCCATCTTCATCTTCTATAGACACTAAAGACAAATCAGACCCAAGCCCTGTCCCAAGGAGGCTCAACACATTACTTTACTATAATGCAATGTATGCGGAGACAACCACAGAACGGAAGAGGGAAGCACAGGCACCTACCAAAGCTTTCTTAGTGGGGAGGGGCTGCAGAATCAGGGAAGGCTTCTCAGAACAGATGGCGCTCAATCTTAGTTAACTTTGCTTGCTGGTCCTTCCAAGCAGACAGACTTCTTCCTAGGTCTGGGCCTTTGGGAACAATCTACATAACTACATGGAATAATTTATGCTTTGCCTAACAAGAATCCAATTTCAAACTTTCGCTTTGCTGGCAGATGTTTGGCCTTCTCTGCCTCAGAGAAAGGGGAACTTCAGTCAAAGGCAAAAATAGAACATCATCCTAGGCTTTTGAGTTTCCAGGGCCCAGCCCTGGCATGATGGACGTTTTAAGGAATTAAATTCAGGAGTGATTTTAACTTCTATGCATGATTTTTCCCATCTATGCTAATTTTTTAACCTTGCAACTGAATCAGAATATGATTCCACTGTACAGTGTTTTAAAAGAAAAAAAAAATTGTTACCTCTAGAATTTTACACCCAGGCAATTCAACTTTCATGTATTAAAACAGAGACATTCTCAGATGTATAAGGATTCATGTATCCTTGAAAAACATATTTGAAGATGTACTATAAAAGAGCGATAAATGGAGCAAATAAAGAGCATTACGAATGGAGCTGTCGGCCAGGTGCAGTGGCTTATGCCTGTAATCCCAGTACTTTAGGAGGCCGAGGAGGAAAGATGAGGTCAGGAGTTCAAGACCAGCCTGGCCTACATGGTGAAACCCTGTCTCTACTAAAAATACAAAAAATTAGCCGGGTATGGTGGCATGCACCTGTAGTCCCAGCTACTCATGAGGCTGAGGCAGGAGAATCGCTTGACCCCAGGAGGCGAAAGCTGCAGTGAACTGATATCACGCCATGCATTCCAGCCTAGGTGACAGAGTGATGCTCTGTCTCAAAAAGAAAGAAAGAAAAAGAATGGAGCCCGGTAATCCCAGTAATCCCAGCTACTTGGGAGGCTCACTTGAATCTGGAGCTGAAGGTTGCAGTGAGCAAAGATCGCACCACTGCGCTCCAGCTTGGGCGACAGAGCAAGACTCTGTCTCAAAAAGAATGGAGCTGTCATGTATAAAAGGGTAGATCCTGAGTAATTAACCGATTTAAAATAGAAATGTGCCTTAAAAATACATTGTAATTTTGATTATAAAGCCGAATGATATTACCAAAAATTATTTTCCAAAGAACAATGATATTCTGAATCCAAAATTCTAATGTTAATAAAAACTAAGGATGGGTGGTAAAATATCAAAGTGTGTCAAACTTCTTATATTATAAAAATACAGGATACTGTTTCATTCCTGACTCTGATAAGAGAGGAAATGTAGGTTAAATTATATTGTAAAACATAAGGCAACAGAAAACTTGGTAGTTTGAAAGGCAGAATGAAATATAGGGTATAGGCTGGGTGCAGTGGCTCACGCATGGAATCCCAGCACTTTGGGAGGCCGAGGCAGGCGGATCACGAGGTCAGGAGATCGAGACCATTCTGGCCGACATGGTGAAACTCCGTCTCTCCTAAAAATACAAAAATTAGCTGGGCGTGGTGGTGGGCGCCTGTAATCCCAGCTACTCAGGAGGCTGAGGCAGGAGAATCACTTGAACCAGGGAGTCGGAGATGGCAGTGAGCACAGATCGTGACGCAGCACTCCAGCCTGGAGACAGAGCAAGACTCGGTCTCAAAAAAAAGAAAAGAAAAGAATGAAATATAGGGTATATACTGTACTAAGCTCTGATGATAATGAAAGCCCTAGCTGCCACCTTGGCTGCAATCTTTGAGACCCCAAGCCAGAAGTATCTAGCTAAATGACTTACAAATTTCGGACTCATAGTAACTGTGTGAGAAAATGATGTTTATTGCTTGTTATGAGCTCAATTGTGTCCCCTCAGAATTCATATGCTGAAGTCCTTATCCTCAATCTTCAGCATGTGACTGTATTTGGAGGGAGGGCCTTTAAAGAGGTGATTAATTTAAAATGAGGTCGTTAGGGTGGGCCCTAACCCAATTTGACTGGTCTCCTTGTAAGAGGAGGTTTGGACACAGAGACAACCAGGGATCATGTGTACAGAGGAGAGGCTGTGTGAGGACACAGCAAGCAGGTGGCCATCTGCAAACCAACAGGAGAGGCCTTGGGAGAAACCAACCCTGCTGACAATTTGACTTTGGACTTCCAGCCTCCAGATCTGTGAGAAAAGAAATCTCTGTTGCTTAAGCCACACAGTCTGTGGCATTTTGTTATGGCAGCTTTAGCAAACTAATATACGTTTGTTTTAAGCTGCTAAATTTTGAAGTCATTTGTTAGCCATATATAACAAATACAGACTCTTCATTTTGGAGGTTGTTATGACTAATTTGTATGGAGAAACAAACACCAAAAAATAACAAAATAATCAACCAGAGAAAGTAACAGAGTTCCCAGCAATCCTGTAATGCTGCCTTCAGTTTATTCCCTGGTCTGTCTTTTTCTAATTCTGTAAGACTGTTCCAGAAGTTCCCCTAACATGATTCTGAGTCTCCCAGCCACAATTCCTGATGGGAAAATAGTACCCAGTCCACCCCCTGAACCCACTTCCCACCTCAGGATACAATCAGAGATGAGAACATGTGCTTATATATTTGGTATTTTGGAGAAGACAAACGTAAATAAGCTGCATGCCCAACTCTAGGAACAAGTTGTATGTAAATTGTAACTCATCCTTATGATAGAATATCATTCAACGATTACAAAGCCTGTTTTCAAAAAGGTCCTTAATGATCCAGAGGCATTTTAATAATGTATTTTTTAAATAAAAAGATGTGTTTTTATTTGTATAAAAATATTGTATTTTAAAGTAGGATTGGAAACTGCTGGTAGAGGTTACCTTTGGATCGTAGGATGTGGAAGGTGATTCTTTTTCTCTTTTTAAAACTTTCTGTTCTTTTGACACTGAATATGTATTACTTTCATAATCAGAAGGTTCATTTGAAGAAAAAAGCATCTTGCCCATCCTCAAGACTCCCCAAATCTCCCTGTTAAAATGAATGTTTCCCCTATAATGCCATTATTTTACTTTACCTCGTATTATCACATCTTCATATTTGGCATTTGCATACTATTTTTCTTCTAAGCAGTTATGAATGTGTGCCTAACAATAGCAGTGTTATCCAGGTTTAGCTTTCCAGAAAGTAACATCACTCATCTCACATTAGCATGATAATACCTATCCACAGGCAGGGCAGGCCCATTCCTGTAGCCCTCCATTTCTTTGGGGGGCAGGTGCTGTGGGTTTTCATCCTGTTCCCAGTGCCAGGCACATGACGGCTGTTTAATGTGTATTCACTGGATCGAAGAGAATTCCTCTTCCCATTATAAACTTGTTTTCTGATTAATCCTGAGAACACCTGGATGGGGACATCAGTGCTTTGGGTGGTGGGATTTCAGGGGTACTGAGAAGGCCTTTTCCTCTCTCCTGAGCTGATGCCATTATCCCATCCATAGCATGAGTTTCCTGAGCAAGCGTTCCTGGCCTAAGTGAGAGTGGAAAGCGGCGTTACAGCCACTTTCTATCACATTACAACACGTCCCAGGAGCTGCGCTGGGGGCCATGAGGGAAGTGGAAACCAAGGCCATCCAGAGGACAAGGACCTGGGACTAGGAAGGAGGTGGCAGTCCCTGAGTCCTGTGTGTCCTTTCTCCCATCTTGCTCATGGCTCTAGAGGCTTCAGCACACTGCTAGGCCATGAAGCACTCTCTAAGAGCAGCATCTAAGACGCTGAGAATCGGGCTTTGTCGGTGAGGAGAACCCTACTAGTGGGCTGGGAGTGGAGGCTGCAGGTGCTTGCTGTCTCTGTGAGCTCAGCCTTCATGGTGTTCTCCCTGTGTGCAAGCCTATCTCCAAATTTCCACATTTCAAAAGGACACCAGTCATACTGGAGTAGGGGCCCAGCCTATTCCAAGATGACCTCACCTTAACTAATTACATCTGCAATGACCCTATTTCCAAATAAGGTCATATTCTGAGGTACTGGGGGGTTAGGACTTCAGACATCTGAATTTTGGGGGACACAATTCAACCCGTAACAAGGGGGTGGGCAGTTCACAGGAGAAAGGAATCATCCTCTCTCCCCTGACTCATGCTCCTCAGGATTTGTGTCCAAACATTGTAAGTCCTTTTAAGACATCATTCATTTAAGGATTTTAGAGTTTTGGAAACCAAGGGAAGGATCTTCCTTATGTTCTGCTTTCTGCCCAACTCCATCTCTTCTTTGATGCAACAAGTTAGTTGTGTGAATCCAGGCAAGAGCAAAAAATAAAAATAAAAAAATCAGTAAACCAGTCAATATTTCAAAGAGGTGATCTTTCCAATAAATACACATTTTTTTTTTTCCTGGAGTACTGAAGAGTAAGTCTAAGGCTAGAGGAGCTAGTGGGTAAGGAGCTAGTGGGTAAGGACTGTGTCCTCTTTGGAGATAAAAGTTGGCAATCAGCAGTTGTTCCTTTAGCAAATAAGAAGAGAGAAGCAGCTTAAAAACACACACACACATTTATTTTAAAATTTGACATAATCCTTGGGTAATTCAGAATTAGCTTAGGCATTTTTCAGAAGTTTCTGAGACTGATGTCTCAACTCCAAACCAATAGCAATAGCTTATTTGATTGGTGGAAGGATTAGAGGGCCCCGTGATCCAGATGAATAGATGGCTATCAAAGAAGACAGAACGCCATAGACAGAGGCAGCATTAAGTCATAATTTCTAAATTAACTGTCATAAATATGAAACATCTCACCAGACCAACGATAACATCCATATCATAATTTGCATTTTACCAAAGTGTCCACATATAGACAGCACAGAACTAAAAGTTCTGTAGACTTCAGAATCACATTTAAATTAATTTGATCCTTTATATTAATAATAATTAAAAACTAGATTCTACCCAGTGTCGTCCCAGTCTCCACACCAACATGTATGTCCTGCTGTCAGAATGCCACCTCTTCTGCGCTCAGTGGTCATGATTCGAAGATTCAAATGAATGTGTCAAATCAGAACATAAACCAAGCCAGGAATTCATGGGCCCAGATTGGGGTAAAGGGCTTGTCCTATACAGCAGTTAAGCAGCCCACGTGCTCTGCTCATTCCCAGGCAGAATCAGACTGGAGCTGCAGGCAGCGAGGAGGAGGGCGTGCTCTGTGTTGTCCACCGTTTTGCAAGGTTTCTTGGGTATTCCAAGGAGGGCAATTGTTGTCTCCCAATAAGACAGTTAATTCCCTGAGAACAGGACCTCTTCCCCACTAGCCTCCGTCACAGCAGGGTGCATGCAACCAAGGTGTGAGCACAGAGCAGGTCCCTACTGAAGGCAGGAAGGAAACCAGCATGAACTGAGCACCTACTATGTGCCAGGTACAGAGCCAGGACAGGGGCTTTCCTGTAATCCTCACAACAGCACTGTGAGACAGGGTCATCATCCCCACTTTACAGGTGTGGAAACAGAGGCTCAACGAAGAGCATTTGCCCACAGTGGCACAGCTAGTCATAGGGGAGCATCAGTTTGAAAATCCAGGCCTTCTCACTCCAGGGCCCTTTCTAGCTACATAAGCTGAGGGTTTGGCAGTAAATGAGGATCCCAGCTCCGAGATCGTTGGTTTGGAGCCCAAACGTTAGATCCCCTTGAGCACATGGGGCCAGCCTTGAGAGTGCAGAGCCCTGGCTCTACAGCATGACTTGCTGATCTTGTGCAAGTCTTTTAACCTCTCCACACCAGGGCTGTGCTGGTCCAGCAGGATTCCCTATCAGGGAGAGGGGACTTGGTAAAACCATCTGGAGAGCGTGTTTGCGAACCACAGTGGGCCAGCCTCTGCTCAGAGAGCCTGATGTTGCTCACTTGCAAGGAAGAGGCGCAGGGCATTGCAATCTGCTAGCACACCTCTCACACCTGGTGAGAATCAGTTCTGCTCTCCAAGGTTCTGACCTCTGAGAGTGACGTAAGTCCAGAGAGCCACACCACTACTCCTTAAGAGACCTTCAGCAAAATGCCCGTGCGCTCAAAGAAATTGGGGTCAGGATGCTTTTAAAGCAAAAAGGGCTTAAAAGTAATTCGGGAGGGGAAGATGACTTGAAAAGGAAAAAAAAAAAAACCAAAAAAACAGATGGTGGTTAGGAGGAGATTTGGGGGTAGGTAATGAAAAGGAAGAATGGGACTGTGGTATGCAAACCCAGCTGACAGGACAGGGTCAGGCCAGGCAGAGCCTAGAGAAATCAGGTTTCGGGGATCTGCAATGCCTCGTATGTGTCATGAGGCTGCACTTGCTACCTCAGACATGGGTAGGAGGTTTCCTAAAAAAATATCTTGGGTCTCTAAGTTCAGGTAGATCTTAGAAAGTAAATATGGGAAGAAAGAAAAATGCAACTCAAATGGCTCAGATGTAATCTGCTTGCCATGTTTCTTCTCTTCCTCTAAGACTCATCTGAGTGCCTGCTGTGCTCTAAAGCCTTCTCTGATCCACACACACAGTTTAAGTGCGTGGCCCTCCTGGGTGCACAGAGAGCAAGCCCATCTCTCTACAGATCCCCAGTGCACTGAGCACACTGAATCCTATCTGCCTGTTCACATGTCTGCCTCTCTCACTGAACTGTAGCAACTCGAGGACAGACACTGTACCCTTCTCTACCTTCCGTCTCCACATGGAGAGGGAAAGTGGGCTAACCAAGGCCCCTTTGCTCACAAGCACCCAGTCTAAGGGCCAGCCTAACCAGCCAGAGTGATAGGAACATGTTCCAGGGGCATGGACCTCAGAAGCAACTTTTTTTCTGGATGCGTGGAGCATGTTTCCAATCCCCTGTACCACGTACTTGCCCCCCAGAGCCACCCTCCATTGGGCACAATTGTAATTTGGGAGAATTTCTTTAAAACATGAAATCAATATTTAGATGCAGACTTCAAGCAATATAGAGCTTTGGTTTGTGAGAATGGCATCATTCTGTTGGGAAAAACAAAGCCCAGCTTTGGCAGCCCTGATGGGGGAGGCAGATCTTGCATCTACCACGGTGGAAGGTGGGGAGGTTGCTGTCTGGAAAGAATGCTAGACATGTGTGCATGTGTGTGGCGGGAAGCTCTGGGCTCATAAACTGCCTGGCTACAGAGAAGGCTGGACCTGATTTCTTGACCACAGGCTCCTGAAGCCCCAGTGCTCTTGCTGACAGAGGCCCCTAGAGGAAAAGGAACAGGCTGGAATTGCTCAGGAAAATGTTCTTCCCAGGCTGGGGTGGCCAAGAGACCATCCATTTAATGCCTGATGGAGAAGAGTGAAGAGCCTGTGCTTAGCAGTGAATGGTCCGGAAGCCAGGCAGTGTGGCTTTTCCAAGCAGGTAGATGTCCTCATCTGTGCCCTGGTTGAGATGCTTCACCAAATTCTTCTCATAGAGCAGTGGGTGGTAGGCGCCCATCGTGCAGGCACTATCGAAGAACTTCTGGTAGTAGTAGCACACGTCGGTCTTGCGCTTGGATGGGAGGAACTCATAAATATCCACCTGGTCACACAGGGTCATCATGATGATGATACCTGGAGAGGGGAGCAGAGGTGAGTCATGCCTGACAACCCACCTCAGCACCCCAGAGCTCTGCCCAGTGGGTCCAGCAGCTTCTGACCCCAAATTTGGAGAGCTTTCCCTCTGGAGTTTCTATTTATGACTGTGATTCCCAATCCAAGTTTCAGCAAGCCAAGCCCAGCAGTGTTCCTTAGGATGCAGGGCTGTATGAGCGTGATACACCTTTGAATCCCCAGCACCTAGGCCAGGGCCTGGTGAATAACAGATGCTCCCTAAATGCTAGTAGATTAAATGACTCCATCAATCAGCCAATGAATATATCCATGGAGTAATTTATTTGAAGAAACAGGACAAGATTACTGAGCTGATTGAGGAGACAGTGCCATCATGTGTAGCTAGCACTGTGACATCCTGCAGAACCTCTTGGATGGTGCAGTTTGGGAGCAGATTTTTCCTTACAGCACTTACAGGAAACAGTGTCGGGGAGGGAAGACTTTTCTTCCCTTAGCTGGGCAAAGGGACAGCTGGAACGGGAGCACTCCACAGCCTGTATGATGAGGTGTGGAGAAAATCCAAGGAGAGGGCCCCTGGCCAGCATTGTTCCAATAAACTCTGCACAGCACTGCCACTGATCCTATCTTTATTTAAATATTTGCTGTTTCATTCATCAGAATTTTTACATTGTGTTTTCTGAAGATACTGTCTTACAATATTATTTATCTTGATGACTGAGTTTTTAAGGGGTACCCCCTTAAATTGTACACCTGAGAAAAGTGCCTTGCTCCCCTCATCTGAGGTACAGCCCCGCTCCTCATTTTCCCGCCTCCCTCCCTGTTCGTGGCTTCCCTTCCCTCCATCTTCCTCTGCCATATTCTCCCCTCTCCAAAGCCTACCAAACGCTACTTCCTCCATGAGGCTATATGTGACTGTCCAGCTAGAAAGTGTCCTCTCTCCTATGACCCCAGGTTGTCTCTCCCTTCTGGCACAAATTGAATATTGCCTCAGACATCTGATTGACCTCCCCAATAGATTCCCTCAGGAAAAAGAATTCTATCTTATTCACCTCTGTATTTTAGATAGAACTTGGCACGGTGTACAAGCAGAGCAAAATTCTAGCAATTGTTTAGTGGACAAACGAACGAACGAATGAATGAATGAGACCTCAGACAAAAAGCTCATCTCTTCTAGAAACAAACACGCAAGGTCTTTTCCCTGACATGAACTCACCAAGCATCCCAGAGGATGGGGGGTTTGGCTGAATCTCTTCTGGGGAGATTTCTTGAAGAATGTCCCACAGCTCCCAAGGCATCTGGGGCTTGAGGATGTAAAAGGGCTGATCGGGGTGCAGCTTACGATAACTCTTGTAGTTATTAAAGAAATTATAATCCGGATTCTGGTACCACTGAAAAAGAAAGAAGTGGTCCTTTCAAGGGAGAAATGGGCCAGTGAGCTGCTCCCCCCAGGAGTCATCCTCATCAGTGGCCATGGGGAGGGGAAAGGACCAACAAGGTTGCTCCTGGGGCACAGCCCTTTTCTTGCAGTGGACTACAGGCTTCTCTTCCGGTCACAGGTTTCACTGGATAGCAGGGTGGGGCCTGGCCTGTAGCCTGTGCTTTTGGGGAGAGTTGACCTTGGCGACCCAGGATCAGCCTCAGGCTTCAGGATCAGAGTCTAGGAACACTATCAGAGCTGAAAAGAGCCCCAGCTACCATCTGGCCCCATCTCTCATTTTTAAAGGGGAGAAAACTAGAGCATAAGTTGCCACATCTATGGGTTCAGAGTCCTTGTCTCGACCTAGGCATATTTGAGTTCTAAGTGAGATCAGTGCAAAACTGTTGAAAGTCAGATAGTGAGAGTGCCAGGGGTCGCCAGAGCCTGTCAGGCATTGGTAGAGCCAACTTAAGTGTCCCAAGATGAGTGCTCTCTGCCCTTCTCAGGAGTCATGGTCCTGAGGCCACAGCAGCCTGTATCAGAGAGAGGTCAACTGACATGCATGAACAGTGAGAGAACTACTCCAGAGAGGTTAGAATCCAGCAGGCCTCCACTCAGGTCTCCTTCCCGGGAAAGAGCTGCTGTTGCAGATCTGCGCCTTCTGCTTAGTAAATCAAGCCCTGGGACGGGGACTTTCATTCTCCAAACTCCAATTCCCCGTCTGTAAAATGGGAACAACCACACTTCCATCGATCTCCTTAAATTGTTATGAGAGTGAAACGGGAAGAATTCTGGATACTGGAAGTGTGAAATAAGCATGCTAATATTATTTACAGGAGTAATGGCAACTACTCTCGAGTTCTGCTGATGCTCATTAGGAGTAACTGCATTAATGAACAACCTACTCCAGATGTTGGGAGCTCCAGCCACTATCCCAGTAAATACTATAACTGGGAGACAATACCTGGCAGTGCCTGGCAGGGCAAGGAGAGTAGCTGGCATAGGACAGGAATACTTCTGAATCTGCTAGTCCAGATGAAATGGGGTATCCTAAAACTCAAATACCCAGCCTTTAGGGATAGCCAATGTCAGCCATGACTTTAAAAACCTAGGAAATCAGGAAAATCTGTAGACAGACAGGAAGCTCAACCCCTATTTCCCATGGACACCCACTTACCTTTGGGATATCTGAATGGTATACAGATGGGTCCCATACGATTAGGATTCCTTCATTATACAAACTGTCTTTGAGGAAGCGCTTCTCTGTAGTAACCAACTGCAGGAGGAAAGAGATGAGCTGTCACTTGAACATTCATATGCAACTGTTTGACATGAAGTAATAGCTGACACAGCACAAGGTACAGCCTGAGACCCCAGAGTCGCCTGTGAGGCTTCTAAGTTCTGGTGTGGCACTTAACTTCAGTGAAAGAAAGGTAAAGATGCCAGCCTGCACGGCGTTGACCTGAAAGGACATTTATCACAAGCCACTAGCCATAGAATAGAAAGGGTTCCATCCACTCAGGCTTTGAGATTACGCGGACAAGGGTACAGTGAAAACAGCATGGCATCCCAGCCTCCTGGAGTCACACCTTGTGTGGGAGCCACAAGAGTAGAGTCTGAAGTCAGGGACTCATATAATCAAAATTATCTCTGGAATCCTTTCAGTCACCTAGAAAGTCCAGCACACTACATATACATCGTGGTGGAGACTGACACAGGATCTCTCACAAAGTCCAACACAGCCAATAGTTTCTGCAGCACTGGAGCAGATGGCTGTGCTTGTGGCTGAGCACCAGATGAAATATTCAGTTTGTGTGGAGAGGCCAGAGTGCGTGCAAAAATGCGCACCTCCCAACAGGAGACTCTCACCAGGCCGGTGAGAAGCTCATGTGTGCCTCTGCTGGCTGAGGGATCCAGCAATGGCTGGCTATGGCCCTTCCCCACCACAATGGCTCCTGGGCTGGCCTGCATATGGGTAGTCACACCTGCCTGGCTTAAACATGAGTGTGACAACCTAGCTTGAATAATTCTGCAAAATGTACTAAGAGTGGTTTTTTTGTTGTTTTTTGTTTTTTAAAAAAAGCATATTTATACTCTTTGACTCAGTAATTCCATGTTTGGGAATCTATCCTAAGAAAGAATCCAAATTCTGGGGGGAAATTATACATGTAAATGTTAATTACTTATCAAAATAAAGAAAAGTATGGCAAAAGATACTGGTCTCGGATACAAAAAGATCCAGGAACAACTCTTGGCTGTGCCACTAACTTTCCTATGATCTTGAGCAAACAGAGTAATAGTACTAGGCCCTTATTTTCTTATCTGTGAAATGGGAATAACACGTTTGCTCTGCTCTCTCAAACGGGAGCTGTGTTGTGGATCAAATGGAGACCATGAGTGAATGAGAAAGAAAATTAGCCCCAAAGGCTTAAGAATAAAGGGAGCCGTGTCCCTCTTAAGAAAGCCAGAACTAATATATGAAATCAGCTGTCAACATTCACCTTGAAAAGCAGGTGGGAGATGATGTTGCCCAGGTAAAAATTGAGAGGAATAAATGGCAGAAATCAAATCAAGAATTAACTGAAATGAAAGCAAGAATCACGACAATAATCCCTCTCCATCTTGGTCTACATCACCAAGGCTGAGACCTAATTAATGTCACTGCAGTATCTGGAAAAAACTATGGCAAGGGAGATGGCCCGTGTGCAACCCACAGAATAGCAATCTGTCGCAAGCCTCTACCATCACTGAGCTATCCCCATCCCCATACCGTCCTACAGACGTAAGGAAGTTCCCGGAAGCCTGAAGAATATACTCTCATTTCCTCAATATATCTTTGGGACAAGAAATACTGGTGGTGGGTCCACCTTGGCGGGAGGTTGTGCAGCTATACTGGGTGCTAAGGAGCCAAAGGAAAGACACAGTCCCTGCCCTCCAGGAGGTCACAGGGTAGCAGGAAAGGTGGACAAGGATAGTTGTCTAAGGTGCACTGCAGCCTGGGTGACAGAGTCAGACTCTGTCTCAAAAAAAAAAAAAAAAAAAAAAAGACAAGAAGAAAAGAAAAGAGATTGCCTTAAAACTGGATGGGGAATTGGAAGCATGGGTTCCAGTCCTGCTCTGTGTCTAACTCACTCCATGGTATCAGATGGACCATTTCACATCTCCTGGCCTCAGGTGCCTTATTTAGACATAACCCCTTTGTAAGGCCCTGCTGAGGGGACCAGCTATTCCTGGAAGAATAAAGCTGTTCTCAAATGCCTGTAATTACCTGCAGGGGGAGTGTGACCTGGGTTTGGAGATCCTCTTAGGGGTCAGGGGGAAGTTCATGCTGAGAATAAGTCATTGGCAGAACGGCAGAGCCCTGGGGAACATCTGCCAGGAAAAGGCTACACCAGGGCATGGAGTGCTGCCGCTGAAGACACTGTTTAAAGTCACCCTCTCAGTTAGAAAGTAACAAACGCTCACTGGGGACAGTTAGAAAACCCAAGAATAGAAACAAACACACACACACATCTTCAGATATTACCACTGTGCATATTTTGGACTTTTTTCTTCTCAGATCTGTTTTCCCTCTGTTATGGACTGAATTGTGTGCCCCCAGAATTCACATGTTAAAGCCCTAATCCCCAATGTTACTAGTACCCTGTTTGGAAATAGGACTGTGAGGGAGGTAATTAGGATTAAATGTGTCATGGGGTGGGGCCCTAATTCCATGGGGCCAGTGTCCTTACAACAAGTAGAGACCCGCAGAGCTCTCTCTTTCCACCACGCACAGAGGAAAAGCCATGTGAAGGCACAGCCTGAAGGCCTCCTTTCTCTGATTCGGAGAAATAGCGTTTGAGAGTGCTGGCCCAAATCAAGAGGTCCCAGAACTCATAATTGCCATCATGTTTAAATTTTAGTTCCAATTATTATATTAATAGACTGTATGGCAGGGGTTCCATCAGAATCGCTCAGCTCACCGTCACTGGTTTTAGACCTGTTGTTGATGGAAATCCCAGCCGCCTCCCACCCGCCCCGCCAACCCATCCAGATACCTGTCTTTCAGTATCTTGGGGAGAAAAGTTGGAGCTTCCAGAAAGGTTTGGTGATTTTAAAAAGTGCTGGTGGCAAACACCTAGATCCAAATCCCACCTCTGTCACTGACTTTCTGGGCTCCTCTGAGCAACTCACTCAAACTCTGGGAGTCTGAGTTCTGAGGGAAACTGGTGGTTGGGTCATACCTCACAGGGTTTGCTACGAAGATCAAATGAGATAAGGCATGTAAGACCCTTCGATGGTATATATAATATATTTAACAAATGGCATCAACTATTATTTCAAGATAAGCCCCACTGAGTAATCTGGAAATGTCCTGGTTGCAGCCCAGTCAGCATGGACTGTCGCTAGGCATATAGGAAGTAGGTCTCTCTCCAGCTAGCACAAAAGCTTCCAAGGAAGCCATTGGGTCTTCTTGTCACATTGTCTTCTCTGTCGGGCTCACTGGGTACAGGAGGTACTGAGTTGAGTCTCACAGAAACCTTCTTACACTTACAGTCAAAACTGCATTTATTTAAAGACCCACCCATTTACATATATCATTTTTCCTGTTGACTCTCATAGCCACACCTGGCACAGAAGCATCACATGCCTGACTAGGTCTGCTGGCCTGAAACCTAACAGTATGACACCATTGTCTATAAAAAGCCACCTTCTCAATAAGAAAAGTGCCTTTTTTGTTTTGCATGCCCTCATCATGACCAAAGGGATGGGAGCTGAACAAATGGGGTCCAGATGGCTTTAGAAGAGAGCTGCTGAAGCCGGGTGTAGGTGGCTCACATCTGTAATCCCAGCACTTTGGGAGGCTGAGGCAGGTGGATCACCTGAGGTCACGAGTTCGAGACCAGCCTGGCCAATATGGCGAAACTCTGTCTCTACTAAAAATACAAAAATCAGCTGCACATGGTGGTGTGTGCCTCTAATCCCAGTTACTTGGGAGACCAAGGCAGGAGAATCACTTGAACCCAGGAGGCAGAGCAGAGAGCTGAGATTGTGCCACTGCACTCGAGCCTGAGCGCAAGAGCAAAACTGTCAAAAAAAGAGAAGAGAGCTGCTGTCAGGAGGACCTCTCCGTCTGGGAAGAGAACAAGCCACTCAGAGGCAGAATTTTACCAAAGCAACAGCTATTCTCTCAGTGACTTCTGGGTGCCAGATGTTCTCCTTGTGCAGTGGGGGTGGGGACCCCGTTTGCTAATCCACAGAAACTGACACGAAATAGTTAGGATAACTGACCAGGACAAAAGACAGAAGACAGACCACCGGCTTTTTAGGATATGAAGGTAAGAAAGGGCAATGATAGAAAGTGTCCATCACAGTTCAGTACCACAACAAGTGCCGTCATGGAGCGGCCAGGATGTGAGTACGATAGGAACAGCCAGATACTTAGTGTTGCTTACAGGAGGTGAGAAAAGAGAGCTGATTTGCCTAAGAAGAAGCAGGAAAGGCTCCCTTGAGGGTGGATAGTGTATTCCAGGAAGTGGGCTACCTTCCTCTCAGCCCTGGCACAATGGTGCACAGAGAGCTATAAGTATAAGGGGAAGAACAAATCTGCTTCGGTAGAAAGCCATGCATTTTCTGAGCACACTCTTCCTCCCTATCAGATTCTGATTCCACGGGAGCTATTTCACAACCCTTTGTGAACGGCAGGCAACTAATCCATGCGCCTCCTGGGCATCCTGCCCAGGAGAGCTTCAACTGACTCCTCCCCTCCCCCTGCCTTAGCTCACAGAAAAACTAGTTTCACTCCTTTACTCCAAATTTGTGTTGCTTTGACTTTTCCTCTGAACCAGTTGTAATATCTACCTGGTTCCATCATACAAGTAAAATAGAATCTTCATGATGAATTCATTTTTATATCTGTATGAGAGTCATCATCTTACCCTTTTTTCCCTAAAAATTATCCTTCAACAGAAGTCTTGCCTCCCTTCTGCTAGATGCCTCTCAAGTGGTCTCAAATTGACTCACCTTCCCTGTTGGGATTTGGGAAGGTGGAGTCATTCGCAAACAGGCAGAGGCAGACCTTGAAGTTTCAGTCGTGCCCATCGCTACTATTTACAAAGCACTTGCTGCAGACCAGCCTCCGGGTGACATGCTCCACACATAGTAACTCCTTTGATCCTAAAAAAAAAAAACCCTGGATAGTAACTATTCATATTTCTATCTTATGAGTAAGGGAACTGAGGCTCAGAAAGGTAAAGTAAAGCAACTTGCTCAAGTCACTCACATAGGAAGTGCTGGGGGAGGGATCTGATCACAGTCTGTCTGACTCCAGTACTCTTAATTCCCAGGCAACCTTACTTTGGCCTTAAATACAGTTTCAGAATCTTTGCAGGACTGGGGTTTCGTTCTTCACAGTGAGGAAGACTGAAACATCACGAAGAGGTGTTCAGAGAGTAGGCGGCCTCCACCGTCCAAGAGAACGCTCAGGGAGGGCTCCTCCACTCTCCCCTCTCTTCTTTGCTGCTGCCTGCTCACCTCCAGATCCTGCCATCCATGCATCAAACAGAGATTGGTTTCTCTCTAAATTCATTCTCTTCAAGCTCGAAGTAGCCCAGCATAACCTGGAAATCCCACTCCATCAGGTTTACTAACTGTCCCACTCACCCCAATGACAATTATCAATCTCTTTGCTCAAACCTTCTCTACTAAAACCTCTTCCCCGCTCAGCCTCCTTCTGACTTGCCCTTGCATCCCACTTTGCAGAGAAAATAGACGCCCTCTCATCCTTGTAATACCGACTGCCTCCAGCTACACCACTCCCACCTTCTTCCCTCTGACTCCCTCCTGCTGGGGGTCATCCTCCACTAGGCTTTGGCTCCACCACCACCATGTTCTGGGTAACTAATCATTTTCTCCTCTTTTTAGTATATTCACTTTCTCCCTCTATCAACTGGCTTCTCCCTGTTGGTTTAAAAACAGCTTATAAAATATACATAACATAAAATTGACCATATTAGCAATTTTAAATATTCAGCTTAGTACATTCATATTGTTGTGTAACTATCACCACCATCTCCAGAACTTTTTCAGTTTCCCAAAATGAATCATAGTATTCATTAAACAACAATTCCGCATTCCTTTCTCCTCCTAGCCCTTGGCAAACATCATTCTACTTTCTGTCTCTACTCCAGGTGTTTCATATAAAGTGGAATCATACAGTGTTTGTCCTTCTGTGACTGTCTCCCTTACTGACATTTTTTCCAATTTAAAACATTGTATTAAAATACATATAACATAACATTGACTATCTGAACCATTTTTAAGTGTACAGTTCAGTGATATTAAGTACATTTATATTGTTGTGCAACTATCACCACAAACCATCTCGAAAACTTTTTCAATCTTGCAAAACTGAAACTCTATACTCATTAAACAGTAACTCCCCATTCCCCCTCCCACCTCACATTCCCTGGCAACCACCATTCATGTAGTATTTTGTGTGTGTGTGTGTGTGTGTGTGTGTGTGTGTGTGTGACTGACTTATTTCACTTGGCATAATGTCTTCAAGGTTCATCCATGTTGTAGCCAATATCAGTATTTCCTTCCTTTTTAAGAATAATATTTTATTATGTGTATAAACCAGCTTTTGCGTATCCATTCGGCATCAAGAGACACTTGGGCTGCTTCTGCATTTCAACTACTGTGAACAACAGTAGTATGAATATGGGGGTACGAATATCGCTTCAAGACCCTTCTTTCAATTTCTGTAAGTATATGCCAATAAATAGAATTATTAGAGTACATGGTAATTCCACGTTGAAGTTTTTGAGGCACTGCCATACTGTTTTCCACAGTGGCTAATCATTTTCCATTCCCATCAACGGTGCTCACAGATTCCAATTTCTGATCATAGAAGCCATCCTCATGGATGTGAGGTGGTACTGTGTAGTATTCTTGGGTTGCATTTCCCTAACAAAAAAGAGTTGAGTCTCTTTTCATGTGCTTACTAACCATTTGCATATCTTGGAGAAATGTCCATTCAAGTCGTTTGCCCATTTTTAAATTGGGTACTTTGATTTCTTTTTTATCGTTGTTTGATGAGTGTTCTATATATTCTGTACATTGATCCCTCATCAGATAGACGACTTGCAAATATTTTCTCCTATTATGTGTGCTGTCTTTTTACTCTGTTGAGAGGACCTTTTGACTTATAATTATTTTTAATTTTCATAAAGTCCAACTTGTATATTTTTTCCTTTGTTACGTATGTATGCCTTTGGTGTCATAATGACGAAATCATTGCCAAATCTGATGTTATAAAGTTTTTGCCCTATGTTGTCATCTAAGAGTTTTATAGTTTTTGGTCTACATTTAGGTTTTAGGTCACAGATCTATTTTGAGTTAATTTTTATTTTTAGTGTTAGGTAAGGGTCCAACTTTATTCTTTTGCATGTGGATAGCCAGTTTTCCCAGTAGCGTTTCTTAAAGAGACTGTCTTTTCCTCATTGAACGATCCTGACACACTCGTCAAAAATCATTTACGTGTATATACAAGAGTTTATTTCTGGACTTTCTATTCTATTCCAATGGTTTATATGTTTGTCTTTGTACCTCACTGCTTCGATTATTGTAACATATGTATTTTTTGAAATCAAGAAGTGAGAGAACTCCAGCTTTATTCTTATTTTTCAGGATTGTTTGGTTAATTGGGGTCCCTTGAGGTTTCATATAAATTTTAGAATGGCTTTTTCTGTTTCTGCAAAAAAAGAAATATCTTTTGGATTTTCATAGTGATTGCCTTAAATCTGCAGATCATATTCGGTATCATTGACATCTTAACAATACTTTTTTCAATCTGTGAACATGGGATGTCTTCCAGGTTTTTGTGTCTTCTTTAATTTCTTTCAGAAATATTTTGTAGTTTTCATTGTACAAGTCTTTCACCTCCTTGCTTAAATATTTTATGCTTTTTTATGCCATTCTATTGTAAATGGAATTGTTTTTAAATTTCCTTTTTAGATCATTCATTGTTATTGCATATAATAGAAAAAATGAATATTTTTGTGTGTTAATTTTGGATCCTGCTACTCTATTGAATTGGTTTATTTATTCAGTATTTTATTGTACTGTACTCATCCTTCTTCCTGTGATGAAGAAGGGACAAAGTAAGACATGTAAGATTTCATCCCACTACTCAGAACAATGTGTCATTTAAAACTTCTGAATTGCTTATTGCTTGAATTTTTCATTTAATATTTTAAGACTGCAGCTGACCACAAATAAATGAAACTGCAGAGAGTGAAACCATGGATAAGGGGCTGACTTCTAATTTCAGTGACTTCTAGCTGCCAAGTTACACAAGAAAGAAACCGAGCTGCACCTTTGGCCCCTCTCCCTTTACTTCTCACATCAAACACGACATTAAAACCTGTTGACTGCAAATCCCAAGTAGCCCTTAAATACATTCTTTTCTCACATTCACCTTCACCCCTACTCTTGTGCAAGCTATCAGCATATCTAAGCCAGACCACTGCAAGACCTTCCTAACTATGTATCTTCACCTACTGCAGCCCCTCTGATCAGATGGAAGCAAGTGATGGTTACAAAATGCAAATCCAATCACGCTATAAAGAAGGTGCCTCACCCTGCCAGGTGTGGTAACTCACACCTGTAATCCCAGCACTCTGGGAGGCTGACGCGGATGGATCACCTGAGGTCAGGAGTTTGAGACCAGCCTGGCCAACATGGTGAAACCTTGTCTCTACTAAAAATAAAAAAATTAGTCCGGCATGGTTGTGGGCACCTGTAATCCCAGCTACTGAGGAGGCTGAGGCAGGAGAATCGCTTGAACCCAGGAGGTGGAGGTTGCAGTGAGCCGAGATCGCGCCACTGCACTCCAGCCTGGGCGACAGGCCAGCCCCCCGACCCTCAGCTGAAAAAAGAAGATGCCTCAGTGCAGCACCATGGCTTGAATCCTTCTTGCTTTTAGCTTTGTCTCTCACCACATAGCCCCACATATACTCACCTCTTCCTGAGTCCTTCTAGTCCCCCATTTCCTGCCACACAAAACTGTACCCATGCTGTTGCCTCTTCCTGAAAAGCTGTTATCCCACCCTTTTCAACATCCACACATTCCTTCTACACAGTCAAGTACCATCCACCTGGGGATTCTGATCACTTTGAATAGCTCGTATCTCCCCTTTCAGGGCTCTCCTAGTACCTTGACCACTCTCTTCTCTAGTTCTCTTTTGCAACTTTATTTATTTGTAAAACTATTTGATTGCATCATAAGAACAGAGGCTGAGTCTGTTTTGCTCACAATTGTATCCTCCACTACCAGTGTCTGCAAATATCAATAGTAAGTGCAGTTAACGTTTATTGATACATGTGCCAGGTATTGTTCTAATTGTGCTTTGCACAGATTTTTCTTATTTGTACCTCACAACAACCCTGTAAGAGAATTGTTCTCCCTTTTTTAGAGAGAAGTAACTTGATGATCCTTCAGCTAGTAAGAGACAGAGCTGGATTTCAACCCCAAGCAGGCTAACTATAGAGTTTATGTACTGACTGCCACACTCTACTCAATACTGAACATATTTGTTGAATGAATGAATGAATTAAGAGTAAATGAACATCTCTCCTGGATATTTAGGTAGCATCTTATATAGAAGTAGAGATGAGGTTTTAGTGCTCCCTAAAGTGCTCTCCAGCTCCAGGGTTTCTGACTAAGCATGAGAAGGGAAAGGGGCAAAGCTGGTCCTAACCCTCTGTCTGAATTTCCAGACTTGCCAGAGCACAAGCAGCCATGAAGGTCCAGCCTCATCTCTCTCTACAGGGCAATGCCAGCCAATTCTTCCACACCTCCACCTCCAACTTAGCCAGGGGTATCTGGATGTCTCCCTCATTTCCTATGATCATTCCACTGCACTCCAGCCTGATCACTAATAGGGGAGTGACCATTATGCTACTCTTGGAGTGGTGTAACGTCTCCCTCATTTCCTGTTCTCCTCTGTCTTGCCAATTCCACTTTCTGGAGTGCCTGTCTATTGCTATTTTCCCAAGTCTTTCCCATCTTTCAAAGTCTAGTTCAGCTGTCATTTGCCCCAGAGAGTTTATTGCTAGCCAATCCATTCCTTTCAATCCTATCTCTTCTAGTACTAATAAAAGTAGGCCGGGCACGATGGCTCATGCCTGTAATACTAGTACTTCGGGAGGCCAAGGTGGGTGGTTACCTGAGGTCAGGAGTTCAAGACCAGTTGGACCAACATGGTGAAACTGCATCTCGACTAAAGATTAAAAAATTAGCCGGGTATGGTGGCACATGCCTGTAATCCCAGCTACTCAGGAGGCTGAGGCAAGAGGATTACTTGAACCGAGGAAACGGAGGTTACAGTAAACCAAGATCACACCACTGCACTCCAGCTTGGGTGACAGAGCGAAACTCCATCTCAAAAAATAATAATAATAATAACAATAATAGTAATAAAAGTAATACCAAAAGCCAAAATATATATTTGAACAACAAACAGGCATTGGAAGCACCTAGAAGCGACTGGAAGATGTGACGGTGATAGAAAGTGATTCTCTTAAAAAAAAAAAAAAAAAAAGGTATTAGAGGAAGAACAAAAAAACAAGATGGTGACCACTTACAAAGAAGTTAAGTTCCTCAATTTCTATCCCATTATAAAAATATTCTTATGATGGCCAAACAGAAACAGCTCCAGTCTGCAGCTCCCAGCGTGATCGACAAAGAAGACAGGTGATTTCTGCTTTTCCAACTGAGGTACCTGGTTCATATCACTGGGACTGGTTGGACAGTGGGTGCAACCCGTGGAGGGTGAGCCAAAGCAGGGTGGGGCATCGCCTCACCCAGGAAGTGCAAGGGGTCAGGGGATTTCCTTTTTCTAGCCAAGGGAAGCCGTGACAGATGGAACCTGAAAAAAATGGGACACTCCAGCCCAAATACTGCGCTTTTCCAACTGTCTTAAAAAATGGCACACAGGAGATTATATCCTGTGTCTGGCTTGGCAAGTCCCATGGCCATGGAACCTTGCTCACTGCTGGCGCAGCAGTCTAAGATGGACCTGCGAGGCAGTAGCCTAGCAGGGGGAGGGGCATCCGCCATTGCTGAGGCTTGAAGAGGTAAACAAAGCAGCCAGAGAAGCTCAAACTGGGCAGAACTCAAGGCAGCTCAGCCAGGCCTATTGCCTCTGCAGACTCCACCTCTGGGGGCAGGGTGTAGTTGAATAAAAAGCAGCAGAAACTTCTGCAGACTTAAAAATCCCTGGCTGAAATCCCAGCACTTTGGGAGGCCGAGACAGGCGGATCACGAGGTCAGGAGATCGAGACCATCCTGGCTAACCCGGTGAAACCCCGTCTCTACTAAAAAATACAAAAAACTAGCCGGGCGAGGTGGCGGGTGCCTGTAGTCCCAGCTACTCAGGAGGCTGAGGCAGGAGAATGGTGTGAACCTGGGGAGGCAGAGCTTGCAGTGAGCTGAGATCCAGCCACTGCACTGCAGCCTGGGCGACAAAGCAAGACTCCGTCTCAAAAAAAAAAAAAAAAAATCCCTGGCTGACCACTCTGAGGAGAGCAGTGGTTCTCCCAGCACAGTGTTTGAGCTCGGAGAATGGACAGACTGCCCTTTCAAGTGGTTCCCTGACCCCCGTGTAGCCTAACTGGGAGGCACCTCCCAGTAGGGGCCAACTGACAACTCATACAGGCGGTTGCCCCTCTGGGATGAAGCTTCCAGAGGAAGAATCAGGCAGCAATATTTGCTGTTCTACAGCCTCTGCTGGTGATACCCAGGCAAAGAGGTCTGGAGTGGACCTCCAGCAAACTCCAACAGACCTGCAGCTAAGGGACCTGACTGTTAGAAGGAAAACTAACAAACAGAAAGGAATAGCATCAACATCAACAGAAAGGACATCCACACCAAAACCCCATCTGTAGGTTACCAACATCAAAGACTAAAGGTAGATAAAACCACAAAGATGGGGAGAAACCAGAGCAGAAAAGCTGAAAATTCTAAAAACCAGAGTGCCTCTTCTCCTCCAAAGGTTCGCAGCTCCTCGCCAGCAACAGAACAAAGCTGGACGTAGAATGACTTTGACAAGCTGACAGAAGTAGGCTTCAGAAGGTCGGTAATAACAAACTTCTCCGAGTTAAACGAGGATGTTCAAACCCATTGCAAGGAAGCTAAATACCTTGAAAAAAGATTAGACAACTGGCTAACTAGAATAAACAGTGTAGAGAAGACCTTAAACGACCTGATGGAACTGAAAACCATGGCATAAGAACTATGCAATGCATGCACAAGCTTCCATAGCCAATGCGATCAAGTGGAAGAAAGGGTATCAGTGATTGAAGATCAGATCAATGAAATAAAATGGAAAGAGAAGTTTAGAGAAAAAAAGAGTAAAAAGAAACAAACAAAGCCTCCAAGAAATATGGGACTATGTGAAAAGACCAAATCTACATTTCACTGGTGTACCTGAAAGTGATGGGCAGAATGGAACCAAGTTGGAAAACACTCTTCAGGATATTATCCAGGAGAACTTCCCTAACCTAGCAAGGCAGGCTGACATTCAAATTCAGTAAATACAGAGAATACCACAAAGATACTCCTCAAGAAGAGCAACCCCAAGACACATAATTGTCAGATTCACCAAGGTTGAAATGAAGGAAAAAAATATTAAGGGCAGCCAGAGAGAAAGGTAGGGTTACCCACAAAGGGAAGCCCATCAGATTAACAGTGGATATCTTGGCAGAAACTACAAGCCAGAAGAGAGTGGGGGCCAAGAATCAACATTCTCAAAGAAAAGAATTTTCAACCCAGAATTTCATATCCAGTCAAACTAACCTTCATGTGTGAAGGAAAAATAAAATCTTTTACAGACAAGCAAATGCTGAGAGACTGATTTTGCCACCACCAGGCCCGCCTTACAAGACCTCCTGAAGGAAGCACTAAACATGGAAAGGAACAACCGGTACCAGCCACTGCAAAAACATGCCACATTGTAAAAACCGTCGATGCTAGGAATAATCTGCATTGACTAACGGGCAAAATAACCAGTTAACATCATAATGAGAGTATTAAATGCAAACATAACAATATTAACCTTAAATGTAAATGGGCTAAATATCCCAATTAAAAGACACAGACTGGCAAATTGGATAGAGTCAAGACCTATCAGTGTGCTGTATTCAGGAGACCCATCTCATGTGCAGAGACACACATAGGCTCAAAATAAAGGTATGGAGGAAGATCTACCAAGCAAATGGAAAACAAAAAAAAGCAGGGTTGCAATCCTAATCTCTGATAAAACAGACTTTAAACCATCAAAGATCAAAAGAGACAAAGAAGGCCATTACATAATGGTAAAGGGATCAATTCAACAAGAAGAGCTAACTATCCTAAATATATATGCACCCAATACAGGAGCACCCAGATTCATAAAGCAAGTCCTTAGAAACCTACAAAGAGACTTCGACTCCCACACAATAATGGGAGACTTCAACACCCCACTGTCAATATTACACAGATCAACGAGACAGAAGGTTAACAAGGATATCCAGGAATTGAACTCAGCTCTGCACCAAGTAGACCTAATAGACATCTACAGAACTCTTCACCCCAAATCAACAGAATATACATTCTTCTCAGCACCACATCACACTTATTCTAAAATTGACTACATAGTTGGAAGTAAAGTACTCCTCAGCAAATGTAAAAGAACAGAAATCATAACAAATTGTCTCTCAGACCACAATGCAATCAAATTAGAACTCAGGATTAAGAAACTCACTCGAAACTGCACAACTACATGGAAACTAAACAACCTGCTCCTGAATGACTACCAGGTAAATAAAACAAAGGCAGAAATAAAGATATTCTTTGAAAGCAATGAGAACAAAGACACAATGTACCAGAATCTCTGGGCCACATTTAAAGCCATGTGTAGAGGGAAATTTATAGCACTAAATGCCCACAAGAGAAAGCAGAAAGATCTAAAATCAACACCCTAACATCACAATTAAGAAAACTAGAGAAGCAAGAGCAAACAAATTCAAAAGCTAGCAGAAGACAAGAAATAACTAAGATCAGAGCAGAACTGAAGGAGACAGGGACACAAAAAACTCTTCAAAAATTCAATGAATCTAGGAGCTGGGTTTTTTGTTTAAAGATCAACAAAATTGATAAACCACTAGCAAAACTAATAAAGAAGAAAAGAGAGAAGAATCAAATAGATGCAATAAAAAATGATAAACGGGGATATCACCACCGATCCCACAGAAATACAAACTACCATCAGAGAATACTATAAACACATCTACGAAAATAAACTAGAAAATCTAGAAGAAATGGATAAATTCCTGGACACATACACCCTCCCAAGACTAAACCAGGAAGAAGCTGAATCTCTGAGTAGACCAATAACAGGCTCTGAAATTGAGGCAATAATTAATAGCCTACCAACCAAAAAAAGTCCAGGATCAGACAGATTCACAGCCGAATTCTAGCAGAGGTACAAAGAGGAGCTGGTACCAATCCTTCTGAAACTATTCCAATCAATACAAAAAGAGAGAATCCTCCCTAATTCATTTTATGAGGCCAGTATCATCCTGATACCAAAGCCTGGCAGAGACACAACAAAAGAAGAGAATTTTAGACCAAGATCCCTGATGAACATCAATGCGAAAACCCTCAATAAAATACTGGCAAACTGAATCCAACGGTGCATCAAATGGTATTGCTTAGGTTTTCTACCACAATTAAGTCAGCTTCATCCGTGGGATGCAAGGCTGGTTCAATATACGCAAAGCAATAGACATAATCCATCACATAAACAGAACAATGACAAAAACTACATGATTATCTCAATAGATGCAGAAAAGGCCTTCAACAAAATACAACAGCCCTTCATGCTAAAAACTCTCAATGAACTAGGTATTGATGGAATGTATCTCAAAATAATAAGAGCCATTTATGACAAACCCAAAGCCAATATCATACTGAATGGGCAAAAATTGAAGCATTCCCTTTGAAAACTGGCAAAAGACAAGGATGCCCTCTCTTACCACTCCTATGCAACATAGTGTTGGAAGTTCTGGCCAGGGCAATCAGGCAAGAGAAAGAAATAAAGGGTATTCAATTAGGAAAAGAGGAAGTCAAACTGTCCCTGTTTGCAGATGACATGATTATATATTTAGAAAACCCCATCATCTCAGCCCAAAATCTCCTTAAGCTGATAAGCAACTCCAGCAAAGTCTCAGGATACAAAATCAATTGCAAACATCACAAGCATTCCTATACACCAATAACAGACAAACAGAGAGCCAAATCATGAGTGAACTCTCATTCACAAGTGCTACAAAGAGAATAAAATACTTAGGAATCCAACTTACAAGGGATATGAAGGTCCTCTTCAATGAGAACTACAAACCACTGCTCAACAAAATAAAAGAGGACACAAACAAATGGAAGAACATTCCATGCTCATGGTTAAGAAGAATCAATATTGTGAAAATGGCCATACTGCCCAAGGTAATTTATAGATTCAATGCCATCCCCATCAAGCTACCAGTGACATTCTTCACAGAATTGGAAAAAAACTACTTTAAAGTTCATATGGAACCAAAAAAGAGCCTACATTGCCAAGACAATCCTAAGCCAAAAGAACAAAGCTGGAGGCATCATGCTACTTGACTTCAAACTATACTACAAGGCTACAGTAACCAAAACAGCATGGTACTGGTACCAAAACTGATATATATATCAATGGAACAGAACAGAGGCCTCAGAAGTAACACCACACATCTACAACCATCTGATCTTTAACAAGCCTGACAAAAACAAGAAATGGGGAAAGGATTTCCTATTTAATAAATGGTCCTGGGAAAACTGACTAGCCATATGTAGAAAGCTGAAACTGGATCCCTTCCTTACACTTTATACAAAAATTAATTCAAGATGGATTAAAGACTTAAATGTTAGACCTAAAACCATAAAAACCCTAGAAGAAAACCTAAGCAATACCATTCAGGACATAGGCATGGGCAAGGACTTCACGACTAAAACACAAAAAGCAATGGCAACAAAAGCCAAAATAGACAAATGGGATCTAATTAAACTAAAGAGGTTCTGCACAGCAAAAGAAATGACCATCAGAGTGAACAGGCAACCTACAGAATGGGAGAAAATTTTTGTAATCTACTCATCTGACAAAGGGCTGATATCCAGAATCCACAAAGAACATAAACAAATTTACAAAACAAACAAACAAACAAACAACCCCATCAAAAAGTGGGCAAAAGATATGAACAGAAACTTCTCAAAAGAAGACATTCATGCAGCCAACAGACACATGAAAAAATGCTCATCATCACTGGTCATCAGAGAAATGCAAATCAAAATCACAATCAGATACCATCTCACACCAGTTAGAATGGCGATCATTAAAAAGTCAGGAAACAACAGGTGCTGGAGAGGATGTGGAGAAATAGGAACGCTTTTACACTGTGGATGGGAGTGTAAACTAGTTCAACCATTGTGGAAGACAGTGTGGCGATTCCTCAAGGATCTAGAACTAGAAATACCATTTGACCCAGTCATCCCATTACTGGGTATATACCCAAAGGATTATAAATCATGCTAGTAGAAAGACACACGCACACGTATGTTTATTGCGGCACTATTCACAATAGCAGAGACTTGGAACCAACCCAAATGTCCATCAATGATAGACTAGATTAAGAAAATGTGGCACATATACACCATGGAATACTATGCAGCTATAAAAAAGGATGAGTTCATGTCCTTTGCAGAGACATGGATGAGGCTGGAAACCATCATTCTGAGCAAACTATCACAAGGACAGAAAACCTAACACTGCATGTTCTCACTCACAGTTGGGAACTGAACAATGAGAACACTTGGACACAGGGCAGGGAACATCAAACCCCAGGGCCTGTTGTGGGGTAGGGGGCAGGGGGAGGGATAGCATTAGGAGAAATACCTAATGCAAATGACAAGTTAATGGGTGCAGGACACCAACATGGCACATGTATACCTATGTAACAAATCTGCATGTTGTGCACATGTACCCTAGAACTTAAAAGTATACTTAAAAAAAAAAATTCTTAAGGTTGTGGGCTTCAAAAGGAAAGTGGGCTGTGCAGGAAGCAGCTTCTGCCTATCTGGTGAGTTCCTCAAAGTAAGGAAGTGAAGAGACAGATACAGGGAAGTGGAGCCCTGGTAGAGAAGGAAAGAAACACACCACTGGACACTGCTGAAAAGGCATTTCTGATCCGTTCCAGGATCCACCCCATGCCCAGGACTCCTAGGGAAGTGTGTAGACTAAACATTGACGTAAAAACACCCAGAGCACATATGTTTATTCAGAAAAAGGCAAATGGTGGTGGTTGTGAGATGGGCAGGTTGCGGCCCTATTGTGCAATTTTTGATATTTTGATATATGTGTAATACAGTTTTTCCCACTAATAAAATCTATTAACAGAACCCTGTGGCAAGAGTATTTCTCAAGTTTCCCTTAGTATTGAGAAATCAGCACATACTACCTGAAAATACTCCCGGAACCTAATTATCCAGGGGAATTTATGATATAGTACATGAATTCTATGCCATATTACACGTGATTACATGGTGACACTGTCTTATAGTAGTGGCAGAGCAGTTTACAGTTCATAAAGTGCTCTCATGTGTATTGTTTCATTCACTTTTCACAACACTCCCCACTCTCCCCTAGATGTTCTGGGCTCCGCTGTCCCTCATGCAAGCCTCCAGATACGACCTGCAGCCTCAAGGACAACTCAACTCTACTTTCCTGGGCACCCGACACCTCCATTAGCAGACCTGATACCAAAGGGTTTTTCTTTAAATAAACACATCACCAGGTTGGGTCATGCAATCACTGTCTTCTTCTCCAGTGAGGAATCAGGAACTCAGGAAGATCACGAGACTTCACTGGCAGCCTGGATGTGCTCCCAGTAGATACATTCCACATTACAGACCACAGTGTGGTCCTTCCCTTCCTCCACAGCTGCACAGAAGAAATTTTACCTGAGAGTTCATCAGGCGAATGGTAGTTTTTGTGCCCACATCTTGCTGGAAGTTGGCTGTGGGTGCCCCATTAAACCTTAGGACTGCGTCATGATCATCTGTAAACCACAAAGAAACAGAAAAGAGGTGATGAGCACTGGCAATATGCAGAAAAAGAGAAAGGTAAGGGGAGGGGGCAAGGGAATAATGCTTCCGCATCCTAATCCACAGGGCGAAATGGCAGTATTTGTGTGGTGCTCAGGTAAAGCTCCTAGGCAGAGATGACCACCTGTCTGCCAGCCACTGTAAGGGCTGAAGGGGTCCATACTGTGGCATTCCTGAAGCCCAAAGACAGTCACTTGTGCCTGGGCACAGCAGAAAAGTGAACAAAGCCAGTGTGCTACTTACAGTGGAATAGCTACTCCAGTTATCAAAGCAACAAACCAAATATTCTCTTGGTATCACCAGTCGATTATATTTCTACATCTGTCAGAAAAATGAAAACACTACCATAGGTTCAGTGTATCCCACAAGTGCAAAGGACCCCATTGCACTCTGAAAAGCATGCAGTGCTCAGCAAATGGACGGGATTTAACTATGGCATCCAAGACAACCCCCAGGTGTTCCATTTGGGAAGCTGAGGCCCAGGGAAGAGTCACAGACCTGGTGTGGCAGAAATGGAAGAGGAGGTCACAGGTCTCAACTAACTATCTTCCTTCCTTCTTTCCTTCCTTCCTTCCTTCCTTCCTTCCTTCCTTCCTCCCTCCCTTTTCTCCCTTTCTTCCTTTCTTCTTTTCTTCCCTTCCTTTCTTCCTTTCTTTTTCTCTCCTCTTCCTTTCTTTTTTCTTCCTCTCTTTCTTTCCTTCTTTCATTCATTCTTTCTTTTTTCTTTCTTTCTTTCCTCTCTTTCTCTCTTTCTTTGCCATTGTCAGAAACAATGTACTAAATCCAGTCAAAATCAAACAGACCATCTTGAAAAACCTAAGCTTCCTGGGCTAGCTCCTTGTCTTTGCAACTGTTTAAGCAGTGTTTGGAAGACTTGGAAAAGTTTTTCTACCCAACGTTGACCAATCTGGTGGAGGAGGGAAGACTTTAAGGAGCCATCCCAACCCTGTGATCCTATGAGAGCTTCTTCCAATCTTACTTAGTCAAGCAAGTTTGGGGCTCCCCAGTGAAATCTGCACTGCAGCTGGAGGTCAGCTGCATCCTCTATTGTTCTATTCAGGTTTGTTTTGGGTCATCCTTCATCCACACAGGATCTGGGGAAGTGAGGGCATTTGACTGAATACAAGATGATTTAGAAAGAGGATATCCACAGAATTAAGAATGAAAGCCTCTCTCTCTCAGTTCCAATGTATGTACTAAACCCTAGGAACACAGAAACCTCAGTCATGAAAACACAACCCTATCCTCAATCCTAGGGCAAAATTTCATCGAAATGGTTTGAAAATTACCTGAGAAGGGCACAGTCCCAACTGTTATCATCTTACAGGGCAGGTACACTGAAGTGCACATAGGGCAGGAGGTATATCTTTACACAACTCAGAATTATAACCCATTTTGTCATAATCAGTCACTGCTTCGAAAGAAATTAGTAGCAATTGCATGAGAAACACAGATCCATCAGAAACTTTAGTCAACTTTCCCATTTCACAGATGAATAAATTATTGGTGAGAATCCCAGTAGAAAAGAGATGAGAAGTTCCAACAGAGTAACTGAGAGATTCATAAAAGGACTACTTACCAAGTTGGGGTAGAGTTTAAAGAAATCAACATGGAATAGGCTAAAGCCCCAGGGTTGATGACTGCATGGAGTCATTACTACCCCAGGTCTACTGTGGCCTGATGAGCACAGACCCTGAGCTGAGGAGGGATACCTATCGGGAGCTGTTGCCTTTAGGAGAGGAACACAGCTATTGCCAACCTCCAACCAGCAAGAAGGGGTCTGGGGGAGTCAATATCCCAACCTGGCTCTGCTCCTTCCCTTGGATCTCACAGACCTGAAGGGAAAAGGGAGAGAGCAGGACCAAGACGGGAGGGCCTCCTGGCAGGATGTGACACCTTCAGTCAAGAAAAAGACTCAGCTTGAGTGTACTCTGCAAGGCGAAACATGGCCAAATAGGTGCTCTGACCTTAGTCTTCTTCTCAGCTTAATGCCAGTGCTTCTCCTGGCCAGTCCCAAAGAAAACCCAGAGAGTGAATAATGCCAGTTAACACAGGTCAAAATTTTAATTTCTGTGCTGGGTGCAGTAGCTCACGCCTGTAATCCCAGCACTTTGGGAGGCCGAGGCAGGTGGATCACCTGAAGTCAAGAGTTCAAGACCAGCCTGACCAACATGGTGAAACCCCGTCTCTACTAAAAATACAAAAATTAGCTGGGAGTGGTGGTGTGCGCCTGTAATCCCAGATTCTCAGGAGGCTAAGGCAGGAGAATCGCTTGAACCCAGGAGGTGGAGCTTGCAGTGAGCCGAGATTGTGCCACTGCACTCCAGCCTGGAGGACAGAATGAGACTATTCTCAAAAAAAAAAAAAAAAAAAAAAAAAAAAAAAAAAAAAAAAAAATCAATTTCTCAGGGACAGAGCCAGGTGGAAAAGGGTGAGAGTGGGATTTGGAGGTGCAACTCGAGAACATCCCACACAGAAGGCTTAGGTTAGAGCGGATGCTTGATGTTGACCATAAGAAAGGAGAATTGTTTTGCTCACTCAACAAATACTGATTGAGCACCTACTCTATGCCAGGCACAGTTTTAGACACGGGAGACGACGGCTGTGAGCAACAAAGACAAGGTCCATGCCATCAGAGATATGACATTCTACTGCACGGGGATAGACAATAAAGACACACAACAACCTACATATAAGATAATTGCAGATTGTGACAAATACTGTGACACCAACAAGCTGAGCTGTGTGCCAGAGACACTGAGGGAATTTCCTTCATAGAGTGATGACTCAGGGAATGCCTTGGAGCTGAGACCCAAAGGATGGCCAGACTTGGGAAGGGTTCAGAGAAGTCCACTAGCCAGAGGATGCAGCAAGTGTCAGGACCACAGCGAGGGGAGGAACTTGACTGTAGACAAGGAGTTAGGGGGAAAAAAAATCAAAGATGCAGTTACAGAGGTTGGCAGGAACCAGATCGTACGGGGACATGGGGGCCCAGGTATGAAGTTTGGACGTGATTCTAAGAAAAAAGCCAATCAGGCCGGGCGCGCTGGCTCACACCTGTAATCCCAGCACTTTGGGAGGCCGAGGCGGGTGGATCACCTGAGGTCAGGAGTTCAAGACCAGGGTTTGCTGACCCCTGATATAACTGATCATGTTCTCCAAACTACTCAGTTCACAGGTGTCTTCTCAGTCCTTATTCTGCCCAAGAATATATCCCACCTCTGCAGACTTTGATACCAACAGCCAACATCCCTCAAACTATATCCCCCTTTGCCTTCCATTGTATGGTGCACACCTAGTTCTCCTCTAGCCGGTCTCTGACCCTTCTGACTTTTCCTGCTTATCCCTGTTCTTTTATTTGTCCTTTAAATGTAAACCTTTTCCTAGGTTTTCTAATTGGTCGTCTTCCCTGGATTATAACCATTATCTCACCTTGATACAAATGACTTCTAAATCTGTCTCGACATCTGACCCTTCTCTAGAATTAAATACTCGACAGCATAGATATTTACCCAGCGCAATCCACACACACTTCAGTGTCAGAACATCCAAAGCGGAATGTGCGTTCCTCTGGAAGCCTGCTCCCCCTGGTAAGATACAGCCTGCTCCCAGGCGAGACATCCTGGCTCCTGCCTCTCACTCAAGATCATTTCCAGCTAGATAGTAAGTTCTGCCTCTTACTTCATGAAGCCTCTCAAGTAAGGTCCTTTCTCTCCATCACGGCTACCACAGCCCGGGCAGGCCTGGCACTTCTGACCTGGATGTGGCAATAGTGCCTGATAATGGAGATATTATACAGTACAAAACAGGGACTCATAGAGTATAAGTGAGAAATCTCCCTTGTTCAAAAACCTTCTAGGGCTCTCCATGGCTTGAAGAAGGAAACCTAAAGTCCTTATTGTGACTGTCAACATTCTCCAAGAGCTAATGCTTAGCTACCTTTCTGGCCTCGTTCCTCACCCATCTTCACCCACAAGGCCCCACATGCCATCCAAACAGGATTATCTGTGATGCCCAAACACACGGGGCACTTTTCCCCATGCAGCCTTTGCCTTAACTCAGAATATCCTTCCTCTTCTTGTCTAGGACAGCTAATAGACAGGAATATAAGAAATGTTTTAACATAACAAAAGAATAATCACAGCAAATTGTATTACGGAGCTACAGTTATTACGAGGCACAACAGCACAGGCGCTAAGACTGGAGTCTTTGAAGCAAGCACTCTGCTTTCAAACCCCAGTCTGCCATTAGCCAGTGGTGTAAGCACTTGAGCCTCTGCATTTAGCTCTGCAGCAAAATGAGACCAATTATCTTATCAGCCTCACAGGACTTCTGGGAGGATGAAAAGAGCAAGGCATGTTACGCACAGCAGATGCATAATAAGCATCAGTTATATTAATGATAGTGTTTTAAAATTATGCTACTGTTTAACATGAAAATTCCAGCAAATCTAAGATACTTAACATGTATGAGTAAACTATCAAAAATAACTGAAAATGACTGAGCCCACCATTGGCTGGTTTGTGAGACTGCTGGAGGCAGAGTGTGTTATTACACTCTCTCTGATAGAAAATCTTGCTACGGACAAAAAAAAAAAAAATCATAAAATGTCTCTTACTCGTGTCTTCTAGCCTCACTTCTGAGGATATTTCCCTGTTGAATGTCAACAGTGGTCACCTAAGTTATCTGCACAAAAACCCTGCTTGTCAGCAATGTTATTTGTAAAAGAAAACCATTTGAAATAATCTGATCCATTCAATAGTTGGGAAGAGACTCAACAAATTCCAGATGCAGGAGGAAGTGTATGGGCCTGGCACGCTGCCTGCAACTCAGGCTTCAACAAAGGGCCTTTCCTTTCCCCCTCCCCTTCCCCTTTGTATTGTTGATGAATCCATGAATAAGTAAAAGAATACATGAATGAATGTCTTAAAATATTTGTTAGACAAAATGCCAAGAAGATATATACCCTATAACAGCAGAACATTTGAAGTCTAACATGTAATTTTTATTACATCTCAGAATCAAAGTCCTTCTGTGGAAATCCTTATTTTGAAGTTGAAACTGCAGTCTATAGAAAAATATTATTTTTATTATTAATGTTTATTTAAACCACTCTAAACCTTTAAGGAGTGCATAAAATTAAAGCTGTAGTTCCAGTTCACAGAGGTATCAGGCCCTGTCTCAAACTTCAGTATAATTTCAGCCAGGCACGCAATGTTAACTTTGACATGAAGAACAAGGATCAGCTAATACCTAGGATATCCCAAACATAAGCAGCAAAAATGGAGAAGAAAGAAAGAAACTTCGCTCCATTATGGATGAACAAAAACCAATCACATTTAGTTTCTTGAAAACAAAGTCCAAGAAAAAACAAAAGTACAGAAGCAAAAGTTGAGGTGGGGCTGGCCAGCAGGGCAGCTGCCTATTTGGGGAGGTAGAAACTGTGATCTCACCATTTATTTCTGCTCTAGAGAATCCAATTTGGGCCTACTTTTCTTCTTTGAGAGCCTGTTCTGGGTTTCAGACCATTTTTCCTGGCAATCCAATGAAGGAAATAAAAAAGGAGACATATGACCTCACCTGCTCCAGTACCTCCAGGCTGACAGGGGAGCACAGCTTCCTGTGCTTTGCTTTCTTTAGCTGATTCATTTCAAATAATGGAAAACACATTCAGCATAAGAGAAATAAGGCTCTCTGTTACACAGGTTTACAAATATAGAGAGACTTTCTATCTTGATTCACTACAAAGGGTTTCAAGAAAAGCAAATTAATATATTGTGACCAGTGACTCTGAAACCTTTTTGGGTCACAGATCCCTTAGAGAATAAACTGTAATCTACAAGCTCCCTTCCTGGAAAAATGCACAGACACACATACACATAAACATACACATACACATATACATACACATACACATATACATACACATATACATACCTATACATGCACATATACATATACATACATACACATACATGTACATGTACATACATATATACATACATGTACATACATACACATGTACATATACATACACACATACACATATACATATGCATACATACACATGTACATATACATACATACACATACACATATACATACCTATACATACACACACGTACATATACACATATACATACAAATACATACACATGCATACACATGTACATATGCATACACATATACATGCACATACATACACATACATACACATGTACATATACATACACATATACATACATATACATACACATACACATATACATACATACACATACATGTACATACATACACATGTACATATACATACACATACATACACACACACTCACACACACACACACATTATACACACCTAATCCACAGATATTTTTACGTGCAATCGCAGGGATTTATGACCCTCTGAAGTTGGTCCATAGCCCACAGTTAAGACTTGCTGACCCAATTAAATCTTTTCAAAGAGAAAAGCTGAAAATTACCCAGGTTGTTGAGGCCAATAGAGTCCTCCATTAATCAGGTAAAACAACAGAATTTCAGAACCTGGAAATGATGTAGAGATCTATGCTTCAAGTCTTTTCAAAGGTCAATTGTAGGCTTTTGATTATTGGTAGCAGCGGAACTCTCTTTTCAGATGAAATCTTCTGCACAATTCCAATATTTAAAACAGAACAAAATAAAACTATTCTGTTCCCAACACAAAGAAGCAATAAATGTTCAAGGTGGTAGATATTCTAATTACCTTGATTGGATCATTACACATTGAGTACATGTATCAAAATATCCCCATAAATATATATAATTATTATATATCAACTAAAAATATTAGGAAACAATAATGAAACTCTTCAAATTGATAAAGATGCTGGGGGCCTAGAGTGCCATCTGTTCAACTCCCTCTGTGTCACTTGTGACTCTGAAAAAACACTGCCCTGGGCCCACTCCACCGGTCCACTGAGCCACACTTGGGCCACTTGTCTCCCATACCATCAATATGCCCAGCCAGTCCCAATAAGCACTGCCATTCACAGAACAAGCCCAGAACATACCGATTTCTCTGCCTAGTTGGGAGGACTTCAGAGATCCCGCTGACGACACAACAGCACACCTGCCCCAAGGCCCAGCCTTGGTCCTAATATTGTCCTTGGGCAGATAACCCTCCCATTCAGAGGTATTGAAGGGAAAATCTGTGGCCTCTACCATGGATACATTCACGTGGTCCCGGAGGTGGCAGCGCAGGGCCTCTGCACTGAACTTGATGCCTGGTCCTGGCCCCTTGTAGGACACTTTGTACTTGTTCATGCTTAGGTAATTCTTCCAGATCTTTTGCAGCCTAGGGATAAGGTTTTTGGAAGAGCTGTCCTTGTTCCACACCTGGAAGAAGGCCTCTGGTTTGGCCTTGGGTATGTCTCTGAGACTGCCGAGGGCCTGGCGGCCCCTGTGGGGGTCCTGGGTGCTGCTTGAGGATACAGACTGGGAATCAGACCCCATGGCCAATTTCCCCAGACTCTTCAACACCTGGAATTCCTTGGTTTGCAATTTAAAGGAATCATAGTAACTCCCTTTCTTCTTTTCCTTCCACACACAGATGACTGCAAACAGAAGAAAGACCAGGACACAGCAGCTGAACTTCTTCTTCAAGTTGGTGTGAATCATAATGAAGATGTGTTCAGGGAAGCCACTTTGTTCTGAGCAGGAAAACAAGCCTAAAAAAAGTGAGACAAAGAAAACACAAATGATGTGAAGAAAAACCCAATGTGGCATGAGGTGGAGCGATGGACTGATCAATAGATTTCAAGTGAGGTGACTTGAATTCCAGCCCTGGTCTACCTCCTAGCCACCTCTGCAGCCTCTTAAGTAATTCTTGACAAAAGTCAGCCTCAATTTGGACTTTGAACGTGGACAGTAGTCCCTCGGACACTCCCCTCTTCCTCTTGAGCCATGAACACTTTATTATATGTCCTCCTATCATTACTTTTTCTATGCTGAACATTAGTTTCTGATTGCCTTTGTCTACCTCCCTGACTGCACTCTGAGTTTCTTGAAGTCAGAAACCACACCTTGCAAATCATTCGGTTCCTAGGGCCTTGCAACATGTGTTAAATGAAGCCATGCAGCTTGGAAAAACAAAAACAAAAAAACAGAATACAAAAGAGCAGGCTGACTGTTTCACATCACCAAACCTAAACTTTCTAAAATAGTAAGTGGCCAACACACCTTCAAAATAGGCAGAAAAAGACTTCTCGTTATAGATGATGCCATAGACTTATGACGCATCTCTCTAAGGGCTGCGATGTTGGACTCCTGCATGAGAAGATCAGGGGTTATCTCCACCACATAGTTTCGTGCAGTACCCTGCAAGAAGAGCACTACGGAGACAGGAAGCTGACTCACCTCATGATAGAGGCCAGGAAATCTAGGTAAGATAGCAGACATGCAGCCAACTAAGGAAATGGAAACAAAAATTCATTAAGCATGCTAGATGTTACTTCACTTAACTTCGCCATAACCAGGGCCACCATGAGACACAACTCTGGGGGCACCAAGCATAGCATAATCTAATATGAAGGGCATCTCCTAACCTAAAGGTGTTATCATCTCCATTTTATGGATTAGCAACCTGAGGCTCTGAAAAGTCAAGGGAAGTGTCCAAGCTCACAGAGCTGAGGAAATGGTTGCACTGAGGTTCAAATCCAAGTGGACTTGATTCCATAACCCATGACCTTTCCACTACAACATGCACAGAACTGCAAAAAGCTCTGGAAAATAGATTTCACTGAGCAAATAGAGACTGAATTGTCCTCTTTATTTCTGGGTAAACACCTACTTTGTTTTCTCAGAATTTATTGTGTAACTGAATGGAAACTGGAAGTACTTTGAACTCAAATAATGGCTGTATCTTTTGGAAAACATGACATTCTTTCCCCATTCACTGGGTTTATTTACAATAGTGAACCAAAGCAATCACCTCCGGGGTTTTGCTAACCCACTAGGGATCTGAGGTTTCTTCCCATGGATCCTGCTTCTATGGATATCAGGAAAAGGTAGTAGTAGTACTGGACTGGGTGTTCACAAAACCCGGGTTCTTATCCCCATACTTGGTGACTTTGGACAGGTCACTTAATATTTCTGCTCCGGAGTTTTTTAGAATAATTCTGTCTGCCCTATGTGATTTGCAGAGTGTCGGGAGCACAAAACAAGAGGATGGTATTCATTGGATTTGAACAAGGTAAGCAAAAAAGCACAGGAGGTATTCTCAACAGAGACAGGAGAGCAGCAGCTCAGCCTGGGGACCATGTGGAGGTGATGGGGGATAGTGAAGACAGTGGTGTGAAGCCGCAGCCATAACTCAGCAGCCCCGAGCTCCAGGCTCTTCCCTGGGAACTCCTTCATGAACTGACATCCAGCTCATTCCTGGAATCCATTGGCAGTACCAACCAAAGCAGTGCTTCCACCATCCCAGACCTCAGGAACCAGTGGCTCTGGGAATGATGGGTTCCTATCCTGGACTGCTGAAGTTGTGGAAATGATTAAATGTACACAGCGGAAGAAGAATTCAGATTTAAGATCATGAAGTGGAAGGTGGAAGCTTGTATTACCAGAAACTAAGGACTTCAATTTCCACAGATACCCAACACAGGTAATCACATGACCATATGACAGTTGAAGAAAAACCAGAGAAAAGAAGGCAAGTAGCATTTAAGGAGGGCCTACTACATGGTAGTCACTTTCCTTGCAATATCTCATTGAACCTTTACCACAACACTGATAGAGTTATTGACAACCCTATTTTAGGAAATGAAAAAACTGAGGCTTAGCAAGGTTCTAGGGTCTCTCCAACATCAACAGCAAATCAGTTCTAGAACCAGAATTCCAGCCCAGGTCTATCTGACTCTAAAAGTTCATCATCTTTCCACCCAAGGACATGCATCTGTGATAAGGGGCAGTGAGAAGTCAGTGTGATCAAGTCGGACTCAAGGTCACTAGAGAGGCAACTTGATCTGTCAGACAGTGGCAGACAAGCCTGCCATCCCTGCTGTGCACTGTGTTATCACTCAAGGGGACTTTCCGTATTAAGGTTTCCATATTAGTAAGGTTTTACAGACTTACTATAGGCAGCAGATTTTATGAGCTCCATTTATAGCTGAGTATTGTGAGGTTTGGAAACACAAGTAACTTTCAAAGTTGCATGAGTGATTTGGAAATAGTGGACTTGGAACTTGACTTTGACATGTCTGAATGAAACAACATGGCAGGAACGGCCTGATTCACTGTCACAGGACTGGAGGCTCAGGGAGCGGCTGCCCAGTACCTACTCTCCAAGGTGTGGTTTCCCAGGAAAGAAGAGTTCCTCCAAATAGCTGGGTCCAACGACAGTCTTGCAACCATCAGATGGCCTCAGCCTTCACAGCCTGTGCCCTGTCATGGCCTCAGGGCACTCATCTGAAATCCCACATCAGGGCTCTTGTGGTCCCTTGACACCACCCTTGGTTGAGGCTCCAAGTCCACCAGGTAGCTAGAGTTTCTGGTCACAGGCACTTATAACTGCAAGACCCTCTCTCATCTCTCAAGTTGTCTGAAGAAGGCAGAGTCTGAAGAAGCTTTCACTAAATGGTGCAACTGAGGGAAAAGAGTAGCAAACTTTTCTCTATAAATGTTTTGGAAAAACAGACCAAGCTTTGAATTTTCCAATCACACCAGACTGTGTTCTTAAGCATCCAGGTGTCTGCACTGACTGCACCCTTTCTCCTTGTCCATGTGCTTCCCAGCTCTGACAGCATCACCCTTCTGTTTCTGAAGGTCAGTGGAGGCCACCTCCCCCTCCGCACTAGCCTTGTTCCCCTTTGCTGCCAGCCAGTGCTCTGTAATGCTTGCTTTACATGCCTGACTTTGCTGCTAAAGGAAAACTCCTCCCGGCATCCTTTCTGAAACCCTAGTACCCAGCACAGTGCCGGCGCCAGAGCGGATACTCAAAGAAAGATTACTGAACTGATGCAATTTTATAAGAGAGTCTTTACAATCATCATGAGGCTCCTAGAGGAAGAAGACAGCAACTTGCATTACCACCTTCAAAGAACCGGCCAACACTGAACCAGCAGAAATCAATGCTCAAAGCAAGGAAATCCTGTCCCGACCCACCCATCACGACATACTCAATACCAGTTGCATTTGTGGCACGTAGTAGGAACTCAGAACGGTTGACTGAAATACAGAATAACTTAAATCTTATAGTTAATAGAAATGCACAAGCCATTTCTCTATACCCCACAACCAAACCCAAATTGAATCAGCAGTTAAAGAGGACTAAAAAATGTATACAAAAAGAAAACAGCAAAGCTGTAGCCAGATACTGAGATCCTGAGATTCCCTGTCAGCACATCTGCCACACCAGCTTTTACTCAGGAATGTACCCCTTTGCTAGCCCATGCCTCTGTGTGTTCCTTACCTGCTTCTGGTTAATCCCCCAGGGGCTGCAGGCCCTTCAGGTCCTCAGGAATTAGCACTATTCTCCATGGGAGGGAAGATTTATTGGGTCTGGAGGCCAAGGCCCATTTTTCTCAGGATGATCAAAACTCATCTGCAAAGGCAAAAAACAAGAGAGAGAAAGAGAGAAGGTGAGCGCTGTTTTCCAGCAGAGGCAGGGTTAAACATTAACAAGATGGAAAGGTGCCTCTGCAGAGTTAGGCTAGGTCTCAGCCCAGGAAACCTCCAGGGCTCAGGAAAAAAAAAGAGAGAAAAGCATATTAAAGGTGCAATGCTCTGGATCTGTGAACAGCACAGATAGCCTAGAAATAGACTTGACACCAGCCGGGTGCGGTGGCTCACGCCTGTAATCCCAGCACTTTGGGAGGCTGAGGCGGGCGGATCAGGATCATGAGGACAGGAGATCGAGACCATCTTGGCTAACACCATAAAACCCCATCTCTATTAAAATACAAAAAAAAACTGGCCAGGCATGATGGCGCCTACCTGTAGTCCCTGTAGTCCCAGCTACAAGGGAGGCTGAAGCAGGAGAATTGCTTGAACCCGGGAGGTGGAGCTTGCAGTGAGCCGAGATCATGCCACTGCACTCCAGCCTGAGCGACAGAGAGAGACTCTGTCTCAAAAGAAAAAAAAAAAAAAATGAAAGAAATAGACTTGACACCAGATAAGAATGGGCTAGAAAGCTAAAGCAGCCACCATGGACCAACCTGGCAAGAACAGATTGTTTAATCGCTGGTTTGGAGATAAATAGGGAGCAATTAGGTCCATCCTGAAATAAACTTCAGACAGATTTTCAAAAACTTATTTATTTTCAAAGAATATTTAATAATATATGAAAATTCAGTCAGTATAATTATACCTGAAAAAATAGGCTATAAAACTGTAAATACTATCCAAATTCAGGAAAAAAAAAAAAAACACGTTTAAAAAAATGTGAAAAAGTACTAGAAAAAAGTACACCCAGAATGGTAAGAATAATAGATGTTTTCATTTTTTATCATTTGACATATATTCCAAAATTTCTAAAATGTACATTCATTATTCTTTGACTTTGAAAAAATGTACAAAAGTATAAAAATATAACTTTAGAAAGCTAAAAATAAGCCAGGCATGTGTGCCTGTAGTCCCAGGTATTCAGGAGGCTGAGGAGGGAGGATCATTTGAGCCCAGGAGTTAGAGGCTGCAGTGAGCTATGAGCGCCACTGCACTCCAGCCTAGGTGACAGAGTGAGACCCTGTCTCTAAACAAACCAACAAAAAGCAGCTAAAAATATAATTATATACTTGTCAGCTCTTTCTTCTTTTGATGCATTGTAGGAAAACAGCAAAGGAAAAGTTTAATACATTCAGTTGCAAGAAAATTTCAACATCTATACAATGAAAAATACTGTAACTACAATAAAAAGGAAAAGTCAAAATACAAAAAGGATTAATGTAGTAAAAGTTTCCCAAAATAAAGAGGTAATCAATGTGAACAGACATATCACAAAACAAAAAGCACAGTTAACAAGCATATAAAGTTATGGTTAATCTTGAGAGAAACCCAAGAGGGGCAACTAGAATACTAAAAAACGAGTTTATAGAATTTACATTACTCAGCAGTTTTCTACATAATACTCGTTGCTGGACAGATTATAATTAAACTGATATACATTCAAAGGATCATATAAATTAATTTAACCTTTCTAGAATGTATTCAGGCCATAGAATTAACAGCTCCTGGCTATGGACCACGTACTGTACTTCTAGGAGCAAGAGTGAATAAATAAATAATTCAAAAGTAAAAAAGATTATACACTTCAGTTTCCCCACATGTAAAATGATTCTCTACATTACATAGTTGTGATGACAGTTGAAAGAGGATTAATGAGATAAAGAATGAGTTCTATAAAGCAATAGGCATACAAAGAAGAAAAGGTTTTTTTTTTTTTAATAATTTTAACTTTTATGTTAGATTCAGGGGGTACATACGCAGGCTTGTTACTTGGGTATACTGCACAATGCTGAGGCTTGGGGTATGACTGATCCTGCCATGCAATTACTGAATAATTAGTTTTTAAACTCTTTCCCCTGTCTCCCCCGTCTTGTAGTGCCCAGTGTTTATTATTGCCATCTTTATGTCTATCAGTATTCACTGTTTAGCTCCCACTTATAAATGAGAACATATGGTATTTGGTTTTCTGTTCCTGCATTATTAATTTGCTTAGGATAATGGCTTCCAGTTGCATCCATGTTGCTGCAAAGGGCATGGCTCTGTTCTTTTTCATGGCTGTGTAGTATTCCATGGTGTATATGTACCACATTTTCTTTATCCAATCCACCACTGTTGGGCACCTAGGGTGATTTCATTCTTTGCTATTCTGAATAGTGCTGCAATAAACACACAAGTGCATGTCTCTTTTTGGTAGAAACATTTATTTCCTTTTGGATATATACCCAGCAATGTGATTGCTGAGTTAAATGGTAGTTCTGTTTTTAAGTTTTCTGAGAAATCTCCAAACTGCTTTTCATGGTGGCTGAACTAATTTACATTCTCAACAACAGTGTGTAGATGTTCCCCTTTCCCTGCAGCTTCCCTAGCATCTGGTGATTTTTGACTTAATAATAGCCTTTCTGACTGATGTGAGATGGTATCTCACTGTGCTTCTGATTTGCATTTCTCTAATAATTAGTGATACTGAGCATTTTTCATATTTGTTGGCAGCTTATATGCATCTTTTGAGAATTGTCTGTTCATGTCTTTTGCTCACCTTTTAATGTTGTTATTTGTTTTTTGCTTGTTCAATTGTTTTAAGTTTCTTATAGAGATTCTGGATGTTAGACCCTTGTTGGATTCATAGCTTGCAAATATTTTCTTCCATTCTGTAGGCTGTCTGTTTATTCTGTTGATAGTTTCTTTTGCTGCACAAAAGCTCTTCAGTTTAATTACTTCCCACTTGTCAATTTTTGTTTCTGTTGCAGTTGCTTTTAAGTACTTAGTCATAAATCCTTTCCCAAGGTTGATGTCCAGAATGGTGTTTCCTAGGTTTTCTTCTAGGATTCTTATAGTTTGAGGTCTCACATTTAAATCTTTAATTGATCTTAAGTTAATTTTTGTATATGGTATAAGGAAGGGATCTAGTTTCATTCTTCTGCATACAGCTAGCCAGTTATTCCAGCATCATTTATTGAATAGGGTGTTCTTTCCCCCATTGCTTATTTTTGTTGACTGTGTTAAAGATCCGATGATTATAGGTATGTGGCTTTATTTCTAGGTTCACTATTCTGTTCCATTCGTCTATGTGTCTGTTTTTGTACCAGTACCATGCTGTTTTGGTTACTGCAGCCTTACGGTGTGGTTCTAAGTCAGGTACTGGAATACTTCTGAGTTTGTTCTTTTTGCTTACAATTGCTTTAGCTATTTGTACTCTTTTTTGGTTCCACATGAATTTTAGGATAGTTTTTTTCTAGTTCTGTGAAAAATGACATTGGTAGCTTGGTAGGAACAGTGTTGAATCTACAGATTGCTTAGGGCAGTGTGGCTGTTTTAATGATATTGATTCTTTCACTCCATGAACACGAAATGTTTTTCCATTAGTTTGTGTCATCTATAACTTCTTCCAGCAGAGTTTTGTAGTTCTCCTTGGAGGGATATTTCACTTCTTTGATTAGATGTATTCCTAGGTATTTTGATTAGATGATTTCCTAGGTATTTTGATATACATCTTTGATTAGATGTATTCCAAGCCTTTTGGCAGTGTCTTTACAGTTTTCTAGGTATAGAATCCTATTGTCAGCAAGGAGAGACAGTTTGTGTTCTTTTCCTGTTTGGATGCCTTTTACTTCTTTCTCTTGTTTGATCGCTCTGGACAGCACTTCCAATACGATGCCGAATAGAAGTGGTGAGAGTGGGCATCCCTCGTTTCAGTTCTCAGGGAGAACGTTTCCAGGTTTTACCCATTCAGTATGATATTGACTGTGGGTGTGTTACAGATGATTCTTACTATTTTGAGGTATGTGCCTTTGATGCCTAGTTTCTTGAAGGCTCTTATAATGAAGGGATTTTGAATTTTATCAAAATCTTTTTCTGCATCTATTGAGATGATCATATGGCTTTTGTTTTTAATTCTGCTTATGAGGTGAATCACATTTATTAATGTGTCTAGGTAAAACCAACCTTCCATCCCAGGAATGAAGCCTACTTGATCACAGTGAGATAACTTTTTGATGTCCTGCTGGATTCGGTTTGCTAGTATTTTGTTGAGGATTTTCACATCTGTTTTCATCAGAGATATGGGCCTGTGGTTTTCTTTTTTTACTGTGTCTTTGCCAGGTTTTGGTATCAGGGTAATGCTGGCTTCATAGAATGAGTTAGAAAGGGATCTGTCTGCCTCACTTTTTTGGAATAGTTTCAGGAGGACTGGTACCAGCTCTTTTTTGTACGTCTGATAGAATTTGGCTATGAATTTATCTGGTCCAGGGCTTTTTTTGATTGGTAAGTTTTTTATTACTGACTCAATTTCATAACTTGATATTGGTATGTTCAGGTTTCAATTTCTTCTTGATTCAATCTTGAAAGATTGTGAGTTTCCAGGAATGTGTCCATTTCTTCTAGATTTTCTACTTTGTGTGAACAGAGGTATTAATGATAGTCTCCAAAGATCTTTCATATTTCTGTGGGATTAGTTGTAATGTCGTATTTGTCATTTCTGATTGTGATCATTTGTATCTTCTCTCTTTTCTTCTTTGTTAATCTAGCTAATAGTTTACCAAACTTGTTTATCCTTTCAAAGAACCAACTTTTGGTTTTGTTGATTCTTTGTATGAATTTTTGAGTCTCAATTTTGTTCAGTTCTGCTCTGATTTTAGTTATTTTTTTCTTTTTCTGCCAGCTTTGGGGTAAATATTTTTTCCAGTTCCTCTGTGTGCAATATTAGGTTGTTAATTTGAGATCTTTCTAACTTTTTGAAGTAAGTGTTAAGCACTATAAACTTTCCTAATAACACTGCCAAAAATAAAAATTTTTAATGTCAAACTTATTTATCAAGGTGCAAATCTGTTAACAACTAAGCATCTAGCAATAAGGAAATAAGAAAACCATGGTATAGCCACCTGAAATAATTTATACAATTGTGTATGAATTTATATAGTAATAGGGAATAAAACACTTAAAATCTTATAATGAAAAAAGCAAAACAGAAAATGTTATCTGTGTACTCAGATGGTGACTAAAAGATATGTATGTCCAACTGTCTAGAAAAAATATAAATGGTTGAGACTTGAATACCATTGACGGGTAAACTGATGAAAGATAGTTCTCATCAGTTTGACTTCCTTTGTTATTCCTTTGTTATTTTCTTCTTTGTTTTTGAGATGTTTTGTTTTGTTTTATTTTCCTTTGTTTTATTTTCTTCTTTGTTTTTGAGATGGAGTCTCTCACTGCAAGCTCTGCTCCCCAGGTTCACGCGATTCTCCTGCCTCAGCCTCCCCAGTAGCTGGGTAATATAGGCACCCGCCACCACACCCAGCTAATTTTTGTTTTTAGTAGAGACAGGGTTTCACCATGTTGGCCAGGCTGGTCTTGAACTCCTGACCTCAGGTGTTCCACCCACCTCGGCCTCCCAAAGTGCTAGGATTACAGGCATGAGCACCCATGCCTGGCCAACTTCATTATTTTTATTATGTGACTTGAATAATTAAGGCAAAACTGTTGGGGGCAATACTAAAAATACACTTCGATCTTGTGTATCAACTTGCTGCACAATATTAACCTGGCTTCAAGGCCTGTCCTAGGAGATCTAGCATTAATAGAACTAAGAGGAAGCCATATGGACATACTTAACTTCACCCCATGAGCCAAGAGAAAATCCTCTGTTGAAGGCTAGGAGTTCAAGTTGGGAGAACCCCAGCTCTTCATGACCAGGAGGCAGGCAGGCAGGCAAGCCCTAGGTATGACTACCAGGGAAGAAGTGAGAGGTGCCACTCTGCCCTGTGTCAAAACATTTGGGGCTCTCCTCATCAACTCAAAGAACGGATTTCTGGGCAGCAACCTTGGAAGAGTCAGAAAATTTCTCTGATAGTTATCCTTCTGACATTTGCATGGCATGAATTCCTTTGTGGCGTGAGTGTTTGTAATTATGTAGGCTTTCATTTAGTATTTGATTAGTTTGTCTCCTTCCACTAAAAATATAAGCTTCAGAAACAGGAATCTTGTCAACTTTCTTCTCTATTCTTTCCAGGGAGTATCTCTAGACACTAGATGAATGTCTGGCACGTAATAAGCTCTCAGTATGCATTTGTTGAATGAATAAATGGGTGACGGGTTGACAGCTCTTACTCCCAGCATCACTCATGGAAGAGGCTCTTTCTTAGCCCCATGTAGAAAACACTGTGGGCAGTCACCAGACTTTTGGATGACACCTCCTGCCTGTGAATGCTGGTTTGCTGCCATCCTCCAGCAGGCAGGCAGGACATGAAACTTTTTGTTTGATACAGCCCACAGACATCAGAAAAGTGCATCAACCCCAGCTCTTCCTCCCTCACATCAACTGCATCTGCTCAAAAAACCTTGCCCTCTAAGAAGATAAAAATCACTCTCCACTTTAGATTCTCAAAAATCAACCAAATGAAACAAAAGTGGTGCAACTTATCTAGGTTTATCATAGGTGACGGGGGCTTTCCAAAACTAGTCCCTGCTGCAGATGAGATAGCAGCACTACGGATCTTTAACCAGCTGTAGAAGTGATAACAGAACCCTCAACAATCTGGGTGAGAAACTTTAGCAATCCTGGCAATAACAACTACCATTTATTTAGCACTAGCTATGTGCCAAGCACTGACTATAGCTTAGGGATGAACAATACAAGCTTTGGAATCAGATTTATCAAGACAAGAGCCCAAACTGCCTTTCACCAGATACCTGACTTTGAGCAAGTTACTCAACCCCTTAAGACTCAAGATTTAAGACATCTTTATCTGTAAAATAGAAATAGTAATAACAAGAAGTCCTACCTCACAGTGTGACTTACAGAATCAAGTAAGTTAATCCACTCGGCCGGGTACTGTGGCTCATGCCTGTAATCCCAGCACTTTGGGAGGCCGAGGCAGGTGGCTGACTTGAGGTCAGGAGTTCGTGACCAGCCTGGCCAACATGGTGAAACTCCGTCTCTACTAAAAATACAAAATTAGCCAGGTGTGGTGGTGGGTGCCTGTAATCTTAGCTACTCAGGAGGCTGATGTAGGAGAATCACTTGAACCCGGGAGGTGGAGGTTGCAGTGAGCCGAGATCGCACCATTGCACTGCAGCCTGGGCGACAGAGCGAGACTCCGTCTCAAAAACAAAGATAATCCACTCAAAGGGATTACAACAGCCACCGTCCCTTCCTCTGTGGATACCATTACTACCCCCATTTTGACAAACAGGGAAACTGAGACAGGGAAGATAAGTAATTTGCCCAGATTAAGTGGAATGGCACTCTAAATGTCGGAGACTCTTTCATGCCTTTGCAGCTCTGCACAAGAAGTTCTTCAGCTTAGTGTCGTTTCCCATGCTGTTCCCATGGGGCTGTTTCCACTCAGCTTCCAACACCAGCTTAACTGCTCCTTGACTCTCAAGCCTTCCTTGGCCTCACAGAGATATCAACCTCACTCCATGGTGCCTATTCTTCCCCTCATCAAACTATGTGACATTTATCTGTTTGCGGATCTGTCCTAACCAGATTGAGAGCTCCTGGATCACAGCTAGGAAATGCTCAGTCATGTTTGAATGCAAGAATGAAGCTAGCTCCTGACACCATCCCTCCCCGCTGTCCACTGCCTTCAATTGCTAGAGTCACTCCCTCCCACCCACCTACCCATCACCTTCAGTTGCCAGAATCTCCTTGACGGCACCATCATTGCAAATGTTCATTTTGCCTGTTGGATACACTGAATGACAGGGAATTTACTACCGCTCCAGACCACACACAACTGTGCGAGCAGCTCTGCCTCTTAGAAATATCTTAAAGTTAAGGAAAATCAACTTCCTTGTAAAAATAAATCCCGTGTTGCAGCTGGGCACGGTGGCTCACACCTGTAATCCTAGCACTTTGGGAGGCCGAGGCGGACAGATCACTTGAGGTTAGAAGTTCAAGATCAGCCTGGCCAACATGGTGAAACCCCATCTTCCCTAAAAATACAAAAATTAGCTGGGTGTGGTGGTGGGTGCCTGTAATCCCAGCTACTTGGGAGGCTGAGGCAGAAGGATTGCTTGAACCCAGGAGGCAGAGGTTGCAGTGAGCTGAGATTGTGCCACTGCAATCCAGCCTGGGCAACAGAGCAAGACTATCTCAAAAATAAAATAAAAAATGAATAACTATAAAGCCAGTGTTTTAAGCTCTACTCACTGGAGCCACATAGACTCAGATGGAGAACCTCTAACACTTGTTGAGTACATGCTGTTTGTCAGCCTCAAAGTGAAGAGTATCACGTGCATCAACACATGTCATCCTCACAGAGACCCTGTGCAGACGCCGCTACCTATGACCCCACTTACTGGCTGCAGCCATCTTCTCCCCAACCCAAAATACTGTGCTTCATTGCCTGAATATTTTAGCTCCAACACTGTTTCTATCATACCTCCTCGTGATATGAATACCCATCTATAGGATGTTCTAGTCCTCTGGCCTCACAGTCCTTTGATCTCCTCTACCCCAGTGATTGTGACCACGGCAACTCACTCCCAGAGTTGTATCTCTGATCTTGTTATTTCCCAAAAATACCTTTCATAATCCTGAGTTCAGGCATCCCATCTCCAACTACCACTCCTGTCTATGCAGCTTATTCCAATTAGTACCCCAACTCCAACAAGCTTCTGTGGTTAATCCTTCCATCTGTCACTGTCCCTCACTTTCCCCATATTCTTCCTTCCCTTCCTACACAGCTTAAATTCCATGGTCAAAATCATTATAATGAGTCCCTTGCCCTCTTTGATCACACATGACTGGCTAAAACCCAATCCCAGTTAAATCCAACCCTCTGTTTTGCTCCACACGGGCAAACATGCCACTAAGCACGGCTAGAGAAAATTGCACAACAATGCCTACTGATTTCGCTTCAAGTTTATGATCACTAACTGCCGGGAGGTCCTTAATGCGTCTCAGAAATCACATGCTACTTTTCCAGACAATTCATCTGGCACTCACCCACTACCTGACTTCCTCCTTTCAATCTCACTCTCCTGTGATGAATTTGCTACTTGTTCATGGAGAAAACAAAAGCTGCCAGATTAGAACTTCCTCAAACCCCCTAACAGAGCCCCCTTTATCTGCATTTATGCATTTATGTCCATATGCCTCGTCCCTATCGATGAACTGGCTATGTCCAACACTTACAATAACCAACACTTGTCCACTAGATCCTACACATTATTGTTTACTTAAGAAAGTTGTTCTAGAAAAACTCCCCCCTTTTTTTTATTGATAAGTATCCCTCTGTCAAAGATTAGTCCCATCAACATATAGACACACTGCTGCTCTTAAAAAGCAAAATCAAAACACCTCTCATGCGTCAAGCAGCCACCACCTGATCCTGATCAGCCCTTTAGCATCATTAACAGTGAGACGTCTAGACAGTGTGTGCCTTTTGATGTGACGTGATATGAAGCACCTATGAAAAATTCTTTTTTTTTTTTTTTAAGAGACAAGGTCTTGCTTTGTCACCCAGGCTGGAGTACACTGGCTCAATCTCCATTCACTGCAATCTCTGCCTCCCAGGTTCAAGCTACTCTCCTGCCTCAGCCTCCCGAGTAGCTGGGATCACAGGCACGCACCACCATGCCCTGCTAACCACCTATGAAAAATTCTTGCCCAAAATGTTTAATCTGTATATTATCAAGCCTTCATATACAATTCCAGTTTTTAGGAAATACAGAAGAAAGAAGAACAAGTTAAATAACACCATAGGCAAATTATCAGACAAATCCAGAAAGTAAGACTTCCTATGGGACAACAGAACTGGTTTCATCAACAGGTAAATGGGATAAAAAACAAATGACGGCTGACTCTTTTCGGACTCAGCCTGCCTGCACCCAGGTGAAATAAACAGCCATGTTGCTCACACAAAGCCTGTTTGGGGGTCTCTTCACACGGACGCACGTGACATTTTGGTGCCGTGACTCGGATCCGGGGACCTCCCTTGGGAGATCAATCCCCTGTCCTCCTGCTCTTTGCATGTGAAGTAGTAAGAGATGAAATCTACTTTAAAAACTACTTTAAAATACTCCAGCCAAAAAATAGATTCAGCAAATATGAAAAAAAATGCAATGTCATTTTTTGGATGTATTCAAATTAAGCTACATAACAAGACTGATTTTCAAACTCCTTTCTTCTTAGACAATGATATAGTCTGGGAGTGGGGAGACTTAAACAGCTTGAAGCAAAAAGTCACGATAGACAATTCTTTCTATTCTACTCAAGGAATTAACTAAAAGATACAAGACTTTACAGAAGTCACATATTGAGTCATTCATTGCAGAGTTCTAAATAAACTCCCTTTTGCTGCCCTGACCCTAAATCTCTTGACCTCATTTCTCTTCTTTAAAATGCCTTATTTCTCTTTCCTTTACAGTAAAACTCCCTGAAAGACTTGTCTTTCTAGGAGACTAGGCTTGTTTGCAATAGCCATCTTCCCACTCTCACTTGAACCCACTCCAATCAGGCCTCCCCTATCTCCATGAACCTGATCTTGTCAGTCACAAGGACCTCCACGATCTCCACAGTGCTAACCAAATGGTCAATGCTCAGTCTTCATCTTATTTAGCTCATCAGCAGTCCGTCACTTCCTCTTCCTTAATGCATATTCTTCACCTAGCTTCCAAAACCTGCACTTCTCCTGGTTTTCCTCCGCCTTACCGGTAATGCCTTACTGGTCTCGTTGCTGGCTCCTCCTCTTCTGCCCCACCTTATGCATAGAAATGCCCTAGGTCTGCCCTTTTCCTACCTGCACTCACTCTCTACTACTTGTGAGCATCTTGTGGTCAGCTCTACAGCTATCCAGCCTCCTGCAGTTTGCACTCAATACCTGTTTGTTGAAGTGCGCTGAGTCCGGAAAGTAGGTTCTGTCAGTGAGCTTCTACAGAAAGGAAGCCTTTGAACTTTTTTTTTTTTTTTTGAGAAAAGAAGGGGGAGGCAAGAAGGGGGGCTGGAATAAAACACTGCACTCCCTTCACTATTTACCCTCTTATCTATTATCTGTAGAGAGGAGGCAACATTGCAGAACACAATGATTCTCAGACTTAGAGCACATCCAAATCATTAAAATCACTTGTTAAAATGCGGGCTCCTGAATTCTGTCTCAATCATTCTGATCCAAGTAGTCTGGGAGATTGGGGGAATATTGGGGGGAAGTTGGAAATCTGCATTTAATAAGCACCCCAGGTAATTAATTCTCAGGCAAGTGGTGAGAAACAGGTAGCTGAGAACAGTGCTGCTGAAAGCGAGAGCTGCAGAGAAGTGCTAGGCTGGAAGGCTTTTGAAGATGCAAGATGAGTTAAGTCCAGAAATGGAGTGTAAGTGACTTTTACAGTAATTTTAAAGTAATTTTATGCCTGTTATCAATACTTTTTTTAAAAATGGGGCTTGTATTTCAAATGTCCTTTTTCTCATTTCATGATTCTGGAATTCATTCTTATTTATTTATTTATTTATTTATTTATTTATTTTGAGACAGAGTCTCACTCTGTCGCCCAGGCTGGGGTACAGTGGTGCGATCTCGGCTCACTGTAATCTCCACTTCCCGGGTTCACGCCATTCTTCTGCCTCAGCCTCCCGAGTAGCTGGGACTACAGGCGCCCGCCACCACGCCTGGCTAATTTTGTTTTTGTGTTTTTAGTAGAGACGGGGTTTCACCGTGTTAGCCAGGATGGTCTCGATCTCCTGACCTCGTGATCTACCTGCCTAGGCCTCCCAAAGTGCTGGGATTACAGGCGTGAGCCACCACGCCCGGCTCCATTTTTATCATATTTCACAAAACTACTGACGTGAGAGGAATTGGGAAAAAAATTTGGTTCTTCACCACCAATAGTTTGAGAAGCCTTGGCTTTGGAGAAACAGTTCACTCAAGCTCTAGTCTCAAAAACCTAGATTGAAATCCTGGCTTTTGCACTGTGAGTTATCTTAGGCCAGTTAGTCAATTTCTGTGAACCTTGTGTCTTCATCTGAAGGATAACAATACTTAAAAGGTTGCCTCGGCAGGGCTGTGCTGACAATTTAATGATAGCTTTTTATCACTTCATTTTAGCTAATAATGAATGAGCTTTTACTATGTGCTAAGTAATTTACAGGCAGTAAAGGTCCTGTAATTTGGTGAAGCTCATTTAACTCCTGCAGCAAGAACAATGCCCAAGGCAAGGACTGCTATCACCATGCGCTTCACAGAGTCCCCAGAGGAGCCTGCCCAGGCTGTCTGGCTCCAACACCCCAGCTCCTACCCAGAGCTCTATCAAGTGGGAACCAACATGGATCAAAACATTAACCATTTGTCATAACATTTCTGACAAGTCACTATTTTGCTCAAAAGCGCAGCAAAGGTCAGAAGCGCGATATGCAACAAGAAACCGACTTGTAGCTGGTGAATCTGAGAAGAGAGTGAAAGAAAGGAAGCCATGAGGGGCGCACAGTGCCTGAGAGGCTGTGACTGTTTGCAAGTATTTACCTGAGGACAGGCCCACCTGCAAGGCTCATGGTGGGGATGGGGAGATCCTGCCCAGAGCAAAGACCTGAAGATAAAGGGCTTTCACTCCTGTCAAGGGTCAGAGATTCCCAGCCAGGCAGCACTGATAATGAAGTCCTCAGAACATTTCCCTGAGTACATTTCCCCAGAGGTTTTCTAAGAGCCTGGAGATCAGAACTTTGTTGGGGGGGTGTTGTGTCCCCACCATGAGGTCAGGCTGCGGTCCCTGACCAGAGCCAACCACTCAGAACTGATTAGGTGAGCTCCGAACTCCAGACTGACGCAGCCATGGCAAAGGGAAATCATGAGCCATTTGCTACTGTCTTCAACCTTGCACCCCACGCACAGACAGACAGACAGACAGACATGTATTCGTAGAAATATTTGCCTTCCTATTTGACAGGTACCTGGCAAAAAGTAGGCCTTTCGTGCCCCATGAATTCCCTTTCTGTATAATGCCCACTCCCCACTACATGCCCCAGCCCCAGTAGGCATCTCCCACATGCTTACCACGCAACCTGCTCTCCGCTTGGTAAATCAGCGTTAAGCAGAGGAGAGCGCAGGAAGGGCCTATACAGAGGGTTGAAAAAACACTTCACCCCTCCCCAGCAACACAGCCACCCACTCTTTCCTCCACACCCCTACACTACACCACACCCCCGTGCTACAGAGAGGCAGAGAGAAAAAAAGTGGGCCCTTCACCTCCTCAGAAAGAGGAACTGTCTCACCTCCTAATCTTTACTACACTGCTTTGTTTTTTCCTGGAGTAATTTAAAGCAAATGCCAGACTTTGTATCAGTTTCCTGCCACCAGCTCTTCCCAACTGCAGATCCAACAAAAAATTAAGCCTTAATGTCCTAAGACTTCCATTGTATGCAATGCATTAACTAACTCCCATGGCATCCAGAATTACCTATGTACCACCCCTGGGAGAATTGAGAATGTAGACCCTGAGATTCTCTTCACTATGAAACACACACAGACACACACACACAGATACATAAACACACACACGCACCAGGTTCTGCCAGAGAATATATGAATATAAATAATAATTCAATATGACCACAATGCCATTATCACCTAATATCCAATCCACTTTTAAATTTTTACCAGTTCTCTCAATACTGTCTTTTACATTAACCTGCTCAAAAGAGGATCCAAACAAGGACGGGGCATTTTGTTCGGATGATGTGCCGTTTTCAATTCTCTCTTATCTTAGAAAAGTTCCTCACTCCCTTACTTCTTCTTTTCCATGGCAAATATTTATTGAGAAAATGAAGTCATTTCTCCTGTGGAGTGGCTTATGTTCTGAGCCCGGCTCACGGCTTCCTCAGGGTGTTGTTTAATGTTCTCCTCTCTGCTCTGTGTTTCCTTAAACTGAGTGTTAGATTCCAAGGCTTGTTGAGATTTGGTGGTTTCAAATTCAATGGCTCTCCCAGGTTTTTTTTTTTAATATATATACACATATACTCTCTCTCTCTATATATATATACACACACACGTATGTATGTATAGATATGTGTGTATATAGAGAGTATATGTGTGTATATATGTATATATGTAAAACATATGTATATATGTAAAACATATATGTATATGTGTGTATATAGAGAGAGAGAGTGTGTGTGTGTATATATATATAAAACATATAGGCTGGGTGTGGTGGTTCATGCCTGTAATCCCAGCACTTTGGGAGGCTGAGGCGGGCAGATCATGAGGTCAGGAGATCGAGACCATCCTAGTTGACACAGTGAAACCCCGTCTCTATTAAAAATACAAAAAATTAGCTGGGTATGGCGGCGTGCGCCCATAGTCCCAGCTACTCAGGAGGCTGAGGCAGGAGAATCACTTGAACCCAGGAGGCAGAGGTTGCAGTGAGCTGAGATCACACCGCTGTACTCCAGCCCAAGCGACAGAGCAAGATTCTGTCTCAAAAAAACAAACAAGCAAAACATGTGTATACATCTATATCTATATATATATATCCAAAAGGATCTAAGTCCTGGTAGTCTAAGGGAGTTGGAGGTGAGGAAATGAACAGGGAAGATTGAGTTCCTCTACTTTGCGGGGGCCCCAGGGCCTGTGAGAAAACTTACACCAATACTCATACGATAGGTTCATTCGTTCAGCAAATGCTGATCGCCTACTGTGAACCAGACTGTCACACAGCAGTAGAGAAACCAGCTAGAAATCCCTAACGCCTCCAGCACTCACCTTACAGTGAGGATAAATAAAGAGTCAAACAACGTAAATCCCTGGTGCTTTGCAAGGAGATAACTGATATGCAGACAATTAGAGTAGGGAAGAGAGATAGGGAAAGCTTGGGGTGGGTGAGGTGGAGATTTAAATCAGATGATCAGAGGAAGCCTCACTGAGAAGAAGACATTTGACAAGGGTTGGAAGGAGGTGTAAACCAAAAATAAAATCCTAAGCCCCTCACCAACCAACTGAATGGATTCCTATTTGGCCACGGGCACCCCGGAGAAACCGGAAAAACTGAATTCCCAGCCATGACCAAAAGGAGGTTACACCCTCATCATACCCCTCCCTTTTGGGGTTTAGGCACAAGTGACCAGCATTAAGGTAAAACAGAGATTATAAGACTGACAAAACAGACGCTTTGTGGCAATAAGATACCAAACTATACACAATACCTAAGGCCATGAAAGACAAAGATTAAGTCATACCCTACAAACAATACAGTCTCATTAAATGGGTTTTTAAATGAACCCAGTAAAATGTAGCTTACTTTCCAACCTGACTCTGGTATCACATGACAGCAGACTCTGAAGGAAATTAAAATACTTTACCCCAAAATACATTTCTTTAACATATTTGGAAAAGGCTGCCAGACGGCCCTTTGGACTGCAAAGCCATCTTTGGTGGGGGAAACAGGCATCTCCAGAGAATCGTTATTAATGCCTCTTCCCTTGCTAGGCTTTTCCCAGATCTAGGAGAGATTAACTGAGAGTCAGACACTTAAAGGTCTGAGAAGAGACAATCACTATCTATTCACCCTGAGGGCTGCTATCTATGAGGCTCCAACCCCTCAACCAAGGACCTTGGCCCCCACAACCTCCTTATCTTACTCAGGCATTCCTTCCTACTGACTTCAAGTCACTAGACAATAACTTAACTCTCTCAGCTACTGTTAGCTAAGGAATCCCTAAAACACACTTAAGACTTGTAAGGCCCCTCAGCCCTCTCCTAACCCTCAACCCGCCAAGTCCCTGTGCAGGGAAAACTCTCTCTAGCCATCTTTCCTCTGCTCTCACACCACAATCAACACAGAAGTCGACTTATGTGACCATATGTGTGGGGGGGCCCCCCAGCACCAAGCAGCGACACCAGCTTGGTGTCCGCTAATTCAGTTCCGACACTACCTGGAAATAGTGTCAGATCCCACAGACTGAGGGCTTAGTGTCCAAGGCATCCCCCCCTCCACCAGTCACAAGTCCACACCTCCAGAACTTCTGACCAACCAGCTTCCATTGGGGTTCCCCTCTCAGTGGCTTCAATTAATTTGCTGGAGAGGCTCACAGAACTCAGGGAAACACCTACTTACATTTACTGGTTTATTATAAAGGATGCTGCAGAGGATACAGATGCAGAGATGTGTAGAGCAAGGTGTGGGAGAAGGGATGCAGAGCTTCTATGCCCTTCCTGGTTGTGCGACCCTCCAGGAACCTCCTCCTGTTAAGCTATCAGAAAGCTCACTGAACCCTGTCCTCTTGGGTTTTTATAGAAGCTTCTTGACGTCAGCATTCCTTCCCCCAGGGGAGGGCATAGGGTAGGAACCTCTCATGGGAAGGTCTTTTTTTTTTTTTTTTTTTTTTTTTTTTTTTTGAGACAGAGTCTCGTTCTGCTGCCCAAGTTTCAGTGCAGTGGCACCATCTCGATTCACTGCAACCTCTGCCTCCTGGGTTCAAGCAATTCTTCCTGCCTCAGCCTCCCCAGTAGCTGGGATTACAGGCGTGCGCCATCACACCCGGCTAATTTTTCTATTTTTAGTAGAGATGGGGTTTCACCATGTTGGTCAGGCTGGTCTCGAACTCCTGACTTCAGGTGATCCACTCACGTCGGCCTCCCAAAGTGCTGGGATTACAGGCGTGAGCCACCATGCCTGGCCTCATGGGAGGGTCGTAAGGCCCACAGTCAGGCCAAAAAACATTAGAATCCTGCCTTGGGGCAGGTGAAAGGACGGCAGGAGAGAGATTGTTTCTTAAGGCCTGCCCCTGAAGTCTAAAAAGCCCAACATTCTAGCAAGACTGTAGTAAGGGCTATGGGGGTATGTGCCAGGAACCATGTATGAAAACCAATACATAGGCAGGGCACGGTGGCTCACGCCTGTAATCCCAGCACTCTGGGAGGCCTGAGGCCAACATGCTGAAACCCCATCTCTACTAAAAATACAAAAATTAGCTGGGTGTGGTGGCATGCACCTGTAATCCAGCTACTCAGAAGGCTGAGGCAGGAGAATCACTTGAACCTGGAGGCGGAGGCTGCAGTGAGCAGAGATCACGCCATTGCACTCCAGCCTGGGTGACAGAGCGAGACTCCATCTCAAAAAAAAAAAAAAAAAAAAAAGAAACATATATCCTAACACCACACCCCCTCCCCCACTTTGAGATGTCTCACATTTTTTGGGCAGAACTAACAGTTACCTTCCATGTACTGATTTCCATCTTTGCCTGTAATGCCTGTCTCCCTAAAATGTATAAAACCACACTGGGGCCCGACTGCCTCAGGACCACTTACTCAAGCCTTCTTGGGTTTGTGGTTTTTCTCGGCTACAGTACCTCATATTGCCTCAGGATAAACTTCTTTAAAATATTTTACAGAATTTGGTTTTTCTCTTCACAGAGATGAGGGAGGCAACCATGCAGATTTCTGAGAAAAGAGGGTTGCAGGTAGAGGGAACAGCAAAATACCTATAGAGGGGCAGCCAGATGACGTGGCGCCTTACAGAGGTGTAGGGATTTGGGCTTTCATCTGATTAAGACATTGCTGATATATGTTTGAAAGGCATCACCGGGGCCGGGCGCGGTGGCTCAAGCCTGTAATCCCAGCACTTTGGGAGGCCGAGACGGGCGGATCACGAGGTCAGGAGATCGAGACCATCCTGGCTAACACGGTGAAACCCCGTCTCTACTAAAAAATACAAAAAACTAGCCGGGCAAGGTGGCGGGCGCCTGTAGTCCCAGCTACTCGGGAGGCTGAGGCAGAAGAATGGCGTGAACCCGGGAGGTGGAGGTCAGAGTGAGCTGAGATCCGGCCACTGCACTCCAGCCTGGACGACAGCGGGAGACTCCTTGTCAAAAAAAAAAAAAAAAAAAGAAAGGCATCACCGGATGCTGCCCTCAGAATCAACTGTGATAAGCAGCAGGTCCCAAAAGTCAAAAAGAAGACCTTTGCAACTATCCAGGTGAGAATGGCCCAGGGCCCCATGGCCTGAGCTCTTACTGGGTGCTAACATCTTATAGATGTTACCAAATTTAATCCTTACCACCACCCTGTGGGGTGGAGTATTAACAATCCTTTTGTAAATAAAGAAATTGAAACTCAGAGAGTTTAAGTCATTTGCTCAAAATGTCACTGTAAATGGTCAAACGAGGATGTGGCCAGATTATTATTATTATTATTTTTTTTTTTTTTGAAACAGAGTCTCGCTCTGTTGCCAGGCTGGAGTGCAGTAGCGTGATCTCGGCTCACGGCAACCTCCACCACCTGGGTTCAAGCAATTCTCTGCCTCAGCCTTCCGAGTAGCTGGGATTACAGGTGCCCACCACCATGCCCGGCTAATTTTTGTATTTTTAGTAGAGACGGGGTTTCACAATCTTGGCCAGGCTGGTCTTGAATTCCTGACCTTGTGATCCACCTGCCTCAGCCTCTCAAAGTGCTGGGATTACAGGCATGAGCCACCACACCTGGCTGACCAGATTATTCTGACAAACTGGTCATGCTCTTCATCCTATGTCCCTCTACTCAGGCCCTTCCAAGGGCCACTGCGAGCCTCTCTGCTTTATCACTTCAACTACAGTTGCTAATCACCGTATTGACCTTCTGGTGACACCTATTTACTCTGCCCTGATCTTCATCTCCTTAATCTTCAGTGAGCAAACCTCACCCTCATCTGGACCTTAGAACCCAAACTTTCTGTTCTTAGACTTAGAGTGCTTGACACCCTGTTGTCCCCAGAGGGTACCTGCACTAGCCACAGTGCCTCCGAGAGGGGCTCCATGTGTCCTGGCCACCAGAAACCCTCTCCCATGAAGGACTCCCATTTCTCTAAGAGCTTAGATTCTTAATGTGTGCCACCTGAGCTGCCACTTAATGCTCTGACCCCTCTTTCTCTTTCCTCACATCAGGGATAGCTGGCTGCCCCACCCAAAGTTTGCTCCTTCTGCCATATAGAGTTAGTGCTGTAAATTACTGCCCAGAGAGGGATTGCATTTTACACACACACACAAACACACGCAGCATATAGATGGGATCATTTTACTAGTTATTGGTAAAGAAATGTGAGTACAAATAACATGTATCACTTCTGGGCCACGATGGTTAAGACGTGAGTTTATTTGCTCTAGCAGCTACCATTACCCTACAGAGCTACTCAGTAGAGACTTCCTGAATATTTATTTCTATGGTCTAAAACCATCATTAGCATATTCAGCTATAGATTTTTCATATCTCCTCATCCCAACATTTCACAATCCCAGTGAAATAACAGAAGCACACCCTAATTTAAGCAAAGCCAAGAGCTCCTAAATTCTTCCACATCAAATCATATCCTCTTGTACTTTGTTTCCCCTGACATGATTCCAAGAATTTGAAAGATGTTGTCAACTAACTTTAATTTAAAATTTGAGTTCTTATTTGTTATCAAATGAACAAAGATACTGTTGCCAATCAGAGGTTCTGAACAGCATGAGATTGCCACAACTACCACAATCGGTTGATGAAAGTTTAGCATAAAACAAAGAAACTTAATTTTCTTGGTTGTGCAGGTTTGCTGTGGTGAACATGCTTCTCCCATCCAGCTTTTCGAGATATTCAGTGTCTGGTGGATCTCTGGAGACCCTGGACAAGGGACTCTGGTTTGTGGAGCTTACTCCAATACAATTATAACTTTGTGATTACAGCCATAGACACAATTCTTGCTTAGCATACCCCCTGTGATGGCTAATGAGTGTCAACTTGATTGGACTGAAGGATGCAAAGTATTGATCCTGGGTGTGTCTGTGAGGGTGTCGCCAAAGCAGATTAACATTTGAGTCAGTGGGCTGGGAAAGGCAGATCTACCCTTAATCTGGGTGGGCACCATCTAATCTGCTGCCAGCTTGGCCAGAATAAAAAGCAGACAGAAGAACGTGAAAAGACTAGACTTGCTTAGCCTCCCAGCCTACATCTTTCTCCCGTCCTAGATGCTTCCCGCCCTCAAATATCAGACTCCAAGTTCTTCAGCTGTGGGACTCGGACTGGCTTCTCTGCTCCTCAGCCTGCAGACGGACTGTGTGGGACCGCACCTAGTGATCGCATGAGTCAATACTCCTTAATAAACTCCCCTTTATCAATACATCTATCCTATTAGTTTTGTCCCTCAAGAGAACCCTGGCTAATTCACCTCCCCAAAAATCAGGTTCTACTGGTTGGCTAGACACAAAAGACTGCTTAGAAAAACTACCCCAACAGCCCCCAACTAGGCAAAATTAAGGCATTCTATGTTTCTCCAGAAGAATCTGGTTTCACATGTTTAGAAATCAGGAGAAAAACAATGTAAAACTACAATTTTCCTGGACTACCAGATCAAACAGATACCAGCCTGCCTCTCCATCTCAGCACTCACCAGGCAAAGGCAGAGCAGCAGTTACGTCAGAAACCTGCCTCCCCCAGGACACAGCAGCAGAGCTGTCAAAGATGGGCAAGGAATCAGGCTGCCCGGAATTCTCACATGCTAAATTGCAAAGGAGAACCAAATGGCAACAAACCAGGAAAGATTTCTACTGAAATACCAAAGATAAGAATTTTCTCTGAAATCCTACCAACGTGGATCTGATGATGTTTTCAAACTCCGCTTTAACTGTCTCTTTAGTGAGGACAATGTCTAATAATGTCTTCTTAATCATGTCCTCCCGGAATTCCAGGGCTGGGGATCGTGCCAGGCGGCCGTTCTTCCCATCCATGTCCATCGTAGTTTTTGTGTTATTAATCTGGGCGGGAGGAAGTCTGAGCCAGTGTTCCTTGACGTTTTCTAATTGCCAGAGTCACTGAAGTGCAACTACCTCTCCTTAAAGTCACCAAGGCAACAACTGTTTACCTCTCTCGTCTTAACAAACTGACGTCTTTGCTAGGATCTGTCCAAGGCCAAATGGGCCCCCTACAAAGAGAAAGGGGAAGGGAACATAGAGGAGAAAAAGGTTGTTCAAGTCTGTCCTGAGAGCTTCAAGGCCCTTGGTGTAACCCTCCCCTGCCCTCCCACCCCTAATCTCATAGCCATGGAAGTGAGTGGTATAGGTGAAGGGAACCACTTAGAACATTGTAGTTCTATCTTGCCTGGGCATCAATATCACCTAGGAAGCATTTTAAAAATATAGATGCCTGATATTATCCTCAGTAGCTTCTGATTTAATGGATCTGGACCAATAAACATCAAAATAGTTAGGAAGAATGTTAAAGTTCACAGAGGGTGACCTTGGGCAGAATGGGAGAGAGGCCAGGCCTTTCCTGGGAAGGGACGGGGAACACCAGTTCAGCCTAGGGTAGACATAGTTAATGAGTCAATGCATGGCTCAAGCATTTAAAGTCCCCAGTTAACCCAGACTCCTCCACAACCTAGGAAGTCTGCTGCCCAATAACAGCCCAGAGTTACTGAGGAAGGGGCAAGGCCACAGCTTCAGTCGAGGGCCCCAGGAATTTCAGGCTACACTGTCATCAACTCTGTTCTCCTGGACTCAAAGGGGATCGCCTCCTCTGAAGAATACACATTGATTAGCAGGCCAAGGTGAGTTAGTACTGCTGGAGAAAGAGCTAATCGCCCTTGCATCAAGGTGGGCCTTTCACTTCTCTCTCCTCCCCACGTGGTGATCTTGTCTTGTCTTTGGTCACTACATGAAGAGGCAGCAACATGGCTGCAGATCGGTCTCTTGGGCAAAGGGGCTGCTACCCTCTGAGCAATCCCAGGTGAAGGCCAGAACTCAACTTCTGCTCTTGGCCCATGTCATTGCCTCCTGGGAGGCAGGGGCTGGTTCTCCAGGGGTTTTCACATTTGCTTCCCTCCTTACCAGACATGAAGGACATTTTATATCTGCACTTTCTGGGTGCTTACTGGAGCACGCTCACCCATGTTTGGACATTTTTCTTTGGGAGACAGATCCACAGAAGTCATCACTCAATGGTTCATCTCAACCCCAAACTGCCTCCCCGCATTACCGTTTCCCTTCACTTTAGGTCCCCAAAGGCAGCCCCAGCTCCAGCCCATGTCCCTGGAGGAAGCTTCTCAGACTCTCCAGTGAGGAGTTCGCCACACTGTCGACTTCTACTCACACTCCTGACAGGCGCACACCTCTCCTGCACTCCCGCCCGCTTCTCCAGGTGCTGCGTGTGGGACTCTTATTCTTCCAGTCAGGAAAATAAGATTATATCCCTTCTCTGTCTCCTTTTTAGCACTGCCAAGCACAGGATAGGCAAGTGGCGCTTGATGAGTAGAATGTCTGGCTGGCATCCACGGCGGGGGCTTGTGGTGTGTGTTGGGGCGGAAGATGGTTAGTTTGTAAACAAGAAAATGGTTTTAGACAGGAACTGAAATCATCAACAAGCATGAAGCTGGGGTCTGTGGCTCTGTACAGAAAGAAAGGAAGGGGAAAAAGTGACTATGACTGCCTCCTGGGGCGTTCCCACGTGCCAGGCACTTTGCCAGCCCAGGACATCCGACAGCTCATTCAGTCTCACCACAGCCCTCCAAGGTCAGCACCGTGTTGCCCTTTCCATCTCACAGATAAGAAACCTGAATCTCAAAAAAGGACTTCTGCTAGTAAATGGCAGGGCCAAGATTTAAACCCAGAACTGTCTGAATCCAAGACTATTCTTTTTTTTTTTTTTTTTCCTGAGACAAACTGTCACTGTGTCACCCAGGCTGGAATGCAGTGGCTCAATCACAGCTCACTGCAGCCTCGACCTCCCAGGCTCCATCAATCCTCCCACCTCAGCCTCCCAAGTAGCTGGGACTCCAGGCACGCACCACGACACCCAGCTAATTTTTGTAAATTTTTGAAGAAACAGGGTTTCATCACATTGCCCAGGCTGGTCTTGAACCCCTGGGTTCAAGCAGTCCGCCCACCTCCGCCTCCCAAAGTACTGGGATTACAGGCATGAGCTGCTGCACCCAGGAAAGACAGCACTCTTAATGCCTGTACTAAGATGATCATCTTGTTTGACCTGTGACTCTTTCAGCCACAGCCATGCCCACCTTACCCTGAAAGCAAAGGATTTCAGTGAATGAGAAAGGTCCCAAGCCCAGAGCACACTTAGGATACTGGACGCTTAGCATTTTATCTCATTGAATCCTCCAGCAGCCCTGGATCATTGTTAATATTACAATTGACCCTTGGCATTTACAGAATCAACATTTGGGATTTTCACTTTTGAGAATAACTCCAAAGGTCCTAGACATGAAACAGCCTAAGTCTGCTAAGGAGTAATTATGAAGTGTGTGCAGTAAGAAGCTCACAGAGGCCAGTCCTTTCGTATGTACGAGAGCTCACACTCAGGCTGGAACCTAGTGTGCGGGGGATGCTGTACCCTCCACGTATTAGGAAGTGACAGAAATAACTGTTGGCTTGTGAAGTATGGCTCCCAGAGAAACAAAATTGCTAGCCCATGTTAGGGAGGGTTTACACTCAGTGATGAATTTCCTTTAACAGATTTTGAAATCCCTGGTGCCTTTTATTTGTGGAATCAATAAGGAACAGAGATCACTTAGATTTTCAACTTTGCTTGATTGCATCTACAGTATAAGGGGGAATTATGTGCTCTGGTGGCATGTGTGTGATTTTGTCTTCTGTCAAGCGAGAACAAAATGCCTCCTCTTAGACTACTGTACGCAATAAGTGAGATCCTGGCAACAATGACCATAAGGATGTTGACTTGAGAATTGGCAAAGATCTCAGGAAAAATCACTGGTGAACATCAACATTCTGACACACTGTGTCAACATTTTATAGATGAAGGAACCGCAGCTGGAAGAGGCCAGATGACTTGCTCAGGAATGTATTGCTATCATACCAGTGCACTACCCTCCCCACAACCTGAAAGCAAGTCCTCAAAACAGTCCCAACTCCTGCATGCTGACCAAGCACAGAATGTGACTTAGGAGGATGGAGACGTAAGAAGGAGGCCCACAGAAGGAAGAGAGCTGCCCTTGGGCTTCCCGCCCTCCCTGCACCTCACCCCAGTGCTGACCTGGGAAAGGCAGAGCTGTGAACTTGCCTGTTTTGACCACATCCATCCAGGTCAATCAATTCAGTCAAGAGGCTGATAGCTGTGATAACTGAGCTCAAAACGGTGGGCCCAGAAAAAACTAAAGGGGACCAAGGACCAAGACTGAGAAGGCGAAAGACCCTGAGACAAGGCTCAGTTTGGAGGAATGGTGCTAAATTTCATTTGCACCAAGCCTTCGAGTCAGACAAATCTAGACTCGGATCCCAGCTTTATTATTAATCAGCATGCAATTTTAGGCAAATTACATGATAGTTGGGGTCTCAGTTTCCTCATCTCTAAAATGTGTGCAAAACCACCTGCTTCACAGGACTGCAGTGAGGGTTAGAAGTAAGGATTGTGCAGTGCCTGGTACATGCCAGGTGCTTAATAAATGGGAATCTGGTAAACCTGTACCTGCCGGGAAGCAGGGGAAGAGGAACAGAAGGCTGGAGCCTGGCTTGACTGCTCTTGAGTGTGGAAAGTCTTCATTTCCAAGGATGAGATGAAATTTTTGGGAGTGTCATGAATCAGTATTTATCTTTGGCTAAGCACGAGACCTTGATGTTCATCTCAACAAAACCAGTATTTGTGACCGGGCGCGGTGGCTCATGCCTGTCATCCCAGCACATTGGGAGGCCAAGGTGGACGGATCACCTGAGGTCGGGAGTTCAAGACCAGCCTGGCCAATATGGTGAAACCGTGTCTCTACTAAAAATACAAAAATTAGTCAGGCGTGGGGCACACGTCTGTAATCCCAGCTACTCAGGAGGCTGAGGCACAAGAATCTCTTGAACCCAGGAGGTGGAAGTCACAGTGAGCCGAGACTGCATCACCACACTTCAGCCTGGGTGACAGAGGGAGACCCTGTCTCAAAAACAAAAACAAAACGAAACAATAGTTGCCACTTTGAGTGTTAGCTATTTCAAACACTGCTCCACAGCAAAGAGAATAGGAACGTGGGACTCTCGTGGGAGGCAGGGTCAAGGGGGTGTCACTGTGAAGACTGAGCTAATAGAAAAAGCCCGAAACTGGGGCACAAATGTGAGGTCCTCTAACTCTCCAACCAAATCACTGTGTGTCCTCAGAAAAGTCACTCATCCTCTCTTAGTCTCTGTTTCCTCATGTGAAAAAAAAGGACTTAATAGTCCCTATTTCACAGTTAAGGGAAAGCACAGGGGAAGTAATAGATGGGAGAAGCCTTTAAACTGTTCAGAGGAAATGTTTGTTATTTTAAGTATCTCCAGACAGTGCTGTTATTTCGTCACTTCTGTAGAGCCACAGGAAATAAAGCTTACAGATTAAGTACGCTCCCATTTTGAAGAGGACGAAGAACAGTGTTCGAGAAGCACTTGAGACGCTAAACGTCTCCTCCATTATGAATTGAAGTCATCGTGACTGGTACAGAATCATTTTGTGTGATCATCAAGATGAAAACACAACATTGTTAAATTCTCCCTGAGCCCTTCCACCTCACCCCTGCCAGCCCTCTGCAGCCCCTGCCTGGTAAATATTTGCTTTCATTTCCACAGAGCAGGTGCTCATGGCCTGAAATAGGAAACGCTGGTAGACCCGATGCCTCATAACGAAGCCTGCTGACTTCCCTGGATTTTCCCTCTGTTTGGAAAACAGGCCAAACTCACCGCACCTCCCACCCTCATGCTTAGACCTCTTGCACTGAATGTGCTCAGGGAAGAAAACAGGAAATCAGTCAGATGGTCCCAGAGAGAAACCACGGGCAGGCTGGCAGCCCTACGGCCTGGCACCCAGTCTTCATTTCAGAAGAAATGCCCCGTGCCCGATCGGCAGCACCCCTGCTCAGGGCTGAGAGTATGGTGGGGTTTGTTTTCTGGTCTCATCTGTGAGCCTGGGCCCAGGAGGACTATTTGCTTGGTGTTGAAATAACCTAAAACGTGTGGCCAGGAGAGGTGGCTCACGTCTGTAATCCCCGCACTTTGGGAGGCCGAGGCGGGCGGATCACGAGGTCAGTAGTCCAAGACCAGCCTGACCAACACTGAAACCCCGTCTGTACTAAAAATACAAAAATTAGCCAGGTGTGGTGGTGTGCACCTGTAATCCCAGCTACTCAAGAGGCTGAGGCAGGAGAATTGCTTGAAGCTGGGAGGCGGAGTTTGCAGTGAACGAGATCGTGCCATTGCACTCCAGCCGAGGTGACAGAGCGGGACTCTGTCTCGAAAAAAAGAAAAGAAATAAAAAAATGCAGTCAATACAGACAAAGCACTCCCGCTTCTCGCTCGGTCTGCGAGCAGTTTATTGAGAGCCACAGTTCCCGTTTCTGTTTTGGCTGCTCTCAACCTTCTGACAGAGGTGGCAGGTGTGTAGCAAGAGTACGACTAACATAGAGGACCTGAGCCTGGGCAGACTGAGTGGGGAGGAAGATGTGAGGCCTGGGGAAAGGGCAATAAACTGAGGCAGAGACCATAGCTTGGCTAGGCTGCCTTGGAAAGATAGCGTTCCAGGTCTGAATCCTGCTCCGGAGAGTAAGATGAGACAATGTCAAACAAACCCTCCTGAAATTCGAACCAGTCCTCTGAATCAAACACTGCAAGGTGCATTTCCACTGAATCAAATAAATACCATGAGCCATTTGAATTAGTTACCTAAGACCCAATTCCCTAACACGACTTTCCTGGCCTGTGATAGCTGCCTTCATGCCCAGCAGGGAATGAAGACTGAGCCAGGAGGCTGGAAGAATAAACGGTAAAGAAGCGATGACACAGATAGCAGCAGCAGTTCCTGCAAGGGGCCTTCCCTGCGTGAAGGAACCCAGCTCCGAGTTCCTTGCCGCCTCTGAAAAAGAGCAGGAGGTTGTTTCACATCCTGAGCCTCAGCTTCCCGAGGACAACAAAAGCTACCATTTTCAGATTGACCATTGCACCCCAAGCATTTTCTGTATTAATGTCTATTACTTCACAGTTCATGGGAGGCCAATATGACTGCCCTGATTTCTTCAGTAAAAAATCTGAGGGTCAGAAAAATAAAGGTACAAAATCAAAACCAGTAAGTTGTAGAACCAGCATTTGAATCCGGGATCTGTCTGTGTTTGCCTCTCATCTTCAAAGTGAAGAATGAGGAAGAGAAAATAAATCCTTTTTCGCCGGGCACAGGGACTCACACCTGTAACCCCAGCACTTTGGAAGGCCGAGGTGGGTGGATCACTTAAGGTTAGGAGTTCGAGACCAACCTGGCCAACATGGTGAAACCCTGTCCCTACTAAAAATGCAAAAATTAGCTGGACATGGTGGCATATGCCTGTAATCCCAGCTACTCAGGAGGCTGAGCCAAAAGAATCACTTGAACCTGGGAGGTGGAGCTTGCAGTGAGTCGAGATCACACCACTCACTCCCGCCTGGGTGACAAAGCGAGACTCCATCTCAAAAAATAAATAAATAAATAAATAAATACATACATACATACATACATACATACATACATACTTTTTTTTTTCTACTCTTCTCTCTGCCTCCTCCCTAATCAGGTGGGAACCAATTCAGGGACAGGCTGGGGATTCAATGTCACTGGAAATAAAAGAAATTCACATTCAAATAATAACATACAGTTTCCCCCACCAAATTAATAGACTAAAAAATTACAATACAGCAGACAAAGTCACTTTTAAATAACTCATGGAAAAATAACATTGAATGTCTTCTCTGAAGGACAATTTGATTAAATATATCAAAGCATTAAAAACGATCATTCTCTTTTAACCCAGTAATTCCATCTCAAAAACAGGAAATATTCAGAGAAGCAAAGACTGCAGTTTTATGTCAGCCATGCATAGCCTGAAATAACCTCAATTCCCAACTAAAGAGGACAAGTTAAATATGTTATGAAATATCCACACAATGAGTTATGATTTTTTTTTTTTTTAAGACAAAGTCTCACTCTGTTGCCCAGGCTGGAGTGCAGTGGCGCGATCTCAGCTCACTGCAACCTCCGCTTCCCGGGTTCAAGCGATTCTCCTGCCTCAGCCCCCTGAGTAGCTGGGATCACAGGTGTCCACCACCACGCCTGGCTAATTGTTGTATTTTTAGTAGAGATGGGGTTTCAGCATCTTGGCCAGGCTGCTCTTGAACTCCTGACCTCGTGATGCACCCGCCTCAGCCCCCTAAAGTGCTGGGATTATAGTAACAGGCGTGAGCCACCGCACCCGGCCACAATGGGTTATGATTAAACAATTAAAATAACATTCATAAAAATTTCTTACAGTTTTTACTTTTAAAACATTTATTCACTTACTTATTTTTAGAGACCAGGTCTCACTCTGTCACCCAGGCTGGACTACAGTGGCACAGTGATAGCTCACTGCAACCTTGAGCTCCTGGGCTCAGGCCATCCTCCCTCCTCAGCCTCCCAAGCATTAGGACTACAGGCACACACCACCACACTCAGATGAAGTTTTAAAATAAAAAAAAATTGCACTTACATAGAAAACTATAGAAAGTAGTAATAATGAACCACCATGTATCCATTATCTAGCATCAACAATTATCAATTCATGGTCAATACTGTTTTATTAATAGCCACCTATCCCTGAGTATTTTAAGTAAATCCCAGACATATCATTCCATCCATAAATACGTAATTATGTCCTTTTAAAAAAATATGACCATAGTACCATTATCAACTTAAATTTTTTTAAATTATTGACTTTTTAACAAAACAGGAAAATGCTCACAATATAGTGTGAATAAATAAAGATTATAAAACTATATATTATATAATCTTAGTTGAAAGAAAAAGGGAGGAAGAAAGGGGGGAGGTAAGGAAGGAAAGAAAAAAAGAAGGGAGGGAGGGTGGGCAATTCGACAAATAGTATCAAAGCATTAAAAATGTCCACTCTCTTTTAATTCAGTAATTCTATCTCCAAAAAAGAAATTATCAGAAAAGCTGCCAAAGACTGTAGTTTCACTTCAGTCCATGCATAACCTGAAACAACCTCAAATCCTAACAAAAAGGAATATTTAAATATGTTATGAAATGTCCACATGAAAGGAAGAGACAGAGAGAGAAACACCAAAAAAGAAAAAGAGAGAAATGCCTATTCACAGAAAAAAAAAAAGACTTGAAAGAAATAAATCTAAAATATTGCCAGTAGTTTGTAATTACCCATGTCATGAGATTTATGTTTGTGTGTGTGTATTTTTATCAAGGGGAATCTATTAGATATTTATTATTTCTCCTGCTCTTCTTTTGTTCCTCAAGTTTTAACTTTTCCTCTAGTACAGCTTCCCTTCAGGCTGAAAAACTTCCATTAGTATTTCTTTAAGAGCAGGTCTCCTGGAAATGAAGTCTCTTGGTTTTCCATCACCTGAAAATATCTTTATTTTGCTTTCACTCCCAAAGAGTATTTTTTCTGGATATAAAATTTTCAGTGGATAGTTGTTTTTTTTTTTCTTCCAGCATTCTAAAGATGGAGTTTCACTGTCTTTGTCTTTGGCCACCATGGTTTTGGATGAGAAATCGACAGTCATTTGAGTTCCTTCCTTCCTTCCTTCCTTCCTTCTTTCTTTTTTCTTTTCTCTTTTCTCTCTTTCTTGATTCCTTCCTTTCTTCTTTCTTTCCTTCCTTCCCTTTTCTTAAGTATAATGTGTCATATTTTCATGCTCTTAATGTTTTTTAATCCTTGATTTTCAGAAGTTTTCTTATGAGGTGGGTGAGGAGTTGTCATTAAATTTACCCTGTTTGAAATTACTGAGATTCTTCGATTTGTAAAAATATGTCTTTCTTTAAATTTGAAACTATTTCAGCCATTCTTTCTCCAAATATTTTTTTTTCTGCACCAGTAGTTTTCTTTTTACCTTCTGAGATGGAATTCCAATACCAAGAATTTTCAGCCTTTTGACATTGTCCCACAGTACCATGAAATGCTTTTCATTTTTCTCCAGTTTTTTGTTTCATAATGTATATTTCATGTGTATAATTTGTATTGATCTCCTTCAAGTTTGCTGGCTTTTTTCTCTGTCATCTTTATTCTGCCACTGAGTCCATATCATCTTTTCAGTTCTAAAATTTCTATCTGATTATTCTGCAGTTTCTATTTCTCTGCTGAGAACTTCTATCTTTCCATCAATTTCAAGAGTGGAGAATGGTCATACTTACTTTAAGTTATTGTCTAATAATTTCGCAATCTAAGTCATTTCAGTGTTAGTGCCTATTGAATTGTCTTCTCCTTTGAGTACTGTTTAGATTTTCCGGGTTGTTTTGATATGGAGTAAATTTGAATTATATCCTGGATTTTTAAATATCATGTTGTGAGACTCTGGATCCTGTTAAAAATTATCTGAAAAATGTTGATTTTTTTGTTTGTTTGTTTGTTTCTTTTCAGGAAATTAACCCACTTAGGTTCGGACTGAAAGTACTGTCTCGCTTTTTTTTTTTTTTTTTTTTTTTTTGAGACGGAGTCTCACGCTGTTGCCCAGGCTGGAGTGCAGTGGCGCGATCTCGGCTCACTGCAAGCTCCGCCTCCCGGGTTCCCGCCATTCTCCTGCCTCAGCCTCCTGAGTAGCTGGGACTACAGGCGCCCGCCACCGCGCCTGGCTAATTTTTTGTATTTTTAGTAGAGACGGGGTTTCACTGTGGTCTCGATCTCCTGACCTCGTGATCCGCCCGCCTCGGCCTCCCAAAGTGCTGGGATTTGTCTCGCTTTTTATGAGTGACAGATCAGTTTTCAAAGCTTTTGCTATGCCATTTGAGTCAATCTGTCACATGCTCCATTCAAGAGTTTGTCTGGGACTTGGATGGTTGTTAATATCACAGTTAGATTCTTATAACCTCTTCTGTGCCTCTTGGGTCTGTTCCATGCATGCACACCTTGTAGTGTGCCCAGGACTTTTGTCAGTCCAATTTGTGGATCCCTTTTTCCAGCTCTCTCCTCTTAGGGATTTCCTCACACTCTCTGGCTTCCAGTGGCTTTTTCCTCACTGCTTCCTCTAGCTAGAAAGATGGAGTTATCTCGGACTCTTAGCTTTCCATACTGTTCTGCAAATCCATGTTCATTGTGAGTCATTGTTCAAGTTTTGAACCCAGTACTCTGCCTGCCTGCTATTACTGTTCAGAGTTCTCATGTAGTTTTTTGCATCCTCTCCAGTTTTTTGTTGTAAACATTGGTAGAGATTGTGGTTGGATTGTTTCATCTTGGCTGTACTAGCAACTCATCCTTCTCAGCAATTTACTTCTCACCCATGTTTCAAAGCTCCACTAAAATACCACTTCCTTCTAAGAAGCCATCCTTTTTCTCCCAGCTAGAACACTTTCCTCCTCCTCTCATTAGCGAAGAAAGGGATTTGGCAATCTTGAGAATAAAACTTAAAGCCCAATTTTTTTCATGACTGTCTTTGTTCAAACATCTGAGTCTAAGGAGATGAGTGGAATGAAATAAAACTTAATCAAGAAGCACAATGGTGGTGAAGAGAGTAGACTTTGGGGCCAGATTGCCAAAATCCCAGGTCTGCTAATTGCTAGATGTGTGACCTTAGACAAGTCACTTCTTTTTACCTCAGTTTCCTCATCTATGAAATGAAACTAATAACAATAATAGTTACCACATAGAATTATTATGAAGATTAAGTGAGGTAACAGTTGTAAAGCACCTAGAAAAATGCCACATTGTAGGTGATTATTATGAATCTCTCACAGGTGGCCATAACTCTGCACATGAGAGAAGGCTATGCAGGGAAAAGGGGAAAGGAGCACACAGGGAAGTGGCTCAATTTCCACCTCTTCCTACGTCCTGAAAGCAACTGCAATTTTTGTTTTGATAAATACTTGAAAAAGCCCAATTTGTGTAGATCTGAGAAGTCATGTGGCAGAGTGGGGACATGAGGTAGGTTAGATCTGGCTTCCAGACTGGCTCTCCTTTGGGTATAGGTTTTATGCTCTAAATCATGACCACAGAGGTAGACTGCTCTACCTACACAGAGCTGACAGAATGATCTCTGTAAGAGGCAAATGAAACAGGGTCATTTCTCAGTTTACCCTCCAATGGTTCCCTGAAACACAGATAAAATCTGAATTCCTTAGACTGTTCCAGAAGACATGTGACTTTTGCTGCTGCTGCTATCTGTTACCTCATTTCCTGCCCTCCCCAACAGCCCTCACATTCCAGCCATACCGAACTCAGGTTGGCTCATCCCACTTGCACCACTTCCCTCATCCTCAAGGTCAAATATCCCCCCACCATCTTGTCAAAGATGCAGATGTCTCCTCTTCCATGCAAATTACTGAAGGGCTTTCCCAGACTCCCCAGGACCCTGGTGGTCGGTCCTTCCCTCCTATGTGCTCCTACAGCCCTCTGACCATATTCTAGTAGCACTTCCTGGTCAACAGTAAGCAATTATTTTATGGGTCCTTCTCTCCCTCAATACATCAGTGTTTTTTAAAATACGTATTATTTTACCTTCGTGGGTTTCAAAAACAATTTAGGGCCCAAGGACCAGGTTTTGAAAGAGAGAATAAACTAGATTTTAAAATATCAGAATTCACTGCATGTAATGAGAGAAAGTAGAGCTTGATGAAACTTTTGTCTCAAATAGATCATTAGAAAGATGGATGACAGATAATGAACCCCCACAGACCCATGACCAGTTTCAGTATTATCAACTCACGGTCAATCCTGTTTTGTGTATACTCCACTCACGCCTAGATCCCTAGATTTTGAAACAAATCCTGAACTCATCATTTCATTCATAAATGTTTCAATACATAACCCTTAAAAAAAAAAGACCTAAAACAAAACTGCAATACCAAAAAATGTACTTCTCCTTGGTGGTGGCAGTCAAAAAAGTTTCTAAGACTTAGATGTTCCTAGGGAGAGATGCCGTCTCATTTATCTCTGCATTTTCATGCCCTGGCACTCAATAAGTGCTGAGTAAGGAAAGGAAGAAGACAAGAAACAGAAAGGATAGAAGATAGAAAGGTTGTAAAAAGCAGGGGAAAGAAAGATGATTTCTTCTCTTTTAGCTTTGAATCATCTTGAAAGTATTTTCAATGAATTTCTCTAAAGGAAAGAAACAAAATACTCACCAATTTAGCTTCCTCATCAATAATTAATTCCTGATTAAGGTTTCTGTATTTGTTGTTATCTCTCTGGGATGTCACATATGACTGTACAAGTTGTTCATTGCATAATGGCATCTGGTCCTGGCTGAAAGGGCACCCTTTCTTAATAGCACAAAAGTGCTATATAGGTTAACAGGACACTGTTCTTGCTCCCGACTCTAGTGTATTACATATTGTTACCTTGGTCCACTCTGCCGTCTTCTTCTCTTCCTCCTACACTGCCTATGGAGGCTACAGGCAGGAGATTCTTCCTGGGCACCTGGAAGTATGTTCTCAGTAATGCTTATAAAAGGCCATCTTTCTATAGAAAAACTTCGGTATCAGAAGTAGGACCTCTCTCCTGGGAAAAGTCCTGGGCTCTGGGGCTGGCTCTGCCACCTGCTAGTCACAGGACTTTTAGATAGTCTCCCTGTGTTAGTCTGTTCTTCCATTGCTATAAACACCTGAGACTGGGTAATTTATAGAGAAAGGAGATTTAATTGGCTCACAGCTCTGCAGGCTGTACAAGCATGGTACCAGCATCTGCTCACTTTCTGGGGAGGCCTCAGGGAGCTTTTAATTATGGTGGAAGGTGAAGCAGAAGCAGGCACGTCACATGGCGAAAGCAAAAGCAAGAGGCAGTGGCGGGGGAGGTGCCACATGCTTTTAAACAACCAGATCTCACGAGAACTCACTGATGTGAGGACAACTCCAAGCCATGAAAGATCCACCCCCATGACTCAAACACCTCCCAGCAGGCCCCACCTCCAACACTGGGGGTTACATTTCAACATGAGATTTGGTGGGGACATATATTCAAACCACATCAATCCCTGAGGCCACATTTCCTTGTATGAAAGTAGAAATAATAGCTCTTCTGTCTCTTTCTAAGAACCCTTATGAGGACCAAAGGAAAAACAAATGTTTTGGAACAATAAAGTAGCACAGGGATGTAAGGAATATTTTATTAATGACTTACAGTTATGTCCAGAATGGTAGTTCCTAAACTTCACTGCTGTCTTGACGGATTTTCAATTATCCTTCTCCTAAAAATTCTGCATTATAATTCTTTAAAAGCACAATTTCACAAATTATTGAAAATATATATTATTTACAGTAGCAATGTATCAAATGCCAAGAAACAAATTTAATTAAAGATAGGCAAGACTTTTTACTGAAAACTACAAAACACTAGTGAGAGAAATAAAAGATCTAAATGAATGGGGGATATATACCATGTTTATAAACTGAAAGATTAAATTTTGTTAAAATGTCAGTTTTCCCCCAAATTGATGGTGATGGCTGATTTTATGTGCCAACTTGACTGCACCACAGAGTACCCAGATATTTAGTCAAACATTCTGGGTGTTTCAATGAGGTTGTTTTGGATTAAATTAGCATTGGAATCAGCAGGCTGAGTAGAGCAGATTGCCCCCTCTACTGGTGGGCCTTATCCAATCAGTTAACGGCCTGAATACAATAAAATAGGCGGACCCTCCCACAGGTAAGCGGGAGCTCCTCCTATCTGACTGCCTTGAGCTGGGGCATTGTTTTTGTTGTTGCTGTTTTGGTTTGGTTTGGTTTTGGGTTTTTTTTCCCCTGCCTTTGAACTCAAGCTGAAAGGCCTTAAGCCAACTGGCATTTGCACTAGAACTACGCCATTGGCTTTCCCTGGTTCTCAGGCCTTTGGACTCAGACTGGAACTGCACCATTGGTTCTCCTGGGCCTCCACCTTGCCAGTCACAGATCTTGGTAATTGTCAGTTTCCATAATTGCATAAGCCATTGTTTTATTTCTCTTACTAATGTTTTATAGTCTTCAGTAAAATGTCTTGCCTATCTTTAATTAAATTTGCTTCTTGCATTTGATATTTTGCTACTGTAAATAGTATATAAAATATACTTTCTAAAATTGATATTTTGCTACTGTAAATAGTATATAAAATATACTTTCTAATAATTTGTGAACCTGTGCGTTTAAAGAATTATAATGCAGAATTTTTTGGATAAGGGTAATTATGCACACACATATACATGCCATTGATTCAGAATCATCTGAATCAAGGGACATTTCAAAACCCTTTCTGCTGATATGCCCAGAGTTGAGATTTTACCCAGAAATAGAAACAGACAAATCACAGAACTTTCCTCACCCCGAATCGTAGGCAAAGGTAAGTGGTACAGACAGGAATTGATGAGATGTTGGCAGAGAGGAGATGCTTAGCAGCAAGAAAGCCACAATGAACCTCCCAGTCAATGCTTCACAGGGTGCAAGGCCACGTAAAAAATGAAGGAAAGAAGTCCTTGGCATTTTCCAGACGTAATGACTACATTCACTTTTCCTTAGCCTGAGCAGATAATGGCATCTCTCTTCTTCTTGTTTGGCTTTGCAGATCCACCTGTCTTTATTACACACACTTCTATCATCACAGGAAGATTTTTACAAGTTCATTCATTCAGCCAATAAACACCCATTACCTAACACCCGGCCTGAACATCACAGCACTCCATAAATGCCTCTGTCTCCAGAAAGGGGCATGGAGGAGGACATGACAGCCGCAGAGTGGCTCACCATTCAGAGGACCCAGCTCCCAGGCTGGATGGTTCAGGGAGGCTGCCAGGGAGACACGTCTCAGCTCAGACAAGAAGATGAGGGCAAGTTGGACAGACCAGGGGAGGGGAATGAGCTGGGCTCAAGGGTCTTTTTGGTCATTTCTTTGCATTTCCTAAGGAGTGTGTTTTTTACCTTATCATGTAGACAACTTTCTTCTGTGTTGCTGAGCATAAAGAAATATTTGATAGCTTCCATAAACCTGACAGTTTCCCATGACACTAAGTGTGGGAGGGAAATCCCTAAACTAATAAGTATATGAAATATCATCCCTTCTTTGTGGAATTATGAGCTCATTCATCTCCAAAACAAAATCATATTGAAAGCTTCAGACACATGTAAATGTTGATTTGCCTCCCATTTGTTTCATGATGGCCTTAAACCTAGAATGTGCACTTAAAAATACACCATAATAGAAAATATGGTCAGATCGAAGAGCTAATTACAACACCAATGTAAGGCAACAAAGCTCTCTCTTTGGTAGAGCAGAAAATAAAGCTAAAAACAGTGTTTGTTTGTTTGTTTGTTTGTTTTGTTTTTTGGGTTTTTTTTTAAAACAAAGTCTCACTCTGTCGCCCAGGCTGGAGTGTGGTGGCATGATCTCGACTCACTGCAACCTCCGCATCCCGGGTTCAAGCAATTCTCCTGCCTCAGCCTCCTGAGAAGCTGGGATTACAGGCACTTGCCACCATGCCCGGCTAATTTTTCTATTTTTAGTAGAGACAAGGTTTCACCATGTTGGTCAGACTGGTCTCAAACTCCTGACCTCATGATCCATCCGCCTCAGCCTCCCAAAGTGCTGGGAATACAGGCATGAGCCACTGCACCCGGCCATTTGTTTGTTTTTCATTACATTTATGGTGAGCCCTTTATGTGCAGGACACTGTGTGAAATGCATTTTCTCACTTAAACCCCTAACATGCTGCTGAAGCAGGTACGATAATCCCATTTTACAGATGAACCTGAAGTTCAGAAATGTTAGCCATTTGACCAAAGGGGGCATCTAGAAAGCACTGGAAGTGAGATCCAAACCCACATTTACAACAGTTATTGAGTACTAATTATGTGCCAGGCACTGATCTTAGCACTTTTCAAGTATTAACAGATTTAATCCCCACTGCAATATTACAGGGAGACATTGCTGTCATCTGATTTTAGATAAAGAAATGAGGCAGAGAGAGGTAAAATAATTGGTCCAAAGTCACACATCCCTCTGATTCAATGCCTGAGACAGATCTATGTGCAGCAGAGGGTATGGAAGGTGACATGCAGCTCATCCCTTTCCTCGGGCTGTGGACATTTCAGAATGTCCAGAGTTCACGTAGGAACCCCAAGTTCTACCCTGCTTCTGTACCATTGTGGGAAGTTGAAGCCAAACTTAGTGAAGCCACATGGCTAGCTTGAAACCTGTGGGTCTTCAGGTTTGGCTCTCACCATTAATCTGCACAGAAAAACTGTTTAACCCACCTTCTCCCAAGGAAGGCACCTTTCTGCCAATGATGGCCTCACCTGACACTCTGGTCAGTTTCATAGGCAGTGTTCTAAAAAGCATCTGGGGAAGTACACACAAATGCTTGGCCCATTTCTAGTCCAGTTAAATTTAGCAGAACTGAGTAAATTTTCACACCCAAGGCTGGTGATTAATAGCAAAACGGTTGTGCTCACGTATCACTCATGGCTGGGAAAAAAGAAGTGAAACCTTAAGAAAATACCTCAGAACAACTAACAATAGTTCAAAAACAGAAAAGAAACATAAATTTGTGGGTTCCTACTGTAGCATCAAATGTAATGCTGAGAAATTTTGGAACAACCTAAATAGCCATAGGAAAAAGCAAATTGTGATCCAGAAGTCCATGATTGTCTATGAAGCCATTAACACAGGACATGCACTATACAGATGAAAAACAATGTTTATGATAACGGGAGAAACAAAGTTTCTTTTTTTTTTTTGAGCCAGAGTCTCGCTCTAGTCACCCAGGGTGGAGTGCAATGGCAAAATCTTGGCTCACTGCCCCCTCCCCTCCCGGGTTCAAGAGATTTTCCTGCCTCAGCATCCCGAGTAGCTGGGATTACAGGCACCCTCTACCATGCCCAGCTAATTTTTTTTTTTTTTTTTTTTTTTTTTTTTGGATTTTGTAGTAGAGACAGAGTTTCACCATGTTGGCCAGGCTGGTCTCGAACTCCCGACCTCAGGTGATCCACCCACCTCAGCCTCCCAAAGTGCAGAGATTACAGGCATGAGTCACCACGCCTGGCCCAAAATAAACTTTTGATCAACACTAAAATTGTAATTCTATTAAAAGCTTGTTTTGCAAACAGACTATGATTGCAAAGGACCATTGTTACCAGTGAACAGTAATGTGTCAGGAGGCAGGGTTTTTAAAATGTGTCTTGGTTGGGCACCATGACTCACGCTTATAAATCCCAACACTTTGAGAGGCCAAGGCAGGAGGAATGCTGGAGGCCAGACGTTCAAGACCCGTCTGGCCAAACTTTGGGAGGCCGAGACGGGCGGATCACGAGGTCAGGAGATCAAGACCATCCTGGTTAACACGGTGAAACCCCATCTCTACTAAAAAATACAAAAAATTAGCCGGGCGCGGTGGTGGGCGCCTGTAGTCCCAGCTACTCGGGAGGCTGAGGCAGGAGAATGGCGTGAACCCGGAAGGCGGAGCTTGCAGTGAGCTGAGATCCGGCCACTGCACTCCAGCCCGGGCGACAGAGCAAGACTCTGTCTCAAAAAAAAAAAAAAAAAAAAAAAAAAAAAAAAAAATTCTTAAAATAGCTCAGTGTGATAGCACACGTCTACAGTCCCAGTTATTCAGGAGGCTGAGGCAGAAGGATCCTGAGCTCACAAGTTCAAGGCTTCAGTGAACTACGATACCACTCCAGCCTGGGCAAGAGAGGGGGACTCTGTTTCTAAAAATATATATAAATAAATAAAAGTGTATCTTGACTGCTGTCATAACGTTTGTGAGTAAAACAAGAAAAGCAAGTCTGGCACCAAGTTTGTTGCCCCCAGAGCACGCACATGGCCCTCCCACTCCACTTCCCCTTCATTAGAACATAGTAGTCTTGGCCGGCACGGAGGCTCACGCCTGTAATCCCAGCTCTTTGGGAGGCTAACGACGGCGGATCATGAGGTCAGGAGATCAAGACCATCCTGGCTAACACGGTGAAACCCAATCTCTATTAAAAATACAAAATTAGCCAGGGGCAGTGGCGCACTCTTGTAGTCCCAACTATTCAGGAGGCTGAGGTAGGAGAATTGCTTGAACCAGGGAGGCGGAGCTTGCAGTGAGCCGAGATTGCACCACTGCACTCCAGCCTGGGCGACACAGCGAGACTCCGTCTCAAAAAGCAAAAAACAAAACAAAAAACACAAAACAACAAACAAACAAACAAACAAAAAGATTATAGTAGTCTCCCTTGAAGGCGACAAATCCGGGTCTACTTCCGCGGATGTCTTGCCTTAGCATAGAGGACAGAAAACACATTTATTCAGCACCAACAATGGCCTGGCTTTGGCTTAGGTGAGCTGTTCCTATGCATTATCACCTTGAATGGTGCACACCTGCTAAGTGGAGAGTGGCGTTATGGTCCCACATCCCTAGACAGAGGCTTACTGCCTAGTAAAAGGATGCCCTTAACTTTTGCGTATGCATCTAAAGAGGAGGATTCCCTTTACTTCCCCAGGACCAGCTGCCTCCACGAGAGCAAGTTTAACAATGGTTTGGAAATGAGCTGCCCCTGCATTGCCCCAGGGCCCCCTTCCTGGAGGATTGGCTGTTGGCCAGAGTGGGAAGAGGAAGGAGAGGACGGGATCCAGCTCTGTGGCTTTCCAGCTTCGTGCCCCCCAGGCAAGTTACCTAACCTCTCTGGGCTTCATTTCCTCAACCATCTGAACTATGTGAAATAATATATGTAAAATGCTTAGAACTGGGCTCCACAATGCAACAGCCACTAGCCACATGTGGTTAGGCCAAACTGAGACGTGCTGTAAGTGTAAAAATACACATCGAAGATTTCGTATGGAAAAAGAATGTAGAAAGTATGATTCGTAATTTTATACTGATTACATGAAAAAGTAACAGTATTTTGAATATATTGAGTTAAATAAAATACAGTTGATCCTTAAACAGCACAGTTCCGTTTATATGCAGATGTTTTTCAATAAAAGTTGCACTGAGTGTGCCTGTCTCTCCCACCTCGCCCAGCCCTCCTTCTACCTCTGCCATTCCCGAAACAACAATCCCAACCCCTCCTCTTCCTCCTCCTCAGCCTGCTCAATGTAAAGATGATGAGGATGAAGACCTTTATGAGGATCCACTTCCACTTATTCAATAATAAATATATTTTCTCTTTCTTCTGATTTTCCCAATAACATTCTTTTCCCTAGCTTACTTTATTATAAGAATACAGTATATAAAACGCATAACATATAAAATATGTGTTCATTAATTTTTTATGTTATCAGTAAGGCTTCTGGTTAACAGTAGGCTATTCGTGTTAAGTTTAGGGGGAGTCAAAAGTTATACATGAATTTTCTTTCTTTTTCTTATTTTTCAGAGTCTACTTTTAGAAAATATACATGGATTTTCAACTTCAAAGAGAGCTAGTGCCCTTAACCCCTGTGTAGGTCTATATTGTTTAAATTAATTTCATCTGTTTCTTATTTTTTTAAAAAAAATAAATTTTATAAAAATAATAATAGAGACAGGGTGTCGCCCAGGCTGGTCTCCTACTCAAGTGATCCTCCTGCCTCAGCCTCCCAAAGTGCTGGAATTACAGGCATGAGCCACCACGCCTGGCCTCTTTTTGCTTTTTTAATGTGGCTATTACAAATTTGAAAACTATGTATGCAGCCCACACATGTGGCTTGCTTTCTATTTCCATTAGATAGCACTGGCTTAGAACACAGTTCTGCACAATGTTACTTCTTTATTTGTCTGTCCCCACTCACTGGTCAGCATTGTCTCAGTATTGTCAGCACTGTCTAAAATCCTTCCTTTTTTTTTTTTTTTTTTTTTGAGAAAATCTCACTCGGTCCTACGCTGGAGTACCATGATTCCGTCGCAGCTCACTCCAGCCTCAATCTCCCAGGCTCAAGTGATCCAATCACCTCAGCCTCCTGATTAGCTGTGACTACTGGTGTGTGCTACCACACCCGGTTATTTTTTTTTTTTTATTTTTTGAAAAGACAGGGTCTTACTATGTTACCCAGGCTGGGCTCAAACTCCTGGACTCAAGTAATCCTCCTACCTCGGCCTCTCAAAATATTGGGAGGCATGAGTCACCGTGGCTGGCCTAAAACCCTTAATCTTTAGGCTAGGTGAGTTCCTTTTCCTTTCCAAGCCTCAGTTTACCATTCTGAGACAGATGATGAAGAGCAGAATAGGAACTAGACTTAGAATCAGAAGACTGGGCTCCAGCCCTCATTCTACCATTACTAACTAGATGACCTTTAGCATGTCATTTCATCCAGTGACAGTTTTGTCACTTACAAAACAGGGGGGCAACACCCTGGGCGTTGCATGAGATAACACGTGTGACAGTGCTTGATAAATGCAAAGGACTATAAAGATGAGGAGGAAGTAGCGTCACATGCCCAGGCAGGACTGCCCAGCCTCCTCTGATAGTCCATGCCTCCCATTTTCTATTATTACTTAACTATTTTCCATGTCTCCTGTCTCTAAAACCAAATTTCCCCAAGAATACACTTCTTCCTTCCCACCTGCCCGCCTCCAACATAGCCAAAGCGCAGTGCTCCAGACAGAGCCCCTCGAACCGCCACACACACCAAGTGTGCTGTGTGAAGTGGTCACGAAGAAACTCAAAGTGGAGATGACCTTGGAAACAAACTGGCAATACAAAGTGGAAAGTGGGTCCACATTCCAGGGACCCAAGCAGAGTACCAGTGTAGCAGGGACCCAAGCAGAGTACCAGTGTAGCAGGGACCCAAGCAGAGAGGGGCAAGAAGCAGGGCTCACGTAGGTAGTGGCCAACAGGAAGGACTCTAGCGTACAGACGTTTGCACAACAGGAGAGCAGAAAGGTATGCATGAGCCTGGAATTCTGTAGCACTTAAAGCAAAGAAAACATCAGGGTATGATGTACGGTGGGCCACCTATGAGATGGGCCCTGTCACCAGAGATACCTGGTTGGTAGGTCCTTCCACAGATGGAACGCTGTTGCCTTCTTGCCTTTGCTACTTCAGGTTCTCCAGCTCACCCATGATCCACTCAAGCATGTGTGCCGTAAGTTCTTGGAGCTTAAGTACTACCTGCAGCAAATGCACAACCCTCCACTATGTGCACAGAGGCTTGTGAGAGAAGAAGCTCCTGTCTCACAACATGCTGTTCCTATTTTTAGCCAGGAAACAACTCCTAACCACCCACACGCTACCTCCTTGCAAGGCCACAAAGCATGAAAAGCACAAAGCTATGCCATCGTGTAGGTAACCGAGTGGGCTTTTCTACCTCATAACATGTTCCTTCCTAATTCCAAAATAAGATCCGGATTATCTCTAGTTAAGCTAAGCTGCAAACTCTGACTGTATCAAAAACGCAATTGTCTATCTGAACGGCCCAGGAAAAGCCAATACACAAAGCTTCTTGGGTGAAGATCTGAAGTCAAGGCTTCTACAGCCGACTAGTCCTTCAAATATTACTGCTATTCAATATACTGGTCCTTCGAATAGACCTGCATTCAAATATTTAAAGAGAAAAAAAGAATCTCAAAATATCTTATTCTTATTTAAAAAGACAAATGATCAGGAAGCAGCTGTTTGTGAGAGGAATGGTACATGCGATGGGAATAAATACGCGCCGATAATATGGCTGCGGCATCTGCGGGCCTGTGTCTACCTGTGCACACAGACACAGTGCAGCCACACACCTCACCCAAAGACTATATCTCAAATCAGTGATCTCTCCCATGGGAAGCTATTGATTAAAAGCATTCATTAAACAATCTTTTTTTTTTTTCTGAGACAGAGTCTCAATCTGTCACCCAAGCTGGAGCACAGTGGCATGATCTCGGCTCACTGCAGCCTCTGCCTCGCCAGCTCAAGCTATTCTCCTGCCTCAGCCTCCCGAGTTGCTGGAATTACAGGCATAAGCCACCATGCCCAGCTAATTTTTGCATGTTTAGTAGAGATGGGGTCTCGCCATGTTGGCCAGTTTGGTCTCAAACTCCTGACCTCAGGTGATCCTCCTGCCTCAGCCTCCCAAAGTGCTGGGGTTTTAGGAGTGAGCCACCATGCACAGCCTGCATTTTAATAATTTTTTTTTTTTTTTGAGGCAGTCTCGTTCTGTCGCCCAGGCTGGAGTGCAGTGGTGCATTCTTGTCTCACTGCAAGCTCCACCTTCCAGGTTCAAGCCATTCTCCTGCCTCAGCTTCCCAAGTAGCTGGGAACACAGGTACAAGCCACCACGCCCAGCTAATTTTTGTATTTTTAGTAGAGACAGGGTTTCACCATGTTGGCCAGGATGGTCTCGATCTCCTGACCTCATGATCTGCCCGCCTTGGCCTCCCAAAGTGCTGGGATTACAGGCGTAAGCCACCACGCCCGGCCCATTTTAACAATCTTAAAGTTCTTACCAATCTATTGCACTTGGATTTTATCTGGATCCTAATTTGAATACACAACCTACTTTAAAACTATACACACCCACATCTATACACATACACATACACACGCACACTAATATATACACATACACGCATATATGTAATAATTGAGGAAAATTGAATATTGACGCCATACCTGGTATTAAGGAATATTTACTTATTTGAATGTGATAATAGTATCTTGTCGTTTTTATTTTTAAAGGTTTTTTTTTTTTTTTTTTTTTTTTGAGATGGAGTCTTGCTCTGTTGCTCAGGCTGGAGTGTGTAGTGGCGTGATCTTGGCTCACTGCAACCTCCGCCTCCTGGGTTCAAGCAATTCCCCTGCCTCAGCCTCCTGAGTAGCTGGGATTACAGGCACCCATCATGCCTGGCTAACTTTTGTGTTTTTAGTAGAGATGGAGTTTCGTCATGTTGGCCGGGCTGGTCTCAAACTCCTTAGCCACCTTGGCCTCCCAAAGTGCTGGGATTCCATGCGTGAGCCACTGCACCCGGCCTGTTTTTAAAGGGTCTCTGTCTTTTAAATACACGTAGAAAAACTGAAATATCTACAGTAAAAATGAAAAAATAAACAGCTGAATTCGAAGTCAGTTAAAACAACATCTTATTTTGTATGACTATTCATGTGCAGTAAATGAAAGTTAAACAAACAAAAAGTCCCCCCACTTTGAATCACCTATGAGGTACAGAATATATGGTCTGTTTATACAGGCCTGAACACTCATGTAAAATTCACTCAGTGAATCTAACACAGCTGCGTTAGACTCCAGCCCTGAAAGGGATCAGGATGTGCAACAGAAGAAGTAATTATCTTCAGTTTACCACCATGTTACATTAAAAAGACAAACATTTAAATACTGGGATCGCACCTGGCCCCACAAGCTGCTCACCCTAGAAACTGAGAGAAGTCTAATTCATGTCTCCGCACCTGCACTTGTGGGCTTTCAGCTGACCAAGTGGCTGTCAGAACTGTGTGGTTTTGTTTTTTGATTTCAATTGGCGCGACTCTGTCTCCTGGGTTTACGCCATCTCTCTCAATCTCAATTACTCTGTCTTTCTCTCTCAATCTCTTCGTTTTGAAAAAGTTGCTGAGTAGAGCTGAATCGACATATTTTTCTCCTCCAAGGTGAAGCTGTACTAGGCCTCTACTACTTGAGCTGATATTTAAGGACTGAAGACAATCTCATCTCAACACATAGAAATACATGGAAGGCAAGGAGCCTGCCGAGTCCTTCAGGCCACAGAGACCCTCTCTGATGAGGAAGTAGAGCCACATCTACCTACATGCAGCAGCAGAGAGCCTAGCATTCAATCGTTATTATGATTATTATCATTCTCATCACTGTTACAAGTATCACACAAAGTAATGTGCTAGGTTCTCTCTTTTATTGTAAATCTTCTGAACAACCCTGTGGGTTGATTATTTTACAGGTGAAGAAGCTGAAGCTCAGAGGAAGCAAATGATTTTCGAAAGACCACACAGCTAGAAAGTGACAAAGCCAAACTTCCAATCTAGTTTCCCAGGCCCACCCTTTCCTTTTCTAGCATGCTGCTACCTCTGGGTGGAAAGAAGGCCTTGAAGGCACAGTTATCTACCTAGGCCTCTTATTTTTCTAAAACATAAAAATAAATAAATTTAAAAACCCTGTCAAGTTATCTCACTGCGAAGCAGAGAAAAACCACACCCCGTGATCCCAAGGGGGAGCTTCTGCAAGTCCGCGCCACTGTTCAGTTTCGCTTCCAGCGTCTCTGGCCACCATTGTCTTCCATCTCACTAACTTGCTTGAGAGAACAGGACAAGACATGCATGACTTTTTTGTTCAGAATGAAAGATGTACAGGTGACCCTATGCCAAAAACGGGAAATAATTTTCTTTAAATCTTAACTCCATCAGCTTATTATGGCCCCTTAGGAACCACACTGGATGTTTATGAGAGTGAACTGTCAAAGGATGTGCTCTGCCCAAGGGCCACCAAACAGGGACCACAGGGACCCCACCAGCAGTGTGCCCTCTAATTAGATTCCTTTATGAACTTGTTATTTCAACTCCTCATGCAGGTGTTTATCAAGTACCTGCAAAGGCAGCCCCCACCCGAAGCTAGACGCATTGGGGACACAAACACTCAAGTCAGAGTTGCAGCCCACAGCTATCGCCAGGAGACAGAGGAGGGGAGTGATGGGAGGGATTGGGGAACGGCTGTCCTCTGTCACAGGATCTAGCTGCTGTCATCCCAGGAAGGACTGCATGGGACAGGCAGTGTTAGGCAAGTTAGTAAACAGTTTGCCTCATAAACGCTGACCAGCAGTGGAAACTATCTGACCTGGATAAATAGTGGACTGTGAGCACCTTAGGGGCAAGGACCACAGACCACGTCTAATTTGCTTTTGTATTCTAAAAAAAGTAGGCCTCAAGTATTTTGTTGTTGTTGTTGTTGTTTTTGAGACAGAGTCTCACTCTGTTACTCAGGCTAGTGTACCATAGCGAGATCTTGGCTCACTGCAACCTCCCAGGTTCAAGGGGTTCTCCTGCCTCAGCCTCCCGAGTAGCTGAGATTACGGGCGCCCGCCACCACATGCAGCTCAATTTTTGTGTGTTTTTAGTAAAGATGGGTTTCACCATTTTGGCCAGGCTGTTCTTGAACTCCTGACCTCAGGTGATCCACCCACCTCGGCCTCCCAAAGTGCTGGGATTAAAGGCGGGAGCTACCACGCCCCGCCATATTGTTTTATTTATTTATTTTTTAAGGTCATGATTGTATGAGTCCATTCTCACACTTCTGTGTGAGAACTGCCAGAGACTGGGCAATTCATAAAGGAAAGAGTTTTAATTGACTTGCAGTTCCACATGGCTTGGGAGGCCTCAGGGAACTTACAATTATGGTGCAAGGCAAAGGGGAAGCAAGGCACGTTCCTCCCAAGGAGGCAGGAGGAAGTCCCAGACACTCATAAAACCATCAGATCTTGTGAGAACTCACTCACTATCATCAGAACAGCATGGGGGAACCGCCCCATGATTCAATTACCTCCACCTGGTCTCTCCCTTGACACGTGGAGATCATCGGGATTACAATTCAAGATGAGATTTTGGGTGGGACACAGCCACACCGTGTCAGTGGTCACGTACTACGTTTAGAATTTTGCAAGGTATTTATGGCGGAATACTGAAACTGTTCTCACGTACCACAGCAGAGTCTGAAGGGCTCAGTTCGAAGAACTGGATTCCCAACCTCGGGATCAATTTGGCCATATGAGAGGTCAGCTGAAGATGAGGGAGATTGGCGACAATAACATGGTATGCTATCCAAAAATCCTCTCAAACAGTTGGACCCACTGATAACCCCAAAGATGATGGGCAGGTTACCCTCTGTCCTCAGAAGGGAGGGGAGGTGGCTGGGGAAAGGATTCCAACTTGAGTTCTATTGTGGGAAGGTGAGAGAGTCAGGCTCTGTGGCTCAGTGGAACTTATTTCTGCCCACAAGCTCAACATCTCCACCTCTGCCCCCCGCAGTGGAGTTGTGAGAGCAAAGGAGACAAGGTGAACTGCCATCACCCCAGAGGACCAGTACGGGATGAGGCCAGCTGGTGAATCACCCATGCTCCCAAGGAACCCCCACCACAGGAACACACACCTCCACTGATGAGACCCGGAGAGGCCACAGGAGACAGTCCCTTGGGAGGGTGAGTGAAATGGCCTGTATCAGTCCATCCAGGGAGGAACCAGAGACACCCTTTGACTCAATAGGTGGGAAGAACCAGGAAGTCTGACATAAAAAGTGTGTCAAATAAGAGGTAGTTTAGTATCAGGAGTCAAAGCCTCCATGATCCCCAGTCTGAGTTAGGAACCCTTCCCTGGGCTCCCACAGCACCCTGTACAGACCCCAAGACAGCGCCCCTCACAGTTTCTCTGTCTGTTTCCTCTATTAGGGCATGACCTTTCAGAGAATTAGGAACCACCCTAGCCTTCTCCAAAGCCCAGGCACCTACCACACCGCTAGGCCCAGGCTGGGTCCTAAGAAATGCCTTTTGTATGCCCTAAACAAATGAATCATGAATGAGGTATCTATGGGAGAACCACACTCCACCCAAGGGAAAATAAATACCTGGCCTGGCTGAAAAGTCAAACCACAGCAAGTCCAAGAGAAGGCAATTAGCTAGGTGCTATCTGTCTCTCCCACATCATAAACGAAAGGCTTCAGTGGAAAAATCCTCACCACAAGAGAAAAAGAAAAAAGTCAGTTAGCAAGCACCAAGCACAAAGGGCAGAAGCCTGTCGAGGTGATTCACACCAATACTGTGAAACCCGGCCCAGCGATCTGCAGATGACCTGGAAGCAGGGGTGGAGGAGGTGGGGAGGCAGACAAGCATGAGAGGGAGTGATAGAGAACTTACTGGAACAAGCATCTAGGTCAGCCGCTCCTGGGTAATGCGAGAAGCTGGTTTATATCTTTTTTTTTTTTCGCTTTTTTGAGATGAAGTTTTGCTCTTGTTGACCAGGCTGGAGCGCAATGGTACAATCTCAGCTCACTGCGACCTCTGCCTCCAGGATTCAAGCGATTCTCCTGCCTTCTACCTCCTGGTTTATATTCTTTACTGAAATTTTTTAGAGGAAATTAAAAAAAAGAGCATCGTATGGTCTAAGAGGGAGGGATGGGAGAAGGCGGCTGGGGTTGACATAAGATAGAGAACTCTCCTCAGCCCTGGCCAAGGAATTCTTCACACCAAGTAGCTACCCACAGACGACTGAATATAGTCATCAAGTCTATCAATAGTCTATGCCTATCATCACAAATATTAACACCACTGACTGAACAGGAACACGTGCTAGTGCTATACTGCTGGGCAGTTTCTCTCGCTCTAATGATCATTAAGAACCTGGCAGGTGGAAATGAGTCGCCTGCATTCAATAGATAGAGATGAGAAGCTTTAGGCCAGGCTTGGTGGCTCATACCTGTAATCCCAGCAATTTGGGAGGCCAAGACGGGCCTATCACTTGAGGTCAGGAGTTCGAGACCAGCCTGGCCAACATGGTGAAACCCTGTCTCTACTAAAAATACAAAAATTAGCCAGGCATGGTGGTGCGTGCCTGTAATCCCAGCCACTGGGGAGGCTGAGGCAGAAGAATCGCTTGCACCTGGGAGGCAGAGGTTGCAGTGAGCTGAGATCACACCACTGCACTCCAGCCAGGCTGACAGAGCAAGGCACAGCCTAAAAAAAAAAAAAAAAAAAAAAAACTTTACATGAAGAACTAAGCCACTTGCCCAAGGCCGTGGAGCTGGTACAAAGCTAGGATTCAAACCAACTCATCTAACTCCAAAGCCTGTGGCTACAGCACCCTGAGGAAAGACTGCCCCTACAGATAAGGTTGGATAAGGAAGGGTTCCTATGTTGACCGGGACCTTGCTGAAGCAGTGCTGGAAGGACATCCAGGAGGTCCACAGGGTCCCCAAGATCCCTTGGGGGAAGATATGCAAAATCAAATGCCCTCAGTTATTCGGCTGTTTCTCAAATAGTAAATGCGACGTGGTGGGCACCTTGAAATACGAATTATCTTACATAAACTCAAACTGATATGTTCTCTATGCTGACAGCAAGTCAAATACAGAAAGATTTTAATCATTAGCTTTGCATCCAAAGCTCAAGTTTTCTACACTGTCAGCTCCCATTAGCCTGCCAACAACGTTATCCAGGTTCCCTTGAACATGGTGCGTAGGGCTTCCTGCTCTCTGAGGCCCAGCATCACACCATCACAGCTAGAAAAGATCTTAGTGGACACCAGCCCAATCCTCGACCGAATGAATAAAAATTTCCCACTCAATAGCAACAAACAGTGGCCAGCCAGCATCTACTTCCACATCTGTATTAATGATAATTCTCCTTTCAAGACAGCCTGTCAGCAGAGAGCCAAATATTAATTATGAAAATTTTTTATACGTTGGACCGAACTCTTTCCCCATTCCCCTAAGCATCCATTCCTGGTTCTAACAAATGTCTGTTCTTTTTTCCATAAAACAATCTTTTAAGACTATGGCAGTCTTCTAAACCTTCTCTTTTTCAAGCAAAATAGTCTCAGTCTTTGCATCATTCTTTAGATAACATGGTTTCTGAATCTCCTAACTTTTCTGTTTATTGTCCTCTGGGCCTATTTCCATTTGCCCACCTCACTCTTAAAAGAATGACAGTAAGCTCAGTTCCAGGTGTGACCCGACTACTATAAAACAAGAGGAATGACTACACCTCTATGATGCAAATACTAAAAGCTTCTGGTTAGTTTTTAGTAGCTTCATGTCAGTGATTCTCACTTGGTTGAAATCAGGTGCACTAGCCTTTCTTTTGTTTTTGTTTTTTTTTTTGACACAGGGTCTGGCTCTGGCTCTGTCACCCAGGCTGAAGTGCAGTGGTGTGATCTCAGCCCACTGCAACCTCCACCTGCTGAGCTCAAGCCATCCTTCCACCTCAGTCTCCTGAGTAGCTGGGAATACAGGCTCACACCACCACCTCCAGCTAATTTTTGTATTTTTTGTAGAGATGGGATTTCACCATGTTGCCCAGGCTGATCTCAAACTTCTGACCTCAAGAGATTCCCCCCACCTCAGCCTCCCAAAGTACTGGAATTACAGAGTGTGAGCAACTGATAGCCTCACTATCTTTTCTTAGGCCAAGTCCTAATCCTTAGCCCCGCCAATGCCACCCCACCCCCACACCCCACCCACACACACTGCCTGGCTTAACCACTGGTATTTGGAGCCGACAGCTAGGTCTTTACATTTACCTTGGTGCAGCCTGTCTTTCTTCACTCAGTCCTTACTCTAGGCTGTTAAGTTTACAGGGAATCTTGATTCTGGCATATACAATATTTTCTACCCCTCTCAGCTTCAAATTTTCTGTAAATGTGATCAACAAGCCCTTTATGTGTTCATCTAAATCACAGGTTCGAGCTGAGGAGAGGCACTATCCCCATGACCAACACAAATGATCACCCTTTAGTGACAGTTCTAGAAGCACTACATGTAAACCAATTGAACCACCATCCAGTCCACATTTACCATCTCGTCTACGAGAACAGAAATCCTGTTACTGAGGATACAAAGATGTTCACTGTCTAATAGAAGAGCTTTCAGTTAATTACCACCACAGTCAATGTCAATTAAAGGTTATGCTTCTGTATCATACAAAAATGCCTGACCACTGAGGAGATACTTGGGATGGTCTTTAACATATAGGCTATATGGCCGTATATAAATTTTACTGTGCAGACACCACAAAGAGGAACTAAAGCAGAGGTACAAGAAGCTAGGCATGACTGCCAACTGGGAAATGGTTACCTTACACCATGAGACATCATGGATAGAGAAAAACTAAAGTGCTTTTAAATATGGGCCCCATAACTCTATGTCTCAAGTTCCAGCATAAGCAGCAGCAGCAGAAACATATTTATTTCATGATAATAGTAATTCCCTTAAATATCATAGTTATCGCTTGTTGAGTACTACCAAGTGCTATGCATTTTACGTAGGTCATCTCTGTTACTTCCTGATACAGTTGGCTTATAATTATTCCTTTTGAAAATTTAAATTACATTTCTCTCCCCCTACGTTTCTCCCATCTCCGTAAGACCTTGAGGACCTTCAACAGCACTTCAGCAAAACACATTTTCAAGTTTCCTCAGGTAATTCATTCAACCAACCAACTATCCCTTAGATAAATAAATATTTCTCAAATTCTCCTAAGAATAAGACACTATGCTGGGTGCTGGGGAATCTGGCTGACTTTAAGCAACTACATTTCTTGGCTTTATTTCTTATGGGCTATGGGCTTCAATTTTCTCCCCCAAAGGCTTGTTCTATCTTTTCTTCCCATTGTTAGCTGTGGACCTTGGGTAGGTTACCTAAAACACTGACATAACGCCCTTCACCTGATAAGGAAGGTGGTAAGGTATGTATGTGCCTAGTGTAGTTCCAGGGATATAAGATACTTACTAACCTTAGGGGCTGTTTCTTTCTTCTTTCTTTCTTTCTGCTTTCTTTCTTTCCTGTCTTCCTTCCTTTCTTTCCTTTCCTTTCCTTCCCTCCCTCCCTCTCTCTTTTTCTTTCCCTCCCTTCCTTCCTTCCTTCCTTCTTGCCTTCCTTCCTTCCTTTCTTTCCTATTTAGTCTGCCTGACTTTCCTCAGAAAAGGTAAGAATAAAATAGAAGTCAATTGTTCTGTTTTCCCCCAGGACATCTGTGAACATTACATCATTTGCCACCATTACGGAACTAAGCCTCTATTCGCTGTATATCACTTTTTTTAAAAAGGAAAGAAAGAAAAACTTTGGTTCTGAGTATGTTCAGCAAGTCACGGTTTCTTGTTTTTCTTTTTCTCCTGACACGATTCTTTCTATAAAATCCAAAGGAAATGACCTTAGATCATTTAAATCCAACTTTCAGAGAGGTGGCTCGACTTGCTGTAATGGATCTGATTTGACATCAGGTTCTTCTGATCGCAAGTCCAGGGTCTTTCCGCCTCATTTGGCCAACTCTCTTGTCCCCTTGCTTCCCCAGACTCACTGTGATATTCCCTTACCTCCATCCAGAACTCAGATAACACGTCACTCTAGTCACCCTGAAGATTCACCTCTTGAAAACATAATCGCCATGCAGTAAAGAGGAAACCAAAATAGAACCACATACAGCTGCTCAAAGTGCTAAAGAGCATGTCACTAAGGAGAAAAAGACATCACTAGCCAAAGGCAAGTGGATCAAAAAGCAACCCCCCACATAGGACATTCTTGTTATTTTGTTGTGGTGGTGGCGGTGGTGGTCATTGTTGCTGTTGTTGATACAGGGACCTGTCTAAATTCTACAGTATTTAATATTGTATTCGACAAACATTTATTGTTGAATATTTATTGAATACAATATTCAACACTATGTGCCAGGCATGACAGAGGCTTGAACTGAGTAGGGACTCTTTGGTATGAACCAGATAGAACTTGCACGATGTTTCACAAGCTGGTTTGGATGTTATTAGCTTACTGTGTCATTTCCCCAATCCCTACTCACACCCAAAAGATGATATTTTGTAGAGCTTAAAAAAAAAAATACCTCAAACAAATCACTTCCTCAAACAGCAACCTAATCTCTCCTTCCTTATGGCAGGGTATCTTGACTTGCTTACACTTGCTTACACTTCCCCACTTTCCAATGGTTCCTTAAATAATTGAAGTCAGCTCACATCATTCCACTGAAACTGCCTTTCTAATTGCAAAATCTAAAGAGTCCTTTCCAATACTTACTTCAAACAGGCCTCTCTGGGTCTTTTTCAAACTCCCTCCCACTAATGCCTTTCAGGCATCCTCCCCAGCTTAGCCTCCTCTGGGACCAACTTCCTGCCAGTCCCAAAATGCCCACACACACAGGGAGGATTCTCGCCTCCACATGGCCAGCCCCCAGTCACATCTCCCTCAGACTCGACCTCAACTTTTTTTCGTTTTCTTTTTCTTTCTTTCTTTCTCTTTTTTTTTTTTTTTTTTTTTTTTTTTTTTTTTTGAGACAGGGTCTCACTCTGCCACCCAGGCTGGAGTGCAGTGGTGCAGTATCGGCTCACTGCAACTTCCACCTCCCAGGCTCAAGCAATCCTCCCTCCTCAGCCTCCTGAGTAGCTGGGACTACAAGCACACTCCACCGTGACCAGCTAATTTTTTTTTTCCTTTTTGTAGACACGGGGTTTTGCCATGTTTCCCAGGCTGATCTCGAACTCCTGAGCTCCAGATGCACCCACTTTGACTTCCCAAAGTGCTGGGATTACAGACGTAAGCTATTGTGCCTAGCCTCAGACCATATCCTTTCAAAAATGTTTAAAGTAGATACCTGCACAAAAGCTTTATATTCTACACTTATACTCACTTTAAAAAAAATGTATTAAACATTTGCTAAGTGCTAAGTATAATTCTTAGTGCATAGGCTACAACAGTGAATAACTCAGATGAAGATCAAATCCTTAGAGTTTTACATACTAGCAGAGGGAGACACTAAGAACCATAAATATAACAAATCAAAAAATTAGTATCTTAAAAGATGCTAAGTGCTCAGAGAACAAAGTAGAGCAGAGTACAAGAAAGGGCAAATTGGCCCAGGCGCGTTGGCTCATGTCTGTAATCCCAACACTTTGGGAGGCTGAGGTGGGCGGATCACTTGAGGTCAGGAGTTTGAGACCAGCCTGACCAACATGGTGAAACCCCATCTCTACTAAAAATACAAAAATTAGCCATGTGTCATAGTGGGCACCAGTAATCCCAGCTGCTCAGGAGGCTGAGGCAGGAGAATCACTTGAACCTAGGAAGTGGAGGTTACAGTGAGCCGAGAATGCATCACTGCACTTCAGCCTGGGTGACAGAGCGAGACCCTAGCTCAAAAAGAAAGAAAGGGAGAGAGAGAGAGGGAGAAAGAAAGAAAGAGGGGATTGGAAGTACTGGGTTGAGGTAGGTTTCCATTTTCAAAAGGGCAGTCAGAGGAGACCTCACTGAGAAGGGGACATTTGAACAAACAGTTGAAGATGGTGAAGGAATGAGTCCCACAGTATCTGCGGAAGAGTGTTTGCCACAAGGCTCAAGGCAGGAGTGCACGGATGTACACTGGTTGGAAGGAAAGGAACAAGGAAGAGGATACATGGAGACAGTGTCCCGGAGGAACAAACAACGACCCTGGGGAGGTGGAGGAGACTGGGCAGGGCCTTTGAGGTCTTGGCAAGAACTCTGGCTTTTAGCAAATAAAATAGGAGCTGCTGCAGGAGGCTGAGCAGAGGAACAACTGGATCTGACTTAATACGCCAGAATTGCTCAGGCTGCCATGTGGGAACAGGAATAGGAGACAGGGACAGTAGCAAGGAGACAGTAGTAGTCCCAGAGAGAGATGCTCATGGCTTAGACCAGGTGGTTGCAGTGGAGGTGGTGAGAAGTGGGTATATTTTAGATGTGCTTTGAAAATCATGCCTGATATTTTAGATGTGAGTGTGAGAGAGAGAACAGTCAAGGATGATTCCAAGGGTTGGAGCCCAAGCAACTAGATGGATGGTGCTACTTTAACGGAAAAAGAGGAGACAAAGGAAGAGCAGACCTGCGAGCAGAAGAAATCTGGAGTCCAGTTTTGGATGTTCTGAGTTTGAGATGAGACTGTCAAACAGAGCGTAAAGTAGGAAGCCTGACAGGAAAGTCTAGAGGTCAGGGAGAAGGTGTAAGGTGGAGATACACATTTGGGAGTTACCAGCATGAGAGCTTCTCGGATGTTCTTGACCAGATACTGGAATTTTTCTCCACCCAGCTGCATGACTGTTTACTCTGGAGCAAGGATTCCTGGGCGTAAACCTAACTCTTCCACTCCTCAGAAGTCTGATCTTGGACAGGCTGCTCAACTGCCCTCAGTGTCTGTATCCTCAAAAGTGCCTACCTCTTTTACTATGAGGAAAAAATGAGGCAATTCATGTTAATTACCTCACACATAGTAATAAGCACTCCCTATATATTAACCATGATAATCCCCTCCCTCCCTCTCTCCACCTCTTACTATCTTGCTAAGCTTGGTATCTTCAACTTTCCTTTTTTCTCACCTCATATTCAACTCATCTCTCACCCTGAGTGCTCCTGGATCACTGTCCAGGCCAGTACCTCACTGCCCCTAGAGCAATCCCATGAACCATGTTGATTCCAACTGAATAGGTCACAAGCTTCTATTTCTACTCTCAGAATATTTCTTAAATCTGTCTCCCTCTCTTTGTTTTCTCATTGTTTCTCATCTGAGTTCCCAATAAATTGTACTTAAATCTCAATTATATTCTAATCAAATTAAAATGTCATTTTAATTTGCCTACATGTCTGTCTTCCCTTAAAACTGTAAGCATTTCAACTGCTAAGTAATAATTATCACTGTATCCCTAGCATCTTTATGTCCAGTGCCCAAACCATGGTAACTATCCAATAAATATTTGGTGAATGAATGAAAACATTTTATTGGCTAATTATTACCTGCTAGACACTCTGTGAAATTAAAATACAACCATCACTACCACATAAACTACAATTCCTGCCCACAAAGAGTTTTGAGAGACAAACTTAGCATACCTGAGGCAGAAAACAAAGCAGCCAAATAAATGTAATTAGATTACTATTAAAAAGAAAGAATTGGGGCCAAGTGCAGTGGCTCACGCCTGTAATCCCAGCACTTTGGGAGGCCGAGGCGGGTGGATCACCCGAGGTCAAGAGTTCAAGACCAGCCTGGCCAGCATGGTGAAAACCCATCTCTACTAAAAATACAAAAATTAGCTGGGTGTGGTGGTAGGCGACTGTAATCCCAGCTACTTGGGAGGCTGAGGCAGGAGAATCACTTGAACCCAGTTAGCGGAGGTTGCAGTGAGCCAGGATCACGCCATTGCACTGCAGCCTGGACAACAAGAGCGAAACTCCATCTCAAAAAAAAAAAGAGAGAGAGAATTATACATAGATACTTTTCAATTTATGATGCCATTATATCTGGATAAATCCATCCTAGTTAAACTTAGGGTATGTTCCCTTTGGTCTCAAGTTCAAGGTTGATTAAATGATACACGGTACATGCTCCCTTCCTCTCACTTCCTGTACTCAGTTGTCATCACTCCCCAAAAGTAGTCAAATTCCTGGCCCTCAACATCTTTGCCATACAGCCCCATAGTTGCAGATACACATTCCCCCTAACTGTCTGCCATGATTCTTGGCATTACTAGATCCTCACTGAGAATCTTGGGGAACCAACAATCTATCTTACTAAGAAATGACTTGATTAAGCTCATGCTTATCCACATTTAAAAAGGTTAGGAATGATTTCAAATGTGAATGTAGGGATCTGCCACCCTCCAGTCAGGGTAACCAATCTCTAAATTTCTTCCTCACCAAAAAAGGAAGGACTTCCTATTATTCTAATGAGGCAAAATGGTATAAGCATAGTAAGTGTTCATTTGTGAGCTACACAGACCTAGGTTTGAAGTCCAACTCTACTGCTAACCTAAGGAAATCTAGTTGAATTTTCTAGGCCCATGTATTCATTTGTGAAACAATACCAGTGTGACCTGTATCATAGTGTGACTACTATCATAGAGTTGGTAGGAGAATTCAATGAGAAAATACATGTAAAGCATCCAGCACACAATCCCTGTGCACAGTAGCAGCTATTACTATGGATTCTATCCCAGATAATCATGGTCTCAGTAAAGGAGGTATTCAAGGGTGATCTTTCAGTGGGTTTCCTTCAGCTTTAAGCCGTGTCTTATAAAGTGCTTTTAGTCTACGAGAAAGCTGCTGCTGAGTTTTGTCATCAAAGCTGAGGTTGGAAATAGGTCAATGGACCAGGGTTGAGTCTTTCTCCCAGCTCTGATGGGACAATATTTCCTGACTGCCTTCAGTAATTTATATGCCCACAAATGGACCTTGAGAATTCAAAAATAAGACAAGCCTTGGAATGCTAATAAGAGATAACAAGACATCATCAGTCCCCGAGGAAAATGAAGTGCTTTAGTACTTTAGTGGCATGACAGGGGATCTACATGCTCTGAAGCTACAGAGAAGACTTCAGTGCAGGTTACCCAGGGTACGAGGCAGTAGTGATGGCCCTAAAATATCTGCTGTCTTCTACCTCTGCCATCCCTCTGTTAAAGCAAATGAGAAGGAGACCTTTAGCCTGAGGTCGTCTCCATAACCAGAGCTTCTACATAAGCAAACCAAAATCCAATTCAATGTAAGCAGTAAAATGAAACTAGAGGTTTCATCAATTAGAAACCACCAACTAACTTCTAACTAGGGTCTTCCCATGCTAATAAAATATATTTTCTTAGTCTTCTTTTCATGTTCAGCCTACAAAAGCTCACTGTCCTCGCTGCTGCAGCAGAGCTCCCTGAACCTCTTCTGGTTCGGAGTGCTGCCCAATTCATGCATGGTTCTTTGCTCAGATAAACTCTGTTACATTGATTTTGTCTAAAGTTTTTCTTTTTAACACCTCCTACCTTCTTCCTTACTTTGCAGAGCTGCTCTACTCCACCTCTTCTAGAATATTAACACACCCAAAGCCCTCCTCAGTGCACAAATGCCCTCTGAAGCCTGCATGTATACAGCAGACACTGACTGAGGACTGGGTCCTTGAAGAACAGCTCAGGCATCACACCCACACATGACGGCACTGATTGCTTGACCACTAGTGACAGGGACCTAAAAAGGCACTCATCCTATTTGCAGATAGTTTTGAGTTTAGAGTATCAGAGTATAGATTCATTGATCCAGGATCTACTTCCCCTTGACTTCTATCTTTTTTATTTTTCATTTATTTATTTATTTATTTATTTATTTATTTATTTATTTTTGAGATGGAGTCTCTCTCTGTCACCCAGGCTGGAGTGCAGCGGTGTGATCCTCACTGCAACCTCCACCTCCCAGGTTCAAGCGATTCTCCTGCCCCAGCCTCCCTAATAGCTGGGACTGACAGGCATGTGCCACCACACTTGGCTAATTTTTTTTTTTCTTTTCTTTTTTTTTTTTTTTGTATTTTTAGTAGAGAATGGGTTTCACCATGTTGGCCAGGATGATCTCAATCTCTTGACCTCATGATCCACCTGGCTTGGCCTCCAAAAGTCCTAGGATTACAGGCATGAGCCACCGCACCCAGCTGACTTTTATCTTTAAAATCTAGTGCCAGGGCTAATAAGCTTTTTAAAGACATACATTCTTTCACAATAAGCTGTCTTCTCAATCCATTTATATCGTAATAATAACAGCTAACATTTCTTGAGGGCCAACCATGAACCACACCTTACAGGCAGGAAAGCACAATATAGTGTTTCTTAAACTTGCCAGATCCTAATGTCATCCAGGGTGCCTGTTGCATCTACTGCGCCCCAGGCTCCACCCCAGGTGGGCTGAATCAGAATCTGAGACAGGGCCTGGGAATTGCTCTTTTAACAGGAGTCTCAGGTGATTCTTAGGATCAGGCAAACTGTGCGCCAATGGCATAATGGTTAAGATGTGACATATCAGGGTCCATGATCTGATTCCCTCATCATTTGTTTTATGGCTTCAGGCAACTTAACCTCTCTGAACCTCAGTTATATATGTGGAACTTCAGAATGATGACAGCATCTGCCTGTAGGGTATTCGGAGGAATAAATGAGATAATGGTCATAAACCACTTAGCATAATGCCTGGCACATAGTAAGCTCTCGGCAGTATCACCAACATCACTGACCTGAATGGCCCTCTAAAAGCAGCATCCCTATTATTTTTGCTCGGTGCTACACAATTAGCAACTAAAGTGCCTGAAACCAGGATTTAAACTCACACCTGACCATCTCCGAAGCATTAAGTGCCTACACAGCAACTTCTCAGAAGCCTTGGTAGCAGGGGAAGGAGAAATTAAATGGGCCGGGGGCCCAGTGGCATAGAACAACCCATATATTCAGGTACTGGCTCCAAATTCATGTTTGAATTCAGCTCATGTTGCATTCTTAGGAGCAGCCATTAGGCAGATGCTACAGCCAGAAGGATGCCCCCGAGCACTACGTATTAAGTAAGGAAGGCTTGACTTGGACTTTCTGTTGTCTCTGTTTCGACTCCTCTTCTGCACAATACACACCCCCACTCTCCTTTGGGGACCATCCCAAATCCCCACTTTTTCTCCAGGTTTGCCCAAGGAGTTCCTCTCCTGGGAGGCAGATCAGGCACAGAGTTTGAGTCTGGCCTGGAGAACAGGGAAGACCTAAGCTTCACTTCCCAATGGTAAGGTCTCCCACTGTTACTCCACCCGCTGGGACCTTCTCTCAATAGGTCCTAGGCTCATTTGCAATAATGCGCTCGAGGCAGAGTGCACAGCTCACTGGTCAACTAATCAATAATGCCAGGCCTCAGCCTATCACCTCTCCTCTCTCTGAATTCCCCCAACCTAACCTAACACTTCAGTTAGAGTGGGGCCACCTGTAACTCATACTTTATACAGTTTGTTTTATAATGAGCCCTCATTCGTTTGTTCACAGCAATATGCCCCAAATACAGATGATACAGAAATAAATAGGGCCCAGCTGCTGCTGCTGAGGCCTTAGAGAAAGACCATAAACTACTGGGTGGAAAATCATGTAAAGCATTAAAAACTAAGGGCTGAGGTGGTGCCAACTCTACTAGAGGAAGTCAGAAGTCAGAAAAGGTAAAGTTCATCCTGGGTTTTGAAGTTTGAATAGGAGTTCACCAAGCAGAGCAAGGCATGCCCAACAGAGAGAACAGCAGTACAAAGGCTCAGTCATGAAAGTGGCCCGTTCTGTTAAGGGATGGGGAGAAGCTGTGAGGTGGGAGAGGGTATAAGGGCTGCAGGGATGAGAAATGGTCTTCAACAGGACATGTGCTCCAGGCAGAGGTATTTCTAGTCCCAATTTATCCTGCAAGCAACTGGGACTGGTGGAGGTTTTCTACGCAAGCAAGTAACATTATTAGATTGTTTTCTCTAAACTCCGTGGTGAGCTCCCAGCACTAAAAAGGAGCTTTGATGGAGCATGAAGAGGTGAAGAGGGGTCATTTCAGTGAATAGAAGACAGGGTGACAGAGACCATCTTTTCTGGCTCCTGGTCTGGCCTGAAGCCCCACCATCCACCCCACTAACCCCTGGCTCCCCAGATAGTGAACTCTTGTCAAGTGCCTCCTGGAACACCAGGCTCCAGAAGCTGCTAACAGAGTAATGGGGAGAGACAGAGGAGTGGGAACCAACTGCAGAGATAAACTGAGGCGTCAGAGAAGTATGATGTGTCTAGTGGCTCACAACATCCTGAAAGGAGCATGAGCTTCCAGCTAGATAGACTATGTTCAAATTCCACCTCTACCCTTTACTACCTGGCATAACCTTGGGTAATTCACTTAACCCTTCTGAGACTGTTTCTTCTTTTCCTTTTTTTTTTTTGAGACGGAGTCTTGCTCTGTCGCCCAGGCTGGAATGCAGTGGTGTGATCTCAGCTCACTGCAACCTCTGCCTCCCAGGTTCAAGCGATTCTCTAGCCTCAGCTTCCCAAGCAGCTAAGATTACAGGTATGCATCACCGTACCCAGTTAATTCTTGTATTTTTAGTAAAGACAAGGTTTCACCATGTTGGCCAGGCTGGTCTCAAACTCCTGACCTCAGGTGATCCTCCCACCTCGGCCTCCCTAAGTGCTAGGATTACAGGCGTGAGCAACCACGCCCGGCTGAGACTGTTTTCTTTTCTATCAAATGGCAACAACAAGTCCCATTCACTTCAAAGGCTTGTTCTGAAAATTAAAACTAATTTATTTCAAGTGACGAGGATAGTGACCACTATAAGGAATAATGGCTCTCTAAATATTATCAAACTGATTATTAATATCTTCATTTTTATCTTATGTGTCTTTTATATGACGTGATAAAATCCCTTAGGCTAAAAGATCTTCAAATATAGCAGGCCCCCGGAGGCACAAGATGGAATTAGGCCTCCCGGGCCGCTCCCAGGACGGCTGCATCTCCTACGTGAGACTCTGATCAGTTCCTTCCAAGTTGCTTTCCGCCCTCCTTGGCTGCTTGCAGTTTCTGTAGGATCACATTTCCCACCTGACCCAGTGGGCCCAGGAGAGCTGCGGGCCTTGTAGCTCGGAGCTTTTCAGAGGTCTCACATGACAACCTGGCAGGGTGCAGCTGTTCCCGGCAAGGGCATTAATAATACAGGCCTTTTTCCGCAAACTCTGGCAAACAGTCTAAAATGACAAGTGAAAACACTGAGTCCAAATTCTCACTGGGGCTTAGGGCAGAGGAAGCCAAAATAGCTCGCCTTTATCAGAGCTAAATCGTGGAACTAACTCAGGGTTCTGCTAGGGGTGGTGGCTGAGGGAAACCGCTGGTGATAAAAGCAAAGAAATGGGGGAGAAGCCATGGGGGAGGGAGCTACAGTCGCACTCCTTACAGAATAAACTATCTCGCCTAGGGGCAGTTTCAGCAGAAGGCTTCAGAGACCCCCCGGGAGCGGAGAGAAAGAGTCTATATGCCTTGCTGGCTGAGAAGCAAATTGGGCCATGAATTTCATCTTAGCAATAGCCAATCAACACAGCAGCTGCTCTACCCAGCCCTGAGACATCTAGCACAGGAGATTTTGTAAAGAACAAGCCGATCTCCCCTCGCAAGCAAGCGACACATGGAGAAGGTCTTGGCAGGATTTTTGTGTCCTTTATTCATATTGTATCAGCACCTAAAACAGTGCCTGGCATTAAAGCACTCAGTAAACATGAGTGACTGAAGAAATACGTGTGTGGGGAGAGAATATAAACCAGCAGCACCAGTTAGTAACTATCCAAAGTAAGCAAGCCATTCGGTCTCTAGGAGCCTCTATTTCTTCATCAGGAAAATGGGGTAATGACACCTACTTTGAAAGGGTCTTATGAGAATTAAAGCCGGGCGCGGTGGCTCACGCCTGTAATCCCAGTACTTTGGGAAGCCATGGTAGGCGGATCACTTGAGGTCAAGAGTTCGAGGCCAGCCTGGCCAACATGGTGAAACCCTGTCTCTACCAAAATGTAAAAACTTAGCCAGGTGTGGTGGTGCATGCCTGTAATTCAAGCTACTCGAGAGGTTGAAGCAGGAGAATCACTTGAATCCAGGAGGTGGAGGTTGCAGTGAGCCGAGATAGTGCCACTGCATTCCAGCCTGGGCAACAGAGCGAGACACTATCTCAAATTAAAAAAAAAAAAACGAATTAAATAAAATGATGTTTGTACACACCTCTAAAACAATGCTTGGTAGAAGGAGGCACTCAATAAATGGACTTCAATCTTCAGCTACAAATTTGACCTCAATCTTCAGCTATAAATCAGACCTCAACCATCAACTCTCTATTGCCAATTCTTATGGAGGAGGGGAAGGTTAGGGGGAGGTGAATAAAAGGGGAGCGTAAACCAACTGAAGATGATAAATCAAAGGAAAGCAAAGGAAGACCCACAAAGTCACACCTCACTGGATGACCTTGGACAAATCAGGTACTTTGCTGGGTCTCAGAATTCTCTGTGGCAGGATGCGGGGAGGTGAATTTGATCTGTGGTTTTCATATTGTGTGCAGGAACTCTAGCAAGCCCATGGAGACCCTGAGGGGCTGTCTTGGGGTGGAGAAGAAGGAGATCAGTGAGCCCCAAGCAGTTTCAGGCAGCTTCCTATGGGAGGCTGTCCTCGGAAGAAACAGTCCCACACTTAGTCCAGCCTGTTGTAAACTAATGCTTTCTCTGAGGTCCCCAGTTCCCCCTGGGGCCAGGATTGGGATGAGGTAACGAAGGTCTCACCCTAGTCCCAATCCTGAGTCCCCCAGATCTCCTTCAGTGCCAGCCTCACTCACTTCTGTGGCGTTTGGCACCGCCAGCCACCCTCTCTGGAAGTCTGTTTCCACTGCCCACCCTGGCACTGCCTTTCGTGGGTACAGCGTTGTGTTTCTCTCCGTCCCTTTCGCTGGATCCTCTCCTTCCTCCTGGGCAGGAGAAGTAGAAAAAGAGGGAAGAAGAGGACGGGAGAGTACAAAGAAGCCATGGGAGAACACACTGTGGGAAGCTTCGGTTGTGGCCAGGCAGAGGGAGATTGGTTGAACGGCAAGAGGCAGATGGCCAGGCACGTATAGACCTCAGGGACAGAGAAGAATCACTCCGCCTCACCTGGCAGAACTTTCTCTCCCATGCACTTCTTTCCTTACCTCACTGCCCCTGTCCAAGTCAGGTCCACGTCATCTAATACTAGGACCCTCACGACAGTGTCCCAACGTGTCCCTCGCCTTTTTTTTTTTTTTTTTAATTGAGACAGAGTCTCACTCTGTTGCCCAGGTTGGAGTGCAATGGTGTGATCTCGGTTGGAGTGCAGTAGCACGGTTTCAGCTCACTGCAACTTCCGCCTCCCAGGATCAAGCGATTTTCCTGCCTTAGCCTCCCAAGTAGCTGGGATTACAGGCATGTGCCACCACACCCGGCTAATTTTTGTATTTTTAGTAGAGACGGGGTTTCTCCATGTTGGCCAGGCTGGTCTCGAACCCCTGACCTCAGGTGATCCACCCGCCTCAGCCTCCCAAAGTGCTAGGATTACAGGCATGAGCCACCATGCCCGGCTGTCCCTCGCTTCTTACCTCCTCACCAAAGATTAATCTCCTGAAGTCCAGCTCTGAGTCATTAAGCTCCTCCTCAGACACTGAAATTGCATTTTCCATGTTTACTCCATTAAGTGCAAATGCCTCAGTCGAGTACACAAGGCCGTACTCCCACTCACTCCCCAGCCTCCAAGCAACACCCACTGTGCACACAGGCACCCACTTCCCTGGATTCACCCTGGCCGCTGGCCCTGACTTTGCCTGCACTCCTTTCCTCCCTCGGTGCACCCTCGCCCCAATTTCACCTGTCAAATCTGCACTGTAAACAGCATACCCACTCTCCTCTCTTCCAAGATCCTGTATCCAGGCCTGCCAAAGCCTGGAGCTATTTGCAGATGTTGGCGAGTATACTTCTCTCTGTCTGCTCAGTCGATAATTCACTGCAATACCAGGTATTGCAAAAGAAGGCCTTTGCCTTGCCTTCAAATAATAGCTACAGGGTAGAAAGCAGAAACGCGCCCTGCAGCCTCCATGAACTCCATCTGAGCAGGCAAGTTAGGCTACACGTAACAGTGTATCTTCAGTGGGAAGCTCATCAGCCACAGTGAAGAAGCCCCCACCACCTGTTAATTTCTTTATTCCCTTTTGCACCCAGCCCTGCTGTGGGCCCCCCAGGCTCTCCGTAAATACTAATTGGATTAATTAATTAATGAGATCTTCTGCTGGGAGCACAGAACTAACTCCATAAAAACAAAAATAATTCTCCTGTCTTTTGCATCTAAAGCTGACCCCCCCAACGACGGAAATGTTCCATAACTGGATTGTGGTGACAACTGCACAGCTCAGTAAGCTTATTTAAAAAGTCACTGAATTGTATACTTAACATGGGTTGATTTCATGGAATATAAACTGTACCTTAATAAAGTTGTCCTTAAATATCTGTATGATGATCAAAACCACCACGGTGGCTCACTCTGTTCAGCTGAGTGACAAACTGAGTTATGAGCATATCCGAAAACAAACAACAGAAAAGATGCTCCAGGTCTGTAAGGTGTGGAATCCAAGCTCAGTCTCGGTTCCTGCAGTATCCGCAGCACCTGCAAATGGTTGGATATGGGTAATCTCACGGAACAGTCTAGGCTGTTGGAGCAGGGATGAGGGCCCTGGGGTGGCCAGGTGCCTGGTCAGCCTAGAGTCAGAATACAGCACAAAGTGAACTGATCCTACTGAACCTTCCACATTGGCCTCTCCAGTGGCCCAGAGCTAGAGAGTCAAACCCCAGGTTGAAATCATTTTCCTGAGGAGGTATCCACTGGCTTCCCAGGCTGTTGTTCATTCACACAGCACCACAGAGCTTCCTCCACAGCAACCCCCACAATTCATGGTTTCACATTTGATCATGTTACTATTTAATTAGTATCTGCCCCTCTCTCTTTAGACCACATGCTCCAGGAGGTCAAGTGCCATAGCTCATGTGTTCACAGTGCCCAGCACAGAAGCAAGCACATAGTAGGTGTTCATTTAAAAAGTCGATTGAATGCTGAATGAGTGAATGGACACTCTTCACTGACTGAACTTGGGTAAGGCACATGTGCCCTGTTTTCTTTCAGTGCAGCACTGCCCTAGAGCTGGGTGTTCCTGATGGGGGCCTCCAGGAGAGGAAGAGAGGCAAAGAGTTAGGAGAAGGAGCCAACACTCCCTAACACACTTCTCCACTTTGCCCTCACAACAATCTACAAACTGGCTATTATTATTGCTCTGTCTACAGCTGAGGCAACTGAGGCGTTGCAACTGGAACTCAGATCTGTCAGGCTAGAAACTTCTCTCCCAGACACCCCTGAAGGGCAAGAGTGAGATGAAGTGGATGGGAGTCCCTACAATGTAGTCAAGGTTACCGCTGCACAGGCAGGGGGTTGAAAATCTGAGGGCCAGTGCAATCATGTGCTATCTTCCAAGGTCTGGTCTCCTGTATCATTCTCCTCTAGCCTCTTTCTGCAGTGTATGTGAGCTGGCCCTGAGTGCACAGGAGACTCAGAAAACAGAAGAGGGCCAGGCACGGTGGCTCACGTCTGTAATCCCAGCACTTCGGGAGGCCAAGACGGGCAGATCACCTGAGGTCAGGAGTTCGAGACCAGCCTGACATGGTGAAACCCTGTCTCTACTAAAAATACAAAAATTAGCTGGGCATGATGGCGGGCGCTTGTAATCCCAGCTACTCAGGAGGCTGAGGTGGGAGAATCACTTGAACCCGCAAGGCGGAGGTTGCAGTGAGCTGGGATTGCACCAGTGCCTCCAGCCTGGGCAACAAGAGCAAAACTCCATCTCAAAAATAAAAATAAATAATAAATAAATAAATAAAACAGAAGAGTATCTTCCCAGCAGTGATCCAGGGCCTGAGCCCACTCACATCTGGGCAGCCCACAGCCAATGCAGGTCTCCAAAGACCGCTTCATTCCCCCTGGAAATACACTCACTTCTCCATATTCCATTTCCCATCTCAACATCCCAAACTGCTCCTGCCCCAGAGAAAGCTCACGGCAAATCCTCCTCTTCTTCCCACATGCTCCTAAGGGGAGACACCCAGGTGTCTGCCGAGCTATAGGGTAGTGCTGCACTGAAATCAAACACGGAGTATGTGCCTTACCTCAGTGCATCAGTGAAGAGAGCCCGCTCACTCATTCAGCATTCAATCAACTTTTTAAATAAACACCTACTATGTGCATGCTCCTGTGCTGGGCACTGTGAACCCATGAGCCATGTTATATGGCATCATATGTGTGCCACATGAGGTTCTATCCACCCTAGTGCAGGTAGTGTACACATAGTAACAAGCAGTGGCCGGGTGTGGTGGCTCACGCCTGTAATCCCAACACTTTGAGAGGCCAGGGCGGGCAGATCACCTGAGGTCAGGAGTTCGAGACCAGCCTGGTTAACATGGCAAAACCCTGTCTCTACTAAAAATACAAAAAATTAGCTGGGCGTGGTGGCTTGTGCCTGTAGTCCCAGCTACTTGGGAGGCTGAGACATGAGAATCGCTTGAACCTGGGAGGCAGAGGTTGCAGTGAGACGACATCCCTCTGCTGCACTCCAGCCTGGGTGTCAGAATAAGACCCCATCTCAAAAAAAGGAAGGAAGGAAGGAAGGAAGGAAGGAAGGAAGGAAGGAAGGAAGGAAGGAAGGAAGGAAGGAAGGAGGAGGGAGGGAGGGAGGGAGGGAGGGAGGGAGGGAGGGAGGGAGGGAGGGAGGGAGGGAGGGAGGGAAGGAAGGAAGGAAGGAAGGAAGGAAGGAAGAGAGAGCAGGTAGCATAGCATAATGACTAAGAGGACAGACTTGGGTGTCATACTCCCCAGGTTCAAATTCCAACTTACTAGCTATGAGACCTCTCTAGGCCTGTTTCCTCATTTGTAAGATGGAGTTATAAATTGTACCCAATCCTTTGGGTTGTCACGGGGATTAAATGAATTAATATACAAAAAACACTTAGTGCCTGGTCCGTAAGAAGTGCAATATCATTTGCTGTCATTGTTCGTTTCTTTCCCCAGTGCATTGAAGTTGCCTCTCCATCCGGAAGAGGAAAGAGTGGAAGATGCTGAGCTAGGGAAGGCTTGAGGCCATGGCAGCTGCCCTTGGTACTGTATGATCTCTAAATACTGAGAACACAGTCCTCCTGGGCCAGCTCCAGAGGCTTCTTCATCTCTGCTGCCAGTCAGTAGAGATGTTGGCACGCCGGCACCAGGGAGGAATAGGGTGGAAAGCATAGTAAAAAATCAGCACTTACAGGTTGTTTGCTCATCTGTGAACAAAACCAATCCTCCCTGGAAAAATACACAGCTCCATAAAACATCACTTTTCATGCGTCACCAAGGACAATGACAAAAGATTTCCGGTAACTGGTGAACTGGGCTGAAGAACAAGGAAGTCAAATTTCTGGGGCAGCTCTGAAAATGCTGGGAGTTTGTCAGCACCAAATCCTCTTGCTTCTCATGCTTAAGGAGCACAGGCTGTGGTCTAGATTTAGACAGCTAGACTGGGGGAGCAGAAAGAGAGGCACACAGCCAGCTGCTAGGGAAACACAAATTAAGACCACAATAAGATATCGCTACACATCTATTAAAACAGTTAAAGTTGGCCAGGCGCAGTGGCTCACACCTATAATCCCAGCACTTTGGGAGGCCGAGGCACATGGATCGCCTGAGGTCAGGAGTTCGAGACCAGACTGGCCAACATGGTGAAACCCCATCTCTACTAAAAATATTAAAAAAAATAGCCAGGCTTGGTGGCACACACCTGTAATACCAGCTACCTGTAATCTCAGCTACCTTTAATCCCAGCTACTCGGGAGGCTGAGGCAGAAAAATCGCTTGAACCTGGGAGGCGGAGGTTGCAGTGAGGCAAGAGAGCACCACCGCACTCCAGGCTGGGCGACAAGAGCGAAACTCCGTGTCAAAAAAAAAAAAGTGAACAGCTAAAGTTAAGAAAAGGTGACAACACCAAATGCTGGCAAGCATGTGGAGGAAGTGGATTACGTTGCTGGTGGGAATGTAAAGTGATACAGCCACTCTATGAAATGGTTTGGCCGTTTCTTCAAAAGCAAAATAATATGCTCACCATGCAACTTAGCAATTGAACTCCTCGGCATTTATATCAGAGAAGCAAAAATGTATGTCCACCCAAAAATCAGAACACAATTGTTCGTAGCAGCTTAACTTGTAATAGCCAAAAACTGAAATTAACCAAAATGCCCTTCCGTAGGCAAATGGTTAAACTGTGATATATGCATACCATGGAATACTATTCAGTAATTTTTAAAAAAAGCAAACTATTGATAAATTCAACAATTTTAGTGGACCTGAAGGGCATTATGATGAGTGCAAAAAAGCCAAACTCAAAAGGTTGTATATTGTATGATCCTATTTAGAGAATATTCTCAATAGGCAAAATTACAGAGGTGAAACAGGGTGACAATAAAGGGTCAGCACAAGGAAGACCTTTTTGATGATAAAACAGTTCTGTATCTGCCGGGCGCGGTGACTTACATCTGTAATCCCAGCACTTTGGGAGGCTGAGGCGGGCAGATTACAAGGTCAGGAGATAGAGACCATCCTGGCTAACACAGCGAAACCCTGTCTCTACTAAAAATACAAAAAAAAAAAAAAAAAAAAATTAGCCAGGCATGGTGGGCGCCTGTAAACCCAGCTACTCAAGAGGCTGAGGCAGGAGAATTGCTTGAACCCGGGTGGTGGAGGTTGCAGTGAGCCGAGATCGCACCACTGCACTCCAGCCTGGGTGACAGAGCGAGACTCCGTCTCAAAAAAAATGAAAAAGAAAAAGAAATAGTTCTCTATCTTGATTCTAGTGATGCCTATACTAACCTACACACAAGAGAAAATGACACAAACTATACACACATGTTGTACCAATCTCAGATGCCTGGTTTTGATATCGTACTATAATTATGTAAGAAGAAATAAGAAACTAAATGAAGGATGCACAAGGAGTCTCTGTACTATCTTTTCAACTTCCTGTCCATCTACAATTGTTTCCAAATAAAAAGTTAAATAAAAAGAAAAGGCGCATAGCCAGTAAGAAAACTGGGATTCCAGTTCTGACTCTTTGCTCCAAAATCTTGGTGTTCCAACCGGGTCAAATTATTCATAGCACTGTGTGTACCATGACATTTCATATTTCCATGTCTTTGCACATACGGACGTCTACTGAGGCTACCCTTCCCTCACCTAGATAACTTTTCATTTCCTTTAAGTTCCAATTCATATAGCTTCTCCTTAAGGAAGCTTCCTTGACTCCCCATCCTGAGATCACCGCTCTTCCTCTGCACTTCCTGTGCACCACACTTATTCAACTGAATTGCAATAATTAGTTTACTTGCTTTCATCTCCTGTCATGTACAAGCCACAGAATTGGAGAACAATTTTGCAAAACATATCCAGTAAAGGACTTAATCTGTAGAACATATAAGGAAACCTTACAACTCAATCATAAGAAGACAGACAACCCGATTTTCTTTAAACGGGCAAAAAAAACTAAACATTTCACCAGAGGAGCCATGCAGTAGCAAATAAGCACATAAAATGAAGCTCAGTATCATTCGTGTTTATGGGAATGCACAAAAAAACACAATGAGATATCGCCATACACCTATCGAAATGAAAAAGATGGGCTGCGCGCTGTGGCTCACACCTGTAATCCCAGCACTTTGTGGGCCTGAGGCGGGTGGATCACTTGAGGTCAGGAGTTCAACGCCAGCCTGGCTAACATGGTGAAACCCTGTCTCTACTAAAAACACAAAAATAAGCCAGATGGTGGCAGGCGCCTGTAATTCAGCTACTCGGGAGGCTGAGGCAGGAGAATCGCTTGAACCCCACAGGCGGAGTTTGCAGCAAGCTGAGATCACGCCATTGCACTCCAGCCTGGGCCACAGAGTGAGACTCTGTGTCAAAAAAAAAAAAAAAAAAAAGAAAGAAAGAGAAAAAGAAAAAGATAGACCATACCAAGTGTTGGCAAGGAAGTGAAGTGCCTGGAATTCTAGTACACAGCTGGTGGTGACATAAAATGGTACCCATTCTCTAGACGACAGTATGGCAGCTTCTTTAAAAGTTACACAAACGCCCACCATATGACCCAGCCATTCTACTCTTAGGAGATTACTCATGAGAAATAAATACTTATATCCCACAACATTTTTTTCCACAAATGACTCTAATGGCTTTAATAGTCCAAAATTTGAAACAATCTAAATGTCTGTCAACAGGTAATTGGATAAATGAATTGTGATATATCCACAAGTAGGACTACTGATACACACAACATTGATGAACAGCAAAATAATTATGCTGAATGGAAAAAAAAAATGCATGCTCTATAATTCCATTTACATAAAGTTCCAGAAAATGCAAACGAATCTATAGTGTGAGAAAGCAGCTTAGTCTAGTGGTTGCCTGGGGCTGGAGGGCAGGAGATGGAAGGGGGCAGGAGGGAGAGATAAAGCTCAGAAGGACACTTTTAGGGGTAATCATTATGTTTATTAACTTAATTGTGGGAATAGTTTCATGACTGTATACATATGTCAAAACTCACCAAGTTGTACAACTTAAGTATGTGTAGGGTTTTGTCTGTCAATTACACCTCAATAAGGGTATATGAAAAAAAGACTAATGGGTACCATCTAATAGACATCTACTTTGTGGGGAAAAGGTAGGTATTATTTGGCCCATTTTACAGATGATGAAACTGGGTCAGAAAAGCGGGTCAGAAATGGGTCAGAAAGTGGGGAGGTCATGAAGCTATGGTCAAGTCAGGCTCAGCCCCAAGTCAAATGGCTTCAAAGCTGGGCCCTTTTCTCCATACTGTGATGCCTTTCTACAGTGGCAAATTCCCAACCTGAAGCCACAGGCTGTAACTCCCTGGCCTAAGCAAGACCTCTATGAAGGCTCCAAAGGAGAGTGAGGGGCTGGGGTTGCAAGAGATCTCCAGCATCACTGAAATGACACCCTCTCCCTCTTGGGTTGCCACTGCCACAAATACCTCCAACAGCCAAAGTCAGCCCATCCTGGGCCAGATGGGCTAAGGCAGGAAAGGCTGTGCCTGCTCCCCAGGACACCCTGGCCTCTAGTGCCATGGCGGTTTTGTGTCAAGGACCTGACCAGACAGTCAGCAGAACAGACTCCACTTCCTCCCATGCTACAAACAAGATCCTTCCCCTTTCTGGGCCTCCATTTCTTCGAGTGAAAGACATGATGTCTAACGATCAAGCCTTCCAAGGAGCTCTTTCGGCTCTAATTCACATTGAGTGCCCTGCTAAGCCAAAGCTGAAGGCAGAGCATCACCTCCACTTAGCAATGCCTCCCCAATCACTCCCTCTGCCACTCTGCCTCCTCCTCCCCTCAGCCCTGTCCCTCAGCAAGTCTCTTCCAAAGACCCTGACTCCCTCCCCGATCTGCTGGTTTGTGCCCCAGTTAGCAAGTCAGGCGCTTAAAACTCTGTGTTCAGGCTAGGCACAGTGGCTCTCACTTGTAATCCCAGCACTTTGGGAGGCTGAGCCGTGTGGATCACCTGAGGTCAGGAGTTCGAGACCAGCATGGCCAACACAGCAAAACCCCCTCTCTACTGAAAATACAAAAATTAGCCAGGTGTGGTGGCAGGCGCCTGTAATCTCAGCTACTTGGGAGGCTGAAGCAGGAGACTCGCTTGAACCTGGGAGGTGGAGGCTGCAGTGAGCTGAGATTGTGCCACTGCATTCCAGCCTAGGCAACAGAGCGAGACATCATCTTAAAAAAACCAACCAAACAAACAAAAACAACAACAACAACAAAGAAACAAACAAACAAACAAAACACCTCTTCAGGAGTCTGGGAACCCCGGACACACAGCTACTTGAGACATCATTTCTCCCTTTAGAGTTCTTGAAGGAAAGGCTGGACATGAGTGGTGACAGAACGGATGGAAAAGAGAAGGTCCTCAGCAGCCTTGAAGTATGGAAGTTCCTCCTCTTGTCCCTGTCAGATCTGTATGTCCAAGTGTGGGCCAGAGTTTCTTGCCCAAACAAGCTGAGATATTTGGCAGGGCACATAGTAGGCTTTCAGTAAGTATCTGTGGAACTGAATTCAATCCCTCTAGCCAGAGGAATAATCTCTTCCCGAGTTGCAGAGGAAAAGTAAGCATATCTGTCTTTGCGCACTTCCCTGGAAACAGTTCTGAGAGTCCAGAGACTGAGATGCCCCTTGCTTCTAACTGGCGGGGAGATTTGGGGGCCCAGTGCCACTGGGCCTCACCTCCTGGGGCATCAGCTGAATGAGAGGACTACACTGTAGCACTCTCTAAATGCTCCCAGCTCTGGTGCTATCTTACTGTACAAGGAAGAGCCCTTGGGGTTTAAAAGGAACAGTGCAGCATTTTGTAAAGCTCCAAGCGCTTTGAGCTGCAGCTGTTCACAGAGCGTCTGAGATGGAATGATATTCCCCGACGGGAGAAACTCTGTGTCAGAACTGGATTTTGGAACTACCACGTGGGCAGGTGCTTGCCATAAAGAGCACTCACTAGCTTTGAGAAGCTGTGGAGGTCACAGACAGCCTTAGTGTATCTCTTTTGCTTATGAGCTGTGAAATCTCGCAGAAGTCTCTTTACCTCTGGGAGACCCAATTTCTACATCCGTGACATGGGATAGATACCTTGTTAGCTCATCGCAGAATTAAACGAGATAATGTAGACAGATCACAAAACACTGCTGGGAACCATCACGAGCTCAATCAACAGCCTCTTCCCTTCCTTCCCTTTGTCATAAATAGACCTAAAGGTTCTCAGAATAAGATCTTAGTTAGGTCGGGCACGATGGCTCACACCTGTAATCCCAGCATGTTGGGAAGCCTAGGCGAGTGGATTACCTGAAGTCAGGAGTTCTAGACCAGCCTGACCAACATGATAAAACCCCATCTGTAAATAAAAACTACAAAATAATTAGCCGGCATGGTGGCACATGCCTATAATCACAGCTACTCGGGAGGCTGAGGCAGGAGAATCACTTAAACCTGGGAGACGGAGGTTGCAGTGAGCTAAGATCATACCACTGCACTCCAGCCTGAGCAACAGAGTGAGACTCCATCCAAAAAAAATAAAAAATAAGATCTTAGTTGATTTTGCTGACCAGAAAACCAGGCCTCTGATGGCCTTAAGTCCAAACACACTAGAGAGGTACTTCAGGAAGTAAGTACACTGGGACTTCAGATACGGGGGAAGGACTAGGAAGGGAAGAGGCAGGGCTGGCACCTGGAGACCACCCACCATGTTCCCTGCCAGTTATACGTAAGCTCCGTGATGAGGCAGCCCCCTGGGCAGCGCTCCATCCTCCACCCCTCAACCTGAGCTCCCTTCCTCCCAGGAGTACGTACTTTCTCCTCAGGCACTGGAAATCACCAGCTCAGTGGCCTGGGGTTCTTAAAATGAGGGTGTGGGACCAGATGGGCTCTGTAGACCTTACCACCTTTATAATTTTCTGAACCTACAATTCTACAAAGATAAACTGGTGCTTAACGGATGTCCCACCCGCTCCCTATCCCTCCTTTGGGACACATGAAGAGATTCAGGAAGCAGAGGGAGGGGGACAGAGGCTGGGACTTCATTATGCTAATTTATTGGCTCTAATCTGCTGCAACAGCAGGGCTTTGAAGAAAGAGGCTTTTGTTGCAATTTCACATTTGGCAAGAAGTCCCCTACACCCGCATTAGAGATTATGAGTCAAAAGCTCTGATTTCAGTTCCGGCTCTTACATCCTGCATTGCTGAGGCTCCCTTTTCACACTTCTCTGACCAACTTTTTGACTTTTCCGGGAAGGAAATGTGCCCCAGATGTTGGTCAGTCAGTGGTGGGTTTTCATCTGCCTTTATAAAACAGTGTCAGTAATCTAAAGGCTCCCCAAGGAGCCAGAGCCAAAGGGGGAAATGCAGCCAACTTCTCTCTACCACTAAACCAAAGGTTGCCTAGTCAACCAGGCCCCTCTCTACAGGGGCAGGGAGGCTCACTGGATGCAAAAACATTTCTATTTTCATGATTTTATGGGACCCTCACGATTGTTGTATGAAATAATGACGGAAATCTCACGTTCATTTATTCATGCAACTCATGTTACTGGGCACCTACCGTTCACAGGTGAGGAAATGAAGGCGTGCATAAGGGAAGTGGTTTGCAGGATGCCCCACAGCCTGGGGTAGAGTAAGCCCTGAAACCAGCAGCTTGCTTATCTAATCAGAATTTCTAAAACGAAAAAGCCTTGGGTTGTAGCACTTGCTCATTTCCGTGGCATAAGTTTTCCCATCGTGGTCAGTTTCAATCCACCCATCGTTTTTAATCATTTTTAACAAGCAGTTTGCAAAATTCTTGAATACATAAAAATTGGGAAACAGAGAGAGTTTCCAGATTAGGGGGGGCAAGTTCTCCTTCTGCCTCACCTTTCCACCTCCACACAGGAAAAATCAACATCCTATGGAAGCTTAAAGAGTAACCTTAATAGAAAACCACCCGGAGGATTGTTAACAGGGGCAGGATTTCAGATATATTGTATTTTCTTCCACAACAGTATTTTTCCAATCATCCTATGAGCATATAGTTCTTTATCATCAGAACATATCTAGGTCATTAAAATCAATTTTTAGTGAGCTTCCCAGAATGTTTTGGAATAACCTCTCTGCATAATTTGTGACTCCGTCACCCTTGGGTTGAAAGAGAGAGAGAGCGCAGCACAAGCGCGCGCGCGTGTGTGTGTGTGTGTGTGTGTGTGTGTGTGTGTGTCTGTGTGTGTGTGTGTGTGTTTCCCAAGAGCTCCCCTGCAGAGCAGAGGAGGTATATTTAAGTTAAGCATTCACCTGAATCTGGTGCAGTCTTACCTGGAGGATACATTTATTCCCTTGGGAATTCGAATTTCACCAGCAACTGAGAAAATACAACTCCCATCAAGATTCCAAAAGACCTGCTCTGACAAACCAGAAGCCTTTGGCCACCAAATGACCTTGCCTCCCAATGGGCGGAGGCTGAAGCAGATGGTTTAACTGAACCAGAAACTAACTGCTCCTTATTTCCTGAGAAGGCCCTCTGCCTCCTGCCCCTGCAAAAAGGCATTGTGTCCTCTCTTCCTCAGGCTGGGATTCAAGGGGTCTTACCTCAGCACTGGGATGGACACCTGGCACCAGGGCTTGGGACAGGCTCAAGGGGGCCAGTCCATTTCAGCTGGGCTCCATGACATTCACCACTTCTCCCTGGACTGCTGGCCGCAAGGCTCTGTGCAATTGGCTCTCCCCTTGCCTGCAGGGGGGAAAAAAACAACAACAAAGCGAAGTTTACCAGAAGCACGTAGGTTAATACATCCAGGAGGAAAGAGTCTTTGCTCCTCCCACTGCCAGCTCTGGTCGCTGGTGCTCCTTTCAGAACCACCGCCCTCACCTGGGGCAGCCAGCCTCCTTTCCAGGACCTCAACCAGCTACATGTTCACCCAGACTCATCCCTCTGGGGCTGTACAATTTGAGAGTGAGTTGCAGATTAGGCAAAGCAAACTCAACTACAGTCATGGAATCGTTGCGCTACACACTACTCATGGTAAGAGAAAGCAAGGGCTAGAAAGCTACAGATAGGGCCCAAGACTTGTGTTTAGAGAAGGCCTGCAGACAATGGATTTCAATCAACAACTACATCAAACTTGTTCACAGTCTCCTTTGACCTATAGTATGTTGTTTATGCTGTTACAAATGTGAATTCATGCCTGTAATCCCAGCTACTTGGGAGGCTGAGGCAGGAGCATCGCTTGAACCCGGGAGGCGGAGGTTGCAGTGAGCCAAGATCGCGCCATTGCACTCCAGCCTGGGCAACAAGAGCAAAACTCCATCTCAAAAAAAAAAAAAAAGTGAATTTAATTTCTAATTCATTTTGGAAGCATTTTTAACTGATTCTAAATTTTCAACCCATATATTATTATAGTTGTCTGAATAGAGAGCATTTGTTTTTAAAGTAATTGTTTTTCCTTGTGTCAAAAAAATGTATGTTCAATCTATAAATTCTAGAAAATATAATTAAATGAAAAGGACAAAATGTACCTATTCTTTCTTCATCCAAGATAACTATAGATAACATACTCTGCCTGTTTCTTGTTTCTATTTTTCAGATTATTTATAAAGATGTAATAAAGCTGGGCATGGTTTAGTAAGTACTGTGTCATTAAGTAATCTTCAGCAGCATCATTCTAATGGCTACATGATATATAGGTACCATGGGTCTCCAGTGAGCCATGTATAGTACCCCACATAGCTACACCATAAATTGTACCCAACCCTCAAAGGCTGGACATTTAAGTCACCTCCAACCTTTTGTTTTGTTTTGTTTTTGGCTAATGGCAAATAGTGTTTAAAACAAAATCTTCCAGGGATCCCCACGATTATTTTCCTCAGACAGCCTTAGGAATAAAATTGTGCTGGGTCAAAGACTTTCCAAATTTTTCAGGCTTCTGAACAGTCTTGGCATGCTACTTTCAGGACTACTGGTACCATAGAAACTGCTCCCAGCAATGAAGAAATGTGCCCATTCCCCTAACACTCCTCTCTCCCCCAAGCCCCTCCCTCACCCACACATCCTCATTCACCCGGTGTAACCATTTCTAGTGGAAATGGAGGTGGAGTTCTCAAAGTCTGACTTTTCATTTTTCATGCTCACACTCAGCTCACCCCCAGCCTATAATAAGACCCACTATGCTAAATGAACTCCGCTAATCAAGCTTAGGAAAGAGGGGTACATGAATGATAATTCGTAAGGAGAGAAAGAGAAACCCATGGAGGGACAGGGGAGTGACAGATACACAAGGACAGTGTCCAGGGCAAAGAAACCCTTCGATACAGAGAGAAACAAGAGTCATCCCATGAGGCAGCAGATGCTGACAGACGGAACTGCAGCGGAAGTGAGCCATGCGACGGGTGGTAACGTCAAGACCTCACAAAGATTCAGGGCAAACAACAAAGGCATCCAGTGAGATGGAAAAAGAAAAAGTTGCTTGAGGCCTTGAGCACTTTGCTGCCTTTATAATTAATGCTAACAAAACACCACGAGCCAAGGTCACTGTGGGGAAAGAAGAGCAGTCAGGGAAGAGGTCTTAGGCAAACAGCTGAGCTAGTGGTCAGCTAGGAGCCACCCACAAGGAGCCTTCCTGGGGGAACAAGAGCAAAGTGTTCCTGGGGCGGGAGTGGGGTGGGCACTACTGGGCTGACTGCTCTGCCTCCTTAACAGGAAGGAAGACCCCACTCTCCATCTCTCCCTAGCCAGCCTCTTGTAGCCTTCCTTTCACTCCAGGCCACACCTTCAGTGAGAGATGGATAATTCACCTACACAGATAACTAGGTTTCTCAGCCCTGTGACCCAGGCAAAAGCCTTGGAGACCTGTCTCATGCCCCTTTCCAGCTGACCCGCCCTGTGCCCTGCCACTCGCATGCACCCTACACTCCAGTCATAGCAATTTGCAATTCGTGAGGGAATGGGGGATTCCTTTCATGCTTCTTAAGTCCTTTGGAAAACGGTTTGCAGATCTCCAATATTTAGGCAAGTCATTCTACCTGCCTACCCTGCCCCTACCCCACCTACTCATTCACCTGGACTTCCCCTGATGGACAAAGAGTAGAACTCTGACTTAAAGACAATTCATCCATACATGAGGAAGCTGGGCCAATCTGACACTCTTTCAAAATTGCAACTATGAAAAAAAACTCTAGTCAGCTGGTGGTAGACCCTGGAGTTAAGGGAAAGGTATTGGTAGAATCATGACAGGCAAATGCCATGCACAAGATCAAGTGATGGGACCGGGCGCAGTGGCTCATGCCTGTAATCCCAGCACTTTGGAAGGCCAAGGCGGGAGGATCATCTGAAGTCAGGAGTTCAAGACTAGCTTGGCCAACATGGTGAAACCCTGTCTCTACTAAAAATACAAAAAACAGGCATGGTGGCGTACACCTGTAATCCCAGTTTCTAGGAGGCCAAGGCAAAACTGCTTAAATCCAGGAGGTGGAAGTTGCAGTGAGCCGAGATCAAGTCACTGCACTCCAGCCTGGGCGACAGAGTGAGACTCTATCTCGGGGGGGGGGGGGGGGGGGGGGGAAGATCAAGCGATGGAGCTACAGGGGGCTCTATGGAAGGAGAGGAAGCTGGCCTACAAAGAGAGCAGGGCAGAGGCCCAGGGAGAGGTCACAGGACACCATGCAGGCCCGGGACAGCAGGTATGTAGTGAGTCCAGTGGCCGTGAGGCTCGTCTGTACATACTTCTTACTCCTGCACGCACTCCCTTACCCCTTCAATTTGGGAGGGTGTCTCTGCTTCTTGCAACCAAATTGTTCCACGTACAACAGTCTCTCCAAGGCCCTGAGGCTGTAGCAATCTTGGGCTGGGAAATCAGAACGGAAAGAGCAGGACTTATTTCCAGCTCTGCTCAACACAGCAAATCTATGCAAACTAGAGGCCTGGTACTGAGGGCAGGTGCTGCAAGTAACCCAGCCTGTGAGGCCCGGGCAGGAAAAGAGTTAACATGGGCCTGGATTTCTTCATCTTGTGCAAGAGCTTGGTTTAAATGGGCTCTGGGGTCCCAGCTAGCTCTGGCTCCTGAAGCCTAAGGGCGCTCTAAGTGAGACTGGGGGCTCCCCTATGGCCCAGTGCATGTCTTGGGCAGGGCTTGGGCCATCCATTGTAAGCACTCAAAGTCTTTTTAAAACAAAAAAAATTTTTTCTCAAATTTGTAGCTGAATTTAGATAGATAATCAAAATCTACTGGATGGGGCCAGACGCAGTGGCTCATGCCTGTAATCCAGCACTTAGGGAGGCCGAGACTAAGACGGGTGGATCACCTGAGGTCAGGAGATCAAGACCAGCCTGGCCAACATGGTGAAACCCCACCTCTACTAAAAATACAAAAATTAGCCAGGCGTGATGGTGGGCGCCTGTAATCCCAGCTACTCGGAAGGTTGAGGCAGGAGAATCACTTGAGCCCAGGAGGCGGAGGTTGCAGTGAGCTGAGATAGTGTCACTGCACTCCAGCCTGGGCAACAGAGTGACACTCCATCTCAAAAAAAAAAAAAGAAAACAAAAATCTACTGATAGGGCCATGCTAGACTGCTAAAGTGTAGTTGGATGACTCTTCTATTTTAAATTCTAAAGTTGTTTTTTTTTTCTATTAAGTAGATTATATAACTTCCTCCTATTGCCATACTGGGCACTGCAGATTCAGCTGATCATGGGCTCTGCACGCCTCCTACCTACTCACATGCTTCCTGGCCGCTTTAACACAGTTTCCACTTAATTCACAACCCCCTGTAATCTGTTACCACAAGTTCTGCTCTCTGAGCTCCCTCCTATCCCACAAGGGTCACTGGGCCTGACATCCAGATTTGGTTTCTCTACTTTCCTCTTGAGGCCCAGTCAGCCAAGATTGTGCTCAACTCCTTCCTTGTGCTCAGGGCCTGTTCTCTGCTTTATCTCTTGGGGCACTGTACTGTCCTCCAACCCTAGAGCCCCTGGCAGCAGCTCAGCCGATCCCCTTTCTCCTCCACCCTTAGACCCAGAAGCACCTAGATGACACAGAAGATGATTCTAAGGAAGAGGGTGGCTAAATGAGAGGCTGCCTTGGGCGCAGTGACTCCTTCTTGCCTCCAGCAAGCGTTTCCTTCAAGTAGGTGTACAATGTGCGAGGCACCGACCACAGACCCAGAACCAGGATTTGGAGAGCCCACCAGGTACCAAGGAACCCAAAGAAGTTCATAAATTGAGCAAAGAGTTTCATGGCCCAGCCCCTCAAAGCAGAACCATTGCTCAAGGGCTCTATGTTGAGTCAGAAAACAGGTTCACGTGTCACAGGAGTAAGGCTGTGGCCCCAAGCCCCTGGCTTCAAGAAGCAATCCCCACTCAGCACACTGGAGCCTTAGGGTGAGATAACCCTTTTAACCCTGGAGCCATTCTTCCACATTGTCTGAGATGTGAGCAATGGTCCTGATGATGTTTGAATATGGAAGCTAAATAAGCTAAGAGCTTTTATTGATCCTTGTGCATAAAACGTTCCAGAATCTGGGTCTCTACAAATCTGCTGAACACAGCAATCAAATCAGAAGACACTGCACCCAAAACACAGTAAGAACATCTGCTAAGATAAGGAGACCTCCCGGATTATTTCTGTCCCCCTCTTCCTCTCCCAGGGCTCACATCCCTTCTTGATGGTTCATGTGGGGAGCCCAGATCCAACATGACGGGGTTCCTGTTCTAGACCTAATAATATTCACCACAAATGTTCATTTATTTTTAATTTCGATTTTTTTTTTAGCAACTACTATATGCCAAGATAAGATCCATTATGCCAGGCGCTTTATGTACTAAGTTATTCATTTGTTCCTCACACAATCCTATGACACAAGGAATATTTTCTCCATTTTCAGATGAGGTGACGACAGCTTTAGTGACCAGCCCAGGCACAAAGCAGGTAAGTGACTAAGCCAGAGTTCCACACACAAAGCTGCCTCCCACAGCTGCCTTCCAGGGGCTTTTCTTTATCCTCCCTCTAGTGCTAGGCCAAGAGATTTCAGCAAAGAGCTGAAACTAAGTATGAGTTGCACAGTGAGGACATGGGTGAGCTCTGACAAAAAGAGAAATGGTGTCTGCATTTAGAGAACCAGAAAAGGGAAGTTCTTCTGCCAGTGCCATATGCAAAATTTCCAAAGGAGGGTGCCTCTGCACATTTATTTGATGGTGTTGTTAATATGTTCTCTAGAGCAAACAATTATTCAGCTTTGATTGCATGCCTATTTTAGGTGCCAATCTGGATACAGGGGGAGACACTGAGCCTTTATTTATTTATATCTTTATTTATTTATTATTTTTATTTTTATTTTTATTTTGAGACAGAGTCTTACTCTGTTGCCCCAGCTGGAGTGCAGTGGCACAATCTCAGCTCACCACAACGTCCGCCTCCCACGTTCAAATGATTCTCCTGCCTCAGCCTCCCAAGCAGCTGGGATTACAGGCACCTGCCACCACACCTGGCTAATTTTTGATATTTTTGGTAGTGACAGGGTTTCACCATGTTGGCCAGGCTGGTCTCAAACTCCTGACCTCAAGTGATCCACCAGCCTCGGCCTCCCAAATACTAGGATTACAGGCATAAGCCACAGCGCCCAGCACAGTGAGCCCTTTTTCAAATCAAAGCAACACACACCCGTGATTTTTAAGGTCCAGTGGTACTGCAAGGCTTGTAAGGAGAAACAGCAGGCCCTGCCCCACCCTCCACATCCCTAATTCTGTCTTTCAACTCCTGTATCTATTTCCAGAGTCATCTCAGTGTATCTAAATAGCATGCTTATAGTTTTTCAATATTAGATATTATTCATAGACTTCCTATTATAGAAAATAAGGATTTAGCTCCTTACCACCATTCCATATACCGCCTCTCCTGTCCCACATTCTCCCAATAGTTATAGCATTTTTAAGTCAACACTAATAAGTTACATTATTAAGTTACATTATTTTGTCAAGTAATTATTAAGTTACATTATTACAACCAGATAAATTATTGTTCATAGCTGAGCCATGTGTGGTGCTATGATTAATTCCTTTCATGTACATTTCTTAGTTGCCATTTGTAGAGTCCATTATTGCCTCAGTTGTTTGTTTGCTTAACTTTCTATGTACTTGTCACAAATTCAGCCCTCAACATTCCAACAAAATTATAAAACTCATCACAGTACACCAAATATACCGCTATGTACTCATCTTTTTCTTAATTCTTAAAAATCTGCCTTCTGGAACCTTCCATTCTCCTCCTTCAACCTGAAGTGGTTGCTCTCTGTGCTTAAAGGAAGATCCCATTTATTCTTAGTATACTCTCTAGCTTTGGAGAAACAGATGCATCGTAGATTCCTCAAAAAAGGCTGTCTGGGAGATAAAAATCATTGAGACTTCCCATACCTGAAAATGCCATTATTCCACCCTCATATTTGATTAATAATTTGTCAGGATATAATTTCTCAGTTGGAAATACTATCCTCTCAGAGTTTAAGGAATGGCTTCATTGTCTCCTAGCTTCTGTAGAGATAGATGATGTCAATCATGTTTCTATTCTTATATATAATCCATTTGTTTTGGGGGGAATTCTCTCCTGCCGAGAAGCTTTTCTTCCGGCGTGTGTCTTTTTCTCAAGTCATAGCCCCGGGTACTCAAGCGGACTTTTCAATGTCCTTCAGTTCTCAAAGTTTTTCTTATATTATTTCTTTAATAAATTTTCCCTTTCATTGTCTCTATTCTCTTTTTCTGCAAGTCTTACTATTCTGATGTTGGGCTTCTTAGAATAATCCTTTTTTATTTTTCTCTTCTTTTCTTTTAGTTGGGAGGGACAGGGTCCCACTCTGTTGCTCATGCTGGAGTGCAGTGGTACAACATCAGCTCACTGCAGCCTCAACCTCCTTGGCTCAAGTGATCCTCCCACCTCAGCCTCACAAGTTGCTGGAACTATAGGCATGCACCACCATGTCTGGCTAATTTTTGTATTTTTTAGTAGAGGTGGGGTTTCGCCATGTGGCCAGGCTGGTCTCAAACTCCTGGGTCCAAATGATCCACTCACCTTGGCCTCCCAAAACTCTGGGAATACAGGCATGAGCCACCGCACCCAGCACATTTTCTTTCTTTCTTTGACTTTCTGCAAGGTTCCGTAAGCTTTCTTCAATTCTATATTCCAAACCCTCTACTGATTTATTCTTCTATCACACTTTTAATTTCCAGAAGTTCTTTCTTAGTCTCTGAATACTCCTCTTTGTTGCACATTGCTTTTATTTTATTCATGCAACATATTCTCTTATCTCTCTTAGGCTAGTAATTACAGGTTTTGTGACGTTTTCTTCTGCTCCCTATATTTTCTCTATTTCTTGTGAGTTTCTAGTGTTGTTGTTTGTCTCTTCTAATTTCTGCCTTTCATGTTTCAAACTTTTCTCAAATATCTGGTTATCATTAGCTGTCTTTTTAAATTGAAAAGTGAGCCACTAAAAACTGACCAGATGTTCTGTGTGCATGATCAGTACCTCTGAGCTGGTAGATCTTACGGGAAGGTGATTGTGAGTCAGCTGTACATTTTGTTTGGAACACCCTAAATATCAATATCTACAGGCTTCTTCTCTTGGGCTGTTAAGTTTATGCAGAAAGACTCCTCTAGCCTCATGACTAGGGAAAGCAGAATCTGACTCTAGTATCCAGCACCGTGTGACAGAAGCAGAAAAAGTGCTGGGAGCAGCGAGAGGCCTCACTGGTGAGCGTGTAGACTTTCCCTCATTCCCTCTGGTATAGAACGGCGTTTCACATATGCCCTTCTTAGCCTGGCCTGCTGTGCCTGATCTTAATCAGGTCTTAAAACTGAGCATGTTCCTGGAAAGAGCCTTAAAGGAAATATTAATTACCAGAAAGAAAAAAAATACACACACACACACATTTTACAGGCATAGATTTATAAGGAGTCTCACATCAGTCCAAATCAGGTTTCGCCACCAAATGGGTTAAGAATAAAGCTTCACTTTCACAAATTTTTGGACTTGAAAGTTGCAGATAAGGGCTTGTTTGTATATGCATTTCCTACACCTCCAGTCACACTTGGGACATTTTTCACAGGGATTTTTCTCACTCTGTGGGGCCGGCTGCTTGCAACAAGATATGAAAAAAAATGAGGTAGTTGAGATGTGGGTGCAGGGGGAAGGCCAGGCTCCACAGACAGACGATCTAAGGACACAGTCACTTGGCAGATTTGAGTCCTAGTTCTATGCTAGCAAGCTGTGTTACTCTGAAAAACTTGCTTAACCTCTCTGTGCCTCAAAAATCACAAGCATTCCTACACACCAGCAAAACATAAGCAGAGAGCCAAATCATGAATGAACTCCCATTCACCATTGCTACAAAGAGAATAAAATACCTTGGAATAGTCCTAACAAGGAAAGTGAAGGACCTCTTCAAAGAGAACTACAAACCACTGCTCAAGGAAATAAGAGAGGACACAGGTTGGGCACGGTGGCTCATGCCTGTAATCCCAGCACTTTGGGAGGCTGAGGTGGGTGAATCACAAGGTCAAGAGATCGAGACCATCCTGGCCAACCTGGTGAAATCCCGTCTCTACTAAAAATACAAAAATTAGCTGGGCGTGGTGGCGCGCACCTGTAGTCCCAGCTACTCAGGAGGCCGAGGCAAGAGAATCGCTTGAACCCGGGAGGTGGAGGTTGCAGTGAGACAAGATCATGCCACTGCACTCCAGCCTGGGTAACAAGAGTGAGACTACGTCTAACAAAAAAAGAGAGAGAGAGAGAGAGGACACAAATGAAAAAACATTCTGTGCTTGTGGACAGGAAGAATGAATATCATGAAAATGGCCATACCACCCAAAATAACTCATAGATTAAATGCTATTCCCATTAAACTACCATTGATATTCTTCACAGAATTAGAAAAAAACACTACTTTAAAATTCATATGGAACCAAAAAAGAGCCCATATAGCCAAGACAATCCTAAGCCAAAAGAACAAAGCTAGAGGCATCCCACCACCTGACTTCAAACTATACTACAAGGCTACAGTAACCAAAACAGCATGGTACTAGTACAGAAACAGACACACAGACCAATGGGACAGCATAGAGGTCTCAGAAATAAGACCACACATCTACAAGCATCTGATCTTTGCCAAACCTGACACAAACAAGCAATGGGGAAAGGATTCCCTATTTAATAAATGGTGCTGGGAAAATCGGCTATCCATACACAGAAAATTGAAAATGGACCCCTTCCTTATACCTTATACAAAAATTAACTCAAGACGGATTAAAGACTTAAATGTAAAACCCAAAACTATAAAAACCCTAGAAGAAAATCTAGGCAATACCATTCAGGACATCAGCAGAGGCAAAGATTTCACAACAAAATCATCAAAAGCAATTACAACAAAAGCAGAAATTGACAAATGGGATCTGATTAAACTGAAGAGCTTCTGCACAGTAAAAGAAACTATCATCAGAGTGAACAGACAACCTATAGAATGGGAGAAAATTTTTGCAATCTATCCATTTGACAAAGGTCTAATATCCAGAATCTACAAGGAACTTAAACAAATTTTCAAGAAAAAACCCCATTGAAAAGTGGGCAAAGGACACAAACAGACATTTCTCAAAATAAGACATTTATGTGGCCAACAAACATATGAAAAAATGCTCAACATCACGGATCATTAGAAAAATGCAAATCAAAACCACAAGAAGATACCATCTCATGCCAGTCAGAATGGCAATTAGTAAAGTCACAAAACAACAGATGTTGATAAGCCTATGAAGAAATAGGATCGCTTTTACATTGTTGGTGGGAATGTAAATTAGTTCAACCATTGTGGAAGACAGTGTGGTGATTCCTCAAAGATCTAGAACCAGAAATACCATGTAACTCAGCAATCCCATTACTGAGTATATACTCAAAGGAATATAAATCCTTCTATTATAAAGATATATATGCACGCATAAGTTCATCGCAGCACTATTCGCAGTAGCAAAGATAGGGAATCAACCCAAATGTCCATCCATGATAGACTGGATAAAGAAAATGGGATACATATACACCATGGAATACTATGTAGCCATAAAAAGAAAAGAGATCATGTCCTTTGCAGGGACATGGATGGAGCTGGAAGCCATCATCCTCAGCAAACTAACACAGGAAGAGAAAATCAAACACCATCTGTTCTCATTTATAAGTGGGAGATGAAGAATAAGAACACATGGACACAGGGAGGGGAACAACACACACTGGGGCCTGTCAGGGGGCCTGGGGGAGGGACAGCATCAGGATAAAGAGCTAATGCATGTGGGGCTTAATACCTAGGTGATGGGTTGATAGGGGCAGCAAACCACCATGGCACATGTTTACCTATGTAACAAACCCACACATCCTGCACATGTATCCTGGAACTTAAAATAAAATAAAATAAAATAAAATAAAATAAAATAAAATTTTAAAAAACCTCTCTGTGTCTCAGTTTCCTCATGTACAAATTTTGGGTTATTCCAACTAATTTTGAAGTGTCATTGTGAGGATTTTGTTAAATTCAGCCAACAAATGTGGATGATGCCTCTGATTCCTGAGGCATTGCTCTGGGTCCTAAAGAAATAGCTGTGAGCAAAAGAGACAACATCCTTGCCCTCACAGAAACAAGTTCCTAGTGAGAACAGACACACGGTAATAACTCAGATGGCCACCTACGCTATTGAAGAGCAACGAGGCGAGGCGGGATAAAAGGGAGAGAGTCAAGTATGACAGTGGGAGGAGACAGGCATGAGATTATAATCTTATATAAGGCTGTCAAATGGCCTGTTTGACAAGGTGACATTTAAATAGAAACCTGAAGAAGAGATGGAAACAATGGGATACATGAAGGAAGGTGTCCTGCCTGGAGGAAGCAGTGGAAAGGCTCTGAGACCAAAGTGTGCTTTATGTCTGAGGAGTAGGCTCAGTGAGGTGAAGCAGAATGAAGGGGTGGAAAAGAGCAGGAGATGAAGTCTGCAGGGTCTGAAGGTTGGGTCACACAGAACCCTGTAGGCCTTTCTAAGAACTGGCTCTGAGTAAAAGAGGAAGCCTTTGTTGGTTTCTTGAGCAGAAGAACGACATATTACTGCAGCTTTTAAAATGATCACTCTGGTTACTGTTTTGAGAACATACCACAAGATTCTAAGCAGGAAGCTCAGTTATGAAACGATTCTAAGAGAAGAAACAGGTCTCTGTCCTAAACCAACAGGAATTTGATGAATTGAGTAAGTAGTTGGTTTCTTAATTTATTGTGAAAGCACAGCTGACATGGTTTGCTAACAGAGTGGGTGCAACATGAGAGAAAGAGAATTTAGAATGACTCCAGAGTTTAAGCCCTAGAAGACGGAAAGATGAAACTGCGGTCCACTGAAATGAAGATGGCTCTTTTAGGGAGAAAAGCAGCAGTTCGATTTCGGGCTTGTCATATTTGAGATGCATATTAGACGCCTAAGGAAACTTATCAAGTAGATAGTTGAATATCTGAGCATGGAATTCAGGGGAAAGGTGTGGGTTGGAAATATAAATTGAGGGTTGTCAGTAAATGGATGATATGAGATTGCCAGGGCATGAGGAGACAGAGAAGAGGCCAAGTCCAAGGGCCACTCCCGGGGGCACTCCACAGTGACCAAGTAAAATTGAGCCAACAGATAACTGCTTGAACCCAGGAGGCAGAGGTTACAGTGAACTGAGATCACGCCACTGCACCCCAGACTGGGTGACAGAGTGAGACTCTATCTCAAAAAAAAAAAAAGGAAAAGAAAATGCTCCAACAAAAGAAACTGAGAAAGAGAACCCAGTGAGAGAAGAGGAGAAGCAAAGACAGTGATGTTCCAGAAGCCAAGAGAAGAAACTATTTCAAGGAGGATGGAATGGTCAACTGTATCAAAAGCGGCTGATCAGTCAAGAGAGGGCCTGAGATCTGACCACTGGATTTGGCAAGAGAGGACACTGGTAAGCCTAAATGGTATGGTTTTGGTGGTGTGATGGGTACAAAAGACTGATTATATTGAGTTTAACTGAGAATGAGAGAAGCAGGAGTGCAGGGTGCAAATGCAGACAACTCTCTCCAGGAGCAGAAAAATTAGGCACACCCCCTCCCTCTTCACCTCCTGCCGTGAGTAAAAGCTTCCTGAAGCCTCATCAGAAGAAGATGCGGGTGCCATGCTTGTATAGCCTGCAGAATCACGAGCCAAATAAACCTCTTTTCTTTATAAATTACTCAGTCTCAGGTTTTCCTTTATAGCAATGTAACATGGACTAATAGAGTGGGCTCTGGAGAACTAGTGAACCCTGTTAGCATGTGAGGACACAGTGAAAAAGCACCATCCGTAAATTAGGAAGCAAGCGCTCACCAGACACCGAATCTGCTAGTGCCTTCATCTTGGACTTCCCAGCCTCCAGAACTATGAGCAATACATTTCTGTTGTTTATAAACCACCGTTTATGGTATTTTGTTATCACAGCCTGAATGGACTAAGACAAAAGGTATGAAAGTTTTCTTCCAACTGCCATTATTTTTTCAGGTAAGTTTAAAACAAGGTTATCAACTGACAGTATGGATGGAGAAGGTGTTAGAAGAAGAGAAGGTGGGAAGATGGGGAAGATGGGGAAGGTGTTAGAAAGAGATAAAAAGGTGTGAAACAGTCATCTAGATGACAGAGGAATGGTCGTGGTTCTCTACCATCATTCACCCGAATTAACAGCACAGGTTAAAAAAGAGATACTGATGCCCAGGTCAACCTCACAAAGACTTTGATTTCATTAGTTTAAGAGGAATTCAGGCAGCAATACTTGTTATAATTCCCACTAGTAACACTAATGACAGCCAGGGTTGAGAACCAACGGACCAACAAAATGAAGCGACATGGCCTACAACACCAATGTCCACTTAAAAGTCATGGTCAAGAATTACAGCCAGGCACGGTGGCTCATGCCTGTAATCCCAGCACTTTGGGAGGCCAAGGTGAGCAGATCGCCTGAGGTCAGGAGTTCGAGACCAGCCTGGCCAACACGGTGAAACCCTGTCTCCACTGAAAATACAAAAAATGAGCAGGGCATGTTGGCAGGTGCCTGTAATCCCAGCGACTCAGGAAGCTGAGGCAGGAGAATCACTTAAACCCAGGAGGCAGAGGCTCCATGCAGTAAGCCGAGATCACGCCACAGCACTGCAGCCTGGACAACAAGAACAAAACTCTGATCCAGGATGACACCATGCTTTTCTACGGTCACACTCAGATTTGTGGAGTAGGTATGGAGTTCAAAGAGCTGGATTTAGCCAGGGCTAAATGAGATACTTGTAAAGCATATAGCATGCCTAGACACGGTAAGAGTTCAGTAAATGAAAGCTTCTACATTTGTTTTTATCACTACCTAAGTGACACACAACATGCATGCAGCAAATAAAATCCTGTTTTTATCTCATTCAAATAATTCACCCAATCATATCATATCACAGAGTTTTAGAGTCATTTGTGAATAACTAAAACCACAAATGTACATCCTTAACTATCAAAGTGGTCTTCTCCAGTTCCTTTTATTTGACACTGAGCAATGCACAAAGGGTCTCTGGACTTCCCAGCAATCACAGAAGTCACAGGTCACCCCTCCTCCCACCTACCTGCTGTCTGAATTTGATAACAACAGTTTTGTACCATTTTGTGAAGCCCCTCCATCCACACTACCTGGAGCCTGCACTTTAGTGAGCTCGGCCTTTGCAATTCCTGTCTGGTAATCTGTCCCACTCCCTCCGACGAGGCCCACTCCTGCTCCTGGCCCTAAGCCTGGAGCCCAGATACCTATGGAGAGATCACTGTGATGACAAGTGTCACCTCAACACCATCTCCCCAAGTCAGGCCTGGCTGGATTCCTGCCCATGTAAAACCACCTGCCGGAAAACGACTGCAGATTCTATCCGGACCCAAACTGAGTAGGCTCAAATGCCAGCAGAGAGGGGAAGCCCGAGGGCTCACCCATCCAGGGAGCCTCCACTGGTAGCTCTGCCCTCCCTTATGGATGAATCTAATGTCACCCCCACCCCAAATGCCTAGCAGATTCTTCTTCATTCTTTTAAAGCCTTTGAGGATATCATCTCTCTTTTCTGGCCTTCCCTGCCCCTGCCTCCTGCTCCCTCCACAACTTGAGCAGCTTTCTTTCCTTTGTGCCCTCTTCCACAGGCCTGGCTCTCCTCCTAGTTCCTCCAGGGAGAGGCTGTATCTCATTTCTCTTTTTATTCACAGCCCCTAGCAAAGTGGCCCATCAGGTGGCCAATAACTGAGAATAACCATTCACATGTGCTGTGATATTAAAAATAACCACGATGTATTGGTCTCCAATCATGTGCCCAAAACTAGGTTAAGCACTACATCTAGGACTCACACCAATGCTGTAAGGCAGAAAGGATGAATATAGACTAACATAGGAAACCGAGGACCAGAGAGGCCAAGCTGGCAAGCTTGCACAGCTGAGAAGTGGCACAACTGCAATTTAAACCCAAGTCTGTCTGGCTACAAAGTGCGTGGGGTTTTTTTCCAAATGATAAGGTCTTTCTGAGGAAGGTGACCTTGCAAATGGTAGTTAACAGGGAAGGCAGTGAGTTGCCTCCAAGCCCTCCTACTGTGAGTCACTGGATCTGGCTGGGGAGACAAGGGCAGGACTCTCCAAGTACAGAAGGATTCCCTGTGAGACGCCTTTGGTTCATCTCCTCCTGGCCAGATTTTTCCCCTCATTCAAATTTGCAGCCCAGAATAAGATGTTCATTGTGAAAAGCAAAAAAAAAGAGCCGCCGTCACAAGCCCTCTAGCAGGACGCATCTTCCGGGGATTCATTCCTCACGCTGTCAGCCACCACCTCCAGCTCAGGCCCAAGGCCAGCCTCCTCCCAGCACCCGCACTGTGCAGTCCACAAAGGCAATCCCTGAGGCAGGTTCTTAGGTAACCGATGACTCAGCCCGGCTGCCGCGTCACAGCTCCCTACCTGCCTTCTTCCCTCTCCCACCTGGAACAAATTCCTATGACCCTGGTTCCCAAAAGGATAAGACAAGAAGAACAAGGTCCCAAGCTTGACTCTCCTCCAGGGCTCAGATCCATGAACCATCCCGGAGAATTTTCCCTCTTTCACCTGGCTGCTTGGCTTTCATTTCCAAGGCTAGAAATGGCAGGTAGGAAAAATGACTCTGGTGGAGCAGGAGGGCCCACTACAGCCTCACACGCTTCCCACCACGGGCTACTGCAAATCCACTGCCTGCTCTCACACCTTGATCTTACGGAGAGAGCACCCACTCATCTCACTGCTGACTGGATGTGTTCTTACCTCAGTGGACAAACAGGAGCCTCAGGGAGGCTGAGCTCATTCCATGAGGCCTCCTAAGGGCTGGGCAGGATACTGGGCCCAGGGCTGTGCAGAGAACCCAGTCATCATCCCCACCATCCAGGATGTCATGGTCTAACATAGCAAACTTCACATAGCACAGTGAGCATGGCACAAGGGATCAGAGGTCTTCTCTCTCCTTTGTGGGCCATGAATTTAAGGGGGCTCCTCCAGAACTAAGGCTGGCTGGAGCTGAGGCTGAGCCAAAGGCGTTGGTAAAGCAGAGAGACCAGTGAGATAAGGAAGAAACGGATCTCTTCAGCAATATGGAATAGCCTGGGTCTCTCTCCAATGACCACACACACACACACACACACACACACACACACACACACTCTAGTTTCTGAACCCCCAAGAGCATATGAGGCCCAAACCCACACCCTACAACCAACCTGATCCTTCCCGGAACAAACGTCAGGTGCCTCCAGCCACACTAGCTCAGTGCAGAGGTCTGGCTGCCCGCCCAGTTTGATGAGTGTTGTCAGAAGCCCAATTTCTTTGAGGCCAGGGCCTTGCCTTGTCCCCCTCAGTACTTCTGGAGAATAAAGCTGGCCACCCAAGTCCCCTGACAATCCTATCCTTCCTGTCCCTCTTCCAGACCACTGGCCTCTACCAGACGTGGCAGGGCCTGCTGGCGCGGCAGCTCCAACATTCATTCCTGTAGCTTGGCACGTCTGGAAGAGCCTCCTCCACCCTCACCAAGCTGTTGACAGCCATCCCGACGCAACTCAGGCCCAGACATTCCCCAGGAAGGCAGGCAGGAGCGGTCTCCCTCTCACCCAGGCAGGGGGAAAGCAGACACACTCCCTGCCTCCTCCCTCCCTCACTCTCCGCTGCCTTCACCGCAGCCTCCAGCCGGTTACCTGAGTCAGGGAAGCACAGTTTCTTGCCTGTTGACCAGGTTATTTGTCTGAACCCTGTAGGGGCTGCGCTCATGCCTGTGAAAGTTTTCACAGACCCCTGTGCGTGCTTTAACAGATGTATGCTCTCAGAAGAGCAAGGGGTGTGTCCACAATAACAAACCCTTCTGTGTGCCTCTTTCAAACTGTCTCATCCTTAGCGTCTATGATCTAATTTGAACATAAAAACTCATCTCAGGCTAGGCAGTGGCATAATTATTACCGCCTTTTATAGGTAAGGAAATTAGGGTTCTGATTAAGTAGCCTGGGGCCACGCGGCCGCTGAATGGTGGAGCCTGGACCATAACGTAGGCTCTTACATTTACTTAAAAATGTACCTACAAAATTTACATCTAAAACATGTTTTATTTTATAGGTAAATATAAGTAATAATAAATACAAATCTAAACATAAATGTAAATGTATAAAATAGACTTATGTATAAAATATTTACCTATACAATTATTTTTACATTTTATGTTTCACAAAGGTGGCTGATTCCGGTCTCTGTGCACCACAAATCATAGCACAATAGAAAAACCACGGGCACGGCTGTGCAGGCAGCACAGAGAGCTCAAATCAGTTTCACCGCCATGCGACTCTGGGCAGATAAACATCACTATGTTTTAACGCTCACCTTCTCTGTATCATTGTACTTTTCCCGCATCCCTTGCTGCTGAAGCAAGCACAGATCTCTCACCCTTAACCTCAGTTCCCTCATGTGTACAGCAGAGATAATTGTACCTGTGTACCTAGAGTGAGGTATTTGCATAAATGACTCTCAAATCCCCCATGGTGTTCATCCATCTGTATCTCCCCTCCCACTCTTCACTCCCCGGGAACCAATATCTAATGGCGCCTTTCAGAATAGCTTCAGTGGTCTTATTTAAGTAAGACTAGTTCATTATTTTATAAAAAGTCAATCAATATGCGAAACTATGTAGAGCTAAAAATCACCCAAGAGCCCTCTATCCAGGAAAAAATAAATGAATTAATTTCATTCCTCACATCTCCATATTTGTATATGGATAGAAGTGTGGAGGATGGAAGAAAGGATGTGTGAAAGGATAGATGGGGATTGCTTTATACAATAGCTGCTTGGGGTCAAGAGCAGTGGCTCAGACCAGTAATCCCAACACTTTTGGAGGCCGAGGCGGGAGGATCACTTGAACCCAGGAGATCGAGTCTGCAGTGAGCCGTGATCGTGCCACTGCACTCCAGCCTGGGTGACAGAACGAGACACTGTCTCAAAGAATAATAATAATAAATGTTTTAAAGTAAAATAAAATAACTAATTTCATTATTCTATTTTATAAGGAAAAGGAACTTTTTTTTTTTTTTTTGAAATGGAATCTCACTCTGTTGCCTAGGCTAGAGTGGCGTGATCTCAGCTCACTGCAACCTCCGCTTCCCGGGTTCAAGCCATTCTTCTGCCTCAGCTCCCCCAAGTAGCCAGGATTACAGGCGCCCGCCACCATGCCCAGCTAATTTTTGTATTTTTAGTAGAGACGGGGTTTCACCATGTTGGTCAAGCTGGGCTCGAACTCCTGACCTCAGGTGATCCACCCGCCTTGGCCTCCCAAAGTGCGGGGATTACAGGCATGAGCCACTGCACCCGGCCAGAAAAGGTACACTTCTAATTAAAGTTAACACTTAACATCTCCTCACATCTCCCCTAACCCCCTATTTCTGGTATATTCTTTCTACTTCCTCACATTCTGTTCCTTAGCCCTCACTGCCCATCCCTGCCCGTGCTTAGCTTTGCTTCTCTATTTGAATGGATTAAGAGTTCACCAATTGACCTTTCACTATGCCTTCCTGTTTGTTGATTAATCTTTTTCATCCTCAAGTGGGTTTCCTGAGAAGGCCTCGTCAGCGCTAGATTCCCTAAATTCTTGCATGTGTGAGGATGTCTGCCTGAGGTACTTGCAAAGTAATTTGAGTGTAAAATTCTTCAGTCCCATTGCCTTTGTCCTAGAACTCTACAACAATTTTTTTTTTTTTTCAAATAGAGACAGGGTGTTGGTCTTTCACCTAGCCCGGAGCACAGTGGCACAATCACAGCTCACTGCAGCCTCGAGCTCATGGGCAAGGGATCCTCCCACATCAGTCTTCCAAGTAGCCAGACTACAGGCACGCACTCCCATACCTAGCTAATGATTTTCATTAGGGTCTCCATACGCTGCCCAAGCTGGTCTCAAAATTTCTGGCCTCAAGCGATCCTTAGGCTTCAGCCTCCCAAAGTGCTGGGATTTCAGGCATGAGCCACCTCACCTGGCCTCTACAATCCTGGTTAGTCACGTGTGAGACCAACATGACTTCCCTTAAAGCAGATACTAGTTGATCCCAATAACCAGGTTTTCCTTTCAGTAGTAGAAAGCTTCCCCCAAATCTGAGTTTTAAGAAGGCATATGGCCTCTCAGCTGGAGACTTTTTCCCACAGTTATTTACAGCCAGCTGTGTCTATCTATGTGACTAAGTCTTGGCCAATGGAATATGAGCAAAAGCAATGCGTGCCTCCGCAGACTCTCCAATTACCTCTCCAGTGACCCTTCTGAAGGGCCACCTTTGTATGATCTTTACATCTTTGATTTAAGTGCTTTATCTTTTTTCTCAGCGTAGGCTGTGATTTTCCTCAAGCCTTCCTTCTCTGTTAGCAATTTAATTTTCAACAGATTCTGTTATGTTTCCTGTTAACTTTTTCTGTAATGACATTGTTTTTATCCTCAATGTCTTCCTTGGCTCTGTAATTACCTTTTTTATTTCACTGTGTAGTTTCATCATCTTGTCTTTGGGATCTGATTAGTTTTCAATAATCTTGATTTTGCATGAATGAATTCCCCATACTGCCTCTTCTACCTGAGAGCCAACTCTAACTCAGGAATTATCTTGGAGGATGGGGAGAATAGGAAAAAGAGGTCCCATTCACCATTAAGCGAGACAATAATTTTGCTCATATGTTATACCCTCCACCTTCGCAACTCCTACTCATCCTTAAAGGGACAGCTCAAGGCCCATTAGCCCACGTTCCTCCAACCAACTGTGATTGTTCCTGTTCCAGTTCCCAAAGGGTTCCCCCAAGCTAAAGGATTCGCAGGCACTACCTGGGCTCACAAATGAACCTGGAGCTTTTGAGAAACAGGATGACTCTTCTCCCTCTTCACACATGGTTGGGCACAGAAAGATTTTATTTGAAGATTTATGGATTAATGATTGGCTGGATAAAAAGGAAGGTCAACCCTAGAACCAAGCTACAGAAAAGCTGTCAACATCAGACCCACTGGTCCCAATTTAACAAAAAGGTGGATAACACCATGAGGCAGGTGGAAAGAAGAGGATTCGGCAAGGGATGTTGTCCTTGAAACATTAAGAGAGGGAACAATCATCTTAGCCAGCAAGCCAGACCTTCACAGCCTGCCTCTGCAGGCACTGAAGTGGAGGCTGAGACATGGGCTCCAGAGGCAAGCAGGCCTATGTTCAAGTCCACGCAACTGAACACACTCACAGTCTGACTTTGAGCAAGTCATGAATCTCCTTCAGCCTTTGTTTCCTCACCTATTAATATGAGATAATAGGCCAGCATGGTGGCTCACACCTGTAATCCCAGCACTTTTGGAGGCTGAGGCGGGGGGATCATGAGGTCAGGAGTTTGAGACCAGCCTTACCAATATGGTGAAACTCCGTCTCTACTAAAAATACAAAAATTAGCCAGGCATGGTGGCGTGTACCTGTAATCCCAGCTACTCAGGAGGCTGAGACAGGAGAATGGCTTGAAGCCGGGAGGCAGAGCTTGCAGTGAGCCGAGATCGCGCCACTGTACTCCAGCCTGAGCAACAGAGCAAGACTCCATCTCAAAAAAAAAAAAAAAAAAAAAAATTAAGATAATAATAGTGTATACAGTGTTATGAAAATTCTATGAAATAATGCATATAATGGTTCCAGCCTCAACTCCCGCCACTTCATATCTCATGCATTTCTCTCCAGGAATATCAACCTGCTAGTGTTTCCCTGACACATACAATGAGCCGTTTCTCACCCTCAAATCTTTGCTCCTGCAGCCTTCCCCTGCCCCAGAAATGCTCATTTCCCCGAGGCTGAGAGCTCCTACCTTCTAAGACCAGCTTGTGTGTTGCCTCTTCCAGAAATCTTTCCCAAACTCACTGTATCTTCTTCCCATCATCTGTGCACACCCAAATCATCACATTTATCACACTATATTGTGATTAATACGTGCACATCCACCTTCAACTAAGCTCTGGAAGGAACAGACTATGGGGATTATTTGGGTCTATGTTCTAAAAATGAGCATCGCAGGCCTGGCACAGTGGCTCACGCCTGTGATCCCAGCACTTTGGGAGGCTGAGGCGGGTAGATCACCTGAGATCAGCAGTTTGAGACCAGCCTGGCCAACACGGCGAAACCCCATCTCTACTAAAAATACCAAAATTAGTTGGGCGTAGTGTTGGGCCCCTGTAATCCCAGCTACTCGGGAGGCTGAGGCAGGAGAATCGCTTGAACCTAGGAGGTAGAGGTTGCAATGAGCTGAGATCATACCATTGCACTCTAGCCTGGGCAAAAGAGACTCTATCTTAAAAATAAATAAATTTTTTAAAATTTTAAAAATAAAAAAATAGAAATGAGCATTGTGGATGGCCTGCAGCAGGCACTCAATGTTTGTTGAGTGAAAGAACAAAGCAAGGACTATGAGAAAAGAGGAAGAGGGTGATATGGGTGATTTGTCTGCCACTAATCTCCAAGGCTCTGCTAGCTACACTGAATATGTGTGTGTACATATCTACAATGTGTGTTCTTGATGAAGGTATTCCCAATGCTGAGCATATAACAGACATTCAACAAATATTTTATGACCAAATTATTGTTGAATTATTGAATAAACTCTACAAAAGAAGAAATTGCTTAAGAACCTTAAAGCACAACTACAAGATAAGCCATTAACAGTGCTGATACTGAGTGCCATTTACAAGCTTAATTCAGGTAGCCAAGTAGTGGTACCTGTCAATCTACGGCCATGCTCACTAACAGTGTGCTTATTCCCAGTCTGAACTAGATAATGGCTACAGATAGATATCACCGCTTTAAAGGGCAAGGAAAAAATAAAACAAGTGCAAACCAGGCTTGACCCAAATAACTCTTATTAAAAAGAAAAAGGAGCAAAAGTATGCTGAAGCTAAAAGGCATGCTAGTCACACATGACTAGCTCACAAGCTCTTTAATACGTTCTTAAGGAAATGGAAGAAAAACTCTGTAAGGAGATATTATTCAGTGAAGCCCCCAGTGAACCAAAAGGACTAACCATGTCTCAGACTCAAAGGACTAGGAATTATTAGCAGTGGAAAAACCTGTACTACACCCAATCCCAGCCTCACCATTCAGCAGCAGTGAAACTTTGGATGAGCTTCTAGCCCTTTCTGAAGCTTGGTTTTCTTATTTGCAAAATGGAGCGAATGATACCGAGACAGCAGATCTTGCTATGATGGCTGGATGAGGGAACACACATCATGCCTAATCAGGGCCAGGCACACAGCAAAAGCCCAGAAGATGGTAAATTTTGCCACGTTTCCTTCACCAGACTTGGCTAAGACTCAAGTCAAAACATTATTCTTCATTTGCAGGAAGGAAAGGGATCAGCCTTAAACATGGTGGGTGCCCTCAATTCCAGCACAGAGGACCGTCAAGAGGTTGTAAAGGGTACAGCATTCCTAAAATTAAAGCTGGAAGCTCAGCACTGTGCTGAGAAAGACTCCATCAACCAGGAGATGGATGCAGATTTACAAAGACTGCAATGAAAAAAATGTACAATCATCCTCCTGGGGCAGGTAGTTCTTTTCCAGTTGCCAGATTTCCTGGTCATCTCCTGACAGACCAGATTTCCTGGTCATTTCCTTGCCAGATTTCCTGGTCAAGTGTATGTCATATATCTATTCTGGTGGAAATAATTTATGAATACGAGGCCAAAGGGAGCTGAAGCCAAGGACAGAACAGGGAGAGGGTTGCCAAGATCCAAGGGAAACAAGGCTTAAGCCTCCTTTGATGGCTTCCATCTTATTCCACCTTTTCAGAGCAGGTGAAAATTGCTTCATTACATTGTCTATAACTTGCCCCATCCCTTTAGTTCTAGTCTGCACCTTTCTGCTTCTTGCCCCATAGTCACAGACTCTCAAAGCTGGAGGGGGCCTACGTGGGCGTTGACGTCAACCCCTCTGCAACGAAGAAGTCCTCTGATGGCAAAGAAGTTTACTTGCAACTTTTGCTTGGATCACTTTATAACACGGCAGCGGCGCCCTTGTGACATAGCTTGTTCCATTGTTGGCTAGCTCCGTTAAGTCAGTTCTCATTTGTCTTCCTGCAACTCTTTCCCCTCCTCACCCACCCCCATCTTGCTTCTCCCCTCTGCAGCAGCCACTCAGTGTGCCTCTAATGAAGTGTGATTTCTTCCACATGAAAAGGATGCCTCTTATTTTTATCTCCTGCAGACTAGAAAGTCCTAGTTTCCACATTTATCCCACCTCCGATATGCTGTCCTAAGCCACTGTCTTCCGAGTAGCCAATTTCTGGGTTTGCATCATTTTATCACTCTCTGGAGGGGACCCAGGGAAGCATAACACTCCAGGTAGGTTTGAACAACCAGACAAAGTACAATATAACTATCACAATTCCTCCTCCAGAGCCTGAGATCAAACACTCCTTTTCTTCACTTCTCTCTCCTCCCTCTCTATCACTGAAGTGCCAGTTCTCCCACGAGGTCCGGATCCTGACCCTGAGAACAGAAACAAACTTGGAAGGCCCAAGGATGGTGAGAGGGGGAGGGGAAGGTGATGACGCAGCTCAGTTTTTGCACTTGCAGCTGAGGACACCAAACCAGGCAGGCTACCTCCAAAAATAACCTTCCATGCAAGCAGCCTCTTGGTAGCTTCCTGAGAGCCCTTCCAATCCGCTTTCCAGAGTGCAGACCCCCGTGTTTCTGCGCCCACTCTCTCACCACCCGTTCCAGAACTTGATGGACCAGGTTCATTTGACCCACTGACATTTACAACTATCTTTCCGTAATGTTTGAGGTCTAAAAACACTTAGAAATATATTTTTATGGGAATACATAAATGTCCATCAACAGAAGATTGGTAAGGAAAACACATTCAAAATATAGAATGCAATGCAGCTATGAAAAAAAAAATAAACACTGTTATGGGAAGACCTCCAATACACACAGTAAAATGAAAAAGGCAAGTTTGTAAATGGGTTAGTATAACGTCAGGAATGTCCAATCTTTTGGCTTCCCTGGGCCACATTGGAAGAATCATCTTGGGCCACACATTAAATACACTAACACTAATGATAGCTGATGAGATTAAAGAAAAAAGAAAAATGCAAAAAAAACCTCATAATTTTTTTTTTTTTTTTTTTTTTTTTTTTGAGACGGAGTCTTGCTCTGTTGCTCAGGCTGGAGTGCAGTGGCCGGATCTCAGCTAACTGCAAGCTCCGCCTCCCGGGTTCACGCCATTCTCCTGCCTCAGCCTCCCGAGTAGCTGGGACTACAGGCGCCCACCACCTCGCCCGGCTAGATTTTTGTAGTTTTTAGTAGAGACGGGGTTTCACCGTGTTAGCCAGGATGGTCTTGATCTCCTGACCTCATGATCCGCCCGTCTCGGCCTCCCAAAGTGCTGGGATTACAGGCTTGAGCCACCGCGCCCGGCCAAAAAACCTCATAATTTTTAAAGACAGTTTACGAATTTGTGTTGGGCCGCACTCAAGGCCATCATGGGCTACATGCAGCCCCCACGCCACGGGTTGAACAAGTTTGATCGTAATCCATCTACTGAGTTTTAAAAACGTATTTGCATATAACCACAAATACCTATATAAATGTGTACAAAGGAGCTGGAAGGACAGACATCAAACTGCAAACCGTAGTCACTGCAAAGAGAAGTGGAATGAGGGAGGAATGGCATAAGCTGAGGGGTTAACTTTTTACCCCATTTCAATCTTCTAAAAAAAAATCATTTCATTTATTATTTATGTGAAGAAGCCTCCCAGTCTTACATGTATGTTTCATTTGCTAATCTCAGTGCTGGAAGGCGCTGCACAGGGCTGAGTGCTGATTCTCCGAGGTGGCATACCCAGGGTGGCATGCATTTGTCCAAGGTCACATAGCTAGCCAGCAACAGCCAGAGACCACAAGTCACAGTCCAGGTGTCGAAATAATGGGTGTCCCAGAGGATTAAGGAGAGGACTTTGACTTGATTACTAAATCAGATCGACTTTCCAATTTTATTTGAGTCAAAAATTCCTACTTGGGTGTAACAGGAAGTTAGAGGAGACGAAGAATCATCAAAGTCAGAGGTGGAGAGGGGACCCTGCCTTCCCATAGAAGGGGTGTGAGAGGGCCTGCTACCAAGGACCGGGACCTTCTCTGGATCCCCTGCCCTCATCCATAAAGCAGAGGAAAGGCACTAACAGAGGGGACGGGAGATTTGCAAGCATGGGGCGTTGTGTGAGTCAGATGCTCATCTGAGCCACCACCACATCTTCGGCATGAGAGACCGGCAGCAACGCTCCCTGAATGCATTCTAGTGAGGCCGCAGGTGGCAGCCAGGGACCTCAGCTGCATCTGGAGACTGCCTCTCGGGAAGGGAAGGCTGGGCTCGAGTCTGATTTAGGTCCAACTCCTATTAAGCCACTTCAGCTGTCACATGGATTATCTCATATAATACTCACAAAATGTTTACAAATATGCCCCAAGAAATTCAAAAGTCACTTTCTAAAAGCATACATCCATTAAGGGGTGGGGCCCTTATTTGAAATCAGGTTTCCTGACTCCAAATTCAGTGCTCCTTCCACCCTGTCTGTTCGGGACACAGGAAGGCCTCCTGACTTGGGCAGTAAAACTTAAGAAGTGCCCAGGTTGGAGGCTGGGCATGGTGGCTCATGCCTGTAATCCCAGCACTTTGGGAGGCCACGGCAGGAGGATCACTTGAGCCCGGGAGTTCAAGCCTGGGCAACACAGTGAGACACCCATCTCTACAAAAAATAAAAATAAAATTAACTGGGTGTGGTGGTGCATGCCTGTAGTCCCAGCTACTCAGGAGGCTGAGGCAGGAGGATTGCTTGTGCCTGGGAGGTCAGAGACTGCAGCGAGTCATGATCGTCCCACCGCACTCCAGCCCGGGTGACAGTGCAAGACCCTGTCTCAAAACAAAACAAAAAAAACAGTTCCTCGGTTGACTTTCTGTCTCTCTCCTAACTCCCAATCCCCACTACACACACATACACACACACAGTCCCATGACTGCGACAGCAGAGACAGGTTCCTAGCCAGCACAACTCAGTGCCTCAAACACGCATCATGTGACATATGACTGAAATAGCTATGGCCGGGCTGATAAGATGTCTGGGATGCACTTGCATGTAATCTGGGGTTGATGATGGGGTTACAGATCAGCCTCAAGTTTCAGTCAGAGTTGAAGCCAAGTGATATATAGGGTTCCTTACACTCTTCTCTGTACTTTTGTATGTTTGAAATTTTCCATAATAAAAAAGACTTTTTTTTTTTTTTTTGACCTATCATGTGAGTGATCATTTGTCTCTCAACTTGTCACTTGGTGGGGGTTTCCATTTTAATTAACTTTCTGCTTCCCTCAGCACAGAAAGCCAAACAATAGCCTGCTGTCATGGTAAGAAAAAATACCAGGAGCAAAAGTGTGCGGCTTGTGAAAACCTCAGTTATAACAATAACAGCTATTACTTAACTGAGTGCTTCCTGTATACCTGGCACTGCACTGAGCCTTTTACCTATGATTTTATCTAATGCTCATAATTGCCTATGAGATAAGGTCTGCTATCCCCATTTTACAGAGAAGGAAATGGAAGCTTAGTAAGCTTAAGTAGCTTGCCCAAATCTACATAGGTGGTACATAGTGGGCAAGAATGCAAATCCCAAATTCATTGTGCTGTTAGTTTTTCCCATTCCCACAATATATATTTAGCTACTTGAAGACTTTATAGGTAATTGAACTAAATCCATGAAGTTTTAAAACTGGTCATACCCTTTAAAGTATAACCCAGTAATCTCAACTTTAGGACTATCCTATGGGAATCATCTGGAAAATGAACAGAGATTTCTTCATAAATATTTTATTTTATTTCATTTCATTTCATTTTGAGACAGAGTCGTGCTCTGTCACCCAGTCTGGAGTGCAGTGGTGAGATCTCAGCTCACTGCAACCTCTGCCTACTGGGTTCTAGCAATTCTCCTGCCTCAGCCTCCCGAGTAGCTGGGATTATAGGCACCCGCCACCATGCCTGGCTGTTTTTTGTATTTTTAGTGGAGACAGGATTTCATCATGTTGGCCAGACTGGTCTCCAACTCCTGACCTCAGGTGATCTGCCTGTCTCAGCCTCCCAAACTGCTGGGATTACAGAAGTGAGCCACCACACCTGGCTCTTCACAGATATTTTAATCACGGTGTCAATAACAGTAAGAGAAAGTTCGATGTGGTTGGCTGTCTAATGTGGCCTCACGCAGGAAGCCTTTCCCACTGCTCCAGTCATTGGTGACTCCCTCCTCACGGTCGCCGGCATCCTGCACTAATCTCTTGTTACCCCTGCCTCCTCCTTTGAACTACGAGCTTCTGAAAAACTAAGCTCTTCTTATTTATCTTTGGTTTAGAGTGGGCACTCAAATATGCGGTGAATAAATTAATACGTGACACTGCAGTTGCTCATTTGACACGTACAGACATGAAGACTGGAGTATTAAAGTTAAGTTTTTGAAGGTCACAAGGGCAGACTAGAACTCAAGGCCACGTGCAGGCCTCTTCTCTCCCCACTGTAATACCAGTACCTGTAGACCTCCAAAGAACCCATGGGTGACGGCTGAACACTTGAGACAACGGTGGGAAAGGCAGAGGCAGTTGGAGGCTCCTGAAATTTTACAGGCCCTCACTGAAATGATGAGATCCCAGGGGTCCACACGACCTTGGAGAAGCTGAACAGCTGATATGGGTGATGAATGAAAGGGTACAGCTTTAATACAATGTTAACCATGAAATGTATATATGGGAAAGTTAAGCAAGGAGGCAAGAGACATAACTGCACATACAGTATGTTCACAACCATTTATAAAAAATAAATCCATTTAAAAAAAAAAAAGAAGGAAAATTGCCAACTGTTAAGAGGGGTTGTCTTTGGATAACGGAATTTTTTTCTGTTTCTCTATGCTTTTTTGTACAGAACTTTCCAAATTATCCTCAACGGGCAATCTTTTTTTTTTTTTTTGAGACAGAGTCTTGTTCTGTCACCCAGGCTGGAGTGCAGTGGTGCAATCTTGGCTCACTGCAACCTCCGCCTCCCAGGTTCAAATGATTCTCCTGCCTCAGCCTCCAAAGTAGCTGAGATTACAGGCACCCGCCCACCATGCCCGGCTGATTTTTGTGTTTTTAGTAGAGATGGGGTTTCACTACGTTGGCCAGGCTTGTCTTGAACTCCTGACCTCAGGTGATCCAGCTGCCTCGGCCTCCCAAAGTGCTGAAATCACAGGCATGAGCCACTGTGCCTGGACCCTAGCTTTATTTTTATAATCAGAATAAATAAAAATTAAATCACTACATTGATTCTGAAGGCTAACCTGACCTTTCCAGTATAATAATGATTGAGAAAATCATCTCAGTATTTTAATATGGTGACACTGCACTGCTCAATGTTACTGTTACATATAAGTCTATCAAAAATACATCTACAGGAGTCAGAATGCCATCGTATAGCTTTCTGCAGACAAGCAAGAAAAAATTCATTGGCCTCTAATTCAGTTCTTACAGAATAAATGACTGATACTACATCGGAGCAACTAACTCCCTGTCCAAATTCTCAGGAATCTAATGGTCCAGAACAATTACTGCGAATTTCATTAATGAATTATTCCTGTATTTTTTTAATGCAACCATGTCCTCATATTTCCAGAGGGCCAGATTTTCTCTGAAGCCTTCCCTCTTCTACTCTGTCATTTATCACCTGCTCTTGCCTTTATTCATGAAGAGAAGGGGACCCCAGAGGTCAATACTGAGATAAATTAGATCAATTTTCTCTAGGCTCCTGAGGGCAATTTCTAAGGGAGAGCCAAAAGTGTTTTAAGCGAGGGTGGTGGAGCTAGGCTGGGCTTTCCTCGGGCAAAGAATGGGTCTCCATGCTCTTTGTAATCTCAGGTTAAGCACAAGACCCCCTCCACCCCCAGCACCTGTTTGTCAGTAAACACAGAACACATAAATAGAATGACTCGAGATTTTACTCACTTACATGTGAAGGTTCTGATTTTAATTTTTTTTTTTTTTTCTAGTTCTGGTCACCTTAGAGTCACACAAACTTCACAACTACTCAAAGCCTCCCTTGACAGCTTGGCAGGCCTTGCTTTACACCTCTTTGTGAAAGATGAGGTTTTTCTAATCTGAGCCCACGAGCTTACCCTATGGGGTCATTCTCCCACTAACATTCTCTACCACTTTAAAAGCTGGTCTCACACCAGTCAGAAGGGATATTATCAGAAAGTCAAAAAGTAACAGATGCTGGCAAGGTTGCAGAGAAAAGGTAATGCTGATACACTGTTGGTGGGAGTGTAAATTAGTTCAACCATTGTAGAAAGCAGTGTGGGGATTCCTCAGAAAACTAACAATAGAACTGCCATTGACCCAGCAATCCCATTACTGAGTAAATACCCAAATGAATATAAATTGTTCTACCATAAAGACACATGCACACATATGTTCACTGCAGCACTATTCACAATAGCAAAGACCTAAATGCCCATCAACAGTAGACTAGATAAAGAAAATGTGGTGCACATGTACCATGGAATACTATGCAGCCATAAAAAAGAATGAGATCATATCCTCTGCAGGAACACGGATGGAGTTGGAGGTCATTATCTTTAGCCAACTAACGCAGGAGCAGAAAACCAAATACCACATGTTCTCACTTATAAGTAGGAGCGAAATAATGAGAACACACCGACACAAAGAGGGGAACAACAGACACCAGGGCCTTCTTGAAGGGTGGAGGGTAGAAGGAGGAAAGGGAGCAGGGAAAATAATTACTGGGTACAAGTTTTAGTACCTGAGTGACTAAATACTCTGTACACCAAAACCCCATGACACAAGTTTACCTGTATAACAAACCTGCACATGTACCCCTGAACCCAAAATAAAAGTTTAAAAAAAAAATTTTTTTTTGAAAGCTGGTAAGCACTCAAGCCTGCCAAGAGGTCTGACCGGTCGTAAGAATGTGTCATGTGACTTAATGCCCTCAACAACCCCAGGAGATTCATACACCTTACTCCCGTCACTTTACACAACGCAGAAGCAGCCTGCTGGTGTTCTGTTGTTGTTTTGTTTTGTTTCCTTTTCTGTTTTTGAGACAGGGTCTCGCTCTGTCGCCCAGGCTGGAGTGCAGTGGCGAGATCTCAGCTCACTGCAACCTCCACCTCCCAAGCTCCAACGATTCTCCTGTCTCAGCCTCCCAAGTAGCTGGGACCACAGGAGCGTGCCATGATGCCTGGCTGATTCTGTTCTTTTATTTTTTGTAGAGATGGCGGTGGGGGAGGTGGTCTTACTGTTACTCAGGCTGATCTCAAACTCCTGAGCTCAAGGAATTCGAACTCTTCCCTCCTCGGCCTCCTTAAGTGCTGGGATTACTGGAGTAAGCCACCGTGCCCGGCCCAGCCTGCTGGTCTTAAAGTAATACTGGAGACAGGAAGATGACCCCAAACCCCTCCTATGGCTCTAAAGCCTGAGCATCTTCCGCTCTGCTGGAACAGCCTGTGCAGAGACTGGCCAAGGAGGGCTCTCACTGCACAAAGAAGGAAACTGGAGCCCAAGAGGTTAAGCAGCATGAACAGCTAAGTGGCGCCTCTCTCTTCTGTCTTCTCACTGCCTCTTGCCTTATGATTTCACACAAAGCAGCCCCTAAATAGGGAAGCACAAGACAGAGAGACATGGCGGAACCCAGCACAAGAGTAAAGTGAACCATTTAGCAAACACTAAAGAAAGCTGATCCCCAGAGATAACTGCAATATTCAGCGTACCTACCACTGGGATCCCTGGCTTTGCTTAATAACCAAACCTATTTAAATCCATAAGGAGCCGGTTCTCTGACTTAAAGGGTGTTGTTATAACAACCATAACTTTGGCTTTTCTGTGGAGTACCAACAACAACTGATTTGATGCAACAATTTCCCTTTTATGCAAAAAGGGGCACCAAAAGTAGACCGTGCATTGTTGTGTATCATTGGGCAAGTAATTTCTCTTCTCTAGGCCTCAGTTTTCCCATCGGGAAAGTAAAAGGGTCCAGTCAGATGATTTCTGAAGTTCCTTACAGGGTCGGCGTCCTGGTGAGAAAACTTTACGGCACGGCCAAGTGGAATTGACGTAGGATTTTTCTTCTTGGTCCTCCGGCCAGCGACGCCCCACCTGTGCTTCCCTGAGCCATGCCAGTGTGTCCCAGCTCACTGTGTGATAGCTTGTACCCGCATTCAGTGGTTCTAAGCTCTTGCACCACACCAAAGAATAATGAGGGTACACTGCACATTGAAGGGACAGGAAAGCAGAGAAGAATTTTACTGAGTGAGGAAAACAGCTTTCAGCAGAGAGGAGACGCGGGGTTGGTCCCCTACCTGAAGACGGAAAAGCTCCCCAGTGTGGCTGGGTCAAGGGACTTTTATGGACTCAGAATGGGGAATGCATGCTGACCGGGTTTGTGAGTATGCAAAAAAGATTAAAGCAAAGACATCACTCAAAGGTGGGCACGGCAGTGTAGAAAGCCAGTTAGGAAAGGGTAGGTATATGTAAAATAGGTGAAAAGTAGGGATCAATTAGGGGAAAGCATGTCAAACAGAAGTTCACACTCTGGTCTGAGGATTCAACTTGGAGCTTGGCTTTCAGGCTTTAAACTGTCTTTGGCCTGGAGGTGGGGGTTTCACCGGGTACCCCCCGCCCCTATCTGCCTAGGCATTTGGCTGCCTCCTGATGCTACCAGAATCATCATGACACCCTGGAAACTCTAAGGAAAAGAAACAAGTGTAACTAGGAGATAACAGGGACAGTGCAAAACAACATGTTAACTTTGGGGAAATCCGGCTTCTCCGTGTTGTTTTGGTTTTCCTACTTCTCTGCCAAATACAAAAATAAGCAGCTACTTCCATGGGACTCTCATTAAAAAAAAAAAAAAAAAAAAAAGTAACTTTAATAAAATCAATGGAAACAATGCTCTCACAAGTGACTCAGGAGTAGCTTTCTAAGAGACACTTTCTCCCCGTGCGGCTGATGTCAACAGCCCATGCTTTTGCCCAAACAAAGGCCTCCTGGCACAAGGATGAGAGGCAAAACATCGGAGTCTCCGTAGCTGGCCTTATTCCAATGTGAGGGGAAGGGGCAGCCAGGAGAGAAAAATAACTAAGCTTTTGAAAGGCTAGAAGGAGAGTAAGGAATGACTAAATCTATTTTTTCTCAACAGAATAAAGAACTCTTGAAGGATAATGGAAGGGTGCAGCTTTCGATTTGAATTACTCTTTGTTTAACCCTATTCTGCCTAAGGCCACTGCCTTTTAAGCCAACCACAGAATCCCGGTTTTGCCTTTAGTTGCCGGCAGGGCGATGCAGTGGGAGTTGGGAGACCCACACTCAGTGTTCTCTCTGTGACCTGTTTCACCCGGTTTAAACTTGGACAAGTGGCTGAACTCCCCGGCCTCAGCTTCCTGCCTGTAAAATAAGAAGGCTCCCTAGATGCTCTCTAGACCCTTTCAGTAACAGTGCAATAGGATTGGAGGCTCTCCAGGCCCCCCCCCCCCCCCGGAACAGGTTAATCTTCAGCCACACTAGCCAAGGTGAGGCAGCAGGCACACACTGGGGTGGCGGCGCCTCCATTCCTGCTCACACTGCACGCCCACAACCTGCACCAACACCATCGCCTCAGAGACCAATTCACCCCGAAACCATCTCCCTGCTGCAGATCGTGTCTGATTAACATCTGCAAAGCTGAGCTGAGCATATGTAAGTAAAGAAAAAGCAAAACAAACAAGAGTTCTCTCTTTCCGGGTCTCGGAATTTCTTTCAAATAAACTCAGAACCGAAAATTGTATGTCCCCAGCTAGAACATGAGGTCTCGGCTGGCCTTGCTTGCGAAAATGCATAACAAGCCAAAAGGGGCTAGTGACATCTGGGGTGTCTGGGCACACGGACACGGGCCTCAGAGGTAAAGCACAAGACCGCACTGGGCGACGCGTACATTGACCATTCTTCCCGAAGGCTGAGGAGGCGCCCAAAATATCCCCCACAGACGCAATCGCCAGAGTGCGGGAACAATAGTGCGCCCAGCACTATGTTTTTTTTTTTTTTTGAGGGGCACCCTTAGACCCTAACCCAACCCACATCTCTAAGAGCCCTCCAGGAGGTGAAGGTGAGGGGTGGCCCACTTCACCCAAACGAATGCGCCACGGCCGGGGACCGACTCTCAGCCTGGAGTAACGTTTTTGTAGCTGCTTTCTTGTTTTGATTTCCCTTTTAAGTCTGGCAGTTTAGTCTGATGCCCAAGCGGTACCTTTTAAATGTCTCTCTCGCCCTCCTCCAGCAAGTGGCGCCTCTAGAGCCACTCCCTCCCCCTAGGCTGAGACAATGGCCCGGCACCGTAGGGCAGCCCCTAAGGGTTTGCGGTGCGTCCAGATCTCTGGGCAGGGCGCACGTGCGTTTGTTATGATGCCTGTGCCCCCTCCGCTGCCGCGGGCCCCAATTTGTCGATCCGTAAACCCAGAAGGCAGGATTTGAAGGAACCCGGACTCTGCGAGGCGCACCGCCCCTCCCCACTCCCCCCACCCCCCAGCCAAACACTGACGGTGCGGTGGAGAAATCGGTGTTCCCCGGGGCTGCGCGCACGTGGGTTTGTTGTGGATCCGCAGGCTCGTGGAGCCACAGAGAAACCTGGGTGGCCCTTTGGCCCGGACAAATATACACACACCCCCAGCCAAAAGGCGGCCAGCCCCGGAGCCAAGGCAACTGAGGCGGCGCTGGAGAGAGATTCCCTGCGCCCTAGGCGCGCCACGGGCCCCGCGGCTCCGCTATCCTCCCGCGCCCCTTTGCATCACACTCCTCCCGGGAGAGCCCGGGCCGCGCCGCCGCCCACCGCACCCCCTACTCACTCGCTGCACTCTCGGCCGCGGAGGCTGCGGTTGCTCAGCCCGCTCAGTGGCGGCCGCCCGCTCCGCGCCCACGCCGGTCGGTACCGGCTCCCTTTGTTAGCGCCGGGCAGTGCCCCAGGCGTCTTCCCCAGCCCGGCCCTGCCCAGGACTCCCCTCCCCCAGGTGACTCCAGAAACCGCGCTCGGCAAGGGCAGGAGCGCCCGGGAGCTGGGAACCCCACAAGGGAGTCTCGGAGGAGGGGTCCGCTGGGGAGGAACGGGGGACAGAAGACGCAGACTGGAAGAGACGGGAGAAGGAAGGAAGAGCGCGGCGGAGGGGCGGGAAGGAAGCGAGTCGCCTCCGTATGCAAATAGAGTTGCGAAGACTGGGTCGGTCTCCGCCCCCACTCCACCTCTCGCCACTGGCCACACCGCGCACCAAACCGGCCAGGAGGTCGCTAGCGAGCGGGCTTGGGGTTAAAGATTCCTGATGAAGGCACCGGGTGATGCCACAATCCCGCCTGCCCTCAAGGAGGGTGGATCGAGAACCAAGTGGGAGGGGCTACGCGGCTGCGCAAAGACCCCTAAATGCCTGTTGCCCGCTTGGCCGCGAGGGGTGAATTTAGCAGTGTCGGGCTTTTGGTCCTAATATGCGGGCATTATACACCCGGTCTCTGCTACCGGCTGACTGCGAGACCCTGAGGAAGTCACTTAACCTCTCTGAAGACTCGTATTCCTCTTATCTAGAATAGGAAAGAACAAAATCTTTCACTGCGTTTGGCATTAACCTCCCAACACTGGGGCATGGCTCGTACTAGGCGCTCTCAAATGGCAAATACAGAGGGAGAGGAGCGCCCTCGAACCCCTGCACCCAGAGGCTTCCACCCCAAGCTGCAAGCTGAAAGACCGAAGCCTCAGCCTGGATGGTGAAGGGAGCGTGGTTCTTTCTTTTCACCCGGACGACGGTGGGGCTGCTGGGGAAGGAAAGAGGATTAACCAAGCTGCGTACTGACCATCCCCGATAGCCCCAGTGCGATTTCCCTTAAGATAGAAAAACTGCCCAACAGGAGGACGGGAGGGGCCTGTAAGGCCTCGACTCCAGCCTTCCATAGCCAAAAGAGAGGATGTGACTACCAGAGGCAATAGTCATATCCCAGTTGTCTACTGAGTGCACGCTAGGCACCAGGCTGTGTGCTGGGTGGGAAGGGGGAAAGGAAGGAGGTACTGAAATGTTTGGGGGTCCTCTGGGAACACAAAGTCCAGTGCACACTTAAAGTGCCTGAAGCCCAGGCCCAAAGTTCTGTCTCCAAATAAGGTGCCTACTCCCCATCACCAACCTTGGAAAGGGAAGTTACATCCGCACCCCGTCCCCAGCACCCTTCTTCCAAACACTGCTTCCTCCCTGTCCTGATCCTGGCTCCCTTCTGCTGATGCTGTCATTCCCTTCCCTACTGCCCCTGAGACATTTTTGCTCGGTACAAAGAGCTCCAATTGAAGAGAGTGCCAGCCAGAGTGAATTCAAATCTTTATAACCAACTAGCTGTGCCTTCTTGGGTGAGTTCCACATCCTGTGAGCCTCCCTTTCCTCTTCTGCAAAATGGAGATATTAAGGAAAGCATTGTTTTCAGGATTATGTGAAATGACCTATGTGAAACACTTAGCTTAGTGTTCGGCATATAGAAGGTGCTCCTAACAGTAAAATGTATGTATGAGTGAATGAATAGAAGCAGACAAGTTCAGAAGACTATTTCTGGAAAGATGCTACATTGAAGATTTTAGGCCCTATTCTAAAAAGGGGGGAAAGAAAAGGAGGCTATTAAAAGATTCTGTGCAGTAGCATGACATGCATCTTTGTATTTTACAAGGATTCCTCTGGCACCACACTGGAAAATAGATGGCAGAAGCAGAGAATGCAAGAGACTAGATTGGAAGTTGACATCAGTGGAGATATAATAAGAGCCTGAACTGTGTCAGTGACTGTGTCAAGACAGAAGAAAAGGACATCTAAATAATAGCTACCATTTGGAGATCTGATATGGTTTGACTCTGTGTCGCCACCCAAAAATCTCATCTTGAATTGTAATCCACATGTGTCAGGGGAGGGACCTCATGGGAGGTGATTGGATGATGGGGGCCGTTACTCCATGATGTTCTTGTGATAGGGAGTTCTCGCGCGATCTGGTTGTTTGATAAGTGTCTGGCATCTCCCCTGTATCCTCTCTCTCACCCGCCACCATGTACAATATGCCCTGCTTCCCCCCAGCTTCCACCATGATTATAAGTTCCTGAGGCCTCCCCAGCCATGCGGAACTGTGAGTCAATTAAACTTCTTTTGTTTATAAATTACCCAGTCTCAGGTAATTTGTAATTTTCTCAGTAGTGTGAAAATGGAGTAATACAGTATTCAAAGCACCTTGCTTATTACACTGTCTCTCCTTTTCATCAGATAAGTAGTGGTCTTTGTCCTATTTTATGGATTAGGAAACTGAAGTCATCTAGGAAGTGAAGAGAGAATTTGACACATTCTTCCACATTCTTTGAAAGCCTTAATCATCTCCTTCGTCATCACCCATGTGTCAACACTACTTAAGAACTAAGAACAGGCCGGGCGCGGTGGCTCAAGCCTGTAATCCCAGCACTTTGGGAGGCCGAGGCGGGCGGATCACAAGGTGTCGAACCACAGTGAAACCCCGTCTCTACTAAAAATACAAAAAATTAGCCGGGCGCGGTGGCGGGCGCCTGTATCCCAGCTACTCAGGAGGCTGGGGCAGGCGGGAACCCGGGAGGCGGAGCTTGCAGTGAGCCGAGATCGCGCCACTGCACTCCAGCCTGGGCAGGTCAGACTCCGTCTCAAAAAAAAAAAAAAAAAAAAAAAAAAAAAGAACTAAGAACAGCCAGGCGTAGTGGCTCACGTCTGTAATTCCAGCATTTTGGGAGGCCAAGGCGGGCAGATCATGAGGTCAGGAGATCGAGACCATCCTGGCTAGCACAGTGAACCCCTGTCTCTGCTAAAAACACACAAAAAATTAGCCAGGCATGGTGGCAGGCACCTATAGTCCCAGCTGCTCAGGAGGCTGAGGCAGGAGAATGGCGTGAACCCAGGAGACAGAGCTTGCAGTGAGCTGAGATCGCACCGCTGCACTCCAGCCTGGGCAACAGAGCGAGACTCCGTCTCAAAAAACAGAAAAAACTAAGAACAAAAGCAGGAGAGGCTCTTTCAAAGATTGTCCAGTCCCCATTCCACAGTTCTCTTTTCCAGAGAACTGGAAAATCAAATTAAGGAGAAAACAAGGGAAAAGGTTATCTCAACACTGAGATAAGCACAGATGATATGACAGGTGCGAAAATTTCCTGGACCTCTGAGACAGATGAGTGGGCAAGCAGGGGTGCTCCTGGTAAAATTCCAGGATGGGAACCATTGTGGAGCAGCCTCCACTGAGGTTCTGTCTCATCAGTGGGGACCCTCTGACCTATAAATGAGAGGCAGAGGCTGGGGCATTACTTTGGAGATGATCCGGTCCTCCCCAGTCTATACATGTGAGGCTTCTCCTCCCATCGTCTCTGGGGTCCCTGCCTTGACTGGTCGGTTTCGGTTTTTTTGAGGAGTACAGATACCCACTTTCCCTCTGGACAGTATCTCAGTTCTGGGCCCTCCACCCACACCTTCCTGCTATGGTCTGAATGTTGTATCCCCCAAAATTCGTACAATGAATTTCTAACCCCCAAGATGATGGTAGTAGGAGGTGGGGTGTTTGGGGGAGGTAATTAGGTTATGAGGCAGAGCCCTCACGAGTGGAACTAGCACCCTTATAAAAGAGACCCGGGCCAGGGATGGTGGCTCACACCTGTAATCTCAGCATTTTGGGGAATTGAAAAGGGCGGATCACCTGAGGTCAGGAGTTCAAGACTAGCCTGGTCAACATGGCAAAACTTCATCTCTACTAAAAATACAAAAACTTAGCTGGGCGTGATGGCACTTGCCTATAGTCCCAGGTACTCAGGATGCTGAGGCAGGAGAATTTCTTGAACCCGGAAGGCAGAGGTTGCAGTGAGCCAAGATCATGCCACTGCACTCCAGCCTAGGCAAGCAGAGCAAGACTCTGTCTCAAAAATAAATAAATATATATATATATATGTTAAAAAAAAAAAAAAAAGAGACTCCAGAGAGCTAGCTAGCCCCTTCCAATATGTGAGCATGCAGCTAGAAGGTACCACTTATGACCAGGAGACTGAGCCTTCTCTAAACACCAAGTCTGTCATCATTTTAATGTCAGACTTACCAGCCTCCAGAACCATAAGCAATAAACTCCTGTTGTTTACAAGCCGTTCAATTTATGGTGTTTTTGTTATAGCAGCCCAAACAGACTAACACATCCCCCATTCCTCCCCCAACCCTTGACCTCAACCTTAGCCAATATATAATATTTTTAGGTAATACATTGTGCAGTCATCATTTCAGACAGCTTAAGGATTAATACACATAATGCCTTACACATAATTTTCATTTACAACAATCCACCTGCAAATAATACGTTCATAACACTTTTGAATTGGAGGTGATGTTTCATGGGGGGGGGGAAGACAGTAAGCAATTGAAAATGTCCTCCCAAATCTTTCTTCCCCACCCACTACAGATGCTCATCAAGTTCCTTAAATAAACCTCACAGCTCTCCTCTTCATGTCAGGTCTCCTCTTCAGTACATGTTGTCTAATATGAGGATAGGTTCAGGGGCCTAAAAGAACTGTGGTTTGCCTGTGCCCACCATGTTGGCTTTCAATGCTTCTAGCCTTATGGATAATGACTATATATATATACACAGCTAGTCTAGTAAGTCTGTAGAACTCAAGTTTAAAAGTAGAAAGAAAATAGCAGCATGCTCAGCCCCCTTGCCGTGTGATGCCCTGTGCCACTATGGAGCTCTGCAGACTCCCCGCCTGCATGAAAGCTCTCACCAGATACAGTCCATTGACCTTGGACTTCTCAGCCTCCATAACTGTAAGAAATGAATTCCTTTGCTTTATTAAAAGAGAGAGAGAGAGAGAATGACAGCATCTCTAATTTAAGCGCACAGGGATGGCTCCTGCTGATTGCTGTGCGGCAGACCTGCACAGATGGGCTGATAAAGCAGAGTAGGGGCAGAAAAGAAGAGTGTTAGAATGCAGGGGCTGGAAACTAGGAATAGGTCTCATGAAAGGATCACAGCCACAAGACTGGGAGGATGGCTGGCCCCACAGCCCCGAGTACAGCAAGAAGTGACTTGCTGGCTCCAGAAACCTCAGAGTAGAACATGGGCATGGTGAGATCAGGATAGGTCAGAGAAATAGACCTATACATGTCATGTGGGCACATGAGTAGTTAGGCTGCCCTTCATCCAACTATCTCCTGTGTCCAATCCCATCCTACGTCCTTGGGAAGACACGAGGAGAAACCAAGACTCTGTTCCCAAATGACATATGTTTTAGCAAAATATCTCGGTTCATAAAAATAATTTTCATGTGTTGAACATCTACTCATAAGCTATGCCCAGGAGACCAGATACACTGATAATGGCAGGGAATACAAGAGCTCAGGGACTCTGAGGAAGCAAAGATGCTTGTAATAAATTCTTTCAAAAAGATTCAGGAAATTGGCTTCTCTTGGGAGACTTCTATCAGAACCAAAGTAGAAATTGCCTCCTATGTATTAATGATCTAAGGATGACAGTTAGAATAACGTGCAGGAATAGTCAGTGTTTTGTGCAAGAGGTTACATGGGTCAATGAAACTTCTCTGCAGTTAATTTCTTTGGGGAGAAAAGAATCAGTATTTGCTGCCTGTTGGTGATCTGTCCCAATCCTGCGTCTGTAAGGTCTCATGTTTTTAGAAATCAGTTTTTAATAGCGTTTTTTCTGATGTTACAGGTAACATTTGCTTTAGAAAATTCGGAAAAGTCAGACAAAGTTAAAGAAGCAAGGGGGAAAAATTGTCAGCCCATCAACCACAAACAGAATTAACCATTTGGCCTATTTTCTTCCAGTTATTTCCTGGGCATTTTTCCACAACTTTCTATAGTTAAAATTATAATGTACATACAGTGATATCCTGCTTTTCTCCCCCATTTAAATATGTCATAAGCATTTCCTATGTGTATTTAACAATAAATGTAGTCATTCAGTTTAGCCCTTATTACATGCAAAGCAAGCATTCTTCAGCAAATTATTCGTGGTTTATTGTACTAATCGTTGGCTATACAAGAGACAGTTTAGTGGTTGAGAGGACTCTTAAGTCAGGTTTGAATCCTGACTCTTCTACCTCCTAGCTTCATGACTTTGGACAAATTACTTAACTTCTCTGGCTCTGTTTCCTTAACTGTAAAGTGAGGATAATAGTATCTGCCCCATAAAGTTATTTTAATTAATAAATGGACTGGGCGTGGTGGTTCACACCTGTAATCCCACCACTTTTGGAGGCTGAGACAGATGGATCAACTGAGGTCAGGAGTTCAAGACCAGCCTGGCCAACATGGTGAAACCCCGTCTCTACCAAAAAATACAAAAATTAGCCAGGCGTGGTGGTGGGCACCCATAATCCCAGCTACTCAGGAGGCTGAGGCAGGGAGAATCGCTTGAACCCGGGAGGTGGAGGTTGCAGTGAGCTGAGATTGCGCCATTGCATTCCAGCCTGGGCAACAGAGCGAGACTCTGTCTCAAAATAAATAAATAAATAAATAACAAATGAATTAATAACAAGAAAAGTGCTTAAAGCAATATCTGGCACAGTAAGCACAGAATAAGCAGTAGCTATTAACAATATGTGAATGCATCATAAATTATTCAACCATTATCCTGCAGCTGGACATTAAGGTTGTTTTTGGTCACGCCTGTAATCCCAGCACTTTGGGAGGCAGAGGCAGGCAGATCATGAGGTCAAGAGTTCGAGACCAGCCTGGCCAACATAGTGAAACCTTGTCTCTACTAAAAATACAGAAAAATTAGCTGGGCATGGTGGCGGGCGCCTGTATCATGACGAGCTAATTTTTTGTGTTTTTTGTAGAGATGGGGTTTCATCATGTTGCCCAGGCTGGTCTCGAATTTCTGATCTCAAGTCATTTGCCCACTTCACCCTCCCAAAATGCTGGGATTATAGGCATGGGCCATGGCACCCAGCTAGTGAAGCTGAATTCTTTTTTTTTTTTTTTTCAGACAGAGTCTCGCTCTGTCACTAAGGCTGGAGTGCAGTGGTGTGATCCTGGCTCACTGCAACCTCCACCTCCGAGATTCAAGCGATTCTCTTGCCTCAACCTCTCAAGTTGCTGGGATTACAGGTACCCGCCACCACACCTAGCTAATTTTTGTATTTTAGTAGAGATGGGGTTTCACCATGTTAGCCAGGCTGGTCTTGAACTCCTGACCTCAGGTGATCTGCCCGCCTCAGCCTCCCAAAGTGCTGGATTACAGGCACGAGCCACGGCACTCAGCCAGTGATGCTGAATTGTTAACCAAAATATTTGACTAATTACAGCAAGTGACGACCAGCACTGAGTCCTGGTGACTTGAACATTCAATTCAAAGGATTACGCCATCACTGACTGCGTTTTATTCACATGTGTTTTCTACATCTCTCCCCCAGGAGAGCCAATATTTGATGAGAGAGGCCACATAACACACAGCACACCAGTTTAGGAGTCAACAGGCCGGCATTCCACATTAAACCCTCACAACCCAGCCTGCAGACCTCAGCCAAGGCACTTGCCCTTTCTTGTTCTCAGTTTACTACTTTATGAAACAAGGGCAGTTGGGCAAAAGTTGTTTTCAAGCCTGGCTGAACTTTGGAGCCACCTGCTGAAATTGTTTATAGTATAAATCCTCATTCTCCTCCCCAAGATTTAATGGTTCTGGGGTCAGATGCTGGGTATCTATAATTGTTAACAAATTTCCCAGGCAATGCTGATGAGCTGTAGGATTTACAGACAAGTCAACTGGGTTACCTCTAAGGCTCTTTCTAGCTTCTCACAAAGAAATTCCTCTAAAGGGGAAAAGGCCACCAACCATGCCCGAACATGTTCGTGCTCCATCACCAAGGGAGCCCTCTCTGCGGTGCTGCCCTTTGCCAAGGGACTGTGGGCTTTAGACAGTAGCTGCATGGCTGCAGCCTCAGCCACATTCTCAATGATTATCATCACCGGTAGTTAATTGAGCACAAATAGCTGTGCAATAACCTTTGGAAAAAGCCACATTTGTTATCATTAAGATATTTCCTGCTCTTCTAACTGTAGGTGCTTCAGGAGCCGTGGCTTAAAGTGCAGACATGACCAGGTCCAAGAACCACACCACACACAACCAGTCCTGAAAATGGCACAGAAATGGTATCAAGAAACCCCGATCACAAAGATACGAATCTCTTAAGGGGATGGACCCCAAGTTCCTGAGGAACATGCGCTTTGCGAAGAAGCACAAGAAGGGCCTGAAGAAGATGCAGGCCAACAGTGCCAAGGCCATGAGTGCACGTGCCGAGGCTATCAAGGCCTTGTAAAGCCCAAGGAAGCTAAGCCCAGGATCCCAAAGTACACCCTGAAGTGTGTGCGACTTCAGCCACAAGCTCGATGGACTTGCCTACACTGCCCACCCCAAGCTGGGGAAGCATGCTCGTGCCTGCATTGCCAAGGGGCTCAGGCTATGCTGGCCAAAGGCCAAGGTTAAGGACCAAACCAAGGTCCAGGCTGCAGCTCCAGCTTCAGTTCCAGCTCAGGCTCCCAAAGGTGCCCAGGCCCCTACAAAGGCTTCAGAGTAGGTATCTCTGTGTGCCAATGTGAGGACAGAAGGACTGGTGCAACCAGCCCCTCCCCCTGCACCGCCCACCGGCTGCCATCGGTATGGGGCTGGGGTCCTCCTGTGCTGTTTGTACAAATAAACCTGAGGCAGGAAAAAAAAATGTTATTTCCTAAAGTTTAAACGCCTCCCTATGAAACTACATTAATTTTCTGGTCCCTCTTTGTACAGGGCTCAAGGTAAAACCTTTGGCAGCTCCCTATTAGGAATCTGAGTGCACATGGATATTGATTCTGTTTCTTGAAGGAAAAGAAAAAAGAGGAAAAAAAAAAATCCCTGAGCATACAGCCTCAGCATCCTCCTGGCAGGAGCTGATGGAGGAGGTGGTGATTTGGATTAACCTATAACCAGCTCTGCTAAGGTCTAAGTGTTCAGACAATAACATGTGCATTTGTGAAGCACTGAAATGGTTCAGTGCAGGAAATAGCCCCTGAACAGTGCAGCCTTTTCCATTACAGTCTTACTTGGTGATATCATAAAGCACTCAACTGTCCAGTTCAATTAGCAAGCAGGCAGTCTATAATAAGAGCCTGCACTTCTCTAACCAGACAGGCTCAGACAAGGCCATGACGTGAAGGCCCCAGAACTTCATCCAGGAAGCAGGGACTCCAGCTCAGGCCCACTGAGGTGGAAGATTTGTGTGTGTTCGTGACTGTCTGGGGGAACGTAAGCACAGGCACGTGTGTTAACCATATATATGATTATATTCAAAGGGTTGGATTCAATCTGCTTGGGGTCCCAACCCACCAGCTGGGCTGTAATTCTACAAACCAAGTTCCTCTGTGAGGCCTTTCTCAAACTTACAGGAAGGATTGTTATTAGGAAACACATTTTCTTCCCCAGAACAGACGCAAAGGTCTTAAATCCATTCAGAGTGGACTATTGAGGAAGTATTTTACTGCAGAATCTGGGACTTCTCTGGTGGTTGGGTTAAGGTAAAAGGGGTACACTGTGCCTGCTTGATTCATCTACTCACTTTAATATGCATTACACATTTAGAGGACTTGCAAGGTGCATTCCTATACATTTTTCAATTGATTCTTATTTTACTGATAAATCAACTGAGTTCTAGAAAGCATAATAACTTACCAAAGATCACCAGCTAATAAGTGGTAGCAGCTGGACTAGAGCCCAGATCTTCTGACTCTGTTGTAAAGGCTAATAAAGGGCCAGAGAGTAGCCCAGAAAAATGTATAAAGAACAAAAGACTTGAGAAAAAGCAGAAATTTCAGTGCTTGCCCTTCATAATGAGGTTCCTGAGAGGAATCAGGACCTGCTCATTATTTTCTGACTTTTCATGCTGCTTGGGGATCATTAGCCTGGGTTTTCAGCCTGTCTTTTCAAAGTGCCAAGAAAAATGTGTAACGTGATAAGTGGAGGTTATAGAGAATGGCCAGAAGTCTGGTGGGATGTTGCTGTTGTTGCTGGGGAGAAGAAAGAAGACGCTCATTTGAGATGGCTTTGTGTGAATCTGGACTTATGATAACACATTTCCTTCACCCCAGTGTTTCTGACATAGAGTCGGGGTAGTTTTACTGCTTCAAAGATCTCACTAGCTAGAAGAAATTGTAATTTCCATTGGTTACTGAGGTGAAATAGAGCGTGGTTGAGATTAGGATCTGGATATTCCAGAATGATCTAAGAGATAATAATGACTTCCTCAAATTACTGAAGCAGGAGCTGAAATGGTTATGATATTTAATCCTCATAAAGACCTTGGGAGGTGTGCGTCATTAACCGCATTTGGAAACGAGATTACTAAGGCTTAGCAGGTTTGAATAACTGGCCAAAGGCTTGTAATTGCCAAAGCTGGAAATTGAACTAGGATGTGTACGACTTCAGAGCCACTCTTTAACCAATAGGCTCATCCGTTCTTCGTTGGAGGCAAAGTGAGGGGAGGATGACCTGACTGTCTCCTCACTGTCTCTTCCACTAGGACTTGCTTCTTCATTGCTCTGAAAAGCCTCCTTCATCTCTCTCCGCCTTCAAGCCATCCTCTAAGGTCTGGTTCAATCCTAAGCTCCTCCTGGAAGCCTGGAATCCACATTAATCTCTTCCTTCTCTGAAGTAGACACATGCAGAAATTCCTGGGACTGTACCTTTTGTTTTCTCATGTACTTGATGTATAACTAAATGGAATTTGGTTTTTATTTTTTATTCAATGTAATTTATTTATTTATTTATTTATTTTTGAGACAGAGTTTCCCTCTTGTTGCCCAGGCTAGACTGCTTTGGTATGATCTCAGCTCACCACAAACTCCGCCTCCCGGGTTCAAGCAATTCTCCTGCCTCAGCCTCCTTGGTAGCTGGGATTACAGGCACGTGCACCGCACCCGGATAATTTTGTATTTTTAGTAGAGCTGGGTTTTCTCGATGTTGATCAGGCTGGTCTCGCACTCCCAACCTCAGGTGATCCACCTGCCTCGGCCTCCCAAAGTGCTGGGATTACAAGCGTGAGCCACCGCGCCTGGCCTGGAATTTGGTTTTTAAAACCCTTTCAGATAAATAGGCATTAGGTGTTTCATAGAAACACACTTTGTTTTACATAAATAACTCCACATATAAGGACAAAGTTTTCTTTATCAGATTTAGAGTCATAAATTAAATCAGATCGGAACCTTCCCTCCTCACTTAGCCATTCCCCAAATTTTGGCCTAGGACCACAGAGGTCGGGAGGGAAGGAAGTCTCTCTCCTAGCTCCATTCATGGCCAGGAAATAGGCTTGCTCCTCTTAGTTGACATTTCCATCTCTCATCCCCTCCAAAGTCTTTAATAAAACTCCAAAACGGGCCAAGTGCAGTGGCTCACATCTGTTATCCCAGCACTTTGGGAGGTCGAGGCGGTTGGATCACGAGGTCAGGAGTTCAAGACCAGCCTGGCCAACATGGTGAAACCCCATCTCTACTAAAAATACAAAAAAATTAGCCAGGCCTGGTGGCACGCACCTGTAATCCAAGCTACTCAGGAGGCTGAGGCAAGAGAATCGCTTGAACGCGGGAGGCAGAGGTTGCAGTGAGCCAAGATTGCACCACTGCACTCCAGCCTGGGAGACAGAGTGAGATTCCATTTCCAAAAAAAAAAAAAAAAAAAAAAACTCCAAAAAGGCCACGTCTCTGCAGTGTGCCTCTCCATCAGCTGCTAACAGTTCATTCTTTAGGTAACTAATGAGACTGCAGCTAACTCAGTGCTGCGGTGGTGCCTCAGGAGTTCTTTGGGGCCGAAAAGAGTGGAGTTTGCTTCCTGTCTTGCTTTTAATCAGCCAGATAGCTTTTTAAAAGACCCTTAGCTCTCCAAACCTGTGAAATGGAAGTACTTCATTTCTCGAAGGATCACAGCAAGGATCAGCAATAACGCTGGTGCGTGCAGTGGCAGGCTGTGTATCAACTACATACACAGAAGGAGAAAGGTATTATAATTAATCGATGTAAAACCAGTCAGAAGGAGGTGAACAACTAATTTTTTTTTAACCTTAGGACCAATGCAGAAAAGCCAGATGCCTATGGCCTGGCATAGGAAGCCTCTTTCTCCTCTTCTTCCTCTTTCTTTTTTGTTCCTCTTTCTTCCTTTAATCTCATTCAAAACAAAACACTTGCCTGGGATCAGTGGCTCACACCTGTAATCCCAGAACTTTGGGAGGCTGAGGCAAGTGGATCACTTGAAGTCAGGAGTTCAAGACCAGCCTGGCCAACATGGTGAAACCCCATCTCTACTAAATATACAAAAATTAGCAGGGTGTGGTGGCAGGCATCTGTAGTCCCAGCTACTCAGGAGGCTGAGGCAGGAGAATTGCTCGAATCTGGGAGTTGGAGGTAACAGTGAGCTGAGATCGCACCACTGCACTCCAGCCTGGGCAAGAGAGCGAGACTCTGTCTCAAAACACACACACACACACACACACACACACACACACACACACACACACACATTGTAACTGTGATTACATGTAGCAGTGAGAAAGTTAGCACTGCTTTTTAGCCTCTAAAAGATTTCAGTTCACATCTTTGCATACTGAAAAAGGAGCAGTGTGGAGACAGCTTTCTCATGTTTAACCCAGAAATTACAGGCCATGGGCCAGATCAAAGAGCTCAGGGCCACAGGAGGGTCTTATGTTAGAGTTTCCTCTTTCCAACGTGAGAAAAACCTAAGGTATTATTGGAAGATCTTACCACTCTCTCAGAACATCAAAGATGATCTCATTTCCCTTATGAAGAAACAGACACCAGACTGGTAGAGAAACTTCACCTGTGTTTCACAGTGACAGAAGCAAACCCTGCTCTCCAGGCGCTCAGATCTCTTTCTGCTACCTCCCAGCCATCAGTTTGAGGGCCTTATGAGTAGCCCTTGGGTACTAAGTGTGTGCTTTATGGGAGTGGAAGGCAGAAGGGGACAATATCCCAGCCCTGCAGGAGTACACAGCATGGAAGAGAGTAAGATTTACCCACAGACCGTCATCAGGAAACCGCTCAAGACCCTTTACGATCCAGACTCAGTAGGGCAGCTCAGGCTGTGAATTCATTCCAGAGGACAGAAGTGTATTTGCTCTGTCTACTTTACTCCCTAGAATAGTCCAGCTGAGGCAGTATTCATAAATGTTAGTACAATTAATGGACTCAGGGCCACAGTAGCGGTGTTAAATCCCAGCTCACCCAAGGAACAGCTGAGCAATCTTTGATAAATTATTTACCCTCTCCATGCTTCAGTTTTCCCATAGGTAAAGCATGGATAGTATTACAAAAATGAAATGATATAATCCATGTAAAGTGCTTTAAAAAGGGCCAACATAGAGTAAGTACTCAATAGGCTTAGCCATAATCATTGTACTAAGCAATCACATTAGAGAAGAAATTAATATTTGATAAAACATATACAAATTTGATATGTCATAAAATAATGTTTGAGGAAAGAAATGAATGAATTGGAGTCAGAGAAGGCAGGGATTCTTGCAGACTGAAAATCTCAGGGTAGGTTTTTTTTTAGCAGAGGCCAACTCTGAGCCTGGCATTTAAGGAGATGCAGGATCTAAGCAGGATGAAAGAAGAGAAGAAAAAAGTTCTACTTTCAGAAGGTCGTTTACACAAAGACTCATGTTTAAAGATGTTTATTAAAGTGTCTTTTTTTTAGCAAAATATTAAGAACTGCCTAGATAACCACTGAGAACATTAAGTACAATTTGATGAATCCATAAATGAATTTCTTTGAATCCATTAAAAGATATTCAAACAATACTTAATGACAAATATGCTGAGATTATAATGCTAAATTACCCCCAAAAAATCCCACATTATAGGATTTTTTAAGTAAAATTAATTACTTAATTGAGTTAACTAAAAAAAAAGTCCACTCAGATACAGAAAAGAAGAAAAGAAATACATATGTCAAAATATTAGAAAGAATATAAATAACTTTGTTTCTTCTTTAAATCTTTCTTAATTTTCCAAATTGTCTATAATGAGCATGTGTTATTTTACCAATATTGTTTGTTTGTCATTGTGGCAAGACAGACGTAACATAAAATTTACCATTTTAAACATGTTACTTAATAATATTTTCGAAAGTCTTTTTGTATCTTTATCCAGCATAACATAAAATTTACCATTTTAAACATGTTACTTAATAATATTTTCAAAAGTCTTTTTGTATCTTTATCCAGCAAAGAAGACACCCAGGCGCAAGGAGCTTGCTCACGTTACCGTCCTCTTGGAGTAGCCCTGGCAGGTGCTGTGAATAGAAGCACAGTCACTGGTAGTGCCTAAATGCTGGCCCCCTTCACCCTGGTAAATACCATTATGGTTTTGGAGCATGCAACCGCCTGCTGAGGGTTGGCATTTCGGCCCTCTGGGGTGTGTAATAGTTCCTCCCTGAAGTCCGGGTGTTACAAGCTTGTCACGCTTGGAGAATGAAGGCCTCCTCCATCCCCAAACCTATCCATTCTGTCTCTGCTACTGCCCCACCCAAATGCAGCTTTCAGACATTTCCTCCAACGCTCATGAATCAAGGGAGTTCCACGCAGGCTCCAGAATCCCCCCAAAATTCCTCAGTGCCTTCTGGAAAGTGTACAAAGTGGGGATGTGGAGACTCTTCCCCCAGCTCTGCAGGACTGGCCTCATGCTGCAGCTTGTGTCATGAATCACCGCACAAATTAAAGAGAACACGTTGTGTAACAGAGCCTGGCCAGAGGGAAGAGCTACCTGGCCACAGGCCTGTGTGTCTGTTACGTGCCCAGCTCCAGTGAGGAAATGCCAGCCTTAAAGCAGTTTCTCAGTTTCCTGTAGTTAGTTTCACTATTTCTTGTATCCATTCTCTTCCTTCTCTAGTTTCATGTATCTAATTCATTTATCCAACAATCATTACTTATCTCTTACTACATACGCTGCACCATGTTAGGGATGAGATACTGACACTGAAGATAATGGTAATAATCTTATTAACTTCCAAGCTCTGGGCTAAAACATTTTACCCGCGATATCTCCTCTAAACCTTTTAACGACTCCACAAAGAACTATTTCGCTTATTTTATAGATTATAAAGCTGAGGCTCTAGAAGAATAAACCATTTGCACAAGAAAACTTCTGGACAAAGATGGCAAAATGACTCTAGATGATATAATGTCTCTCCTCCCAACATTTAACACAATGAACAGCAAAAGTAAAAGCAACAGAAAAAAAGTACCAGCAATTTTAGCTTTTGGTATGGACAAATAAGCATCTACCAGGTCCTGGTTTCCTACAGATAATAGATAACTCTGTATGAAATAAACAAAGAAACAAACAAAAACAAAAAGCCCGAAGGCACTAAAGAGTAAATAGAAGCAGACAGAATCCGGGGGGAGTCAAATCTTGGATAAGTGAAATGGCAAGGGATGAGTTTCCTATTTTTGTAGTTTTGTAGCCTGAGCACAGGCTGAGGTTGGTACTACGGGGATAGCTAAAACTCTACTACGGCATGCTAGAAAGCAGGGAGTGGGAGGATACTAGAAAGAAATGAGCCAGAGTGAGAAAGACCTGGATCCTGTGTCTAAACTCTGATCAAGATTTGGGCAGATTCCTGAACCACACTCACATAAGGCATGCTCAAAGGGAAAATGACCCGAGAGGTGAGTTGCTGTCCAAAGGATAGAGTTTTGCAGTTTGAGCTCAGCTAAGTTAAGTGCTTGCTAAAACAAAACATCAAGAACATAATAAGATGCAGAATCTCCAGAACATCAAATTTATAATGCCTAAATATACTCCAAAATCACATACCATGCACGGAGCCAGAAAATATGATCCAAAGTTAAGAGGAAAAAAACAGTACAGAGCCAGAGAATATGATCCAGGGTTAAGAGAAAAAACAATGAACTGGGACCCACCCAAGCAGCAGATAAGAACTCTCAAGCACGTATTACAACTCACCTCAACAAAGTAAAGGAAAATGTACTTTAATGAATGAAAGGCAGGAAATCTCAAACAACAAATAGAAACTATATAAAAAAGAACCAATGGAAATTTAGAACTGACAAATGCAATGTTTTAAATTAAAAATTCACTGGACAGACTTGATTTTTTAAAAAAGACAGAGAGAGAGAATTTCTGTAGCCATACAAATTGTCCAGTCTGATAACAACAACAAAAAAAATTGAAAAAATTGAATAGGGTCTCAGGGACCTGTAGTACAATATAAAAATACCTGCATACATGTCATTGAATTCCAGAAGTAGAAGAGGGAATGAGACCAGAAAAAAATTTTCTAAAGAACAAACGGCTTAAACGTTCCCCAATGTGTTGAAAGACATACATTATAAACTCAAGTTCAGTGAACCCCAGGCCTCATACATGTAAATAAAGACACATATAGGCCTATCATAGTCAAACTGCTGAAAACTAAAGGGAGAATTTTGAAAGCAACCAGAGGAAAAACGATACATCACATAGTGGAGGAGCCATTTGAATCACTTTTGAATTCTCATGAGAAAATATGGAGGGCCAGGCACAGTGGCTCACACCTGTAATCCTAGCACTTTGGGAAGCCAAAGCGGATGGATCACTTGAGGACAGGAGTTCGAGACCAGCCTGACCAACATGGAGAAACCCCGTATCTACTAAAAATGCAAAATTAACTGAGCGTGGTGGCACATGCCTGTAATCCCAGCTACTCGGGAGGCTGAGGCAGGAGAATTGCTTGAACCCGGGAGGTGGAGGTTGCAGTGAGCTGAGATCGTGCCATTGCACTCCAGCCTAGGCGACAAGAGTGAAACTCCGTCTCAAAAATAAATAAATAACTAGAAAGAAAGAAAAAGAAAATCTATGAACCTTATTGCTCTCTTACCTCCCATACCCTGAGGTTAAGGAACTTGAAGACTTAATATGATTAATAAATTAATATGCCAGAAATTATGATGCATTTAAAGTGCTTGACACAGTGTCCAGCAAATAGTGCATAGATGTTTGTTTTTATAATAATGGTAATTATCATTATTTAATACTATAGTATGATATTAAAAATGCTATGATAGGCTGGGCACAGTGACTCATGCCTGTAATCCCAGCACTTTGGGAGGCAGAGGTGGGCGGATCACCTGAGGTCAGGGGTTCAAGACCAGCCTGGCCAACATGGCGAAACCTCGTCTCTACTAAAAATGCAAAAAAATTGGTGCTGGTAAGATGGCCGAATAGGAATAGCTCCGGTCTGCAGATCCCAGTGAGATCATGCAGAGGGCAGGTGATTTCTTCATTTCCAACTGAGGTACCCAGTTCATCTCATGGGACTGGTTGGATAGTAGGTGCAGCCCACGAAGGGTAAGCCAAAGCAGGGTGGGGTGTCGCCTCACCCGGGAAGCACCAGGGGTCAGGGGATTTCCCTCCCCTAGCCAAGGGTAGCCATCAGGGACTGTGCCATGACCAACAGAGCACTCTGGCCCAGATACTGTGCTTTCCTGATGGTCTCTGCAACCCACAGACAGGGAGATTCCCTCCAGTTGCCCAGGCCACCAGGGCCCTGGGTTTCAAGCACAAAACTGGGTGACTGTTTGGGCAGACACCGAGCTAGCTACAGGAGTCGTTTTTTCATAACCCAGTGGCACCTGGAATGCCAGTGAGACAGAACCGTTCACTACACTGGAAAGGGGGCTGAAGCCAGAGAGCCAAGCGGTCTGGCTGGGCGGGTCCCACCCCTACGGAGCCCAGCAAGCTAAGATCCACTGGCTTGAAATTCTCACAGCCAGCGCCGCAGTCTGAAGTTGACCTGGGACCCTTCGTGGGGGGAGGGGCATCTGCCATAGCTGAAGCTTGAGTAGGTGGTTTTACCCTCACAGTGTAAACAAAGCTGCCAGGAAGTTCGAACTGGGTGGAGCCTTCCGCAGCTCAGCAAGGCCGCTGTGGCCAGACTGTCTCTCTAGATTTCTCGTCTCTGGGCAGTGTATCTCTGAACAAAAGCCCCAGTGAGGGACTCACGGATAAAACCCCCATCTCCCTGGGACCGAGCACCTGAGGGAAGGGGCATCTGGGGATGCAGCTTCAGCAGACTCAAACATCCCTGCCTGATGGCTCTGAAGAAAGCAGTGGACCTCCCAGCACAGCGTTCGAGCTCTGATAAAAGTCATACTGCCTCCTCAAGTGGATCCCTGACCCCTGTGGATCCTGACTAGGAGACACCTCCCAGTAGGGGCCGACAGACACCTCATACAGGAGAGCTCTGGCTGGCATCTGGTGGGTGCCCCTCTGGGACGAAAGTTCCAGAGGAAGGAACGGCCAACAATCTGCTGTTCTGCAGCCTCTGCTGGTGATACCCAGGCAAACAGGGTCCGTTGTGGACCTCCAGCAAACTCCGGCAGACCTGCAGCAGAGCGTCGTGACTGTTAGAAGGAAAACTAACAAACAGAAAGGAATAGCATCAACATCAACAAAACGGACGTTCACTCAGAGACCCCATCCGAAGGTCACCAACATCCAAGACTGAAGGTAGATAAATCCATGAAGATGGGGAGAAACCAGCACAAAAAGGCTGAAAATTCCAAAAACCAAAATGTCTATTCTCCTCCAAAGGATCACAACTCCTTGCCAGAAAGGGAACAGATCTGGACAGAGAATGGGTTTGATGAATTGACAGAAGCAGGCTTTAGAAGGTGGGTAATAACAAACTCCTCTGAGCTAAACGAGCATGTTGTAATCCAATGCAAGGAAGCTAAAATCCTTGAAAAAAGGTTAGATAAATTGCTCACTAGAATGACTAGTTTATAGAAGAACATGAATGACCTGATACAGCTAAAAAACAGAGCACCAGAACTTCATGAAGCATACACAAGTATCAGTAGCCTAATCAATCAAGCAGAAGAAAGGATATCACAGATTGAAGACGAACTTAATGAAATAAAGCAAGAAGACAAGATTTGCTTGTTATAATAAAGGTAATTATCATTATTTAATACTACAATATTTTCAAAGAATGAAAAGAAACAAACAAAGCCTCTAAGAAATATGGACTATGTGAAAAGACCAAATCTATGTTTGATTGGTGTACCTGAAAGTGAGGGGGAAAATGGAACCAAGTTGGAAAACACTCTTCAGGATATTATCCAGGAGAATTTCCCCAACCTAGCAAGGCAGGCCAACATTCAAATTCAGGAAATACAGAGAACACCACAAAGATACTCCTCGAGAAGAGCAACCACATAGTTGTCAAATTCACGAAGGTTGAAATGAAGGAAAAAATGTTAAGGGCAGCCAGAGAGAAAGGTCGGGTTACCCACAAAGGGAAGCCCATCAGACTAAAAACAGATCTCTCAGCAGAAACCCTACAAGCCAGAAGAGAGTGGGGGCCAATATTCAACATCCTTAAAGAAAAGAATTTTCATTTTTTTTTTATTATACTTTAAGTTCTAGGGTACATGTGTACAACGTGCAGGTTTGTTACATATGTATACATGTGCCATGTTGGTGTGCTGCACCCATCAACTCGTCAGCACCCATCAACTCGTCATTAACATCAGGTATAACTCCCAATGCCATCCCTCCCCCAACCCTTGAAAATAATTTTCAATCCAGAATTTCATATCCAGCCAAACTGAGCTTCATAAGTGAAGGAGAAATAAAATCCTTTACAGAGAAGCAAATGCTGGGAGATTTTGTCACCACCAGGCCTGCTTTACAAGAGCTCCTGAAGGAAGCACTAAATGTGGAAAGAACAACTGGTATCAGCCACTGCAAAAACATACCAAATTATAAAGACCATCGACACAACGAAGAAACTGCATCAACTAACAGGCAAAATAACCAGCTACCATCATAATGACAGAATCAAATTCACATATAACAATATTAACCTTATATGTAAATGGACTAAATGCCCCAATTAAAAGACACAGACTGGCAAATTGGATAGTCAAGACTCATCAATGTGCTGTATTCAGGAGACCCATCTCATGTGCAAAGACACACATAAGCTCAAAAGAAAGGGAAGGAAGAGTATTTACCAAGCAAATGGAAAGCAAAAAAAAAGCAGCGGTTGCAATCCTAGTCTCTGATAAAACAGACTTTAAACCCACAAATGTCAAAAGAGACAATGAAGGGTATTACATAATCTTAAAGAAATCAATGCAACAAGAAGAGCTAACTATCCTAAATATATATGCACCCAATACAGGAGCACCCAGATTCATAAAGCAAGTTCTTAGAGATCTACAAAGAGACTTAGACTCCCACACAATAATAGTGGGAGACTTTAACACCCCACTGTCAATATTAGACAGATCAATGAGACAGAAAATTAACAAGGATATTCAGGACTTGAACTCAACTCTGGAACAATAGACCTAATAGACATCTACAGAACTCTCCACCCCAAATAAACAGAATATACATTCTTCTCAGCACCACTTCGCACTTATTCTAAAATTGACCACATAATTGAAAGTAAAGCACTCCTCAGCAAACGCAAAAGAACGGAAGTCCTAACAGTCTATCAGACCACAGTGCAATCAAATTAGAACTCAAGATTAAGAAACTCATTCAAAACCACACAACTACATGGAAACTAACAACTTGCTCCTGAATGACTACTGGGTAAATAATGAAATGAAGGCAGAAATAAAGATGTACTTTGAAACCAATGAGAACAAACATACAACATACCAGAACCTCTGGGACACATTTAAAGCAGTGTTTAGAGGGAAATTTATAGCACTAAATGCCCACAAGAGAAAGCAGGAAAGATCTAAACTTGACACCCTAACATCACAATTAAAAGACTAGAGATGCAAGAGCAAACAAATTCAAAAGCCAGCAGAAGACAAGAAGTAACTAAGATCAGAGCAGAACTGAATGGGATAAAGACACAAAAACACCTTCAAAAAAATCAATGAATCCAGAAGTTGGTTTTTTGAAAGATCAACAAAATAGATAGACTGCTAGCCAGACTAATAAAGAAGAAAAGACAGAAGAATCAAATAGAAGCAATAAAAAATGATAAAGGGGATATGACCACCAATCCCACAGAAATACAAACTACTATCAGAGAATACTATAAACACTCTATGCAAATAAACTAGAAAATCTAGAAGAAAAGGATAAATTCCTGGACACATACACCCTCTCCAGACTAAACCAAGGAGAAGTCAAGTCCCTGAATAGACCAATAACAAGTTCTGAAATTGAGGCAGTAATTAATAGTTTATAAACCAAAAAAAGTCCAGGATCAGATGGATTCACAGCCGAATTCTAGCAGAGGTACAAAGAGGAGCTGGTACCATTCCTTCTGAAATGATTCCAAACAATAGAAAAAGAGAGAATCCTCCCTAACTCATTTTATGAGGCCAGCATCATCCTGATACCAAAACCTGGAAGAGACACAACAAGAAAATCACAAGCCAATATCCCTGATGAACATCGGTGCTAAAATCCTCAATAAAATACTGGCGAACCAAATCCAACTGCACATTAAAAAACTTATCCACCACGATCAAGTCGGCTTCATCCCCGGGATGCGAGGCTGGTTCAACATATGCAAATCAATAAACGTAATCCATCACATAAACAGAACCAATGATAAAAACCACATTATTATCTCAATAGATGCAGAAAAGGCCTTCAATAAAATTTAACAGCCTTTCATGCTAAAAACTCTCAATAAACTCGGCATCGATGGAACATATTTCAAAATAATAAGGGCTACTTATGACAAACCCACAGCCAATATCATACTGAATGGGCAAAATCTGGAAGCATTCCCTTTGAAAACCGGCATAAGACAAGCATGCCCTGTCTTACCACTCATATTCAACATAGTATTGGAAGTTCTGACCAGGCAATCAGGCAAGAGAAAGAAATAAAGGGTATTCAATTAGGAAATGAAGAAGTCAAATTGTCTCTGTTTGCAGATGACGTGATTGTATATTTAGAAAACCCCATCATCTCAGCCCAATATCTCCTGAAGCTGATAAGCAACTTCAGCAAAGTCTCAGGATACAAAATCAATGTACAAAAATCACAAGCATTCCTATACACCAATAACAGACAAACAGAGAGCCATTCACAATTGCTACAAAGAGAATAAAATACCTAGGAATCCAGCTGATAAGGAATGTGAAGGGCCTCTTCAAGGAGAACTACAAACCACTGCTCAATGAAATAAGAAAGGACACAAACAAATGCAAGAACATTCCATGCTCATGGATAAGAAGAATCAATATCATGAAAATGGCCACACTGCCCAAAGTAATTTATAGATTCAAAGCTATCCCCATCAAGCTACCGTTGATGTTCTTCACAGAATTAGAAAAAAACTACTATGAATTTCATATGAAACTAAAAAAGAGCCCACATTGCCAAGACAATCCTAAGCAAAAAGAACAAAGCTGGAGGAATCAGGTTACCTGACTTCAAGCTATAGTACAAGGCTACAGTAACCAAAGCAGCATGGTACTGGTACTGAAACTGATACAAAAACTAACGGAACAGAATAGAGGCCTCAGAAATAATACCACACATCTACAACCATCTGATCTTTGACAAACCTGGCAAAAACAAGCAATGGAGAAAGGATTCCCTATTTCATAAATGGTATTGGGAAAACTGGCTAGCCATATGCAGAAAACTGAAACTGGATCCCTTCCTTATACCTTATACAAAAACTAAGTCAAGATGAATTAAAGACTTAAACATAAGACCTAAAACCATAAAAACCCTAGAAGAAAACCTAGGCAATACCATTTAGGACATAGGCATGGGCAAAGACTTCATGACTAAAACACCAAAAGCAATGGCAACAAAAGCCAACATTGACAAATGGATCTAATTAAACTAAAGAACTTCTGCACAGCAAAAGAAACTATCATCAGAGTGAACAGGCAACCTACAGAATGGGAGAAAATTTTTGCAATCTATCCATCTGACAAAGGGCTAATATCCAGAATTTACAACGAACTTTAACAAACTTACAAGAAAAAAACAACCCCATCAAAAAGTGGGCAAAGAATATGAGCAGACACTCCTCAAAAGAAAACATTTATGCAGCCAACAAACATATGAAAAAAAGCTCATCATCACTGGTCATTTGAGAAATGCAAATCAAAACCACAATGAGATACCATCTCACGCCAATTAGAATGGCAATCATTAAAAAGTCAGGAAACAACAGATGCTGGGGAGGATGTGGAGAAATAGGAATGCTTTTACATTGTTGATGGGAGTGTAAATTAGTTTAACCATTGTGGAAGACAGTGTGGTGGTTCCTGAAGGATTTAGAAGTAGAAATACTATTTGACCCAGCAATCCCATTACTGGGTATATACCCAAAGGATTATAAATCATTCTACTATGAAGACACATGCACACGTATGTTTATTGTGGCACTGTTCACAATAGCAAAGACTTGGAAGCAACCCAAATGCCCATCAATGATAGACTGGATAAAGAAAATGTGGCACATATACACCATGGAATACTATGCAGCCATAAAAAAGGATGAGTTTTCGTCCTTTGTAGGGACATGGATGAAGCTGGAAACCATCATTCTCAGCAACCTAACATAAGAACAGAAAACCAAACACCACATGTTCTCACTCATAAGTGGTAGTTGAACAATGAGAACACATGGACACGGGGAGGGTAACATCACACACTGGGACCTGTCAGGGGTTGCCAGGGGTAAAGAAGGGATAGCATTAGGAGAAATACTTAATGTAGATTATGGGTTGGTGGGTGCAGCAAACCACCATGGCACATGTATTACCTATGTAACAAACCTGCACGTTCTGCACATGTACCCCAGAACTTAAAGTATAATAATTTTTAAAATACAAAAAAAAAAATAGCTGGACATGGTGGTGTGTGCCTGTAGTCCCAACTACTTGGGAGGATGAGGCTGGAGATTTGCTTGAACCTGGGAGGTGGAATTTACAGTGAGTCAAGATCACACCGCTGCACTCCAGCCTGGGCAACAGAGCAAGACTCTGTCTCAAAAAAAAAAAAAAAAAAATTGCTACAATAGAACTAAGCCTGCGATGGCACGGAAATATAGAGAAGGAAAATCTGCTAATCCTGTTGATGAACCAGGAAGATGATCCAGGATGTCTTCCGGGAAGAGGTAACAGAAGTTGACTTTTAAAGAGTAAGTAAAGATTTAGCCAGATAAGAAGTGAGGAGATGAGGGTATTCCTGGCAGGGAGAACAGCATGATGGATTAAGAGAACTGGTCTGGCTGAATTGGAAGACATGTGGAGAATGTGGCTGGAGAATAGGTGGAAAACATAAGTCATTGCTAGATGCAGAGTTTACATCATATACCCTATGCTAAGGAGTTTGGACCTTCAAGTCAGTGGGAACTCACTGACGGGTATTAAGCAGAAGAATGTTCCACGGATACTTTTCTGAAAGCTCACTCTGGCTGTGTGGAAGACTGATAGAAGGGGACAACTCTGGAGAGAGAGAGAGAACTGGCACTATAATAGTCTTCCTAAGAACCGATGAGTCCTAAGGCAGGGGTAGAGTTGGTGGAGAGTTATTTAGGACTGTGGTTATCAAAATGTGGTCTACAGACACTTTCAGGGGGGTCCATGAGGTCACAACTATTTTCACAATTACAGTAAGATCATATTTGGGTTTTTCACTGTATTGATATTTGCACTAATAGTGCGAAAGAAATAATGGGTAAAACTGTTAGTGTCTTAGTACGATGAGGCACTAAAGTCCACTAGTAGTCTTGCGTGCTTCACCACCATCAACTCACAGAGGAAAAAAAAAGTTTTTAAAATATCCTTTATGAAGCAATAAATATTATTTATTTTTATTAAGTCTTGACCTTTGAGTACATATCCTTTTTTTTTCTTTTTTTTTTTTCTGTCATTCCTGAATCCCCAGCCTACTTTTTTTTGTTTGTTTGTTTTTGTTTTTTGGGGTGGGTTTTTGCTCTATTGCTGGAGTGCAGTGGCGTAATCTCTGCTCACTGCAGCTTTGACTACCTGGGCTCAAGCGATTCTCCCACCTCAGCCTTCCTGGTAGTTGGGACCACAGGCATGCACCACCAGGCCCAGCTAATTTTTGTTTGTTTGTTTTGTAAAGACAGGGTCTCACTCTGTTGCCCAGATTGGTCTCAAACTCCTGGGCTCAAGTAATTTGCCTGCCTCAGTCTCTCAAAATGCTGGGATTACAGGCGTAAGCCACTGTGCCCACAACCTTTTAATACTCTGTGTGATGCAATATACGAAGGATATACAAGGCATTTTAGTTGCAGAGTAAAATATGATGTTTGTCCCAAGGAAAAGTGCTTTTGTAGTTAAGAACTGAACTAACTGGTTTTTTTTTCATGGAACATGAAAAAAACTTGTATGTTAAAAGTTTTACCATACTTTTAACTTTTGGTATGGTAAATATGATTTCACCTGAAAGAAAATTACTAGTATAAACTCGGGTTATCAGACTGGCACATTTGGGAGACATTTTCTTAAAAGTCAACAAAGTGAACCTCTCACTTCAGTAATAACAAATTTTTCTAGTTTTTGTTTTAGTGTTTGTTACCAGTTGTATCTTTTGCCAATGATGAAATCTAAGTTTTCGGGTAAAAATTAGAATTTTGGAAGACTTGTATCCACCCCGTGAATCTGACAGCTTCCCAATTCTTGAACATTTTTCTGATGACACTAATGGTTGCTGTGGGTTGAATTGTGGCTCCAAAAAAGACATGTTGAAGTCCTAATTTTTTATATCTATGATTGTGACCTTGGAAAACAGGGTTTTCATATACACTTGAGTTACCATGAGGTCATACTGGATTAGAGGAGGCCCCGAATTCTATGAACTGGTGTTATGAGTATAAATTTGGATACAGAGATGTAGCCACACCCAAGGAAGTAGGCCTGTGAAGAGAGAGGCAGAAATTGATGTAATGCAGCTCCAAGCCAAGAAATACCAAGCACTTCACGCCACCACCAGAAACTCAGACAGCGGCACGAAGGGATTCTCCTTTGGCCCTTTAAGGAGGAAACCACCCTGCCAATATCTTCATCTCAGACTTCCAGCCTTCGAAAATACGACAGAATAGATTTATGTTACTATAAACCACACAATTTGTGGTACTCTGTTATAGCAGCCCTACAAAGCAATACAGTAGTGCAAACATCAAATATGATTATTTGACATTTAGAGAGAAATGGGTCAATGCCAGGAAGATACGCATGACTCAGTGAACAAAATTTCCAAAGCCCAGTACACAATGTCACAAAGTCATGCATTAAGGAGTAAAAGATTCATTCAAAGTATAAAATAACCCAGTAGATTTTAATATAACAGAGTATAAAAAATTCACTGATATGGTTTCAGAATCTACTTTATAGCTAACCTTTAAGAAACTACCACTTGTTGAGCTTTGGGGTAGCAACAAAAGAACGATCTACAATTACCTTAAAAAGATGTTAAAACACCCCTACCTTTTCCATCTACTTATCTGTTTGAGGATGAATTTTTCTCTGTATACTTCAAAAAAATCATTGCATTTTGGTTGCAATTGAACATATTGCAACAGAAGCAGGTATTGTAAATCAGTTCCTTCTGTTAAGCAGACATTAAGAGATTTACAAAAATGTAAAACAATGCAACTCTTCTCAGTTTTTTGGTTTTGGAAAATAGTTTTCTAATAGAAATGTTAGTGTTAATGTGTCAGTGTGTGATTCTTATAAATATGTGGTGGGTTTATTACTTATGTCAATATGTGATGGGTTTATGTTAATGTGTCAGTGTGTGATTCTTATAAATATGTGGTGGGTTTATTACTTATGTCAATATGTGATGGGTTTATTATTTTAAATAAATATTTAAAAATTTTTTATTTTAGTTTCTAGTATGGTAAATATCTATAAATATGGCTCATTTACTTAGAGCCTCTTTGAGATACCCAATGATTTTTAAGAGCGTAAAAGGATTCAGAGACCAAAGTTTGAGACTCACTAGTTTAAAAAGTAGAAATAAGGGCTGGGTGCGGTGGCTCATACCTGTAATGCCAACATTTTGAGAGGCTGAGGTAGGAGGATCCCTCAAGGCCAGGAGTTTGAGACAGCCTGGGCAACATAGCAAGATCACCAGATCACCACACACAACTTTTTTTTTCTTAATTAGCCAGGCCTGGTGGCACACACCTATACTCCTAGCTACTCTGGAGGCTAAAGCAAGAGGGTCACTTGAGTTTAGGAGTTCAAGGCTGCAGTGAGCTATGACTACACCACTGTATTCCAGCCTGGGTGACAGACCAAGATGCTATTTCTGAGAGAAAAAAAAAAAGTAGAAATAAAAGAATTTGGCAAGAGATTGGTGGAGTTGGGAGAGAGAGAAACCTTGATCCAGTCTTAGGAATTATTCTCCTGACTGGGTTATGTCAAAAAGAACTGGCTCTATCAGAGATGGTATGTTCAACCTTGGAAATGATCACTTTAGGTTGCCTAAAAGACACTCTGGCAGAGCCAACCATTACCCAAAGATCTATGGGTTTGGAGTGTGGCTGTCTCATAGCTGCAGTAACTGAAGCCCCAGTAAAGGAGACAATTACTAAGGTAGAGAATCAAGTGAGAAGAGTGGAGTCCAGAGTTATATCAACATGAAGGCATAGCAAGAAAGCTGGCTAGAAACCAATCTATGGGTCTGAAAAAGAGTACTCAGTGGGAAGAGAAACTCCACAGGGAGTGAGGTCACACAAACCAAATAAGGCAGAATTTTCAAGAAGGGAGAGGTCAATATCAGCAAATATTGCAAAGATACCAACTGCGTCATTACTGCCCGACTGGCAGCAGTTTTAGAGGGGGTAAGAGAAGTCATGGAGGGAGCAGGTATGGCCTGCTCTTTAAATAATGAGCTTGAATTGGACAGACATTCATTATTTATTTATTTTTTTATTTTGAGACAGCTGATGCCCAAGCTGGAGTGCAGTGGCGCAATCTCAGCTCACTGCAACCTTCGCCTCCCTGGTTTAAGCAATTCTCATGCCTCAGCCTCCCAGGTAGCTGGGATTACAGGTGTGTGCCACCAAGCCCAGCTAAATTTTGTGTGTGTGTATATATACATATATATACACACACATGTATATACATATATAAAAAATAATACATATAAATACAATATATATTATATATATTTAGTAGAGACAGAGTTTCACCATGTTAGCCAGGCTGGTCTCAAATTCGACCTCAGGTGATCTGCCTGCCTTGGCCTCCCAAAGTGCTGGGATTCCAGGTGTGAGCCACTGCTCCCAGCCACACATCAATAATTTAAACACTGCCTAGCAAGTGGAAAGTATTCAGCCAACTAGTGTTACTGCTGAGAGTGAAGGGAAGGGAGAAATGCTGGCATCCATAGCCCATCCAAGTTCCTAGTTGGAGGGGAAAAGCAGAGCTGGCTCCTGCCTGGCATATGACCCTTTTCTGGAGTAGATATGAGAAGCAGGTGGTCCTGCTGGGGTTTAAGGAAGATGGCATCATTCTAAAGTGTAATGATGGGGCACAAACACAAAATTGTTTTCTTTTTGAGTTACTGTCTTCAACCACCCTTTTTCAGATCCCACATTCTAGTTTTTTAAAAGGTAGTTTAAAACCTCAGACTCAGCCAGGTGCAGTGGCTCAGGCCTGTAATCCCAACACTTTGGGAAGCTGAGGCGGGCGGATCACGAGGTCAAGAGATCAAGACAATCCTGGCCAACATGGTGAAATCCCGTCTTTACTAAAAATACAAAAATTAGCTGGGCGTGGTGGTGCGTGCCTATAGTCCCAGCTACTTAGGAGGCGGAGGCAAGAGAATCCCATGAACCCAGGAGGCGGAGGTTGCAGTGAGCCGAGATCATGGCACTGCACTCCAGCCCGGGCGACAGAGTGAGAGACTCTGTCTCAAAAATAAATAAAAAATAAATAAAAACAAAAAATCTTCAAACTCACTTATTGAGATTGGGGCTGGAATTCTGATGACAACCGGCACTTCCAGTGAGGGGGTGGACAGGAGAGAAGGGCATGGGGTGAATGTCACTATCTAACCAGCCATTGTTGCGATCCTTTCTGTGGTCTCTGTGACCCTCTGGCTAACACAGGCTGGCCCTCTTGCCCTCGCGGTAGCAGGCATTTAGGTGCCGGGTCCGCCATGGTCTCAGGTGAGAGCTCTCCTGGGTGCTCCCAGATGGGAGGTCCACCTCTACTATCCTCCCGCCTTCACTGCTCCCAACCCAATAGTCTGCCCCTCTACTGAGTGGCCTGGCCCAAGGCACAGCCCTCCAGTGTGAGATGCAGCAAGCCATGTCCTGAGGATACTCTGCTGTCTGCCTTGGCCATCCTCCATCACTCTACCACCCTCCCTTCTCGCCAGACTTGGGATGTGGTGAGGGGTGTTTGTGGTGGTTGGTAGGGCATCAGGGCTGTTCTGCTATCTCTTAAAAAGCCCCAGGAAGGTGGTTGTGCCTAAGTTGGCAGCTCTCTTTAGGAGGGAAGAGTACTGTTGTCTACTGTTTTCAGCTGTTGGCTCCGGTGCGTGGAGCAACAGGAGAAGCCCCCCTCAGACCATTAAGTAGCAATGGTGAGAAGTGGGAAAGGGGCTGACTGAGCCCAGGGCTGCAAGAGATAAGCTGACAGCAAAGCAAGGTCAGATCTCAAGGCAATGATAATTCAAGTTAAGTCATTTGGGCCTGATCCTGAGGTTTAAGGGGAGTCTTTGGAAGGTTTTATGGAAGAGAATGACATGATCAGATATGGGTTTCAGAAAGATCAGTCTGGTGAAAGACAAGAAGAATTAGAAGACTACAAAATGATTCAGGAGAAACACGGTAAGGGCCTACATCATGATATGATGGGGAAGAGAACACAGTCACAGTAAAGACGCACATTGCCTTTGACAGACCCCCTGGAGCTGAGCACCACCGGCCCTTCTGTGTACCGCGCTGTGCGTTGCCCGCCAGTTAGAACATCTCTTCCTCAAGCGGGGCCCCAGAGCCGATGTGGGTTAGACTCGGCCGGAGGGACCTCTTCTTTCTATATCTGCAGCTGGGCCTACTCTCCATCCCCTAACCTTGTCATAGGGTGGGTTCTCCAGCAGACATTAAAAAGGAGTTTGGGGATACAATACGTTTATGAAGGCTCAGCACCTCTGAAAGGAAAGGAAAGAAGCAGGATCAGGCCCAGGAACAAGTTGAACTGTGATGGGGACCTGACAAAATGCTCAGAAGCCCATAGTGGAGATGAGGGGTGAGGACTGCTTGTCAGCATCTAAGATCAGGTCCCCACTTCACTCGGTCACCAGATGCAGGCTGCCCCAGGAGGGGCATGACTGTGTGTGAGGCCACTTTACAGCTAAGGCAGAGTGCAAATCAGCTAAGCCCTGGAGTCCTTGCAGCTGGGCAGCAAGCCCTCCCTTCGAGGGGAATATAGACAAGACATCTCACTTCTGTCCTGCTCTCGCCTCTGGGCCTCCAGTCAGGCCTGCTCCCGGAGCCTGCCTCACCCACCTCTGCAGCACCTACGGCCCAGGGAGCTTTGCCAGAAGGGCTGTGGAGAAGGAAGCAGGAAGAACCTTAGTCTTTGGAAATGCTATTTATCTGTAATTGTAGCCCCACGCATCCATAATTAGGTGGGTAATTTTACTTCTGAAGAAATTATGTCATGCCTTCCCTGCTAAAGCATACTTGGGGATTTTCTGCTCTTACAGATTGTGTCTGACTCCCTTTCTGCATCAAATAACGTAAAATCAAGAGTGCCTTTCATCAAGAAAATAGGGACTTCTTGAGCCTTGGACACCCCTTACTCACCCAGATTTGGGGTTAACACTGACCAGGCCTGTCCTTGTCCAGGAAAACTTGAATTAAACTGGAAATGGGGTTTGAGGAGTAATTTCTGTTAGTCTATAATTCTCCCTGAGGCTCATCCTTAGAATCCAGAGAGTCAAGCCCATTTCTAGGTGCCTAGCAGGAGCATCATTGATATTCATTGAAAGAAACTTCTTTTTTTTTTTTTTTTTGAGACATAGCCTCGCTATGTGGCCCAGGTTGGAGTGCAGTGGCGTGATCTTGGCTCACCGCAACCTCCACCTCCTGAGTTCAAGTGATTCTCCTGCCTCAGCCTCTTGAATAGCTGGGATTACAGGCATGTGCCACCATGCCTGGCTAATTTTGTATTTTTAGTAGAGATGGGCTTTCTCCATATTGGTCAGGCTGGTCGCGAACTCCTGACCTCAGGAGTTCTACATACGCGCCTGATGTAGAATCAGAAGAATCAGAAGTGTCTAGGTCGGGTGCGGTAACTCACGCCTGTAATCTCAGAACTTTGGGAGGCTGAGATGGGCGGATGACCTGAGGTCGGGAGTTCGAGACCAGCCTGACCAACATGGTGAAATACTATCACTACTAAAAATACAAAAAGTACCCAGGCACGGTGGCGGGTGCCTGTAATTCCAGGTACTTGGGAGGCTGAGGAAGGAGAATCGCTTGAACCTGGGAGGTGGAGGTTGCGGTGAGCTGAGATCGTGCCATTGTACTACAGTCTGGGCAATGAGTGAAACTCCATCTCAGAAAAAAAAGGAAAAAAAAAGAATCCGATTCTGCCATGAACTTTATCTGAAATGAGCACAGCTCTTAGTTAGCCACCCTGGTCATTAAATTCCTCTAAAAAGGAGAAAGCAGATTTTATTTATTTTATTATTATAGGCAGGCAGTTAGAGGCCGAGACAGACGAGGATGAGGGGACAGAGGATCTTCCCAAAGGGTAGTTTCTGACCTCAGTGTGTAATAGAAAGGCATAAATTGTGGTCCCGTGGCAGTGGCTCACGCCCGTAATCCCAGCACTTTGCAAGACCAAGGTGGGTGGATCATTTGAGGCCAGGAGTTAGAGACCAGCCTGGCCAACAGGGTGAAACTCCACCTCTACTAAAAATACAAAACTTAGCTGGGCTTGGTGGCACACTCCTGTGGTCCCAGCTACTCGGGAGGCTGAGGCAGTAGAATCACTTGAACCCAAGAGGAGGAGGTTGCAGTGAGCCAAGACTGCGCCATTGCACTCCAGTCTGGGTGACAAGAGCAAGACTCTGTCTCAAAAAATAAAGACAGAAAGACAGAAAGGAGGAAAGAAGGAAGGAAGGAAGGAAGGAAGGAAGGAAGGAAGGAAGGAAGGAAGGAAGGAAGGAAGGAAGGAAGGAAGGAAGGGAAGAGATTATAGGATAGAGACACACACAGAGGGAAGACCATGTGAAAATACAGGGAGAAGACAGTCATCAACATGCCAAGGAGAGAGGCCTCAGAAGAAACCAACCCTGCTGACATCTCAGTCTCAAATTTCTTTCATCCAGAATTGTGAGAAATAAATTTCTCTTCTTAAGCCACACAGTCTGTAGTATTTTGTTATAGCAACCCTAGCTAACTAGGGCTTCAAAAATGTGTATCTTCACCCAAAGATACATATAAGTGTATATTTTATACTATACACTTATGTATATCTTTGGATGAAATATACATATCCCTTTATATTCACAACTTTTAACATATTATAAATACTATCATGCACTTTGCTTTTTTTCATTTTAAACTGCATCTTAGAGATTATTCCAAGTCAGTACATCTAAAGCTCCTTTATTTTTTTTAAAGACTACAGCGTATTCCATTGTGTGAATGTTTGGTAATTTGTTTGACCTCTCTTTGTTTTTTACTTTATTTTATTTTATTTTAGCTTAGTTTAGTTTTTAGAGACGGAGTCTCGCTCTGTCGGTCGCTCAGGCTGGAGTGCAGTGGGGCGATCTCAGCTCACTGCAAGCTCCGCCTCCCAGGTTCACGCCATTCTCCTGCCTCAGCCTCCCGAGTAGCTGGGGCTACAGGCGCCTGCCACCAGGCCCGGCTATTTTTTTTTGTATTCTTAATAGAGACGAGGTTTCACCGTGTTAGCCAGGATGGTCTCCATCTCCTGACCTTGTGATCCACCTGACTCGGCCTCCCAAAGTGCTGGGATTCCAGGCGTGAGCCACTGTGCCCAGCCTTGATCTCTCTTTATTAATGAATTTCAAGTTGTTTACAAAATTTGCTATTACAAAGAAAAATGCTCCAGTGAGTAACCTTGCATACATGTCATTTCATAGATATGTACGCATACGAGTAAGATATTAAATTCTCATTAGAACTGCTTGGCTAAAAATAAACGGATTTAAAATTTTGACAAATATTGCCAAATTGCCTTTCAAAAACTTTGTACCAATTTACCCTCCCACCAGCAAATGCTTCTGGTTTTGCTTTTGTTTTTGTTTGAGACAAGATCTTGCTCTGTCACCTCGGATGAAGGGCAGCGGCACAATCTTGGCTCACTGCAGCCTTGACTTCACAAACTCAAGCAATCCTCCTACCTCAGCCTCCTGAGTAGCTGGGAATACAGGTGTGTGCCACCACACTCTCGTAATTTTTGTATTTTTTTTGTAGAAACGGGGTTTTGTCATGTTGCCCAGGCTGGTCTCCAACTCCTGAGCTCAAGAGATTCACCCACCTCAGTCTCCCAAAGTGCTGGGATTATGGGCATGAGCCACCACACCTGTCCAAATGTTTCTGTTTCTCCATAACATTACCAATATGTTGCTTCATAAAACTTTTTTATTATTACCAATATAGTTGATGAAAAATAGTATCTTGTACTTAAGGTTGAGTGATTTTCCACATGTTTAAGTTTTTTATCTAACTTGAGGGTTGAAATTTTGATATTTTTCGTCTTCCACCCTGCATGGAAGTCTGGGTAGCATAACCACTAACCTGGCCCTAGCTATCTGTTACTCTGTAGTATTTGATGTTTTATCTTCCTGCTAAACACAATATTGACTATTCTTTTTTTTTTTTTTTTTTTTTGAGACAGAGTCTCACTCTGTTGTCCAGGCTGGAGTGCAGTGGCACGATGGCTCACTGCAACCTCCGCCTCCTGGGTTCAAGCGATTCTCCTGCCTCAGCCTCCCGAGTAGCTGGGACTATAGGTGTGCCACCACGCCCAGCTAATTTATGTATTTTTAGTAGAGACAGGTTTTCACCATATTGGTCAGGCTGGTCTTGAACTCCTGACCTCGTGATATGCCCACCTCACCCTCCCAAAGTGCTGGGATTACAGGTGTGAGCCACCACACCCAGCCTCAGTATTGACTATTCTTTAATACTACAGTGTGCTTCTTCTGGCTTCTCCACAGCTAAAATCACCATCACCATGGTTGTCACTGAGAAAGTCACAGTCTAGCACATTTAGCAGATGTATAAACAAATATTTGCAATTTTGTATCTACCTGTTGGTGTCCAGGAAGGTTTTAAAGTGGAGGTGATATTTGAAGTACAGATGAAAGTCAGCCAGATAAGAAGCCACCCTAGGCAGGTAAAAAGGCGTAAAATTCAGAACCTTACATACTTAGGATATGAAGTCCTGGTAGGACATTGAATGGAAAGCGGGAAAGAATGTGGTTGGACGGCCTCAGCCTCCTTAAAAGGTCTATAAATGGCAGTGATCACAACTGCTTCTGGCATATAAGCCCAGGCTTTGCTCCAGCACCCACAGGTATGACCCACCCCTACTCCTTTCTGGACTTCCCTCTCTTCAAGCAATGTGCTCTCACAAAGAGAGATAAGAAAAAGCAAAACGACTTTAAAAGACCTTTATTGATTTTTCTGATTATAATAGAAAACATTGTATAGAAAAGTCAAACAATAAAGAACACCATGAAAAAATTTAAAAGAACAAAATACTAACCCCCAGAAGTAACCACTGCAAATATTTTGTTAGTAGTCTTTGCAGCGTTCTCCCTAAACATACACCCTAAACATTACACACACACGTAAAATGTTGATTATATGTATTCACATACTATATATAAATTACATAGTGTCTAAAGGTTTTATGTAATTAATATTTTTCACTAAAAAATATAGAAATTTTTCAAGCCAATGAATATAGAACTGCATTACTGCCTACTGCCTCCTCTCTATTGCCTACATAGCATTGCATTCTAAAGGTACTAGAATTCATTGGCCAATGCTCTATCATGGACATTTAGGCTGTTATACAAACATCGCTACAATGGACAACCTTGAATATTTATGTATAACATCAAAGTTATTATATTTTTGGTGTCATGACATGTTTGATTGATCAGGTGACTGTTGAACTGACCCCAAGCTGGCCAGGTCTTCCTGAGAAAGAACAACTTCTATTCATTGCCTCTTAGACTCCATTCCTCTTGCCATCTTGGTACAAGTTTCAATTTAAGAAGTTTTATTTCAGGCTGGGTGCTGTGGCTCATACCTATAATCCCAGAACTTTGGGAGGCCAAGGCAGGTGGATCACTTGAGGTCAGGAGTTCAAGACCAGCCTGGCCAACATGGTGAAACCCCATCTCTACTAAAAATACAAAAATTAGCCGGGCATGGTGGCACATGACTGTAATCCCAGCTACTCTGGAGGCTGAGGCAAGAGAATTGCTTGAACCCAGGAAGTGGAGGTTGCAGGGAGCTGAGATTACGCCATTGCACTCCAGCCTGGGCGACTGAGCGAGACTCCGTCTCAAAAAAAAAAAAAGAAGTTTATTCCTCACATCTTCCTCAACGTCAAGGCTCCCAGATTTGTCCTATGCAGAGTGGGCAGCATATCCCTCTTAGTGAGTGAAAATGGAGATGTGAATGGGATGATCATTGGTATCTTTTCCTTCCCTCTTGTTTTGTGATGTTTTTATGATGAAGTTAGGATCTGAATGGTTCTCCCTGGGCTCTTAGAAACATGGACATATTATCCTGACCCCCCGAGGACTTGGGCTGCCCTCTAGGTTTGACGTATGTTAGAAAACAGCCCCTTTCATCTGCTACTCCACATAAGTGACTACAGTGCTTCCATTCAGGTTACTTTGCTGTATTGTAGATTCTTGTCATTGGAGAAGGTAACATTGAATGTTTCATCTAGTCACTGAGGATGTCAGATCTATTCAGTGTCACCAATAGCTGACATTTTGTACGTGCCAAGAACTACCCCTATAGATCCTACTATAAGTCACTCCTCTCATTTGAGCCTCATCTTTTCATTTATAAAATGAGATAGTTGGACAAGAAGATTTCTGAAGTCCCTACAGCACTTGAGGCCATAATAATGAATGGACTAAGCCAAATGGATGAATGGCTTAAGGAGAATTTTCTTATGATTTAACTGGAAATCAGAGATATAAATCGGTGAAAAGTTCAGCAATTTATCACCTCAATAACAGCTCAGGACCACAGTGAAAAAAGTGTCCCAAGGATATTATGAGTAACTATAACAATAAGCACAGTAAGAGGTGACTTTAAGGAGGTAGATATTGAAGCAGGAGGAGGTGGCCAGGGAAGGGAGGCGTCAATCTATTTACAAAGAAGAAATCCTACCCTGAATCCTGTCTCTCCTTACATCTGCAAGGTGTCAGGGTTCCTGTACTCTATTCTTTAGTACCCTGTCCCTAAATCACCCTGTATGTGTTTGAATTATCAGTCTCTTTTCACCCTTCCCCCTGCTTGATGACTCTTCATTCTTACCCCTCCCCTCTGCCCATAACCGGGCTAGAATTCACATGCATACACAGCCGCAATGATATAAATAGAAGTAATAATGGTTCCAAGGAGGAACTGGCAATGTCAACATCTGACTGGAAGAGATAAGGGTCTAATGGGGAGATTGTACGCACTGGTGCAGTCCTGTGAGGGGGAGAGCATGATGGTGCATATTCACGTTGATGGCACCATACTTCATATTAAAAACAAAGAGTACCTTAGAAACAAAGCCCTCAAGAAGGAGCACTTAGGACAAAAGAATCAATTACCAAAGGGGACGGAATTCTGATTCTCATTAATTCTTTTATATATATATATGTATGTGTATATATATACACACACACACATATACACATATATACATATACACATAAATAGTATATATGCAAATACATATACATATATATTCCTAAATATATATATACTCATATACTCACAGGGTATTATGCTATGTATAATCTATAATTGTCATGCACGTCCGTGTGAAGAGACCACCAAACAGGCTTTGTGTGAGCAGTAAAGCTTTTTAATCACCTGGGTGCAGGTGAGTTGAGTCTGAAAAGAGAGTCAGCGAAGGGAGATGGGGTGGGGCCGTTTTATAGGATTTGGTTAGGTAAAGGAAAATTACAGTCAAAGTAGGGGTTGTTCTCTGGCGGGCAGGAGTGGGGATCACAAGGTGCTCAGTGGGGGAGCTTTTTGAGCCGGGATGAGCCAGGAAAAGGAATTTCACAAGGTAATGTCATCAGTTAAGGCAAAGACCAGCCATTTTCACTTATTTTGTGGTGGAATGTCATCAGTTAAGGCGGGGGCAGGGCATTTTCACTTCTTTTGTGATTCTTCAGTTACTTCAGGCCATCTGGAGTATACGTGCGAGTCACAGGGGATGCGATGGCTTGGCTTAGGCTCAGAGGCCTGACAATCTTTTAGGATTTGCTCTTTTCATTTAATATTATATTGCTAAGATTCATTTATATTACTGCATGTCATTACAGTTCATTCATTTTGACTCCTGTATAATATTTAATTGCATGAATTTCACTAAGTTTATATTGTTCCTTACCCCACTGAGGGATATTTGGATTCTTCAGATGCCTGCTAGTGTGAGGAATGCTGCTATGAACATTCATATACATCTTATATCTCCTGTTGTTCATGGGCAACTATCTTGGGCGTTCACCTACAAAAGGAGCTTGTGTGTTATATAGAGTGTGTGAATGTTCAACTTTAGGAGGTAATGGTCATGATAAACCATTTTCCAAAGTGACTGCACAAATTTATATTTTCACTAGCAGTGTGTGAAAGCTTCTGAGGATCTACACCTCTTCTCCCATGTTCATTATTACACTTTAAAATTGTTGCCAAGTAAATGATCAGGGACTAATTTTTACTTTCAAGTTATTGGTTCAAGGACTACCCACCCTGGGAAGCAGGAACCCACACCCTTGATTTCTAGGAGTACTGGGTTTGTGTTGCAAATTCTCAGGAGACTCTTTTTTACCTTTACCCAGACACAGGCTGAGACAAATGAGTTGCTTTGTTTTTTTTTCCTTGGATGGAGGTGGGACGAGCATTGCTTTCTAGTCCACTCTTATTACGTTCTTAATTTTCACTTCATCAGGCCACAAGTTCTTTACTCCTTTCATTGTAATGTGTTAAAAGCCATGCCTCTGGGTTGCTGAGGCCAAGGCCCCAAGACAGCCTTAGCCTGAGCCCATAATGATTGCTCCAGTTATCTCTCTCTCTATTTTTGGCCCCTGGTAATTTTCTTCACATTTCTGTTAGTTCAGCTGTGCATTTAAAAGAATGTTGACTATATTTTATTGAACTCTTTCAGAGGTTTTGAAGAGGGAACTACTTTAGGTTGTCTAGTATGATATCATTCCCTTGTTTCCAAGCTGCCAGGGCACATATTTCCCAGAATGCAGGAATTCCTGAGGTTTGCTCTCCATCCCCACACTGAGGAGTTTCTGTGCTGGGTTGGTTGCTCTGTACCTGGGCCCCTGTCTCATGGAGAGGGAACCTGCTCCACAGACAGCCCCATGAGTCATGCTCAGGTTCATTCTTACCAAGCTCAGGACAGTACCCTGGGACCCAGTCTATGTCCACTCCTCATCAGTAATAGGAGCCCCTTACCCACCCGGACTTTTCTGATTTGAGGACTGGGTCAGTAATCATCCATAATGATTGCAACTGGAATTTACTAATTAAGTCTATGCTAGTGGGTCAATAAGGATGGGCTGTGGTCTGAGAAACTATGTGTTTCTCAGGGTGGGGCAACATGAATTCATATGGAATTGCAAGGGACCCCAAAGAGTCAAAACAATCTTAAAGAAGAACAAAGTTAAAGGACTCATTTTCTAATTTCACCACTTACTGCTAAGTTACAGTATCAAGACAGAGTAGCCCTGACAAAAGGATAGATATGTAGATCAATGGAATAGAACTGAGAGTCTAGAAATAAATCTCACATTTAGAGTCAACTGATTTTCAGCAAAAGTGCTGAGACAATTCAATCAATGGTGCTGAAACAACTGGATATGTACATGCAAAAGAATGAAGTTGGACTCTTACCCCACACCACACACAAAAGTTAACTCAAAATGGATTAAAGACCTAAACATAAGAGGTGAAACCATAAAACTCTTAGCAGGCTGGGAGTGATGGTTCAAACCTGTAATCCCAGCACTTTGGGAGGTCGAGGTGGGCAGATGGCTTGAGCCCAAGAGTTTGAGACCAGCCTGGGCAACGTGGCAAAACCCTGTCTCTACAAAAAATACAAAAATTAGCCAGGCGTGGTGGCACACAACTGTAGTCCCAGCTACTAGGGAGGCTGAGGTGGGAGGATTGCTGGAGCCTGGGAAGACAAGGCTGCAGTGATCCGTGATCATGCCATTGCACTCCGGCCTGGGAGACAGAGAGTGACTCTATCTTGAAAACTAACTAAACAAACAAATAAAAGCAAGAAAATTGGCACTTCTGCAAAGAAGATACACAAATGGTCAGTAACCACAAAAATAATGCTCAACATCATTAGTTCTCAAGGAACTACAAATCAAAACCACATTGAGATACCACTTCACACCCACTAGGATGGTTATAATTTAAAAGACAGATAAGAGCAAATGTTGATGAGAATGTAGAGAAACTGAAACTCTCATGCACTGATGCCAGGAAGGTAAAATGGTACAATGCCTGGGTGACAGAGTGGAGAATCTGTCTCAAAGAAAAATAAAAATTTTGAAATTCTGTCTTGTGACTTTGGAAAGTCACAAAGTTCTTCAAAATGTTAAACATTTTGGTAGTTCTTCAAAATGTTAAACATAGTTGCCATTCCTAGGTATATACCCAGAGAAATGAAAATATATGCGTACACAAAAACTTGTACCCAAATATTCTTAGCATTATTCATCATGGCCCCAAAGTGGAGAACAACCCAAATGTCCATCAACTAATGAATGGACAAATGTAATGTTGTACAGTAGTGTTTCTTCTTATCCGCAGTTTCACCTTCTGCAGTTTCAGTTACATACAGTCAATTGCAGTGGGAAAATGTGAAATGAAAAATTCCAGAAATAAGGAATTTATAAGTTTTAAATTGTGCGGGCCAGGCGCAGTGGCTCACTCCTGTAATCCCAGCACTTTGGGAGGCCAAGGCAGCCAGATCACTAAAAGCCCAGAGTTCAAAACCAGCCTAGCCAACATGGTGAAACCTCATCTCTACAAAATACACAAAAAGTAGCCAGGCGTGGTGGCGCATGCCTGTGGTCCCAGCTGCTTGGGGGGCTGAGGTGGGAGGATTGCTTGAACTTGGGAGGCAGAGGTTGCAGTGAGCTGAGACTGAGCCACTGCACTCCAGCCTAGGTGACAAGAGTGGAAACGCTGTCTCAAAACAAAACAAAACAAAAGTTTGAAATTGTGCCTTGTTCTGAGTAGCATGATAAAATCTTATGTCATCCCACTCCATCCTTCCCAGGAAGTGAATCATGCCTTTGTCCTACGCATCTGTGCTGTCTGTAACACCTGCCCATTAGTCACTTAGTAACTTATCAGATTGACAGTTACAGTACCACAGTGCTTGTATTCAAGTCACACATATTTTTCTTGATAATGGCCCCAAAGCACAAAGTAGTGATGCTGGCATGTTTTTATAAATTGTTATATTTAGTTATTGCTGTTGTTAATCTCTTACTGAGCCTAATTTATTTTATTTCTATTTTGTCTTATAATTTATAAATTAAACTTTATTATAGGTATCTATGTATAGGAAAAAACATAGTATATACAGGATTTGGTGCTATCTATGGTTTCAAGCATCCACTGGAGAACTTGGAACATATGCCCCCCAGATAAGAGGAAACTACTGTGTATCCACATAAGGGAATATTAAGCAATTGACAGAAATAAAGTGCTGGTAAGTGCTACAACATGGATGAACCTTCAAAACATTATACTAAGTGAAAGAAGCCAGTCATGAAACATCATAGTGTAATGCATTACATGAAATGTCCAGGTTAGGCAATCTATAGGAACAGAAACTAGATTAGGAAAAGCCTAAGACTGGAGGATTTCAGAGGAAATGAGGAGTAACTGCTAATAGGTTTGAGGTTTCCTTTGGGGATGATAAAATTAGTCTAAAATTGGTTGCAGTGATGGTTTCACAATTCTGTATGTAAACTTTATTTCAATAAAGCTGTTACAAGAAAAACAAAAGATGACTATGACATGATTCTTGCTTTGGAAGAGCATGACTCAGACATTTTGAATCCTCTGCATTGCTATAAAAATTTCTGAATTGTTTTAGTGTCTTCCAATGAAAGAGGAAACAGTGGGTACAGAAGAGAATCAATAGAAACATCCCCTAAAATATAAAAAGGATCACAAAATAAAAGAGTTTTACCAACACTCCATGCAATGGGGCTAGAGATTAACATCAGCTCTATTTATAGTGTTTGCACATAATTGCATATGGTCACACATGCTTAAGTTGACTAAAAATTACATCTAGGCCAGGCACGGTGGCTCACACCTATAATCCCAGCACTTTGGGAGGCTGAGGTAGGCAGATCACTTGAGGTCAGGAGTTCGACACCAGCCTGGCCAACATGGTGAAACCCCATCACTACTAAAAATACAAAAATTGGCTGGGTGTGGTGGCTCATGCCTGTAATCCCAGCACTATGGGAGGCTGAGGCTGGCAGATCACGAGGTCAGTAGTTCAAGACCAGCCTGACCAACATGGTGAAACTCCATCTCTACTAAAAATACAAAAATTAGCTGGGTGTGGTGGCAGGCACCTGTAATCCCAGCTACTCAGGAGGCTGAGGTAGGAGAATAGCCTGAACCCAGGAGGCAGAAGTTGCAGTGAGCCAACATTGCACCTCTGCACTCCAGCCTGATGACAGAGTGAGACTCCGTCTCAAAATAAATAAATAAATAAATAAATAAAATACAAAAATTATCTGGATGTGGTTGCGTGCATCTGTAATTTCAGCTACTGGGAGGCTGAGGCACAAGAATTGCTTGAACCCAGGAGGCGGAGGCTGCAGTAAGCTGAGATCGCGCCACTGCACTCCAGTCTGGGTGATGGAGACTCTGACTCAAAAAAATTTTAGAAAATTGTAAAAAATTAAATCCAGGTCAGTGATTCTCAAACCTTAGTGTGCTTACCTGAAGAGCTGTTAAAAACACATATTGCTGGGCTCCACCCCAAAAACTTCTGATTCATTAGGGTTGGGATAGAGCCCAAATTATTTACATTTCTACAAAGTTCCCATGCTGATGCTGCTGGTCTGAGAACCGCTTGGAGAACTACTGACTCAGGCCTTTTCAAGATGTCATTCTCAGCTCATCGTCATCTCATTAGGTTAAAGAAGTCCTCTAGATGTTGGGAAGGTCACGATGCACCAGACAGGCTTGCTGACAATGGTAGCTAACACTCTGGCACTCAGAGAGGGCAAACCAGATGCACCACGGCCTCTTGTGCTTGTTAAAACTATATCTTACACCATGTTATTTCCTATTACCACGGTAGCCCGTGCAATTTTGTTCATTCTGCCCCATATTGCAACAGTGAAAATTCTTTCTGGAGTACCTTTTTTCTGTTGGTGTTTATTGAGAGTGGAGGAAAATAGTGAAAGCCATCACCCCTAATCAAAAGGCATCAAAGCCTGGTTTTACGGGAATGTTTCTCAGCAAGATTTCCTTGAAGAGAAACCAAGGGTTGGTCGTCATTAGAATTTCACCTCTGAAATCTTACCTCACATCTGCAAATCATTCTCTCTCTCACTCACTCTCACTATACCTACTTTTTCTCTTCGCATTTCTGTTATGTTGTCTCCTCCTTTCTACCAATCTGTTGAACCTGGGTAGGCCTCCGTGGCTGTACCCCATTGTTGAATACCTAAGCTATTTTCACAGGCCTCCTAGGGTCCAGCACCCTACCTGTCCAGTGCTAAATTAGTGCTATAACCACCACTTTTCCAGGCCTACACCTGAGCCCTTTGTTTTACCCTCTCAATCTTCCACCAGACGAGAGGGGGCAGTCATCATGCTGCAGGTTTAGCGTAGAATTGAAACCAGCTTGTCTTTTTTAAGCGCAAATTTACTCCTATTGCAAGAGATACTTGGTGCTGCCAATTCCTGAATCTTTCGTGTGTTTTGGGAAACATCTATAATACTTCTTTCCATTTTCCCTGCCACCTTAAGAGTAACTTTTTCAGTCTGCTAAATCATTATCATTAGTTATGCCTGAAAGTTGTTATTGCTCCTGTCTACTCTCTTCTTCATTTGCTTTTGTGCAAACAATTATGCTTTTTAAAAAAATTTGCTGTTGTTTTAGTGGAATTTGGAGAAAGAGTAGAGGCAAATATATGTGTTAATTTCAGCATCTTTATCAAAAGTCTCGCATGTTTCCTCCGAGAGAGAGAGAGAGAGAGAGAGAGAGAGAGAGAGAGAGAGAGAGAGTGTGTGTGTGTGTAATGATTGTGAGATTTATCAGACTGACGCTTGTGGTTTTAGGTCATTCAATATTACTGTCTTACAGTATTCTATTGTTTGACAGTATTTTCTAAACAATATTTGTAAGACAATACTATTGTCTTACAGTATTCTATATGAAACTTTATTTATTCTCTTTCTGATGTACATTTGGGTTGTTTCCCAAGTTTTGCTCTTACAAAACAATCTGCTATAAAAATTATTGTGTGTGTCTCCTTGTACACCTGCGTGGGATTTTCTCTTAAAATGGTGGAAGAGAGAATGGATTGTAAACTATAAGCCTCTTCAGTTCTACCAGATAATATGAAATGGATTTCCAAAGTGGAAATCCATTGGATCTATCTATCCATGCAAAATCCAATGGATCAACTTACACTCCTACCAGCAATTAATAATGACTTTGCACTTATGTTAACCCTTGGTATTATCCGATTTTTAAAAAAATTTTGCCAATCTAGTAGGTTTAAAAGGAACAAGTGATCATTGGTGGATGCCAAAACTGTTGCTTGTAAATTGCAAAAAGAAAAATGTACCACTACAATGGAGAGATCTGTCTGTCACCACCTTAGCTGAGTGACTACATTTGGCATCACTAACAATAAGACTATCTGGCATGATGGGTCTCCTGATGTAATGCAACATTAATTATCATGGATTTACCTATAGAATAATTCTTGTCAGAAATTATAACCTGAATCAATCAAGCTCCAGAAGCTTCCACTTTACAAGAAGGTAAAGGGAATCAAGTAACAAGGTGAATGTTACTATGAGGAAACAGACAAAGCCAGAATACGAGACTTTCCACATCTGGTGTGTTGACTTTAGAAAATCAATATCATAAGGGAGGAAGGTAACTGTGTTGGATTAAATGAGACTAAAAGGACAAAACAAAACATACTTCTTGATTGAATCCTAATTGAGATAGAAGAGAAATTTGGAGACTGGGAAAGTTGGAGCATTGGGCAGATAAAAGATAATATTAATGAATTATTGTTAATTTATGCAGGTATAAAAATGTAATAGATATTGATAAACTTAATAATTAGAATAAATATAATTATAAATTTAATAGTTTATTCCAGTGTATGTGTATATTGTTAAAATTGTACATTGTAAAAATTTTACCATATTTGCTTAATAATGGTTAAATCTAGATAATGCAGAATGGATATAAAGAGAATAATTGTATGGCTCTATTTTTATATCTCTTTCAAATTTTTAATTACATATAATAATTTTTAAAATGTATATCAGGCTGGGCATGGTGACTCATGCCTGTAATCCTAGCACTTTGGTAGGCCAAGGCAGGTGGATCACCTGAGGTCAGGAGTTGGAGACCTGCCTGGCCAACATGGTGAAACCCTGTCTCTACTAAAATACAAAAATTAGGCAGGCATGGCGGTCTGTGCCTGTAATCCCAGCTACTCAGGAGGCTGAGGCAGGAGAATCACTTGAACCCAGGAGGCAGAGGTTGCAGTGAGCCAAGATTGCACCACTGCACTCCAGCCTGGCCGACGGAGCCAGACTCTGTCTCGAAAAAAAAAAGAAAAGAAAAAGAAAAATGTATCTCATTTTTTTTATTGTGGTTAAACATACATAACATACAATTTAGCATTTTAACCACTCAAGTCTCCAGTGGCATTAAATACACTCACGTTGCTGTGTTCCTCATTGTGTTTTTAATCGACTTTACTGAAGTATAATTTACATACAATAAAATACACGTGTTTTAAGCATATGAGGCAGTAAGCTTTGAAAAGTGGAAATTCCCATGTAACCATCACTGCATCAAAATAAAGATTTCCACCCGTAATCCCAGCACTTTGGGAGGCTGAGGCAGGCGGAACACGAGGTCAAAAGATGGAGACCATCCTGGCCAACATGGTGAAACCCCTGTTTCTACTAAATATACAAAAAGTAGCTGGGCATGGTACCACGTGCCTGTAGTTCCAGCTTGGAAGGCAGAGGCAGGAGAAACTTGAACCTGGGAGGCAGAGGTTGCAGTGAGCCAAGATCGTGCCACTGCACTCCAGCCTGGGTGACAGAACGAGACTCCCTCTCAAAAAAATAGATAGATACATAGATACATAGATACATAGATAGATACATAGATAGATTTCCGGCCAGGCACAGTGGCTCATGCCTGTAATCCCAGCACTTTGGGAGGCCAGGGTAGGTGGATCACAAGGTCAGAAGTTCAAGAACAGCCTGGCCAATATGATGAAAACCCGTCTCTACTAAAAATACAAAAAAATTAGCGGGGCGTAGTGGTGCATGCCTGTAATCCAAGCTACTTGGGAGGCTGAGGCAGGAGACTTGGTTGAACCCAGGAGGCAGAGGTTGCAGTGAGCCAAGATGGCACCACTGCACTCCAGCCTGGGCCACAGAGCAAGAACCTGTCTCAAAAAAATATAGATAGATAGATAGATAGATAGATAGATAGATAGATAGATAGATAGATAGATTTCCTTCATGTTCTTTTACAGCCAATTCCTCCTCACCATCACCACCACCTTATGTGGCAACCACTGATCTTATTTCTAACATCCTACATTTATTCTGCACAATCTACACCTATATATATAAAGGGAATCATACAGTATTTACAATTCTGAATTCAGCTTTCTTTCACCCAGTATAACATTTTTTTGATTACTCTATACTATACTATTTCAAATATCAGAAATGTGGTCCTTTTAATTGCTGAGTGGGTGAATACACAACAGTTTGTTTACTATTTGGCTGTAGATGGAGATTTGGGTTGTTTTTAGAGGCCATTACGAGTGGTGAATAAACCCAATATGAATATTCATGTACAACTTTTTTACAGACAGATGTTTTCATTTCTCCGGGTTGGGTGGTAAATATATAACTTTATAAGGAACTATCAAACTGCTTTTCTATAGTGGTTGGCTATTTTACATTTCTAACAACAAAGTAACAGAGTTCCAGTGGCTTCACATTTTCACCAATACTTGGCATAGTCAGACTTTTTAATTTTAGTCATTCTAGTGCTTATGAAGGGTTATTCATGATTTTAATTTACATTTTCCTAATGATTCATTATTTTGAACATATTTTTATTAACTCATTGGACATTCATATATCTTTGTTCATGTTTCTCTTTTTAAAAGTATGGTTATTCGTCTTTTTATTATTGAGTTATTAGTGTTCTAATGTGTAGGTCTAATTCTGGGTTCTCTATTCTTATCTATTGATCTATATGGCTATTCTCTGCCAATACCATGCATCTTGATTTCTGTCCCGTAAGTCTCCCAATTTGATTCTTTTTTTTTCCCCAAAATTGTTTTGGTTGTTCTAGGTCTTTTGCATTTCCAAGTAAATTTTAGAATGAGCTCGTGAAATCCTACCAAAAAAGACTGGTGGCATTTGGACAGGGATTAAATTGAATGTACAGATCAATTTGGGGAGAATTGATTTCTTAGTAATATTGAAACTTTCAGTCCATAAACATGATATATTTTCATTTACTTTGATTTTTTAAAATATCAGCATGTTTTATAGTTTTCAGTGTAGATTCTTTAGTTTGATGTTACTATAAATTAAACTTTTTAGATGGTATCTTATTGTGGTTTTAGTTTTAATTTCCTAAATTACTTATAAGAATAGCCATCTTTTTGTACATTAATGACCAATCATGCATCTTTTGATACTTTTATTTAATTTTTATATGACTGGTTTTTATTCCTTCATGTTTTCTGAATGCTAATTTTTTACCAGTGCTATGTGGTGCAAATAACTTTCCTCCAATTTGCGGCTTGTCTCTTTCACTTTCTTGAAGATTATTTTCTGATTAACAGAAGTTTTTTTGGTTTTTTTTGTTTGTTTGTTTGTTTGTTTTTTGAGACAGAGTCTCGCTCTGTCGCCCAGGCTGGAGTGCAGTGGCCGGATCTCAGCTCACTGCAAGCTCCGCCTCCTGGGTTCTCGCCATTCTCCTGCCTCAGCCTCTCGAGTAGCTGGGACTACAGGCGCCCGCCACCTCGCCCGGCTAATTTTTTGTGTTTTTTGGTAGAGACGGGGTTTCATCGTGTTAGCTAGGATGGTCTTGATCTCCTGACCTCATGATCCGCCCGCCTTGGCCTCCCAAAGTGCTGGGATTACAGGGTTGAGCCACCGCGCCCGGCCAACAGAAGTTTTTAATGTTACTATATTTTCCTCTATTGTTTATGTCTTTTGAGTCATGTTTATAAAATATTTTCTTACCTTCATATTTTCTTTTAAAGTTTTAGCCAAACCTGGTGGCATGTACCTGTAGTCCCAGCCAGTTGGGAAGCTGAGGCTGGAGGATCCCTTGTGCCCAGGATTTGAGGCTGTAGTGAGCTACAATTGTGCCACTGTACTCCAGCCTAGGCAACAGAGCAAGACTGTATCTCTAAAATATAAATAAGTAAAATGTTAAAGTTTTTATTTAATATTTAAGTATTTAACTTTCTTGGAATTAACTTCTTTGTATGGAGCAAGAAAGGAATTCAACTTCATGGTTTGAAAAATCTATAGAGTCAATGATCCCAGCATCAGTAATTAAATTATCTATAATTTTCCCACTGATCTGTTAAGCAACCTTCATTATGAATTATTTTGCATGAACATGTGAAATAAAAGTCTCACATATTCACCGATTCATGTCTGGTTCTATTTATTTTTTTGTCCATGAACTAAGCTTCATTGTTTTAATTACTATGGCTTTGTAATAAGTCTTATTATCCAGAAGGACAAACTCTCTATCCATGTTCTTTATTTAGAAAAATTTGGCTTTTCTCAGCCCTCTCATCCTTCCTAAAAATGTTAGAATCAGCCTGGAAAATTCCATGAAAACTTTGTCGGGATTTAATTAAAATTGTATTGATCGTATGGATTAACTTGGAAGGGTGGAAATGACCTATTTATACTAATGAGTTTTTCTGTCCATGAACTGTGTCTCACTTTCAAACTCATCTTTTGATCTCCATCAACCAACCCAATAACTGGCCCAGAAAAGAAAGAAAAGGAGAAATGGATGATTTGGGAGACCATCAAAACCGTTTTAAAATTTTTTTTTCTTTAGTCAAAACCAATTTAAACAAAACAAAGGTTTTGTTCAATGTGTTTAATAATCAAAACTGACAGAATCACTTTTATTTCTATTGTTATAGAAAAGGGTCCAAGTAAAGTGTTCATCTTAACCCCGTGAAAAATTTAGTTTTACAGATTTTAATACATTGCAGTCTTAAGAAAAGATTAGTAAACTTACTGTTTAACATTTACATAAACTAACACAGTTTTCATCATCAGTTCTCCTACGAAGACACCAGTTTATGATACATAATGTAAACAATGTTTTTGTTTATTTTATTTTACAGACAAGAGTCTCACTCTGTCACCCAGGCTGAGGTGCAGTGGTGTGATCATAACTCACTACAGCCTCAAACTCCTGGGCTCAAAAGATCTTCCCACATCAACCTCCCAAGTAGCTGAGGGTGGCATGTGTCACTGTGTTTAGCAAATAATATGAACAATGTAACAAAAACATTTTTTGAAAAAGACATTTGGCATATCAAAAAATAAGCTATTGTTATGGTCTGAATGTATACCCCCAAATTTATGTATTGGAAACTCAATCCCCAATGCAACAGCGTGGGGAGGTAGGGTCTTTTGGAAGGTATTTAAGTCATGAGGGCTCTTCCCTAATGAATTCATGAACGCCATTATTATGAAAAGCTTGTTGGAGCAGGTTTCCTGTCTTCTGCTCTTCTGCCACGTGAGGGCAGGCACCGCGTTTCTCCCATCTGAAGGATGCAGCATGCAAGGCGCCATCTTGGAGGCAGAAAACAGACCCTCACCAAATGCCAGCACCGTGATCTTGGACTGTTCTTTATAAATTACTCGGTCTCAGGTATTCTACTATAGTAGCATAAAATGGACTAAGACAGCTATCAAATTTATGATCACTAGAAGAAAACTCTTCCCCTGATAAAATTGTCAGTGGCTCAAGAAAAAAAATTACAAGTCATATAAAGGAGGTAGTAGAAATGTATTCACTTTGAAGCATTTTTATCCTGCAACCTTGTATGTAAGCACTAGACTAATTAGAAGCAATCTGACACTCCTAAATGAGAAATGTTTATTTCTAATCTTAGTTAACTTTCATGGAGAGCTTTTTGCCTATCAGTGTCTCCTGTCATGACACACAGCCCTGTGCAGAAGGAAGGGATAGCAGGGTGTGTGCCCTGGATATGGCACCCCCATCTAATTCTTGAACTTTCCATATCCCAGACAAATTGTAAAACTTCAAATTCTCTCTCCATGGCTGGCCTTACTAATTTCTTCTGCTTGATTTCATGTTTGATTTATGGAAGATTTTGCTCAGAAACAGGAAACCATTAGGAAAGTGCTGATTTGGGGGAAAAAAACAGGGATAAGAAAAGGATGTTTACCCAATCAAGGAGGAAGCCAGACTCAGTGATAAGTTGACAAAGGGAAGTGGTACGTCTGGATTATCTGGCCAACTGACTGCTGTATGCACTTCCTGCCTCTTTCTGAGAAACCATAATTGACCCGAACATTTGCTTGGATAGGCTGAAAAGTAAATCAGAAATACCATCATAATTGGAGAACCAGGCTCTTACTGGTTGTGATCAACCCCTGAAAGGTCTTCATCAAAGGGCTTCCACTAACCTCAGAAGACACTGTCATAAGGCTTATAGTTATATAAATCCCGAGTACCTCACCCCTGACTACTCATAACATCATCCCTCAATGTACAGAGAGCCCTTTGTTAAGATAACTTGCAGAACAGCGTGAAAATCTAAGATGACAAAATAAATGCACTAAAAAGCACTAATTCTCAATACAAAGGTAGCATCCAGAGGACACATTTAATAAAGTGGGCTTCCTAAGAGGAAGCACTCTTCCTGTAATTTCAATTGCTCAGATGTTAGGGAGGTCATAGAGGATTTTCCTGAATGGACTGATATATACACCACTTTCTCAAGAGCACAGGCCCCATCTAATAGGACAGAGATATGTAGCAAACTCTGTGTCTGTTTATTCTCTGAGAGTAGAGGCCAAGTCTTCTACCTCCACCTGACACACACTCATACCTTCACCTGGCTCATACCCACATTCCAATGGAATTAAACAGCAGTGGTCTATTCTTTTATATCCTACCCGTATAATTCTAATACAGACATTTCTCCAGGACTGAGTCTTTAATTCAATTACCACTGCTTTTGTCTTCATTTACTGGGACCAATAACAAATACCTTCCAGTTATCAGTAACTCCAGCAGGTGACCTCGACATAATGTCAATCTGATCATATTGTGCTCCTGCTTAAAAGTTCTTTGTTGGCCTCCATCATGGAAAGATGAAGTCCAGATCCTTTCTACCCTATCTGCTTTGCTTGGCCATACTCAACTTTATCTCTGACCTTTTGTCTTACATATTGTTTTTCTCAGCCATACTGAACTTCTCACCTTGCCTTATCAACTTATTTATGTTTTGTTTGTTTTTTGACTTTGCATCTGCTCTTCACTATAAATGGAATATCTTCCTTTACTCCTCAGTTTAGCAAGACCTAGTTCAAATGTCATCCCCAACACAAAGACCTTCTGACAATTCCATCAACCTAAAGCATTCCCCCTCTTAAGTCTTGTATCATATTTTATAAATTTTTATTAAGTTAAAAGGAAATTACGAGTTTATGTGTCTAGATGCACTAGACAAGATGGAGGAAAAGGCAGGTTATAACGGTAGCTTCTTTTGCTGTATCTGGGAAATCATGCCATACCACTTAGAGAGATCTTTTTTGCTTTTTTTTTTTTTCTTTTTAATTTTATTTAACAGAGTGTCAGGCAAGCATCACTTGGAAATACCTTAAATCTCTATCACACCTGAGTTCCGCTCAGTATTCTTTCTTTTTATTACTGAAGAAAGGGTTATGCTAATGCCTGGACTGTGTCACAATTTCCAGTTTCCAGAGAAAACACTCATTGAAAGCAGTTTGGCATGCAGACATTACAGCATTTATAGCAATGATACAGCATTGTTTCATTCCTCACAGAATCATCCATCATGAAATTATTCTGAGAGGAAGTTTTCCAGGGTGGGAAAGCAACTCAGTCAAACTTTGTCTTCGGTTGAATACCAGAATTCATTCTCCTATTTTACGGCTGTGATTTTTGTCATGGATAAGGAAGACAGTAAGGCCTTTGTGTTTAAGGCTGAGATGTAATGTATTCATATTTACTGAAAGGTGTCTGCCAAGTAAGCAAGACTAGGAGTCAGATAATATCTTGCTTCCAATAAGTGAAAAGGAATGTGTGAATCTGAGAAAGGGCTGCTACTTCAACTCTTAACACTGATTTGCCTTTGCCAAACCTCAGCCAGTTAACAGATGTGTGTGTGCCAACAGTGGAATATTAAGGAAGTTTTCTACAAGCTCAAATTATACAAAATAGTTGAGCTTTTATAGGTCTGGATTTGATAATTTACTCCATTAATTGCATCATACAAACACATTCATGAGTCTGTGAGGCATTCTCCCCATCTCCCTTTTCCAGTTATGACTAACACTGAGCCAATCGGCTCAGACTGGAGATGTCCAAGTCATTTGGGCTCTGACACCATTCTCCAAAGTAGTCAGACGTTTTGCTCCATCTACATGCACATTGCCGACAAGTCTCATTTCTAGGCATAAACATTGCTCACATAAATCATAGTGACATCCATGTAATGAAACATTATGCATCCACATACAAATCACATTGGAAAGAAATCACATTTGAAAATTATATTTTGTCAGCCATAAAAAAGGATGAGTTCGTGTCCTTTATAGGGGCATGGATGCAGCTGGAAACCATCATTCTCAGCAAACTATCGCAAGAACAGAAAACCAAACACCGCACGTTCTCACTGATAGGTGGGAATTGAACAATGAGATCACTTGGACACAGGAAGGGGAACATCACACACCGGGGCCTATTGTGGGGAGGGGGAAGAGGGGAGAGATAGCATTAGGAGATATACCTAATGTAAATGACGAGTTAATGGGTACAGCACACCAACATGGCACATGTATACATATGTAACAAACCTGCACGTTGTGCACATGTACCCTAGAACTTAAAGTATAATAAAAAAAATTTAAAAATAAAAAAAGAAAATTATATTTTGTGATATAGAAAAACATTCAAGTCATTTGAAAAGGCAGGACAAACAATAGATGTTCAGGATGATCCCAATTTTAAAAAAAATTTTTTGTAGAGACAAGGTCTCCCTGTTTCGCCCAGGCTGGCGTCAAACTCCTGAACTCAAGAGATTCTCTCCCTTCCCAAAGCGCTGGGATTACAGGCATGAGATCCCAATTTTTTAACAAATATATTTTGTAACCCAAGTTTATCATTCCTTCCATTCCTTTGAAAGGATCTGTTTTGTCTAAGAAGAATAATGGGACTGGGCGTGGTGGCTCATGCCTGTAATCCCAGCGCTTTGGGAGGCCAAGGTGGGGAGATCAACTGAAGTCAGGAGTTCAAGACCAGCCTGGCCAGCATGGTGAAACCCCATCTCTACTAAAAATACAAAAATTAGCCGGGCATGGTGGCGTGCACCTGTAGTCCCAGCTACTCAGGAGGCTGAGGCAGGAAAATCACTTGAACCCGGGAGGTGGAGGTTGCAGTGAGGTGAGATCGTGCCATTGCACTCCAGCCTGGGCAACAAGAGTGGAACTCCATCTCAAAAAAAAAAAAAAAAAAAAAAAAAAAAAAAAAAAGAATAATAGGAAAGCAAAAGTTGTGTCTTAGGTCACCCCAAGTGACTTACACTCACCTCTCGTAAGGGCAGTGGTTCTGCTGCAACTTTTCCCAGCTCAGTCACAGGCTACCTCTTCCCTGCCAACCACCTCCTAGTCCTCACAATTTACAGCTTCTTCTCCATGAACACTAAAGGTTGACCTAGGGCAAGCCTCACCTTGCTTGCTTGTCTTGTTCCTTTCTTATCCTTAACACCACCACAAAAGAAAAGAAAAAAAAAACCTGTGTCAAAGGACTCCTCTGGTCAAGGAATTTTTAGTACCTCCTGCATTCAGGTTTGATGCCTTGCAATTTTGGCCATTTTTAATAAAGCCCTGAAATTTAAAGTTTTATGTAGCCACATCTATTTATCTTTTCTTCTTTTTCTTCTTCTCTTATTTTAAACTTAGAAGGTCTCCTGTCTGATCTAGAGACTTAGTAGCCATTTTTATATACTTTTAGAGTGGTTTTTTTATGGGTTCATTTTTCACCCTTAAGTTAATTTAACTACTTGATTTATTTGCAACATTTTTCAAGCATATGTGAGGAAGAGGCCAAGAGTGTTCCTTTATTTCTAAATAACTAAAGTGCATAAATCTTTTATCACATATTAAAGTTCCACATACCTTCAGGTCTAATTCTGGTCACTCTTTCATTAACCTGTCTGTCCATTCTTCGCTAGAGATACTCTGTTTTTGGGGTTTTGTTTGTTTGTTTGCTTTTATGAGATGGAGTCTCACTGTTGCCCAGGCTGCAGTGCAGCGGCACAGTCTCGGCTTACTGAAGCCTCCACCTCCCAGGTTCAAGCAATTCTCCTGCCTCGGCCTCCTGAGTAGCTGGGACTACATACATGTCCACCATGCCTGGCTAATTTTTTAATTTTTAGTAGAGACGGGGGTTTTACCATGTTGGCCAGGCTGGTCTCGAACCCCTGACCTCAAGTGATCTGCCCACCTCGCTCTCCCAAAGTGCTGAAGCCACTGCACCTGGCCCAGGATACTCTGTTTTAACTGCTATGATTTTGTAATATGTTTCAGTACCTAGCAAGGCTAGCTGCCTATCCCACCTAAATTACTATTTTTAAAAATTCTTATACAATCTCACCTGTGTGCTCTTTCTTTTTTATTTTATTTTATTTTATTATACTTTAAGTTCTATGGTACATGTGCACAACATGCAGGTTTGTTACATTACATTAGGTATATCTCCTAATGCTATCCCTCCCACTTCCCCCTACCCCACAACAGGCCCCAATGTGTGATGTTCCCCACCCTGTGTCCAAGTGTTCTCATTGTTCAGTTCCCATCTATGAGTGAGAACATGCAGTGTTTGGTTTTCTGTCCTGGAGATAGTTTGCTGAGAATGATGATTTCCAGGTTCATCCACATCCCTACAAAGGACATGAACTCATCCTTTTTTTATGGCTGCATAGTATTCCATGGTGTATATGTGCCACCTTTTCTTAATCCAGTCTATCATTGACGGACATTTGGGCTGGTTCCAAGTCTTTGCTATTGTGAATAGTGCCGCAATAAACATACATGTGCATGTGTGTTTATAGCAGTATGATTTATAATCCTTTGGGATATATACCCAGTAATGGGATGGCTGGGTCAAATGATATTTCTAGTTCTAGATCCTTGAGGAATAGCCACACTGTCTTCCACAATGGTTGAACTAGTTTACAGCCCCACCAACAGTGTAAAAGCGTTCCTATTTCTCCACATCCTCTCCAGCACCTGTTGTATCCTTGTTTTGTACCAATTTTAATAGGGATTTATTTAGTGTTTTGCTATTAGTTATAATGTTGGATATTATTTACAATTTGTTATTCTTTATCATACTAGGGAAATAGTATTCTACTTTTAAGTTATAGTTTTTTGTTTGTTTGTTTTGTTTTGTTTTGTTTGAGATGGAGTCTCACTCTGTCGTCCAGGCTGGAGTGCAATGGCACTATCTTGTCTCACAGCAACCTCTGTCTCCCGGGTTCTCCTGCCTCAGCCTCCTGAGTAGCTGGGATTACAGGTGCCCGCCAAAAACATGCCCAGTTAGTTTTTGTATTTTTAGTAGAGACAGGGTTTCACCATGTTGCCCAGGCTGATCTCAAACTCTTGACCTCAAGTGATCCTCGCAGAGTGCTGGGATTACAGGTGTGAGCCACTGCACCTGGACTGAAGTTACAGAATTTTTTTTTTTTTTTTTTTTTTTTTTTTTTTGGAGATGGAGTCTCGCTCTGTCGCCCAGGCTGGAGTGCAGTGGCTGGATCTCAGCTCACTGCAAGCTCCGCCTCCTGGGTTTACGCCATTCTCCTGCCTCAGCCTCCCGAGTAGCTGGGACTACAGGCGCCCGCCACCTCGCCCGGCTAGTTTTTTTGTATTTTTTTTTTTTTTTTAGTAGAGACGGGGTTTCACTGTGTTAGCCAGGATGGTCTCGATCTCCTGACCTCGTGATCCACCCGTCTCGGCCTCCCAAAGTGCTGGGATTACAGGCTTGAGCCACCGCGCCCGGCCAAGTTACAGAATTTTTTAAACAAAGAAAAGTTGAGCATTAACCTATTTCAGCTGGCATGAACAACTATTTTGGAAGACCCTTATTTTCTTGCACCACACTACAAAGAACCTCAGTGCAGTCCCCAGAACTTGCCCACATGAATGATTGAGTGAGACATTTCATCATATTTTCTTTAAACAACCAGACTTTCTGCCACATAACAAATTCAATGACTCATTTTACAAAGGCAAGTTCTTCCATTACTGGTATTTACAGGATTGCTAACATTAAGGCTACAGGTTATATAAATGCTCTATCCCCCAATGTCTTGAAACTATAAAGAAAAAAATGTCCAATGAAATTGGGGTTTATTTTTCGTAACAGCATGGCTTTTGGTATCAGGCAGCTCTGACTATGATTCTTTGCTCTACAATTTACTAGCTGCAGCTTTGAGCCAGTTAATTATCTTCTCTAAGCTTCAGTTTTCTTATCTAACAAGGGGGTCAATGGTATTTAACGTACAGGATGTTGTAAGAAGTAAATAAAATAATGTATTTCAAGCAGCTACTTCAAAATGGTAATTATATTATCATTTCTAAGATTATGATGTGCCTAATACAAAGTAGACAATAAATATTTACTGAATAAATCAATGATCTTTGTAAAGAATTCAAAGATGAAATCCACAGTCTCTGTCCACAAGGGATTTCTAAGCTAGGAGGTTAATTGCTAATAAAATTCATGTAAATGAAGCTAGGGTTTTAGGTTTGACCTTATGAGGGCCTAATGACTTGACTCTATTATCCTGTTGCCAAGTCTTCTTCCTAACTAAGCCTGAGCTTGGTGCCTGGGCACAGTCACAGTATAATTTCTAATCCTGTGTACTTTTTATTTTTATTTATTTATTTTTTTGAGGCAGAGTCTTGCTCTGTTGCCCAGGCTGGAGTGCAGTGGCACTATCTTGGCTCACTGCAACCTCTGTCTCCCAGGTTCAAGTGATTCTCCTGCCTCAGCCTCTCAAGTAGCTGGGATTACAGATGCTCGCCACCACAACCAGCTAATTTTTGTATTTTCAGTTTCACCATGTTGGCCAGGCTGGTCTCAAACTCCTGACCTCAAGTGATCTGCCCACCTTGGCCTTCCAAAATGCTGGTATTACAGGTGTGAGCCACTGAGCTTGACCCACTGTGTACTTTCTAGATGTACATAAAAGAAATAAATTCAAGCTAACTTACATTAAAAGGAGAGATGGCATAAAAATACAGGAACTGGTGTCTTATGGCACCTTGGGTTGGGATATAGAAACCCGAGTCAAATCTCAGGTAGGACTGAACCAAAAAGTGGAAAGCATCCAAGATGTTACTCTCTCTCGCTCTCTCACTTTCGATTCTGTTTCTCTCAAAGCCTCTACCTTTCTCACAGCTGGGCCTCTTCTTATTCTACACTGCAGGGCAGAAGGACCCATGAGTCCTGAATCTGCATGTTTTACGTCCATCCTAATTCATATTCCTGGAGGAATCTGGTCGACCCAGTATCTTAGCGCATTTTGTGCTTCTATAGCAGAATACCACAGACTGGGTAATTTATAAAGAAAAGAAATTTGTTGGCTCACAGTTCTGAGGGCCAGAAAATCCAGTGGCTCAGACCTATAATCCCAGCACTTTGGGAAGCCAAGGCAGGAGGATTACTTGAGCCCAGAAGTTTGAGACCAGCCTGGGCAACATAGCAACACCCCAGTCTCAAAAATAAAAATAAAAAATGTCTGCAGAAAATGTCCTAAATTTGCTTAAAGATCTGTATTTATAGATTCAAGAAGCTTAATGAACCTTAAAATAGGTGAAACTTGAAAACACCCAGACACATCAAAATCAAATTGTTGAAAATCAGAGGTAAACAAAGCATCTCGAAAGCAGCTGGAAGGAAAAATGATAAATTACACAAAAGAGAAAACTGTGACTGCAGGTTACTCATCTGAAACCATAGAACCTTTGAGATAAAGGGAAAATATATATATATATACACACACACACATACACATACACACACACACACACACACACACACACACACACACACCCCATGGGTCCCAGAAGACAGAAACATCTTTAAAGCACTGAAAAAAATTAAACTAAATAAAATAAAGTGCTAGAAGAAAGAACTATCCGCTCAGAATTCCATATCCAGCAAAAATGTATTTCAGGAATGCAGAAAAGATGAAGGCATTCTCAGATGAAGAAAAACTAAGAGAATTCATCATCAACAGACTTGCTCTAAAATAAATGCTAAATAAAGTTTTTCAGGTTGAGAAATTACACCAGAAACATAGAACATTAGAAATTAATAAAGAATGAAAGAAATGATTAAGATCCTAATAAGCAAAGTATTTTTCTCCTCTTAAATTCTTTAAAAAATATATATAACTGTTGAATGCAAAAATCATAATATTGCCTATAATGTTTCAATGTATATAGATGTAATATATATGACGACTATAACATAAAAGGAAATGGATAGAAGAACTAATATGATTATAAGCCATCTGTGGTTTACTGGAAGTGGCAAAATATTAACTCTATGTATACTGTGAAAAGTTAAGTACACTGTAATCCCTCAAGCAACCATCAAAAAGTACCACAGAGTTATAGGCAAAAACCCAATAAATAAATAAAGATAAAATATTATGAAATATTTAAATAATCCAAAAGAATTCTGGAAAGAGACTAAAACAGAAGTGGTGAATAGAAAACAAATAAAATGGCTATCCATCTTAAATTCAACAATTTTATTAAGTATAAATTGTTTAAACACCAATTAAAAGACAGATGTTTTTAGACTGGATAAAAATGATACCAACTACATACAGTCTGTAAGAAACACATTTTAAATACAATAATATAGATATATCTAAAGTAACATGATGTAAAAAGATAAACCGTGAAAACACTAATCAAAAGAAAGTTAGCTGGGCGTGGTGGTTCATGCCTGTAATCCCAGCACTTTGGGAGGCCAAGGTGGGTGGATCACAAAGTCAGGAGTTTGAGACCAGCCTGACCAATATGGTGAAATCCCGTCTCTACTAAAAATACAAAAATTAGCCAGGCACAGTGGCATGTGCCTGTAGTCCCAGCTACTCGGGAGGCTGAGGCAGGAGAATTGCTCATGGAGGAGGTTGCAGTGAGCCAAGATCACATCACTGCACTCCAGCCTGGGCCACAGAATGAGACTCTGTCTCAAAAAAAGAAGGAAAGAAAGAAGGAAAGGAAGGAAGGAAGGAAGGAAGGAAGGAAGGAAGGAAGGAAGGAAGGAAGGAGAAAGAAAAGAAAGTTGAAAAGAAAAGAAAGTCTTATTTTTAGACAAAGTAGACTTCAGAACACAGAAAATTATCAGAGATAAAGGACATTAAGTAATGATAAGAGAGTAAATGCATCAAGAAGACATAATACTAAATGTGTATGTATCTAACAATAGAGCACTAAAATATATGAAGCAAAAGCTGACAGAACTAAAGAGAACTGGACAAATCCACAATTATATCTCAAAGCATCACAGGACCATGAATCCTAAAATCTTGACCTCAGTTTCTCTCAGGCCTCTTTTGGCCTCAGTTGACACTCTCTGTTCCTCTAGTTCCACAAAGGAATAACCTGGCCCCAGAGAATTTAGGGTAACTGTGAAAGCGTATTCTGTGAGGAGCCCACCCCAACCAGATGTGAGACTGTGAGTATGGCCAGACATTAGCTACTTGTTGAAATTTTAGAGAAAATCAATAGGAATTTTCCAGCAATGTCTCTCTGGGAAACTCAGGAAAGCTCAAACACAGCATTAAGAGTTTGTTGTGGACAGGTATTATTTTGCTTCTATCATCCATTCTCCCACTTCTGATAACAGTGTTTCAATTTTGCTTTAGGGAAAATACCTCTACATACCCCTAGCTTAAACTGCAATTAAGTCGATATGAATATTTCATCCTCCTGACTCAGTGATTGGTCAGAGACAGGCACACAACTCAGCCAGAGCCAATGAGATGCAAGGTTATACTTGCTGGGGCATCTGGGAAAGAGAGCTTCCTCTCTCTTCTTTGGGCACCACCAGAAAACATGATGTCCATTTAGCCCGATGGTGTGGCGTGGGGATGCGAGAGCTGGGCGGGCCACAGCCTTTTTGATATCAGGAGGGAAACCCTAGAACTATACTGTGTAGTGCCTGAGGGTAAAGCCTACACTGCAGAAGGAAGAGCAGAAGGACATACAAAAAAGGGTCTTGATTGTTCTGAACCTTTGTTTCAAACCTTATCTAAAGACAGAACAACTCTGGTAATTTCTATTATGCAAAGGAATAAATGTTTCCATTTTTCCATTATTTTTCTTGCTTACAATAGTTTGCATAATATTTTGGGTTTTCTGTTGTGAATGACATTCACAACATGAGTCCTGACTAACAAAAGGCTTACTCTCACCTCTTCATCCCTCCGAAAAGCTCATATCTATCTTTCTCAAAAAATAAAAACAAAAGTGGAGGCGGGTGGATCATAAGATCAGGAGTTCGAGACCAGCCTGGCCCACATGATGAAACTCCGTCTCTACTAAAAATACAAAAATTAGCTGGTCGTGGTGATAGGCACCTGTGGTCCCAGCTACTCAGGAGGCTGAGGCAGGAAAATCGCTTGAACCTGGGAGGCAAAGATTGCAGTGAGCTGAAATTGCGCCACTGCACTCTAGTCTGGGCAACAGAGTGAGACTCTATCTCAAAGAGAAAAACACAAAAAGTGATGTGCAGCAAGTGTTTTTATGTTTAATGCTGGATAGTATCTTTACTTGTAGAAAATAATATGCGAGGCCGGGCGCAGTGGCTCACGCTTGTAATCCCAGCACTTTGGGAGGCTGAGGTGGGCGGATCATGAGGTCAGGAGATCGAGAACATCCTGGCCAACATGGTGAAACCCTGTCTCTACTAAAAGTACAAAAATTAGCCAGGTGTGGTGGCGTGTGCCAGTAGTCCCAGCTACTCGGAAGGCTGAGGCAGGAGAGTCGCTGAGGCAGGAGAGTCGCTTAAACCTGGGAGGTGGAGGTTGCAGTGAGCCAAGATCAAGCCACTGCATTCCAGCCTGGTGACAGAGTGAGACTCCATCTAAAAAACAAAAAAAGAACGAAGGAAGGAAGGAAGGAAGAAAGAGAGAGAGAGAGAGACAGGGAGGGAGGGGGGAAGGAAGGAAGGAAGGAAGGAAGGAAGGAAGGAAGGAAGGAAGGAAGGAAGGAAGGAAGGAAGGGAAAGAAAGAAAGAGAAAGAAATAAAATAAAATAATACGCAAGCATTTTAAAAGACAAAGCTTTATATGTGGAAAAAATAATACCTTAATGATTAGCAATACACATAAATGAGAGAATTATTATTCAGAATTTAAAACTGTAAGCAAAAAAAAAATAGGTTTTTTAATATATTGATAGAGAATGCTATTAACTCAGTTTTTGCTAAAATCTTTGAAAAGCATCACTGGAATTACTGTCTCCTGAGAGAATGTTTACCAACATCAACTACCTCAACCTGTAATTCCTAAAGAACAAGAATAAATTCAGGAGGCCCAGTCTTCCCTGACCCTGTTGGTACTCAAGGGAAGAATGGCTTCAAAATTCCTCCATGGGTTTTGCATTTCAGGCTCAAGCTACTTTCTTGATGGAAAATTCTTTAAGTGTTCTGAAAATCACAGTCCTCCCTAACTTCAGTGGAAAAGATTCATATTGTCCAGCTGAACGAGGATTGGATACTTAAAACCAGGGATTTCCTAAAATGAAAACGTTTCTGTGGATAAAACTGGTTACATGCCGAGACTGGAATGGAGTTAATTCTGGGTAGATATGGGATTCAAGAGATTGGTCTTCATGAGGCATTTACAAGGGATTCAGAGGTGGAGGGAGCACAGTCCTTCCTGGGCAGTTGCCTCTAGCCTGGTGGGAGGTGTTCCTCACACCCCGGACTCTCATGCAGGGCAAAAAAAAAAAAAAAAAAAAAAAGTGAGATATTGAGTGGGCACGGTGGCTCACACCTGTAATTCCAGCAATTTGGGAGGTTTAGGTGGGTGGATCACCTAGGCAGGGAGTTCCAGACCAGCCTGGCCAATATGGCGAAACCCCATTTCTACCAAAAATACAAAAATTAGCCAGGTGTGGTGGTGTAAGCCTGTAGTCTCAGCTACTCGGGAGGCTGAGGCACCAGAATTGCTTGGACCCAGGAGAAGGAGGCTGCAGGGAGCTGAGATCATGTCACTGTACTCCAGACTGGGTGATAGAGTGAGACTCCATCTCAAAACAAAACAAAACAAAACAAAACAAAAACAGTGGCTATCACATCAGAGAAGCTCCTGGCCAGGCAGCCTGGAGGAACAGGGATGAGTTCAGCACGTTGAGATGGAGTTGGCTTTCCCAGTTGGAGGGAAGAGCATGAGAAGGGACATAGGTAAAAGTAGAGTAGTGCAGGGGCCACTGAGTAGTAGTCCTTTCAAGACAGGACTTCATCATAGAACCACTTTCTCTGAGGGAGCTCTGCTGGAGGAGGTTTGCCTTTTGAATTGCAAAACCAGGGTTGATGGTGCCAGCACAGAAAGGGCTGGCAGGGTGGAGGGTCTATGATAGAGACCTATAGGAGATAAAGATGGAGTTGAATTTATGGGAGCCTGCCTGTCTGTGGGAGATAGAAGGGGAAAGGCAAATTCAATGAGTCTCAGGTGAGGTGGGCAACAGATACCTACCAACACTCCAAAGAGACCACGTGCTTCTATAAAAGGGCACGGTCTAGTGAGCAAAGCCCACAGCTCTGGTTTGATTTCTAGCACTGTCACTTAATACTTGTGTGACCTTAGACATTCACTTAACTCTCTCAGCCTCAGGACCCAATCTGTAAAAACAGGAGAAAGCTTGTTCCCTGTGCTTTACAGGATTGATATGAGCATCGGGAGAAACAGTGGGCACAAAAGAGCATTGTCAACTGCTTCTTTCTAGTCAGTTATCTGGTCATGTTTCTGAAACTCCCCAGGACTGGGAACATAGCATATGGTTTTTTTAAAGTTACTTGATGAATGAATGAATACATGAATGAGTGAATGAATGAATAATATTCAAAGGCCTCCAACTAAATAATAGTCTCCTAACTGTACTGAAAGCCTTTAATTGACTTTGGGGCTGTTTGGCCTGGGACAAGGCTCTGAGTTAGTGGTGATCAGTTGGTGTCGTGGTAGAGAAGAAAGCCTGTGAAGGTGGAGTCATTGTCATTATCAGCATAGAGTCCATTACGCTCTCCTTCCCCATACACCTGGAGCCAGACTTGGTCGCCCACCTCCAGATGCAGGAGCACAGAGCCGGAGGCCTGGTCCACGTTATTTTCCTGGTACTGGTCATAGGTGAAGAGCATAGCCTTGTCCTTCTTGAAGAGGCTGACCTTCACATCCTTCATATAGACTGTGATGTGGTAGGCAAAGTAGTACAGCCCAGGAATGTTGCAGTGGAATTTACCAGTGGAGCCATCATAGTGGTTTTGCTGATTGTAGAAGATCTTGGTAAAGCGAATGGGCATGTTGGGGACAGTAACGTAGGTCTCCAATCCCACACTGAATGCTGAGCGGTATACATAGGCACCTTCTCCAGGTTCTCCTTTCCTGCCTTGGATTCCCGGAAAGCCTCGGGGACCTTCAGCCCCGGTTACTCCAGTTTCACCAGTGTCTCCCTTAGGACCAATAAGACCTAAGGAATGAGAAGACCTCAGTGACCACAAAGAACAGAACTCCTGCCTAGGTTGGTTACAGCCTAAATTACCATCCCTGTGGCTCCCACTCACAACCTTCTTGACTTATAGAGCAAGAAACCAATAAGAGCTCCCAAAAGGAGAGAGATGTTACCTCCTCCTTCTATATCTCCCACAGACAGGCAGGCTCCCATAAATTCAACTCCATCTTTATCCCCTATAGGTCTCTGTCATAGACCCCCCACCCTGCCAGCCCTTTCTGTGCTGGCACCATCAACCCTGGTTTTGCAATTCTACCCCCTCTATCTAGGCTGTCTCTCCTCCTCTATTCTGCCTATCCATCATTCAAGGCCTAGTTGAAGCTCTGCTTCCTCCTTGAAGCTTTCATTCTTCATCCAGGTCCATGGTAGGTACACTTTCTCTATGCTCCATACTTAGAATACTCGTTCACATTCAGTTTGACATTTTCAGAGTAGACTATCTTGTAGTAACCACCAACAGAGCCTTGCACATTAGACATCTTACCTAGATCAAGAGTTCCCCAAAGGCAAGATTGTGCCCTTCGGGGGGTGTGCAGGTGTGCAGTAAATGTGGTTGAATGCCACTGGATGGAATAGAAGTTAGCTAGACAGAAAGAGGAATCAGAATATGAATGCATTGGGAATAAGGATGAGGGTGAAGATGGGAAAGGGGATGGAAAAGGACATGCAGATGCAGCAAAGTCAAAGTCTTCATTATAGAGGCACCACCTATTCTCATCCTTGGAAGACCAACCTCAAATCCACTTCAAGTCGCTTATGGTTTACATAAAAAAGCTTTGCTTTCTCCCTGTGTCTAGGCCTTAGTTAATAACGAATGCCTTCATGTAGTTTATATCAGTTAAGGAGGTATGTGATGAAAGAGGCCAAAAACATTCTTACCTGGATCTCCTTTCTCACCCTTCTCGCCAGGGGTGCCATCTCTGCCATCACGACCTGGGACCCCATTATGGCCTGGATGCCCTGGGATGCCTGCCATCCAACCTGTGCAGGCCCCCTTGGGCAGAGGAAGCAGGACTCCGGGCCCTTGAGTTGTGGTATCCTGGCCATGACTGGGCAGAGCTAATAGCAGTAGAACAGCTCCCAGCAACATCCTGAGTCCTGGAATCCACATGTGCACTGTCAGCCATGGAGAGACAGACCCCACACAGCACACCCAGCTGATACCTACACAGGACTCCATCCGCCTCAGCAGATTCCACTTCAAGGAGCTGCTTTCTCAGTATTCAACTCTTTCAGGAAGACTTTTCTGAATATTGCAGCCCACCTTGATCTCTTTCTGCCCCCAAATTTGTAATACTTAACATTATTCCTTTGTGTAGTCTCCTTTCCTCACCAAGATTATGAATTCAGTGATTGCACAGATGACACTCCTCTAATTTTTCCATATCGGAGCACAGGAACGAGCACAGGGAAAGCTCCAAGAGTCAACTTGCCAAGAATCCATCCTTGAGTTTCCCAAGTACGATGACACAGATTGCTCCAATCAGTGCTAACCAGCTTCTCTCCCCTGGCTCCTTTCTTCTTTTTCTTTCCCCTCTTTTCTCTCATTTTCTGTGTCTATTCCTCCTTCTTACTCTCTCATTCTTTCTTCCTCTACCCTTCTCCTGGGGCACATGTTTGACCATTTGGTATATTACATTTGCACACACACACACACACACACACACACACAGAGAGAGAGAGAGAGAGAAAGAGAGAGAGACTCACCTTCAGTTAAACAGACAACAAGAGACACATCATCCCATGAACATATCCGCTGGCCCTTTGTTTGCCTGGGCCACCTTTAGCTGCCCCTCCTCTCCTGTCTGATCTCTATTCAGGACCCAGTTCGGATGTCATCTCTTTCAGGAAGTCCTTCTTCTCCATCTCACTCCTTGGTTTGTTCTTTCACCTCTGTGTTTCTCCAGTGCCCTGGTAATATGGTTTGGGTCTGTGTCCCCACCCAAATATCATGTCCACATGTGTTGGAGAAGGGGCCTGGTCGGAGGTGATGGAATCATGGAGGCTGACTTCCCCCTTGCTGTTCTCATGATAGTAGGTGAATTCTCACAAGATCTGGTTGAAAGTGTGTAGCACTTCCCCTATATGTGCTCTCTCTCTCTCTCTCTCTCTCTCCCCCCTCTCTCTCACTCTCTCTCCTGCCGCCATATAATGTGCTTGCTTCCCCTTCGCTCTTCCACCATGATTGTAAGTTATCTGAGGGCTCCCCAGCCATGCCCACTGTACCATCTGTGGAACTGTGAGTCAATTAAACCTCTTTTCTTTATAAATTACACAGTCTCAAGTAGTTTTTCATAGCAGTGTGAGAATGGATTTATACACCTAGCTTAGCTCTATTGCGTTCTATTGCACTCTGCTGTAATTTCTGTTTCGCTCACCCATTTCTCCATTAAACAGCAAGTACCAGGGGGCAAAGACTAACACACTAATAGCAGAGTAAGGGCTAAATAAGTACTTTCATAATGAGGAAAAGAAATCATGAGAGAGCCAGAGAAAGGAAGGGAAGGAAGGAAAAGAAGAAAGGAAGAAAAAAGGAAAAGTGGAAGAGGGAAGGAAGGAGGGAGTGGGGAACGTATTTGAAATACGTATTCTGGAGCCCTAGCAAACAGCTCAAGTGGCACAGGTAGTCAAAGGACTCCCTGTCTCAAAATCATTCTTCAATATCCGCCTCCCAGAAAAGGGCCCAATACAAGTATAGGGACTTTTGTCCCCTCTCAGAGTCTGCCTCTGATCTTAGGGGGATCTTAGGCCCCCACCTCTGATTGCTGAGGTCTTAGTCTTCCCACTCTCACCAAGGAGTTGGGAGAAAGCATCTCACAGAGAGAAACAGGCCCTAGGATCCTGGATTAGAGGCATCACTAAGACCCTCTGTGGGTTAATGTGGCTAATCCCAAGAATCTGATTCTAAACAAAGCCTAGTCCATGTGCTTTATTTTACCTTAAAGATTCACTATTTTTCATCAGTTTGCTTGTCTCTTCTAGATTATTTGACGTCTCCAGAATTAGGTTTGTCTTCAGGACAACTGAAGGTTTGTTGAAGACAAACCTATTCCTCTGTGAGGGATGGAAGAAAGACCGTGATTCGCCTGGTATCTGGAATCCCACTCCTAGGCTCCATTACCTGGGCGCTATACTGCCCTCTTCACATGGCACAACCAACTCATCTTTCATCTTTATCAAATACATGAGATAAACTTTGTATATACATATAAACTATATGTATATATTACATATATAGTTCATTAAAAATAATAGTTATGTAGTTCTTTGGAAATGACAGAAAAGAAAACAATCCTCAACCCCAAGAATGTCTCTGTTTATTTTTAAACATAGTGGAAATCATACTTTATGTAAAACTTTATTCCTCTATTTTTCCCTTGTCATTTTCTAGTTTTTATAATCACTATTTGTAATGTCTCAGAGTGCTAGTCTAGTAAGTGGATATAATCAATATATATTCGACCATTTATATTTCATCAAACTTTTAGCATATTTTCATTTTTAAATATTATTTTATATTCTTTAAGAAATTATACTTTGATTTTTAAATAATATTTTAAATATCCTTAGATATATAGCTTTCCCCAAGATTATGATTCTGTTATGACAGATTCCCAGAAGTAAAATACTGGACCAAAAGGTATGTACAGTTTTAAGTGTCCTGAAACATAGCCCCACATGGCAGTGTATGTTATACTTTAGTGTGTGTATAAAAGGGCATACCTTAACTACCCTCATTAGCTTTGGGTATTATAAAAAACATGTGTGTGTTGTCAGTTTAGTGAGCAAAAGAAATAATGGTACCTCACAGCTCTAGTTTGCTTTTTTTTTTTTTTTTTTTTTTTTTTTGAGAGAGGGTTTCACTCTGTCACCCAGGCTGAAGTGCAGTGGCACAATCTGGGCTCACTACAGCCTCTACCTCCCGGGTTCAAGCGATTCTTATGCCTTAGCCTCCCAAGCAGCTGAGATTACAGGCATGCACCACCACACTCGGCTAATTTTTGCATGTTTTAGTAGAGAGGGGGTTTCACCGTGTTGGCCAGGCTACTCTCAAATTCCAGACCTCAGGAGATCCTCCTGCCTTGGGCTCCCAAAGTGCTGGGATTAAAGGCATAAGCTACCACACCCGGGCCTTGCATCTAAGTGTTAAGCAGTTGTTATTCATGCTAAGATTTAGTAAGTATTCAATTTTCTTCCGTTTTTTTTCTATTGTTTGATATAGTTAAAGTTTCACTCTTTAATGTAGCTCTGATTTTCTGTTTTGATGTAAAGTGTGACCTAAGGTACTCAAATGATTTCTCCCCACTTGAAGACTAGCTGTTACAACAACTTTAATTGCATTTTTTCCTTCACTATAGATCTGATGCATCATTTATCAAATATCAGGTTCTAATATGATCTTATAAGTAAAGTAACAATTGAGAATGAAATGGCAGACAGAGAGAAGAGAGGCAGAAACAGCAATAGAAACAGGTGCAATCAGACTCAGGTGCTGCCCTTTTAGGTGTCATGAGTTTTTATTTAAGACCCGCTACTATCATTTATATGTACATTTGTCGCCCTCTACTGAATTTGAAGAGTTCAGGAGAGTGTTCTCAATAGCTGCTGGAAATAAAATGAGAATCAGCTTAGGTTTGACTAGTCTCAAGATAAGAAAAAAGAGGTGAGCTACATGAGAAGCTAAGGAGAGACCAGCAAAGCCCCTTTTGTATTTTAGGAGAATTCTTGTTTTGAGACTTTAAAGATTTCACGCATCTTTAAACTTCCTGACTGCTTGTCACCTCTGCCTTTTCTTATTATGGCTTTGGCAATAAAACTGAGAACTTTGAGCTCCATGCGTGTTTTTCTCCAGAAATGGGAAGAATCTGTGAGGCTCCATCATTTTCCACTGGGAAATAGGAGGAGAGAATCCAGAATATGTGAACGGGTGGAGGCAGCTAAAGAAGGCCCCAGAGATAAAGGGTGAATGGGGGCTTACCCCAAAACCTTGGAGAGAGGACAAACTCAGGGGTCTCTGGAGTTTAATGGCTCCTCCCCCTTTGATAAAAATAAAGATCCCTTTCTCCTACCTTAAGGGAACACCCTTTGTCCCCACATTTCAGTACTATGGACAGATTTCTCCACTAATAGGTGCAATCAGCCTAGGTTCCATGACAGTGGCATGGGGTAGAGGTGCTGGAAATACAAGAGCACGATGAGCACAGGAGCCTCGGAAGTTTCCAAGACTAAGAATGGACTCTGATTGAAAAAGAAAGTTGCATTCCAACTTAATTCTGGGTGGGAAATTGGCAATTAATAACAATTGAAGACCAGTGCAAACATGCCTAATTAAAAAAAAATTCTTTCAGAATTATTTGTGTTCTTTTTTATTTTACTTATTTATTTATTTGGAGACGGAGTCTTGCTCTGTCGCTAGCATCTTGCCCTCTCCAAGTCTCAGGTTCTCCTACACATTAGAGTCAAAAGCAGGGCTTTGGGAAGATTAAGTAGAATAAGTTTTAAAAATACCACATGAAAATTGTACTCCAAGAAACCCTCACCAATGTCAGCGTTCTCATGTTCCTCACCTCACATGATCCCGTTTAGCGGATTAGGAAGCTGACATTAGAAAGTTCTGTGTAATGCTTTCGGAGGCACCGTGATATGATAGAAAGCTCACTGATTTAGAAGTCAGAACAGAGTCTCTCAGCGATCATTTCCTTAATCTCTCAGTTTCCTCATCTCTAAAGTTGGGGTCATATATATAAAATTACAAACATACAAAAATATCTGTTTTTTTAGATATTGCCATTGCTACACTTTGTTTCCCTCCCTCCCTCCCTCCCTCCCTCCCTCCCTCCCTCCCTCCCTCCCTCCCTCCCTCCCTCCTTCCTTCCTTCCTTCCTTCCTTCCTTCCTTCCTTCCTTCCTTCCTTCCTTCCTTCTTTCCTTCCTTCCTTTCTCTCTCTCTCTCTCTCTCTCTCCCTCTCTCTCTCTCTCTCTCTCTCTTTTTCTGAGGCGGAGTCTCGCTTTGTGGGCCAGACTGGAGTGCAGTGGCCCCATCTCAGCTAACTGCAACCTCTGCCTCCCGGGTTCAAGCGCCTCCTGCCTCACCCTCTCAAGTAGCTGGGATTACAGGCATCCACAACCACACCTGGCTAATTTTTGGTATTTTTAGTAGAGATGGGATTTCACCATGTTGGCCGGGCTGGTCTCAAACTCCTGACCTCAAGTGATCCGCCCGCCTCGGCCTCCCAAAGTGCTGGGATTATAGGCGTGAGCCACTGTGCCCAGCCTGTTACACTCTATTTCTATCAGAAAAAAAATATTACTAAGTAATATTGAGTACTATGATCTAAAACTCAATTATGCCTATAAAGAAAACTTTTACATGGATCAAGAAGTTAAATCTCAAGTGTTACAATTCTTTGCCTTTGTAAAATGCTATTTGTTGTGTCCCTGTAGACTTAGCATGGCACCAAAATTCCTAAGTCTCAACTCTGTTATGTGTCCTTCAGTAACTCAGGAATCTGCTTAATTGTTTTTGGTGACAAAGCTTTTGGCAACAAAGGAGTTACACAGCTAAGTGCACCCTTGAAATGTCATTAAAAAGAAATTTGAGGTTTTATGATTAGCTGTACAGTTAAAGCAATAAAAAATCCAGGCAGACCTTCTGATTCACCATAATCAATTTAAGATTTCTTAATATTTCTTTCCTGGCAGCATACAAAAAGGCAAAATTAATAAATAACATAGTTGTTAAATAACAAATTTTGTTACTTTTTATAAAATAAAGGGATCTATTTTATCTGTATTCAAACTAAAAATTTTGCGGACTTTTAAAATTTTTGAAAATGCTGTAAACCCTTTCCTCACTTGGTATCTCGTTCAATTCTCACAACTATTTTGAGAGACAGGAAATTAAACTCTGGTCTTCAGAACCCAATAACAGACTCTTAGACATAGTCCAGGAGGAGAAAAGTATTGTGGTCACACATCCTGCCTTTCAATATTCCACCCTATGGGGTGAGGGATACAAGAAAAAAGTAGCATAAAAAGACTTCCACTGTAATCTCAGCACTTTGGGAGGCCGAGGAGGGAGGATCACCTGAGGTCCAGAGTTCGAGACCAGCCTGACCAACATAGTGAAACCCTGTCTCTACTAAAAACACAAAATTAGCCAGGCATGGTGGTGCATGCCTATAATCCCAGCTACTCGGGAGGCTGAGGCAGGAGAATTGCTTGAACCTGGGAGGCAGCAGTTGCAGTGATCTGAGATCGCACCATTGTAGTCCAGCCTGTGCAACAAAAGCAAAACTCTATCTCAATTAAAAAAAAGAAAAGAAAAATAAAAAAATAACTTGCAGATTATGAAGCAAGTGACCTGGCTTCCACTCTAGGCTTCACCTAACTCTCTGGGTGAATTTCCAGCCTTCATCCAACCTCCCCAACTTCATGCTCTTTGCCTATAAATGTGGGACAGTAATCCTCATTTAACCTATTTTACAATAGCATTGTGAGAACCAACTGATAGAAAGTATGAAGAAGTATTTTATAAACTCATAAAGTGCTCCACACATAAGTGAAGAGAAAGGAAGCAAACAAATATGTATGGACCACTGCTACACAGCCATCACCCCTTTAACCTCAATGTGACCACACAACTCCCAGAGGTAGGACGCAGTTCCCACAGAAGAAATCCGAAGACCAAACAGGTTCAGTAATTTCTGCCCAAAGATATCAAGTAAAAGAGGGCAGAGGTGAGATCTGAAGTCCAAATGGCTGTACTGGTTTTCTCCTGCACTGGCTTTCCTGGCAAACCTCACACAGGCATGAATTCATCTGTCGTTAAAATTATACAAGGGGATGACCATGAGGTTCTCTGGATCCTCAACGGCCATACTGTGATCATTTATCTTCGTGTTAAAATGTATGAGAAATTTCAGTTTGACCTACTGGAATTTCAGTTGCAACAGCAGAATCCTGCAAAATGCAGGGACAGGGTCCCCTCTGGGACTGGTAGGAGGCAGAGCTGTATGGGGGAAAGAGGTCACCAAACCTGGTGCCAATTCTTCCAGCAGAAAAGGGCATTAAAGCACACAAAATTGGCCAGGCACAGTAGCTCACACCTGTAATCTCAGCACTTTGGGAGGCTGAGATGGGTGGGTCACATGAAGTCAGGAGTTCAAGACCAGCCTGGCCAATATGGCAAAACCCTGTCTCTACTGAAAAAAAAAAACACACACACACACACAAAATAGCTGGGGGTGGAGGCGCCTGCCTGTAATCCCAGGTACTCAGGAGGTTGAGACATAAGAATCGCTTGAGCCTGGGAGGTGGAATTTGAGGTGAGCTGCACCCCAGCCTGGGTGACAGAGCAAGACTCTGTCTCAAAACAAAGCATACAAAATCCTCAAATGTCAGAGTCAAAAGGGGCCCCCAAAATCACTTCCCTCCAGCCTTGCTTTTACAAATGGGAAGGCTGAGGGGAAGGAGTAGGAATGCACTTATGAGAACCTTATAGAAGCCAGCTCCCATGCTAGATTTTACACATTATTTATTTTCATCTTTACAATAACTCCATGAAGGAAGGAAATGACCCCAACTTTAGAGATGAGGAAACTGACAGATTAAGGAAACGCGATCCCTGAGAGACTCCGTTCTGACTTCCAAACCAGTGAGCTTTCCATCACGTCACAGGGCCTCCGAAAGCATTACACGGAGCTTCTCAGACTCAGCTTCCTAATCCACTAAATGTGATCATGTGAGATGAGGAACATGAAAAACTGACGCTGGCGCGAGTTCCTTGGAGTATAATTTTCATAAGGCATTTTCAAAATTGATTTTACTTAATCTTCCCATAGCCCTGCTTTTGACTCTAACATGTAGGAGAACCTGAGACCTGGAGAGAGAAAGATGCTAGCTAATTCAACCACTGGATTGAATTATATCAAACTCCCATTTTTAAAAGTCAAAATAGGCTGGGCACAGTGACTCATGCCTGTAATTCCAGCATTTTGGGAGGCCAAGGTGGGTGGATCACCTGAGGTCAGCAGTTTCAGACCAGCCTGGCCAACATGGTGAAACCCCGTCTCTACTAAAAACACAAAAATTTGTCGGGCATGGTGGCGGGCGCCTGTAATTCCAGCTACTTGGGAGGCTGAGGCAGGAGAATCACTTGAACCCATGAGGCAGAGGTTGCAGTGAGCCGAGATTGCGCCACTGCACTCCAGCGTAGGCGACAAGGGTGAAACTCTGTCTCAAAAAAAAATAAATAAATAAAAATAAATAAAAGTCAAAGTGTAGAATATTGGCAGTTTCTCACAGTGCAACCCTATAATAAATGGCATAACCAAGAATCAACTCAGCTTTGCCTAGCTACCAGGAGATTTGCCCGAAAGCCTTCACTCAGCCCTGGGAGAGCTGTCAATATCTCCATGCCCAACACACACACATACCCGCCCCCATACACACACCTCCACCTACGCACGTGCACACCCACACACCACATCCACACATCCACACACATATGCACCGCCCCCACACACACATACACACCCTTCCACATGAGCTCGCGCACACACACACACGTACCCTCAAGGAACTAATAAAACAGAGCATCCCCCACCACCACATTTTTAGGATAAGTCTCTCTCCACATGATGGAGTTTCTGATGGAAATTCCTGATTGAAAGCATCTACTCTCCAAAAGACATCACCTCTTGACTTTAGCCGTATGTCTGGGACCACCGGTCCACTGGCTTGACAAGGAGTAGGTGGAAAGTTTGTCCCTACAGCCACCTTAAAAAGAGCAAGGATATAATCCCAGCCCTTTGGGAGGCTGAGATGGGAAGACTGCTGAGCCCAGGAGTTTGAGGCCAGCCCAGCCAACATAGTGAGATCCTGTCTCTACAAAAAATTTTTAAAAATTAGGCAGGCATGGTGGCACACACTTGTAGTCCCAGCTACTCAGGAGGCTTAGATGGGAGGGTCACTTGAGCCCAGGAAATTGAGGCTGCAGTGAGCTGTGATTGCACCACTGCACTCTAGCCTGGGTGACAGAGTGAGACCCTGTCCCAGAAAAAAAAAAAAAAAAAAAAAAAAAAAGGAGCCAGTCTTGTGTCTACTCTTTTTTTTTTTTTTTTTTTTTTTTTTTTGAGATGTAATTTTGCTCTTTTTACCCAGGCTGGAGTGCAATGCTGTGATCTCAGCTTAAGACTCCTCAGCTGGGCGCAGTGGCTCACGCCTGTAATACCAGCACTTTGGGAGGCCAAGGCAGGTGGAACATGAGGTCAAGAGATCGAGACCATCCTGGCCAACATGGTGAAACCTCATCGCTACTAAAAATACAAAAATTAGCTGGGCATGGTGGCGCATGCCTGTAGTCTCAGCTACTTGGGAGACTGAGGCAGGAGAATCGCTTGAACCCGGGAGGTAGAAGTTGCAGTGAGCCTAGATTATGCCAAAAAAACTCCTCAAGACTTAAGGAAGAGTGGCAGCAGGGACTGCTAGGGAAGCTGCAGGACTCCCTGTGTACCACTGGCCCTCCTGAACCAAGCTGACACCATCATGCTCCTTCCGACATATTCTGCTAGCATAAAGGGACCCCCGTCTCCCCAACTGAATTAGGCAGAGCTGGCCTTCCTTCTAGCGGAGTCCCTAGGAGTGAGGTGGTGCCGCCCTTTGCGAGGCTTGATCTAAAAACCAGAACCTCTCCAGACCAGGGATCCACGTCCTCTAACACAAGAGAGGCTGACCTAACCTGTAAAATCCCTCCCACTCTGACCTTCAGCATCTACAGCTCAAAACCACCAGGATGCCTCAGAAACAGCACTCCCTGGGGTGACCGGGATTGGGCTGCACAAAAACCAGGTAGATCCAGTTTCTCCTGTCAGAAAATGTTTTTTAATTATAATTTTTCCTAAGTTCCAACTATACGCCAGGCTCTTCTCATTTTATCTCATTAGAACCTTCCTTCCTTCCTTCCTTCCTTCCTTCCTTCCTTCCTTCCTTCCTTCCTTCCTTCCTTCCTTCCTTCCTCTCTCTCTCTCTCTCTCTCTCTCTCTTCTTTCTTTCTTTCTTTCTTTCTTTCTTTCTTTCTTTCTTTCTTTCTTTCTTTCTTTCTTTCTTTCTTTCTTTCTTTCTGACACGAAGTCTCGCTCTGTCACCCAGGCTTGAATGCAGTGGCAGGATCTCGCCTCACTGTGACCTCCGCCTCCCAGGTTCAGGCAATTCTCCTGCCTCAGCCTCCCGAGTAGCTGGGATTACAGGCACCTGCCACCACACCCGGCTATTTTTGTATTTTTAGTGGAGGCAGGGTTTCACCATGTTGGTCAGGCTAGTCTGGAACTACTGACCTCAGGTGATCCGCCCGCCTCAGTCTCCCAAAGTGCTGGGATTACAGGTGTGAGCCACCATGCCTGTCCTCATTAGAACCTCTTGATTACCTTGTAAGATATCCCCATACCTACAGATATCCCCAAATCTATAGACAACAACCATGTCACACTCATCATTGTATCTCGTGAACCCAACCCACTGTCTGGACCATAGGATCTGCTCAGTAAATATTTGCTGAATAGAATAAAGTGGCAGAGCTGGATTCCAAATTCCGGTCTGAAGTCAGCACTCAGCTTGACTTTTCTCAAGCTGCCTTCACATATGCTTCTTCCTTTGCCCTACCTGGTCAAGCTAAGAGGCAATGTATTCCCTTATCCCCCTTAATCAAATTGGACTTCATCTGTGGACAAACCCTCCCACCTTACTGACCCTAACTTTTCCTCAATAGGTATCCTGCCACAGAGAGAACTGGGAAAAATTCAGAATGGTTCCAGGCATCTTAGAAGGAATGCCTGAAATAACCCTCTCTCTCTCGGGGTTGTGGCAGAATTGAGGAAGAAGCCCAGTGCATATCTGCCTCCACCAGTGCTGCTCTGACCAGAGTATCCACCTATATCCACTCCCACACTGCTATGGACAGGAAAGCCTGGGTGATCCCAGACAGAGGCTATGCACGTACCCTTCACCCAGCCTGCAACTTCACAGAATTGCTCTTACCCTCTGGTATGGAATCAGAACCACAGACTGCAGTCAGAATGGAAGTGAGGAGGAGATGGCCCAGCCTCAACAGCCTGGTACTCATGGGGGCAGGCAGTCCCCACCTCACAATTGTCCTTTCCCATTGGCCAGCTTAGTGAGGGCCAGAGGCCAGTGGGCAGGCACATGTCCCTGGCAGCTGCCCACAGCCTCCACCCTAGGGAACCTGGTGCAACCCAGCTTGGGCTTGGGAAGCCAAGTGGAGCTTCAGTCAAAACACTTGTGTCTCCAGGCCTTGACCCTTATTTTGCCTCCTACAACAGCAACAGAAGATGAGGCAAAGGTCAAAACCACAGCAGAAAACAAGATTTTTTTTCCTGCAACTGACAGAGAAACATCCTAATGTAAATGAATTGCTCAGTGGTCCAGGAAGCCTCCCCCGCCCATAGATTTGCCCTAAAATAAGTCAGGACACCAATGACCACATCACAGTCCTGCCCACTGTGCGTAATTAAGTGTGAGACCGCGCAAGTTCAGACAGTGAGTGCTTCAGAAGGGAGCACTCTCAAAGGGTCTGCAATCGGGTAAGAAATAGAGCACATCCTCCACTCTCTGGCCTGGACCCTAGATTTAGGAAAGACCTTGTGTATGAATTCGGAGAACTGGGCTGTGGGGAAGTTCCTGGAGTGGTGTGGGGCTTGGCACGTTAAAAAGGCCCTGAATTCTAAAAGCTTGTGGCCTCAAATCGCAATTTGAATCTAACATAATAGAAAACTTACATAAAATGTGATATTGGAATACCATCTTTCAAGATTTTTTGGTTCCAAAATTCAGGATAAGATTTTGACAGCTACCTTGGCGGGCGTGTGTGTGTGAGAGAGAGAGAGAGAGACAAAGAGAGAGAGCCTGTTTTGCCAGTTCCTTAAGCATAGATATTCCTATTCTGCCTCTTGTGGAACCCAGCTCTGGCCTAGAAGCAGCCTAGAGAACTGGAAGCTGCTTCCCACTTAGGTGTTCCTAGAAAGTTTAGGCTTGAAGTGGCAACATTCAACACCTCGGACTTCCTTGGCACACTCATGTTTTGTTTTTGAAGGGCAGGATCTGAGCCGGTTCTTGCAAGCCACACATTCTGATGAATTAAATTATGACCCCAGCAAGGGCTTAGGATGTCAGCAACAACTTCAACAAGACATCCAAAACAGAATTTTCTCAGACAGAGGCAGGGCAAGTGTCTGTCTGTCCCCCAAATGTCATCTCCACAGTCCACAGAGAGCCTAAAAATCAACCAGTAAAGTCAAGTCCACCATTAAAGTAAAGCAAAGATCTGGTCTAAAGCCTAGGCTTCCTGCTAATGTCCAAATATTTCAAGAGAAGTCACATTAGGCCATTGAGATTAGAGACACGAGAGACTTTCCAAGGTCCCCTGGCTTAGATAAGTGGCCCATGAAAATGAGGTTCCATATAGTTTAGCAGGCTGACTGAACCAAGAAGACAACAAAGAGAAATAGAAGCAATTCTCAATTATATCACTGCTTTATTTTGTTATGGTGTTTTCCTGTTTATTTTGGTTTATGTTACTGTCTGTTGCTACTTACTAGAACGTAAACTTCAGGTCAGGTGCAGTGGCTCATGCCTGTAATGCCAGCACTTTGGGAGGCCGAGACAGGCAGATCACCTGAAGTCAAGAGTTTGAGACCAGACTGGCCAACATGGTGAAACTCCATCTCTACTAAAAATGCAAAAATAGCCGGGCGTGGTGGCACATGCCTGTAGTCCCAGCTACTTGGGAGGCTGAGACAGGAGAATCACTTGAACCCAGAAGGTAGAGGTTGCAGTGAGCCAAGTGCACCATTGCGCTCCAGCCTGGCTGACAAGAGTGAAACTCTGTCTCAAAAAAAAAAAAAAAAAAAAGTAAACTTCAGGAGAGCAGAGATTTTGCCTATTCAAAGTTGTATCCCTTAGTTCCTAGAACAGAACCTGGCACAAAGTAGGCAATAATAAATGTTGAATTAATGAATAAATGAATGATCATATTCAACTTTCCTTTGGAGATAACTATTATTGTCTTTCATTTTACAAATAAGGAATCTAGAGTTCAATGAGGGTAAGTAATTTGTTCAAGGCACAAGTCTAGGATTTGAACCAGATCTGTCTAACTACAAAATCCCTATGCTTTCTAATTCCTCATGGCCTTCACCCCTCCTGATGGACTGTGAGGCCTCAAGGTTGATGTACGTGCTTCAGGGTAGTTTCAGGGCTGGCATAAAAAGTATTTTCTTTGGCTGGGCACAGTAGCTCATGCCTGTAATCCCAGCACTTTGGGAGGCTGAGGCGGGCGGATCACTTGAGGTCAGGAGTTTGAGACCAGCCTGACCAACATGGTGAAACCCCGTCTCCACTAAAAATACAAAAAAAAAATTAGCCGGGTATGGTGGCAGGCACTCGTAATCCCAGCCACTCGGGGGGCTGAGGCATTAGAATCGTTTGAACCCGGGAGGCGGAAGTTGTGGTGAGCTGGAGATTGCGCACTCCAATCTGGGTGACAGAGCAAGAATCCATCTCAAAAAAAAAATTTTTTTTCTTCTAACCTTATAAGAAAGGAGCTGGTTAGAGAAAGCTTTAGCTATTGCACAAGGTGGAATAACTTTAGCCCCACAATCCCATCAAGACTGTGCTGGGCCTGGCTGTCGGTCAGCGACATTGTGAAAGCCTAGCATTTTGTGAGGCCTCAGGGAAATCTGCCATACACCACAAAGGCCGTCATATGGAAAGAAGCAGTTCTGTGGCATACTGGTTTAAAGACTGTAATTGAAAAACGTTCAATCAGAAATGCCCTGAGGCTAGTCTTTTTCCCAGGACAGAATTATTACTACCTAGACCAAAAAAACCAAATAAATGCAATCTTTTCCTCCAGGGTACTGTAGCTACAGGTCAAGCCCCTGTTAGCATGTGAGTTGGGATACTGAAACAGGCCAAATCACTTAGTTTATCTTAAGTATGGTTAAGTATTGCCATATATTTTTGCCTAATTATGATTTTTAAAAACAATCTTTTTTTCTTTCTTTCTTTTTTCTTTTCTGAGACGGAGTCTCACTCTGTCCCCCAGGCTGAAGTACAGTGGCGCAATCTCGGCACACTGCAACCTCCGCCTCCCGGGTTCACGCCATTCTCCTGCCTCAGCCTCCCGAGTAGCTAGGACTACAGGCGCCCACCACCACTCCCGGCTAGTTTTTTGTATTTTCAGTAGAGACGGAGTTTCGCCGTGTTAGCCAGGATGGTCTCGATCTCCAGACCTCATGATCCACCAGCCTCGGTTTCCCAAAGTGCTGGGATTACAGGTGTGAGCCACCGCGCCCTGGCAGAAATAATCTTAACTGAAGTAACCAAGCATAAGCACTGTATTTTGAAAAATGAAAATTGGAGCAAGATGGTAGAGTGAGCATGTCCTGCAGCAATGTACGCAATCCCCAAACCCCTAGAAATGGCAAGAAACGAGAACATTTTCTTTTTCTTTTTTTCTTTTTCTTTTTTTTTTGAGACGAGGTTTCACTCTTGTTGTCCAGACTGGAGTACAATGGCATGATCTCAGCTCACCACAACCTCTGCCTCTCTGGTTCAAGCAATTCTTCTGCCTCAGCCTCCCAAGTAGCTGGGATTATGGGCATGTGCCACCATGACTGGCTAATTTTGTATTTTTAGTAGAGACGGGGTTTCTCCATGTTGGTCAGGCTGGTCTCGAACTCCCGACCTCAGGTGATCTGCCCGCCTCAGTCCCTCAAAGTGCTGGGATTACAGGTGTGAGCCACCACTCCTGGCCAGGAGAATATTTCTTTATCTCTTCTGAAGACATAGCTACAGCTGTACTTCCTCCAAAGTACCTCAGATGATAATTTAAGTATCTAGTTTACTACTGCATGCTTTGGACTGTCACCTCCTGCCACCAGCCAGAAGGCCATCATGATTCAGGCCCAGTCAATGCAGGCAGGCACCCCTGCATTCATACTTTTTAAAGCCTGTGTCCTTGGACCACTCCCGATACTAAAAAATTGTACTAGGCAAGGGATTTGTTACAATAATTTTAGAAAGGCTAGAGAAACAAAGAGAGATGGTATTGCCTAAAGACCAGGAATTGGTGACTGTCCCTGGGCCACAGCCTATGAGCCTGCACTTACTGCGTGTCTTGCTAGCTGCTCCACCATTGCCACTGAACAGGAGCCACTGTCACCGCCGTTGCCAAGGGCACCCACTGAAACACAAGAGCTCCTCTCTTCTTCCCCACTTCAATCTTTTCATGGTTGTCTCCCATGAGAACAAGCTAACTGGTACCCATCTGACAAAGGAATGTAGGATGTATCATTTTAGTCATCAAGCTCCAGGAATACAAAAGGGATTATGGAGAGGTGAATGGATGGCTAAGTACTAATCGACATGATCTGGCATAGGTCACAATGTCAAAAAAAAAGAAGTGACACCCAAGGAAACAAAGCTAATAGAAAAAAGGGGGAAGCTTAAGAATAACTATAATTATTATATTCAAAAAGATGTGATAGGAATAACATACATTAAAATAATTAATGTCTAGTCTGCCCACAGTAGGAGGTGAAAATAAATTTCTGACTTTTTGTCACTAAATTCGTGGTGCTTTGCTATGGCAACCTTAGGAAACCAGTACAAGGATCTAGGGCCAGTGAAGAGTTCTTATATATGACAACAAAAGCACGATCCACTAAAGAAAAAAATGAAAGATGAAATTTCAACAAAACTAAAACTTTTGCTCTGTGAAACATCCTGTTAAGAGGAGGAAAAGGCAATCTATGAATTAGAGGAAAGTATTTGCAAACCATATTTGAGACAAGAGATCTGGATCTAGATTGTATAAAGAAATCTCAAAACTAAATGGTAAAAAAAATTCAATTAGAAAATGGACAAAGGACATGAACAATTATTTCACTGAGTAGGAAACACAAATGACAAACAAGCACATGCAAAGATGTTTAGCATTATTAACCATTATGGAAGTGCAAATTAAAATCACCGTGAGATATCACTACATGCCTACTAGAATGGCTAAAATTAAAAATAGGAATACTATAATGGTAGATACGTGTGGATACATACAATCGTCAAAACCCATAGAATGTACAACACTAGGCCAGGCACGGTGGCTCATGCCTGTAATCACAGCACTTTGGGAGGCTGAGGCAGGCAGATCACTTGAGGTCAGGAGTTGGAGACCAGCCTGGCCAAAATGGTGAAACCCTATCTCTACTAAAAATACAAAATTAGCTGGGTGTGGTGGCATGCGCCTGTAATCCCAGCTACCTGGGAGGCTGAGGCAGGAGAATCACTTGAACCCAGGAGGTGACGATTTTGGTGAGCCAAGATCGCGCCATTGCACTCAGCCTGGGCAAAAAAGAGAGAAACTCCGTCTCATTAAAAAAAAAAAAAAAGAGAGAGAGAGAAATTGTAAAACACTAAGTTAATCCTAATACAAACTAGGGACTTTAGATGATTAAAAAGAACAAAAAGATGTGGAGAATAGAGAACACAAACTTTTTTTGAACTAAAAATAGTGAGACTGGCCAGGCCCAGTGGTGCACGCCTGTAACCCCAGCACTTTGGGAGGCAGAGGCAGGTGGATCGGTTGAGGTCAAGAGTTTGAGACCAGCCTGGGCAACATGGTGGAACTCCACCTCTATTAAGAATACAAAAAAAATTAGCCACGGGTGGTAGCACTCACCTGTAGTCTCAGCTACTCAGGACGCTGAGATGTGAGGATCGCTTGAGCCTGGGAGTCAGGGGTTGCAGTGAGCCGAGATAGTGCCACTTCCAGCCTGGGCAACTGAACGAGACTCTGCCTAAAAAAAAAAAAAAAGGTGAAAACACTAAATTTGGGAAAGAATGCATAAAAATAGATTACTCATATTTTGCTGATGGGAATGGAAAATAATGCAGCCACTCTGAAAAATAGTTTGGCAGTTTATTTGAAGATTAAATAGCAGTAACACTCCTGGGCATTTATCCCAAAGAACTAAAAATTATATCCATATGGCCGGGCTCGGTGGCACACGCCTGTAATCCCAGCACTTTGGGAGGCCGAGACGGGCAAATCACCTGAGGCCAGGAGTTCGAGACCAGCCTGGCCAACATGGTGAAACTCTGTCTCTACTAAAAATATAAAAACGACTCGGGTGTGGTGGTGCATGCCTGTAATCCCAGCTACTTGAGTCTGAGGCAGGAGAATTGCTTGAACCCGGGAGGCAGAGGTTGCAGTGAGCCGAGATCACGCCACTGCACTCCAGCCTGGGCGACAGAGTGAGACTCCATCTAAAAAAAAACAAAAAAAAAAAAACACAAAAAACTACGTCCATACAAAAATCTGTACATAAAAATCTGAACATCCCTGTACATAAATGTCTCTGCTCATTTGTAAGTAAATATTTATGATAAATTTCTAGAAGTGGCATTGCAGGGTAAAGAGATATGCACATCTTAAATTGATACTGAATCTCAAGAATCCACTGTTGATTTATATTTCTCCCAGTGTAGGATGAGAGTACCCATTTCTCTATATCCTCACCAATACCCGATTCTGTCAAACTTAAATATATGGTATTCTAATAGATGTGTTAAAAGTGCCTCATTTTTATTTGTATTTCTTCTATTATATGTGATTAAATGCATCACATATTTATTGATTATTTGTATTTTTTCCTGGAATTGTGTGTTTCTATCCTTGTCCATTTTCCTTATTGAATTATTCTTATTAATTTTGAAAATCTTTTTATTAACACATAATGTACATATTTTTGGGATACATGTAATAATTTGGCATATTCATATAATGTGTAAAGATCTAAAAAAGTCGGGTACGGTGGCTAACGCTTGTCATCCCAGCACTTTGGGAGGCCGAGGTGGGTGGATCACCTGAGATCAGGAGTTCCAGACCAGTCTGACCAACATGGTGAAACCCCATTCCTGCTAAAAATACCAGCATGGCGGTGGGCACCTGTAATCCCAGCTACTCGGGAGGGTGAGACAGGAGAATCACTGGAACCCAGGAGGCGGAGGTTGCAGTGAGCCAAAATTACACCACTGCACTTTAGCCTGGGCAACAGAATGAGACTCTGTCTGGGAAAAAATAAAAAAGTAATTAGGATATTCATCACCTGCAATATTTATCTTGTTTAATGCTAGGAACATTTGAATTGTTCTTTTCTAGCTATTTTGACAGGTACAATAGATGATCTTGAACTATGGTCACCCTACTGATCTACAAAACACTAGGTCTTATTCTTCTACCTAACTATATTTGTACCCATTTCAACCTCTCATTGAATTATTCTTATTAATTTTTAAAAGATCATTGTATACCAAGGAAATTAATTCTTTGTGATTTGTTTTGAAAATGTTTCTGTCTGTTCACTTTTAAAAATGTTTCATATAAAATTTTTGGCTTGCTATGCAGCCTAACTTATTAACATTTTACTTTTGTCTTTTGGATCTCATGTTTTGTCTGAAAAGACTCCTCCCATTGCAAGGGTTTGGTTTGTTTTTTTTTTCAACTTTTATTTTAGATTTGGGGCGGGGTACATGTGCAGGTTTGTTACAAGGGTATATTGCATGATGCTGAAGTTTGGATACGATTGGACCCATCACTCAAGTACTGAGCATAGCACCCAACAGGTAGTTTTTCAGTCCTTGTCCCCCTCCCTTCTCTTGTAGTCCCCAGTGTCTATTGTTCCCATTTTATGTCCATGTGTACTCACTTGGTTCCCACTTATAAGTGAGAACATGTGGTATTTGCTTTTCTGTTTCTGCGTTAGTTTACTTAGGATAATGGTCCTAGCTGCATCCATGTTGCTGCAAAGGCCATGATTTCATTCTTTTTTCTGACTGCGTACTATTCCATGGTGTATATGTACCACATTTTCTTTATCCACTCCTCTGTTGATTAACACCTTGGTTGTTTCCATGTATTTGCTATTGTGAATAGTGCTGTGATGAACCTACAGGTGCATGTGTCTTTTTGATAGAACAATTTATTTTCCTTTGGATGTATATCTAGTAATGGGATTGTTGGTTTGAATGATACTTTTAGTTCTTTGAGAAATCTCCTGCTTTCCACAGTAGCTAAATGAATTTACATTCCCCCCAACAGTGCATAAGCAATCCCTTTTCTCTGCAGCACTGCCAACATCTGTTATTTTTAGTAATAGCCATTTTGAATGGTGTGTGATGATGTTTCATTGTGGTTTTGACTTGCTTGTCTCTGATGATTAGTGATGATAAGCATTTTTTCATATGATCGTTTGTCACTTGGATGTCTTCTTTTGAGAATTGTCCAAAAAGTAAGCAAAGGACATAAATGGGGTTATTTGTTTTTTTGCTTGTTTATTTAAGTTCCTTATAGATTCTGAATATTAGACCTTAGTCAGATACATAGTTTGTGCATGTTGTCTTCCATTCTGTAGGTTGTCTGCTTACTCTGTTGATAGTTTCTTTTGCTGTGCAGTCAAGGTTACTTTTTAAAATATGTTTTCTTTTTCAGCAGTAAAGCTCAAACAAAAGTTTTCTTCTAGAATGTCCATGATTTCTTTTTCTTTTAATTATCTTACTTGACCAAGCTTTAATTATTTTCTTTGACAGAAAAAATAGAATTAATCAAAGGCTGTTTATTCAAAACTTGCTGTTACAAGGTAGTCAGCTACCATCACAGCAGAGGTTGGAAGGGATTTGAAAGAAGAGTATGTTTTTTTTGTTTTATTGTTTGTTTGTTTGTTTGTTTGTTTTGAGATAGAATCTCACTCTGTTGCCCAGGCTGGAGTGCAGTGGCACGATCTCAGCTTACTACAAGCTCCGCCTCCCAGGTTGAAGCGATTCTCCTGCCTCAGCCTCCCGAGTAGCTGGGACTACAGGCGCCCACCACCACTCCCAGCTAACTTTTGTATTTTTAGTAGAGACGGGGTTTCACCATGTTTGCCAGGCTGGTCTCAAACTCCTGACCTCAAGTGATCCACCTGCCTTGGCCTCCCAAAGTGCTGGGATTACAGGCATGAGCCACTGTGCCCAATCTATAAGAGTAAGTTTTACAGACTACAAGGAGGAAGACTTAAGCCAATCTTTGGTGAGTGTTCTTTTAGGGTGAGATATTCTAGTTCCAATAGGGTAAAAGATACTTGGAATGAGGGAGTCTTTCTGGTTGCCTTTAAAGTGTATATAGTAGTCTTTGATTGCTTCACAATCTATTGGTACATAAGTGGGGGGCTTTCCAGGCTGCATGACGACTGAAAGACAATCTGCTTCTCAGCTTTGGAGTCTTGCATAAGCAATTCCTTGTTCAAGAGGAAACTGAAGGGAAATCTAGCATTATTTGATTAGTTAGTTAGTGGACCCAACACCCTCCTTTTTAATGCATATTTAGCTTTTTGGTTATATTTTTTAAGTGACCCTTTTATATACCCATTTTTCAAATGCATTGGGATCTCTTTCAGGATTCTCTACTCTGTTCATTATATGTGTTAATCCCTCACCAAGAATATGTATGTTCTTGGCAAATGAAAGGAGCATCATGCAAAGCTATCAGATAATTTGGGATAGCTTTACGAAACTATCTGAACGTTTATCCACTAACAAAGCTTGATACTAGAGTAAATATGTAATTAGGGGGTTCTGTTTTGTAAGACTTTCCACTCTCATACTGACATAGAGCTTGGCACACAGGAGGACCCCATATATGTCGGCTGAACACAGTCAGTCAGTCCTCACTTAATGTCATCAATAGGTTCTTGGAAATTTGGACTTCAAGCAAAACTATGTAAGCAGGTCCTCAAATAATGTTACTTAGTTACAACACTGATGAGAAATTTCAAAATTGATTTCATTATACATGATTTCACTTAAAATTGCAGTTTCCAAGAACCTGCTGATAACAATGAGGACTTACTGTACAGAAATACTAGTGTGGTAATGGGAACTCTGAACTAGGAGTTGGAAGACCTGGCTTCTAGCCCCTGCTCTGTTGCAGGCTGCTGGGGCAACCATGATACACATTAACAGACTTGTAGCTGTCAGAAATCATGTAGAAATACCTCCCCATTAGGGACCATAATTCCTACTCCTCCTTGATAATTCCCACCCCTCCTTGAAGTGAGGAGTGGTCACATGACTAAGTTTTCACTAATGGAATGTGAGAGAAGGTGATGTGTGCCACTTCCAGGTTGAGTCTTAAAATACTGCACATGTAATCCTCAGTCTCTTTCCCCTACCTGTGAACACAGAGATGCACGTAACTCAGTTTGGACCATACAGATAAAGACATTGTTCTAGGACATGATGGAAAACCCAGATGGAAGAAGTTTGCAAATCCTGAATAACTGTGTGGAGCAAGCAGCTTCCTATCTGCCCTGGACTGTGACATGAGACAGAAGTAAACTTATTATTTAAGTCATTATATGGCTGAGTCTCTGGTGTAGCACCTTACTAACATACATGCCATGTGGCATTCCACCATGATTTCTGGGTTCAAAGAGTTTGGGAAATGACGTGGTTATCATAAGTATGCAGACTTTCTTCCTGTAGAATTTCTTTGAGCCTGGGTAATTTTTTTTTCCTATAGAACAACTTGAGGGAGAAAACTGCTGATCTCTTGCATTATCTTGCTTGGTCTGAAAAACACTCTGGAAATGCTGATTTGGATGATTTCTACTTCCTTTAAATATTGCATAATGCACAGCTAGTGTTTAGCTTGTTTCAGAACACCACCAAACAGTACAGAATCAAAGCTGCCTTTAGTCCCACCATTCCATCCAAAGCATGGTACCTGAGCCCCTTTGGGGGACAATAGCAAAATTATAACACTATAGAGGACATGAACAATTTTTCCAAAAGTTTTTGGAGACTTTAATCTCATTATTCTGTGTTCTTTCTCATGTAAACAAGTGGAAAGATGACCAAAGCTTTACCCACAGAAGAGTCATTCTTTTTTTTCTCACTTTCAAAGAGTTTTAAGAATGTACCACAACAATTCATTTCGCAACTATTTCCTGAGCAGCTACAGTGAACAAGGGCCTGAAGAAGAAGACACAATATCCACTGGACTGGAATGGAAAGACAGAGTAGACAGAGTAGATATGGTCCATAGCACCTGAGGACAACACCCCAGAAACATCCAGCAATGACTGGTATTGGAATGGCTCCTCTGGTCACCCACCTGCCATCTAAGATTTGCAGAGGGTTCATCCTATGAAGCATGGGAGGTTTGGGCACTTCACACTCTGCCAGCATCATCCAGTATGGACATTTTCACAGATCCAGAAAAGGGCTGAGGTCCAAAAGGTTGAGAATGCTTTGGGCTGTGTTTCCATAGTGAGTGGCTGGCTATTCAGTGGTCAAATGTGTTTGACAGGATCCAAGTGATGTGCTTCCTGAGGCAAGTGGCTAGAACCCAGGAGACTCCTCTGTTCAGCTACAGCATGAAACATCTGAAATTCTTACATATTCTCACACAGAAATAGATTATCATAGAGAAATGGATATATTGTGATAGGATAATCAGAGATGCTGTCGTAGCCCATTTGAGCTGCTATAAGAAAATACTATAAACTGGGTGGTTTATAAACAACAGAAACTGGCCAGGCACAGTAGCTCACGCTGGTAATCCCAGCACTTTGGGAGGCCAAGGTGGGCAGACCACTTGAGATCAGGAGTTCAAGACCAGCCTGGCCAACATGGTAAAACCTTGTCTTTACTAAAAATACAAAAATTAGCCAGGCGTGGTAGCATGCACCTGTAATCCCAGCTAACTGGGAGGCTGAGGCACGAGAATCACTTGAACCCGGGAGGCAGAGGTTGCAGTGAGCCGAGATTGCACCACTGCACTCCAGCCTGGGTGATAAAGTGAGACTCAGTCTCAGAAAAAGAAAAACAAACAGGCCGGGCGCGGTGGCTCAAGCCTGTAATCCCAGCACTTTGGGAGGCCGAGGCGGGCGGATCACAAGGTCAGGAGATCGAGACCATCCTGGCTAACACGGTGAAACCCCGTCTCTACTAAAAACACAAAAAATTAGCCGGGCGAGGTGGCGGTGCCTGTGGTCCCAGCTACTCGGGAGGCTGAGGCAGGAGAATGGCGGGAACCCGGGAGGCGGAGCTTGCAGTGAGCTGAGATCCGGCCACTGCACTGCAGCCTGGGTGACAGAGCGAGACTCCGTCTCAAAAAAAAAAAATAAAAAGAAAAACAAACAAACAAACAAACAAACAAACCCAGAAACTTATTGCTTACAGTTCTGGAGGCTGGGAAGTCCAAGATCAAGACACCAGGAGATTTGGCATCTAGCAAGGGCCTTTTTTCTGGTCCATAGGTGGTGCCTTCTCACTGTGTCCTTACACAGTGGAAGGGGCAAGGGAGTCTCTCTCTCAGGCCCCCTTTATAAGGATAATAATCCCATTCATGAAATCTCTGCCCTCGCCGGGCGCGGTGGCTCAAGCCTGTAATCCCAGCACTTTGGGAGGCCGAGACGGGTGGATCACGAGGTCAGGAGATCGAGACCATCCTGGGTAACACAGTGAAACCCCGTCTCTACTAAAAATACAAAAAACTAGCCAGGCGTGGTGGCGGCGCCTGTAGTCCCAGCTACTCGGGAGGCTGAGGCAGGAGAATGGCGTGAACCCGGGAGGCGGAGCTTGCAGTGAGCTGAGATCCCGCCACTGCACTCCAGCCTGGGTGACAGAGCAAGACTCCGTCTCAAAAAAAAAAAAAAAAAAAAAAAAAAAGAAATCTCTGCCCTCATGACCTGATCACCTCCCTATGTCCTCACCTTCTAACACCATCATCACCCGGGGGGTTAGGATTTCAACAAGTGAATTTGGGGGGAACATAAACAATCAGACCATAGCAGAGGCCAAAACAGAGAAGTCTGCTGGAAAACTTTTTAATGCATTGTAATGCATTCAGTGTGTTAAGTTAGTCTCACACACACACACACACACAAGACTGAATGCATAGATGTATATTATAAAAAGTGTGAAAACATAACACCGCGGATTGTGTAGGACCATGTGTGTGTGTGTGTGTGTGTGTGTGTGTGTGTGTGTGTGTTTACTTGGTAGACATGTCCATTGTTGTTAGTGCAGTGAAGGGCTCTGTGTGCTTTTAAAAATTCCAGTCTGTTACATTCACAAGCCTGGGTTGGATCTAAAGCAGTTTCCCCCTTTGGGAAAGGCATCCTCATGACCTTACAATGGTTGCTGAATACAGTTGGAGGCAGTCATGGTTGGTGATGTCCGCAGCCCACTCCCCACCGTGTTGGTCTGAAGAACTTCTGCACACCATTCCCACAAGCAGGTCTCCTCTGCTCTGCTCTTCTCCACCTCCCTTTTCAGCTAAAGTCTCCTGTGCTTCACACCTTGCTGGTCTCAACCCTCCTCCATCTCTACATATGTTTAAGAAGCAGGAATCAAAAGGTGAAGGAAGGAGGAACTCATCTTCAATAGACAAATGAAAATAAGGATGGGAGAAGGAGAAAGTTGGGAAGGCGCTTAAGATACCCAGAAATGTAAACTGTGTTAGGAGAAGCATGGGACTCCTGAGGTTGCTCCCTACTATCTTGCAGACTTGCTGCAGGAACAAATGAGGCAGGATCTGTCAAGCAACAGGGTCAACCCTTAAGCTTAGTGCCTTTCTGAACCCTGTGACCCAGCAGTCCCCATCAACTCGTCCCACCTGCCATGCACAGCTCCTCTGTGCCCCTGTACCTGAGCTCATGCTATTCCCTCTGCCAGGGTGCCCTTCTCCTTCTCCACCGGGAGAAGACACTTGCCTGTAAGACCCAGTTCCAGTGTCACCCCTTTCTGACTGTATCAGGAAGAGTCAGTGACGGTGTTTTGTGCTCCCAGAGAATTTGCCACATTGTGTTGTGATTCTGTTTCCACATCTGCCTCCCCCACTGGACTGAATGCTTCACTCACCTTCATACCTCCCTGGTCTCTACCTGGTGCCAGACCCATCCTCAGGGCAGGGGAGTGCTCAGGAAATAGGTGTTGAATAAAGGGAGTGCATACATACATACATACATACATATGTACATACATATGTAAATGTTCTGATGGTCAAATGGAACAATGTGGGCTGAAGGATAATGCAGGTAGAAGAACCTAAGATTACACATTATTGATTTGGGAGGAACTTTGTTTTATTGCACAAACAATCTACAGCTTCAAAACAAGAAAGGCACTGTGTAGTTAGGAAGGACAGTGGGAGAGGGTGGCCCCACAAAACAGCGTCAAGTTTTAAGAATTTGAAAGAGGAACACTCTGCAGGACACTGTTTCAAGGGCCCCTCCCTAAGAGTCTGTCGCTTAGGCTCTGCCCTTTTTTGGCCACTTTGTCAAAGGGCTTCTTTATGAACCAAGTGAAACACGTTATTTTTGTTTTCTTGAATTCTAAAGTGATCGTCTTAAGTTTCCTGGGACAGACTCCTATGGGGTGTTCGTGACCCACTCCATTCCAGAAACAAGACCAGGAGACTAAAGGCTCCGCCAGATCCTGCATGTAGTGAAAAAGTGAAATCAAATCACCCCTAACAATTCCAAAACTAACTGAATCCTAACGGAGCTCTAAGTAACTCCAAAGCTAAGTGTGCTGGATAGTTAAGCCATGGTCCTCAGCTTTTACACCCCCTACCCCCCCCCCCCGCCCCTGCTCTGTGGTGCAGGGTCACGATGGGCTCCTTCTTGTGCTCCTGGGCTCCTGTCAGCATTCTTTTAGCAATGGGTCTCCAGCCTGAGAATGACAGTTGGTGTCAGTAGCAGCAGTTGGTTCCAGCTTGCCTTTTCCCAACACTTCCATAACCAGCCTGATGATGCCCATTCAGAGACACCAGCATGGGCTGGGCACGTTCCCGTCCGAGTTCTGCATCCAGCTCCCAGACCCGGGCTCTGAGCAGTGTCTCCTCCTCAGAGAACAACCCCCAGCCCTGGGCCATCTTCAGACTTCTGAGTTTTGATCATTTCAACTTCTTCTTGTTCCCTTAGCTCTTGAGGTGGTAGCTGCTTCTTGCAGTTGAAATCTTCATGACATCTCAACATCATCCTTTTCTTTTTTCTTTTTTCTCTTTTTCTTTTTTTTTTCTTTTGCCTTTTTAGTTTTCCAATAGTTGGGTAACAATTCCTTACATTAAATTTCTGTTAAAATAATTGGTGTGGAGTCCATTTCAGTGATTGGACCCTGACATTGGACCCTGACTGACAGCAATGTTAAACCTAAGAAATTCTGAAGATAAATACACCTTAAAACTACATAAGTAAAAATTAAAATCAGAAAAGTTAATTTGCAACTTAAAAAAAAAAAAAAAGGAAACCTGACAAGTTAAGTCTGAAAATAAATAAAAAACTAAATAGGTGCAAACCTCTGACGAAAATTTCTGAAAATCGGCAGGCCCCAGTGGCTCACACCTGTAATCACAGCACTTTGGGAAGCCGAGGCGGGCGGATTACCTGAGGTCAGTAGTTCGAGACCAGCCTGGTCAACATGGTGAAACCCTGACTCTACTAAAAATACAAAAATCAGCCGGGCGTGGTGGCACATGCCTGTAATCCCAGCTTCTCGGGAGGCTGAGGCAGGAGAATTGCGTGAACATGTGAGGAGGAGGTTGCAGTGAACCAAGATCATGCCACTGCACTCCAGCCTGGGCGACAGGTAGAGACTGTCTCAAAAAAATAAACAAACAACTGGAAAACTAATTTTTAAACTAACAAATCTAAACGTAAATCTCTCAGCAGTTACCTTAGAACTACCCCCTTTGAATTAACCTGTCAGGTGCTAAGTGGCTTGCGCACCCGGTCCACTGCGAGGCTGGGCCCCGGCGCTGGCGGGTGGGAGCAGCCCCGAGCCAGCTCCGGCTCCTCCTAGGCTCGGCCGAGCCCCAGGGGGCGTGGCCTCCGCGAGCGTCTGCCTCCGCCCGCCGCGCTCGCGCAGGCGCACTGGGGGTCCCGGTCCCGCGAGGTCCTTCGCTGGCGGGTGGGCGGGGGAAGAGTGGGCTCTGCGGGCCGGAGCTAGACGAGCATCCAGCGCACCCCTCGGACTCCCGGGAGGTGGCCCTGGGCGTCCCCTTTCTGCCACCGCCGCGGCGCCGGCTGCTTTCTGCGTAGCTGGGCAGGCCCCGGGCCCCCACACCGCCTCTCCCGGGAATGCGGGCGCTCTGGAGCCGAGGAGCGGGGGCGTCCGCAAGGAGGTCAGCTCTCCGGGGCGGAGTTCCTCGGGCGCAGCGCCCTCGCCTGGAAACCAGCCGTCGCCCCCGCAGGAGCCAGCCGGCCCGTGGACGCCCCAGAGCGCTCCTTCTGGGTGCTGCCGGTCGTCCTGCAGTTCCGCGAGGAAGGTCAGAGACGCGGTGGCCCACAGAGGCGCTTAGTCTTTCCTCGCTCACACTCACGTTTCCTCCTCATCGCGTTCTTCTTTTTCTCCCTGCGTTCTTTCTCCCCTCTCCAGGAAAGCGGATTTGGAGGAACAGGTTTCGTGACTGTCATCAGACTGGAAAAGGCCCCGCGAGCTGGAAGGGAGGGGACAGGGGCACCCTCAGAGTTACTGCTGGAGGCTGTGGCCAGGCCGGGCAAGGTGGTGACTCCCCCTGGCAGGCTGCAGCCCCCCCCAACCCTCCCACCTGCGCCACGGGGCTCCAGGCGGGAACCCCAGTTATGACCGGACACCAGCGCACCGCCAAGGAGACAGCCACGTGGGGACACGCCGGGCTAGCAGGGTCAGAGCCACTTTGAGGACTTGTGACCTCGGCTCCCTGGCTTAGCCAGGTCCTTCTGGGGGAGAATCCTGAGGAGGGGGAGAGGGGTTGGGGGAGAGGGACAGGAGGCAGGAGGAGATGAGTAGTAGGAAGGAGGAAGAAGATGAAAGAAACAAGAAAGAAATTACATTCAGAGCGCTGCTCACCTTTTACATGTCTTCTGCACCCTCATAACCTTCAAAGGTGTCCATGGAGCTAAACTCCCTGCTGGAGCAGCCTTGGGGAGAGAAAGGGAAGGATGGGGCCTCTGTGGGGTGGGAGCACAGCCCCTCTACCCGTGGCAGGGTGTAGCAGGCAGTGCCTGTTGCAGGCACGGTCCTCTCTAACTCCTGCTCTCCCAGAGCCTGTACGTCCCTGGTCTGTGAAGGGGATCTGTGATTTTCAGGCTTATTCCAGCGCTGAAATGCCATAATTCACTGAGAAGAAGCGTCCACTTGCTGTTCATGGCCCTACGTCCTTGTTCCTCCAAGAAAACAGTCGTCTTTATTGCTTGCCAGTCTTCTAACCATGCCTCCTTCCTTTCTTCCTCCCCTGTCTCTTTCTCACCCTCTTCCTCTTCTTGCTTCACTTTCCCGTAATTAATGTCAATTTCCCATCTCCCTGGCAGCCTTTGCCAAGTGTCACTGCTCCGCATAAGGGAAAATCAGAGGAACAAGCAAGTGCATCCATCCTGCCTCTCTCCCCAGTGAACTGATAAACCCATCAGTCTTGTCCGTGGTGCACCTGTTACATCCCCGGGCGATGTTGGAGACTGTGGGGAACAGCGGCCACTGCCAAATACTCAGCGACTGCCCTGTGCCTGGTGGGATGGTAGGCGTTTGTCAGACTTTAAGCCTCACAAGCCTGTAAGGGTCTCAGCCCCCTTTACAGTTGGGGAAACAGACAGCAATGGTCACTTGACCAAGTCTTCTTGGCCTGTGGCAGGGCAGCTGGCATCTCCAGCACCCCTGCTCTTTACCCTCGCTCTGAGTGAGATGCAGTTTCTGCACTACACGGCTCACAGGCCAGGGTAGGGAGCCGAGCATCTGCATAAAGGTGCCAGCACAGGGCAGCCCCAGACTGAGGCTCAACTGAGTCATCCACGCGGCGGGAATCTGCAGGAGAGTGTCTGCTCAGGCGAGAATTCAGGGAGATTTGGGCAGGCCTTGAGGGGCGGGCAGAACTGGAGAGGGAGGGCATTCTGGGCAGAGGCATGGCCGGAGGGTGATAGGCGGCAGTGGAGGAAGCTGCAGTTATCTGGGTGAGCAGGCGGTGAACAAGTGATATCTCCCGGCCTGCTGCCCCAGGCCCCCCTAGAAGCCGCGTTCTGGGCCCCCAGCCCTCCCCAGAGTAGATCAGTGGGGGCTGTGTGAGCAACACGGGGGGCAATTAGGCAGCGCCTCCCTGGAGGTCCCTCTGAAATCCCGCCGGACGCTGGCAGGCTCCAAGGGGGCTGGACACCATCCTCTCAGGTTGAAGCAAGTCCTGGCTGAGTTCCTAGTCCAGGAACTCAGGAGGGGCAAGGGCTGGAGGGCAGAGGAGAAACTGCGTCAGCGATGTGCCCCCCGCCTTCATCCTCCAGACAGGACTTGGCAGCGTCTGCGGGACCCCAATAGATTCCTCTTTAGGGAAGTCATCCAGCCCTGGGGTCCCCTTATGCCAGGAGCAAACAGTGAGGACAGAAGAATGACCATCTATCTTGTTGAAAGCTCTGTGAGGGAGGAACGGAAGGAGCTGCGTCCTTGACCATCCCCTGAGTGTCCATGGCCTCTGTGCCCCGGATGATGCTGGGGCTGCCAGGGACCACAGAGCCACCCACTGGGAGGCGGGGGGGTTGGCCTGGCTCAGGGGCCTTCGTCAGCCATGGACACCCACAGCATGTGATGGGAAGGGCTGGGAGGTAACACAGGAACTGAAAAACCTGAGAAGTTCCAGCCACTCTGTAGGGTAAGTTGCTCCTGGGGTAAAATGATTATCTGGTTCCAGCCCCTCTGCAGGGTAAGTGGTACCTGGGGTAAAATAACTGCCTGGAGCCGGCAGCTGCTTTCTCTGCTCTCCCCAAGGCCCTGCGGGAAGGTGGCACAGGGCTGGACCCAGAGGAGCTCTCACATGCTGAACTGGACTGTTTCAGGGGTCATCTAGTCCATTCTCTGCCTCCAGGTGAGGATTTGCCTGAGCCTGAAGGATCCTCCCAGCACTGTCAAGCCCCAGATTCCACCTCCCTGTGGGTGGACTGTCAGCGCAGGCCCTGACAACACAGAGAAAGACACAGGACCCAGCTGGGCCAGTAGCTCCTGCAGTAGCTCCTGGTGCCACAGGTGAGGGTGGGGATGCCTGGAGCACCATGGGGGTCCTTGTTTAGTCTACAGCAGGGTCTTGAAATAGTTTATAAGTGTTACATCTTGACACAGTGTACACATGCTGACACACATATTAAAACAAATTTTACACGACAGTATTATCCTGAGTATGAGTGATGCCTTTTAATGAGTTTATATTCTATTCACTTTTTAAAATGCTGGTCTACATCCACTGAATTGATTTTATGACCTACTAATAATATGTTATAACCCACAATTAGAAAGGCATCGTTCTAGGGCAGGACAGAGGAAGATAGAAAAGAAAGAGAAGCAGAAAGGAAATAATAAGGACAAAGGGAAGGAAGAACAGAGAAAGGACAGAGTGGAGGAGGGTGTTTTGTGGGAGGTCACACAAATGCCTGCCATGATGTCCCTTCAGGCTTCTCCTAACATAAACTACATCCCATTCTGTGTCTGCCCTTAAGTCTTTTCCATTGGACCCTGGATTTATATTCTATTAATATAAAAGAACATATTTTTGGTGGAAGGGATATATAATAGAATATATAATATAGATAAGATATATATAATAGAATATATGTTTGGTGGAAGGACTATCTTTTCCACCTCTGTAAACCCACAGCTTCTAGCAGAAGAATTAGAATCAGGCAGAAAGCTTAGCGAACACCCCACCCCTAAGTCAAAAAATTCTCCATTTTGCAGGAATGGAAATTGTGACTCATAATGGTCAGCCAGACAGTCAATGATTATCCCCACCAGGCCCTGGTGCATCAAGATTTGCTAGTAGGTGGTCATAAGCATCTGTTTTTTTAAATCTAAAGTGAAGACAATGATATCTACTTTGGAGATTTGGTGGAAGGATTAGCAAAATGTACACCAAGAACAGGGTCTGGCCCGGGCAGGGTGGCTCACGCCTGTAACCCCAGCCTTGGGAGGCTGAGGCAAATGGATCACCAGAGGTTAGGAGTTCAAGACCAGCCTGGCCAACATGGTGAAACCCTGTGTCTACTAAAAAAATACAAAAATTAGCTGGGCGCAGTGGTGGGAACCTATAAATCTAGCTACTTGGGAAGCTGAGACAGGAGAATCGCTTGAACCTGGGAGGTGGAGGTTGCAATGAGCCGAGATCGTGCCGTTGCACTCCAGTCTGGGAGATAGAGCGAGACTCCATCTTGGGAAAAAAAAAAAAAACAAAAAGCACCGGGTCTGGTACACCATAGAAGCTCAATAAATAACATTTGCTAGTAATAAGAGTAATAATCAGCCAGGTATGTTGGCTCACACCTGTAATCCTAACACTTTGGGAGGTCAAGGCAAGAGGATCTCTTGAGCCCAGGAGTTTGAGACCAGCCTGGGTAACATAGGGAGACCCCGTGTCTAAAAAAACTTTAAAAATTAGCTGGGTATGGTGGCCCATGCTGTAATCCTAGCACATTGGGAGGCCGAGCCAGGAGGATTGCTTGAGCCTGGGACGTCGAGGCTGCAGTGAGCCAAAATCATGTCATCACACTCAGCCTGGGTGACAGAGCAAGACTCTGTTTCAAAAAAAGAGTAACAGCCTCAGAATAAAACCAGTCACTTCAGGTATGTTGCTGTTATTAACTTTTCAGGGAGTTTTGGCTGCCAATGTCTTCATCCTAGACAATGGAAATCATCACAAATACCCAGATAATGTCCACAGAAATCAAAACAAAGGAAACACATGCATACATACACCAGCAAAAAATGAATTCAAGCACACAGGCCTTAACAAATGCCTTGGTTACATAAACTTTTTTGTTGAGACGAAGTCTCACTCTGTGTCACCAGACTGGAGTGCAGTGGCACGATCTCAGCTCACAGCAACCTCCGCCTCCCCGGTTCAAGTAATTCTCCTGCTTCAGCCTCCTGAGTAGCTGGGACTACAGGCATGCACCACCATGCCCAGCTAATTTTTGTATTTTTAGTAGAGACAGGGTTTCACCATGTTAGCCAGGATAGTCTCAATCTCTTGACCTTGTGATCCACCTGCCTCAGCCTCCCAAAGTGCTGGGATTACAGGCTTGAGCCACCGCACCTGGATACATCAACATTTCAAGTGAGTGTACGTTTTTGAAAAATGAATGGAATGATCTTATTCCTCCACTGATTTTGCTCAGTATTTTGGGGAAGACATAATCCTCAGGGACTTTGGGCTACTCCCAGGCTATGTGCCAAAATAAGCATAAAGAGTATGTGGAGAAATGGATAATATAAGCGGGAAAGGGAGGGGCAGGAAAATTATGATAATAAGAACTCAAGAACGTTCTCTCTTTCCTCTGCAGATCTTTGAAATTCATAGTTTATACATATAAATATTTTGGAAAATTTAGTTTTAGTGCTTAGTGTTTAGAATACTGTGTGGTTTTTTCTTTACAAAGTGAATCTATTAACAAGCAAATTTAGTAGATAATTTAAATTATGCTAATCAGAAAACACAGCCTGCTGCCGCGGTTCATGCCTGTAATCCCAGTGACTGGAAGGTTGAAGTGGGAGGATCACTTCAGCCCAGGAGCTCCAGGCTGTTGAGCTATGACCACGCTGCTTGCACTCCAGCCTAGGTAACAGAGCAAGACCCTAACTTTAAAACACAAAAAACAAAAGAACACACTTTTTTGTAAATTAAAGATGGAAGTATTTTGGTCTAAATTTGTCTTTTCCCTTCCACTAGATGGCAGAATGGAGCCACTCTAGATAGTGCTAGCAAGGCAGCAGCTCTTCTCCCAACATTTTAAATGGTCAAACTGTATTTTTGTTTTGGTTCCCTCTCTCGTTTAATGAAAAAGAAAGGTAAACATTGCGTATGCAAATTTCAGGACCATTTCATTTTGACTGAAAGAGCTGGAGTTGCCTTAAGGAAACTTCGTGGTCCACGCGGTGGCTCACGCCTGTAATCCCAGCACTTTGGGAGGCCCAGGCGGGCGGATCAGGAGGTCAGGAGAACGAGACCATCCTGGCTAACACAGTGAAACCCCGTCTCTTCTAAAAAATACAAAAAATTAGCTGGGCGTGGTGGTGGGCGCTTGTAGTCCCAGCTACTCGGGAGGCTGAGGAAGGAGAATGGCGTGAAACTGGGAGGCTGAGCTTGCAGTGAGGCTGAGCTTGCAGTGACCCGAGATTGTGCCACTGCACTCCAGCCTGGGTGTCAGAGTGAGACCGTTTCTCAAAAAGAAAAAAACTTAAATTAAAAAAAATTTAAAAATACCTTGTAGTAAGCTTAGAAAATCAGTAATCTGCTTGAACTCTCAAAACATTTTGCTGAGGCAGGAGGGTTGCCTGAGCTCAGGAGTTCGAGGCTGTAATACGCTATGATTGTATCACTGCACTGGGCAACAGAGTAAGACCCTGTCTCTAAAATGTGTGTGTGTGTGTGTGTGTGTGTGTGTGTGTGTACTGTCTACCCAAGCCAGCAATTTTTGCATGTTTCACACAAAGACTGATTTCAGGTTGAAAGGAAAAAATCAGCATTCAAATGGAAAACAATTTTAACTTATTTTATATATACACCTATTTGAGTAAGCAAGTATTAAAGGAATTAGGCCACCACACATAAAATGCTATTACCACGTATTTACATGTATATATTTGGTCTTCTTTTCTCTTTCATACATTCAGAAAAAGTTGCTTCAGTCCCTGGCTCACTTGGTTCTGGCATCCTCTCCCACTTCTCCAGCCCATCCTGGTGAGTTCCCTGCATGCCTTGATTAGGGGCCAACCAAGTTTTAACAGCCAGTTCCGTCAATATTGAGTTAGGCAGTATCAGTATGCCCACCAAATTCTCCAATCTTCTATGTTGCAAAGGGAACAGAGATGAGCCCAAACCATGTAAGTTTGTGGAGGAAAACTCACACATCCCCAGAACAGTGATCATATTCTTTGTTCGCGTTTTCGTGTGTTGTCTCAGGTCTACAAAGAAAGCCATGTGTGAGCTCAGCCTCCAGGGGCTCCGCATTGCCTGCAACAGCACAAAAGCCAAACCCTTCAGCCCAACATTTGAGGCCTACCTGCCCCCAGTCTTATTTCCATCCACCCTATCCCTGACTCTCCCAGACTGGGCTCCAGATCATCACTGAATGTGCTCATTTCGAGGCAGCTCTGTGATTTTCAAGGTTCCTGGGCCCACCTTTTACTACCAATGTGACTGGCACGTGTTGCCCAGTTGCTAGGATGGGACAGTGGCCTTGATTTCTGCCAGGACTGGGGCTTTGCCTTGTTTCCCACCCTCTCTGCTGCCTGCCCTGCACTCTTCTGGGTGGGGTCTGACCTTTCCCCGCAGTCTCCCTGCGCCTCCTGATCACAGGTAGTCATGCCACAGCTGAGGAGCTTGTCCCAAACCTCAGTGCCTGCCTCTCTCCTCGACTTCTTGTGCTGCTGTGTCTCGCCCATCAGTGACACTCTTCTCTTCCCTGCCCAAGCCCTAGCTGACTCCATACACCTGGTACAATGTCCTCTTCTGCCTGGTTGTCTCCGAGAGGCCCTCTCTCTATACCCCTCATTGGCTCCCAGTGTCCTTCTTCTCACCCATGGCCCTGAGGTCCCTGTATGCTTTGCCCAGTGATAGGATTATTATGCTTAACAATTCCCAAAGGTTAATAGGTATTGTAGGGTGGTGTAAGAATGAACTGAGGTGATAATATTTATATGTTAGAGCTTTGTAAAGTGCTAGACAGATGTGAGGTACTGCTATTCCCAGTATTTCTAATCTTGGAATCTTGGACACCACCCTCCCACCATTGCCTGGATACCCCTGAGTCTGCATTCTGCTCCTAGAGTCTCATCCCCTTTTAGGCACTGGCTCCTGCTCCCTCACCATCCACTGTGGATCCTGGCTGAGTTCTTAGAGCCCTCGCTGTTTGCATCACTCACCATGACATATCATCAGACCCTGCTAGTGCACCAGGCACAGGAGACTCAGCTCTGCTGTCAACAAGTTGTATGAAGTTGACGCCCTGTCTGCACTTCTGTAAAAGAAAGGGACTGGGACAATACCTCTGGGCCTTTTAGTTACAATGATTTATGTGCAGTAGCCCCCTCTTATCCGCAGTTCACTTTCTGCAGATTTAATTACCCTCAGTGAACTGCAGTTCAAAAATATTAAATTACAGGCAGTGGCTCATGCCTGTAATTCCAGCACTTTGGGAGGCCGAAGCGGGTGGATCATCTGAGGTCAGGAGTTCAAGACCAGCCTGGCCAACATGGTGAAACCCCATTTCTACTAAAAATACAAAAATTAGCCTGGTGTGATAGTGCACACCTGTAATTCCAGCTTCTAGGGAGGCTGAGGCAGGAGAATTTCTGGAAACCAGGAGGTAGAGGTTGCAGTGAGCCAAGGTCGCGCCATTGCACTCCAGCCTGGGCAACAGAGCGAAACTCCATCTCAAAACAAACAAACAAAAAATATTAACTGGATGGTACAGTAAAGATATTTTGAGAGAGAGGCCACATTCACAGAACTTTTATTACAGGATGTTGTTATGATTGTTCTGTTTTATTGTTGTTGTTAATCTGTTACTGTGCCTAATTTCTAAATTACACTTTATCAGAGGTATGTATGTATAGGAAACAACATAGCATATGCAGCGTTCAGTACTAGCCACGGTTTCAGCATCCGCTGAGGGTCTTGGAACACATCCCCCACAGATAATGGGGGACTACCATGTATCGATTTTTATTTTCCTCTTCATCTAAACGTCATGCTGTTGATTTCTACCCACAACCTAGAGCACAATGCCAGGCTCACATGGGACCCTGTAAATGAGGTTCTGTGTTGGTAACGGAACAGTGGATTTGTGCAACTGATGCAGTTTGGATATTTGTCGCTGCCCACATCTGATGTTGAAATGTAATCCCCAGCGTCGGAGGTGGGGCCAGGCCGGAAGTGTCTGGGTCATGGGGGCAGATTCCTCCTGGCTTGGTGCTGTCTTCACAATAGCGAGTGAGTTCTCATAAAATCTAGTTGTGTGGCACCTCCCCCCCCCAACCCAATCCCCTTGCTGCTGCTTTCACCACGTGAGATGCCAGCTTTCCCTTTGCCTTCTGCCATGAGGAAAAGCTCCCTGAGGCTTCCCCAGAAGTGAAACAAATCCTGGTGCCATGCTTCCTGTATAGCCTGCAGAACTGTGAGCCAGTTCACCTCTTTTCTTTATAAATTACTCCATCTCAGCTATTTCTTACGGCAATGCAAGCATATCACCTACTGATGTGGTGATTTTTCAACACACCTACTGATATGTAAGGTGATTTTTCAACACACCAACTGATATGTAAGGTGATTTTTCCATTTGCCTACACCTAACTTATATTTTCATTTTCTATCTCGTAACAACCGAATTGTTTTCTGGGAGAAATTTAGTTAGAATATTGAATAGCGTTGCGAAAGGCCACTCTCTTAGTCCATTTTGTGCTGCTATAAGAGATCAGATTCTGATTCATTTTGTCTAGGCGGGAACTGGAAATCCGCACTTGTAACAAGCCCCGGAAGTGTTCTGTTGCGGTGGCCCTAAACCATTATTTGAGAAACACTAGGAAGTGAGGATTTTTTAAAACAATCTGGAGAGCAGAATTTTGTTTTCGGAGGAAACAACTAAACTTTTCTTTCTCTGTGGAAGAGGTTGGTTGATCTCGTTGAGGGGTGAGGCCACAGAGGGAGAGGAGTGCTTGTCACTGGCTTCTGTAGATGTTACAATTTTCAGCAGTGAAAGTTCTTTTTTTTTTTTTTTTTTGAGATGCTCTGTCGCCCAGGCTAGAGTTCAGTGGCGTGATCTCGGCTCACTGTGACGTCCGTCTCCTGGGTTCAGGTAATTCTCTTGCCTCAGCTTCCCTAGTGGCTGGGATTACAGGCGTGTGCTACCATGCCCAGCTAATTTTTTTTTCTTTTTTTCTTTTTTGAGACGGAGTTTCACTCTTGTTGCCCAGGCTGGAGTGCAATAACACGATCTCAGCTCACCGCAACCTTTGCTTCCCAGGTTCAAGCGATTCTCCTGCCTCAGCCTCCCGAGTAGCTGGGATTACAGGGGTCTGCCACCATACTCGGCTAATTTTGTAATTTTAGTAGGGAAGGGGTTTCTCTATGTTGGTCAGGCTGGTCTCGAACACCCAACCTCAGGTGATCCACCCACTTCAGCCTTCGAAAGTGCTGGGATTACAGGCGTGAACCATTGCACCTGACCATATTTTTGTATTTTTAGTAGAGACGGGGTTTCACCATGTTGGCCAGGCTGGTCTCAAACTCCTGACCTCAAGTGATCCACCCACCTCGGCCTCTCAAAGTTCTGGGATTGCAGGTATGAGCCACCGTGCCTGGCTAGCAGTGAAAGTTCTAACATATACAGTCTAACCTTTTGTCAGGTTAGACTATCAGTAGTGCAGTAGCTATAACAATTCATGCTGTTGGATTCATGTATAGTGTCCATCTTTGCCACCATGACTACCGTGTTCATGAACTTATTATGCCAACACTAGGGCAGCTGAGGGAAGAAGGTGGTTGAGAATAACTGGAAAAGTCATTCTGTTTCATTGCTTGATGAGTGTCTCCTTATAGGAAATGCTGTCTGCTGGGTGTTAACATATGTTACAAAGATGTTCACATTCCATTCCCGCTGCCTTAGTACACTTGCCACGCACCTCTTCCCCAGACACCTTCATCCCTGATCTTCCAATCTTCCTCCTTTCAAGTCCCTGACCAACTGGCCAAGTTACTCACTCTGCCCATAAGTCTTCTGTCTGTCCTTGCCTCAGGCCCCTTCTCTGCCTTCACAAAGTGTATGAATAGATGCACTGTGTGATGCTCTGTCCATTAGGAGGACATTCCTTCACTGCTGTCCCTGAGGTCTACCCTTAAGTGAAGCTGTAGCCCAGCAGCTGCCCATTTTTGTCTGATACCTACGTACCAACGGACCCATCCATGAACCAGGCTTAGCCTTTTTCTCCTCTGTCAGCCGGTCATAGGAATCCTCCACGTATTCTGCACCAGGCGGACTCTACAGTGGCTCCCATGGTCCCTACCTCCAGGTGTTCACACTTGTGGGTAATCACCTCCCCTTCAGTGGTGGTGGAGTGGAGAAGAGGGTGAAAAGATGGCAGATGAGTGGAGATATGTGTTGTCTTACAAAGCAGAAGCTGGTACATATATCCTTAAGAGAGGAACGTCAGCACTTAACATAGAGAAATGGGTTACTTCTGTAGATCAACAGCATTCAGAGGAATCTGGAAATTGAAGATTTTCAAATGCATTGACCCAGCTGGCCCCATTTCAAATCTCAGCATCTCAGTTTTTGTTTTTTTTTTTCCCCCCAATCAGAGTCTTGAACTTGGTGTGGTAGATTTACTGGAGTTGAGAATTTAACCTTCTCTCAAACCCTGCCACTAATATAATTGATTTTTGGGGTCTGGCTCATAAATTGTTTTCCCCTCTGGTTGTAGGATATGTTATTAAGTTTATATGCTGCCAAGTTTATATGCTGACTTTTTCTTTTTCTTTCTTTCTTTTTTTTTTTCTTGAGACAGTTTCGCTCGTCGCCCAGGCTGGAGTGCAATAGCGTGATCTCGGCTCACTGCATCCTCCGCCTCCCAGGTTCTAGTGATTCTCATGCCTCAGCCTCCTGAGTAGCTGGGATTACAGGCACACGCCACCACACCAAGCTAATTTTTGTGTTTTTAGTAGAGTCAAGGTTTCACCAGGTTGGCCAGGGTGGTCTCAAACTCCTGACCTCAGGTGATCCACCCACTTCAGCCTCCCAAAGTGCTGGGATTACAAGTGTAAGCCACCACTCCTTGCCAGACCCTCTGGATTTCATCCTTGGTCTCATTGGCAATTGGTGACACTCGACCCTTCATTATCTTTAAGGAATTAATAACATCCCCACCAGCCATGTCCACCCAATTCCAAAGTTCTTATAATTACTCTTTCTTACAACCCCTGAGATATTACATCTGCTATGCATTTCCTTCCACTGGCACCCCCTTCCAGTTTGCCACTGATGAACGTTTTAACAATTGCCGTAGGATGCCAGGGTCTATGGGGGCTCTACCACCACCAGTGATGGGGTTTCCCTTGCCAACAGGTTGGGAGGGGATACAGCTTCACAAATCCCATCTTAGAGCCTTTTTCAAGGACCACTTCTGCATTGGATTCCTTAGGAAACAGATTTTGCGATTTGCCTGCAGGCTTTTAACGGTGTGGTACTCTAAGAAACAATGCATGAGAGGGATGAGGGAGGCAGGACTGGGCAGAAGTTGTATTGTGATGCAGGTGCAGTGAAGATCTGGAGCTGGAATAACGCATAAGAACGGTGCCACCTTTTAAGACAAGGGCGCGGTGGCTCAAGCCCTCTGTAATTGTCCATTTTGCACTTTACAGAGGTTAGGCGGGCGGATCACAAACACGAGATTTCTTTAGACTCACAGTTCTGAAACCCTGTGCAAAGTCTACTAAAAATACAAAAAATGTTCAGCTGGTGCGGGGCCTCAGGCTGCCTGTAGTCCCAGCTACTCAGGAGGCTGAGGCAGTGAGGGGACCCAGCGGGAACCCGGGAGGCGGAGCTTGCAGTGAGCCGAGATTTTTTTTTTTCCAGCCTGGGCAACAGCGTGAGACTCCGTCTCCCAAAAAAAAAAAAAAAAAAAAAAAAAGAACGGTGCCACCTTAAGACAAGGGCTAAACCTTTATACCCCTCTGTCTTTGTCCATTTTGTCACTATTACAGACTGTTAGGCCGGGTCATTTATTAAGAACAGAGATTTCTTTAGCTCACAATTCTGGTAGCTGCAAAGTCCAAGAGCATAGTGCCAGGCTGTTCAGCTTCTGGTGAGGGCCTCAGGCTGCCTCGTAACATGGAGGTGAAGCAGAAAGGTGAGCCGGCATGTGCTGAGTGAGGGGACCCAGGAGGCTGACCCACTTCATAACAACTTGCTTTCTCAGGAGCTAATCCGTTTCCGTGAGAACAAATCCAGTCTCCCAGGAACAAGAACTCACTACCTTGAGAATGACACCAATCTATTCATGAGGGATCCACCCCAGGGAGCCAAACACCTCGCACTAGGCCCCGCCTCCAACACTACCACACTGGCCATTAAACTTCAACATGAGTTTGGGCGGGAACAAACCACATCCAAACTATAGCATCCTCCTAGACTAGCCCTTGGAGGTGGGCTGCCTCCACGAAAGGAATGCAATTTTTGATAAAGTGGTTTTGTTGGCTGAAGACAGTTGCTGGACAGGGACTCGTTCAGGAGTTGTTGGCTGGCAACGCTCCCAGCAGCTGGGGGAGTGAATATGTCAGTCCTGAAAGGTAGCATACCAGAGCATCCAGTACACCTGCAGTTTCTGATTTTTTTTCTATTTTATTTATTTGTTATTTTTGTAGAGATGGGGGTCTCAGGTGTGTTGCCCAGACTGGTCTCAAACTCCTGCGCTCAAGTTATCCTCCCACCTTGGCCTATCAAAGGATTATAGGCCTGAACTACTGTACGCAGCCTGCATTTTCTGATTTCAAAATGACACTATCATCCACTATCTGATCTTTCCCACTTCTGGCAGCTCCCTTTTTTCATTTGCTACCCAAGTCTTTTCCTTTCCTAGTGACCTTATAAAATATCATCCAGGCCAGGCACAGTGGCTCAAGCCTGTAATCCCAGCACTTTAGGAGGCTGAGGCGGGAGAATCACTTGAGGTCAGGAGTTTTGAGACCAGCCTGAACAACGTGGTAAAACCCTGTCTCCACTAAAAATACAAAAGTTAGCCGTGTGTGGCGGCACGTGTCTGTAATTGAGTGGCTGAGGCACGAGAATCACTTGAATCCAAAAGGTGGAGGTTGCAGTGAGCTGAGTTAGTGCCACCGCACCCAGCCTGAGCAACAGGGTGAGACTCTGTCTCAAAAAATTTTAAAGAAAACATAATCCAGGGCTGGAGGCAGTGGCTCACACCTGTAATCCCAGCACTTTGGGAGGCTGAGGTGGGCGGATCCCTTGAGCCAAGGAGTTCAAGACTAAACATAGGGAGATCTCTCTCTCTCTCTCATTCTCTCTCTCCCTTCAATTCTTCAACTACCTGGCTTAGGATGCTGCCTATAGTTGTGTACAATAACGGAGTAGTCAGCTGAGGGGGCAAGTGGAGATAGAAATCCAGCCCAATCTCTTATCAAGTCTTTCATCCCACCAAGGGCTGAATGTACCTGGAGAAAGATGGCACTTTTTAAAAACCAATTGCCAACACAAGATACCAGTCAGGTCTCTCTTTTCTATCTAACATTAAGGCATCTCTATGCCAGCCCTGAACCTGCCCAGTGACTGATCACAAGCTATGAGTCTGGAGTCAGACAGTTCAGAGTCTGGATTATGGCTTTGCCACTTATTTGCTATTAACCTTTGTTGTAGTCTGAATGTTTGTCCCCATACCCCCAAGTTATAGTTATTGAAATTATAACTCCCAAGGTGATGATATCAGGAGGTGGAGCCTTTGGGAGGTGACTGAGTCATTAGAGTGGAACCCTCATGAATGGGAGAAATGCCTTTATAAAGGAGATAGATGGAGAAAACTAGTTAGCCCTTTCCACCACATGAGGTTACAGCAGTAAGACAGCTGTCAGTGAGGAAGTGAACCCTCACCAGTCAATGAATCTTACGGTGCCTTGATCTTGGACTTCCCAGCCACTAAAACTGTGAGAAATAAATTTATGATGTTTATAAGCCACCCAATCTATGGTATTTTGCTATAGCAGCCAAAATGGACAAAGACCACTTATCCATCAGCTTGTCTGTTTCGTTTGTTTTTGAGACGGAGTTTTGCTCTGTCACCCAGGCTGGAATGCAATGGCGCAATCTTGGCTCCACCTCCCGTGTTCAAGTGATTCTCCTGCCTCAGCCTCCCAAGTAGCTGAGATTATAGGCCCCCGCCATCATACCTGGCTAATTTTTGTATTTTTGTAGAGATGGAATTTCACCATGTGGTCCAGGCTGGTCTTGAACTCCTGACCTCAGGTGATCCGCTGGCCTCGACCTCCCAAAGTGCTGTGATTACAGGAGGGAGCCACCGCACCCAGCCCAGCTTGTCTGTTAAATGAGATCATAACATCCCCCTCTCTGTGATTGTGCTGTTCGTTCAGGTAGCAAATGAATACTATCTGTTTTCACAGATCTTTGTTTTATCAACTGTACTGTGGTATAATTTACATAAAATGTACAAGCATTAAGTATACAGTTTGATGAGTTATGGTAATGTAAACCAGTGACCAGATAGGTAACCTGTGTGCTTTTTATACTGTCCAGAGATTGTATCAGACCCTGCGGAAGTTACAAAGTAGCATAAAGCATCCTTACTCTGGTTAAACCCTTGATTGGGTTAGGCCTGGGATGTAAGTTCTCACAGCCCCCTACTTCCTCTGCATAACCACACATCACATTGTCTGTCACTTTCCTAGTCTGTAAAGCTACTTGAGGGCATCTTCTAGCGTTTTCCCTGCTGTATCTGCAGGCATCTAGCACAGTGCGTGGACATTCCGTAAGCATTTGTTGCAAGATAAATGAAAAAAACGTGCAGTTAACAATGGATATCAGCCGGGCGCGGTGGCTCAAGCCTGTAATCCCAGCACTTTGGGAGGCTGAGACGGGCGGATCACAAGGTCAGGAGATCGAGACCATCCTGGCTAACACGGTGAAACCCCGTCTCTACTAAAAAATACAAAAAGCTAGCCGGGTGAGGTGGCGGGCGCCTGTAGTCCCAGCTACTCGGGAGGCTGAGGCAGGAGAATGGCGTGAACCCAGGAGGCGGAGCTTGCAGTGAGCTGAGATCTGGCCACTGCACTCCAGCCCGGGTGACAGAGCGAGAGACTCCGTCTCAAAAAAAAAAAAAAAAAAAAAAAAAAAAAAAAAAAAAAAACAATGGATATCATGCTGAGTTTGTGCCAAACAAAACAGTCATTTGAAGAAGACCCGGATCAACCTTATGGGTTAGTAATTAGTAAAGGCCTGTAGAGAAGGCGGCCTTTGAGAAGGGTCAGGTTTCAATAGGATTAAGAAGCATTTCAGACTAAACCAAGTACTTGGAAGAGAGAAAAGCAGTGGTGTCAGACACCTGCCTAGAAGCCACAGTGCATGAACCTTGGTGGGGCTAAACATGATTATCGATCTTTTAACTTTTATTGAACGCCTGCACTTCCAGATTTCTAAGTGGGGCTCAGGAATTATAATAGATGTCCACAGCTGCATGGTCTTCCCTCTCCACAACAGGCAGACACTATTAGAAGTAAAAGCCACGTGCCCTCAAGAGGGCAAGGCAAGGCATCTTCAGATGTCTCTGCCCTTAAAGCACATGCGTTCTGCTCTGCGACGAAGCAGGACAAGGATAGGGACCTGCACCTCCGGAGGCCCGCACCTACGAAGATAGCGGGATCGGGACCTTCGGTGGACCCGCAGGGCTCCAGAGGCCCGCGCGCCGCTGCCCCGCCCCCATTGCTGAGCCTGCCAGGTAAGCGGCCCCAGCGCCGTGCCCGCGCGACCTTCGGGGAGGGTCGCGCTCACGTCTCAAGTGGGAGCAATGCACCGGGACAGGGACACCTCCTAGGTCATGCCTGTTCCAGTCCAGTTCTCCCTGAAAGTCCGGCTGGCTCATTACCTGCTTAAATAAAACCATATACGTGCAAACTCTCCCCGCTGGCAGCGCGCCCCAGGACCGGAAGTGACGCGTTACGTGCCCGCGTATTCCTACCGGCGTATTCCCGGCCTGCTTTTCGCTTGCCGTTCCGTGGCGGGAACTGAGGCGACTGTGGGGACGGCGGTGATCGTAAGTCTCCTGGGCCCGTTATTTTCAGATTAGGGAACGGAACTAAGACTTTGAGACCATCTTGTCCTTTTTGTATCCCAGAAACCTCGGGAACTAGCCGGCGGCGGTGACCTGCACGAGAAGCCAGGCTCACCGGTAACCGGCTGGAGGAATTGCAAGCCCGCTTCGCCTTCCCCACTCCTGCCCTTGATGCCCCTGTGAGGGCTTCCACGTCCTTCGGGGCCCCAACCTAGCCGCGCTTTCATGCCCTGGCCTCGCCCTTTGGTGAAATGGTGGTTCCGGACAGCATCCTGCAGACCCCGGCTTTGGGCTGTATTCGTGTTTAACAGCCCGAGGCAGGGATGGACTAATCCAATAACGTTATAAAAACCTTGGCTGCCAATAGATATTAACAATTTATTTTATTTTATTGAGTATATTCCCATATGCCAAGCAAGGAACTATGTATTTGCATACATTATTTTATTTAACTCGGTTGTCCTATGGAATAGGCCTTAGCTCCTTTAACAGAAAAGGAAACCGGGTGTCATGGATGGTAATTCATTCACCAAATATTATGGGGCATCTACCATGTACCAGGCACTGTTCTCGGCACCAGGGCTTGTAGCAATGAAAAAAAATAGAATTAACTGGGGATTTTTCAGGCAAGCTAATGATGCTTTTTATCCCTGAAAACACCCTGGAAGAATGTTTACCTGCATGTTAGAAATAGTTACCTTCTGGGTGGGATTTTGTATTACTCTTTAAAATCCCTGATGCTTTTCTGCATTGTTTTGATTTCTTCAAGTGAGTGTGTTATGAGAAAAACAGCTGTTTCTATTTTAACAACAGAGTCCCCCACCTTCCTTTCCCCACAGAAAGTCTCTGAAGGTAGGTGGGCATTGACTCTGCCATTAAAATAGGTCCCTGGCCAGGCGTGATGGCTCACACCTGTAATCCCAGCACTTTGGGAGGCCGGGGCAAGAGGATTACTTGAGCCCAGGAGTTCCAGACTAGCCTGGGCAACATGGTGAAACCCTGTCTCTACCAAAAATTAAAAAAATTAGCTGGGGATGGTGGCGCGCACCTGTTGTCCTAGCTACTGGGGAGGCTGAAATGGGAAGATCACAGGAGCCTGGGATGTCCAGGCTGCAGTGAGCCATGATTGTGACACTGCACTCCATCCTAGGCAAAACAGTGAGACCCTGTCTCAAAAAAAACAACAACCAAAAAAGGTCTTCGAGTGAGTTCTGACAAGGAAAGGAGTGAAGGTTCTCATTTGTGGTGCAAGCACAGCACTTTTAATTGCTGAAGAGTCCATTTCAGGGTCTGAGCTAAAGCTAGGCCCATGACTGTGAAAGAAGCCATGGAGGCCCATGTGGTTTGGTCATTAGCGACATCATATTTATCAATGCATTTGGAACTCATTAAACATTTTTGTGACATATGATCTTTGTTCTATAACTCCTGCACTATAAATAGATTCTAAGTTCCTTAAGGACTTTGACCACTTTTCTGTCCTCGTAGCCCTCAGTACAGTGCATTCAGAGTGTTCTAGGTCATGGGGTGATGTCCTTTATTATGTAACACCTTTGCACAAGGCTAAGTGTGTTTTCAGGCTGTACTTTCTCATAATGGTTCTCCCCCCACCCCACTTTCCTATGGTGCTGATTCTGAAAATGGTTTTGATAAAAGCTTTTTTTTTTTTTTCTGTCTTGCACCTGACCAGGGTGAAGTAACCATGCAGGCATTTCTTAAAGGCACATCCATCAGTACTAAATCCCTGCTGACCAAGGATCGAGGAGTAGCTGCCACTGCGGGAAGTAGTGGAGAGAACAAGAAAGCCAAACCCGTTCCCTGGGTGGAAAAATAGTAAGAACACTTGTGTCTTTGTTAAAATAATTAATAAATTCTCTCTCTAACCAGTTCTGATCACTTTTTTTTTTAAACTTATGGAGGAATACTGTGTTCTGTTTAGAAGTTGTCTTTGAAAAAAATCACCTGATTATATAAGTCATAGAACCCTGGAACTGAAGTTACTTGAGAATAATCTAGTTTAATTCCTTTATTTTGTAGATAAACTGAGATCTCTACAAGCAGAGGCTTCCATTGTAGGGACTGGGATACAAAAGTGAAGAAAACAAGTTTCAGTAAACTGGCTATAAATACTTGGTTAGGAGTTCTTTTTTTTTTGAGTCGGAGTCTCACTCTGTCACTCAGGCTGGAGTGCAATGGCACAATCTCTGGCTCAATGTAACCTCTGCCTCCTGGGTTCAAGCAGTTCTCCTGCCTCAGCCTCCTGAGTAGCTGGGATTATAGGCACCCACCACCATACCCAGCTTTTTTTGTATTTTTAGTGGAGACAGGTTTTCACCATATTGGCCAGGCTGGTCTCAAACTCCTGACCTCATGATCCACCCACCTCAGCCTCCCAAAGTGCTGGGATTACAGGCTTGAGCCACTATGCCCAGCCAGGAGTTCTACTTAAATCCAAATATGTAATCTGTTTCCCATTTTCATTACAATAGGTGGAGATTATTACTATTATTACTATTTTTGAGATGGAGTCTCACTCTGTTGCCCAGGCTGGAGTACAGTGGCATGATCTTGACTCACTGCACCCTCTGCCTCCTGGGTTCAGGCGATTATCCTGCCTCAGCCTCCCGAGTAGCTGGGATTACAGGTGCCCACCACCACACCTGGCTAATTTTTTGTATTTTTAGTAGAGAGGGGGTTTCAGCCAGCCCTGGAAATTCAGTTTTGGTTAGCTCATACATTTTTGTCCAAACAACACTTGAATTGGCATTTAAATTGTCAGTCACTACCTAGCACGGTGGCTTAAGCCTGTAATCCTGTAATCCCAGCAATTTGGGAGGCCAAGGTGGGAGGATCACTTGAGGCCAGGAGTTCCAGACCAGCCTGGCCAACATGGTGAAAGCCCCTCTCTACTAAAAAAAAAAAAAAAAAAAATTAGCCAGGTGTGTTGGCGGGCACCTGTAATCCCAGCTACCTAGGAGGCTGAGGCATGAGAATCACTTGAACCTGGGAGGCAGAAATTGCAGTGAGCTGAGGTCACGCCACTGCATTCCAGCCTGGGTGACAGAGCAAGACTCTGTTTCAAATAAATAATGTCAGTCATCTAAGTGATACTACCACAAGTAATTGTAACTATTGGTTGAATGTAGCCTCAGTAATTACCAATGTTTACAGATTATCTATAGGCCGAGTAAGGCCTTCCTATGTTTTTTGTGTTTTTGTTTGTTTGTTTTTTTTCTTGAGACTGATTCTCGCTTTGTCGCCCAGGCTGGAGTGCAGCAGCGTTACCTCAGCTCACTGCAACCTCTGCCTCCCAGGTTCAAGTGATTCTCCTGCCTCAGCCTCCCGAGTAGCTGGGATTACAGACATGCGCCACCACACTGAGCTAATTTTTGTATTTTTAGTAGAGATGAGGTTTTACCATGTTGGCCAGGCTGGTCTTCACTCCTGACCTCAGGTGATCTGCCTGCCTTGGCCTCCCAAAGTGCTGGGATTACAGGTGTGAGCTACGCATCCAACCAATATTAATGCTTTCTAAGCAGTTGTTCACTTTAATTTTTTTTTTTTTTTTTTTTTTGAGATGAAGTTTCGCTCTTGTTGCCCAGGTTGGAGTGCAGTGATACGATCTCGGCTCACTGCAACCTCTGCGTCTGGGATTCAAGCGATTCTCCTGCGTCAGCCGCCCGAGTAACTGGGATTACAGGCATGCGCCACCATGCCCAGCTAATTTTGTATTTTTAGTAGAGACAGGGTTTCTCCATGTTGGTCAGTCTGATCTCGAACTCCTGACCTCAGGTGATCCACCTGCTTTAGCCTCCCTAAGTGTTGGTATTACAGGTGTGAGCCACCACACTCAGCCCCACTTTAGTTTCTTTTTTTTTTTTTTTTTTTTTTTTTTTTTGAGATGGAGTCTCTCTCTGTCGCCCAGGCTGGAGTGCAGTGGCGCAGTCTCGGCTCACTGCAAGCTCTGCCTCCTGGGTTCACATTGTTCTCCTGCCTCAGCCTCCTGAGTAGCTGGAACTACAGGCGCCTGCCACCATGCCCAGCTAATTTTTTTTTTTTTTTTTTTTTTTTCGAGACAGAGTCTTGCTGTGTCGCCCAGGCTGGAGTGTAGTGGCGCAATCTCAGCTCACTGCAAGCTCTGGTTCCTGGGTTCACACATTCTCCTGCCTCAGCCTCCCAAGTAGCTGGGACAACAGGCACCCGCCACCACGCCCAGCTAATTTTTTGTATTTTTTAGTAGAGACAAAGTTTCACCATGTTAGCCAGGATGGTCTCGATCTCCTGACCTCGTGATCCACCCGCCTCGGCCTCCCAAAGTGCTGCGATTACAGGCGTGAGCCGCCGTGCCCGGCCTAGCCTAGCTAATTTTTTATATTTTCATTAAGATGGGGTTTCAGGCCGGGCGCGGTGGCTCAAGCCTGTAATCCCAGCACTTTGGGAGGCCGAGATGGGTGGATCATGAGGTCAGGAGATCGAGACCATCCTGGCTAACATGGTGAAACCGCGTCTCTACTAAAAAATGCAAAAAACTAGCTGGGCGAGGTGGCGGGCGCCTGTAGTCCCAGCTACTCAGGAGGCTGAGGCTGGAGAATGGCATGAACCCGGGAGGCGGAGCTTGCAGTGAGCTGAGATCCGGCCACTGCACTCCAGCCTGGGCGGCAGAGCGAGACTCCGTGTCAAAAAAAAAAAAAAAAAAAAAAGATGGGGTTTCACCGTGTTAGCCAGGATGGTCTCGATCCCCCACTTTAATTTCTAATTAGTGTTTGTAGTGTATAAAATAAAATCCTTTTGCTTAATATTTGTGGTATAACAGAGTCAAGTAATGCAGATAGGAAGTAAAACATTATTTCACTCTTTCAGGGTGTGTTTGCTTATGGTAACAACAAATGGGGTTTCCACCTATTTCCAATTATGAAAAAGTTTCTCATTTCATTGCTGATGTTTGAGAATTGTCATTAGTATTTTAGTAGAAAGAACACTTGAGAGTTTTCTGTGGTTACTATAATATACTAAATAACCTCTTTCCTCCTCCCCACCCTGCAAGTCGCCCAAAATGTGTGGATGAAGTTGCTTTCCAGGAAGAAGTGGTTGCAGTGCTGAAAAAGTCTTTAGAAGGAGCCGACGTGAGTTGCAAATGGTGTTTAATGTCATTGGGATATTTAAGACTTAATTTATTCACCCTCTTTCTTCCTTTGTAACTTCTAGCCTTCATTAAATATCATGCTCTATGTACAGTAGGTCCTTGATAACTATGATACTTAGTACTTATGATAATTACTACAATGATAATTAGTTCAAATATTTATTGAGCATCTCCTATTTAATCTTACATAGCAGTGTTACATAGTATTCAAGTAAAAGTCATAGTAATTAAGACAGGCTATGAAACATAGACGTAGAACAAGACATAAAACATAGAGCAAGACGAACTATGCCCCTTTTTCATGGGTTTTTATTGGTAAGAGGGAATAAACAAGTAAACCAATAAATAATTCTAGGTAGTAATATGTGCTATAAAGAAGAGCCAGAGATTCCTCTAAAGTATAATTGCTTACTAACTTTAGGATTTGGATTGACCTATAATACAAAAAAAAAAAAAAAAAAAAACAGAGCTTTGAATTCTGCTTATAGCACTCTCTTCTGCTGTGATATGGAGGATAAAATATCCATGAATGGTTTGCACTGTAAATTATTCTGAGATAAGATAAACCCATGTGGAGAATTAGCAACTTAAAGTTGTGTTACGATGAATGCCCAAAGTGCTTCAACAGCTCAGTAAAGTGGTGAAGTGGAATGTAGTTTTTGCTTTAGTTTCAAGATTTGTTTCCTTCCTCTCAATCTGGCTGCTTTTAATTAGAGGTTCTTTTGGGTTTTGCTGCCATCATTCTCTTGCTGAAATTATATTACTACAGGACACATTTTGAAAGAAGTTAAATTTATAAAACTATTTAGAATCTTTTTCTTTACCAGTATGTGTTTTGATTTGATTCGTATACTCATACCTTTTTGGCCAGGCACAGTGGCTTACGCCTGTAATCCCAGCGCTTTGGGAGGCTGAGATGGGAAGATCACTTGAGGTCAGGAGTTTGAGACCAGCCTGGCCAACATGGTGAAACCCCATCTCTACCAAAAATTAGAAAAAGCAGCCAGGCGTGGTGGCACACACCTGTAGTCCCAGCTACTCAGGATGCTAAAGCGGGAGAATCACTTGAAACTGGGAGGCAGAGGTTGCAATGAGCCAAGATCGTGCCACTGTATTCCAGCCTGGGTGACAGAGTGAGACTCTGGTCTCAAAAATAAATAAATAAATAATAAAAAAATAAGTAACACAAATACTCTTACACCTTTTAATTCTATCATAGTATGCCATTTTATTTTTTGATATATTCTGCTTGTATATCTTGGTAACAGTATATACCATTTTAATTGCAGTTGCGTAGTAATTACACAGATTGCAGGATAATACCTAATTTAATTACTAGTATCTTCAGCAAATGTAGTGAGATTAAGATCCAGTTCTTTTTTTTTTTTTTCAATTGAGACAGAGTCTTGATCTGTCACCCAGGCTGGAGTGCAGTGGTGTGGTATCAACTCACTGCACCCTCTGCCTCCCAGACTCAAGTGATCCTCCCACCTCAGCCTCCCGAGTAGCTGGGACTACAGGCATGCACTGCCACACACAGCTCATTTTTGTGTTTTTAATAGAGACAGTGTTTAGCCATGTCAAGTGACCTGCGCACTTTGGCCTCCTAAAATGCTGGGATTACAGGTGTGAGCCATCATGCCCAACCTAAGATCTAGTTCTTGACTTTATGCCATGTAATTTATGAGGCTGAAGTAAGAACTTCAGTTTAATATTTTGTGCATCTTTTCAGACTAACTTTTGTAAAGAGGTGAAATAGTTTTTTTAATTCAAAAGAGTAAAGGAAAACAATTCATTCAATTTACTTTGAAAGGTTTTACTGTAGTCCCAGCTACTTGGGAGGCTGAGGTAGGAGAATGGCATGAACCTGGGAGGCGGAGCTTGCAGTGAGCCGAGATGGTGCCACTGCACTCCAGCCTGGGCAACAGAGCAAGACTCGTCTCAAAAAAAAAAAAAAAAGAAAAAGGTTTGAAAGAATTATAAGAAGATAATTTTTTCAGAAATTGATTTTCTTTTAAGAACTGGTATTCCACATACAGTTCTTGAATGTACTATATATATTAGACTAGTGTATAATGTAAGGTTTAATAAGTTTACTCTGTTTCAAAGAATTTAAATTATTGTATCTGATAGTTAACCTGGATGAATTACTACATTGTTAAGGGACGCACAGATCAAAATAATAGTTGTAGACCTTAATTACTAAGAAGCCTAGGAGGTTTTTAGGTTATGAATCTCATAGTTTGTACTATAAGCTATATGTTATGAATGTAACAGTAATAGTCTTCTAATTAACATATTTGTCTATGTATTGGTTTATTCATTCATTTGGCCAACATTGACTACTGTAGTAGATGCTAGGATACAGATGTGAATAGAACAAATAAGTTTCTTGGTCTTTTAATGAAGTAGGCAGGCATTTTACAATTAAGCCCCACAGTTAAATAGCAATAAACCAATGCAAAATGCAACAAATACTAATGAGATAATAGGAGAGACCTACTTTAGACTGAATGGTTTCTGATTTGTAATGCATTAGGAGTTGGCCAGGCAGAAAGAAGAGGATCAGACTCCAGGTCATGGGAACAACATATGTTAGGGCCAGAAAGTGCCAGGCTGTTAGAGGCCATTGTAAGCTGGAGCCTGGAAGGTGAAGGGGCTGGTAGGCAGATCATGGAAGTCCTTTAGGCCATGGTAAAAAGCTGAGGGTTTTTTTGTTTGTTTTTGTTTTTCTAAGTGGAATAGTTTTAAGTAGCAAGCAGAGTGGTATCTGATTTAGGTGAAGAATGAATGGGCGGGAAGAGGGAGGGTTAGGCAAGAGTGGAAACAAACTCTAATGCCTAGTTTCCTGTGTACAGTGATTTCCTTATGTGAAAGGACATACTGAAGAATGTACAGTTTCATAGCAGAGCTCATTAGAATTTAGTTGACTTATTTATTTTTTTTTTTTTGAGACGGAGTCTCGCTGTGTGGCCCAGGCTAGAGTGCAGTGGCCCGATCTCGGCTCACTGCAAGCTCCACCTCCCGGGTTCGCCATTCTCCCGCCTCAGCCTCCGAGTAGCTGGGACTACAGGCGCCCGCCACCACGCCCGGCTAGTTTTTTGTATTTTTTTAGTAGAGACGGGGTTTCACCATGTTAGCCAGGATGGTCTCGATCTCCTGACCTCGTGATCCACCCGCCTCGGCCTCCCAAAGTGCTGGGATTACAGGCTTGAGCCACCGCGCCCGGCCTAGTTGACTTATTAATTTTCACCTCAGATCAGTCAACTGCTTGATAGGAGCCAAACTATCTAGATATAAGGTATAAAAGAAGGTAGCTAGTTATTTAATCTTATCCTTTCCTCTTCTAATGAATTGTCCCTGATACATGCAAGCATCCTTACAGAGTACATAATCATGATGTGGGACAGTGCCTAGCACTTAATGTATGTCTAGTTTTGTATTTTTTGTTACTATTTCTGTTCTTGGTACTTCTGCTCATTCAAAGCCCTGATTATGTCTTTTTTAGTCCTTTTTCCTCAGTTTTGGCCAAATCCCATTACTCTTTTGATCTGCTTCCCCTTTGAAGCAGCTGATGTTTTGTGTAATATAAAGTCTTACCTAATCTTGAGCATAGAGGTGTGATAGGAAACTGAGATTCCCTTTAGAAATAAAAGGTTTCTCATTCCAGCTTTGAAAATTTCACCTAAGTGGATTAGCTATAGAGCAAACATAAATATTGGTTCAGCTTAAGAGATTAAAAAGACACTTGGGGAAAAAAGTGGTAGTATATGAAAAAGCAGGATTTAGATCTGTCAACACTATGATGTCAGTTATATTAAGAAATCTTTATACTTAGAAGTTACGTGCCCTATTAGAGAAGTTGTTGCACTGTTCCACAGACAGTTTTTTCAATCTTCCTTTTCATCTATTTGTGCCAGAAAACCATTTATTAAAAACAAATTTAATTTCTACAGCTTCCTAATCTCTTGTTTTATGGACCACCTGGAACTGGAAAAACATCCACTATTTTGGCAGCAGCTAGAGAACTCTTTGGGTACGTTGAAATCAGTCTGTTTTTCTTTTTTAAAAGATTTGACACCAAAATTCTCTGATACTGCTTTTTTTTCCTCTAAAAATTTGCATTTCATTTTCTGTAGGACAGTTTTCTTTCTATTTCTGATTTTTTAAAATCCCATGAGCCCATTTTGTTCCTCCCTCACTCCCCTGAAGAAATCAGCTTGCCTGCATCTTTTGTAACCTTCATTCTGAATCTTGTTCACGTGTTTGAATGTACTACAACACTGGGAGCCTATGATTTTTTCCATCACTTTCTTTAAATTTTCCATTATAATTTTGGAGTCCAGAGGGTCCAACTTAATGTTCAATTGTGCTGATAGTTTTATAACCCTCTTAATGATTGTGTTCACATCTGTGTGGCTGTATGATAGAATCTGCTGTTTCTGATGGTACTATTTGTACCATCCATTCTTGAGTCCTGCTCTAGACTTCCTAGGCTGTGACTCTGGAGTGGCCAGGCCAGCTCCTTGCCTCAGGTCTCCTGAGCATAAGTGGTATTTGATGTAGTATGATTCCAGGTACACCAGAAAATCTTCCTGTGAGTCACCTTCTTAGGTTCCTCTTCCTAGATTGACCATCTTGGCTTAACCAGCCATTCTAGAGGAGCCCTTTACCTAGAGTTGAAAGATGTGTAGTGGGCTGGGTCTGATATACATGAAACATGCACCAACATAACAAAGGCTGTCTTGAGTTTTTCCAGAATTAATATTAGACATACAACTGATAAAAATATCTGAAATCCTACATATGAAAATAGGCCAGGCGCGGTGGCTCACATCTGTAATCCCAGCACTTTGGGAGGCCAAGGCGGGTGAATCACCTAGGGTGAGGAGTTCCAATCCAGCCTGGCCAACATGGTGAAACCCTATCTCTACTAAAAATACAAAAATTTGCCAGGCATGGTGGCATGCGCCTGTAGTCCCAGCTACTCAGGAGGCTGAGGCAGGAGAATTGCTTGAACCTGGGAGGTGGAGGTTGCAGTGAGCCGAGATCACGCCACTGCACTCCAGCCTGGGTGACAGAGTGAGACTCGGTCTCAAAAAAAAAAAAAGGATGCCACTGAAATCACCGAATGTGTAAGGATTATTAGTTATGTCAAAATGTAAAAGACAAACGGAGAAGCTGCTGTGTGCCTAATATTTTATTTGACAGCAACTTTTGATGCTCAGTAAAATTATAAAAGAACTTTTTTGATTATTCCTCAACTCAGTCAGATAGAACCAATCTGAATCAGCCTTAACAGTTGTTTATTATTACTTAGAGTAGGTCAGTCCAGATTATACAACTTTTTCTATATTCTTTGTAAAATAATGTTTGTCTTTAAAGAACTTACTTTAACAGTGAATTTCATATTTAATATTGTGATTTTAAAATAGAAAATAGATGCATGTAAATGTTTATGTCCATAAGCATGCTTAGGATACCATGCTGATTAGGAAAAATAGAGATGAAACTAAATCACAACTCTTGTTTTTTATTTAAAAATGTGTGTGTGTGTGTGTGTGTAAAAGACTAGAGGGAAGTTTCAAAACAGTGCTTTGACAGTGTGCCCTTTTTTTTTTCTTTTGATTTATCAGATTTCTCTATAGTAAGCATATATTACTTTTAGTAATTTTTATTAAAACTCACTTTAAAAACCTGCTCATGTTTTAATCTATTAGTTTTCCTTAATCTAGTAAGTTTCCTTATAGCAAACTACCCTTTGGAATTTATTTATTTATTTGTTTGTTTATTTACTTATTTTTGAGATGGTGTCTTGCTCTGTCGCCCAGGCTGGAGTGCAGTGGTGCGATCTTGACTCACTGCAATCTCTGCATCCCGGGTTCAAGTGATTCTCTTGCCTCAGCCTCCTGAGTAGCTGGGACTGCAGGCGCCTGTCACCACGCCCAGCTAATTTTTGTATTTTTAGTAGAGACAGGGTTTCACCATGTTGGTCAGGCTGGTCTCGAACTCCTGACCTCATGATCCACCTGTTTCGGCCTCCCAAAGTGCTGGGATTACAGGCATGAGCCACTATACTCGTCTGGAAATAATTTAAAATGTGCTATATTCTAACATTGTTTAAAATTACAACATTTAAAACTGTCTAGATTCTAACAATAGAAGAATGTTAAGTAAATGATGGTACAGTCATAAGATGGAATATCATACGACTGTTAAAATGTTATTTACAGTGGTTTTGATAATATGCCGAGATACTTATTATAAATGCGAAGTGGAAAATCGATTTAGAATTTTATATGTGGGGCCAGGTGTGGTGCCTCACACCTGTAATCCCAACATTTTGGGAGGCCAAAGTCGAAGGATCACTTGAGACCAGCATGGCAACATAATGAGTCCCTGCCTCTATAAAAAGTAAACAAAATTAGCCAGGTGTGATGGCATGTGCCTATAGTCCCAGCTAGTTGGGAGGCTAAGGTGGGAGGATCACTTGAGCCCAGGAGTGCAAGGCTGCAGTGAGCCATCATCATGCCATTGTTCTCCAGCCTGGGTGACAGAGCAAGACCTTGTCTCCAAAAAAATAAAAAGAAAAGAAATTGTATATTTTATGTAATAATGTCTACATTTTTTTAAATGCATGGGAAAAAGCCAAAATGGTAACTGCAGCACTCTACCGAGAGAGAATACAAAAGTGATTGTGTGCCTTCTATCCATATTGTTTACTAAGTGGATTTTAAACATCTGCAAAGTGTGCAAATGTTAAAATGTGATTTAAGCCTCCTTGTGCTCTATGTTTCATATTTGTTTCATTTTGAGATAGACCTGAACTTTTCCGATTAAGAGTTCTTGAGTTAAATGCATCTGATGAACGTGGAATACAAGTAGTTCGAGAGAAAGTGAAAAATTTTGCTCAGTTAACTGTGTCGGGAAGTCGTTCAGAGTAAGTAAATTTGCCCTGCCTCCTCCATAGCATGTATTATCTTAAATATGTGTTTCTGCCATCGCTCCTCAGCCTTTTGGCTAAGATCAAGTGTATTTTTGCCAAATTGTCAACTCCCTTTTCATGTTAGAAGACTATCCTGCCTGAGGTAAACTGATTTAATCAACTATTTATGCTCCTTAGGTGGCAAAGGTCCAGAATTACATTGGTGGTACCTAAACATATATGTAAAATTTACATGAGCACATTTCAAAATTTTTGAAAGTGAATGACTAATTTTTGATATCCACCTTGAATTGATGGTGCAGTCAGTCACAACCTCTATAGCACCTAATTTATTTTTATGTGAAATGAAGACTGGGAGGTGGACTAAAAGACTCTGAGATCCCTTCTACCATTAATACTTGAAATCTGTTTTCTTGGTATAATTTTCATATAATTATGTTAATGCCACTTTTGGTGGGAGAAAAATTTTAATGGCAGATTACCAAAAATCAGTGTGCAGAAGGTCATAACCCACAAAATGGGAGAAAATACAAATCATATATCTAAAAAGTACCTATGTCTAGAACATATGAAGAACTTTAAAAACTCAGTAATAAAAACAAATAACCCAATTAAAAAATGGGCAAAGGATCTGCATAGACATTTCTCCAAAGAATATATGCATGCCTAATAAGCACATGAGAAGATGCTCATCAACATCATTATCTATTTGGGAAATGAAAATCAAAACCACACTGAAGTACCAGGTAACTCCCACTAGGATGGCTATGATAAAAAAAATACAGAAAATAACAAGCATTGACAAGGATGTGGAGGAATGGTAAACCTCATACATTGCTGTTTGGAATGTAAAATAAAATGGTGCAGCCTCTTGGAAAACATATCTGCTCAAAAACGTACACAAATGTTCATAGCAGCGTTAGTCCTAATAGCCAAAACATGGAGACAACCCAAATGTCCAACTGATTAATGGATGAATAAATGTGGCATATCCGTTTGCCATAGTATTTGACAATACAAAGGAATGAAGCAAACACATGCTACAACATGGATGAATCTGCCATAGTATTTGACAATACAAAGGAATGAAGCAAACACATGCTACAACATGGATGAATCTTTAAAATATGTTAAGTGAAAGAAGTCAGCCACAGAAGACTGCATATTATATGGTTCCATTCATACAATGTCCAGAATAGGCAAATCTATAGAGACGAAAGTAGACTAGTGATTGCCTAGAGCTGGGAAAGACTGGGGGAAGAAGAGTGACTCCTAATAGGTACAAAGTTTCTTTTAGTGATAAAAATGTTCTAAAATTAGATTGTGGTAGTGGTTGCACAACTTCGTGAATATACAGAAAAACACTGAATTGTACATTTTAAATGGGTGAATTGTATGGTATGTATATTTCAACAAAGCTGTTGAAACCAATAGACCTATTAATGTTCAACTCTTACGTGTTTCTCTGAATCAGTGGGAAGCCGTGTCCACCTTTTAAGATTGTGATTCTGGATGAAGCAGATTCTATGACCTCAGCTGCTCAGGCAGCTTTAAGACGTACCATGGAGAAGGAGTCTAAAACCACCCGATTCTGTCTTATCTGTAACTATGTCAGTCGGTATGTATATTGCCCTGAAGACAGATGCTAGGCAGCCTCATTTTCATAACCCAATTAGGGGAAGGAAATTTAGAATTTTCAAGGCTACGTTAATTTTTCCTCCATCAAATCTTGATTTGTTCTTGATAAAAATGAGTTCTTTTGGGGAAATTCTGTCTTTAGACACCAACTTGGTTTTTCTCATCTTCCACAGAATAATTGAACCTCTGACCTCTAGATGTTCAAAATTCCGCTTCAAGCCTCTGTCAGATAAAATTCAACAGCAGCGATTACTAGACATTGCTGAGAAGGAAAATGTCAAAATTAGTGATGAGGTAATTACTAATTATTACAATTATTAGAGTTACTAATTCCTTCAATGAATGCATCTAAAGAGACCCTGAAGGATTTAAATATGTGTTGCCTCAATCCTGATGCCAGTTCTTCAGACAAACTTAAGCTAAAGGGGCAACAATTGAAATGTGTAGGAATTACAAGGTTTAGCTTTTCTATTACTTTTTGAGTTAATTACTTTTAATATATCAAAGACCCAAAACTGAGGTGGATTTCATACATATAATGCAAATTCTGCAATATAAATCTCTGCATGCTGACAAGATTTTAGTCTTCTAGCTCATACTTCAGTACTTCCCTAAAATTGATAGAAACATAAGGCCCTTATTAATTATAACAGAATTTAAGCATAATTTGAATTTGCTCTATGTGAGCAAGAAAATGGGATAAATATGGAACATTTTTTCATCTCTGCAGATTTATTTCAGAAGCAAGACATCTCTATCCTTCCATCGTACCCGGCCTCTAGACTGATCAGATTTTATTCCAAAACACACATGGGTGTTCTCATTAACTCTAGACTAAAACATAGGGCTTTTCACTTTTATTAAACACTTTAAAATTAAAGTTATAAATCCTTAATTGGCCATGATAGGTTAAAAACAACTTTTTTGTCTTCAGGGAATAACTTATCTTGTTAAAGTGTCAGAAGGAGACTTAAGAAAAGCCATTACATTTCTTCAAAGCGCTACTCGATTAACAGGTGGAAAGGAGATCACAGAGAGAGTGATCACAGACATTGCTGGGGTAAGAGTACTGGATATTCCAAATTTCTTTTTAGTTGGCTTTTTTGTGGCTTTTAGGAAATTTTCATCCAACAAATACTGAATGTTTAGTAAGTGCCAAGTACTGCACTAGGAAGTATAAGGGGATAACCTGGGAGTATCAGAGTGTTTCAGGTGAGGAGATGACACTTAACTTTTCAGTTTGTCAGGCATGTAATAGACATTTCAGGAAAGAAAAGGACACTTTCAGTCCTCAGATTTTCTTTTTTTTTTTTTGAGACGGAGTCTTGATCTGTCGCCCAGGCTGGAGTGCAGTGACGCAATACTAGCTCACTGCAACCTCTGCCTCCCACCTCACCCTCCCAAGTAGCTGGGATTACAGGCAACTGCCACCATGCCCAGCTAATTTTTGTATTTTTAATAGAGATGGGGTTTCACGATGTTGGTTGGCCAGGCTGGTCTTGAATTCCTGACCTCAGGTGATCTGCCCCCCTTAGCCTTCCAAAGTGCTGGGATTACAGGTGGGAGCCACAGTGCCCAGCCTTCAGTTTTTAGATTTTTTTAAGAGATGCCTTTGGCAGTTACATCAATTTTAGCAGATGTTCTTATACATGAAAACTATTTTGCCAGTTGTATATAAACAAAAGGCATATCCAACTTACAGTAATCATTAAAGAGAATGGAGTACCCCACCTGTCTTTGGATACTCCCATGTCAAAACTCACCTCAGAACCACTACTACTTAAAAACGTAGGCCTTCCATATGACAAGACTGGTACCACTAATCATCTTAAATTTTCTGGATATTGTGGACTTTTTAAACCAATCTCATTAGTGGCATATTTACATGGATTTTTAGAGAAAAGGCACTTCCCCTTTAAAGAAATCAGTCTCTTTGGCTGATCTTGGCCACTAGTCTTCATCCACTGACCAGAACAAGCTATAACCCATGTGTGTCCAAACTTGGGCTTTAAAAGCACAACTGTTAGCACCTTGGTTACTTCAGTGGTGACTGGAGTTACTCTGGCTGTTCTCCCAAAGCCTTCCCAACTTTACAGGGTTATCACAACATTAGCTAAGTATGGAACTTAGCTGTGGAACAGAAAGGACTGGGGGGACTGTATGTGTTAGTCTCACCGAGAAACATCTTTAATACTGAACGTTCAATTACCTAGGTAATACCAGCTGAGAAAATTGATGGAGTATTTGCTGCCTGTCAGAGTGGCTCTTTTGACAAACTAGAAGCTGTGGTCAAGGTAAAGTCAGCTTACTAACTTTGGGGAAAGGAATATTAAATGATCATACCATTAAGTTTTTTTTTTAATAGGACTTAATAGATGAGGGTCATGCAGCAACTCAGTTCGTCAGTCAACTCCATGATGTGGTTGTAGAGAATAATTTATCTGATAAACAGAAGTCCATTATTACAGAAAAACTTGCCGTAAGTAGGTACTTTGCACATGTCAATTAAACATTTAACTACCTGAAGGATGCTAATTTCTTAAATTTTTCTTGTAGGAAGTTGACAAATGCCTAGCAGATGGTGCTGATGAACATTTGCAACTCATCAGCCTTTGTGCAACTGTGATGCAGCAATTATCTCAGAATTGTTAAAAAGTGAATATATTTTGATGTGGGGTTTTGTAAATAAGGGGGTTGTAATAAAAATGACCAAAAGCACCTTTAAAGTGAATATACAATTTATTTAACATTCAAACTTCATTAAGACATGTGCAATATGGCAATTTTACTGGGGATTAAACCCTACCTAGGATGATTGCTTGCTGGGGCTTAGCAACAGGGTCCAGTTCACACTTAGCACTAATTAAATACTTTATTGAATAAATACAATACCAAACAAAATGCATTCAAATGCTTTCTAAAAAAATTTTAAAGGCCTTTCTACTCAGGCTAATGACAAACACAATAAAGGCAGATATGCTAGTTTAACATAATTGGCTGATTTTATACAGCACTTATATCTTTTAGTCCACAAGTATATTATTAAATGATAGAGAACATCTAATACAACCATTTCTACAGAACTAGGAAATAAATTTCTAAGAAAGAAAGATTTTACAGACCCCATCTTTTATACCCACCCCAACAGTCTAACTCTAAAGAGGATAAAGCCAATGACTTTCCTCACAAGAGCTCACGACTAATGTCGCTTTGCTATCAAAATCTGTATTTCTGATCCGTTATGAGCATTGAGACAAGATTCAAATATTCCCAAAGAAAGAAGCACAATGCACGTTGTGATCGCCTATTCAGCAACAGCGAGCACTGCATCCAAAACTCTCATCCCAGGAATTAAATAAGGTCAGCCACATTCATGGGCATCTCCTCCACTGTAGTATTGTAGAAAGTCTCAATGTCACGAAGAATCCTCTTGTCTTCTTCAGTAACAAAGTTTATAGCCACACCTTTCCTCCCAAATCGACCCCCTCTGCCAATTCTGTGTAAGAAAAAAACAATCAGAATGTTACTTCTCACATAATTTATGAACTACTGAACATGACGATCCACTTGTTAACCATCAGCTGCTGTTTACTTATCAAGGTTATAGTTCGTGCTTCTAACTGGAGCACTAGCTGCTAATGCATATCTAGAGAAAAAAATCTTCCTTTGCAGTTAGTGCCAAAAGGATTCAAGGCTTGTCTGGCTGCAAAATGAGATTTTTATCAGGCATCTTGAGCATTATTATAAAGCAGATGACAGTATTGTGTTTGGGGTAGTGAAATTAAAGCCCATACCAAAGTGGGCCAGCCAAGAGCAGGTGTCAGCCTGGGACAGATGTAAACACCAGGAATAAAAGAGCAGTTATGTAATCCATTTCGACGCACTTCTGGAACTGTAAACTGTAAACAAATGCTGCAAAGGTTAACTATTTTCTAAAACTTACTTTTTTCCAGTGGGAAAACAAGTATTTGGTATGGTAACCCAAACTTATCACTGCTTTTTTGCTCAGTTTCACACGTTGTAACTCAAATTACTCAAAACGTGTTTAACCGCCAAACAGCTACCTTCATGTTAGAAACCAGACAATACAAACCACCTAGTAAGAAAAGTTCCCTAACAGAAATACTAATACGAAAGATGCCTCAGCTGGAGCAACTTAAAATAAATAATCATGACAAAAGAAAAACAAATATAAATACCGACTCGCTCTTTATTCAAACAGTGTGCTGTTTCGCTTATGATTCCACGTCCTAAATTACGTCAACGCCGTTTCTGAGTGCCATCTCGTCATCAACTGCTGCTATCGACTCCTGTATTTTTTAAAAAGTCTTTTTTTACATCACATAACAAAGTACGATTCAATTTATTTAGGGATAAAGCCACTATAACTAAACCAGGGTTCAAATTGCTACCAGGCGACACCAAGAAAATCCCAACTATGGAAAAAATCAAGAAAAAGCACATGGACACAAGAACATCACTAAAAGCTCAAGCATAAGCTAAGACCAACAATTGCGGGGGAAAAAAAAACCTATGCCCACAATCTGAGCAATGTTTACAAGTTTTCCCACTTTGTTCTCGTCAGCCTTCCCCTAGTACAAATTTAATTACATCATCTTACTGAACACTACTGACTTGACTGAATCTATTCCTTGATTTGATGTTACCTTTCATACAAATCACAGTAGAAAAATGTATGAATTTTTTTTCAATACATCCAAGATGCTGGCTTCTCACCTGTGAATATAGTTTTCACGATTGGTAGGTAGATCATAATTTATAACCAAAGACACTTGTTGCACATCAATCCCGCGAGCCTGAAACACAATGGCATATGTTAAAAATTCTAATTCAAAAAACATGGTACCTGTCATGTAGGCCACAAAATAGTAGCGAACTATACTAAGTGGTATAGCCCACTGTGGAGTGTGGTCCTTTTACTCTTCCAAATAGCCCAAGCTGGCAAAGGTTACTTAAAAACCTTCCCCCCAAAAAGCTAACTTTTGGTAGATTTTTAAAAAGCATTAAGAGACTTACCAACAAGTCAGTAGTGATCAGAACACGACTTGACCCTGACCGGAATTCCCTCATGATAACATCTCTCTCCTTCTGGTCCATGTCACCATGCTGCAAATTAATAAACCTTAATTCAAGAATCACCAGTCAGGTCAGTAATTTTAATCAACATGTATGAGACCAAGCGTCCCTGGCTGCTACAGGAATATAGCAGACAGGTATAGTTAAGAAACAACTTTATTTTGAGCAGGGGGAACGACAACACAGCACTTAGCAGCTATATTGTAGTCTGAATCCTGCTTTAGTGGAAATCCAGACATTTTAGAACACCTCTTACCAGAGCAGAAACTGTGAAGTCTCTGGCATGCATTTTCTCAGTCAGCCAGTCCACCTTGCGCCTTGTATTGAGAAAAATAACAGCTTGCGTAATGGTCAGTGTCTCGTACAAGTCACAAAGTGTATCCAACTTCCATTCCTATAATGTTTAGAAGAGAAAGTTAACAGTCATTTAGCTTTTCCAACTTTCTTCAGTTAAAAATACATTCTGGGCCAGGCACAGTGCTTATGCCCATAATCCCAGCACTTCGGGATCCCAACACTTGAGCCCAGGAGTTCCAACCAGTTTCCAGATAGTGAAACCCTGTCTCTACCCAAAATACCAAAATTGGCCCCTCTTAGCCAGTCATAAAACGTAGAAATTATAAAAATTAACTTCATTCTATTAGGTCTAATGAGATATTGCACCAAATCTTAAGACAAAGGACATTGGACATTAAGAAAGAGGTCCATCCCAGTCTTTACAATCTAGTGCTGTTACTTTTCTTCTTGTGTGTACTCTGCTAGCATTATTGCAAAAACCAAGACATAGTCCTAGTGTCTGCAATTTTAGCACAGTGCTTATACAAGAAGGTAAAATAATGTCTAACAATCAGTTACCTCTCTCTCAACATTAATATAAAACTGTTTGATTCCTTCAAGGGTCAATTCTTCCTTTTTCACCAGAATTCGAATTGGGTCTCTCATGAATTTTTTGGTCACTTCCAACACATCAGTTGGCATTGTGGCAGAAAGCAACACAACCTTGAAAAGAGAAAATTATGTTGTAGAACAACTTACACAGTAATACCCAAGGGAAAATGTTTGAAGCCAAGCGTCTCTGTCTCACTACAGAATGGAGTTAGACAGAGATAGTTATGCATCAAGTGCTTTAAGCAGGGGGAACGACAATAAAACACGTCAGTTGTATTGTAACAGTACCTGCATTAAACCCCATCTGTACCTTTAAGAGGGGAGTGAAGTAATGCTTACCTGAATACTTGTGTTTAGTTTTTGGAAAATCTCATAGATTTGATCCTTAAACCCACGGCTCAACATTTCATCTGCTTCATCCAAAACAAACATTTTGATCCATTTTGGAGCTGTTAGAAACAAAGTCATACTGTCACTTCTAGATCTACTCAGTAATATGACTTTTCAACTGTAACAGTAAAAAAAAAAAAAAAAAACTCTTTTAAAGACAATACTTACAAAGATATCTTCTGTTTAACATATCAAAAACTCTCCCAGGTGTACCAACAACAATATGTGGTGCTTCGGCCTGCAGTTTTTGCATTTCATTTCGAACATTTGTTCCACCAATGCAGGCATGACAAGTTGCTCCCATATAGTCTCCAAGTGCCAGAATTACCTTTTGGATCTAAAAACCAAGCCTTAATTATTATCCTGAAGAACTCCAGGAACAATGACTACTTTTTAAAGCATAATGGCAAATTTAAACTGGTCTGCCAACAGCTTTTATGCATGCACAGCACGAAACTACTTCCAAGCTTAAAACGCAGACTGACCTAACTGCTTCAAGGTAAAACTCCCTTAATGTCTTTCTTCTGCCTTGTCAAACTTGGGATGCTGCTGCCCCACGCATCAGCTAGACAATTCAAGAATAACATTTCCTACATTATTCTTCACTGTGTGTAGGGAGTACATAGTGAAATATATGTTCTGTAATTACAGCTAGGGCAAATAATTTTTTTCCCCCAGAGGGTATTGTGCTTTATATAATCTTGACCTCAATAAAGCCTCCAGCTTTATTAGGAAGGTTTACTTCAAAGCCAATATAGCAGTGAGCTTTGAAAACATAGCATGCAACAGATGCATCACAAACTACGGAGACAGTCAAATGGTAACATGTCACTGCAGTTTTCATGTTGCACAACTGCATTCAAACTTAAAAAATGGGGACAGATCTAGTACATCCAAGAGAGTGTTTCGGATTCTCAATCTATTAGTATACAACCCTACAAACCATACCTGCATACCCAGTTCTTTTAAAGCTTTCAACAAAAACTCCCTGCATGCATGGACAATTAAAAGGAAGGATCTGGTAGGACCAATTTATACTAAGTTTTAAATTCTTCACAGTTGTGAAACCTGAAACCTATGCAACACGCAAGCAGTTTTTTTGAACTACACTATCAATACCTGTTGAGCCAGTTCTCTGGTGGGGGCCAATACTAGTGCTTGGGTCTCCTTGAACTCAATCTCCAACTGTTGCAGGATGGAAATAGCAAATGTGGCTGTCTTGCCAGTACCTGACTGAGCTTGAGCAATCACATCATACCCTAAAAAAAGTAGGATACATATTTACCGATCCCACATCAAATTGTCACTTCTACTTTACACCATGTATTCCATTTGGAACATGAATTATGCCCAAATAATAAGTGATCAGCAATGAGTATTCTCTTCATTTCAGGTCAGTCCCGAAAGATGATTGCCATCATTTCACTTTAAGGAATACAAACAGGTGCTAGTCCCCCAGAGGTTACTTTCCCTTTTACGGTCCATGACTATGTAGAATAAAGTCATTTCCTAAAAATTCCAGTTTCTTTTACCTTTAATACAGGGAATAATAGCTCTCTGCTGAATAGCGGAAGGCTTCTCAAAACCGTAAGCATAGATGCCACGAAGAAGAGACTCCTTTAAATTCATATCATCAAAGTTATCAACAATCTCATTCCAGTTGCTCTGTAAGTTAGAAAAAATAATGCACGCATGAATGAGATGAACACATTCACCTTTTCAAAGCTTCAACATCCACAACCGTTTCTTACCTCGATGACACCATCGGGGTCCATTCCCTCTGGGCCGCCATGTTCTCTGCTGACAAGAATACTGCAGTCAGACATCCCTTCCAAGCCACCTTAACTGCATCTTAAAGGGATAGCCCTTTGCAACCCGTCTCAGCACATTAGCCTCCCCTGCACAAGTTAAAGCAGCAGCCGCAGGACGAATATCACACTGCGCGCCTTCCCTAAAGGTTGGGGGCCGCGGATGTCCGGAAAGGCAGCCCCCCAGGCCCCAGCGCATGGGGATCCCGTTTCGGCGGCGGAGCGTCTCGCGAGAGCTCGGGGCGACGAGCTCCGCCCCCAACAATGCGCAAGCCGGGTGATTGACGCGGGCGGAGCGGCCTGGCGAGAGCGATGCCAACGGTTCGCCGGCACCCGTGCCGGTCCGGTCCCATCGCCTCCGCGCCGTGGCCGAGTGGAGACCGCTGCCTCCAACCCTTCCCCAACTGAAGCCAAGGACCCCCAACTCCTGTGGTTGACCAAAAATAAAGCTTCGGGTCCTGGTTACACTGTACCGAACGCAGACTGCGCCACGGCTGTTTACTGCATGTTTCCCGTGCTCTACACTGGGAGGGGAAGCAGCCAAAATTCCGTAATGTCTTAGGGAGGAGAAACGCCCTTTAGCCACTGCTTTCGCACCATCGTCCTGTCTCCCCACAATCCGGGCCCTACCCATCATGGAAGCTTCTGGAAGGGCACAGGGGTGCTGTACCCTAAGGAAACGTGCACTAAGTTGGAGTTTTTGCCTCCATGCCATCCACTATAATCTCTCCTGGCGCCCTACGACCTTCACTACAGACCGCGACCGCCAACAGAGCGCCATACCTGTTATAATCCGCGGAGCCACCAGACATGATCCGAAAAACCACTCAGCGCCCGACTGAAAAGACAGCAGAGCCCCGCCACCCGTTTTTTATAGGCTCGTGGCCGGAACCCGTTTCTTGCGGAGGAATTTTCTCGCCGTGCTTCGGTCAGCCACAAAATTGTGATCCTGGGGTCGTTACGTCGGATAAAATCCTAAGCAAGACGGTTGGAAAATCCAAATGTGGTAATTTCTCGATATTATAGGGTCGCTGGAAATCCTAGGGCCCGGGGTTGGGTTGGGATTCTTTACCTCGCGGCGGAAGAATATCGCTGCGGCGTTAGTCAAACACCACTTTCCCCGCCCGCCCTGCTCCTACGGGGTTTCCGCGTCCCTGACGCAGAGGCGGGCCGGGGGAATCGAGCCGGAGCCGGAGGCGGAAGCCGGAGACGCTGCCCGCTGGGCGTCTGGGTCTTCCCGCGTGCGAGGGGTGCCGACTCGCGGCTCGCTGCCGGCGCTCAGGTGCGGGAGGGGAACTCGGTTATTCCACTTGCTCCCACCGCTGTTTAATTTGACAGTGAAGACCTGCCTGGCATTTAGCCCGACCATTAACATCCCTTCAGATCTTGGAAACGTAAAATTCCTGCTAGGGAAAATGTCGGCCACCCAGCGAGTCCCGGAAAGTTTGGTTTACCGGTACATTTTGCAGCGAGAAAAAAAAAATGGAGTGTCATTTGCAGATGTCTCTGGAGTAGCCAATTCTATTCTCATATCGTTTCCGGTCTCTCGCTTTCTTTTTAAAAGAGTGTTAATGATTTTAACCTAACAGGTGTGAGGAATGCCTGAAAAAAATCATAAACTTTTGCAAATGGATAGAAGCTAAGGAGCAGTAATTTTCCGTGGAACGCACGAATTTAAATGGACGCTTTGGCGGATACAGCTCTGTGCCGCTTTGGGACTACATCGGTGTTGATTCCGTCTATATTGGTCATTTTTTAAGGGCTTTGAGCTTTACCGATATATAGTGAAATGTTGATTTATTGAAATTCAGAGCAATAATATCCTTGCTGCGTAAGCTGCACGAGTCTTTGAGCTCCAGATGTTTTCAATTAGCCCCATCTCAGGTCCCTTCACAGCAACAAAAAAACAATATATGTAGTCATTTAACTTTAAAATACAACCCTACCCATGGTGCAAAATATCATCGAGAATATCTGGAAACATTTTATCATATTTCAGAAGGCCAACTTAATCATTACTGGGAAAGCTGACTCAATTTTCTGTATTATTGAAGATATTTGGTTCTAAATACTATTTTAATACGAAAATTATTTATTCATTTGAAAATTCTTATCGTGCCAGGAATTGGGACAAAGATGAAGAGTGCCAAAATGGCAAAGTGGGCCTGGCCCTCAGTCTATTGGTACTGCTCCTCATTCATTCCTCTGTAATGTTCGAAAGCCATATTTGAGGTGATGCCAGACATTTTCTGAGAATGATGGTTGTCAGAGATCCTTGTTGTCTCATCCAAAATATACTAAAACTATCCTGAGATCTAAGAAACTGAAAAATATACTAAATCAAAAAAGTGACCAACCGTTTGGTTTCACTTGGGTGAAAACAGTTGGTCACAGGGTGATACCAATCAACAATTAACACTTAATTGTTGGTTGTTTTCTTTAGGATTAGCACTACACTAGATGCTGTGGAGGATTTTCAAGCCTCTTAAGGAGAAGTCTATCCTGGCTAACATGGTGAAACCCCGTCTCTACTAAAAATACAAAAAACTAGCCGGGCGTGGTGGCGGGCGCCTGTAGTCTCAGCTACTTGGGAGGCTGAGGCGGGAGAATGGCGTGAACCCGGGAGGCGGAGTTTGCAGTGAGCCGAGATCACGCCACTGCACTCCAGCCTGGGAGACACAGCGAGACTCCGTCTCAAAAAAAAAAAAAAAGAAGAAGTAAGGGCTAAACTCTGTGGTATAGGTTTGCAAGTGCTGAGTAAGTTTCAAGGTAAGAAAACTTCAAATACAGTCAAAATCCACACCCACACTGCCTGTAACCTTACAGTGTATTCCTAATAAGTGCAGTGCTTACCACATTTGCCTGTGCTTACTAAATAGTAAACATTAGTAACTAATAAATGAATTAAAGATCAAAACGTATACTTTAACAAAGTTTTGCGTATCAACACAGAGCGTGCTCTTTTAAATTTAAGTGATTCTGCTTACCTGGAATCTGAAATTAGATAGCCTTCTCAGTGGACTATAAATGCTTCTTTGTCAAATTTTAGTGTTTGAAACCATTTATACTGCAAATAATCCTAAAGCTCAGATTATTTCCATATCTAAGCCAACTAAGGTAGTTTCGTTTTGCTCTTCAAGAGCATCAGCTAACAATTCTAAAGCCAATTAGCAACCAGAGAAGCAAAGAATTAGTACAAATCTGTCAGTGCTACATGGAAAAACAATAACAAAACCTTAAAAGAATATGCATTCAACCAGGCACGGTGGTTCATGCCTGTAATCCCAGCACTTTGGGAGGCCGAGATGGGCAGATCACGAGGTTAGGAGATCGAGATCATCCTGGCCAACATGGTGAAACCCTGTCTCTACTGAAAGTACAAAAATTAGCCGGGTGTGGTGGCGGGCACCTGTAGTCCCAGCTACTCTGGAGGCTGAGGCAGGAGAATCGCTTGAACACGGGAGGTGGAGATTGCACTCCAGCCTGAACCCGGGAGGCGGAGGTTGCCGTGAGCAGAGATGGTGCCACTGCACTCCAGCCTGGGTGACAGAGCAAGACTCCACCGGGAGGAAGGAAGGAAGGAAGGGAGGGAGGGAGGAAAAAAAAAAAGAAAGAAAAACAAAAGAAAAAAAGAACTGCCTGGAGCTGGATAGAGATGTTGGTGCTACTCACCTCTTTTTTTTTTTTTTTTTCTTTTCCTTTTTGGCAAACCCAGGATAATCTCTGTAACTTCTTTTTATTACACAGTTTTTGAGGAAATTAGAGGCTAGGTTCTGCTTGCCTGTGACCCCTGACGCAATTTGGAGGGTGGCATTTACTGCCGTGTTCTTACACTATAACTTAGAAAACATTTGTGGTTGGGTGTGATGGCTCACGCCTGTGATCCCAGCACTTTAGAAGGCCGAGGTGAGCCGAACAACCGAGATTAGGAGTTCGAGACCAGCCTGGCATACATGGAGAAATCCAGTCTCTACTAAAAATATAAAAATTACGCCAGGCGTGGTGGCTCACACCTAATCCCAACACTTTGGGAGGCCAAGGCGGGCAGGTCACTTGAGGTCAGGAGTTCGTGGCCAGCCTGGCCAACCCGGTGAAACTCCCTCTCTAGTAAAAATACAAAAATCAATCTGACGTGGTGGCGTACGCCTGTAATCCCAGCTACTTGGGAGGCTGAGGCAGGAGAATTGCTTGAACCCGGGAGGTGGAGGTTGCGGTGAGCCGAGATTGTGCCACTGCACTCTAGCCTGGGTGACAGAGCGAGACTCCGTCTCGGGGAAAAAATATATATATATGTATATACAAAAATTAGCCAGTTGTGGCAGCGCACACCTGTAATCCCAAGTACTCAGGCAAGAGAATCACTTGAATTCGGGAGGCGGAGGTTGCAGTGAGCTGGGATCCCACCACTGCACTCCAACCTAGGCGACAGAGAAAGATTATGTCTCAAAATAATAATAATAATAATTTGCATGAAGATAGGTAAAGATATTAACAGAGTTGAAGAAAATAGAGAAAACTGAGGAGGACCACGGAAGGACTTTTAAACTAGCTAAGAACTAGGTTTGAATCCACTGATCCAAGGTTATTAAACTCTATTGTGTAGCCAAGATACAGAAGTTTTTCTACCTTTATAGAGGAAGACTGAAATAAAAGTACATTGCTGTACTTCAAATCAGGTGATCAGAAACTGTGGTATGCATAAAAATCAATGGGAACATCTATTTGAAATGCAGATACTTGTGGACTCTGCCCTCTCACCCAGATTCACTGGATCTGAACTGAGGTGGGGCCAGCTTTTTATTTTGAAAAATTAAGGTTGGGAGCAGTGGCTCATGCCTGTAATTCCAGCCCTCTGGGAGGCCGAGGTGGGCGGATCACTTGAGATTAGTAGTTTGAGACCAGCGAGGCCAACATGGTGAAACCCCATCTCTCCAAAAATACAAAAATTAGCTGGGCATGGTGGCACACACCTGTGGTCCCAGCTACTCGGGAGGCTGAGGCAGGAAAGCAGGATAATCACTTGAATCTGGGAGATAGAGGGTACAATGGCATGATGGTGGCACTCCAGCCTGGGCAACATCTTTATTTTACCTCAAAGATTCAATATTTTGGCCAGGCATGGTGACTCACACCTGTAATCCCAGCACTTTGGGAGGCCAAATGGCTTGAACTCAGGAGGTGGAGGTTGCAGTTTGAGGAGATCACGCCACTGCATTCCAGCCTGGGTGACAGAGCAAGACTCTGCCTCAAAGAAAAAAAAAATCACTGTTTTTCATCAATTTGCATGTCTCTTCTAGATTACATGAAGTCTCCAGGATTAAGTTTGTCCTCAGGACAAACCTACACCTCTGTGAGGGATGGAAGAAAGACCTTGATTGGCAATCTTACCCCTAAAATGTAGGCCTGGTATCTGGAATCCCACTCCTATGCCCCATTACCTGGGGCTCTATACTGCCCTCTTCATGTGACACAACCAACTCACCTTTCATGCTTGTTTGTTTTCTTTTTGAGACAGTTTTGCTCTTGTTGCCCAGGCTGGAGTACAGTGGTGCAATTTCGGCTCACCTCAGCCTCTGCCTCCCGGGTTCAAGTGATTCTCCTGCCTCAGCCTCCCGAGTAGCTATGATTACAGGCATCCACCACCATGCCCAGCTAATTTTATATTTTTAGTACAGACGGGGTTTCTCCATGTTGGTCAGATTGGTCTCAAACTCCTGACCTCAGGTGATCTGCCTGCCTCGGCCTCCCAAAGTGCTGCAATTATAGGCGTGAGTCACCATGCCCGGTCAAGAATTTATCTCTTTTAATTCTCATCACACGCCTGGCCTCATCTTTCATCTTTACCATATATATGAGATAAAGTTTATATATATATATATAAAAACTATATATATTCCTATATAGTTCATTAAAAGTAATAGTTATATTGTTTTTTGGAAATGACAAAAAAGAAAACAATCACCAATCCCAAGAATGTCTGTTTATTTTTAAACATAATGGAAATCATACTTTAGGTAAAAAGTTTTTCCTCTATTTTTTTTTCTTTTCTCTTTTTGTTTGTTTGTTTGTTTTTGTTGTTTGAGGCAGAGTCTCTCTCTGTTGCCCAGGCTGGAGCGCAAATGGTGCGATTTGGCTCACTGCAACCTCCACCTCCCAGATTCAAGTGGTTCTCCTGTTTCATCCTCCCAGGTAGCTGGGATTACAGGTGCACGCCACCACACCCAGCTAATTTTTGTATTTTAGTAGAGATGGGGTTGCACCATGTCGGCCGGGCTGGTCTCGAACTCCTGACTTCAGGTGATCCACCTGCCTTGGCCTCCCAAAGTGCTGGGATTATAGGCATGAGTCACCGCACCCAGCCCTTCATTATTTTAGTAGGAAAAAAAAGCTATTGAAATAATAAAACTATAAACAACCTAAATGGCTGTCAAAAGGAGATGGGTTAGTAAATTGTATGCTGTGTATTAGTCATTAAAAACAATGAGGTCTACTTCTACTTCTAGAAAGATGGAGTAGACAAAATTTTTCCTGTTCCTCCTACTAAGTGCAACTAAACACCCTGGACATTACATTATAAAGCAAACACGAGAAGACTCTGGGAGGTGGGGAAAAGAAGGCAGATAGGTAGGAACCTCAAGATACACATGATAGTGAATTCCCTGGGTTTTCTTCTTGCTTCACCCATCCTGAGTTGAAACTGAAGAAGCTAGCAACCCAGAAAAGCCAACAGGCATAGACAAGAAAAGCCCCAGCAAAGGGCTGCTTTCTCTACCCAGGACAGAGGCATTCTAGGAAGATAGAAAAGTTTTAGACAGTAATTCCATTATTTCAGCTAAATACCACAGAAACAGCTGTGGTCCTACCCACACCCATGCCAGCAAAAGCCAACTGAAGAGCCCATGATTCTACCCTTAGGAGGCTGTAATGAGGTTCTCTGACAACCTCCACCTCCAGAGCCCCGCCACTACCACTACCACATTGTCAGAGGAGACCACGGAGTAGCTTCAACTTCCAGGCCCACCGGGCAGGAACAAAGGTGATCCTTCAGATCCCACTAAGGTGGTGTCATAGAAAGCCTGCTGGGAAATCAGGACTTGATCGCACAGTCGTCATGAGACCACCTCATTGTAGTGTCGGTGGAGACCACATGAGGAACTCCAGCCCCCACCCAGCAGTAACAAGGATCATCCCCTCTGGTGTGAGTGAGAAATCTGGACTTCCACCCCCTGCTGGCAGTAGGGAGGCTGTGCTGTCCTTCCCCTGCCAGAGCGGCATCAGAGAAAGCCAGCAAGAGCCAGAGATTGAAGTAAGATCTAATGAGCATGTGAAACATGCTCAGTACCACTAATCATTAGAGGAATGCAAATCAAAACCACGATGAGATACCACTTCACACCCATTAAGATGGCTATTATTATTTTAAATAGAGAAGGGGTGGGAAGGGTTGGGAGGTGAGTCTCAATATGTTGCTCAGGCTGATCGTGAACTCCTAGGCTTAAGCGATCCTCCTGCCTCGGCCTCCCAAAGTGCTGGGATTACAGGGGCGAGCCAGCTTGGCTGACCAAAATGACTATTTTTTTTTTTTTTTTAAATAGAAAATAACAATTGTTAGTGTGGATGTGGAAAACCAAAATCCTTGTCCATTGCTGGTAGAAATGTAAAATGTAGCCACTATGAACAGTATGGCAGTGACTCCAAAAATTACAAAATTACCATATGATCTACCAATTCCACTTCTGAGTATATACCTAAAATAATTGAGAGCAGGGATGCAAACAGATATTTGTACACCAGTGTTCATAGCAGCATTATTCACAATAGCCAAAAGGTGACAGCAACCCAAGCATCCATTGATGGATTAGTAGATAAAACAAATGTGGCTGGGCGCGGTGGTTCACGCCTGTAATTTCAGCACTCTGGGAGGCTGAGACATGAAGATCCATTGAACCCGGAAGTTTGAGACCAGCCTGGGCGATGTAGGAAGACCCCATCTCTACAAAAATATCAAATAATTAGCCAGGTGTGGTGGCATGTGCCTGGGGTCCCAGCTACTCAGGGAAGGCTGAGGCAGGAGGCTTGCTTGAGCCTGGGAGGTGAAGGCAGCAGTGAGCCATGATCACGCCACTGCACTCAAGCCCCGGGGCAACAGAACAATATCCTGTCTCCAAAAAACAAACAACACAAAAAATCAAATTGTGCTTTATACATCAATGGAATATTATTCAGCCTTAAAAAGGAATGAAATTCCGATCAATCCTACAGTACGAATGCACCTTTGAAGACATTATGCTAACTGAAATAAGCCACACACAGAAGGACAAGTAGTATATGATTCCATTTATATGAGCATAGAAACAGAAAGTAGGAGGGTTACCAGGGACTGGGGGAGGAGGAATGGGGAGTTACTGTTTAATGTGTACAGAGTTCCAGTTTGGGGAGAAAGGTTTGCAGATGAATACCTGTCATGGTTGTATCATATCATGAATGTGCGGAATGCTACTGATGTCTACACTTAAAAATGGTTAAAATGGGCCGGGCGCGGTGGCTCATGCCTGTAATCCCAGCACTTTGGGAGGCCGAGGTGGGCAGATCACAAGGCCAGGAGATCAAGACCATCCTGGCTAAAACGGTGAAACCCTGTCTCTACTAAAAATATAAAAAATTAGCGCGGTGTGGTGGCGGGCACCTGTAGTCCCAGCTACTCGGGAGGCTGAGGCAGGAGAATGGCGTGAACCCAGCAGGCGGAGCTCGCAGTGAGCCGAGATCGTGCCGCTGCACTCCAGCCTGGACAACAGAGTGATACTCCATCTCAAAAAAAAAAAAAAAAAAAAGATTAAAATGGTACCTTTTATGTGTTATGCCTATTTTACCAAAATAAAAATATATTCCTAGCCAGATAATCTAGTTAGAATGAAGTTAATCCATTAGAATATTTTCCCACCTACTTGTAGTTGTTAGTCTACTGATTTAAAAAACAGGCTGGGCACGGTGGTGGTAGTTCACGCCTGTAATCCCAAGACTTTGGGAGGCTGAGGTGGGTGGACCACTTGAGGTCAGGAGTTCGAGACCAGCGTGGCCAACATGGTGAAATCCCATCTTCACTAAAAATACAAAAATTATCCGGGCTTGATGTCACGCGCCTGTAATCCCAGCTAGTTGGGAGGCTGAGGTAGGAGAATCACTTGAACCCGGGAGGCGGAGGTTGCAGTGAGTTGAGATCGCGCCATTGCACTCCAGACTGGGTGACTGAGTGAGACTCCATCTCAAAAAACAAAGAGAAGAGAATAGAAGAGAAGAGAAGAGAAGAGAAGAGAAGAGAAGAAGGAGGGAGGGAGGGAAGAAAGAAACACAGAGAGAAAAAAAAGATCTTGAGTCACATAACAATACAGAAGTCTCCAGAGTTCAATAGAAAATCACTTAAACCAAAAATTGTGGCTGGGCGTGGTGTTTCACACCTGTAATGTCAGCACTTTGGGAAACCGAAGTGGGAGGATCACCTGAGGTCAGGAGTTCAAGACCAGCCTAGCCAACGTGGTGAAACCCCATCTTCACAAAAATACCCAAAAAATTAGCCGGACATGATGGTAGGTGCCTGTAATCCCAGCTACTAGGGAGGCTGAGGTGGGAGAATCGCTTGAACCCAGGAGGTGGAAGTTGCAGTGAGCTGAGATTGTGCCATTGCACTCCAGTCTGGGTGACACAGGGAGACTCCGTCTCAAAAACAAAACAAAACAAAACAAAACAAAACAAAACAAAACAAAACAAAACATGAAGATTTCAAACTGAATGAAAAAGACAATGGATGCCAACTCTGAGATAGAAATGTTGGAATTGCCGGGCGCGGTGGCTCACGCCTGTAATCCCAGCACTTTGGGAGGCCGAGGCAGGCGGATCACAAGGTCAGGAGATCGAGGCCACGGTGAAACCCCGTCTCTACTAAAAATTACAAAAAATTAGCCGGGCGCGGTTGTGGGCGCCTGTAGTCCCAGCTACTCGGGAGGCTGAGGCAGGAGAATGGCGTGAACCCGGGAGGCGGAGCTTGCAGTGAGCCGAGATCGCGCCACTGCACTCCAGCCTGGGCTGGGCGACAGAGCGAGACTCCGTCTCAAAAAAAAAAAAAAAAAAGAAATGTTGGAATTATCTGGTCAAGGTTGTAAAGCAGCCATAACGAAAATTCTTTGGTGACCAATTATGAACATGCTTGAGACAAATGAAAAAATAAAAAGGAAAAATTGATAAACTGGACTTATCCTGAAAACCCTTTGCTGTCTTCTTCATTCCTCCTCCTTCTCCATCTCCTCCTTTTCCTTCTCTTTCTCCCAATGGCAAGTAGATTATATTGGCCTTGGACTGGGACACTCAGAGGGGGAACCCACACCCATGGTGCGTGTGTGGGCAGGGCGAGATTGAAGCTATCTCATGGTCACTTGCAGCGTTAACAGGTTCTGGCTGTGCTGGATGATGAGTCGCTGAGGGCCTGGTTGGTGGGTAGCTGCAAAGCCCAGTCGTTCCTGCCGGCGGCATCTTCACGGGAGCTGGGATTAGGCAAGGACTCTAAGGCCTGGATGCAGAGGCTGGGGATGTATGGGGGTCAGGGAGGATGGACCAGACAAACCCATGTGCTGGTTAGCATGGTCTATCTGCGGTTTCAAAGACAAAGCACCACCAGAGGAGGAACCCTGTTTGGGTGTGCTGAAAGTGGCCCAGCAGATCATAAGGCTGTGGCTGGGACATTTATGCACCTCAGGGAGCACTGAACTGCTCTGAGCTGCTGACTAGGGCCATAGGCTAGCTATGTGGGTCCGTACTGAGGTGGGGGCTGAGCAGTCCCAGCGGCACCGCCCAGGCTGCCTGCTCTGGGGTCCCTGCAAAAGCCGCCGCTGAGCCCACGGACTTCCGGGTCGCAAGTACGTGGGGTCTGAAAATCTGCTTGGCTGGGTCAGCTGCTATGACAATGCCCGGCGATCGTGCCCTCCAGCGCTGCCTGCTGCCCGCACGCGGAGGAGGAGGCGAGTCCCCGCCTGAATAATCGGGCTCTGCCGGCCCACAGCGGATGTCAGAGGTCGGGTCGCTCTGCTCCTTTCGCCTCGGTTTTTCTTCCTCATGGAAACTTTCTAGATCTGCAGAAAAAGCTGGTCCTTCTCTTTCTGCCGGGCCCACAGCTTCTCCTGCAGCGTCAGAATTTGTTCCTTCCGTCTCCTCTGGTGACATTCTCCCTTCCATCTCCTTTCTCTTCCTTCGTCTGCTCTTCCTCCATCTTCTCGCCATCACCTTATCCGCCTCCTCCTCTTCCTCCTCGCCCCGCAGCCTGCGCTCCCGCTGGGGGCGCTCCGGGCACACTGCCTGCGCGACCCCCCGCTGGACCCGGCGCAGGCCAGCTCGTCCCGTCGGCCACAGGGCCTGGGGGCACCCGCCACCAGCCCAGCTGGCAGCCACAGCTCCTCCGAGTGCACAGGAAAACCTTGGCTTTTGAAAGACCCTGTTAAAATAAGGATGAAAAGATAAGCTATAGAGGAGAAAATATGTGCAAACCACATATCTGGCAAAGTACTGGTATCTAGAATAGATAAAAAAACTCGCACAAAACTCAACAGTAAAAAAACAACAGTTTTGGCCGGGCGCGGTGGCTCACTCCTCTAATCCCAGCATTTTGGGAGCCTGAGGTGGGGAGATGGCCTGAGGTTTGGGAGTTCGAGACCAGCCTGGCCAGCATGGTGAAATCCCGTCTCTAATAAAAATACAAAAATTAGCCGGGCATGGTGGCAGACGCCTGTAATCCCAGCTACTGGGGAAGCCGAGGCAGGAGAATCTCTTGAACCCGGGAGACGGAAGTTGCAATGAGCCCAGATCCAGCCACTGCACTCCTGCCTGGGCAACAGAGCGAGAGACTGTCTCAAAAACAAAAACAAAAACAAAACAGTCCTAATACAGCATGAGCGAAAGATTTGAAAAACAGTCTGTGCTCACTTCTGCACACATACACTAAAAAATCGGAACGATAGAGAGGTTAGCATGGGCCCTGCACATAGATGACACGCAAATTCATGAAGTGTTGCATATTTTTAACAAATTAAACAAAATGTAAAAAGGAAAACAAACATTTCGCTGAGGAGGATATACAGATGGCACACAAGCACACAAAAAGATGTTTAACACTATTAGCCATTTGAGAAATGCAAATAAAAACCATAATGAAATATTGCTATACACCTATTAGAATGGCTAAAATAACAGTGACAACAAATTCTGACAAGGAAGCAGAGCAACTGCATCTGTCGTCCTCTGCTGGTGGAAATGTAAAATGAAGTGTAGCCACCTGGAAAGCAGTAACAGTCTTGTCTCGTCCTCTTCTCTTCTCTTCTCTTCTCTTCTCTTCTCTTCTCTCTCTCTCTCTCTCTCCTCTCTCTCTCTCTCTCTCTCTCTCTCTCTCTCTCTCTCTTCTCTTCTCTCTCTCTCTCTCTCTCTCTCTTCTCTTTTTTTCTTTTTTTTTATATGGAGTTTTGCTGTGTTGCCCAGGCTGGAGTGCAGTTTCATGGTCTTCGCTCACTGCAACCTCCACCTCCCAGGCTCAGTGATTCTTCTGTCTCAGCCTCCGGAGTAGCTGGGATTACAGGAACCTGCCACCATGCCTGGCTAATTTTTGTATTTTTAGTAGAGACAGGGTTTCACCATATTGGCCAGGCTGGTCTCAAACTCCCGACCTCAGATAATCCACCCGCCTTGGCCTCCCAAACTGCTGGGATTACAGATGTGAGCCACTGCACCTGGCCACAGTAATAGTTTCTTAAAAAGCTAAACAGGTAACCACCACCATACCATGTGATCCAGCAATTTCACTCGGGCATTTAGATGAGAGAAATGGAGACTTATGTTCTCACAAAGACTCTGATATGAATGCTCGTAGCAGCTTTATTTGTAATAGGCAGAAACTGAAAACAATCCAGATGTCTTCCAATGGATGAATGGTTAAACTGTGACATATTCATACTGTGGAATACTACTCAGTAATAAAAAGAAAGGGTCTATTTATTATTACATATCACAACTTGCATGAATCTCCAGAATTATGCTGAATTTTAAGTCCATGCTAAAAAGTTACCTCCTGGCCGGGCGCGGTACCTCATGCCTGTAATCCCAGCACTTTGGGAGGCCTAGGCAGGTTGATCACTTGAGGTCAAGAGTTCGAGACCAGCCTGGCCAACATGGGGAAATCCTATTTCTACTAAAAATACAAAAATTAGCCGGTCATGGTGGCACATGACTGTAATCCCAGCTACTCTGGAGGCTGAGGCAAGAGAATTGCTTGAACCCAGGAGGTGGAGGTTGCAGTGAGCCAAGATCATGCCACTGCACTCCAGCCTGGGTGATAGAGTGAGACTCCGTCTCTAAATAAATAAATAAATAGTTACCTCCTGCATGATATAACATTTTTGAAAAGACAAAATTATAGAAATAGAAAACAGTAGTGGTTGTTAGGGGTTAAGGAGAGATTGGGGGCAGGAGAGAGATGAACTGTGGCTATTAAAGGGCAACATGGGCCAGGCCCGGTGGCTCACGCCTGTAATCCCAACACTTTGGGAGGCTGAGGCAGGTGGATCACCTGAGGTCAGGAGTTTGAGGCCAGCCTGACCAACATGTTGAAACCTGGTCTCTACTAAAAATATAAAAATTAGCTGGGCATGGTGCTGTGCACCTGTAGTCCCAAACACTCGGGAGGCTGAGGCAGGAGAGTCACTTGAACCCAGGAGGGGGAGTTTGCAGGGAGCCGAGATCACACCACTGCACTCCAGCCTGCGTGACAGAGCAAGACTCCATCTCAATAATAATAATAATAATAATAAATAAAAGTTAATACATAAAAATTTAAAAATAAAAAATTATCTGAGTGTAGTAGTGCACACCTGTAGTCCCAGCCTCTTGAGAAACTGAGGTGGGAGGATTGCTTGAACCCAGGAGTCCGAGTGAGCAGTGAGCTGGGATCGTGCCACTGCACTCCAGCCTGGGTGACAGAATGAGACTGTCTCCAAAAAAAATAAAGAGAGAGAATGATTGTTAAATGTAAAATGGTCTCCTAGAGTGAATCCTGGTACAATAGAATTGCCAGAGGCGTTCTAAATAGACTCCATCTTGTGCGAGGGCTAGGAAAATGAGGCTGGAACTTGCTGGGCTGCTTTACCAGAACGGTATTCCTAGCCTCTAGGTGTTTACTAAAGGAATAAATTGATAATGTTTACTAAACAGCCCCAGATGTGGTAGTATCCTAATATCCCAATATCTTGAGAACAAAGGCATTCCTAATTTTCCTTTAAAGATAATAAGATCATTCTTACAAAATAAAGTAATTAAGAAAATTAATCCTTTATCACAAACCCTTGAGCACAGCACATCTTCCCATGATCTTTTTTTATTCTACATATACAAGTATTGTACCTAGGGTGGACGCGTTTCTCCTCTTACTTTTGGGAACGTCATACTCTGTCTATGGAATAGCTGTACTTTCACTACTTTACTTTCTTAATGCAGTTGCTTCTACTTTGCACGGTGAGCTCATCCTGAATTCTTTCTTTTGTGAGATCCAAGAACCCTCTCTTGGGGTCTGGATCGGGAACCCCTTCCTGTAACAAAATGACATTAGTGAAAAACAACAGTAACAATGAAGTCACTAGATCTCTGTGTACCAATATACAAAGATGTTTACATATTGTAAATGCTCAAAGATCATTATATTTTGCAAGATCCTGTTTGTGTGAAAAAATGGAGGAGTAGGCCAGGTGCAGTGGCTCACGCCTGTAATCCCAGCACTTTGGGAGGCTGGGATTATTATATATATATATAATAATTTTTATATATATATAAATTATTTTTTTTAAGACAAAGTCAGCCTCTGTTGCCGGGCTGAAGTACAGTGGTTCAATCATAGCTCACTGCTACCTCAAACTCCTGGGCTCAAACCATCCTTCCACCGCAGCTTCCCAAGTAGCTGGGACTACAGGCAGGTGCCACCATGCCTGGTGATTTTTTCATTTTTATTTTGTGGAGATAAGGCCTTGCCCTGTCACCCAGGCTGGTCTTGAACTCTTTTTTTTTTTTTTTTTTTTTTTTTTTTTGAGACGGAGTCTCACGCTGTTGCCCAGGCTGGAGTGCAGTGGCGCGATCTCGGCTCACTGCAAGCTCCGCCTCCTGGGTTCACGCCATTCTCCTGCCTCAGCCTCCTGAGTAGCTGGGACTACAGGCGCCCGCCACCGCGCCCGGCTAATTTTTTGTATTTTTAGTAGAGACGGGGTTTCACTGTGGTCTCGATCTCCTGACCTTGGTATCCGCCTGCCTCGGCCTCCCAAAGTGCTGGGATTACAGGCTTGAGCCACCGCGCCCGGCCTGGTCTTGAACTCTTGGCCTCAAGTAATCCTCTCACCTCCGCCTCCCAAACTGCTGGGATTACAGGCATAAGCCACCGGACCCAGTGACATTTATAATTTTTAAAACTGTAATTACAATGCTGTCATCATTTAGGTCCAAGCAAATCTAATTGTGTCTTTCTTAGAACAGAAGATATATTACGGCATGATTATTTTTTATTATAGGAGTATTTCCTTTATCAATGACTAATAATAGGTTTATTTAAAAATGCCTTATATTGTGATTTAATTTGTAAAAGTGTGCCACTTTGTCCACCTTTTTTTGTTTGTCTCTTAAAATTTACTTATTGGCTGGGTGCGGTGGCTCACGCCTGTAATCCCAGCACTTTGGGAGGCTGAGGCGGGTGGATCACAGGTGAAGAGATCGAGACCATCCTGGCCAACATGGTGAAACCCTGTCTCTACTAAAAATACAAAAAATTAGCTGGGTGTGGTGGCACGTGCCTGTAGTCCCAGCTACTCAGGAGGCTGAGGCAGGAGAATCACTTGAACCCAGGAGGCAGAGGTTGCAGTGAGCCGAGATGGCGCCACTGCGCCCCAGCCTGGGTGACAGAGACTCCATTAAAAAAAAAAAAAAAAAATTACTTATCTTGCCTGGGTGCAGTGGCTCACATTTGTAGTCCAAACTACTCAGGAGGCTGAGGTGAGTGGATAACTTGAGCTCAGGAGGCAGAGGCTGCAGTGAGCCGAGATCTGGGTGGATAACTTGAACCCAGGAGGTGGAGGCTGCAGTGAGCCGAGATCACGCCACTGCACTCCAGCTTGGGTGACAGAGCGAGACCATGTCCCCAAAAAGAAAAAGAAAATTTACATTATCCTTTTAAGATCAGCTCAAAAACCTCCTCCTCCTCCACTGTGAATAACCCTAGAAACAGTGATTTCTTTCCTTTGGACTCCGACAGCCATTCTTTCTGCTGCTTTTATGATATTCATCATGTTCTAGCTTATTTAGTAATGTGTTTTGTCTCTTCTAAATTGTATCCACCTTGAGAGGGTAGATTATGTTTTATTAATCTTTGTGTCTCTCACAATATAAAGCCCAGTGCCTTGGTGCTTGTATTAGTTTTCTGTTGCTGCTGTAACTAAAACTGCTAACTTAGTGACTTAAAAACAACACAAATTTAGTATCTTTTTTTTTTTTTTTTTTTTTGAGATGGAGTTTCACTCTGTCACCTAGGCTGGAGTGCAGTGGCATGATCTCGGCTCACTGCAACCTCTGCCTCCCGGGTTCAAGCGATTCTTCTGCCTCAGCCTCCCAAATAGCTGAGATTACAGGCGCCCGACACCACGGCCGGCTAATTTTTGTTTTTTTAGTAGAGACGGGGTTTCACCATGTTGGTGTCGAACTCCTGACCTCAGGTGATCCACCCGCCTTGGCCTCCCAAAGGGCTGGGATTACAGGTGTGAGCCACTGCACCCGGCCGCAAATTTAGTATCTTACAGCTCTGGATATTAAAAATCTGAAATGGTCTCCTTGAAGTCTGAATATTTAGTTAAAAAAACCCAAAGATCTGAAATGGGTCTCACAGCTGAAATCAAGCAGCAGGCAGAGATGTGTTCCTTCTGGAGACTCTGGGGCAGGCCTTTTTCATTATCTAGAGACTGCCTGCATTTCTTGGCTCGTAGCCACATCACTCTGACCTCTGCTTTCATCATTGTTACACCTTTGACTCTGACCCTCCTGCCTCCTTCTTTTTTTTTTTTTTTTTTTTTTTTGAGACGGAGTCTTGCTTTGTCGCCCAGGTTGGAGTACGGTGATGCGATCTCAGCTCACTGCAAGCTACGCTTCCTGGTTCATGCCATTCTCCTGACTCAGCCTCCTAAGTAACCAGGACTAGCAGGCACCCGCCACCACGCCCGGCTAATTTTTTGTATTTTTAGTAGAGACAGGGTTTCTCTGTGTTAGCCAGGCTGGCCTCAATCTCCTGACCTCACGATCCGCCTGCCTTGGCCTCCCAATGTCCTGCCTCCCTCTTATAAGGACTTTGTGATTCCACTGGGCCCACTTGAATAATCCAGGATAATCTTTCCATCTCAAGATCGGTTTTTTTTTTTTTTTTTTGAGACAGAGTCTCACTCTGTTACACAGGCTGGAGTGCACTGGCACCATCTCGGCTCACTGCAACCTCTGCTTTCTGGGCTTGAGTGATCCTCCTGCCTCAGCCCCGCAAGTAGCAGGGAGGCACAAGCCACCATGCCTGGCTAATTTTTGTACTTTTAGTAGAGATGGGGTTTTACCATGTTGGCCAGGCTGGTCTCGAACTCCTGACCTCAAGCAATCCACCTATCTCAGACTCCCAAAGTGCTGGGATTACAGGTGTGAGCCACCGCGCCCAGCCTGTGTGTGGTTTTTTTTTTTTTTTTTTGAGACAGGGTCTTGCTCTGTCACCCAGGCTGGAGTTCAGTGGTACCATCTTCACTCACTGCTACCTCTGCCTCCTACTATATTAAGGAACCAGGCTCAGGGTGACAGAATAGTTCGTCCTATTTACTCCCACATGAGTTGTTTTGTTTGTTACTTCTGCTGATACTATCTGTAGACTTTGTATGGTGTTTGCCCAAATTCAAAGCTGAGCCTATGTCATGGGTTGGTAAGGGTGCCCCTTAAATGTAGTCCCTGCATCTAAGGCTGAGGTGCAGCCAACTCAGAAGCAAAGCAGCAGTTTACAGACCTTATTTTTGTTGGTATAAATCCAGTCATTCTTCAGTTATTCAGGCTTCATAATTTTTGCTATACCTGAATACTCTTTGACATATTTACCTAATTTTTCTTTTTTTTTTCCTTTTTTTTTTTTTTTTTTTTTTAAGAGATGCGGTCTTACCCAGGCTGGTCTCAAACTCCTGGCCTCAAGCAGTCCTCCTACCTCAGCCTCCCAAAGTGCTGGGATGGCTAATTTTTCTTAACAAATTATTGTAACTATAAGTTACAATTTGCATTTACTTAGCTTCAGTGAAATCACAGGTTTAATTTGTTATCTTTTTTCAATGCTGATTAAAATAATCAGATAAGTATCAAAATGAATACTCTATCTGAAATCTTCTGACTGTTTGGGATATGCTGGTACTGACAAATTGTAGCCTACTGGAATCTGTAGTCATTAGCCAAATCATGGCAGAGCCAAAGGTAAATTTTTTTTTTTTTTTTGAGACAGAGCCTCGCTCTGTCTCCCAGGCTAGAGTGCAATGGCGCGATCCTAGCTCACTGCAACCTCCACCTCCCAGGTTTAAGCAATTCTCCTGCCTCAGCCTCCCTAGTAGCTGAGATTACAGGCACCCACCACCATGCCTGGCTAATTTTTTGTATTTTTAGTAGAGACGGGGTTTCTCCATGTTAGCCAGGCTGGTCTCAAACTCCCGACCTCAGGTGATCTGCCTGCCTCGGCCTCCCAAAGTGCTGGGATTATAGGCATGAGCCACCTCACCCAGCTAGATATTGTTTTCTAAATAGTGGGACTGCTGAAGTCTGTAACTAGCCACATAAGTATTTTCAGTTGTTGCTGGTGAAGATTATTTTTGATTATGCTACTAGGATTTGGGGGAAAAAATATCTCCTAGAACCACCACTATGCCACTTTCCTGTCTGTCCCCATTGAAACACTTGAAGTGATGTATAAGTCGCTGGTAGTTTCTGATACTATCTCCTAGAAGATCTTTGAGTCTTCCCTAAAGAGAGAAAAGAGTCAGGGGTAGTGCCCTTTCATTTTTATTTTCCTTTAAAATTTTGGGCTTAGCCTTGATCTAAACGAAAGAAACTGTAAGTTAAAATATCACTTAATATGTGTTGTAAGAAAGCTATTATGTCAAGTACTTCAAATTTTCAAAGTATTCACCATTACTTTGTTATCCTCCACTGCACTCCAGCCTGGGTGACAGAGTGAGACCCTGTCTCAAAAAATAAATAAACAAAACAATACATAAATAAAATAAAATAAATAAAAAGAAGGGGTGAGGAATATGTACAGTCTGGTGAGATCAGGATTAAAGGAAACAGATTGGTGAAGAAAAACTTCATTATAATTTATCAGGCTTGGGATTTTTTTTCTTTCAACATTTTATTTTTTAGTTTCCGAAATACAAATCAAAATACATTTTTGTTACATATCATTTTAACAAGCTTAACATTCTTTTCAATACAAGATTACTCGATATAGGTATTTTAAAACTTCCTTTTTAAAAAAGTCATACATTTTATTTTAGAGTAAATAGCTCATCAAAAAAATACGTGGGTACATGGGCTATTATTGTTTATTATTTTAGAGCACTCCCTCCAACTTAAAATTTGGTCCACTAAAATGTGTAAATGTTCATCTGGGCACAGTGGCTCACGCCTGTAATCCCAGCACTTTGGGAAACCAAGGCAGGTGGATCACCTGAAGTCAGGAGTTCAAGACCAGCCTGGCCAACACGGTGAAACCCCGTCTCTACTAAAAATACAAAAAAAGATTAGCCATGCATGGTGGCACATGCTTGTAGTCCCAGCTACCTGGGAGGCTGAGGCAGGAGAATCACTTGAACCCGGGAGGCAGAGGTTTCAGTGAGCTGAGATCACGCCATTGCACTCCAGCCTCGGTGACAAGAGTGAAACTCCATCTCAAAAAAAAGAAATGTTCCTCCTATCACAGAAATAAATTAAATCTCATGGCTGAACAAAACAGAAATGTGGCCGGACACAGTGGCTCACATCTGTAATCCCAGCACTTTGGGAGGCAGAGGCTGGCAGATCATGAGGTCAGGAGTTCAAGACCAGCCTGACCAACGTGGTGAAAAACCATCTCTACTAAAAATACAAAAACTAGCCAGGCGTGGTGGCACGCGCCTATAATTCCAGCTACTTAGCAGGCTAAGGCAAGAGAATTGTTTGAACCCGGGAGGAAGGGTTGCAGTGAGCCGAGATCACGCCACTGCACTCCTGCCTGGGTGACAGAGCGAGACTCCGTCTCAAAAAACAAAACAATAGCCGGGCGCGGTGGCTCACGCCTGTAATCCCAGCACTTTGGGAGGCCGAGGCAGGCGGATCACCTGAGGTCAGGAGTTCGAGACCAGCCTGACCAATATGATGAAACCCCGTCTCTACTTAAAATACAAAAATTAGCTGGGCGTGGTGTCATGTGCCTGTAATCCCAGCTACTTAGGAGGTTGAGACAGGAGAATTGCTTGAACCCAGGAGGCAGAGGTTGCAATGAGCTGAGATCGCACCATTGCACTCTAGCCTGGGCAACAAAAGTGAAACTCCATCTCAAAAAAAAAACAAAAACAAAAAACCCAAAAAAACAAAAACAAAAACAAAAGAACAAAACCAGAAATGTTGGCGTAGGCCTGAGTAAGAGTGAACAACAAGTTACGGTGTTTTAACTGTATGGAGGCACATTACAGAATCCACATAGAAACATCTGGCAGAACCGCTGGCTTATTTCTATTGGAGCTGTTTCAAAAAGGGATATAAGGTACATGGGAGGGTGCTGAAAACCCACAACAGCCACAGAATTAGTTACTCAAAATTAACCAGAATTCAATACACAAGAATATATGACAGCAGTAGAGCAATCTCAACAGTTACTCGATGCCTGGAAAGCAGGCTGTAAGCTTAGAACAAGTAACTCAGCAGGTCAATGTGTTTATACGACTTTGAAGGTGAGAAAACTTTATCGTTCATAGATGATGTCTTGTGCACAAGTACATTAGTTTCCAGGACACTGGGAACAACAACAACACAACATACAAAGTAAGAATAGGGCCGGGCACGGTGGCTCATGCCTGTAATCCCAGCACTTTGGGAGGCCGAGGCAGCCAGATCACTTGAGGTCAGGAGTTCGAGACCAGCCTGGCCAAGATGGTGCAAGCCCGTCTCTACTAAAAATACAAAAAATTAGCCGGGCGTGGTGGCACATGCCTGTAGTCCCAGCTACTCAGGAGGCTGAGGCAGGAGAATTGCTTGAACCCGGGAGGCGGAGGTTGCAGTGAGCCGAGATTGTGCCACTGCACTCCAGTCTGGGTGACAGAGCAAGACACTGTCTCAAAAAAAAAAAAAAAAAAAAAGTTAAGAATAAATCCAAGCTGTTTAACCTTCCACCATTCTCTTGAGTATTAAACCCAGGCCACCGTTGGCCGCTCGCAGGGGTGTCTTTTCTTCTTCTCAGTGTAAATACTCGCTCCTTGGGACACCAGTAGTTTTGCTTCTTCCACTCTCTCCTCATCACAGGCTAAGTGTAGAGGAGTGTTACCCTCAGTGTCTGGATGTTCGTGGATGTTCTGTAGTACAGAAGGATGGGAATCATCTTCAAGTTACCTTTGGCTGCTGCCTGGTGCATTGCTGTAGCCTCACAACGGTCCTCAGCAGCTGGATCAGCCCCGCCTTCTAGTAACACGACAGCAATCTCATGCCTGTGTTTGGAAGCTGTATAATGTAGGGGAGTACAGCCATTTTGACTGACAGCATTTACTTGAGCACATTTTCCCAGAAGGGCTTTTACAATCTCATCCTGCCCAGCGGAAGCCGCAGTATGAAGAGGAGACCAACCTGCATCGCCTTTATCATTCACTGGCACTCCAAGTTGCAACAAAAATTCAACAATTTCTGCCTGTCTGGCTGAGCATGCCCAGTGCAATGCAGTTCTGCTGTTCTGTTCAGTTCTACTAGCCAGGAATTAATAGCCCAGAATACTCTCCTTCAACTCTTCCAGCTTCCTCTGTAGGCCAGGTTGCAGACCATTAGGTTAGACACACACCCATCCATTTTGCTTTCCCAGGAACTTGTGATACTAGTGTGTGTGTGTGTGTGTATGTGTGTGTTTTATTTACTTATTTATTTATTTTTAGAGATGAGGTCTCACTATGTTACCCAGGCTGTTCTAGAACTCCCGAGCTCGAGTGATCCTCCCACCTCAGCCTCCCAAAGTGCTATAAGATTACAGTTGTGAGCCACAGCACCTGGCCAATATATGCGTTTTCATCCGTGGTTCGTGACTTATAACTCCCATAGCCCATGTCACAGTAAACAGACTCTCTCTCTTTGACCTTCTCTTGCCTTCTTTCACTTGCCTGACACAGGACTCTAATTGTGAGTCATAAAACTCTCCATTCCAGAGGAAGTTCTGCCTCATAACCTGGAGGTAAGAATGCTGCACTGAAGAGCCAAGAAGAATCTGAACAGACAGGCCTTGCTGGGTTTAGATCATTCCCTTTTTGTCCAATCACATTTCAACATGGTTGTCCATGCTTCGGTCATGCCTATCCAAGAAGTCTCCATGAAAGGCTCAAGAGGACAGGGTTTAGGGAGTTCTGGAGACCTGAACACATGGAGGCTGACAGGAAGGTGAATAAGAACTCGTTGAACAGCCAGGCGCGGTGGCTCGTGCCCTTAATCCCAACACTTTCGGAGGCCGAGGCGGGTGTATCACCTGAGGTGGGGGTTCGAGACCAGCATGGAGAAACCCCGTCTCTACTAAAAATACAAAATTAGCTGGGCGTGGTGGCGGGTGCCTGTAATCCCATCTACTCAGGAGGCTGAGACAGGAGAATCGCCTGAACCTGGGAGGCAGAGGTTGCAGTGAGCTGAAATCACGCCATTGCACTCCAGTCTGGGCAACAAGAGCGAAACTCCATCTCAAAAAAAATAAAAAGAACTATTTCAACCAACTCTTCAGGCACAGAAGTTCCTGTGCTCAGGACCCTTCCAGACCTCTCAGTATGTAGGTATGTATCAATATCTCTTCATCTGTTTATTCATATTTTTTAAAAATCCTTATAATAAACCAGTAAACTTAAATGTTTCCTTGAGTTGTATGAGCCACTTTAGCAAATTAATCAAACCCAAAGAGGAGTTTGTGGGAACCCCAACCTGAAGCCTGTTGGTCAGAAGTTCCTGAGGCATGGACTTGTGAATGGTGAGAAGGGGTGGCGCAGACTTGCAGGACTGAGCCCTCAACCTGTGGTTTCTGAGGCTATCCAGGAAGATAACGTCAGAATTGAATTAAACTGGAAGACACTCAGCTGGTGTCCTCTGCTTGGTGTGTGGGGGGACATCTCCACATGTCTGGTGAGAGAAGTCTTCTGTGTTGATTGTTGTAGTGAGACATTAGAGAAAAAAAGTTTTGTTTGTTTGTTTGTTTTCTAACACAAGGCTCTGTCTCTCATTATATATAATAAGAAATACTGAAACTTTTCCTGAGCTGTTCCCTCTGCCCCCTGGGCTCAAGTGATCCTCTCACGTCAGCCTCCCAAGTAGTTGGGATTACAGGCACATGCCACCATGTCCAGTCTTTTTTTTTTTTTTCTTTTTTCTTTTTTGAAGACAGGGTCTCACTCTGTGGCCCAGGTTGGAGTGCAGTGGCATGATCGTGGCTCACTGTAGCCTCAACCTCCTGGGCTCAAGCCATCCTCCTGCCTCAGCACCCCTGCCCCCCAGTAGCTGGGACTACAGGCACGTACTACCACACCCAGCTAATTTTGGTATTTTGTGTAGAGACAGGGTTTTTGCCACATTGTCCAGGCTGGTCTCAAACTCCTGGTCTTAAGCTGCCTGGCCCAGGGTGCTTCTAATATGAACACAGCTCAAAACTTGGTTTTCGGATAAGGCTGGTGCTGTGATAAACTCAGTTGGCAAACTCCCTGCAGAAAGCAAAGGAGATGCTCCCTGTCTGAACTCCCTCATTCCAGAATAAGTAAAAGGCAAAAGATCCTTTGGAGTTCTTCAACAGGAACTTCATGATTTTCCTGCCTTCAACTGTTGAATCTATTAGATTCACTGAAGTAGATATTGAAAGGCAAATCTATCGAAAGTGAACTAAGTATGGCCTGGCACAGTGGCTCACGCCTGTAATCCCAGCACTTTGGGAGGCTGAGGCGGGCGGATCACCTGAGGTCAGGAGTTCAAGACCAGCCTGACCACATGGAGAAACACTGTCTCTACCAAAAATACAAAAAATTAGCCAGGCATGGTGACACATGCCTGTAATCCCAGCTACTCAGGAGACTGAGGCAGGAGAATCACTTGAATCCGGGAGGCGGAGGTTGCGGTGAGCTGAGATCGCGCCATCGTACTCCATCCTGGGCAACAAGAGCGGAACCCCATCTCAAAAAATAAAAAAATAAAGTGAACTGAGTAGGCCAGGCACGGTGGCTCACGCCTGTAATCCCAGCACTCTAGGAGTCCAAAGTGGGTGGATCACTGGAGGCCGGAGTTCGAGACCAGCCTGGCCAACATAGCAAAACCCTGGCTCCACTGAAAATACAAAAAAGTTAGCCAGGTGTGGTGGCAGGCGCCTGTAATCCTAGTTACTCTGGAGGCTGAGGTGCAAACACTGCTTGAATCCAGGAATTGAAGGTTTCAGTGAACCGAGATCGCAGCATTGCACTCCAGCTTGGGCAACAGAGTGAAACCCTGTTTCAAAAAAAAAAGAAAGAGAACCTAGTGATGTTCCAGGTTTCAAAAGCAGAGTCAGGGCATGTATTTCTGTAAGTATATGGGAATTTAGATTAATCAGATCTAAGTCAGTCTGATAAAATAGAGGTACTCAATCTCTATCTGATGTCTCAGCTGTGTTTGTAGACAGTGAGGAATCATTAGGAATGGATGTTCAACAGGGTACACCTGAGGCATAATTACTAACTATGCCTTCGGGGCACCTATTTTCCAACTTTGGCCGCTTTCTTTGCAGTCCGCTTGGTTCTTATAAGTAAAAGGCCTGGAAAGGGTTGGATTGTATGGATATTAAAGGATTTATCTCAAGATAGTTGCTTAAGTGCTGTGCTTGAGTGAACCGAAATGTGAGTTCCCCAGGGCAATCCTGTAGGCTAATTAGTGAGAACTGAGGTTTCAGGGCTTCCCAGGGAACTCTGAATAGTGTGTGGATCTAGGTGGATTTCGAGGCTCCCAGGGGCTCCCATGGCCCTACCTTCGCTCCTTCTTGCCCTTCCTCTTCAAACGGAATTTCGTCTCTATGGATTACAGTCTTGAATTTTGGTTAAAATCGGAATATTGCTATTTAACTTCTACTCTCTCCTGAAAGCTCACTAAAGTACAGTAAAAAGTGTTATTAAAAAGGACTTAAAGGCCGGGCATGGTGGCTCACATCTGTAATCCCAGCACTTTGGGAGGCTGATGCAGGTGGATGCCTTGAGCCCAGGAGTTTGAAACTAGCCTAGGCAACATGACGAAACCCCACCTCTACAAAAAAAACAAAAACAAAAACAAAAAAAACAAAAAATGAGCTGGGTGTGGTATTACAGGTGGGAAGATCACCTGAGTCCGGGGAGGTGGAGGCTGCTGTCAGTCAAGATCATGCCACTGCATTCCTGCCTGGGTGACAGAGAAAAACCCTGTCTCAAAAAAAAAAATTGGAAAAGAGACAACAGCCCACAAAGCTGCTTAAATTGGAAAGCAAATGGGAAAACGATGACGAAATTAGCAGATGGGAGAAAGCTTAGTCCTAAAAGGGAAGTGAGGAAAGCTGATAAGCAACTTCATCTAAGCTGCGGAAAGACCCAAAAACCAGGAACTGGTGGCACCAGGCGCCTTTGGACATGGGGACGTGAGAGTAAAACACAGACGCGGGTTGAAAATCTGTTGAAAATGCAGTGGAACTTCAGGAATTTCTCCCCCTGCCCCAGGTAATTAGGCAACTTTCCCTCCTCCACTCTGGCTAGAGGTTTATTCTCCAAAAATAGTGAATAAAAAGACCTCTGGATTGAGGGCCCTCGTGAAGGTACACCTGACATTTGGTGATCATGTAGAGAACTGTTTTTTTTTTTTCTGTGTCATATTGTTAGACTTGGGGAGGGCCATGTGTGCACTCAAAAGCCTACCTAGTATCCCACGAAGAGGTTTTTGCTATGCCATAGTGATTTACTTCTCCCTTCTGTTTGCTGCTATTGTTGACACCAAACTGAGAATTTTGTTTGGGTCATATTAAGTCTGACACTCAAACAGGGATGTTGAGTGGGCAGTTATATAAAGTTGTATATGTAAGCCTGAAACAGGGACTGGGAGTGAGAAATCAGGTTGGAAGATCTCAGTGTGGGAGTCATTGACATATATATGGCATTGAAAATCACTGGACTGGATGGGATCAAATAGAGAATGAGCATAGAATTAGGAGACTGGATAGAGGACTGAGTCCAGAAATATTCAACATTTATTTTTACTTATTTAATTTTTTTGAGATGCAGTTTCACTCTTGTTGCCCAGGCTGGAGTGCGATGGCAAGGTCTTGGCTCACTGCATCCTCCGCCTCCGGGGTTCAAGTGATTCTCTTGCCTCAGCCTCTCGAGTAGCTGGGATTACAGGTGCCTGCGACCGTGCCCGGCTAATTTTTGTATTTTTAGTAGAGACAGGGTTTCACCTTGTTGGCCAGACTGGTCTCGAACTCCTGACCTCAGGTGATCCGCCCATCTCGGCCTCCCAAAGTGCAGGGATTACAGGCGTGAGCCAACGCGCCCGGCCATATTCAACATTTAAAGGTCAGCAAAGGAGTATGAGTCCACAGAGAAGACTGAGGAGAGGTAGGAAAAAGAAGAGAGTGTGACAAACCAAGAGAATATGGAGTTTCAAGGAGGGATTTCTCAAAGGTTTAAATGCTGATGAAATATTAATATGACTACTAAGAAATGACCACTGGATTTGCAAGATGGATGCTATTGGTAATGTTGACTAAACATAAAATTCAGTGGTAGGGATGAAAGCTTGATTAGTGCCGGTTAAAGAGAAAATGTGGAATTAAGGCTATGTGTAGTGAATTAACATGACCTGATAACTTTCACAAATACTAGATAAATTATGACACAATTTTTCTTTTTCAGAGGCAGGGTCTTGGCCTGTTGCCCAGGTTGGAGTGCAGTGGTGCAATCGTAGCTCACCACAGCCTCAAACTCCTGGGCTCAAGCTATAGTCTCACCTTAGTCTCCTTAGTAGCTGGGACTACAGACGTGTGCCACCACACCTGGCTAATTTTTTAAGAAATGGGGATCTTGCTATATTGCCTAGACTGGTCTTGAATTCCTAATCTCAACCAATCCTCCTGTCTCAGCCTCCTGAGTCACTGGTATTACAGATGTGAGCCACTGAACCTGGTGAACACAAATTATTTTAAATTCATAGCTGAGCGTGCAAGGCAAAAGGACTATTGGCAGATATATCAAATGAGGAGGAAAGTGAAGACCAACAAGGATATAAGCTGACTCTGACTACTGTAAGCCAAAAGGTATCTGAGACAGGTCTCATTCAATTTAGAAACTTTATTTTGTCAAGGTTAAGGATGCACCTGTGACACAGCCTCAGGACATCCTGACAACAGGTGCCCCAAGGTGGTTTGGGCACAGTTTGGCTTTATACACTTTAGGGAGGCATGAGACATGTCAGATGTACATTGTAAGATGTACATTGTAAGATGTACATTGGTTCAGTCCAGAAAGGCGGGACAACTCGAAGCAAGGAGGAGGTTTTCAGGTCATAGGTAGATAAGAGACAAATGTTTTCTTTTGAGTTTCTGATTAGCCTTTCACTGAAGGCACAATTTACCAGAATAGTCACTTATGTCTTAGTCTGGCTTGGTGAAACAGCAGGGCAAAGGAAGCAATCAGATATGCATTTGTCTCATGTGAGCAGAGCGATGACTTTGAGTTCAGCCTGTACTTTGTCCGCAGGGAATTTCCTGGTGGGCAGATTGCGAGGGAGGTGTGTAGCTTTTTAAACTCTTTGTAGCTATCTTATTTAGGAATGGAACGGGAGGCAGGTTTGCCCTACGCAGTTCCCAGCTTGACTTTGATTTTGGGGAGATTTATTTTCCTTCCAAACGACCTAAGGGTTGAATTGGCTTTAGTAATCTAGGGGCTTCGTTAAAAAAAAAAAAAAAATATATATATATATATATATATATATATGTGTGTGTGTGTGTGTGTGTGTGTACATATGCATACATATATGAGACAGAGTCTCACTTTGTCGCCCCAGCTGAAGTGCAGTGGCACAATCTCAGCTCCCTGCAACCTTTGCCTCCCAGGTTCAAGCAATTCTCCTGCCTCAGCCTCCCGAGTAGCTGGGATTACAGGCATGCGCCATCACACCCGGCTAATTTTTGTATTTTTAGTAGAGACGGGGTTTCGCCATGGTGGCCAGGCTGGTCTCAAACTCCGGATCTCAAGTGGTTCACCCTCCTCGGCCTCCCGAAGTGCTGGGATTACAGGCATGAGCCACTGTGCCCGGCCTAAAAAATACTTTTTATTTAGGAATAACTGTAAGTTTGCAGAAAAGCTACAGGTAGTACACAGAGTTTCTCCATATTCGTCTCACCTGTGTTCCCTCACTGTTAACATCTCAGAGTTTAGTTTTTCATAGGCGTTTAGAGTTTGAATTTTTTTTACCTATGTGGTACCCCAAACTCTAATATGAGAACTTATAGAAATGTGTACAAGCCCAGTGACGTTCCAAGACTCTCGGCAGAAGTCAACAGAGAACAGACGTGCCAGGACTCTTTCTCACGATGAATTCTCTCAGGAAAAAGCAAGCCCTGCTACCGATGAACTTGTGCTCCAGACATACATGGAAACTGCTCACCATGCCTGTGAGTCAGTCCCAACAAAAAACAGCCAGGTGCATGGTCGTGAATTTCGGATTATGGAAAGATTATCTAAAAGAGAACATGCAATGAGCACATTTAAAATGACTAAAATACGCTGGGCACAGTGGCTCATGCCTGTAATCCCAGCACTTTGGGAGGCTGAGGCAGGAGGATTTCCTGAACTCAGGAGTTAGAGACCAGCCTGAGCAATACGGCAAAAACCCATCTCTGTTAAAAAAATAATAATAAAAATAAAAAATAATAAAAAAAGACTAAGACATAGAAGAATTGAATCCCTAAGATAGTAATTATATACTACACAAAAAAGAAAACGTGGGCCAGGTGCGGTGGCTCACACCTGTAATCCTAGCACTTTGGAAGGCCAAGGTGGGCAGATCACCTGAGGTTGGGAGTTTGAGACCAGCCTGACCAACATGGAGACACCCCATCTCTACTAAAAATACAAAATTAGCCGGTCGTGGTGGCGCATGCCTGTAATCCCAGCTACTCAGGAGGCTGAGGCAGGAGAATCGCTTGAACCCGGGAGGCAAAGGTTGCAGTGAGCTGAAATTGTGCCATTGCACTCCAACCTGGGCAACAAGAGTGACACTCTGTCTAAAAAAAAAAAAAATTGAGCCCAAGCATGATGACTCAAGCCTGTAATCCCCACACTTTGGGATACCCAGGTGACCAGATTACTTAAGGCCAAGAGTTTGAGACTAGCCTGGGCAACATAGCAGAGACCTCGTCTCTACTAAAATACAAAAATTAGCCAGGCATGGTGGCACATGTCTGTAGCCCCAACTACTCAGGAGGCTAAGATGGGAGGATCGCTTGAGCCCAGGAGAGGTCACGGCTCCAGAATGAGACCCTGTCTCAAGAGAAGAAGAAAGAAAAAAAATGGAAGCGAGAGTCTTCCCCTTTCTCTCTCCTTTCTCCTCCACTTCCTTCTTTTTAACCAACATAAATGTGAGAGAAGCACCAAAAATCCTTTGCTGGCTTAATTAAGAAAATTCACAAGTATTTCTATGTTTTAGAAAAAAGACAACGAATTAAATATTATTATAAGATCAATTACTTATTAAGAATGTCAACCAAGAGGACACAAAACTTTAGAGGATAAAGGTAATGCATATAAGACACAACAATTTCTGAACTAACACATTCCCAATTTAATATAAAATTTGTCAACCCCTAATTCCCTGAAAACCTATTGATCTAGGTCCCAGCTCTCTGGGTAGTACAATTTGACAACTTATTTTTGCTTACAAGGTTTTATCTTTTGTGTTTTCAATGCTATGACATCTGAGGGATCTCTTCAATGTGAAGTTTTTCTGGAGACATCACTTTATCTGGGACATCTTTATCCTTTTTCTCACAATCATGTTCCACATTTATGTCGATAAATTCCCCTTCACAAAATTCCTCTGGCTTCATATCTTATCTCAAGAATGACAGCAGGATCAACATTTCCCAAGTGGGGTATCTTGTACTCACATCCCATTCCACTTCTAACAATATCACTTTTTCTTTCTTTGCTTCACTTTCATCTTCATTGAGCAATTCCCTCTCTCTTTTTTTTTTTTTTTTTGAGACAGAGTCTCACTCTGTCATCCAGGCTGGAGTGCAGTGGTGCAATCTTGGCTCACTGCAACCTCTGCCTCCCGGTTCAAGTGATTCTCCTGCCTCAGCCTCCTGAGTAGCTGGGATTACAGGTGCACGCCACCATTCCTGGCTAATGAGCAGTACCCTCTTTTTAAATTAAATTTTTTTTTTTTTTTTTTTTTTTTTTTTTTGCAGTCAGGGTTTCACTGTATTGCCCAGGCTGCTCTCTAACTCGGGCTCAAGCGATCCTCCCACCTCAGCCTCCCCAGTAGCTGGGATTACAGGTGCTAGCCACTACCCAGCTCCTCCCTTTTTTGATGACCTATTTTTGCAAACTGTCATGTGGATTTATCACTTGGAGACAAAGAAGCAACTACATACTCTGCTAGACTGTGGATGAACCAAATAACAAGTACACAGTGACTCATCAATACACTTTGAAAGAATTGATGTGACTGGTAACTGCTCACAACACGTATCTGTTATTTGAAGACAGTGAAATTTGTACTTTATGTAAGTGGTTACAGATAAATGTACTTTGGTAACTGCAATTTGCACTGTGTTGTGGGAGGACTGGTCATATCTACGTGAAATTTTTGCATATTGGAACCATGCAAAGAGAAGATTGCCTGCATTGATTTCTTTTTTCTTTCTTTCCTTTTTTTTTTTTTTTTTTGTGAGACGTAGTCTAGCTCTGCCACCCAGGCTGGACTGCAGTGGCACGATCTCGGCTCACTGCAAGCTCCACCTTCCCAGGTTGACGCCATTCTCCTGCCTCAGCCTCCCAAGTAGCTGGGACTACAGGCACCCACCACCATGCCCGGCTAATTTTTTGTATTTTTAGTAGAGACGGGGTTTCACCGTGTTAGTTAGGATGGTCTTGATCTACCTTGTGATCTGCCCACCTCGGCCTCCCAAAGTGCTGGGATTACAGGCGTGATCCACTGCGCCCGACCTGCCTACATTGATTTCTTGACAAGAGAATGATCAAATTGGTTTCTGGCAGAAGAGGCTATCAATATATTAGGTGTATGTAAATTGTTTTGTAGTTTTTGGAAACAGTTCACTCAGGTCAAAGGTGGCCAAGTCCAAACCTTGCTGTGTCACAAAGGTGAGTCTGTACTTACGAGAAACAAACTGCAATCTAATTTTTTTTTTCATTTTTTAAAATTTTCTGAGACAAAGTCTCACTCTGTTGCTCACGCTGGAGTGCCGTGGTGCGATCTCGGCTCACTGCAACCTCTGCCTCCTGGGTTCAAGCAGTTCTTCTGTCTCAGCCTCCCAAGTAGTTGGGACTACAGGCACGTGCCACCACGCCTAGCTAATTTTTGTATTTTCAGTAGAGGTGGAGTTTCACCATGTTGGCCAGGATGGTCTCGAACTCCTGACCTTGTGATCCACCTGTCTCCAGCTGCACTCCAACCTGGGCGACAGAGCGAGACTCCATCTCAGAAAAATAAAAGAAATCAATGTAGGCAATCCTCTCTTTGCATGGTTCCAATATGCAAAAATGTCAGGTAGACATGACCAGTCCTCCCACAACACAGTGCAAATTTCAGTTACCAAAGTACATTTATCTGTAACGACTTACATAAAGTACAAATTACACTGTCCTCAAAGTGCTGGGATTACAGGCGTGAGTCACCGCGGCCAGCCGGTACAATCTAAGTTATTAAAAACAAAGTCTGAAACAAGACCTTCCTGTTAACAGTCAGCTTGAATGTCCCATTGGAATTTTGTTTTTTTTTTTGAGATGGAGTCTCACTCTGGCACCCAGGCTGGAGTACAGTGGCGTGATCAAGGCTCACTGCAACCTTCACCTCCTGGGTTCAAGTGATTCTTCTGCCTCAGCCTCCTGAGTAGCTGGGACTATAGGTGCGTGCCACCACGCCCAGCTAGTTTTTGTATTTTTTTTTTTTTTTTTTTTTTGAGACAGAGTCTGGCTCTGTCGCCCAGGCTGGAGTGCAGTGGCCTGATCTCAGCTCACTGCAAGCTCCGCCTCCTGGGTTCACGCCATTCTCCTGCCTCAGCCTCCCGAGTAGGTGGGACTACAGGCGCCCGCCACCTCGCCTGGCCAGTTTTTTGTATTTTTTTAGTAGAGATGGGGTTTCACCGTGTTAGCCAGGATGGTCTCGATCTCCTGACCTCGTGATCTGCCCGTCTCGGCCTCCCAAAGTGCTGGGATTACAGGCTTGAGCCACTGCGCCCGGCCTAGTTTTTGTATTTTTAGTAGAGACGGTGTTTCACCATGTTGGTCTCGAACTCCTGACCTTGTGATCTGCCCGCCTCGACCTCCCAAAGTGCTGGGATTACAGGCGTGAGCCACCGTGCCCCGCCAGTACAATCTAAATCCTTAAAAACAAAGTGTGAAACAGACCTTCCTGTTAACAGTCAGGTTGAATGTCCCATTGGAATTTTTTTCTCTTTTAGTCTCTTCTTCCCCTCACCTCCTTTTGTCATCAAGACAACTCTTTAAATCAGAAATTCTTAAATTTTCGCCTTCAGAATCACCCAATTCTGTTAAAACATAGGTTGCTGGGAATTTGCGTTTCTAACAAGTTCCCAGATAATGCTGGTGCTGCTGATCTGAGGACTACACTTTGAGAACCACTGTTTTTGATGAGAGACTTAGGAATGGAATCTTTACAATTAAGTGGATAATTATAGTTTCTTACTTTCAAAACCTGTGATTGGCCGGGCACAGCAGCTCACGCCTTTAATCCCAACACTTTGGGAGACCAACATGGTAGGATCACTTGAGGCCAGGAGTTCAAGACCAGCCTGGATAACAGAGTGAGACTCTGTTTCTACAGAAAAAAAAAAAAAAAAAAAAAAATTAGCTGGACACAGTGGCACTTGCCTGTAGTCCCAGTTGCTTGGGAGGCTGAAGTAGGAAGATCAAGTTTGGGACTGCAGTGAGCTATTGTCACACCACTGTAATCCAGCCTGGGCCGCAGACTGAGATCTTGTCTCTGAAAACAAAAAAAGAAAAAGAAAAAAACCCACCTTGTGATCAAGTGACAAAACAGATAAAAGTCTTTCTCAGGTGATAATCTAAGGGATCCTTTAAGCCAAACTCCTAATTTTATAACGTGCCACTTTTTCCAATATAAATTGTATGTTTTGTTGTTTACATATATGAAAATTTAAAAATCTTCAGAATATCATCTAGTATTTTAAACATTTGCAAAAATATTTGTGACAGAAAGTTAAAATTTAAATACAAAATCACTGCTGTACAGCTCCAACCTCCGGTGATCTGCCTCCCTCGGCCTTCCACAGGGCTGGGATTACAGGCATGAGCCACTGCACCCAACCAAGTAGGTTTTAAAACATAACTTAAAAGCTCACAGGAAATTAGGTGTGTGTGGTGGTGCACACCTGTAATCCCAGCTACTCCAGAGGCTGAGGCACGAAAATCACTTGAACCCAGGAGGCAGAGGTTGGAGTGTGCCAAGATCGTAGCACTTCAGCCAGCCTGGGTGACAGAGCGAGACTCTGTCTCAAAAATAAAAATAAAAATAGGCTGGGCACTGTGGCTTATGCCTGTAATTCCAACACTTTGGGAGAACGAGGTGGGCGGATCACTTGAGGTCAGGAATTCGAGACCAGCCTAGCCAACATGGTGAAACCCTGTCTCTACTAAAATTACAAAAATTAGCTGGGCATGGTGGCACACACCTGTAGTTCCAGCTACTCAGGAGGCTGAGGCGGGAGAATCCCTTGAACCTGGGAGGTGGAGGTTGCAGTAAGCCGAGATGGCGCCACTGCACTCCGCCTGGGTAACAAAGCAAGACACTGTCTCAATAATAATAATAATAAAATAAAATGAATAAAAGCTCACTGGGAACCAGAATAAAATCTGTAGTTTTGTTAATAGCATTGCGCCAATGTTAATATCTTAGTTTTGATCATTGTACTCTGATCCTGTAAGGTGTTAACATTAAGAGAAGCTGCTGGGGGAGGTGAGGAGGGAGGATTACTTGAACCTGGGAGGTCGAGGCTGTGGTCAGGCTGGTCTCTAACTCCCGACCTCAGGTGATCCACCCGCCTTGGCCACCCAAAGTGCTGGGATTGCAGGTGTGAGCCACCGTGCCCAGCCAATTTATATCTTTTAAATATTATTTTGGTCACATATAGTTTTTACTCTCATCTGAACTTAAGTTTTTCCTCTTGGAAATAATGTTTTCCTAGTCAAAATTTTTGTTTGCTTTTCCACCACAGGTTCTAAAGTAATCTTTAGATTATTTTAAAAAGAAAAAATATACATTTAAAAAAAGTTTTTAAAAATTTTTTTACTTTTTATTTATTTATTTATTTGAGATAGAGTCTCTCGGTGACGCCCAGGCTGGAGTGCAATGGTGCGATCTCGGCTCACTATAATCCCCGCCTCCTGGGTTCAAGAGATTCTCTTGCCTCAGCCTTTCGAGTAGCTGGGACTACCGGTGCCCACCACCACACCTGGCTAATTTTTGTATTTTTGGTAGAGATGGGGTTTCACCATATTGGCCAGGCTGGTCTTGAACTCCTAACCTTAAGTTATCTGCCTGCCTCAGCCTCCCAAAGTGCTGGAATTAACAGGCGTGAGCCATAGTGCCTGGCCTAAATAAAGTTTTTTAAAGTTTTCATCTTCTGAAGACGAGCATGTACTGGATGCATTTCCATAAGGCATAGAGTGTAATTTTACTGCTGGGCACCTATAGACAAGGTAACAGAAGAGCATTTACCTTTTCCTTTCAGGTTTTATTATTCACCTTTTTTTTTTTTTTTTTTTTTTTGAGATGGGGTCTTGCTCTGTCGCCCAGGCTGGAGTGCAGTGGTGCAATCTTGGCTCACTGCAAACTCCCCCTACCAGGTTCAAGCGATTCTCCTCCTGCCTCAGCCTCCTGAGTAGCTGGGATGATAGACGTGCACTACCATGCCCGGCTAGTTTTTGTGCTTTTAAGTAGAGATGGGGTTTCGTCATGTTGGCCAGTCTGGTCTTGAACTCCTGACCTCAAGTGATCCACCTGCCTCAGCCTCCCAAAGTGTTGGGACTAGAGGCATGAGCCACCGTGCCTGGCCAATGACTCACTCTTCTTGGTAATCTTTTTTTTTTTTTTTTTTTTGAGACAGAGTCTCCCTCTGTCACCCAGGCTGCAGTGCAATGATGCTATCTTGGCTCACTGCAGCCTCCACCTCCCAGGTTCAAGCAATTCTCCTGCCTCAGCTTCCCAGGTAGCTGGGATTACAGGTGCCCGCCACCACACCCAGCTTATTTATTTATTTATTTATTGTATTTTATTAGAGACGGGGTTTCACCATATTGGCCAGCCTGGTCTCAAACTCCTGACCTCAGGTGATCCACCTGCCTCAGCCTCCCGAAGTGCTGGGATTACAGGCATGAGCCACCATGCCCGGGCTCTTCTTGATAATCTTTACGACTGTTTTTCTTAGATATGTGTAATGTCTTAGTGGTCTTTTGAAAGCAATTGTAAAAGCCCCCTCGAGTTTAGGTACTTTACTGGACTTGACTTTCTCATTTTTCCATGGGTGAGTTATTCTATATTTAAGTCAAAGGCCTCTCTCGAAGGAGGCTCCTGCCTCTGTTATTTGTGACATATCCACAGCAATTCTCCAGGAATAGAAAGATTTTACTACTGAAGTCTTCAGAAAGGGTGGAGTCCCTTTTGGAGTCACAGGTCCTCCCAGATACATATGGGCTTCAGGAAAAAAAAAGAAAAATCACAGGCAGATAACAAAAGAAATTAGAAAACTCTTGGGTAAACTGAAATTACACAGAAACCCTGTAAGAACAAGTAAAAGAAAGGAGGGAAATGCATTCATTAAGAAGGGAAACACATGCAGTGGCCACGGGCTTCGCATTAAGACCTTCACTGTGCATTTATCCTCTGGGAGGCAGCAGTTCCCTGCGAAGGAGGAAAGCAGTTCCCTGGGAAGGGAGTTCTGCATTGAGTCCCTCCATTTCCTATTTTACTAGCAACGAGGAAAAGTACTCTACCAGTGCTCCAAGTTCACAATCCTTACTCACTCCAACAAGATTAAAAATGTAAGTTGAATCACCTCACAAATGTAGAAACACCTATTCAGAGAGTAAACATTGTTGGTTCCTCTTGAGTCAGCTACTAATGACTCACAGATGAGTCTCCACCTATTTTATGGATCCACACTTCATGACGGCAGCCTCAGGACAGTACAATAATAACAATGACAAATACCATACTGACTGACTTTTCTTACCCACTGCAGTTTTCCGGCAGTGCATCATTATTAAAAGGTATTCACGGCCGGGCGCGGTGGCTCACACCTGTAATCCCAGCACTTTGGGAGGCCGAGGCAGGTGGATCACAAGGTCAGGAGATCGAGACCGTCCTGGCTAACATGGTGAAACCCCGTCTCTACTAAAAATACAAAAAATTAGCTGGGCTTGGTGGCGGGTGCCTGTAGTCCCAGTTACTCAGGAGAGTGAAACAGAAGAATGGTGTGAAGCCGGGAGGCAGAGCTTGCGGTAAGCCGAGATCGTGCCACTGCACTCCAGCCTGGGCAACAGAGCGAGACTCCATCTCAAAAAAAAAAACAAAAGTATTCACATATTTATAATTATAAAATAATTTATAGGAGTTAAATCTAAAGACTTAAAAAAGATCACAATATATCAAGTAAAAAATAGAGATTACATATTGTATTTACAGCCTGATTTCGTTTTTGGAATACATACATACACTTGGAGAAAACATTTCTGAAAGTCATAACCAAAATTTATTTTTTTTAATTTAGTTTTTAATTAATTAATTAATTTTTTTTTTGAGATGGAGTTTCACCCTTGGTATCCAGGCTGAAGTGCAATGGCATGATCTCCGCTCACTGAACCTCCTCCTTCCAGGTTCAAATGATTCTCCTGCCTCAGCCTCCTGAGTAGTTGGGATTATAGGTGCTCACCACCACACCCAACTAATTTTTGTATTTTTAGTAGAAACGGGGTTTCACCATGTTGGCCAGGCTGATCTTGAACTCCTGACCTCAGTTGATCCACATGCCTCAGCCTCCCAAAGTGCTGGGATTACAGGTGTGAGCCACCATGCCTGGCCTTATTTATTTATTTATTTAAATTAGAGGTGAGGTCTCACTGTGTTGTCCAGGCTGGTCTTGAGCTCTTGAGCTCAAGCGATCCTCCCACCTCAGCCTCCCAAAGTGCTAGGATTATAGCCATGAGCCGCCACACCCAGCCCAAAATTTCAACAGTAGTTTCCTTTGGCCAGTGAGATTACAATAGTTTTTATTTCCTTCTTTGCATTGTTCTGTATTTTCTAAATTTTCCACATTAAACACTAAAGTGTATAATATAAACTAGCATATGAAAAGAAAGAATACACGTATCAGGAAACTTGGAGAAAAATTAATCATGATTTTAACACTTAAATGAATAAATATGGTAGCCTCTGTCCTACATTTTCCTGGCTCTTATCTGTGAATATTTATAGAGCATGATAACTAGCATAAAGTTGTTTTCGGATGGATAAGATTTCAGGACCAAGCAGTAGATGTTCAAAAAATAACTAAATGCTGTAAATGAGCATATGCTCATTATTCTTTGAGGGCAACTCTGAGCAAATGTCAGCGCTCCTATTTTTCTCCTTTTCCTCTTGAAAGGTTTCTACAAATAAAGCAGCCATCAGGTTCTAGATTGCCTCATTCTACAATTCTAGGCTCTTGGAGGAAGGTGGGCCACAGTGATCATCTCATCCTGCCCTCCTACCTAGCTCAGAAATCCCTCCTAGTATACCTCTAACTTCCTGCCTCTCCTTTGGCATCTCCAGAGGTGTGGAGCTCAGTATTTAAATGCTTTTCCTCCTTTGCCTGCCTGGAGAAGTTCTACTCACCATTCAATATTCAAATCAGGGGCAGTGTTTCTGTGAGGCCCATGTGGTGCTGACATATGATGGTTATAAGCATGGACTCTGTTGTCAGAGATACCTGGGTTCAATCCCTCCTCCCCTACTAATGCTTGCTTATTATGAGTATTTATTTTTTTATTTTTTATTTTTTTAGATGGAGGCTCGCTCTGTCACCCAGACTGGAGTGCAGTGGTGTGATCTCGGCTCACTGCAACCTCTGCCTCCCGGGTTCAAGTGATTCTCCTGCCTCAGCCACCCGGCTAATTGTTTATAGTTTTAGTAGAGACGGGGTTTCACCGTGTTAGCCAGGATGGTCTCGATCTCCTGACTTTGTGATCCACTTGCCTCGGCCCCCGAAGTGCTGGGATTACAGGTGTGAGCCACTGCGCCTAGGATGCTCTTTTTTTTTTTTTTTTAGATAGGATCTTGCTCTGTCACTCAGGCTGGAGTGCAGTAGTGCAATCAAGGCTCACTATTGCCTCAACCTCCTGGAATCAAGCAATCTTCTCACTTCAGCCTCCCGAGTAGCTGGGACTACAGGTAAACACCTGTACTATACTGTATATCATGCCTGGCTAATTTTTTTTTTTTTTTTTGAGACAGGGTCTCACTCCATTGCCCACACCTTAATGCAGTGACACACTCTTGGCTCACTGTAACCTCTGCCTCACAGGCTCAAGTGATCCTCCCATCTCCGCCTCCTGAGTAGCTGGGACCATAGGCACATGCCACCATGCCTGGCTAATTTTTTGTATTTTTTAGTAGAAATGGGTTTAAAAAAAAGAACTCTACATTTTTTAGTAGAGATGTTGCCCAGGCTGGTCTCGAACTCCTGAGTTCAGACGATCTATCTGCCTTGGCCTCTCAAAGTACTGGGATTACAGGCATGAGCCACTGCACCCAACCAGCACCTTGCTAGTTAATTTTTTTTTTTGTAGAGACAGGGTCTCCCTATATTGCCCAGGCTGGTCTTGAACTACTGAGCTCAAGTGATCCTTCCACCTTGTCTTTCCAAAGTACTGGAATTACAGGTATGACCCACTGTGCTGGCCTTATATGATCTCAGCCAGTTTATCTCACTTCTCTGAGCCTCAGTTTTCTCATCTGTAAAATGGGGTTCCTAAATGTCATAATATGTATTAGATCTTCAAGTGGTGTCTGTTACATAGCAAGCAAGCAAATAATATTAACTACTCCTATTTGTCATATCAGTGGTTTCAGTGCTGACCTGCACATTAAAATTACCTTTAATAGGTTTGGGCTGATGCTTCTAGCAGGGTATTTTTTAAAGTTAGGCAAGTGATTCCAGTGTGTAGCCAGTGTTGAGAACTATTGCACTTGACCGGTAGCTCTGAAAGTATGCAACCCAGACCAATAGCACCAACATTTCCTGGGAAACTGTCAGAAATACCAATTCTAGGGCCCCACCACAGACCTGCTGAATGGAAAACTCTGAAAATGGGCTCCAGCAATTGGGGTTTTAATAAGTTTTCTTTTTTTCTTTTTCTTTTTTTCTTTTTTGGGACAGAGTTTTGCTCTTGTTGCCCAGGCTGGAGTGCAATTCGCAATCTCTGCTTACTGCAACCTCCGGCTCCCAGGTTCAAGCAATTCTCCTACCTCAGCCTACCTAGTAGCTGGAATTACAGGCATGCACCACCACGTCCAGCTAATTTTTGTATTTTTAGTAGAGATGGGGTTTCCCCATGTTGGTCAGGCTGGTCTTGAACTCCTGACCTCAGGTAATCCGCCTGCCTCAACCTCCCAAAGTGCTGGGATCACAGGCGTGAGCCACTGCACCCGGCCAGTTTTCATAAGTTTTCTAGAAGATTCTGATGGGTGCTAAAATTTGTGAAGAACTGCACTAGATTGTAAGCTGAGCAAAGGTGTGAACTGTCTGGTTTTTCGTTTTCATTTTTGTTTCTTTTCAGAGACAGGGTCTTGCTCTGTCACCCAGGCTGGAGTGCAGTGGTATAATCATGTCTCTTTGCAGCCTTGCACTCCCGAGCTCAAGCAGTCTTCTCTTCTCGGCCTGCTGAGTAGCTAGGAGTATAGGCACATGCCACCACATCTGGGTTTTTTTTTTTTGTTATTATTTTTTGTAGAGATGGGATCTTGCTATGTTGCCCAGGCAGGTCTTGAACTCCTGACCTCAAGTTATTCTCCTACCTTGGCATCCCAAAGTGCTGGGATTACAGGTGTGAGTCACTGCACCCGTCTTGTGTTGTTAATGCCGCATTCCTAGGGCTAAACACTGTGTTGTGAACAAATTCAGTTTAACTCAATTCAACTCAAGAAATATTTATTGAGCACTAATTTTTTGTTAGGCATTGTGCCTGGGCCCTGGGAATATGATGCTGTGTGAGATAGGTCTTTGCCCTCTTAGCTTCTTCCAGCTTTTCAGACTTGATTCTTCCTTCTCTACGCTTTCACTGCAGCTTAAACACTCTACCATTGGAATTTTTATGCTGATTTATGTATTTTTTAATGTGTCTGTACTTCTCCTTAAAGTGTGATATTGAGGGCAGGAACAGCCTTTAATCCTTTTCTTTCTTTCTTTCTTTCTTTCTTTCTTTCTTTCTTTCTTTCTTTCTTTCTTTCTTTCTTTCTTGCTTGCTTGCTTGCTTGCTTGCTTGCTTGCTTGCTTGCTTTCTTGCTTGCTTTCTTGCTTGCTTTCTTGCTTTCTTTTTCTTTCTTTTTTTTTTTTTTTTTGATGGAGTTTTGCTCAGTTGCCTGGACCGGAGTGCAATGGCGCGATCTCGGCTCACTGCAACCTCTGGCTCCTGGGCCTCCCGGGTTCAAGTGATTCTCCCACCTCAGTCTCCCGAGTAGCTGGGATTACAGGCACCCGCCATCACGCCCAGCTAATTTTTGTATTTTTAGTAGAGACAGGGTTTCACCATGTTGGCCAGGCTGGTCTTGAACTCCTGACCTCAGATGATCCACCCACCTTGGCCTCCTGAAGTTCTGGGATTACAGGCGTGAGTCACCGCACCCTGCCAGCCTTTAATCATTTTCTTAGAAGATGCTCAGATGCAGTTGCATTGCCGGACCTGGTCGTGCGTTTGAAAGCAATAGGATGTGTTCTCCTAATATACCTCTGAAACTGGTCCAATTGTCCCATAGAACTGATATTTATGGCTTCTTTTGAATAAACATGGAAATTGACCTTCCCAGTTTTGAAACTTGAGGAAGTTACATTTATCTTTTCTCAGTTTCTTCCTCAGGCATCCAACCATCAGGCCTCCTAGATAGTGTCAATAAACTGAAACTTACCAGATCACTGCATCCAGACAATAAGACATCAGACCCCTCACCTACCATGGTTGCCTAAGTGACTACCTGCTTCCTGTTGAACAGCTCCTCTTCCTTACCCCCCCAATTCCTGTTTTCCTGTATGTAGTTACATTTCTTCCCTGCTATATAATCCCCTAATTTTAGCCAGTCAGGGAGATGGATTTGAGACTAATCTCCCATCTCCTTGGCTGCAGCACCCAGTTAAAGCCTTCTTAACTGGCAACACTCGTGTCAGTGATTGGCTTTTTGTGTGGCAAGCAGCAGAACCTAGACCTAAGCCTTGGTGTTTTGGTAACAAATTGATAGGGTGAAAAAAAGGCTGGTTCATCAGTCAAGGTTTCGTCAAGGAAGCAGAACCACTGTGAATCCTATGGCGTAGGGGATTTATCTAAATCTAATGCCATTGTGGGAGGAGCTAGGAAAATAATGTCCAGGGAAAGGGAGTTGGAGGATCTGAGGAAGGTTACTAATCGGCCTTCCAAAAGCCTTGGTGCTCCTGGACAAGTCAGAGCTTTTAGGGAAAACTGGACAGGCACATATAGCTGCCAAGGGACTGCACAGGGGAGTTAGTGGAGAAATCTGTGGAAGGCCCTTGCCCTGTTAGGTGTACTATGGCTATGCCAGCAGTGGAAGAAGAATTGAGTGCCAAACAGGGGCGAGGGAGAACAGGCTGGAACCCTTTGGCATCCCTGCATCCATCTCTCACTGCAGCTTTTCTTTTCTTTGTTCTTTTTTTTTTGAGATGGAGTCTCGCTCTGTCATCCAGGCTGGAGTGCAGTGGCGCAATCTTGGCTCACTGCAACCTCCACCTTCCAGGTTCAAGCTGGGATTACAGGCGCCTGTCACCATGCCCGGCTAATTTTTGTGCTTTTTAGTAGAGACGGGGTTTCGCCATACTGGCTAGGCTAGTCTCAAACTCCTGACCTCGGGTGATTCGTCCGTCTCAGCATCCCAAAGTGCTGGAATTACTGGCATGAGCAACTGTGTCCAGCCCTCTCACTGCATGTTACCCCGATGACTTTCAGAGAATAGTGGCTGCTGCTTTGTTCGTCTTTCAAATCTCACACAAATTTCTTCTTTGGCTAACTCTAACCCAGACCCATGTAGGAGAGGGGCTCCTTAAAAGCGTAATTCCTGCTGAGTTGAGTTGGCACAGAGCAAAATGACCCAGCTGGTAAATACCGCTTACCTAAAAAGCTGCTACCTATGTATTTTTTTCCAAGACTACTATTTTATCCATTTTTAATGGATGCATTGAATCGTGTTATTTCTATACACTCAATGTGGTACCGTCTCTAATTGCCATAAAGAGAAAGACAATTAGAGACCAAAGACTTTTGCTAGAATCATATTTCTAATTCAGTAGTAGAGACAGAAGTGAAGATTATTTTCAGAGAATAATTTCTTTACTTTCTGTTCTTTTTGATATGATGAGGATTCTTGTAATGCAGTTTCCCACGTGTTTTCCACAAGGTTAGTTCACGAATATCTAAGGATACTATCCTGTTTGTATGGCAAGTGCCATGGATATTAGAGTTAATGACATGACTCTAATCATTAGACTTCGATTATTTGAGCCGGGATGTAGTAGTGTTTTACACTCCATTTGTGTATTGATTTTGTATGTTTATGCATGCAGCTATTGAAATGTTTTAAATTATGTGCATTTTAAGTCAGTCTGTTACTTTATGAGCTACTAGAAAGCACAGTTTCCTTGTTTGTGTCAATGTCATCATTCCTGTAGGCACCGGACTGAAAAATATATTGTCCTCTTCAATTTATTCCTCTCTTTCATTCTTCATACTCAGTAAGTGATTTATGTCTTTTATTTATTATTATTATTTCTTGAGACAGAGTCTTGCTCTGTCACCCAGGCTGGAGTGTAGTGGCGTGATCTCGGCTCACTGCAACCTCCCCCTCCCAGGTTCAAGCGATTCCCCTGCCTCAGCCTGCCAAGTAGCTGGGACTACAGGCACACGCCACCATGCCCAGCTAATTTTTGTAATTTTGGTAGAGACGGGATTTCATTATATTGGTCAGGCTGGTCTTGAACTCCTGACCTCAGGTGATCTGCCTGTCTTGGCCTCCCAAAGTGCTGGGCTTACAGACGTTAGCCACCATGTCCCGCTGGTATAGATATTTAAAAAATAAGAAAGTTAGTTTCTGGGTCGCAGGAAACTCATGTTTATGTTACCTAACAAAGGCCTGAAGTGGAAATACTTCATGTTGTTGAGTAAACTGAGAGGTATAGGCTTTATATATCAGCCCTTAGTCATTATTTTTCTGCTAAAACATGATCGTCAGGAAATACCCAGAGCAGCACCCTGACTCCATTCTCTTCTCATTCTGGTCCACCCTACGCAGAACCTTCAGAATCATCTATCTCAAATACTCTCTGAGTATGGTGAAGACTGTAGAAGGAACTCGACTGCATATTTCAGCCTAAACTCCCAATTGGGCTACATGCTACCTTTCACAGCTGATTCCTCTACCTTGTCAACTTCTTCCAATCACATTGGTTGCGTTCACTCGCTGTTCCACAAAAGACTGCAGCCGGATCAAGTCTTCATTCCATATGCTTTCATCTTGACTTACCAATGGGATTGCAAGATCTTTGAGGGAAAGGATTTATGTCTTTTAAAATTTATTTCTTTTCCTCTCAGGACCTCATGTGAAGCATATGGTAAATAGTTAGTGACTGCTGCTTAACTCAGTTTATCCTGACCAATACTTAGAACAGCACCAGCCACAATTAGGTATTTAATAAGGATATTTTGGATTGAGACAAGGATCCTCTCAGAGTCAGAAATTATCTTGGCGTGTCTTTTTTTTTTTTTTTTTTTTTTAATTGGGTCTCTGTGACTGTAGTCAGTGACTTGGTGTTTTTTTGTAATGACAGCATTAATAATAAAGCCTTCAGATGACATGGTATAATGGAGTTCAAAAGGTCTAAGTCTGAATGCCAGCCCTGTCACTTATTAACTATGTGACCCTGGGCCGGGCACTGTGAACTACAGTTTCCTTGTAAAAGAATGATGACCACGAGGGCCTTAGAGTGGTTGTGAGGATTAAGTTATATGCCAAAAGTAAATTATCTAGCACAGCAAATGGCTGTAATAGATGTTCAATAAATGTGTGTTTTTTTTTTTCTTTTTTTTTGAGCCTGAGTTTTGTTTCATTTTGTCACCCAGGCTGGAGTGCAGTAGTTCAACTTCTGCAAGTGCAACCTCTGCCTCTCAGGCTAAAGTGATTCTCCTGCTTCAGCCTCTGGAGTAGCTTGGATTACAGGCATGTGCCACCACGCCCGGCTAATTTTGTATTTTTATTAGACATGGGGTTTTGCCATGTGGCCAGGCTGGTCTCAAACTCCTGACCCCGGGTCATCCCCCCACTTTGGCCTCCCAAAGTGCTGGGATTACACACGTGAGCGACCATGCCCAGCCCAATAAATGTTTTTATTACAGAAAATTTAAAATGTCTGTCACTTTTTATTTTATTGATTTTCTATTTGCTTCTTTACCTGGATCAGAAAGATAATTTCAAATTTCTTTGGAGGTTAGGTATTTTCTGATAATGAGAAGTTGGTAGACATCATATTAACAGAGATGATTTTAAAAATTATTTTTGGTAATTAACTGGACTATAAGAAAACAATACTAAACAAGCCAAATTACTCTTAGCTAAGGCTTGGAAATCTGGATAAAGAGGAAGAAGAGAAGGTAGAGAGAGTCCTTAGATTAGTAGCATGACCTACTAACTCTTCTTTTAGCACCCATGGTGCTAAAAGGAAGTCCCGCCAAAGCACTTCTGCCTTGGTTAGAGAATGTTCCAGTGTTGGGTTATGAACCTCCATGGCAGAGCCACAGCACTGACTCTCTGACCAGCTGGAATTTGCTGCAGGATGGGTATGGCCGAAAGGAGACCACTGTGAATTAACCAGGAGTAAGAACATCAAGACTGATCTTTATTTCACCCAGAGGCAGAGTGATAAAATGGCATTCTTCTCTATTTAAATTCTATCCCATCTTTCTTCTTGTCCTTCCTCTCAAGGTTGCTGGCAGAGGTGGTTGGGGCTATGTGCCTGGAGTGAAGATTCTGCCCATTGGTCAAGAGACCTCCCTCTCAGATGCTGGCTCTGCCCCTGCCTTTGGGGGTCGACCCTTGTACTCGCAGGACCTTAGGTGACTCTGTAAGTATAGTAAAATGCAGTTAATCTGATGTTATCATTCAATCTTTTTTAAAAAGTGGAGCAACCAGTTGACAAGGTAAGACTTTTTCCTGACATCTGTGGTTGTTTATTTAAAAGAACAGACAATATTTAAAATGAAAGACAAACTCAGAGGTTCAAATGCATCCAAAAAGTTGAAGCAGCAGTGACATATACATCCAAAGATGATTGTAGCTATTTAAAGCCATATCTTGTTTCTCTAGGCAAAAAGACAACATTGGTTATAAAGCATATACCTTCTTTGCAGTATAAGGCAATGAAAGATAATCCTATTATTCTCTTTCTCAAAAGTCAGTGGTCTTCAAAGTCATAGCAAAAAGATTATAAAGTGAGACTAGAGAATAATTTCCTCATAAAAGTTCTGAACAAACTTTGCATCACATTCCATGATATTCCCTTGTCAATTATTTAAAAAGTTTTCTTAGCAAGCCTGCTTCTGTGTTGCTCCCTCTGCTTTTCATCCTTATCATTAAGCTCGGAGCTTCTGTAAACTAAGAATTACTCAATCTAGGTTCAGCAAAAATAAACAGAATACTCCTCTATGAAAGCCTGTTGCAAAGTGTAGTTAATGAGTAAACAGAAGTTACTGACTTGTGAGAAACACTCTCACTCAGAAAGGGAAGTGGGAGTACTTATTTGATATAACTAGCCCATTTTGGGAACAGAAAGTCAATTAATTGATGTCCCCCCTTTTCTCCCTTTGGCCAACCTGTCTTTCTTTCTTGTCACTTCTCTTTGACATCTGGAAGCTTTTCTTACTTCTATTGCATTAATAAGTTCACCATTTAATCTCTTGACTTCCCTTATTTTCACACACATTCAAAGACCAGGTGCCACAGTTTATTAAGAATGTCAAGAATCTTCGTATGAAAATTCATGACATATGTTGCAAGGTACATAATTGTTATCAGAGAAGCCAACTGCAGTGGGCCATAAGGCACATTAGTTTGTTCATTTACCGTGCTAGTTTAGAAAACTTGGGGAGAAGATTCAGAAAAGATTCAGAACTGTGGCATACAATTTTATGCAGTCCATGGAGACTGATGGTGTCTCCACCGAGAGTCTCACCACTTCTCTTTAGATTGTTCTGAAGCTGCACAGTTTTTGGTACATTATATCAGGATATTTTCATTTGGACAATGGAGAGAGGGATATTGATACTTTAATAAAGTATTAAAGAAATACCCATAGCTGCATACATTAATAAAGGGCATCAGCAAGATTGAAATCATAAGATTCTTTCATTTTTGTGGTTGGGTTATTTTCACTAACTGACTTCCAGGGGCGTCCAGGACATTTGGGGGAGGTTGTGTCTGGAAAATCTGATATTGGGTTAAATGAAAGCCCATTTGGTTCTATCTGGATGTCAGGGATCCAATCGTCATCACTCTCTGTGGGAGTTGGTGGTATAGGAGGCATCATAGTTACAATGAGATCAGAGTCCTGAAAGTCAGAAAAGGTATCTGCTACACCTGGCTGGGCTAGGGAAGGGATGGGTGTTGGCCCTTCTGTCTTCTCTTGTATCTGTGCAGAAGGTGTAGTACTGTCTTCAGAAGAGCTTGCCAAATGCTCTGTTTTCCAACCATTGTGCTTTCCATTCTTTTTGCCTTTATTTTTATGTTTTCCATGGCCATGACCATGCTTATGCTTATGTCCATGGTCAAGGACATGGCCCCCTTGGTGTTCAAGATCATCATCAAGTTTGAACTTATGTCCATGACCAAGACCATGCTGTTGTTGGTGTCCACGGCCGAGGCCATGTCCCCTTTGATGCCCATGCCCTTGGTCACATTCATGTTTATGGCCATGGCCGAGATTACATTTTCTTTGTTTTTCATGGCCCCAGTCATGTCTATGAGTACGCCCTTGTTCTTTTCCTGACTCCCGCTCTTCATCTTGTGCAGGTGCCATGGAAGTGTGGGGTGGACTTACAGTTGTTTCTTCTTTTATTTCCCCTACTTGTGTTGATCGGAAAGGTGAAAAACCTGGAGGCCTTTTCATCAATGAGATCTAAACAGAAAATATTAAGATGAAAGTATTACTGCAAAAATCATGCTATCAATGAAGGAAAGAAACACTGAGATCTGGCAGTGCTATCTTAGTTTACAATGGGGGAGGTGTTTTCCAGAGTTTAAATACTGTATTAATATTCCAGAAAGGATGAATAATATTTTTTTGTCTTTTGATTGACCTTAAAATTTGTGGACATTGATTATTGTTCTTAATAATACTGTAAAATGGCCAGGCACAGTGGCTCACGCCTGTAATCTAAGCACTTTGGGAGGCCAAGGCAGGCAGATCACTTGAGGTCAGGAGTTTGAGACCAGCCTGGCCAACATAGTGAAACCCTAACTCTACTAAAAATACAAAAATTAGCTGGGTGTGGTGGCACATGCCTGTAATCCCAGCTACTCAGGAGGTTGAGGTAGGAGAATCACTTGAACCCAGTACGTGGAGGTTGCGGTGGGCTGAGATGGTACCACTGCACTCCAGCCTAGATGACAGTGACTCTATCAAAAAAAAAAAAAAAACCCAAGACAAACCAAACCAACCAAACAAACAAAAACCAAACAACAAAAAACACTATAAAATAAGCTGAGCATTTTTTCTTCATCTGGAAAAATTGGGTGGTTAACTAGCTAATCTCTAGGGTATCTTCTTCTTTTTATTTTTTTTTTTGAGATGGAGTCTCACTCTGTTGCCCAGGCTGGAGTGCAGTGGCGCAATCTTGGCTCACTGCAAGCTCCGCCTCCCGGGTTCACGCCATTCTCCTGCCTCAGCCTCCCGAGGAGCTGGGACTACAGGTGCCCACCACCACGCCCGGCTAATTTTTTTGTAGTTTTTAGTAGAGACAGGGTTTCACCGTGTTAGCCAGGATGGTCTCAATCTCCTGACCTCGTGATCCGCCTGCCTAAAGTGCTGGGATTACAGGCGTGAGCCATGACGCCCGGCCATCTCTAGGGTATCTTCTAGGCCTATGTTTATGCAAGCACAGTATTTAATTGGTGATACTACTGTTATTACCACCATCACTGCTTTTATCCTAAAAGGCCCTAAGTGGCTTTATGAACTGAATATATGGGGAGCATGTATCCATGATCACTTTGTTGTACTGAAGTACACTGAGACATATTTGCAAACTTGAAATGCAGCCTTAGTACAATGTTTGTGTTAGACTATCTACATACTTACGCACAACAAAAGACCAAATCAGAAGAGAGGGAGAAGAGGCAACTTGCATCAAAGAAGTTGATTTGTGGATTGATTCTACCTACACTTTTGCTACCTGTGAGAATGTGTTAATTGGAGGCAGTGTTTGGTGATGCAAAGAACATGGTCATTGCAGTCAAGCCAGACCCTACTGGTAATCAGCATCGTGATGAAAAGGGTAGACTCTGAATTGACCAAGATTTGAATCCAAGTGCCACCAGCTTCACTTTTGTCTTCTGTAAAATAGAAATAATAGCAGCACCTGCCTCACAGAGTTATAAGGAGGACTGGAAAATGTAGGTGAAGCCTTCAGTATAGTGCCTGGGACAGAGGAAGCATTTGATAATGTCATTATTCACTCAGGACCTCAGAGTCTTTCTAATTTTTAGTGTCTCATCCTTGACAATAAGGAAAGTGTTACTATGTCCCAGAGTTCTTTTAAGACTTAAAATAGAAAAATGACATCAAGAATGCTTCTCAAACTTGATTCATGCATATGAATCCCCCGGGGATCTCGTTAAAATTCAGTAGCTGTGAAGTGGGGTTTGCAAGTCTGAATTTTTCTTTTCTTTTCTTTTCTTTTCTTTTCTTTTCTTTTCTTTTCTTTTCTTTCTTTCTTTTTTTTCTTTGAAGACACAGTTTCGCTCTTTGTTGCCCAGGCTGGAGTGCAGTGGCAGGATCTCGGCTCACTGCAACCTCCACCTCCTGGGTTCAAGAGATTCTCCTGCCTCAGCCTCCCGAGTAGCTGGGATTACATGCGTGCGCCACCACACCCGGCTAATTTTTGTAGTTTTAGTAGAGACAGGGTTTTCACCATGTTGGCCAGGTTAGTCTTGAACTCCTGACCTCAGGTGATCTGCCTGCCTTGGCCTCCCAAAGTGCTGGGATTACAGGAATGAGCCACCGCTCCCGGCCATGCATTTTTCGCATGGTCCTTGCATGTCAGCAGAATGCAGTGGAGTGCTGTATCTGGCCTCAGGTACACCTGGCATAGACAATGATGCTCCCTCACAGCAGGACTGCAATGCACTCGGAGAAAGTCTATAGAAGCTTCACTGAGACACTGACAATGTGTGAGAAGTGATCAGGAGGATTGTTACTCTCCTTTCTCGCCATTAAACAGACGTCAGCACAGAAGTGTGAGAGTTACTCCCCATTTAAAAAGATAGCTCCCCAATTCATTTCAGTAACGGTTCATTTTCAACCCCCAAATATGGATTTTCAGAATGAGCAGAACCGCCCCCACGCTGACTGTAATTAGAATCATACCATTCCCAGTGGTTGACAGTTGACAGTAGGGTAAATTTTCTTCTCCCAGGGTACCACATAAACTTCAGCATTGCAATCTAGGCTTTGCTATCCATAAAAACAGAAGTCAAAAGAGAGACAGTGTTATTTATGAGATACTTGAACAAATGATTCAAAAACATCCAATAGGCTTCCAGTGAAAAAGTAGACAGGTGCATGACTACTCACACCAAGTTTTTTGGTCTCACAGCTTTCGGTCAACTCTTCATTACTTTCCTTGGAACATGTGGTTTCCCTGGCCACAAAGTCAATAAAATATTTCTTGCCAGCCACCACCTGAAAAATTAATTAGTACAAAGTAAACACTTAAAAATATTTGCATAATAAATCATTTATCTTCAAGAAATTTTAAGGGAGAATCTTGAAATTTTAATTGACCAACTTAGAGAGTTACATAAAAAAAGTACAAATGTTTGGCATTAAATCTTGGCATGCATATTTAAAATATTTGGCTGTCGGTTGCTCCCATTTCCTTTTCTAAATGGGGGAAGAAATAAGCAAGCTATAATTTTTTTTTTCTTTTTTTGAGACAGTTTGGCTCTTGTTGCCCAGGCTGGAGTGCAGTGGCATGATCTTGGCTCACCGCAACCGCTACCTCCTGGATTCAAGCAATTCTCCTGCCTCAGCCTCCTGAGTAGCTGGGATTATAGTTGCCTGCCACCACGCCTGGCTAATTTTGTATTTTTAGTAGAGATGGGGTTTCTCCATGTTGGTCAGGCTGGTCTCGAACTCCCGAGCTCAGGTGATCCACCCGCCTCGGCCTCCCAAAGTGCTGGGATTACAGGCATGAGCCACCATGCCTGGCCTATAATCTTTATTTATTTATGTATTTATTTGAGTTTTATTGTCCAACAGCTGTTAAATTCACTAGTAATTCAAGGGCTCAAGTTGTAATATCTAAGAATCAAACAGGAATAGGAAGAAAAACTTAAAATGTTTTTAAACATGCCTTATTGTCCTGCCAAATCTTGAATTGGTGAAATACTGAGTTAGTACTCTTATAGAAATTATGTGGATTAAATTTTGTAATTAGAAAAATTATTTGGGGTTTTTATTGTTCTCTTACTATTTTTAATATTAAGAAATTATTTTAGGCTGGGCGTGGTGGTTCGTGCCTGTAATTCCAGCACTTTGGGAGGCTGAGGCAGGTGGATTACTTAAAGCAGGCTGTTCAAGACCAGCCTGACCAACATGGTGAAACCCCACCTCTACTAAAAATATGAAAATTAGATGGGCATCGTGGTGCACACCTGTAATCCCAGCTATTTGACAGGCTGAGGCAGGGGAGTTACTGGAACCCAGGAGGCGGAGGTTGCGGTAAGCCGAGATCATGCCACTGCACTCCAACCTGGGTGACAGAGTGAGACTCCTTCTCAAAAAGAAAAAAAATTATTTTAATCTCTAGCAACAGTTTTAATCACTACTCAATGCTATCTTCCATTAAATATTTTGTGGCCCAATTTCTCAACCAAATTATTTAGTATTAAATTGTAGTATTTAAACAGTGACTCCTGCCTGTAATCCCAAGCACCTTGGGGGCCTGAGGCGTGTAGATCACCTGAGGTCAGGGGTTTGAGACCATCCTGGCCAACATATAGTGAATCCCTGTCTCTACTAAAAATACTAAAACTTAGCCAGGCATGGTGGCAGGCATCTGTAATCCCGGCTACTTGGGAGGCTGAGGCAGGAGAATTGCTTGAACCTGGGTGGCAGAGGTTACGGTGAGCCAAGATTGTGCCACTATACTCCAGCCTGGGTGACAGAGTGAGACTCTGTTTCGGGAAACAAAACAAAACAAAAACAAACAAACAACAAAAACACAACTAAACTAAAACAAATAAATAAATATTCACCAAAACTCAGTATGAGGAAGACCTTTCTTAGATGAAAAGCAGAGGAAAGAAATCTAAAGGAAGGGGAAAATATTAAAACTTGACTAGAGAAAAATGAGAACTGCTTCTGAAAAATCACAATAAGCAAAATAGAAAGGCAAGCTGGGAAAACTAAGATATAGAATCAATATCTGTATGCATATAAAGCCCAACACTAAAAAATGGACAAAAGCCATGAGCAGGTATTTCAGAGAAGAAGTTAAAATGGTCATTAAGCCAGAAAAAAAGTTTAACTTCATTAATAAACAAAAACATGCACATTAAAAAAGCAATGAGACATCATTGTTAGCCTTCCATGCAGGCAAAGATGAAAACAAAAATTGATGATACGTGGCATTGGCCAGGCATAGGAATCAAGCAGCCTCAGTCACTGCTGGTAGGAAGAGAATTTAAATTAAGAACCTCAAATGGTGTCTTTTTGCTTTTATTTTTTGAGACGGAGTCTCACTCTGTCATCCAGGCTGGAGTGCGGTGACACCATCTTGGCTCACTGCAACCTCCGCCTCCTGAGTTCAGGTGATTCTCCTGCCTCAACCCCCGCAAGTAGCTGAGATTACAGGCAAGTATCACCATGACCAGCTAATTTTTGTATTTTTTGTAGAATGTAGAATGTATTTTTTGTAGAATGTTGGCCAGACTGGTCCCAAACTCCTGACCTCAGGTGATCCACCCGCCTCTGCCCCCGAAAGTGCTGGGATTACAGGCGTGAGCTACCACACCTGGCCTCAACTGGTGTCTTATACCCAGGTGATGGGAGTGTAAATTGGCATCATTGCAAATATTTAGTGATTTTGGCAATTTGCATCAAGTCTTAGATATATACGTATTCTTTGACATTTCTAGGACTTTGTCAAAGGAAAAATTTCTCCATGTGCACACATAGATCTTGGAAGTTTATTCATCTCCGCAGAGGCAGACAGGAGCATCAACAGCCTTGGGGATAGCAGCAGTGGTGGCAGGGCAAAATAAAACGTATATGAAACTGCAATCACTAACGTGTGAAAATGGAAGATTCAGAAAGTGTTTGGTATCTGAAATGTGAACCCAACATGGAATCAACATGCATCCAAACAGGACTAAATGTGCAAACCCAGGGCAAGATTAAAACTATAAAATATATATTTAGCAATTTGGCAAATTGGTCATTTGGAGACTAGCTTTTAGCAAATTCATCATATGTTTAATTGATTTCCAGTCAATTGGCTGCTTCCACCAAGGCTGCCTTGGGTGACTATGTCCAAGCAGCCAAATTGCTCTCTTTAAATGCAAAAATCAGTTAAGATTCATCTCTCTAAAGTAAGTTTGAAATTCTCACAATATTCAGATTCACTTGGCAACTAACTGATGGTTACCTCTTTGTGTCTCCCTGGCATCCTTAATGTAGACACACACACATACTAGAATGTTGATTTGTTAATCTACAGAAAAAACTGTAACTACTAAGAAGACTAGATATTCATGCTTGAGAATGAGTGGTTCTGTTTTTGATGGCAAACCTCTGACATACAACACGTGGTGGCCTATTCCTACAACATTCAGAATAGAGAATAAGGGAGCTGGGAGCAGTGGTGTGCGCCTGTAATCCTAGCTACTTGGGAGGTTGAGATGGGCACATTGCTTGCTCCCAGGAGTTCAAGTCCAGCCTGGGCATCACAGTGAGACCCCCATCTCTCTCTCACACTCTCTCTCTTTTTTTGTTTGCCCTGTTGCCCAAAGGGTCTTGCTCTGTCACCTAGGCTGGAGTGCAGTGGCATGATCACAGCTCACTGCAGTCTTGACCTCCCAGTCTCAAGCAATCCTCCCACTTCAGCTTCCCAAAGTAGTTGGGACTACAAGCACATGCCACCATACCCAGCTAATTTTTTAATTCTTTTTTTTTTTTTAATTATTTTTTGAGACGGAGTTTCACTCTTGTCGCCCAGGCTAGAGTGCAATGGCATGATCTCGGCTCACTTCACCTCCGCTTCTCGAGTTCAAGTGATTCTCCTGCCTCAGCCTCCCGAGTAGCTGGGATTATAGGCACCCACCACCATGCCCAGCTGATTTTTGTATTTTTAGTATAGATGGTTTTTTATCATGTTGGTCAGGCTGGTCTCGAACTCCTGATCTCAGGTGATCCACCTGCCTTGGCCTCCCAAAGTGCTGGGATTACAGGCATGAGCCACTACGTCTGGCCTTTAATTCTTTTCTTGTAGAGACAGGGTCTTGCTATGTTGCTTAGGCTGGTCTCGCTCCTGGGCTCAAGTGATCCTCCTGTCTTGACCTCCCAAAGTACTGGGATCACAGGCATGAGCTACCACGTCTGGCCCCTGTCTCTCTTAAAAAACAACAAGGAGAAAAACAAAAAAAGAATTTCACAAAAAAGCAAAAATATAAAGTGAGAATTAAAAGCTGACAAGAGCATGAATAGCATAGATTGGCATTCCTTTCAAGTAAACCTAACGTGGCCATGTGGCAATGAAATCAGAGAGAGAGGGTGGTCGTGTCTGGGATAGAAACCAGTGCTCAAGTAGCAGAGAGATCAAAGTGTCAGTATTGATTTACTTTAATCTAGTTTGTTTACTTTTTTCAGTTACAAAAGTAACACAGAAAATTAGAAAGTTTAAAGTAGCCTGTTATTCCATTATCTAAAAATCTCCCCTATGACTATGAGACATTTGTTTTTTTGTTTGTTTCCAGACGGAGTCTGACTCTGTCGCCCAGGCTGAAGTGCAGTGGCATGATCTCGACCCACTGCAACCTCCGCCTCCCGGGTCCAAGCCATTCTTGTGCCTTAGCCTCCTGAGTAGCTGGGATTGCAGGTGTGTACCATCACACCCTGCTAATTTTGGAATTTTTATTAGGTTGATGCAAAAGTAATTGTGATTTTGCCATTACTTTGGCAAAAACCACAACTACTTTTGCACCAACCTAATAGTGTAGATGGAGTTGCACCATGTTGCCCAGGCTGGTCTCAAACTCCTGACCTCAAGCAACCCACCCACTTCGGCCTCCCAAAGTGTTGGGATTACAGGCGTGAGCCACCTTTTTTTTTTTTAACATTATTTTCTGTCCTTTAAAATAACACAACTGATAACATCGCGTATATTCAATTTTATGACTCCTTTTTTTATTGAATATTGTAACACAAGACATTCCCCATATCAAGAGCTCCTCACAAAGATACTTTTAAATTGCTGCTTAACACTCTATTCTGAGGATATGCCAGGCATGATCTAATCATTCTCATATTAATCATTTTGACAGTTTACTATTTTTGCTGTTATACTTAAAACTGCAGTGAATATCATTGTATATAAAGACTCCTATTTTAGATTCCTAGAAATTCAATTCTGAGCCAAAAGCATGAACTTTTTAGTGAGAATTTTTTCACCAGATTATGAGGATTATGTTGGCTTGCTGTAACAATTTGGTTCTATTTTGATTATTTTTCTTTAGCTTGTATTTAGGGAAGCCAATTTTGGGTCCCTAAAACAGGGATATGTCCATAATCATATCAGTTAGAGATTATTGGAGTTGCTAGAAATGTAGGCTCTTCTCTTTTTTTGAGACGGAGTTTTGCTCTTGTTGCCCAGGCTGGAGAGCAATGGCGCAATCTCAGCTCATTGCAACCTCCACCTCCCGGGTTCAAGTGATTCTCTTGCCTTAGCCTCCCGAGTAGCTGAGATTAAGGCATGCATCACCATGCCCGGCTAGTTTTGTATTTTTAGTAGAGACGAGGTTTCTCCACGGTCAGGCTGGTCTCGAATTCCTGACCTCAGGTGATTTGCCTACCTCGGCCTCCCAGAGTGCTGGGATTACAGGCATGAGCCACTATGCCCCGCAAATGTAGTCTCTTCTAATATAGTTACTTATTTTACAAATGGGGCCACAAAGGCTTAGAACATTTGAATGACCACCCAGAGTGATCTGGCATGTGAGTGGCAGATGCTATGGTGGAACTGAGTCTCCTGACTCCCAGGAGACACTCCTGTCAATCTTCTTTTGACAGGGCATGAAAGGAAGATGAATCCCCAGAGGGTACATTTGCAGGAGAGCGGGATCCCAGGCAGAGAGAACAGTGGGTGAAAGACATGGAGGCAAGAGAGTTTGGAGCCTGGGCAGTGATAGATTGCCTGATGTGGCCGAGCCCAAGGCATTATGTGGTATTATAATGAGAGATGAGTCTAGAAAGACATAGAGTAAGTCTTGCTGGCCCTAGCCCTGAATTTTATTAATTGTATCACTGTTGCTATTGTATTTATTTATTTATTTATTTAGACAGAGTCTCACTGTGTTGCCAGGCTGCAGTGCAGTGGCGCAATCTTGGCTCACTGAAACCTCTGCCTCCCAGGTTCAAACGATTCTCCTGCCTCAGCCTCCTGAGTAGCTGGGACTATAGGTGCACACCACCACGCCCAGCTAATTTTTGTATTTTTAGTAGAGACAGGGTTTCACCATGTTGGCCAGGACGGTCTCGATCTCTTGACCTTGTGATCCACCCGCCTCGACCTCCCAAAGTGCTGGTATTACAGGTGTGAGCCACCGCGCCCAGCCGCTATTGAATTTATATAGCGTTTTACAGTTTGAAAAAGTGATATGACATATATTAACTTATTTGATCCTCACCTCAGTCCTTCACATATAGAAAACAGAGAGAATGTTGTAAAACACTTGCCCAGGATCAAGCATACAGGGAGACTGGCACTTAATTAAATCTAATGCACCAAATCACATTATCAAATGTATCATTTCCTAATCCAGAGCCAAGATCAGTGGCAAAATTAGTAAGCAATTTGCACATAGACTATAGTGTTACTGCTTTTGTAGCATAATTTACAAACCTGTACTCTTGCTTTTTTCACATTGTCAATCTTGAAATAGAAAGTTGCGTTATTCTCCGCATTAAGCTTTGTGATGGTGTGAGTCAGTGTCTCCTCCAGCTCTGGGCTGTTGGTGGGTATATCTCTGGGGCAGCCCACGCAAATCTTGGAAGGTAGTTGTACAAAATCCTCCCCTGAAAGGATCAGGTTTTAAGTCAGCATGTACACTGAAGTAGCAGCCTGGCCTAGCATCCCTCCTGCACAAGAACCAGCATCCACATGTATAAAGGGCCACATGGGAGCCCAGGCCCAGTAGTGAGTGGGTGAAGGTTGTCTGTCTGACTTTCACGTCCTGCCTCTCTTCTTTTCCCCTCCTCAGAGCACAGTGTATTTAGGGAAACATTTTCAATAGGAAGGTGCGAGTAACTCAATCAAAATGCTACACTTTTCCTGAATTTTTGCATTTTTGATGGAAACCGTAAAAAGCAATGCTTAATTTAAAGGAGTGACTCTCATGAGAAAAATTTAAGTGCTGTGGTTCTGGTGAACAGGCAGCTTCAGACTACTCATGGTGGAACACATACAAGTGTTTTCCAAGTATGAGAAAAACACACCCTTGTTATCAGAAACACTGACCTGACCACAAACTCAACACTATCTCCATTTCCTCCCATTATAACATGCAGGAAAAAAAACCCCTTAATTGAAAGGGTTTTATTCTGAGTGCTAAGAAATAAAATACAGGTCTCTCCAATTTACAACATCTGACTTAAGGACAACTTGTAGAGAAGAGAGACCAGTTGGCATTGTACCCAAAGGCCAACTTTACCCAGGAGTCACAAATTTCCCTTCTGTCTTCATAACCCGTTCTGGCCACTTGCAGAACAGTCTGAGCTGCAGCACAACTGGGCAGGGAAGGGGTCCAGTGTTCTCATCAAGGGGTGCATCTGTGTCTGCAGGTTACACAGACTTTGGAGTATATCATGGGAACTAAAACACAACTTACAGGAAAAGACCCAGCTAGTTGTCTGGGACCGCTATTCCTCTATTGTGGTGCCGACGTGTGTTACTCCTTACCTGGATAAATGTCACACTTCTGTGAGAAGGAAGCAATTTGTAGCTGAGTATCGACGTATGCATTATCTGTACATTCACCGGTATCCTGGTTTTTAAAAAGCATATAAGTGCTCAGTTAAAAACATTTTTTAGAGCCTTTAAAGCAAACAACTAGTAAAATTGAAAAACAGGGATGTGTACTTTCCAAATCATTGCGTAGCAAAGAAAGAAAGAAACAAAACATAGTCTTACTGCGAAAGAGATACTAAAATACAGTTCGGTATTAGTATCAATAGCATCAACAAATACATGCATGTACACAAGCACATGGAAAGCAGGAAATAAGATAATAAGAAGATCTAGTATAGACATAACAGCCATGTAAGTAAAAAGGTAAATTTCTAAAAAAAGAAGGTAAGACTTTCAGACTGTTAAAACACCAAATCAATGTATTACGGTTTCAAGAATCATCTTATAATAGAAACAATGTATAGAGCTTAAAAATAAAAGATGAACAAAGCTACATGGGACAAATATAAACATAGCAGGAACTAGAGTATTAGTAATATTGGACAAAGTAAAATTCATGATAACGAAAACACTCATAAAGGTAGCAAAAATGATAATTTTATTTTTCAAAAGCATGGACCGGAAGGCATGGAATCAAAATACATAAAGTAGAAAAAATTACACATGTGAAGAGAAGTGGATAGAAATAATTATGGTGGGGAAATTTAGTATGCAATTACAAATCTAAGAAAGGGTAAGAGAAAAAATAATAAGACCATAGAAGATTTGAATAACTTAATAAAGATTTATTTAAATGGTATTTTCATATGCTACATATGATTTAAAATACTTTCATAAGTATCATAAAATTTGTATGTATTTGTGTGTGTGTGTGTATATATATATATATTTTTTTGAGATAGTATCTCTGTCGCCAAGGCTGGAGTGCAGTGGTGCAATCTTGGCTCATTGCAACCTCTGCCTCCTGGATTCAAGTGATTCTCCTGCCTCAGCCTCCCAAGTATCTGGGATTACAGGTGTGTGCAACCACACCCAGCTTTTTTTTTTGTTTGTTTTTTTAGTAGAGATGAGGTTTTGCCATGTTGGCCAGGCTGGTCTCGAACTTCTGATCTCAAGTGATCCACCCACCTCGGCCTCCCAAACTGCTGGGATTACAGGCATGAGCTATTGTGCCCAGCCAGTATCATACAAATATTGTTCATTGTTTTTACACCAGGTCACAAAAAGATTCAATAAATTTTACAAAGCATAAACAATACAGAACATGTTCTTTCACCTCAGCACCAAAAAGAAAAAATAATCTGTAAAAATTAATAGCATGTTTAAACAAACAAAAATGATATACTTGGAAATAAAAACATGCTTGCCAATAAAGTTAGGGTCTTTCTTGGATAAGGAAAAATAAAACAACCAAAATAACAAAAATGAGAATTCCATATAATGTTATCAGAACAGCATTTTAAGTTAATTTTTGACTTGACATGAGTTCATAGTTTAAAAACAGCGGGAGAAAAACAAATAGAAAAACCTATGCCTAGGTCCCCAGAAGTGAGGAGAAAAAAGAATAATAAACAAACATAGCCAAGTGCTGTGTGATAAATGTGATAAAACATGTATAGTATAAAATCTGCAATTTTAACCGTTGTAAAGGATATAGTTCAGTGGCACTAATTCCATTCACAATGTCATGCAACCCATCACCATTTCCAAAAGTTTTCATCACCCCAAACAGAAATTCTCTACCCACTGAGCAATACACCCCCATTCTCTCCTCCTCTCCACTCACAAATTCACATCTACTCACTGTCTCTATGAATTTGCTTATTCCAGATGTTTCATGTAAGTGGAATCATACCATATTTTGTGTGTGTGTCTGGCTTATTTCTCTTAACATCATATTTTCAAGCTTCATCCACATTGTAGCATGTATCAGAATTTCATTGTTTTTAAAGGGTGAACAGTGTTTCATTGTGTATATATATGATAGCACATTTTCTTTTTTTTTTTTTTTTTTTGAGACGGAGCCTGGCTCAGTCACCCAGGCTGGAGGTGCAGTGGCGCGATCTTGGCTCACTGCAAGCTCCGCCTCCCGGGTTCACGCCATTCTCCTGCCTCAGCCTCCCGAGTAGCTGGGACTACAGGCGCCCGCCATCATGTCCGGCTAATTTTTTGTATTTTTAGTAGAGATGGGGTTTCACTGTGTTAGCCAGAATGGTCTCGATCTCCTGACCTCGTGATCCGCCCGCCTCGACCTCCCAAAGTGCTGGGACTACAGGCGTGAGCCACCGCGCCCGGCCTGATAGCACATTTTCTTTATCCATTCACCTGTTGATGGACACTTGGGTTGTTTCGACTTTCTGGCTATTATGAATTTTGCTGCTATAAATATTCACGTGTAAGCATGTGTTTGAATATGCGTTTCAATTTCTTTGGGCATATACCTAAGAGAGCAACTTCTGGATCATATAGTAATTCTATAGTTAAGTTTTTCAGAAATTGCCAAATTATTTTCTTTTTTTTTCTTTTTTTTTTTTTTTTTTTTTTGAGACGGAGTCTCGCTGTGTCTCCCAGGCTGGAGTGCAGTGGCCCGATCTCGGCTCACTGCAAGCTCCGCCTCCCGGGTTCACGCCATTCTCCCGCCTCAGCCTCCGAGTAGCTGGGACTACAGGCGCCCGCCACCACGCCCGGCTAATTTTTTTTTTTTGTATTTTTAGTAGAGACGGGGTTTCACCGTGTTAGCCAGGATGGTCTTGATCTCCTGACCTCGTGATCCGCCCGTCTCGGCCTCCCAAAGTGCTGGGATTACAGGCTTGAGCCACCGCGCCCGGCCGCCAAATTATTTTCTATAATGGTTGCAGCATTTTACAGTCCTACTGGCAATGCACAGAAGTTCTAATTTCTCCATGCCCTTTCTAATACGTGTTATTTTGTGAACAAAAAGAGGTTTTTTATATATTCTGCATGTTAAACTCTTGTCAGATACATGATTTGCAAATATTTTCTCTCATTCTGTGAGTTGTATTTTTACTCCCTTGATAGCGTTCTTTTTACTTTTTTCTCAATAAAATAAATGCATGCTCAATTAGAAAACTCGGGAAGTATCAAAAAGTTCCAAAAAATATAAAGAATCAGAAAAAGCGGCTGGGCGTGGTGGCTCGCACCTGTAATACCAGCACTTTGGAAGGCCAAGGTGGCTGGATCACCTGACGTCAGGAGTTCGAACCCAGCCTGGCCAACACGGCGAAACCCCCATCTGTACTAAAAATACAAAAATATGCCGGGCATGGCAGCGGGCGCCTGTAATCCCAGCTACTCAGGGAGGCTGAGGCAGGAGAATCACTTGAACTCTGGAGGCGGAGGTTGCAGTGAGCTGAGATTGCACCACTGCACTCCAGCCTGGGTGACAGAGCAAGACCCCTTCTCAAAAAAAAAAAAAAAAAAAAAAAAAAAAAGAAAGAAAAGAAAAAAAAAGCACCCACAATTCCAAATGAAAGTTAACTACATTCTATATTTTGTCGTAATTTGTTTTCCATCACTTTTTATATTTATATTTATTTTACATATTTAAATAAATCTGCATGTATAGCTTTGTATCCCACTTTTTTTGTTTTTTACTTAACATTGTAACCATTTCACTATGTCACTAAAAATTAAAAATTTTTGACAGCTGTATCATGTTAAACTCTTGCAAATATTTTCTCTCATTCTGTGGGTTGTATTTTTACTCTGTATGGATATACTGTAATTTACTTAACCATTCTCTAATGTTGCATAAACAATTTATTTACAATATTTTTCTATTAAAAAGCAACTGAAATTAACATCTTATGCCCTGGATTTCCCATATAAAAGAATTAGCAGCAGAATTACTAGATCAAAGGACTTGCAGCAATTCCTTGCCTAAAGCACAGTCTTCTGCTCACATGCAAACATCCCTGGGCACATATCATGTCTTAGCCATCTTAACATTCACTGGCTACTACTACCTTGAGAGACACCATTTTAATATAATTTTGGTTCAGATAACAAGATACGATGCTAGGAAGGACCACTAAGGGCTAGAGACTCAGGGTCTGTTTATTAAAGATAAAGGTAGGGAAGAGAAGATGAGAAAACAAGCAGAGGAAAGTTTGACATGAAGAATAACCCTGGGGAGAGCAAGGGAATACCATATGGGCATTGAGCACACGGGGAAGAAAAGGAAATAGGAAAGTGTGGAGACATAATGAAGATACACTTGACAGTTCAAGCATTTTGTCTATTCGTCGTCCCTGGTTACACTCTGTAAATACTTACTGCTGGCCAGGCGCGGTGGCTCTCGCCTGTAATTCCAGCACTTTGGGAGACCAAGGTGGGCGGATCACCTGAGATCAGGAGTTCCAGACCACCCTGGCCAACACGGTAAAACCCTGTCTCTACTATAAATACAAAAATTAGCCATGCATGGTGGTTGGCGCCTGTAGTCCTAGCTACTTGGGAGGCTGAGGCAGGAGAATAGCTTGAACCTGGGAGGTGGAGGCTGCAGTGAGACGAGATTGCACCACTGCACTCCAGCATGGGGAACAGAGTGAGACTCTGTCTCAAAAAATAAATAAAATAAAATAAAGTTATAAAAAAATACTTAATGCTAGCTGTGCAGATTCTTTGGCCAGGTAGGTAAGGCAGCTTGACCAGTGATGTGAGCTTTAGGCTTCCCGAGTGAATGTGAATATGAATTGCTGAATGTCATCTAAAATTTTCGTGACGGTCTTCCCACTCAGCTTGATAGTTACCATCAAAATGTAAACAAAATGCTAAGAACTTTATCATTAAAGTTTTGCCCACTTACACCATTCCAAAGGGACTTGCAGTCTGGAGTTAAGAACAGAAAATTCTCTTTGGAACAATTCGTTTGCACAATTGAGTAGGTAATTAGAAAGTTCCATCCAGCCACCACCTGAAACAATTTCAGATTGAATATTTAAAGGGCGGTTTAAACATTATTCGCTGTGGGATATGAATGTTATGAGGAGGTTAGAAAACTGTGTGGCAATATAAAAAGTGCTCAAGAAATATAAATTATTATTATTACTAGGCAAAAAAATGCTGAATAAACATTGAGCACCTTAACACTCACATCTCTCACACAAACACACATACACTATACACACACACACACACACACCACTAGCCATCTGAAAATGACAAGCAATATATATATTTTGCTATTTTTCAGCCAGGTTTGGAACATGGATTTCTTTAAGTAAATCCTAACAATGGTCCCCCTGCCAGGCTGCAGAGAGAAATGTTTACTGAATTTCATAAAATAATAATGCCCTTCTAGACGGACAAAGAAAACTTTGGAGGGGAGTGGTCTTTACTGCTGGGTCCTCAGGCTCCCAGGTTACCAAGTAGTAAGATTTCTCCTACTTTAGTCTGGGCCTCTCCCACCCTGATAGCTCTATATGGACATCATTGAGTAAAGCATGCTCACATGAAAGCAAGTTGTAAGGTTTATTAAATGCAGAGAATGTTGCTGACCAAAGGGAATCACTCATAATAAGAGGCTGAAATATAAGCGACCCAGTCAACTATCAGAAAAGTCTGCGTGGGCCAGGCGTGGTGGCTCATGCCTGTAATCCTAGCACTTTGGGAGACCGAGACAGGTGGATCACCTGAGGTCAGGAGTTCAAGACCAGCCTGGCCAACTTGGGGAAACCTTGTCTCTACCGAAAATACAAAAATTAGCCGAGTGTGGTGGCGGGTGCCTGTAAGCCCAGCTATTCGGGAGGCTGAGGCAGGAGATCTCTTAAACTTGGGAGGTGGAGGTTGCAGTGAACTGAGATAGCACCACTGTACTCCAGCCTGGGCAAAAGAACAAGACTCTGTCTCAAAAAAAAAAAAAAAAAAAAAGGAAGAAATTCTGGTTGTACTGAATCAAGAAGATTTGTAGCTGAGCACAGTGGCTCAGGCCTGTAATCCCAGCACTTTGGGAGGCCGAGGTGGGAGGATGACTTGAGGTTGGGAGTTCGAGACCAGCCTGGCCAACATGGTGACCCCTCATGTACTAAAAGTACAAAAATTAGCCAGATGTGGTGACGCGTGCCTGTAATCCCAGTTCCTTGGGAGGCTGAGGCAGGAGAATCACTTGAACCTGGGAGGCAGAGGTTACAGTGAGCCAAGATCGTACCATTGCTCCAGCCTAGGCAACAGAGTGAGACTGTCAAAAAAAAAAAAAAAAAAAAAAAAAAAAAAAAAAAACCACACACACAAAAAACAAAAAAACAAAACAAAAAACAGATTTATGGATATTTACTTTTTTTTTTTTCTGTTGATATGGTAACTGTAACTTAGTGGGTAGCCAGAAAGCCATGCCGACCATTGTAGACACAATGTAATATTTTGGAGCTGTGTTAACTCATGATGGCTAGGTGATAGTAGAGTTTTCTGAAAATCCTAAGGCCACTATGACTTTCCTTTTCACTGTCTCTAGGAAGAGCCTGTAATGACGATTACCCATTTGTTAAAATCAAACGTCAAAGGAAGGGAGTCTGATTAGACATCTTTTCTCACTTTACATGTATCCAACTCACTTTGACTAAGGAGAAAGCCCTTTGCTTCCTGTGCTAGTCACATGAAAACACCACCAGCCATGCAATCATACATTTTAAACGTAAAGATCTAACGCATTTTCGTAATACTAGGTGACCTAGAGAATTAAAGAACAAACCTGTCTTTGGGCCCGTTTTACTTCACTAAGCGTGAAGAGGGAGGAATGTTGAGTATTGTTGTTAAAGTACTGAACGCCGTGTCTCAGAATGGGCTCCAGGTCTGGGCTCTGCGTTGATATAGGATGCACACAGCCAAGGCAGTTATACTGGGCTGTCACCACAGGGCCCTCGGCTTAACAAAGAACAGACAAAAACGCAGCATTAATGATTACAATCAGCATTCACATACATTGCCCTAAACAAAGAAGAGGCTGGGCATGGTGGCTCACTCCTGTAAAACCAGCACTTTAGGAGGCAGAGGCGGGTAGATCACCTGAGGTCAGGAGTTCAAAACCAGCCTGGCCAACATGGTGAAACCCCATCTCTCCTAAAAATACAAAAATTAGCCGGGTGTGGTGGCGTATGCCTGTAGTCAAAGCTACACGGGACGCTGAGGCAGGAGTATTGCTTGAACCCAGGAGATGGAGGTTGCAGTGAGCCGAGATCATGCCACTGCACTCCAGCCTGGGAGACAGAGCAAGACTCTGTCTCAAAAGAAAAAAAAATTTTTTGCAAACCATTCATCCCACAAGGGACTAACATCCAGCATATACAAGGAATTTAATTAACTCACCAATTAAAAAACCAAGTAGTCCCATTAAAAAGTGGGCAAAGGATCTCAGTAGGCATTTCTCAAAAGAAGACATACAAATGGCCAACAGATATGTGAAAAAATGCCCAATATCACTAAGCATTAGGGAAATGCAAATCGAAACCATTATGAGATGAGATATCATCTTACCCATTAGAATGGCTATTATTAAAAAGAGTTTGTATTAAATTACCAAGTAATGTTCATAACAGATAGCCCTAACCTACTGGTCAATAGAGGCAAAGTCCATAAAAAGGTAACGTAGCTGAAGAGTGAGCGGCACACCTGGAGGGACCCCCTGGGAGCCTGGGCTTCTTCACCCACCAAGCTCTCGCTGCTTGCTGTGTAAGCGGCAAACACAGCTAGGAGGGTATGGAGAAAAGGGAACGCTTATGCACTGTTGGTAAGAATGTAAATTAGTACAACCACTATGGAAAATAGTGTGGAGATTTCTCAAGAAATGAAAACACCAAATACCATATATCCAGTAGTCCAGCTACTGGGCATCTACCCAGACGAAAAGAAATCAGTCTATCAAAGGGGTACTTCCACTCCCAGGTTGGTCGCAGCAGTATTCACAATAGCAAAGATATGAAATCAACTTAAGTGTCCATCAAAAGGTTAATGAATAAAGAAAATGTGGGGGACCAGGTGCGGTGGCTCACACCTGTAATCCCAGCAGTATGGGAGGCTAAGGTGGGCAGATCACCTGAGGTCAGAAGTTCGAGACCGGCCTGGCCAACATGGTGAAACCCCATCTCTACTAAAAATACAAAAATTATCTGGGCGTGGTGGCGGGTGCCCATAATCCTAGCTATTCAGGAGGCTGAGGCTGGAGAATTGCTTGAACCCCAGAGGTTGCAGTGAGCCAAGATCGTGCCACTGTACCCCAGCCTGGGTGACAGTGCGAGACTCCATCTCAAAAAGAAAAAAAAAGAAAATGTGGTATATATGCATAATGAAATACTATTTGACCATAAACAAAGAATGAAATCATATCATTTAAAGCCACATGGACAGAACTGGAGGTTGTTCAGTGAAACAACCGAAGCACAGAAAGACAAACTGCACATTGTTCTCGCTCATATTTGGAAGGTAAAACACTTAATCACATGGAGATAGAGGAGAGAAGAGAATGACGGATACCAGAGGCTGAGCAGGGCAGGGAAGTAGAAGGGGGAAATGAAGAGCTTGGTAAAATAGGTACTGAATTATAGTTAGAAAGAAGAAATACGTTCTAATGTTATATAGCAGACTAGGCTGACTATAGTTAGCAACAATATATTGTATATTTCAAAGTAGCTAGAAGAGAGGACTTGAAATATCACCAATTCATAGACATGATAAATATTCCAGGTGATGGGTACCCCAAATACTCTGACTTGATCATTACATGTTCAAGGCATGTAAAAAACACTTACATGTACCTCATAAATATGTAAAATATAATGTATCAGTAAAAGAAAAAAAGAAGGAGAAGTTAATACATGTAAGGAGCTTCGAGTCATGGCTGGGACATAAGGACTCAATACATGTTAGCTATTATCTTTATCCTGATTGTTGCTAATATGTTATTATGATTAATATGTTAGTATGTTGATTGTACCTCCAGACATATCATCTCATTTCAGCCTCACGACAGTCCTGTGAGGTGGGAAGTACTGTTACCTCCCTTTTCTAGACAACGAAAAGGACAGCCAAGAAGGTGAGGAGCTCTGAAAGATTCCAGGCCAGGGCTGCCCTCAAAGCCTATGCACTCCTCACTCTGGGATGCTGCCTACAATAGAGGGCAGGCAGGTCTTGTGCCTCCTGGTCCTTCTGCAGAGCCCTTGCACATACTGGGTACAATGCAGCACACGGGAAGAGTTGGGATAGTCCTAAGGGGATGATGGTCACAAGCCTGGCCCACCCTCCGGGCTCTGCCGCTCCACCCAATGCTCCCTAATTGTGCAAATGGCTTTACTACTGCCGCCCTCTGGGAGCAAGCAGAGCCTGGTCAAGGTTGTGTTCCTGGCACACAGAAGCGGTTAATTTCCCACCAGGGCAGTGCCAGAGGATAAACCAGCTACCTGGAGTTATCTGGCAGGTCTGGGTAGCCACAGAGAATTTCATACTCGCCCTCTTCCCCACAGTTGCCGTGCATTCTCCAGTGGCCTAAAAAGAAAAGAAAGAGATCATTTATCCTAATCTTTCAGATGGGAAAGTCTACCTAGTACTGTTGCTAAATGTGGCTTTCCTTAAAAAAACAAAACAAAACAGAACTTGTGAAGATTTTATCCAAAAGAGTTTTGAGACATGAGAATAAATGTTTTTTTTTATAGCCTAATGATTACATAAGCCTCTGATATTCATAAGATGTTGGAGGAAAGACAGTGTAAAAAGGTTTTAAAGGTTGAGTCTCTGTTTTGAGCCCTGGAGGTATTTCTTTTTTCTTTTTCTTTTCTTTTTTATTTTTATTTTTTGAGACAGAGTGTCACTCTTGTTACCCAGACTGGAGTGCAATAGTGCGATCTCGGCTCACTGCAACCTCTGCCTCCCAGATTCAAGCGATTCTTCTGCCTCAGCCTCCCAAGTAGCTGAGATTACATGTGCATGCCACCACGCCCAGCTAATTTTGTATTTTTAGTAGAGACGGGGTTTCACTACGTTGGTCAGGCTGGTCTCAAACCCCTGACCTCAAATGATCCAATAACCTCGGCCTCCCAAAGTGTTAGGATTGCAGGCGTGAACCACTGTGCCTGGCTGAGCCCTGGAGCTATTTCTTTCTAACCAAGATGGGTGCAGAGGTCTAGTACCAGCCTGGTAAACACTCCTGTTATCTACTTCTCAACTTTAGTGAGTTAATACTGTTCATATAAACTTCATTTTAGCTTAATAGAAAGGGCAAGGACCTTGGCATCAAAATGTTTTTCAGTTCCAGCCTTGTCACTTGCTAGCTGTTACCTATGTCATGTCCCATTGACTCTCGGAGTCTCAGTTTACCCATCTTGTAGGAGATAGGACACATCTATCTCTTAGAGTTGTTGTGAACAGTATGTGTGCAAACACACGCTGTGTTTGCCTACTAGAGGCCCACCACAGAGCAGGCACTTAACAATAGGCAGTTGTTTAATTGTTATTGTTGAACACTGTTTTTGTTTTGTTTTGTCTTGTCATTCTTCAGTCATATCCATTGGATTCTAAGTGACAGATATTATTCCATCAGGATAGAGCACACCTCCCTTTATCCACACAGCTCCTAGAAGCAGGCAGCACAGGGCACAGCAGCTACTTATCCCCACCTTGCAGATGAGACGATTGAGAAGGGACAACCAGCACTGCAAACTCCTAGACTCCTGACTTGGAGTTCAGTGCTGTTCGGTAACCGCAGATGACTTGACAGTCATCTTTTACGTTCTGACAAAAAAGAAGGGAATCAATCCATGAAAACGAGGCTTGCTTCCGAGGCAGATACTGTCTGAAGTCTTCCTTAATTAAAGCAAAACAACCGGCTACGGTGTGCCAGGCCTATATGTTAGGCATTTGGTTAAGATAGGCATTGTTATCAAAGTTATTTGCATAATTCATCTAATTTCATCCTCTGACAACCTGATGAGGTCAGTATTATCTCCCATATACAGTGGAGAGTGCCAGTTCTGAGAGGTCACAGCTCACCCGCTATCACACAGCTAATGGAAGGCAGAGTCAAGATTTGCACTCAAGGTTGTGCAATGGAAGCACCCAGGCCCTCCCCTCGCCAGCCCTTCTGGCTTGGCCCAAATGTCCATCTGTTGTCTCTCTGGAGTCTGAGCCACATGTTCTGACTGGACACTAGAGCTCCCTTCTCATGGAAAGGCTTTCTCCATGTTTAACTGCTGGCCTCTCCATAATTTTTCTGTCTATACAAGAACACAGATACAAAGCATCTGACTTTTCTACACATTAGAATGTTTATTTGCATTTCTCATAAACAGGCTCACCAGTAGTCATCATTTCTGCAGGAGTAAAAAAATCTGGCAGAGTCAACGGAGAAAACAGAAGGCCCAAGAATGGCCAATACACTTACCGCTTCTGCAGCATCCTTGTAGTCACAGTCCTGCCAGGTTTTGCCACTTTGAACAGGACAATCCCCCTCCTTGATTTCGTACTTGAAGGAATAAAATGTGTCAGAGCGAACCTGAAAAGCAGCCAAAGATACTTAGGGTTCATCCAACTGACCCGATAGCAAATAATTCTAGTGGGTTCCAGTAAAGTTAGGAATATTGATCTTTGACTTGAGAGCAAAGCATTCACTTAAAATATATTTATATTTGTATCATAAACATTTATGTGAAAGAATGTTTATAACATACTCACAATGTCATTTTAAAGGTTACAAAGCAGTATGCATAGTATTAGCCCATTTTTGTAAAAACTGGTTTATATATAAATCTATGTTTTTTAAAAGTCTGGAAAGATGCACAGCAAGCTGTTAAAATGTTTGTCTGTCAGTGGTGAGATTATAATTATCTTTCACATTCTTCTTCAAGCAAACATTTCTAAGTGACCTTTTTCCCCTAATGAACATATGTGACTTTTACGAATTAGAAAAAGCAAACAAGAAAACCTTAAACAAATGTTAACAGTTATCTCTGTATGGTGGCATTAATTATGGGTGATTTTAGTACTTTTATTTGGTTTGTTTTGTTTCCTACTTTTTCTTTTTTAAACAGCTTTATTGAGATATAATTTACGTGCCATAAAATTTACCCTCTAAAGGTATGCAGTTTAATGTTTTTTGTATATTTACAACCGTACCCACCACAATCTATTGGGTACCACACCACAAATAAACTGTTGCTTGAGATTACCATGAAGCAGAATTTCTCACATGACTGTACTAGATTGTGAAACAAAATGGCTCAATTTTATTTTCAGAAAAAATAACATGTCCACTGTGTTTATTTTCTTTTATCCCCATGTTGTCACATGGTTAGTTTTTTTTTTTTTCTGCTAAAGTAACCAATTGCTTAGCTGTCCCAGAGAGGTAGTCTTTTATAGTGAAATTTGTTTAAACATACTCTTGAAAGATTGGTATTTCTTTGAACCATGCATCCTGCAAGGATTTATCTCCTACTGGAGTACATCATTACAATAATATCAAAAACAAACATTGCTGTTAAAGCTGGTACATTCAGCCATACAGACTTCTGTCTAATTCCGTAGAATTGCACTAAACTCATTCCTGACTCCTCTTAGACATGACCCATTAAGTATCCCCTCCCATTTAAGGTTTGGAGGTCTATATTTTTTAGCCTAGGGCCAGAGACCCAGTGAATTCTTTTGCTGCAGTCTAACTAAATTCCTAAATTCTCCCACTCTAGTTGGTCCTGTTCAGATTTCTCCATTTACTTTTGTTTCATTTCACCCTACATTCTACTTCTCTGATCAGGAAGCCCATCTGCCTGAGGATGAGTCATACTCTGCCCTCCCACCCCAGGCCAGAGACTGGTATCGGTCTTCCACAAGTTGTAAACTTCTGCCTTTGATGATCACATCTTTGGTGGTGGTGGTGGTGGGGTGGTGGTGCTGGGTAGTGGTGGTGGTGGGTGGTGCTGGGTAGTGGTGGTGGTGGGTGGTGGTGGTGTGGGGTGGTGGTGGGTGGTGGTGGTGGTGTAGTGGTGGTGGTGGTGGTGGGGGGAGTGGTGGGTGGTGGTGATGTTGGGGGGTGGTGGTGATAGGTGGTGGTGGTGGGTGGTGGTGGTGGGGGGTGTGGTGGTGATGGTGCGGGGTGGTGGTGGTGGTGGTGGTGGTGGTGGGGTGTGTGTGTGTGTGTGTGTGTGTGTGTGTGTGTGTGAGGCCTGGGCTCCTAGTGACAGTACAAATCCCAAGTGACTTCAAGGTTAAACACAGTTCACTCACCATCTTAGTGGCTTCAGTTATGCGGTACAGTACGAACTGGTTGTTACTTTGGTTTTGACTGTTATATTTCTTCAGAGCAGCATCCACAGCTTTAAATAAATCCTTGTCATTGCAGTCAATTTCCTCGGACTGTGATTCCTGGGTTAAACTTAGTAGCAGCCTGGAGCAGAAGAAAAGGATGATAATTAGTTTCATGATCTAACAGTCTCCCTCTAGGAGCTGAGGGATGGTTTCACCAAGAATCAAGAGCCAACTGGGATACTGAATTTGACAATCTCCAGCCTCTCGTTTTCTGTCCTCCTCTCTGCCTCAGCACTCAGGGCACTGGTTGGATTCCTGCTGCCATACGCTAGTTGCCCTGTTCCCAAAGGTTAAATGGCTCTGCTGGGTTATCCAAACATATTTACGGCTAGAACATTGCAACACTGGGGTTGTTAACCTGCTCATTTGCATTTGAAAATCACGAGGGAGCACAGTGCATATTTCCAGGTGATTATACAACTTTATGTAGCAAATCAGAGCAGAATCTGATGAAGGAGGGGAATAAAGTACTTACTAACTCGGTTATTCCCCTGTGACTTTCACAAAGCCATTTGTGAAGGTCACTACATGGGTAAACAATGCAAGAATGAGTACAATGTGCAGACATGTTTCCTGCAGAATCTCTTGGCAGGATACCTACCTGCACAGAAGCAGACTGCTATTAATTCTATTACATGCCTAAGAAGCTCATGCACAGGGGCAGCCAGTGAGTTCCGGGAGTCTCATACAGGATGTTGACACAACTGAAAATAAAACATGGGTGTCCTATCTGGTCTCTGGACAGGCCAGCTTTTTTCTGCTCAATTGCATTAGTTCTGTAAAAGAAAATTGCTCCCAGGGTGGAGGCGATAGAGGAGAAGCATAGGAAAAGACGGGTTGGGTGAAGCCCTGGATTCCCTCTGCTTGCTTCTTTCTGGTTTGGTGGTGTTGGTTTGGCGCAGAAAAAGATAGCCCCAAATATGGCTTTTTGGCATGCCGAGTACTTCGAACTGAAGGACGTTAAAAAGGCTGCAAAAACAAAGCCTCTTTCTTGCTTTCTCCTGCCTGTCTTTCTCCTGCTCCACTTCTTCCCTCAAGGCAGGCCACGGAAGCTAGAATTTCTCTTCCCCAAGGCGGGTCATAGAACCCTTCTCCCTCAAAATCAGCAATAAAACTTTATTATTCTTATTTTCCTCACATCAACACAGAGTGGGGAAACTATATTACAGAATGGCCCCCATCTGTAGGCCAACATTGGAAAACTACAGTTGATCATCTCAACAGACGTGTGAGGCTTGATGGTATCAACATCCTTACTCCTAAAGGATAAAAACTGGCCGGGTGCGGTGGCTCACGCCTGTAATCCCAGCACTTTGGGAGGCCGAGGCGGGTGGATCACCTGAGATCAGGAGTTCGAGGCCAGCCTGACCAACATGGAGAAAGTCCATCTCCACTAAAAATACAAAATTAGCCGGGCGTAGTGGCACATGCCTGTAATCCCAGCTGCTTGGGAAGCTGAGGCAGGAGAATTGCTGGAACCTGGGAGGTGGAGATTGCAGTGAGCTGAGATGACACCATTGCACTCCAGCCTGGACAAAAAGAGCAAAACTCTGTCCAAAAAAAAAAAAAAAAAAAAAAAAAATCGGCCTATTCACTCTGCTCCTTGTTTAGACTTTAATTTTTTAAAAAATCTGTAGAGCCATGTTCATGATGACAAACCTACTTTTTCTTTCTTTTTTCCTTTTTTTTTTTTTTTTTTTTTTTTTTTTGACATAGGACGTAGATGTTTGGACTATTTTTAATCTTTTTTTTTCTGATAAAAAATTCTTTAAAGAAAATCTTTATGCTCACCTATAAAATAGAACAAAGATTTCTTGGAGAGATGTAAAACATGGCTGTGCATCTTATTTTATATACACTTATATAATAAATTTCAGGTTAATTTATTCTTAGATTCTATGCCTAATTTTTTTTTTTTTTTGAGACAGAGTCTTGCTCTGTGGCCCAGGCTGGGGTGCAGTGGTGCAATCTCAGCTCATTGGACCTCCCAGGCTCAAGCAATTCTTCTGCCTCAGCCTCCCAAGTAGCTGGGATTACAGGGACTTGCCACCACACCCAGCTAATTTTTGTATTTTTAGTAGAGATGGGGTTTCACCATGTTGGCAGGCTGGTCTTGAACTCCTGACCTCCAGTGATCTCCCTGCCTTGGCCTCCCAAAGTGCTGGAATTACAGGTGTGAGCCACTGCACCCGAATGCTGTGCCTAATATTAAAAGCTAGCAACGACTAAGCCTCAGCCTTGGAGTCCTAACTACAGGGAGCATCTTTAAATTCATTCAAGGTTGATTGAACTGGATATGACTTTACTTTTCTGCCAAATCATATTACTCCCTAATTCTTGGAAAAGTTTTCATACTTTTTGTGTGATACTAGCAATTGCACTCTTTTCCCCAGGAGTGTTGTATCTCTCCCCCTGCTTCTTCCTCACACACACACACACACACACACACACATACACCCCCACACACACCCCCAGAGCCATAAGAACGAAATACACTATGTGTGTGCAAATACCACTTAGTCTGGTACTGCTCATAACAAAGCGTACTAGAAAACCCACCTGAGGGTTGAAGACTTCACAGTTTATTACATCGTAGGACAAATCTGCTCTGCAGAATCCAAAGACTTTCAAAGAAGAGAGAAGCCTGTGTGTGTGTGTGTGTGTGTGTGTGTGTGTGCACATGGGGAACTGAAGATGCCCAGCCAGAGTTGTGAGCGTCCAGTCATTCAGCAAAGGAAGAGGAGCTTTAGAAAAATCAGAGTAATATGATCAGATAGCCCCACGGTCACCAGTCTCCCCTCATGTACACGCTGATGAAAGCCCAGGTGGTGAAGGGTGTCATTTAAGTTGTTGTGGTTTTCTTCCACGGAGGAAAGTGTTGAACAAAAGGGAACCTGTATAGCATAAAGATGGATTTTCATGGACCCTGCCAAGATAAGTGTCTGCTGGCTCTACCCTGTGTACAAGGGCTACAATTGGCTGGCACGCCTGTGCTCCAGAGGCCCCTAAACCCAGCTGTGAAAGATAAACTGAGACAGGAGGATGGCTGCCTGCTAGACATGAGCAGGCACCAGCACTGGGCTTCCCCATGAGTGGTGGTGAGGAAAACCACATCAGCCCTTCTGCACTGGAGACCTCAGTTGCCTGTGCTTCAACACTATTCTTCATTCTGCCTTTCACAAAATGTACCACCTAAGTGATAAGGTGAATACTATTTCACTGAAAAGGTTCAAATGATATGAACATAAGCAGAGTGTGAAAAACCACCCATCCCGCACCTCAGCTTCTTCTCAGAGGTACCACTGTCATTCATTTTATATGCTTCTCCTTCTAGCCTTCTATTCACTTCACAGCTTGTATACACTGCAGTCTATTTAACTTTGCATTTTCTTTTCTTTCTTTCTTTTTTTTTTTTGAGATGGAGTCTCACTCTGCCGCCCAAGCTGGAGTGCAGTGGCGCGATCTCGACTAACTGCAACTTTCACCCCTGAGGGTCAAGCGATTCTTCTGCCTCAGCCTCCCAAGTAGCTGGGTGTACAGGTGCACACCACCACACTTGGTTAATTTTTTTTGGTATTTTTAGTAGAAACGGGGTTTCACCATGTTGCCCTGGGTGGTCTTGAACTCCTGACCTCAGGCAACCTTGGCCTCCCAAAGTGCTGCGATTACAGGCATAAGCCACCGTGCCTGGTCTGGCTTTGCATTTTCTAAATGCATGACAAACATCAACCAACTGGCAATATCTCTCATGTCTATTCCTCATTCTCATTGCCCTAATTCCCACTGCTCGGGTCTGGCCCTCATTCCTGCGTACATAAGATAACTTCCAAGTTCATGTCCCTGTCTCCTGCCTCAGTTTCCTCAGGCACACTGGGGCCTCTCCCGCTCACCCACTCTGTGTGCTAGCTCTCAGAGGTAGCTCTGTGCTGACGCATGCTGTGCTATAACCTGGAGCAGAGTCTGGGATGGGAGTAAGGGTCACTGAATGGAATCCTAAATTCCAGCACTCCTGTTCTCTGCAACTTGCAGCGCTCCCTCTGTGATACATTAAGAAGGGTACATTGCTTTGCAGTACTCCTGCAGTACTCTGTAGTACTCCTGGTCTGTCCTCCTGATTTCAGTTGTTTCACCAAAGAGGGAGTAGTTTATTTTGGGAGAGAGGACGGAGGCTTCATGTCTTTCCATAGTGTCTATCAGCCACTCAGTCCACTCCAGGTAAGCAAATAATCGAAGTGAAAACAGTAGCCTTGCTTTGCCTTAAGATGAGCCCGGAGGCTCATCTCCCAAATAATGACAGCTCCAGAGCCCACTAAGAACTTCTGGAACCCCCCTGCTTATATTCACTTGTTCCCCAACACCCTTCTTTCTGATTCCCTACTCACCTAGAAGTAGTGGTGCCAGGAATTCACCAAGAATGCCTTTACCCAGACCCTCTTCCTATGCTTCCTAGCCTACCCATGTATGGCTACCAAGCTGAAGCCTCCCCACATGCAATCCTTTTTTTTTTTTTTTTTGAGAACGGAGTCTCGCTTTCTCGTCCAGCCTGGAGTGCAGTGGCACAATCTTGGCTCACTGCAAGCTGTGCCTCCCAGGTTCACGCCATTCTCCTGCCTCAGCCTCCCAAGTAGCTGGGACTACAGGCGCCCGCCACCGCGCCCAGCTAATTTTTTTTGTATTTTTGGTAGAGACGGGGTTTCACCATGTTTGGCAGGATGGTCTCAAATTCCTGACCTTGTGATCCGCCCGCCTCGGTCTCCCAAAGTGCTGGTATTACAGGCGTGAGCCACCGCTCCCGTCCCCCATGCAATCCTAATAGATACCCCTTTATTACATAGCCCTAGGACATTTACCACTCCCATGTTCACTCGAATATTGTTGGGACCCAGAACACAATATTCCAGACTATGGTGCCTTGATATGCTGAGTCCTTTGAACTGAAGGAAACCAAAAGGGCCTCAGAAGCGAGATCTGTTTGACCTTTTCCCACTCCACTTTCTCCTGCTCTCCTTTCTCTCTTAAGGCAACATAGAAACTAGAATTCTTCTTCCCCCAGGCAGGTCACAGAAAGTGAAATACCTCTGCCCCCAAATAACCATAAAACCTAAAATATAGCTCTACCCTCCCCGCTGCGTCTGTCTTTGTAGGGGCTGGCTGTAAAGAAATTCTAGGATTTACTGTCTGATAATAGGTCCTCAGATCCACATTCCAGAGGGTTTGGGCCCCTATACCCAGGAGCAAGAACTGCCACACAGAGGGGCCACGGAGAACTCAAACTGAAGCCCTGGCTGGGTTTCCCCTGACAGTCTATTACTATGGGATCTTTCCCTATTTATCCAATCACATTTTATACTGTTGTACAGTCTTCATCGACTTAAGCCTAACGATCAACAGTGTCACTTGTGTGTTTGGGTCTTCATTCTGAAGATTTCCACCCTATAAAAACTTGGATTAAATGAATATGCTATGCTTTCCTCTGTTAACCCTTTTTGTTGTTGTAAGAGGCCCAGCTGTGACCCTTATGGTGGGTAAGGAAAGGCATCACACCTATTTGCCCCTACAGTGGATATCGTGTTTTACATTCACAAAACCTAAGCAAACTTTTAAATACATTTAGACTATTCAGAGAGAGGAGGTTTTTGTTTTTTTTTTTTTTTGAGACGGAGTCTCGCTCTGTCGCCCAGGCTGGAGTGCAGTGGCCGGATCTCAGTTCACTGCAAGCTCCGCCCCCCGGGTTCCCGCCATTCTCCTGCCTCAGCCTCCCGAGTAGCTGGGACTACAGGCGCCCGCCACCTCGCCCGGCTAGTTTTTTGTGTTTTTAGTGGAGACGGGGTTTCACCGTGTTAGCCAGGATGGTCTCCATCTCCTGACCTCGTGATCCGCCCGCCTCGGCCTCCCAAAGTGCTGGGATTACAGGCGTGAGGCCCCGCGCCGGTATCTTCAAGTCTTACAAACATAAAGGTTGAAGTTTCCTTGTGTTAGGATCTCTAACTTGTCAGTTGATTCTCTCTGGAGTCCCTGGAGAAGGGTCAGTGGGAGCAAATGGGACTATTGTAGGGGTGGGGCAGGAACATGAGCTTGAGGTCAGTCCAACCTGGATTCCAATCTAGCTCTGCTACTTATCTATGTGACCGCAAGCAAGACAGGGTCACATAACCTTTCTGACCTTAAGTTTCTCACCTGTAAATGGTAGAAAATCATAATATTTTACCAGGGTGTTTTTGAGAAGTGATGAGGTAATATTAATATATGTGCAGGGCGTGGTGATTAGTTCTTATATTAGTTCTCCAATGCTAGGGAAAGGTGTCTAAGAATCCCTGCCTGACTGAAATAGGTTCAAGTGCATTGTCACGGGAGAAGGCAGATTTCAACGGGGACTTGTGTGGAAAATATGAAAAATGGAAGCGATTTTGCGAAGTTGCGAGGCAGAGAGGAAGGAGGAGAAGTAGAGATGCAGAAGCTGGAGACTGGGAGGATGGGGAAATGCATGAGGATCTCTGTCCAGGGGGAAGTGGACAGGAGTGGTCGAGGCTGACCAGCAAGTGTGTTTCCAGTGAAGGCTCACGAACAGGCCGGGCGTGGTGGCTCACACCTGTAATCCCAGCACTTTGGGAGACGGAGGTGGGCGAATCACTTGGGGTCAGGAGTGTGAGACAACATGGCCTGGCCAACATGTCTACTAAAAATACAAAAATTAGCTGGGCTTGGTGGCGAGTGCCTGGAATTGCAGCTACTTGGGAAGCTGAGGCAGGAGAATCTCTTGAACCCAGGAAGGGGGAGGTTGCAGTGAGCCAAGATCACACCACTGCACTCCAGCCTGGGTGACAAGGGGGAAACTCCATCTCAAAACAACAACAACAACAGCAACAAAAGAAACAGGCCTGGGCAGCGTCTGCCGGCAGTGTCAGCAAGAAGACAGCGTGTGGCCGTGGTGGAGGCTAGTCAAGGTTCTAATCCCAGTCCCACTTTTCTGACTGTAAGCCTAAGCAAGTAATTCAACCTCTTTGGTTCTCCTCTTTCTTCCCTAAGAAATGGTGATCATGCAGCCCATTTTCCCACCTATGTCCCTTTCCTCCTTGAAGTACAGCCAGACTTCATTTCCCCATCTCCCTTGCGTTAGGTGTGGCCATATGACTGAGTTCTAGCCAGTGAAATGTGAGCATGAATCATGCATGTGCCTTCCAGGCCTGGCCCACAGAAACCACCTTTCTGATCCTCCAGTCTCTCCCGATGTGGGCTGGATGCAGAGGATCCAAGAGACAATTCTGAGGCCAAGGGGAAGGCAGAGCCACAGACAAAAGGGGCCTGGCACCCCAAATCACCATGTGGATGACCGCCTGCTGATAACCCATATTGACCTGTAACATAAGAGAGAAATCAAATTCTCCATCCTTAGGCCACTGAGTTTGTTTGTTCCAGCAACTGACCTATTTTGATACAATGATATTTTCTGTATAAGGGACTTGTTGGTAAAGATGAAATTACAAAACAAAAAAATTTCAGAATCATAATAAATTTTTACTGTACAGGTCATTAAATAAACATTTCTTGAACTCTTAGTGTTTGGGAGGCGCTTTAGTGAACAAACCAGACAACGTCTGTGCTGTTATAGGGATGAAGAAGAAGAGAGAATCAAGAAGTATTTCTCTGCTATAGGACGTAAAGAATAGTTGTGCCACTGACAGCAAGAGTGATGGTAGAAGTGGGAGAAATTTTCTAGAGAAGAGTGAGGCGATTGGGCTTTAGACATTTGAGGAGGCAGTTATATTCCCTCTATGAACATCACCTGTGAAAGTTTACAGAATATTTGCAAAGATTCATAGCCTTGTTAGCCATGATGACATATAAAGTCTAGAAAGGCAAGGATACATGGTGTATTGTCTAAAGCCTCTAGTAGAACGTATGCTCTCAGGGTGGGAATGGTTTCTTATCTCGTTATTCCCCTGCAGTATTGGGTGTGCATGTGAAGAATGCATTTAATTGAAATGAATTGAGAACTTCAACTCCTCTGTATTCAAGGTAATACTGTCATTAATTCAAGCAATGTTTATGAAAGTACTTTGTAAATTATTGAACCCTACTAGTGCTTCTGCAGGAGGATACATTCCGAGTTATTAACTTCTGTATCTTTTGTCCTCCCTGGTTCTCACCTTTCTCTTCTGCCCATTCAAGCAGCTGACCTGGTGTCCATGCCTCTAGGAGGAATGTAATTTTACAGGGCCACATTCAGCTGCATCTGTCAGAGTGGCCACACTGGTTGTTTATGGATGGCAGCTATTCTGATTCATTGTTTTGTCTGGTCTGATTGGTCAGTGCTTGTTTCATATTGGTTATGCAATACTTTGAGTATCACCATTGTACTTGGAAGGCATAGAGAATCTGAATTCTTTTAGTTTGTTTCAAATGATTGAGCCCTGATTTGAGAAGAAAATGAATATTTCAGCATGGAAAAAGAGTCTTCTGGCCCTAAAAATAAATAAAGTGAAGTTACCTGAGACTAGAAAGAGAGCCCTTAGCCGAGGAAGAAGATATAAGAAGAGCAGCGAGGTCTGGGGTCTTTGAAGCAGAGAACACCTCTGCCCTGCTTTCTGGGCCTGTAGGAAGGCAGCAAGAAGCCAGGAGAGAATAGTAACATGCCTTAACTTAGCAGTCACGTCCATTGCTAGTTACAGACGCTCCTGTATCCACACTTTGCTAGAGAAGTAGCAGATAAACAAGACTCAGATAGTCACCACTCAGGGTGGTGGAGTGGTGACTATCCCTCAACAGGGGCAACTGTTGGGCTCATGATCAAGGATCAGACCTCCTTCTGGTGGTCACTACCCAGACAGCTTGGCACTGTGTGAGATTCTAGAACTGTGGCCCAACTTTGTGCGGAAAATTGCAGGGCAGGGCAAGGAGAATCCAAGAAGGCCTGGGGTTAAATTTCCCACTAGGCTAGTAGGATGGCAACCTGAAATTGAAATAATTTGTTCTGAACATAAAGTGATATTTCTTGTGAACATGAATTTATGATCATGATTTATGCCAGCAAACTTCTTTGGAATTTATAGCCAGAGGTTTGTTTGCTTCATGATTGAGTTCAGAACTTATTTTTCCAAGAGGAAATTTATATAACTAGAAATAATCACTAGGAGAGAATTTGCATCACTTTTATAATAATAATAATAATCATCATCACTATCATCTTCCATCCTTTAAGTACCATCCTTTCTTGGTATGCCCACATGTAGCCCAAGCAGTAATAGAGACTGTAGAATTAGAGTTAAATCCAAAAGAGAAAGAAATTTGAAAGGTCATAGATTTGCCTCAAGTGATGTAGTGGAGAGTGACAGAATTAACTACTGATTGGCAGCACTGAGCTCTTTCCTTTTCATTTGATATCTCGCTCATGTGATCTCCTTTCCCATCCATATTTTGCTGCATCTTGAGTAAGCATGTAAGGTGAGAGGAACTGAGATTTTCATTATTACTGGTCATTTCATTTGTGGTTCTAGTTCAAAATATTTTAATATTTTTCCCATCTAAGGAATCACATTTTATTTTGGAAATCTACATGCAAAAACTTGGAAACTTGTGGAAACTCACTCTTGAACTTCCCTGGACATGATTCAGAGGCAGATTGAGGGAGGGCTGAAAGTTTGGCTTTAGAGGGTTTTTGTTGTGCAGCTATGGGAAGCTGGGAAAATTGACTTCAGGAAGACTCAGCACCTCTCCTTCCTTTAGAAGGGAGTGGGAACGCAGATACGACAGTTTGTCTGGCAATGGAAGGGAAAGTGTCCTTTACCTGGATCTCATCCTTCTGAGTGCCCAGGTGGTGGGCCATGGCTATGGCGATGGTGACCTTGGGAACCTTGGCTATGGGGTGGTGGGTCATAGGGTCCATCCTCATGGAAGTGATGGCCATGGTGATGATGTGCATAGGGATGGTGTCCATGCAGATGGTGTCCTTGGGGATGACGGTCGTGAAGATGGACCTCTCTGTAATTATGATTATGAGGGTGATTTTGGGTCCTGTTTGTGCCAGAAGGGGTGTGATGACCTGTTGACCAAGAAGAGGGCAATTGTGAAGGAGTCCTTTTGTTGAAGTAGAGGTCTGTCCAAGTGATCTTTTTCATCTAGGAGAGGTGGGAATCCAAGTTCTTGTAGCTTGTGGGGATGATGATGATCTCTGGACCCATGGGGCTTAAATGGAAGTTTAGCAGTAGGAGAATGCTCATGCCCACCAGAGTGAAAGGGATAACCCAAATGGGGGTTACATCATTGATGATTCTATATTCCTGGTATGGAACACAGAAAAGTGAATATCATCATGTAACATGCAATGAGAAGTTAGACGTTTAACTACATTTAGACCAATGGTGCCCAGATCTTGGGTTCCACAAATGAATTTGAAAAGTAGAATTTAAAAAGGTGTTCTGAAATTGTCATTTAACCCAGTTGATATTTAAAATATAAACCACAACTGTTATCTTCCATCATCATTTCACAAAAGAGTCAGAAATACAACTTTGGAGTAAAAGATAGTCCTACAGATGGATAATTGTTAGATACGAAAAACATTGTTATCAGCCAGATATGGTGGCTCATGCCTGTAATCCCAGCACTTTGGGAGGTCCAGGTGGGCAGATCACTTGAGCTCAGGAGTTCGAGACCAGCCTGGGCAACACGGCAAGACCTCATCTCTATGAAAACAAAAACAAAAACAAAAAACATTATTATCCTCATTTTTCTCATTTTAACAGAGAGTGGTGAAACTATATTACGGCCTGGAAACCATGTGTGGACCAACACTGGGGAGCTAGTGCCTTATAATTGATATTCTTGATAGAGGTCTGAGGCTTAATGGTATCGATATCCCTTACTCCCCAAGGCTGAACACTTAACCTGTTCCCCCTCTTTCTTGTTTAGAGTTTAATTTTTAAAAATATCTACAGAGTTATGTTCATGGTGACAACCCTGCCCTTTGTTTCTCTTTCTTTCTTTTTTTAATTTGGGATATGGATGTTTGGAATATTTTCAGTTTTGTTTCTGATATAAAAAATTCCATGAAGCAAATCTTTGTACTCATGTAAAAAATAGAACTAAGATTTCTGGGACAGAAGTAAAATATAGTTTTGCATCTTATTTTATGTACATTTATATAATAAATTTGAGGTTAATTTATTCCCCTTGGATTCTGTGCCTAATAATAAAAGCTAGGAATGACTAAGTCTCAGTACTGGAGTCCTGACTGCAAGGAGCATTTTCAAATTCATTCAAGGTTGAGTGAATTGGACATGATTTTACTTTTCTTCCAAATCTTGTTCCTCCCCAATTCTTGGAAAAGTATTTGTACTTTTTGTGTGATAATAGCCATTGCACTCCTTTCCCCAGTATGGGGCACTCTCTGTAACTCTTTTCTTGTGTTTCTCTCTCTCTCACACACACGTGCACGCACAATCTCTGTTACAGAGCCATAAGAACCAATTACACTATGTGTGTGCAAATGTCACTTAGTCTGGCACTGCTCGTGACAAAGTCTGCTTAGACAAGTCACCTGAGGGTTGAATACTTTGCACATTATGACAAGGTCTTTTGCGCTTTTCAAGTCCAAGCCTCCTGCATCATAGGACAAATATACTCTGCAGACTCCATAGACTTTCAAAGGAGAGATAAACCCGTTAGTGTGTGTGTGTATGTGTGGTGTATATGTGCGCACATGGGGAAGTGAAGATGCCCAGCCAGAGGTGTGAACTTCCAGACATTCAGGAAAGGAAGAAGAGCTTTAGAGAAAATACAAGTAATGGGATCAGATGGCCCCACCAGTTGTTCAGCAGTCTTTCCTTGTTAACACTTTGAGGAAAGTGCAGGTGGCAAAGGGTATCGCTTAAGTTGCTATGGTTTTTTTCATGAGCAGGCACCAGCACTGGGCTTCCCCATGGGTGATGGTGAGGAAAACCACATCATTGCTGCCTTGCCTTTAGGCCAACCCTTCTGCCCTGGAGACCTGAGTTGCCCGTGCCTAGAAACAATGAAGAATGGTATTGAAGAGGGATTTTTGCAACTGCAGCTAGTGCCTTGGAGGAAAGTGTTGGACAGGAGGGAACCTGCGTAGCATAAAGATGGGTTTTCATGGACACTGTCAAGGCAAGTGTCTGCTGGTTCCACCATAGGTACAAGCGCTACAACTGGGTGGCACTCCTGTGCTCCAGAGGTCCCTAACCCCAGCTGTGAAAGATCGCCTAGGACAAGAGGATGGCTGTCTGCTAGAAGAAACTTACAGTTTGGGAATCAGAGAGACCTACATTAATCCTGGCTTCTCCATTTCCTAGTTGTGAGTTTGGGAAAGTTACACAAAATTTCTGAAAGCCAGCCATTGTAAAATGGGTATAATATATACTCACAGGTGTAGGAAGGCTCTATTATTATTATTATTATTATTGAGACAGAATCTCACTCTGTCACCCAGGCTGGAGTGCAGTGGTGAGATCTCAGTTTACTGCAAACTCCGCCTCCTGGGTTCAAGCGATTATCTCACCTCAGCCTCCCAAGCACTTGGGACTACAGGAGCCTGTCACCACGCCCTGCTAATTTTTGTATTTTCTGGTAGAGACAGGGTTTTACCATGTTGGCCAGGCTGGTCTCGAACTCCTGACCTCAAGTGACCTGCCTGCCTCTGCCTCCCAAAGTGCTGGGATTACAGGCGTCACACCCAGCACCAGAGGGCTCAGAAATGAGAGTATGCTATAAAACACTTAGGCCCGAGCCTCTTCTCCGGCTTCCATGGTTCGCCGCTGGGCTTATGTTACCCACACCAAACCCATGAAGAGTTAGTTGGGGATGGGGATGGGGGAAGGAGGTGTCTTTTCTGGTGGCCACTAAGCAGAATGCTACAATTGGTTCAGGTTGAAAATTTCCACAGCCTGTAAAGGAACTAATATATGATTCATTCCTTCTAGCTATGAATGATATGTTGTCAAACCTTAGAAAAATCCTCAACGTGAAATCAGAATTAAAATTCTGTGTCCTAAAACGTTCTAGATAATTGCCCTTTGGTAGGTGTTTAAAACTCTAGGCCACCTTTTCCCAAGAAAGAGGAGGCAGACACTTGCTTTTCCTTGTCAGTGGCATTATCGTGAGGTTCTGAAATGGCAGTAATATATGTGACAGTGTTTTGTAAACTGTAGGTCACCATGCAAATACCAGTTATTATTAGCAACATTTTCCCACAGGTACATGGGTATCAATTTGTAAATAATCAGGGGAAAAATCCCACAGGACTTTCCATTGCATGGAAAGAAATGGATTTTAACCTCAGTTCAATTGTGAATATTGGCAAGACCCTTCATTAGTTGAGCATCAGTTACCTCCTCATTTATCAAATGGGATCTTTGTGGGTATCAGTCAGTTGGAATTAATAAAAATACTTGCTGTGTAGGGTCTTATAAAAGTTGGTTATAAACATAGGGAAAAAGCTCAATATCACGAATCATTAGAGAAATGCAAATCAAAACCACAATGAGATACCATCTCATGCCAGTCAGAATGCCAATTATTAAAAAGTCAAGAAGTAACAGATGCTGGCAAAGTTGTGAAGAAATAGGAACACTTTTACACTGTTGGTGGGAATGTAAATTAGTTCAACCGTTGTGGAAGACAGTGTGGTGATTCCTCAAAGACCTGGAACCAGAAATACCATTTGACCCAGCCATCCCATTACTGGGTATATATTCAAAGGAATATAAATCTTCTTTTATAAAGATACATGCATGCATATATTCATTGGAGTACTATTCACAATAGCAAAGACATGGAATCGACCCAAATGCCCATCAGTGATAGACTGGATAAAGAAAATACGGTACATATACACCATGGAATACTATGCAGCCATAGAAAGGAACAAGATTATGTCCTTGCAGGGACATGGATGGAGCTGGAAGCCATTATCCTCAGCAAACTAACACAGGAACAGAAAACCAAACACCACGTGTTCTCACTTATAAGTGGGAGCTGAACAATAAGAACACATGGACACAGGGAGGGGGACAACACACACTGGGGCCTCTGGGGAGTGTGGGGGAAGGGAGAGCATCAGGAAAAATAGCGAATGCATGCCAGACTTAATACTTAGGTGATGGGTTGATAGGTAAAACAAATCACCATGGCACACATGTACCTGTGTAACCTGCACATTCTGCACATGTACCCAGAACTTAAAATTTAAAAAAATTAAAAAAAAGTTGGTTGTTAGTTTTAGCTAAGCCTTTAATCTGATTTATGTGATATATGACATTATATGAAAATTATATGACTTAAAAATATATATGATATATACCTAAACTTAAAACTGAGTTTTTTTTTTTTTTTTCTTTCCTTAGAAGGGAGGAAGGATGATTCACAACTTCTCTGGCCTCAGGTTTCCCATCTGCAAACGGGATAAAAATAGTACCTATCTCAGTATCTTGGCTGATCACGGTGGCTCACGCCTGTAATACCAGCACTTTGGGAGGCTGAGGTGGGTGGATCAAAAGGTTAGGAATTCAAGACCATCCTGGCCAACATGGTGAAACCTCATCTCTACTAAAAATACAAAAAAAAAAAAAAAAAAAAAAAAAAAAAAAAAAAGCCGGGCTCAGTGGCTCATGCCTGTAATCCCAGCACTTTGGGAGGCTGAGGCGGGTGGATCACCTGAGGTCGGGAGTTCAAGACCAGCCTGACCAACATGGAGAAACCCCGTCTCTACTAAAAGTACAAAATTAGGCGGGTGTGGTGGTGAGGATCTGTAATCCCAGCTACTAGGGAGGCCGAGGCAGGAGAATCGCTTGTACCTGGGAGGCGGAGGTTGCGGTGAGCCGAGATCGCGCCATTGCACTCTAGCCTGGGCAACAAGAGCGAAACTCCATCTCAAAAAAAAAAAAAAAAAAAAAATTAGCTGGGCATGGTGGCACACGCCTGTAATCCCAGCTACTCAGGAGGCGGAGGCAGGAGAATTGCTTGAACCCGAGTGGCGGAGGTTGCAGTGAGCTGAGATCACACCATTGCATCCAGCCTGGGTGACAGAGAGAGACTCATCTCAAAAAAAAAAAAAAAAAAAAAAAAAAAAAAGTATCTATCTCATAGGGTGGTGGGAGGGCTAATAATTTACCATACGTGTAAAGCACTCATAAGAATGCCTGGCAGATAATAAGTGCTCTCACGATAATTTTTTGGCCGAGACATTTTTACACTGACATTGGGGTGTCTGGGAAAATGGTGCCTGGAGCAGTTCCTCACAGAGAAGTCCACATAGTAATTGGCTCATTTCCCTCTTCTCTAGAACAGGTGGGAACAAAACAGTTTCAGGAACAAAACAGTTTTCAGTGAGAAGGAAAAAATAAAGCAGCAGATACCTACCATCCAACATATTGTAAAGCACTAGGAGGATTCAAAACCACCAGTATGTGCCATTTTTCTTATGGATTCTGCCTTCTAAAAATATATCACCTAAGTGACAAGGTGAACACCTGAACACCATTTCAGTGAAAAGGTTCAAATAATATGAACACAATGAAGCAGGATGTGAAAAAAAAAAACCCTTCCTGCACCCCAACTTCTGCTTTTCAGAGATTTCACTCATTCGGTTCATGTGTTTTTCCTTCTAGACTTTTCCTAGATATGTAGCACACATACAGGTAAACCTAAGTAATTACTATAAATGGGTTAATTTTCTAAATATTGTTCTGTAACCCTTTCCCATAACAATATGTCTTGAAACTCTTTCAAATGCACATGAGTTCAAACATTCTTTGAGCAACTTCACTTGAGCATGTTATTTAATTCTAACAAGAATTCAAAAAGCTAATGTTGTTCCTATCCTGATTTTACAAGTGAGAAAAGGTTAAAAAGTTTAAGTAACTTCTGCCTTGTGTAGTTTTATGTAACTCCTAAGTGATGAGGTTCAGATTCAAACTAAAGCAAGTCTGGCTCCGGAGCCTATGTCTCTGTGGCACTATCCTACCTCTCATAAATCTCTATTTTTATGTCTTGAATGTCTTTAGAGGACGATGTACCAGTACCAGGGGAATCTGTCTCCCTTCTATTCTCTGGAGGGTGAGTAATGAAGTCCACGAGGGCAGGGACCCTTTCTTTCATGTACCTCATGGCATTATGAGATGATACCACTGTATGATTGAATTTATATTAATCAAGAATTAATTAGCAATTTAACAGATTACCATACCACAACTTGTGGTGCAGTCAAAGTCAATCACTCTGAGATCCTGAGATTGATGGGAATGTCTTGTAGCTATTACCTTACATTGTCTGATCACCTGTAAGAATGAGACTCTTGAGTCTGGGCATGGTGGCTCACGCCTGTAATTCCAGCACTTTGGGAGGCCAAGGCAGGCAGATCACCTGAGGTCAGGAGTTTGAGACCAGCTGGGCCAACACGGTGAAACCCCATCTCTACTAAAAATACAAAAATTCGCCAGGCATGGTGGCATGGCCTGTAATCCCAGTTACTCTGGGGGCTGAGGCAGGAGAATTGATTGAGCCTGGAAGGTGGAGGTTGCAGTGAGCTGACATCAGGTCACTGCACTCCAGCCAGGGTGACATAGCAAGACTCCATCTCCAAAAAATCTAAAATTAAAACAAAAAATAAAAAATAAAGAGGCTCTTGCGGCTTTGCTGAGTCACTGTGTCCTGCCTTCCTCAGGTCAAATATGAGAGAGCAAAAAGAAGCAACATCCTCCTACTGTCCATTTAAAATGCATTTGGGGTTTTCTTCATCAAAGCTTGTCTCAAAACCTGCATTTTTTTAGTCAGTTTCTGTGTGCTGCATCCTGTTGGCACCAAAAATGCTCAGGAGAACCAGTGAGAAACTATTTAAAGCATCATGACCATACCCCAAACATTTTCAAGGGAAAAAGTGATGAAACTCCCAGCAGTGCGAACCTCTCATTTTCTGGAAATGGAGTCTTGAATCTGAGCTTATTCGTCTTCATGTTCTCCACCTGTGTCAGAGAGCCTGGCATTTGAGTACCCACCTCCCACTTGCACAATGAAACCCTCTTCCTCAGTGTATGTGCAAGGCACAGAAGCAGACCCGAGAACTCATGTGTCCCCTCGTAATTCGCAACTTACTCATTTTGCCATTCCTCAAAACAGGACCAGTGTTCAAAGGACACAATTACAAGTTCATAGACTTTTTTTTTTTTTGATTTAAAAGATATCATCAATCATTTATTTAACTAAGCACTGGCCTTCATTTTGAATGATAAATTCAAGTTGGAACTTCCTACTCAAGAATTAAATTCCAAACCCAACACTGCAGGGATCTTTTGCTGAAGATTGGGTTTTACTACCACAAAATGCTCTTGATTTTTAACTCAATCGGCTCCTTGATTAGAGAGATCACAGTCCTTTAGCCTCCAGTTGTGATCAGTGCCTAAGAAAACCAAGGCCCAGATGGACAAACAGTATTAAGACACCGCAGCCATGCTCCTCTCAATTTCCATTCGGTAATGAACAGGAGTTAGGAGCCTGTGGCAAGAGACAACATGTCACATGGGACACTCTGCCTCCAGATGGGAGGTGCTAGAAGTGGACATGATGAACAATGCTGTGTTCTTGCTGAAAACACTTAGCTGAATTTTATCAGGAGGCAATCATCACACATGTGAGGAATTGAGAACATTGAACAGGACAACTGATCTGTCTCCTTCAAATGGTCAATGTCACCAGGCATAAGAAAACGAAAAGGAGAAGAGACATTTTGGATTCAAAGAGAGTAAAAAGATTATGTAGCTATACTCCTTTAGTCATTTTTGAACCCGAAATATCTCCTTCTCTTTTTGTTGTTGTCATTGATTTTGGTGACATTGACTTGTTTGTGAAGGAAAGTTCAGGTGTCTGGCTCAATGGTCTACATTCTGAAGTTGTTTGATAATTTCCTCATAATTAAATTCAGCCTGAACATCTTGCCAAGAACATTACATAGTTAATGTTGTGAGCTTCCTACCTCAGCCCATCTTCAGGCAAGGAATGCCCTGTTTGCCCATCACCATTATCGTGATACTAGGACTGGTTACTTGGTTAAGGAGGTGTCTAGGAGAGCTGTCCATTGTAAAGATATCTTATTCATAATTCTGAAGTAGCTTGGGAAGTGCTACTTTGAAAATGTATAAATATCTTGTATTCTAACACTCTTCCTCTAAAAATTTTATCATCCATTAATCATCCCTGCCTGTGACAAGTATTATATTAGCACTTGTACATTGGTAATTTTATTTCCAATCCTTTGTATGTACTTGTTTTTGCTGGTATTCTGCTACCATAAATTTCCTCCCCAAATTTTAATTTTAATGCAAATTTTATTTTAATCTGTACAATTATATTGCATATCACTCTGCGCTAGTGAAATAAAATTCAATGTTGTAATCTTTTATTATGATGATTTTTTGGTAAATAGCAATAAGATTAACATAACATTCTATTTTTTATGTTCTAAACTCTTCTATAGTTTTAGGCTATGTTTACCATATGCAATAAATTGTACATACTGTGTTTCCTTGTCTATGTTATTTGTTTTTTGTGTGTGTATGCGTGTGTGTGTTTTTGTGTGCCTGTCTTTTGAATGGTATTCAGGAAGGGTCGTATAGCTCATGTAAAGTTTAAGATTGCACTAAAACCCTTTCTGAGATCACTAGTCCCCTTTTACTTGCCACATTTCTAATATTTGGTTTCTACATTTTAAATTATATTTTTCAACTTTAAATTTGCCACCGTGACAATCAATCACATGATTTTCCTGTTTTCTACTTTCTTCACCTGCCACTTCTTATAGTGTTATTTCAACCCAGACATATACCAGTGACACACTCTTTTCCCATCTTGCTTCTAATTGTTTTAGATTTACAATGAAATGTTCTTTGATGATCTTGACAGGAACAACTTTATGGGAGACTTGGAGTGAGTTGAAAAAGCAAGAACGACTCTTGCGAATGTTTGCTACACAGAAGTTTTACCTCTCTGTCTGCTAGTTACTTCTCCATCTTGGCATTTGATCCCGTTGGACTTACCACAACAGAACCCAGGATGCTTGTCTTTGGCTGTGAGACATCTCCAGGGCTAAAAATGGGGACAATGTATGTAAGCTTCTCAGTTCAAAAAGTCAACCTCTTGGCTTTATTTTTAATAACAGAAATGGCTGGTGTGTGAGACGCCTTGGACTGTCCTGGCAGGGTGTGAGTTATAACGTTATAGTTATGAATAGATAAGTGCATTATGGGTGTGTTTGACCTTAAGAGGAAAGCTACACAGGTGAAACACGAGAAGATTGTACATCCCACAATGAAGTCATTTCCCCCACACTTTTAGCCGTTGTTTAGCACAGTGTCTCTCAATCTTTTATTCATATTTGTCCCATTAAAGGACTGTTTAGATGTATTTTCTTCACTACCACTCCAATCATGACATTTCAAATCACAGATATACTGTATATCTGTTTGTGTATTATATGTGTATCTTTGCTTTATAAATGAAATGATTAATTTTTTAAATTCCCCTAAAAATCCATTTTTTTTTTGTGATATCACCTCTTTTGAGAATGCGTGGTCTAGCATAATAACGTTTTACCATTTGTAATAGGGGTTCGCAAAGCTTTTCTGTAAAGGACTAGATTGTATTTTATGCTTTGCAGGTCCACGCAGTCTCTGGTCTCTGTGATATATTCTTTCATTTTTTAAGTAACCCTTTTAAAATACAAATCTATTTCTAGCTTGCTGGGTATAAAAACAGACTGTGGGCTGGATTTGACCCATATACCATATTTATTGACTCCCTGATTTATAACTATAAAAAGATCAAATTTAAGAGTTAAAAATTTTTTTTGCAGGCATATTGCTTGGCTCTTTGAAATGCAGATACTCTTCTGCTTATGCTGGTGATACATCCCAATAAACACATCATAAGTAAAAATATTATAAGTTGAAAATGCATTTACTATACCTAACCTACCAAACATCATAACTTAGCCCAGACCGCCTTACACAGGCTCAGAACACTACATTAGCCTATAGTTGAGCAAAATCACTTAACACAAAATCTATTTTATAATACAGTGTTGAATATCTCTTGCAGTTTATTGAGTGCGGTCCATTATGTCAAAATTGTGATGATTTCTCACCATCGTAAAATGCAAAATTGTAAGTCAAACCATTGCAAGTGAGGGAATGTTTGTATATGATTTAGTTATAGATTCAAAAGGTACACATAATTCATTTATTTAATTGCCAAATAACGATTGAGAACTTCTTGTGTGCACAATGTATGTGTAATGTCTATATTATGGCAAAACAAAGAACTAAGAAACTAAGTGTTAGAATGAGTAAAAACAGGCAGGGAGGAGCAGAGCAGAATGATGATGGGGGAAAGCTAGAGTGGTGTAAAAGGACTGACTTGGGGAATAGGCTCAGATTGACTTGGGTTTGTATCTACACCCACCTCAGTCCAGCCTCATGACCTTGAATAAGGCATTTAGCCTATCAGAGCCTTAGTCTCTTTAGCTTGACAATGCAGGTAGCAATAAAATCACCACTACAGGGTTTCTAGGAGGATTAACTGCAGCTAAATATGCAAGATGCTGGGTCCATTACAGCCGTTCCATCTTGTTAACTTCCTTTTTCTTTCCTTTGCTCTTAACATGACTGAGCTAAGTTTTTATGAGTATTGTTATAAATTATGTCAGAAAATCAATTATATAGCCATTCAGAGATGGAGACAACTGGAGACATGATGTCTGTAAGACGAGGACGCTCGTGGATTCAGGAACCACCTGGAAAGTCTGGTTTGGGAGGTCTCAGAGGCATCTGGGAATTTTCAGTTTTAAAGCAGCCCAGGTGATTTTGATGCAGGTAGTACAAGGGCTGCCCTTTGGGAAACATTCCCCTATTTTTAAACAGAAAGGATTGGTTGAGGTTCCCAAATCCCAGAAATATGTAGTTTTTCTACCAAATTTCCAGAGACCTCATCAGCTGCACAAGGGTGAAAGTGCCAGGACTGGGTCCAGGGGTGTAACCTGGATATCTAAGTGGACTCTCCACTGGGGTGGCCAGTCGCCTACAAAAGGAAATAAAGTCTAGCTTGATCCAGGCCCAGGTTGACATCCTAGGGTGCTTAGTCAGGTGATTAGGCCTAGTAGGCAACAGAAACACCAGCCTGACTCTAGATAGTATGACTGGTTTGGAGAAGGACTTTCGACAGTTGAAGTTTCAGGAAACAGGATTGAAGTCAGGAAGAGGAAGATGACAAGAACAAGACGGGATTCTTAGGTCTCGGCCATAGTCTGACTTTGTACATGGGGGATGAGACAACCAGCTTTATTATTTATTAATTGTGTAATAACTTCTCAGGTCCTCATTTTTCATATCTATAAAATGGGATAATAATTCCTACTTTACAGTGATACTGTGAGGATGATATAAGGTATTTAAAGCACCCAGTATGGTATCTGGTACACTGTAGGTTCTTAACATACAGGGGTGGTTGTTATAATCATTATAGGGTAGAGTTCTGGTTCTAGCTCAACTCTAGAGAGCTAATCAGAAAATCAGACTCAGGCCAGCTTAGTAAGAATGGGAGAATGTATGAAGATAAATATATGGAAGATTAATATAGGAAGATAAATGAGAATAGTGGTATTCTCACCTTTTAGGGTTTTTAGTACCCTTTTGAATGTTTGGAAACACACTGTAAAGGATCACAGGAATCAACCTGGCACTGGCAAGCAACCACTCCAGTGTAATCCCCACCACCATGCAACAATGTCTCATGCTGCTTTTAAAAGCCTCCCATCACTCCACCAGTCTCTGGTTTGCCTCTCAGAATCATGCTTATATTTGAGCTAAACTGTTACTACTCTGACCACACTCTTGACTATACACAGGGAGTAAACTTCTTGCATTCTTCCTTTGAGTCCTGTTTGGGTTTCTGCTGTGCTGCCTATCTCTCATTCCCAGCACGTTGTGCTTCTCTCTGTATTGAGCCACGTGTCATATGCAACTCAAAGTGTCAACTGCTGGACTGGATCTTAACAGCGTGTATCCCCTGTTGTAGCAAGTGCAGATGTTCAACAGTTAATTATAGTGGTCAACAGTTGGGGGCATATTTGTGTGGCAGTTTTCTGGAGCATGAGGCTTACAGCCATTGGCATAGACAGATGGGAGAGGGAGGGATATGCAGAGCACCAAAGTGGGAGGGGACATCATTGGGTAGCGGTGAAAGAGCAAAAATATTTCCATGAAAATTGTAAACCAAAAATAAAGTTCTAAGCTCCTCAACTGACTGAATGGACTCCCCTCTTGGCTAAGGGGAGGATTCTAAAGAAACCTGAAAAACTAGTTCAGACCATGACGGAAGAGGGGAGTCAAGACATGCCTCATTACTCCCTCTCCCTCTTGGAGTTTAGACACAACTGACCAGCATTTACATAAAAATGCAGATCCTAAGACTGACAGCACAGCCCCTTTGTAGAAATAAGATACTAACTCCAACCTGACTCTGGTGTAATATCACTTGACAGATAACAGGCCCTAAAGGAAATCAAAGAATTTTTCCCCAAAATATATTTATTTAACATATTTTGGAATGGCCCTTGACATAGTTTGGATGTGTGTTCCCCTCGACATTTCATGTTGAAATGTAATCCCCAGAATTGGAGGTGGGGTCTGGTGGAAGGTGACTGGGTCATGGAGGCCGATGTCCCATGGCTTGGTGCTGTCGTCATGATAGTGAGTTCTCCAAAATCTGGTTGTTTAAGTGTGTGGCACCTCCCCCTCCCCACTCTCTGTCTCTTGCTCCTGCTTTTGCCATGTGATGCGCCCACTCCTGTTTCTCCTTCTGCAGTGAGTAAAAGCTCCCTGAGATCGCCCCAGAAACCAAGCTGATGCCAGCACCATGCTTCCTGTGCAGCCTGCAGAACCACGAGCCAATTAAACCTCTTTTCTTTATAAATTACACAGTCTCAGATATTTCTTTATAGCAATGCAAGAATGACCTAATAGAACTCTGCAAAGCCATCTATTGGGGAAATAATTTACATTCTGTAGAGAATCCCCTTCCCTTTCCAGGCCTTTTTCCAAACCTGGAGAAATTTACCAGAGTCTGATACCTTTTAAGGTACGATAAGAAGCAGTCACCCATTCACCATATATTCTCTCTGAAGTTAGCTACCTGGAGGCTTCATCTATATAACAGGAACTTTGACTTCCACAACCCCCTTATGTTAACCCCGAGCATTTCTTTCTGCTGACTTCAACTCTTTAGGATGTCCTACCTTTCAAGGCCAAACCAATGTATACCTTATATGCGTTGATTTACGTCTTTGCCTGTAACTTGAGTCTCCCTAAAATGTATAAATTCAAGATGTAACCCGATCACCTTGGGCACATGTTCTCAGGACTTCTGAGGATGTGTCATGGGTTATTGTCCTCACATTTGTCTCAGAATAAACCACTGTATCTGTATTTTACAGAGTTTGGCTTTTTTTTTTTTTTTTTTTTTTTTTAATCCACAAAATCTTCTATTTTTACAGAAGTAAGAGGTTGGGAACAATTCCCAAGTCAAGGTGAGAACCCAGTGTCTCACTTCACTGACATCATGGAGGTAATAACATGTGCCTATGTATGGACTCTATACATCCCTTTATTAGCTGGCTTGTCCACAGTGCTGGAGATTCTTAGCCAGTGAGCATGGATTCAGTAATTAGAGTATGAATTGAAATAACTCTTTAGAATTCACTGCCATTTCTCCTCTGGGGGACCCCAGGGTTTATTCTTGCAGTTCTCTCTCTTTTGTTTGCTGGTGAAAGTCAATATGTTCATGTTAATTGGATTTGTCTGATTGAAACTGTTTTCTGCTATCATAATGAATGTAAAATGACAACCATTATTTACAAGAACTTCAAACAGAAACGCGCTTTTTATAAGGGAATGTAATGTTAATGTGTGGAAACAGCATAATTTTAAAACTAAAGACACAAATGTCTGTCAGCACTTTTGCCATCTGCGTGGGTTTGGAGGCATAAGCGATCTAATGCATTGCCCCAAATATGCTAACTTTTCGCAGATCTTTGAGCGACTCTCTGGTAAAAAGGCTGTGTCTCTTTACCTTGAGTTTTGCAGAATGAAAGTACTGACAGACCAATTTTTCAGGTCCTATGGGTCAGTGCTATTCAAAGTGTGGTGTAAAGACTGTGCCAGGCTGTCAGCTGTTTGTGAGTGGCCCAGGAGGATATGAGTACAGAAATGGAGAGGACTTTGCTAGCAATTTGCCATTCCTGCTGCGTCTAAGCAACGATCGGTGACTTTGTCTTTGAATGGAATAGAGGATCAGTTCTGGCGGTGAACTTGCATGGTGAGTCACAGGTGGCATGAGCTGCAAACTAGTAATGACCAGTAGGGCCACGTTACTAATAAAAGTTAATAATGAATATCTCAGACTTGTTGAAATTGCTTTAAACTCTGTTCTTCCATTTCTGTCAACATATCTCTGTGGGACTGATTTATCTACTATTAGTGCTATTAAAACAAAAATATAGAAATAATTTAGATATATAGTATTCCCTGTGAATAGTATCAATCTAATTTAAGTTAGCGAATTGTTTGTTACATCAAAACTGTTCGATGTTGACATACTGGTGTTTACTTAATATGTGCACAAAAGTGCTTAATGTGGAAAATTGCTAACCTGTAATTTTTAGTTTAGTTCTAAGTGTAAAATGACAAAAAGTTATGACTGTACTAAAGATTTTCTATGTTTACGTTTGCTATGCATACTTTCAAGGTATACGATGCATGAATTTTATTCTTTTTCTGTGTCATGCTTGCTCTGATTATGTTTGATTATTTGATATATGTATTGATATGTAATCTTTTTTAATTTTAAATTTTTGTGGGTGTATAGTAGGTGTATATAATTATGGGGAACATGAGATGTTTTGATACAGGCATGCAATGTGAAATAATCACATCATGAGGAAGGAGGTATCCGTCCCCTCAAGCATTTATCATTCCTGTTAGAAACAATCCAATTATACCCTTTCAGTTATTTAAAAATGTACAATCAAGTTATTGGTGACTATAGTCACCCTGTTGTGCTATCAAATAGTAGGTCTTATTCATTCTTTCTATTTGTTTATACCCTTTAAGCATCTTCACCTCCACCCATACCACCCATACTACCTTTCCCAGCATCTGATAACCATGCTTCTACTCTCTATGTCCATGAATTCAATTGTTTTGATTTTTAGATCAATGAGAAATGTGATGTTTGTCTTTCTGTGCCTGGTTTATTTCACTTAATGTACTCCAGTTCTATCCATGTTGTTGCAAATAACTGAATCTCATTCTTTTTTATGACTGAATATTACTCCATTGTGTATATGTATCACATTTCTTTTAAATTATTATTATTTTTATCATACTTTAAGTTCTAGGGTACATATGCACAACATGCAGATTTGTTATGTCGGTATACACGTGCCATGTTGGTTTGCTGCATCCATCAACTCGTCATTTACGTGAGGTATTTCTCCTAATGCTATCCCTCCCCCAGCCCCCCAGCCCCCGACAGGCCCGAGGGTGTGATGTTCCCTGCCCTGTGTTCAAGTGATCTCACTGTTCAATACCCACCTATAAGTGAGAACATGTGGTGTTTGATTTTCTGTCCTTGTGATTGTTTGCTCAGAATGATGGTTTCCAGCTGCATCCATGTCCCTGCAAAGAACATGAAGTCATTCTTTTTTATGGCTGCATAGTATTCCATGGTGTATATGTGCCACATTTTCTTAATGTAGTCTATCGTTGATGGACATTTGGGTTGATTCCAAGTCTTTGCTATTGTGAATAGTGCCACAATAAACATAAGTGTGCATGTGTGTTTATAGTAGCATGATTTATAATCCTTTGGGTATATACCCAGTAATGGGATCACTGGGTCAAATGGTATTTCTAGTTCTAGATCCTTGAGGAATCGCCACACTATCTTCCACAATTGTTGAACTAGTTTACACTCCTACCAACAGTGTAAATGCGTTTCTATTCACCACATCCTTTCCAGCATCTATTGTTTCCTGACTTTTTAATGATCGCCATTCTAACTGGTGTGAGATACTATCTCATTGTGGTTTTGATTTGCATTTCTCTGATGAAAAGTGATGATGAGTATTTTTTCATGTGTCTGTTGGCTGCATAAATTTCTTCTTTTAAGAACTGTCTGTTGGTATCCTTCCCCCACTTTTTGTTGGGGTTGTTTGATTTTTTCTTGTAAATTTGTTTAAGTTCTTTGTAGATTCTGGATATTAGCCCTTTGTCAGATGGGGAGATTGCAAAAGTTTTCTCCCATTCTGTAGGTTGCCTGTTCACTCTGATGGTAGTTTCCTTTGCTGTGCAGAAGCTCTTTAGTTTAATTAGATCCCATTTGTCTATTTTGCCTTTTGTTGCCATTGCTTTTGGTGTTTTAATCATGAAGTCCTTGCTCATGCCTATGTCCTGAATGGTATTGCCTAGTTTTCTTCTAGGGTTTTTAGGTTTCAGTTCTAACATTTAAGTCTTTAATCCATCTTGAGCTAATTTTTGTATAAGGTGTAAGGGAGGGATCCAGTTTCAGCTTTCTACATATGGCTAGCCAGTTTTCCCAGCACCATTTACTAAATAGGGAATCCTTTCCCCATTTCTTGTTTTTGTCAGGTTTGTCAAAGATCAGATGGTTGTAGATGTGTGGTGTTGTTTCGGAGGCCTCTGTTCTGTTCCATTGGCCTATATCTCTGTTTTAGTACCAGTACCATGCTGTTTTGGTTACTGTAGCCTTGTAGTATACTTTGAAGTCAGGTAGCATGATGCCTCCACCTTTTTCTTTTTGCTTAGGCTTACCTTGGCAATGCGGGCTCTTTTTTGGTTCCATATGAACTTTAAAGTAGTTTTTTCCAATTCTGTGAAGAAAGTCATTGGGAGCTTGATGGGGATGGCATTGAATCTATAAATTACCTTTGGCAGTATGGCCATTTTCGCAATATTGATTCTTGCTAACCATGAGCATGGAATGTTCTTCCATTTGTTTGTGTCCTCTTTTATTTTGTTGAGTAGTGGTTTGTAGTTCTCCTTGAAGAGGTCCTGCACATCCCTTGTAAGTTGGATTCCTAAGTATTTTATTCTGTTTGTAACAATTGTGAATGGGAGTTCACTCATGATTTGGCTCTCTGTGTATTATTGGTGTATGGGAATGTTTGTGATGTTTGCATATTGATTTTGTATCCTGAGACTTTGCTGAAGTTGCTTATCAGCTTAAGGAGATTTTGGGCTGAAACGATGGGGTTTTCTAAATATACAATCATGTCACCTGCAAACAGAGACAATTTGGCTCCCTCTTTTCCTAATTGAATACCCTTTATTTCTTTCTCCTGCCTGATTGCCCTGGCCAGAACTTCCAACACTATGTTTAATAGGAGTGATTGAGAGAGGGCATCCCGCTTTTATGCCAGTTTTCAAAGGGAATGCTTCCAGATTTTGCCCATTCAGTATGATATTGGCTGTGGGTTTGTCATAAGTAGCTCTTATTATTTTGAGATAAGTTCCACCAATACCTAGTTTATTGAGAGCTTTTAGCATGAAGGGCTGTTGAATTTTGTCGAAGGCTTTTTCTGCATCTATTGAGATAATCATGTGGTTTTTGTCATTGGTTCTATTTATGTGATGGATTATGGTTATTGATTTGCATATGTTGAACCAGTCTTGCATCCCAGGGATGAAGCTGACTTGATCGTGGTGGATAAGCTTTTTGATGTGCTGCTGAATTTGGTTTGCCAGTATTTTATTGAGGACTTTTGCATCAATGTTCATCAGGGATATTGGTCTAAAATTCTCTTTTTTTGTTGTGTCTCTACCAGGCTTTGGTATCAGGATGATGTTGGCCTCATAAAATGAGTTAGGGAGGAGTTGCTCTTTTTCTATTGGTTGGAAGAGTTTCAGAAGGAATGGTATCAGCTCCTCTTTGTACCTCTGGTAGAATTCAGCTGTGAATTCGTCTGCTCCTGGACTTTTTTTGGTTGGTAGGCTATTAATTATTGCCTCAATTTCAGAGCCTGTTATTGGTCTATTCAGAGATTCAACTTCTTCCTGGGTTAGTCTTGGGAGAGTGTATGTGTCCAGGAATTTATCCATTTCTTCTAGATTTTTTAGTTTATTTGTGTAGAGGTGTTTATAGTATTCTCTGATGGTAGTTTGTATTTCTGTGGGATTGGTGGTGATATCCACTTTATCATTTTTTATTGCATCTATTTGATTCTTCTCTCTTTTCTTCTTTATTAGTCTTGATAACAGTCTATCAATTGTGTTGATCTTTTTTTTTTAAAAAAAAATCTCCTGGATTCATTGATTTTTTGAAGGGTTTTTTGTGTCTCTATTTCCTTCAGTTCTGCTCTGATCTTAGTTATTTCTTGCCTTCTTTTAGCTTTTGAATTTGTTTGCTCTTGCTTCTCTAGTTCTTTTAATTGTGATGGTAGGGTGTCGATTTTAGATCTTTCCTGCTTTCTCTTGTGTGCATTTAGTGTTATAAATTTCCCTCTACACACTGCTTTAAATGTGTCCCAGAGATTCTGGTACATCGTGTCATTGTTCTCATTGATTTCAAAGAACATCTTTATTTCTGCCTTCATTTTGTTGTTTACCCAGTAGTCATTTAGGAGCAGGCTGTTCAGTTTCCACGTAGTTGTGCAGTTTTGAGTGAGTTTCTTAATTCTGAGTTCTAATTTGATTGCACTGTGGTCTGAGAGACAGTTTGTTGTGATTTCTCTTCTTTTACACTTGCTGAGGAGTGCTTTACTTCCAACTATGTGGTCAATTTTGGAATAAGTGCGATGTGGTGCTGAGAAGAATGTATATTCTCTTGATTTGTGGTGGAGAGTTCTATAGAGTCTATTAGGTCTGCTTGATGCAGAGCTGAGTTCAAGTCCTGGATATCCTTATTAACCTTCTGTCTTGTTGATCTGTCTAATGTTGACAGTGGGGTGTTAAAGTCTCCCAGTATTATTGTGTGGGAGTCTGTCTATTTGTAGGTCTCTAAGGACTTGCTTTATGATTCTGGGTTCTCCTGTATTGGGTGCATATGTATTTAGGATAGTTAGCTCTTCTTGTTGAATTGATCCCTTTACCATTTTGTAATGACCTTCTTTGTCTGTTTTGGTCTTTGTTGGTTTAAAGTCTGTTTATCAGAGACTAGGGTTGCAACCCCTGCTTTTTTTTTACTTTCCATTTGCTTGGTAGATCTTCCTCCATCCCTTTATTTTGAGCCTATGTGTGTCTTTGCACCCAGGAGATGGGTCTCCTGAATACAGCACACTGATGGGTCTTGACTCTTTATCCAATTTTCCAGTCTGTGTCTTTTAATTAGGGCATTTAGCCCATTTACATTTAAGGTTAATATTGTTATGTGGGAGTTTGATCCTGTCATTATGATGTTAGCTGATTATTTTGGCCCTTAGTTTGTGCAGTTTCTTCATAGCATTGATGGTTGTTATAATTTGGCATTATTTTGGCTGGTACCGGTTGTTCCTTTCCATGTTTACTGTGTCCTTCAGGAGCTCTTGTAAGGCAGGCCTAGTGGTGACAAAATCTCTCAGCATTTGCTTGTCTGTAAAGGATTTTATTTCTCCTTCACTTATGAAGCTTAGTTTGGCTGGATATGAAATTCTGGGTTGAAAATTCTTTTCTTTAAGAATGTTGAATATTTGCCCCCACTCTCTTCTGGCTTGTAGAATTTCTGCTGAGAGATCCACTGTTAGTCTGATGGGCTTCCCTCTGTGGGTAACCTGACCTTTCTCTTTGGCTGCCCTTAACATTTTTTCCTTCATTTCAATCTTGGTGAATCTGACAATTATGTGTCTTGGGTTTGCTCTTCTCAAGGAGTATCTTTGTGTTGTTCTCTGTATTTCCTGAATTCGAATGTTTGCCTGCCTTGCTAGGTTGGGGAAGTTCTCCTGGATAATTTCCTGCAGAGTGTTTTCCAACTTGGTTCCATTCTCCCTGTCACTTTCAGGTACACCAATCAAACGTAGATTTGGTCTTTTCACATAGTCCCATATTTCTTGGAGGCTTTGTTCATTTATTTTTACTCTTTTTTTGGTAAACTTCTCTTCTCGCTTTATTTCATTAATTTGATCTTCAGTCACTGATACCCTTTCTTCCACTTGATCAAATCTGCTATTGAAGCTTTTGCATGTGTCACATCTCTCATGCCATGGTTTTCAGCTCCATCAGGTCATTTAAGGACTTCTCTACACTATTTATTCTAGTTAGCCATTTGTCTAATCTATTTTCAAGGTTTTTAGCTTCCTTGTGATGAGTTCGAACTTCCTCCTTTAGCTCAGAGAAGTTTGTTATTACTGACCTTCTGAAGCCTACTTCTGTCAGTTTGTCAAAGTCATTCTCCATCCAGCTCTGTTCCATTGCTGGCGAGGAACTGTGATCCTTTGGAGGAGAAGAGACACTCTGGTTTTTAGAATGTTCAACTTTTGTGCTCTGGTTTTTCCCCATCTTTGTGGTTTTATCTACCTTTGGTCTTTGATGTTGGTGACCAACAGATGAGGTTTGTTGTAGATGTCCTTTTTGTTGACGTTGATGCTATTCCTTTCTGTTTGTTAGTTTTCCTTCTAACAGTCAGTTCCCTTAGCTGCAGGTCTGTTGGAGTTTGCTGGAGGTTCACTCCTGACCCTGTTTGTGGGGGTACCATCAGCGGAGGCTGCAGAACAGCAAATATTACAGAACGACAAATATCGCTGCCTGATCCTTCCTCTGGAAGCTTCTTCCCAGAGGGGCATCCACCTGTATGAGGTGTCAGTCAGCCCCTACTGGGAGATGTCTCTCAGTTAGGCTACATGAGGGTCAGAGACCCACTTGAGGAGGCAGTCTGTCCATTCTCTGAGCTCAAACACCGTGCTGGGAGAACTACTGCTCTCTTCAGGGCTGTCAGATAGGGATGTTTAGGTCTGCAGAAGTTTCTGCTGCCTTTTATTTAGCTATGCCCTGTTCCCTGAGGTGGAGTCTACAAAGGCAGGAGGCCTTGCTGAGCTGTAGTGGGCTCCACCCAGTTCAAGCTTCCCTGGCTGCTTTGTTTACCTATTCAAGCCTCAGCAATGGCAGATTCCCCTCCCATTGCCAGGCTGCTGCCTGGCAGGATGATCTCAGACTGCTGCACTAGCAGTGAGCAAAGCTCCATGGGCATGGGACTTGCCGAGCCAGCTGCAGGATATAATCTCCTGGTGTGCCATTTGTTAAGGCCATTGGAAAAGCACAGTATTTGGGTGGGAATATCCCATTTTTCCAGGTACCATCTGTCACCACTTTCCTTAGCTAGGAAAAGGAAATCCCGACCCCTTGTGCTTCCCAGGTGAAACAATGCCCCACCCTGCTTCAGCTCGCCCTCCATGAGCTGCACCCACTGTCCAACCAGTCCCAATGAGATGAACCAGTTACCTCAGTTAGTAATGCAGAAATCACCCATCTTCTGTGTTGATCATGCTGGGAGCTGCATATCGGAGCTGTTCCTGTTTGGCCATCTTGGAATGGAAATCCCCGTATCACATTTCTTTATGCATTCATCTGTTGATGGACACTTACGTTTTTTCCAAATCTTAGCTACTGTGAACAGTGCTGAAACAAAAATGGGAGTGCAGATAACTCCTTAATATATTGATTTTCTTTCTTTTGGGTATATACCCAGCAGTGGAATTGCAGGATCATATGGTAGCTCCATGTTTATTATTTTGAGGAACCTTCAAGCTGTTCTTCATAGTAGGTGTACTATGTACATTCCTACTAACGGTGTATGAGGGTTCCCTTTTCTCTACATCCTCACCAGCATTGGTTATTGCCTGACTTTTGGATAAAAGCCATTTTAACTGGGGTGAAATGATATTTCATTATAGTTTTGATTTGCATTTCCCTGATGATCAGTGATGTTGAGGACCTTCACATGCCTGCTTATTATTTGCATGTCTTCTTTTGAGAAATGCCTGTTCAAATATTTTGCCCATCTTTTGATCAATTATCAGATTTTTTTACTATAGAGTTGTTTGAGCTCCTTGTAATTCTGGTTAACAATCACTTAGTAGATAGGTAGTTTGCAAATATTTTCTCCCATTCTGTGGGTTGTCACTTAACTTTATCGATTGTATTCTTGGCTGTGCAGAAGCTTTTTAACTTTTTATGATCCTATTTGTCTATTTTTACTTTGGTTGCCTATATTTGTGGGGTATTTCTCAAGAAATTTTTACCCAGATCAATGTCCTGAAGATTTCCCCCAACGTTTTCTCATAGTAGTTTCATAGTTTGAGGTCTTATATTTAAGTCTTTAATCAATTTTGACTTGATTTTTGTATATAATGATAGATAGGGGTCTAGTTTTATTCTTCTGCGTATGGATATCCAGTTTTCCCAGCACCATTTATTGAAGAGATTGTCTTTTCCTGAGTGTGTCTTCTTGGCACCTTTATCAAAAATGAGTTCACTATAGGTGTATGGGTTTGTTTCTGGGTTTTCTATTCTGTTGCGTTGGTCTATGTGTCTGTTTTTATGCCAGCACCATGCAGTTTTGATGGCTATATCTCTGTAGTATGCTTTGAAGTCAAGTAAAGTTATTCCTCTAGTTTTGTTCTTTTGCTTAGGATACCTTTAATTATTCTGGGTCTTTCGTGGTTTCACATAAATTTAATTTTTTTTCTCTATTTCTATGGAGAATATTTTGATATAGATTGCATTCGATCTATATATTGCTTTAGGTAGCATGAACATTTTAACAAAATTGATTAAATCAATGAATGTGAAATGTTTTCCCATTTTTTGGTGTCCTTTTTGATTTGTTTCATCAGTATTTTATAGTTTTCATTATAGAGATCCTTCACTTTTTTGGTTAATTCCTAGACATTTAATTTTTTGTTACTCTTGTAGATGGGATTCTTTTTTTATTTCTTTTTCAGATTGTTCACTGTTGGCATGCAGAAATGCTACTGATTGTTGTATGTTGATTTTGTATCCTGCAACTTGACTGAATTTGTTTATTAGTTCTACATAGTTTTGTTGTGGAAACTATAGGTTTTTCTCAAGTATGAGATCATATCATCTGCAAACAAGGATAATGGGACTTCTTTCTTTACAACTGGGATTCCCTTTATTTCTTTATCTTGTCTGATTGCTCTAGCAAGGACTTCAAGTACTATGTGGAATAGCAGTGGTGAAAATGGCCATCCTTGTTGTGTTCCAGATCTTAGAGGAAAGGGTTTCAGTTTTTACATTCAATATGGTACTAACTGTGGGTTGGTTGTATATGGCTTTTTTCTGTTGAGGTATGTTCCTTCTACACCCAGTTTTTTGGAGGGTTTTCATCATGAAGGGGTGTCAAATTTTATCAAATACCTTTTCAGCATCATATTAGTTCATTCTATTCTCACACTGCTATGAAGAACTAGCTGATACTGGGTTCTTTATGAAGAAAAGAGGTTAATTCACTCACAGTTCCACAGGTTGCATAGGAAGCATGGTTGTGGAGCCCTCTGGAAACTTGTAATCATGGCAGAAGGGCGAAGGAGAAGCAAACACCTTCTTCACATAGCAGAGCAGAGAGAGGGTGAAGGGGGAAGTGCTACACACTTTTAAAGAACCAGATCTCGTGAAAACTCACTCATTATCACAAGAAGAGCAAGGAGAACATTCACCCCGATGATAAAATCATCTCCCACTAGGTCCCTCCCCCAACATTGGGAATCATGATTTGACATGAGATTTGGGTGGGAACATAGAGCCAAACCATATCAAGCATCAGGTGAAATGATCAGATGGTTTTTGTCCTTCCTTCTGTTGATGTGATGTATCACGTTGATTGATTTGCTTATGTTGAAACATCCTTGCATCCCAGGGATAAATCCCTCTTGTTCATGATGAATGATCTTTCTAATGTATTGCTGAATTCAGTTTGCAAGGATTTTGTTAATGATTTTTGCATCAATATTCATCAGAGATATTGGCCTACAGTTTTCTTTTTTTTTTGTGTGTGTATCTTTGTCTGATTTTGGTATCAGGGTATATTTGGTATATTGGCCTTGTAAAATTAGTTTGGAAATATTCCCTCCTTCACTAGTTTTCAGAGTAGTTTTAGTAGGATTGTTATTAGTTCTTCTTTAAATGTTTGGTAGAATTCAGCAGTAAAGCCAGTGGGTCCCAGGCTTTTGTCCTGGGAGGCTATTTGTTATGGCTTTGATCTTGTTATTGTTATTGGTCTGTTCTGGATTTCTTCCTGGCTCAGTAATGGCAGGTTGTAATGTGTCTAGGTATTTGTCCATTTCTTCTGTATTTTCCAATTTATTGGCAGATTGTTGCTCATCGTATCCACTAATTATCCTTTGAATTTCTGCAGTATCACTTGTAATGTCTCTTCCTCATCTCTGATTATATTTATTTGTATCTTCTTTTTTCTTAATTAGTTTGGCTTAAGGTTTGCCAATTTTGTTTAACTTTTCAAAAAACCAACTTTTAGTTTCATTGATCTTTTATATTGTTTTCTTCATTTCAATTTCATTTATTTCAGCTCTGATCTTTATTACTTCTTCTACCAATTTTGTGTTTGGGTTGCTCTTGCTTTTCTAGTTCTTTAAGATGCATCATTAGATTGTTTATTTGAAGTTTATCCTCCTTTTTGACATAGGACTTATAGCTGTAAAGTTTTCTCATTGTACTACTTTTGCTATACTTCATAGGTTTTGGTATGTTGTATTTTCATTGCCATTTGTTTCAAGAACTTTTTGAATTTTTTTCTCAATTTCTTTATTGACCCACTGGTCATTCAGGAGCATATTGCTTGATTTCCATGTATTTGTATATTTTCTAAACTTTCTTTTGTTATGATTTCTAGTTTTATTCCACTGTGGTCAGAGAAGATGCTTGGTATTATTTCAAATTTTTTTGAATGTCTTAAGATTTGTTTTGTGACCTAACATATGGTCTAGCCTTAAGAATGATTCATATGCTGAGAAAAAGAATGTGTATTCCACAGATTTTGGATGAAATGTTCTATAAATATCTACTAGATCCATTTGGTCTATAGTGCAGATTAAGTCTGACCTTTCCTTCTTGATTTACTGTCTGGAAGATCTGTCCAATGCTGAAAGGGGGGTGTTGAAATCTCTGACTATTATGGTATTGTGACCTCTCTCTCTCTTTAGCTCTAATAGTATTTGTTTTATATATCTGGGTGCTCCAATGTTGGCTGCATATATATTAAAAAGTTTTATATTCTCTTGCTGAATTGACCCTTTTTTCATTATATAATGACCTTCTTTGTTTCTTCTTATAGGTTTTGTCTTGAAATTTATTTTTGTCTGATGTAAGTATAGCTAATCTTGCTCTTTTTTTTTGTTCTAATTTGCATGGAGTATCTTTTTCCATTCTTTTGTTTTCAGTTTTTGTGTGTCTTTATAGGTGAAGTGTGTTTATTGTAGGCAGCAGATAAATGGTTCTTGTTCTTACATTTATTCAGCTGCTCTGTATCTTTTGGTTGGAGAGTTTAGTTCATTGACATTCAATGTTATCATTGATTAGTAAGGACTTAGTCTTACCATTTTGATATTTGTTTTCTGGTTGTTTCGTGGTCTTCTTTCTTTCTTTTCTTCTTGTCTTCTTTTAGTGAAGGTGATTTTCTCTAGTGATATGAGTTTGTTTCTTGGTTTTTATTTTTTATGTATCCACTGTATGTGTTTTGGCTTGATGTTATCATGCAGCATGCAAATGCTATCTTATGACACATTATTTTAACCTGATAACAACTTAACACTGTTTCCATAAATGAACAAAGAAGCAAAAACCAAAACCAAAAACAAATTAATAAAAACTCTATGTCTTAGCTTCATTACCCTGCTTTGTAAGTTTTTGTTGTTTCTATTTATATCTTATTACACTATCTCTTGAAAAATTACTGTAGTTGTTATTTTTGATTGGTTCATCATTTACTCTTTCTACTTAGTATAAGAGAGTTTACACACTACAGTCACAGTGTTATAATAGTCTGTATTTTTCTGTAAACTTACTATTACCAGTGAGTTTTGTGCCTTCACATTACTTCTTACTGCTCATTTGTGTCTTTTTTTTTTGATTGAAATACTCCCTTTAGCATTTCATATAGGACAGTTCTGATGTCGATGAAATATCTTAGCTTTTGTTTGTCTGGGAAAGTCTTTATTTCTCCTTCATGTTGGAAGGATATCTTCCCTGAATATACTATTCTAGGGTAAAAGTTTTTTTTTTTCTTCAACACTTTAAATATGTCATGCCGCTCTCTCTCCTGTTCTGTAGTGTTTCCACTGAGAAGTCTGCTGCCAGATGTATTGCAGCTCCATTGTATGTTATTTGTTTCTTTTCTCTTATTGCTTTTAGGGTGCTTTTTTAATCCTTGGGCCTTTGGGAGTTTGATTATTAAATGCCTTGAGGTAGCCTTCTTTGGGTTAAGTCTGCTTGGTGTTGTTCTTATACTTGGATACTGATATCTTTATCTAGGTCTGGGAAGTTCTATGTTATTATATCTTTGAATAAACTTTCTATCCCTATGTCTAACACAAAGGATAAAGGCTTGAGGGTATGAAAATAAACGTCGTTGCATGCCTGTATCAAAGCATCTCATGTACCCCATAAATATATACAATTACTATGTACCCAAAATAATTAAAAATAAACAATTTAAAACTAAAATTTATTTTAGATTCAGGGTGTACATGTGTAGTCTTTTTTTTTAACAAAGGTTTATTGCATGATGCTAAGTTTTGGCTTCTATTGATCTCATCACCCATGTAGTGAACTGTGAATACAGTACCCAACAGGAAGTTCTTTAGCCCTTGCCCCCTCTCTCTGCCTCTCCACTTTGGGAAACCCCAGTGTCTATTGTTATTATTTTTATGTCCATGTGTACCCAATAGCCCCCATTTATAAGTAAGAACATATAATATTTGGTTGTCTGTTTTTTGTGTTAATTCATTTTTGTGTTAATTCATTTAGGATAGTAGCCTCTAGCTGCATCCATGTTGCTGCAAAGGACATGATTTCATTCTTTTTTTATGGCTGTTTAGTACTCCATGATATATAGTACCCCAATTTCTTTATCCAGTCCATTGTTGATGGGCACCTAAGTTGTTCCATGTGTTTGCTATTGTGAATAGTGCTGTGATAAGTGCAGGTGTCTTTTTGGTAGAAGGTTTTATTGTTCTTTGGGTATGTACCCAGTAAAGGAATTGCTGGGTGGAATAGTGTTCTATTTTTAGTTCTTTGAGAAATCTCCAAACTGCTTTCCACAGGGGCTAAACTAATTTACATCCCCACTGACAATGTGAAAGCATTCCCTTTTCTCTGCAATCTTACCACCATCTCTTATTTTTTGACTATCTAACAATAATTATCTGACTGATATGAGATGGTTTCTCATTGTGGATTTGATTTGCATTTTTCTGATGATTGGTGATGTGGAGCATCTTTTCATGTTTTTTGGCCACTTGTACGTCTTTTTTTGAGAAGTGTCTGTTCATGTCATTTGCCCACTTTCTAATGGGGTCATTTGTTTTCTTCTTGTTGGTTTCTTTAAGTTCCTTATAGATTCTGGATATTAGACTTTTGTTGTATGCATAGTTTGCACGTATTTTCTCTCATTCTGTAGGTTGTCAGTTTTCTCTGTTGAATGTTTCTTTTGCTGCGCAGAAGCTCTTTAGTTTAATTAGGTCCCAATTGTTGATGTTTGTTTTCAATGAATTGCTTTTGCAGACTAGGTCATAAACTCTTTGCCTAAGCTGATGTTCAGAAGAGGGTTTTCTTTTAGGATTGTTATAGCTTGACGTCTTACATTTAACTTGTTAATCCATCTCCAGTTAATTTTTGTATATTATAAAGCTCTGGGGTCCAGTTTCATTCTTCTGCATAAGGTTAGCCAATTATAACAGCACCATTTATTGAATAGGAAGTCCTTTCCCCATTGCTGATTTTTGTCAGCTTTTCCAAAGATCAGTTGGTTGTAGGTATGTAGCTTTATTTCTGGGTACTCTATTCTGTTCCATTGGTCTATGTATGTATTTTTGTACCAGTACCATGCTGTTTTGGTTGCTGTAGGCTTGTAGTATAGTTTGAAGTTGAGTAATGTGATGCCTCTAGATTTGTTCTTTTTGCTTAGGATGTTTTTTTTTGCAGCGGGGTGGGGGGAGTTTCATATAAATTTTTGAATAGTATTTTCTAATTATGTGAAAACTGATGTTGGCAGTTTGATAGGAGTAGTGTTGGATCTGTAAATATCTTTGGAAAATATGGACATTTTAACAATATTGATTCTTCCAATCCGTGAGAATGGAATGTTTTCCCATTTGTTTGTGTTGTCTTTAATTTCTTTCAGCAGTGTCTTGTAGTTCTTCCATAGTTTTTCAGTCAACTTTTTGGTTTGGTGTATTCCCAGGTATTTTAGTTTTTTGTGACTATTGTAAATATAATTGTGTTCTTGATTTGGCTCTCAGCTTGAATGTTATAAGGATATAATGTGGCGTATAAAGATGCCACTGATTTTGTACATTGATTTTGTATCCTGAAACTTTACTAGAGTTGTTTAAAGTTTACTAAAGTTGTTTATCAGATCTAAGAGCCTTTTGGCAGAGTCTTAAGGTTTTCTAGGTCTAGAGTCATATTATCAGTGAAGAGAGATAATTTGACTTCCTCTTTTCCTATTTGGATGCCTTTTTTTTTTTCTCTTGCCTGATTACTCTGGCTAGGACTCCTAATACTGTGTTGAACAGGAATGATAAAAGTGTGCATCTCTGTCTTGCTCTGTCTTGTTCTAGTTCTTAGGGGAAATGCTTGCAACTTTTACCCATTCAGTATGATGTTGGCTATGGGTTGTCATAGATGGCTCTTATTATTTTGAGGTATGTTCCTTTGATGCCTAGTTTGTTGTGAGTTATTATCATGAAGGGATGTTGGATTTTATCAAATGCTTTTTCTGTGTCAATTGAGATGATCATATGATTTTTGTTTTTAATTCTGTTTATGTGGTGAATTATTGATTTGTCTATGTTGAACCAAACTTGCATCCCAGGAATAAAGCCTACTTTACTTGATCAAGGTGAATTAACTTTTTGATGTGCAGTGGATTTTGTGTGCTTGTATATCTTTTTTCTATATAAAAATTAAAATAAGTATGTATACTTCTAAAACTACCTACAGATATTGTTATAAAAATTCTGTTAAATTTACAAATTAATTCAGAGAGATTTGACATCATTATGATGTTGAATCTTCCTATACTGTAAAATGGTATACCTTTCCATTTTTTCAAATTTTCTTTTGAGTTAGTTACTAGAATTTGAAGATTTTCTTATTGTAGTTATTGAATATTGCTTGCTAAGACTATGAGTAGTTATTTTATATTATTTCTCATGTAAATGGGCTAATTTCTTTCATTATATCTTCTTACTGTTGAGTATTTATATACCTGAAAGCCATTGATTTCTATATTTTATATTTGTTCCTTGCTAAGTTAGTAAAATTCATTGTCATAATTTTTCAGTCAGTTTATGGGGAAGACACTCCAGGTATTAAATAAAATGATTTGTACACAGTGAAAGTGTTACATCTTTCTTTCCAATTTTAATCCTGCAGTATCTTTTGTTGTTTGATCACACTGGGCAGGACCTAGAGTATGATGTAATGCATTAGTGGTTATAGTAAATGTCCTCATCTCATTCTGACTTGATGTTTCTCTATAAGCTTAAGACTGGCATGTGGGTTGAAAAGCACATCTTTAATCACGTTACAGTAGTATACATTTAGACATTTGTATGGAATATTTTTGTTATTTATTCATTTATGCACATCAAGAATGGTTGCCAAATTTTGTCAAATGCCATTTCATTGTCTACAGAGAGAATCATATGTTTTTTCTCTTTACTTATGCAAGTATGGTAGAATATACTAATAGATCCTAATACTGAACCATCCTTGAACAAACCTACATGGTCAGTATGTATTGTTCCTTGTGCTGCTAGATTGTCTTTCCTAATATTTTAATAACAATTTTACACTGATACACATAAGTGAAAGTCACTTAAGTTTTTCTGTTTTGGGCCATCTTTATGATCTGTATCAAATTTTGCTATTAATATTATAATAATATAATTTTTTAAAAAATGTGAATATTTTATTTCTTTTCCTTTTGTTTTTTATCTTTTTCATATTTTGAAACAATCCCTGTAAATGGCCTGTACTTAGGACTCTTTTCAGAGTTGGTAAATTAATTGTTTATTTTTTTTCTAAATTTTCTTTCAAAATCAGTCTATATAGAATTTCTTCATTTCCTGGCATCAGTTTTTATAAATTATACTCTCTTAGGAAAATATATATTTCATTCATGTTTTCATAGAGTTAAGCAATGAAGTCTAGTGTTATCCTTTAAATTTTTTCACTTTCTTTGTTTATTTACCCTTTTCTATTTCATATTTTTTTGGTAAAACTATTTTTGTAATAAAAATTTTTACAAAGTTTTTATAATTTTTATAAAACGTATTCTCTATCTTCAGAATATAGAGTTAGATCTATCACAGTCATGCCTATCTTGTTAACTCTGTCAGTCAGTCCCCTTTGGCTCCATTCGTCTTTGGCCCAGAAGAATTTGGTGGGTGGTTCAGTAGGAGGGCCAGACCAGGGCCTTCCAAAGCCTATGGCCTAGAGTAGGTTATTGTTTTTCCTGGGTCTAGGATAATACTGTTATCCACACATCAGAAGAGTTAAGATTAAAGACTGACAATATAAAGTATGGGTGATAAGGCAGGGCTTCTGGAACCCCAAACACTGCTGATAGTAAATTGGTATGTAAATTCATATAAACACTTTGGAAAACTCTTTGGCAGCATCCAATAAAGTCTGTGACAGAAATTCTACTCTAGGTATCTACCCAACAGAACTGTATACATATATGTGCTAAAAGTCAGTACAATAACATTTGTAGTGTTTTTGTTCATAGTAGTTCCAAACTACAAATACACCAAAAGTCCATCAGCATTAGAATGAATAAATAAATTATGCAATATTCATTCATTCATTCATTCATTCATTAAATGGAATACTATACAGAAATAAAAATGAATGAGATACATGTGACAATATGGAAAGGTCTCACAATGTTGAGCTAGAGAAATGTGACCCAAAATCATATGTTCTGTGTAATTTCATTTATATAAAACTCAAACGTAGACAAACTACTGTCTGGGGACAGAAGTCAGGTTTCCTTCGAGGAGGAGGGAGAGGCTGCTAATCGGGGGCACTTGAGGGGGATTTCTGGCATGCTGGTAATGTTGTATTTCTGAATCTGAGTGGTTGATAGATGGGTGTGCTTTTCTGTGATGAGCCATCAACCTATACGTGTTAATTTTGAACTCTTCTATACATATGCTATAGTTTAACAAAAAGATCATTTGAAAAAATCCTGGGCTCCCATATATCTGTTAGATTTTCCCTGTCCTGGGAAGATCAGCCTTCTTTTGCAACTCTTTTGACTCTTACTCTCTTGTGTCTTCTTGCTTAAGGAACCGAGAAGGTGGAGGGCTCTGTGTCCACACTCTGAGATGGCTGAGTATGGATGCTGCAGCCCCATACAGATGATCTGTCACATCTTCCCTCCTGGTAGTTCTGGGAGGGCCATGTAGTTTAGGATAAGAGGACCAGACCTTGACTGGGTGGATTCATTGAAAATTAGGCAGATCTATAGAGCAGGTACAAGTTTTTGTGCAGACACAGCAACAAACTCCAAATTGGAGCGGCTGAATCAGGTATAAAGAGTGAGTACTGATCTGAACACAGGAAATGAAGCCAGCGAGGCAGGAGCCAGAACAGATGGAGCTGGGGTTGAGTACCAGGGTAAAGCATGAGGGTGAGGATTGACTGAGGCACTCACTGCTGCCTCCCTGTAGGGGCACAGACTATTTAGGGAGCAGGCTGGGAGAGGATATAGGGGATGAGCACCTGACCCATGACACCTTCCATATTTTAACCTGCAAATGGTCTTGAAACAACATTTGTTCTAAGCTCAGACTTCAACATTTATAAAAACAAGCGTATGCTCATGACAGCATGCACAGCATCCATTGAATGGAACACCTGGAGGTTAGCTGTCTTCTCCAGGGAATTAAAATAAACGTTTTCTGGCAAGGTGCTTATATCAATTGCTGCCCATGGTACAGTTAGAGCTTAAAATAGCAGAGAGGCCAGGAGTGGGAGTTGCATTGAACTTTGTTTGTCTTTAAATTTTGTTAGGGTTGGAGTGAAACACAAGAGAAAATGTTTTGCAAAAACCAGGAAGTCAGAAAGTATTTTTATTCCAGAACAGTTCAGTTGATGTTAAAATACCAATTAAATCAGCAGATGGTTAGCTATCCTTCTTTCTAAGGTCAATTATGTAATTTCAGAATTAAAAGGCTGACAAATCGAGCACACGTCCATTCCATTTCTTCATCTAAATATATGAGACATGTCTTTAAGTTGATTCAATAAATATTTGCCGCTTATCTTCCCCCCTCCTCCCCCAAACCCTCCAATATACTTGGTAATGAAATAGTCATGGAGCTAGGGCATGGGAATTACTTCATTTAGTTTGTCTTGGCCTGACTGTATTATTATCTCAGCTTTTCTACCTGATGGATGATGTTTCTTTTTTAAATGGTGTTGCAAAATGGAAGAAATGAAAACAAGAAACTTGTCCAAAGTCACTCAGATAGATATTGGCAGAACTAGAACTAGAATTCAGGCATTCTTGTTGTAGCCACTGAGGATTTATTCAATGGATGGGTTTGACATGGGGTCTTGCCCAGATATACCTGTTCACTACTTAAGTTGTCAAGTCACAGAAAAGCATTTAAGAGTCGCATGGAAAGTCCAATCTGGACAGGACACACTAACAGAAGCCAGCGTATCTTATTTATTGGTGTTTAGACCTAATCTGGAGATAGCAAGGAAGCAATAGAGGCTCTTATCTCTGACAGAAGCTGGGCAGGGCAGGTCAACAAATTGTGAGAGAGATAGAAAACAACAAGGGCTACTGGCCTCATCTGGTTCTCTTTTTATTTATTCTTGACAAATGTGATTTATGAATCCCAGATCTCTTGTCCCATTATAGGATGGAGCTATCTGCTTTGTGCCCTGACACTATAATTTTGTTCTAAGCCATTCTGTCTACTCTTGTGCATTTCCTGGCCACATTTGTACACCCACTTGTCAGTTCCATAAATCATTACAGATAAGCAAATCCTTCTCTTAACCTTTGGAAAGATAACATGACCAATATTTTCTGAACACATTCTTGCCAGACTTGCTTTGGGGAGATAAATGTGGCCTGTCTTGATGGTGCATCACTACACAATGAGTGATTTATGAAGAGGGAGTGGGGCTTATTCATTGTGGCTTACCCGGAGACTTTTCAAATGTCTTTTTTTTTTTTTTTTTTTGAAGAACGCTGGTGAGTTGTACGAAGACATAGTAAAGATATTCGACGAAGACCTTGTGATTGGGGTTTTTGCAGTTCTTTTTATGTGTCAAAGTGGTGGTAGAATGTGAAAGTTTTATTACAGTCACTTGAATTATCCAGATGTTCTTTTTGAGGAATATGAATGTTAGTTGTATATTTTTTCTGTGTGTTTACACAGACACCACCAAAAGTAGCCTCTTTCCAGCTTCAAAAGCCACATATTTGCCGTCTGCCTCTAGAATGAAGAAAACTCAACTAAGATTCAGAGGAAAAAATGAAATGTATGTGGCCCATGGGAAGAGCGCTTTACTACAACATAACCATAATATTGCACATCAATAGAAAACCACATCCAGCATAAGCTTCAGAAAAGAAAATTGTGTTATGGTGGAGACACAGGCTGTGGAACCAATAGGGGTGGGGTTTCATCCCTATTTGTCAGTGGAGTGAACTTACACAAGTACCTATCTTGAGTTCACCTTTTTCGCTCCCTAGTAAAATGAGGATAATGTATATCTCGGTCTTGTAAGGATTAAAAGAGAGAATATCCTGGCTTTCAGTGAATAATATTTTTTCCACCTAGGTATGGAGTATTGGAATGATCATCCCCATTCCTCAGTTTGTAGTACATGATTATCCTTATTTCCTGCACAGTCTTTTATTATTTAATCTATTGTCCCTTCATCTCCCATGCCCAATCTTGTTTCCTGTTCCCAATGGACACTTACTCTTGTGTGTCATTCCAGAGGCTCACCCAGCTTCTGATGTAAGCTCTTATAAGCAAGGGTAAATCAGAGGCACCTGCATCATGGTCTTCAAATCATCCCACCTATTGCCCTGTGCTCAAGAGCTGGGAAGCTGAGCTTCAGCTCCAGGGCTGTCTTTAATTCAGTTCAATCCAGAGAATCTATGGAATGCCAGGTGATACACTTCAGTGTTGGCAGAATGAGGTGAGGGCTTTATTAGCTTCAAGATATAAATACACACACACATACGCACTCACACACAGAGGATAGACATATGTATGTACACACATAAACATATATTATAAATGTATATTCTGAAACAAAGTATACATATATAAACACATACAAGTATACACACACGCATATATATATATATGCTTTTTTTCTTTTCCTTTAAAAAGGATATCATGTTTTTTTTTCATAGCATTCATTTAGTCTTCTCATGTAGATCTGCAGGTTTTTTTTTTTTTAATAGTGCCCCTCCCCCCTTTTTTTCCTTTTTGCTGCTGGAATAAGGAAAGCCCTTTCTGGATATGGTCTTTACCACTTGTTGGGGTGGGAACTGATTCCCTTGGTCCTGTTCTAAGTCCATGCAGGTTCTGCTGGAATTTTCTTTGGAGGTGGATGAATGCGATTAAATCCCAGCCTGGTTCATTCTGGGTCCCTTGGTAGGGGAAACATGGAATCAGGGAATATTTTTTTTTAACTTCCACTGTCTTTTTTTTCCTTAAACAAATGGGGTTCATAACAATCTTTAGTCTTTATTATCTACTGCTATTAGAGCATACAGGGCCTCCTTTTTTGGGGACCTTTTCTCTGCAGACTGTCAGCTTCCCCTTCTCTTCCTCTAGGGTTGTTTTCTTGGAGTTGCAGGTGCAATTAGGTGTAGGAATAAAGATTCAGAGGGAGGTGGGAGTTGTGAGTGGGTGGGTACAGCACCCTGATGGCCACAAAACCAGCTACAGCAATAACAGAAGTTTTGTTTTGTAAACTTTGAGGCTATTAACAGATAAAGTTTCCCAATTTGGTTTAATTTTAATTATAATTATAGAGCCTGCTTTATAAAATGACCCTTTCATGCCTTTAATTCTGTTTAATTAGATGTTTATATTACCAACAGTTTTCTTTATTATTATTGTTTTGTCAATAGTTTAACTTTTAATCTCTTTGTGCCATTTTATTTCAGGTGTCCTTCCTTATATGTAGGATATAGTTGGGTTTACTTTTTAAAACAATCCGAGAATTTTCCCCCTTTGATAGGGGAATTTAACACTTGCAATTTATTTTTCAAAATTATTATTTATTTTTGTAAGTACTTAATAGGTGTATATATTTATGTGGAACATAAAATATTTTGATATAGGCATACAATGACAATAATCCCATCAGGGTAAATGGGTTGTCATCACCTCAAGTATTTATTCTTTCTTTGTGTTACAAACATTCCACTTATATTCTCTTAGTTACTTTAAAATGTACGATAAATTATTGTTGACTATAGTCACCCTGTTGTACTATCAAATTCTAGATCTTTACTCATTCTATCTAACTGTATTTTTGTACCCATTAACCATTTCTACTTCCCCCACCTCAATTACCCTTCCCAGTCTCTGGTTACCATACTTCTACTCTCTATTTCCATGAGTTCAATTGTTTTAATTTCTAGCTCCCACAAGTAAGTGAGAACATGAGAAATTTATATTTCTGTGCCTGGATTATTTCTCCAGTTCCATCTATGTTGTTGCAAATGTCAGGATCTCAGTCTTTTTTATGGCTGAATAGTATTCCATTGTGTATATGTACCAAATTTTCTTTATTCATTCGTCTATTGACAGACACTTAGGTTGCTTCCAAATCTTAGCTATTGTAAACAGTGCGGCAATAAACAGGAGAGTAAAGATAGCTCTTTGAATTACTGATTTCCTTTCTTTTGAGTGTATACTCAGTAGTGAGATTGCTGGGTCATATGGTAGTTCCATTTTTAGTATTTTGAGCAACCTCCAAACTGTTCTTCATAGTGGGCGTACTAATTTACACTCCCACCAACAGTGTATGAAGAATCTCTTTTCTCTACATCCTTGACAGCATTTGTTATTGCTGGATGAAAGTCATTTTGGATAAAAGTCATTTTAATTGGGATAAGATAATATCTCATTGTAGTTTTAGTCTGCACTTCACTGATGATCAGTGATGTTGCACACCTTTTATATGCTTGTTTGCAATTTGTATGTCTTCTTTTGAGAAATGTCTATTCAAATTTTGTACTCATTTTAAAATCAGATGATTCTTCTTTTCCCATTGAGTTGTTTGAGCTCCTTATATATTCTGATTATTAATCACTTATCAGATGGGTAGTTTGCAAATATTTTCTCCCATTCTGTGGATTGTCTCTTCCGTTTGCTGATTTTGCTGAACAGACACTGTTTAACTTGATATGATCCCACATAAACATTTTGCTTTGGTTGCCTATGCTTGTGGGGTATTACTCAAGAAATCTTTGCCTAGACCAATGTCCTGAAGAGTTTCACCAATGTTTTCTTTTTGTAGATTCATAGTTTGAGGTCTTAGATTTAAGTCTTTAATCAAATTTTCTTTCATTTTTGTATATGGCAAGAGATAGGGGTCTAGTTTCATTCTTCTGCATATGGATATACAGCTTTCCCAGCACCACTGATTGAAGAGACTGTCCATGCCCCAGTGCATGTTCTTGGAACTTTTGTTGAAGAAGATAGCTCAGGCCATTTTTGTTCTAATTGAAGTATTTAGTCTTTTAACAGCTTTCTTATCTGCTTGTTCGTCTACATACTTTCTTTACTTTTAATTTCCCCCATCACTTGTTATGTCAGCTTTCAGTTTTGCTTTTGTAGTTCAACTTTACTAAGACACATTAATCTCCATTTGTTCTTTAAAATTTAAGATCAATTAAATGATCATGTCTTTCCTAAGTTATTCTTAGAATTAAAATTGCGTATATTTATCTCATTTATCATACCATTTCCTGATTTTTGACACTCTAATTTGGGATTATAAATCAGACTATTAGTATTGTTTAATCATGTTTTAATATTACACTGTCTATAGATTTGATCCTGTTCTTTATAAACATCAAAACAGAAATCAACTCTGACTTTGTGTTTTTGGTTCCTTGGCCTATTTTCTCACATGAAACAATGGCTTCTTCATTTTTCCAGTAAGCTTTTAATTCCAGCCCATATTTTAGCCTATTAATTTTCAATTTGATTTTGCACTTTTAAAACAAAGTTGATAATTCTTATATTTTAAAGAAAGCACAAATCAGACTTATACAAATAGTTTTTTTTTTAATGTTTTTTATCAGCTTCTTCCAAATGTTTGCTATGCTTCTGAATCATGCAGGTAATAGAGGAAAAGATGAATGAAAGATAGCTCCTAGGTATTTGGTGGGGGGAATCTGGTGGACTCTTTTGCCATTAGAACATTCCATTTTGGACATGTTAAATTCCTGGTATCTCCTAGATAATCCTCTGGTGCCATCTAACGTTTAAAGCTCATAAGAGAGTTCAAAGCTGGAGATGTAAATGTAGTTGTCACCTATATGTAGGTCCTATTAGAAACAACAATACTTGAGTTTATCGGGGAGGGTATACAGAGAGAAGTAAGGATCTGGTCCTGAGGAAGGCCAATATTTAGATTTAGGGTAGAAGGGGAAGGGTGTGCAAAGAAGCAGAGAAGGAGCCAATAATGTACGAAGAAAATGAGGAGATGATATATTACAGAATCCAAGAAAGGATTCACCAAAGATTCAAGGAATCTGAAAAAAGATTCTATAATAGGTTTCTGTTAAGGCTACTTTTATTCATTTAGGTGTACCATTAAATTAGCCATTTAGACAATATAGATTTGCCAGAGTAAGTCAAATTCACTGAGCCACATATAAAATTGAACATAAGCTTGCTGGAATAAAGTGAATAGCCTTCTAGTTAATGTTGGAATATCAGGAAAAAAATTAACCTGTCTTATCTCCAGAATTCGTTGTTCGTTCTGTGAGAATAGGCAGCATCATGTTTTTGGACTGAAGGGTACAGCAGTTGCAATAAGGATTTAAAAGATTTTATATTGTGTCTAAACATCTTCTACTTCTTGAACAATGTATGGCTCACCCTTTTAAGCTAGTTTAGAGAAAAGAAAGTTATTGAACACGCAGAGAATCAGGCTTGGGGGATTAATAGGAAGAAAAACCAAAATGGTATTTTCTAGGACACATTCAGGCACATTTCTGTGATGATAGGCACATGCCCCACAGTTTTCACAGAGGACAGAGACCTACATGGCTTCGAAATCCCCTAACATTCCAGATGCTGAAAGCTTATTTTTTCTCTTCCAAGCTCCCTCTCCCTTTCCAATAAGATGGAATCAGTGCTGCATCTTTTCTTGTCTTGTTTTCTTCCTTGAAATCTGTGTCTGTTTTGCCTCCTTGTGCCCTGATTGTAAGGGAGGTGGGGGAAGCAAGTTCTCTGGTTTCTATCTTGCACAGGGGGGTCTCACAGTCTGAAGAATTACCAAAATACAGGATGGGTATTCAAAAGATTCTGGAAATCCACAAATATGACAAATACAGAAAGTAAACTGAACCCTAATAAGGTCACCTAAAGTTTCAGCTGTGGGAAAACTGAAGATTGCTTAAGAAAATAGGTCCTGATGCAGTTTTGTAATCATTTTGTGGTGTTTCCCATCATGAGATTTTGAAACTAGCTTCTATCTTGCTAAAAAGAAGGAAAAACATTAATTTCTAAAGTTTGATTTTTCTAGAACATGAGAATAATAAATAAGCATGAGTCTTGTTTTTTCTAACTTGCTTTATGTGTATTTGCTTCTTTTTATTTAGTTTTTTAAAATGTCACTGTCTGGAATGGACTCTGAGATGTTAATTTGAATGCCAGAGGTTTTCTGGTGGTTCTCTTGGAAAGAAGAACTTTGCCACAACTTTGGGAATGGTCATTCCCTGTGGCTGAGGGCAATTCCTCTCAAGGGATGTAAATGAGCTGTCAACAGCCAACACTCCTAACAGTTGGATTGGGAGTGGAGAATGTACCTCGGTTCTACAGGGAAGATCTTGACATGTACCACAGAATCCTCTACAGTCTACCAAAATAAATCTGCTTATACAGATTATATAAGCAATTTATAGTGCATAGTTGAAAGTATTCCATCAAGACAGGAAGGGACGTCAAAGTTCTTGTTTAATCAGAACTAAAACAATGGAGGACTTATCTGCAGTGGTGTAATCAGCAAGTTTCTCTTCTTTTTTTCTTGCTTGCTGTCACACCAATGAGAATTGAGTAGGTCAATGTGGTAGGTAAATTTTAGCACCACCCAACAATTTAATATGTCTTACTGCTCTGTATTCAGGTGTTCGATTCATATTCTAGACTGACCAGTGGGTGGCATGATGCTTAGAGAAACTTTTTGGGACTCTTCTTTCTTTTTATAGAATTGAGGTCATGTGATCTCCACTCACACATCACTTTCCTACTCCATTAATAACATCATCATTAGCTCAAAAACATTCCTGATTGTTGTTGTAATGTTTGGAAAGTTTTGAAATTTTAAACTTTGGGCTGAGAAGTTAGCTTTTACTTGGACCAGAATGGCTTATGTTTTCGGAAGTCCCTGTTGTTAGTTGAAGCAAAAGGGTACTTTCAAAAACTTATTATGCTTAAAAATTTTTAATTTTTTTTTTAGCAGCTCAACTAGAAAACAAACTCTGAAATTAGCATTCTTCTAACAGCCGCAGTCAGAGGTATTTGTCTCATTTCCTGTGTCCAATTAGCGGCTAGTCTTCTAGGATAGTACAATTTTAGAGAAAGAAAATAACAAAATTTATTGAGCACCAATTATGTGGTAAACACAATTAACTTGATTCTCATAAGGAGTCTGTTTTGTGTTCACCTTGCAGAATCAGAATAAATTCTCACCTGGAATTTGGTTTGAATATTGAGGCTGATGACACTGAATACCAAGAAAACTTGAGAGAAAGCTTATTGTTCAAACAGGGGACTCCTAGAGGAAACTTCAAAGGCACAAGCAGGTCTGGGCAGGCTCAGGAAAAGTAGGAGTGGATTGGACCATTATAGTGGCTAGCAGGTGGGACTGGGGAAAATGTTCTGCCAAAGCTATAGGAGGAGTTGCGTGCAGGTGCTTTCTTACCCGCTTGACCATATGTGGGGCCAAAGGAGGAGTGAGTGAAACTTAACAAGAAGTCAGTAGTCAAACACCAAAAATGGACTCAGACTCTATTACAGAGCTTGAAATACAATTAGTGGGAGCTCCATTTTAAAAAGGAGGTTGCTTAAGGGTCACACAGTCAGTGAATACTGGAGCAAGAAAGATTCAAAATCTGTGATATTTCCAAATCCCATCATATATATATACACATACACACACACACACATGCTCTATAAGGATTATATATATATTTATATAAAAAAGACCTATGATTATATATATTGATTATATAATATATAATTTATATATCATTAATTATATAATATATAATTTATATATCTATAATTATATATCTGTAATTATATAGAGCATTATATATAATGTTCTATGAGAGTTTATATATATAAAATACATTGCTCTATAAGAGTTGTATGCTTGATAGAGGAATGAGTGATGAATCGAACTATCATTTCCAAAATGTGTTAGCATTTCTTGAACTGTAAATAAGTATTTATTTATTCTTTGTAAGTATAAATAAAGGAGCTTCATTTAAATAAGATTGGAAAATGCTGGGTTAAACCCATTACACTGTTTTTTCTTTTTAAACAGAATTCGTGCCTTGCGAATCTTCAAGAGGAGCCTGCAGAATGTCCCAATTTATTTGACTATGAAATGTGCTTTTTCCTAGCAATACACTTTTGGGAAATGCTGGGTTACACTAATTCCACTTGCTTTTATGTACATGGAATTAAGAGCCCTCCAGAAGCAGGATCTCAATGTGTAGATAATCCTCCATCTACTTCATTATTTACAAAATAATATAGCTTTTCTTTCATGGAAAAGCAATTCATTTTTATTTTCCAATTTGCATAAATGAAAGGGTAGTCAAAAGAACCTATAACCTTACATTTGTAGACCACCATTAACACTTTGATGCATATTCTTTCAGAAATTTAAAAAACATATATATTTATAATTACCAAAATATGAGATTATACTTTATTTTGTGCCCTGGTTTTTCACTGAATAATATATGATAGACAGATTTTTATTTCAAAATCATACACCCAGTAGATTATTTTAAATTGTTGTTTAGATGTAATTTATTTAATTCATTTCATATTGTTGAATATTTATCTGCATTCTGACTATTAAAATCTTACCAGTGTTAAAAATGGTGCTGTAATAAACGTTCCTGTTGCTCGATCTTTACATACATACTTAACAATATCTTTAGGATAAATCTTCGGGAAATTAGTTAAACTTTCTCATTCTTCAGTTTTCTCAACTGTAAAACGGGACTTTTAATAGCATCTCTCTCGGAGAGCTGATATGAAGATTAAAGTAAGTATTCTGTGTGTGTGTTTAGATCCCTGCCTAGCACGTATTTATCACTCAGAAGGTGTTGGTGATTATTATTTTATTGCCACACTTAGTAACTTGTAATCCTACCTGGCTGTGCTCATTATTCTCTTGATTCACCTGGTTCTTCAGCAGTAGGTCAGCTGCAGCGGCCCTCTCTCCCACAAGGCCATCTTCTGTGCCATATTTAGCCTTGTCCTGTGTAAGTCCAATTAAGTCCAACATCTTCAGAGGCCTGAAGAGGGAGATGTGGGGAAGTTGTGACTGTTACGGGACATACCTCAGCCTCACAAGAGTCCACAGGGACTGAGCCAACAGAACTCCCCAGTCAGTTCCCTGTCATGATTTTTCCAGTTCCCAACCCACCAACCTACAGGTTTCTGAACTGATACCCTGGGAGGATAAGTATCAGGTGGGTGCCTTGCTTGCATTAGCCTCTCTTTCTTTGTAAAAGGAGAAGTACGGTGTGTTTGTGAATACTTTTTGTCACTGCTGCAGAGTTCTCTTTTTCGCCACAACTGAAAAAACATAATTGGGGTGTGGAGTGAAAGGCCATTTTACCTTTAAAGCCCAGAACACTCCTGTGTTTGTTCTGGAATCTCTTCTTGTGAAACCCCAATATCAGAGTTGGGGGGTCTGGGGTTGGGGCTCAGCAATTCTAATTGTGACAGGCTTGCTACACTGGAAACAAATGGAGGGCTGACCCGGGCTGGCTTTAACAAGGTGCTGTTTGGGTTGAAAAGGTCTCTTAGTCACCCTCCTGGGATGACTTGTCAGAACACTGATGATGTAATCCCTCCTGTAGCGGCTCAGGTCCGCCTGGTGATCCTCTTCCCAGTGCCATCGTTTGATCAGCTTTGCTACAGCCCTTTATTTATTCTTCCTTTAGATAAAACGTCACACATGGAGGAATTTGGATAGTGCCTCAAGTTTTTGATCCAGACCATGTCTGAACTTACCTTAAACCACTTTAACACTGACCTGTTCGGCCTGGATTTGTCCCTTCAAGCTGCTGCCCCCCAGCCACAATATGACTTGTAGGAAGACCCTCCTGTCTGAACAGAGGACCTCTTGCCTTTCTGTCCACTTGTGGTCATCCTGGCCCTTCCCCTCTTAGCTGGGAACTCTGACCTAGGCATAAACATTCAGCTATAGAAATAGAACAACCTTAACCAGGGGCTCCAGTTCCCTTGGGTCCTCCCTTTCATGCCTGCTACTTTGTGTATGATCACTTCATGCTTTTTTTTCCCATGGCAGACTGGGTTAGATATCCACCTATGAGCGAATAGTTGGTGGTCAGGGAAGCTGACAGTTTCAAATATGGCAATACCTGTTGGAATCACATACGTGAGAGATGGAGAAGGGGAAGTTCTGTGAAGAAGGGGGATGGTCCTTGGCAGATCATCCCTTATTGATCATTATAGTGATAAACTTTTAGATGGGCAGGAAAACAGGTGCTAGGTATTAGTTATCTTTTGCTGCAGTAACAAACAACTAAATTCTCAACAGAATAAAACCAAACACTTATTTCTTTCTGACATTACATGAAATCCACAAATTGGCTGTGATTGTGGAGAGCTTTCCTGGCTTCCAGGCATCTTCTCATCCCAGCACTCAGGCTAAAGGAGTAGCCTCTATTTTTTGTACTGCTCTTGTAGAAAAAGGCAAAAATGCAATAGGCTAATCTGACTGAAAAAGCACATTTAAAGTTTCTGCTCACATGTGGCAAATCTCATGTTTGTCCACATTCCATTGTCCCACTGCAGTCATGTGGCTAACATGAGCGGAGGGGTAAGTAGTAAGTAGTACTCTACTTTACTACTGCAAGTAGAGTAAAGAAGGGTATCCTGCCAACTTGGGAGCACTCAACATCACGTGGCAAAGGTTGTTGATGAGTGATCCTCATTATTCATTATAGGAGAGGGAGCAGGAGGTGTGAGTTAATGGGAGTAAGGGCAGGATAACACATGAAGACTTTAAAATAACTTGGCACTTAAGGAAATGGAGTTGTGGTAAATTGTAAGGGTGGTAGATCAAAGTGGCATATCTTTCCCCCAGTGGAGAATTTTCTGCACAGAAATGCAAGAGAAGCTACAAGAGAGAATATAATAACTTAATACTTTTAGCCTACATTCATTGAGAGATTACTCTGTGTGGCTACTTTAGATTTGTCAACAGTCTTCAAGAACTTCATGAGGCATGTCCTGTCATTATTTCTATGTTAGCAATGAGGATAATGAGGCTGATAATATATAACTTGCTTAGTCTTAGAGCGAGTGAGTGACAAAATTGGTATTTAAGTCTAGTTGATGGACTGTAAGTCTTGATTTGTTTGTTATTTACTAGATAAAGGTGATAGAAACATCCCTTTCCCCCACTCCCACTACCCTCTGTACCTCCGATAAATCCAATAGGCATGTAGGTGGTAGCTTGCATGCACTGGAGCAGATAGTAAATGTTTGATGTCATTGATCAGTCAGCTCACAGAAACATTTGCCTCCAACCTGTGCTTTGGGTGTGCTACAAATGTTGCAATGAATACCCTGGACCTTTGGTAGGATTTTCTGCATCTTGGCTAGATGTGGCCAAAACAGCCAGAACTCCTGGCGATTGCATCCAGATGTTGCTTTTAGCTAGAAAACAAACAAAATTTACCTCGGTCTCTCTCTGGATCCAATAGAAGAAGTTTTGGGTTTCCTGTACTCCTTGGTAGATTTGCTGACACATTTCTTTTTATTTAGGGCCAAATGTTCTGAAAGCAGAGCTTGCATTGTATTTGCCAAACATGCATAAGAACACAAACAAAACTCATGTTTGCAAGCCCCAAATAAGTGACTCTTGTGCCTTAAATGCCTTTTGAAAACCATCCAGCGCCACAGTGTGTAAGCTTTTTGAACAATTCTCCATAATTGTATATGCAGAGGATGTATATTCACAATTGCATGAATGTCTTTGATTGCCCTTGATTACATGGCACATTCTGTCCTGCCCTCTTAAAATAAGTGTTCTTTACACACCAGTGGCTTCCTAAATTTGAACTAGATTCCCGTGGAGTGGAATTTTGTACAACAAAATTTCTAATTGGAGCTGGGGTGAAAGGAGAAGGAGAAAGGGAAGGGGACACCACATTCTAAACAAACAAAGAAAAATTCAAGTATAAATTGTTACATCCCACTGCTCGTCTCCTAAACAACTCTGTGGGTAGAGTAGAGTGGGCACATTGGCTAAGTTCCCTCTGGGTGGTGGACTTGTGCAGTCCTAAACAGCATCTAGTGTTTCTTGGAGTCTTGTTGTGTAAATGTAGTATTCAAATGGGCTGATCATAGGCAAGACAGAAGAACATGTGGGGGGAGTATATTTCATACCTTCCACTCATGTCGCCATGGTCCCCAATATTCATCCCTATCATCCATGATGGAGACAGGGGTGAAAAAGACTTATAAGGAACCCAGGCTATCAGATTGTGGTAGTCCACATAGAATTGTTCGGATGGGGGCTGGAGAGAATTTCCAAGATCTGACAAGTATTACTCCACACAGATGATGAAGAGTAGTGGATTGGCTGTCAGTAATTCGTGGTCCTTATCAGAAGGCAATGGGAAGGATAACAACTTAGCACCATCTTGGTTTACTCAAAGCTCTTCTTTGCTGGTCATGCAAGCAATAGCTTGCTGTGGTTTGCAAATTCTCCATTTTATCCTCTCTATTCCAAAAGTTTTCTTCCTCCTCCTTTCCCCAATGCTGTGTGTCTTTTAAAACTGTCTTTTAGGCAGAGAATGTTGCCCTCTATAAGAATGCAACCCCACTTTTCTGACGTGTGCTCTGATTCATGCATTTTTTGGCTAACATGTGAGTATTTATAGTTTTTTTGGGGGGGGTTCTGTAGTGCATAGGCCCAATGCAGTCGTTTGGACTTGGGGGATGAAGTTCAGTGGCTGCAAGTAGGGAGCATAGATTAATTCTTAGAAATATATGCCACTGCAATAGCATACTGTTTTTTGAGCTGTGCACACAATGAGCCAAACACTGCATTAAGGGACTCTTCAAACATTTTCTCCTCCAAAAAATACACAAGATGCATATTATTACTCCATTTTAACCAATGAGAAGATCGTGGATCTGAATGTACCAGTAAATTCCCAGGCCTGGGAATGCAATTGGATATGTCTGACTCTGGAACACGTGATCTTTCTGATAACATCAGAAGGCTAGCCTGCCTCATTATGAAATTTCCAAGGTTTTTTTTTTTTCATGTCCTATTTTTCTTTTAGTTCATTTTCCCTTGTCCCCATTCAGTGATAGGCCCTATGTGATTCTCCATTATGTCAAACCCAGATCTGACCACATTTGTTTATAATGTTACATTGCTGCTGTTGTTTCTTTTTTAGACTGCATTTCTGAAATTGGGTTTTGGAGGTTAGTTCCATGTAGAGGAGCTATTCCCAAAGAGCCTCTCAAGGGTCTGGGGGTGCTGGAATAAGATTTCTCTAGCATTGGTTCTTACACAATTTTGCTAGACAAAAATGAGGCCAAGTAAGACAATACTCTGTGAAGAGACTGTGTAGTAGACACTGCAGAATCTCCCACAGTTCCCCTGTGTTGTGCACCCATCTTCTCAGCTTCTGTGAATGTCAGCTGCTCATGTTTCACAGACACCCATCTTTTCTGGAAAATTATCCTGGAATGAGGGAAACTATCTGACTTGCAAAGTTATGGCGTATCAGCTTATTTTCCTTCAGAAGGATGCCTCTGAGGTGTGGATTTCTCTCCAGACCCCTCTACTTATCAGGGCTAGACCAGACTATACTTGAGACCACATTCTTGCTCAGCATCTTCCTCTTGCTCTGCCTACCATCCTTCCTTCACAGGTTTCTCATGAGAGTGCTTTCCCAGAAAACCACATGTACTTGATTCTCATCTCAGGCTCTGCTTCTAGAGATGTTGACCTAAAATAGGCTGCTGATATCAGTCTGGTCTACTCTCAGCACAGAATCTTGAATTTGATAGCTGAGCAAGATCTATTTTATTTCCAACAGCTATTCCTAACTATATTCAAAGGAGTTATTTGAAAACAACCGAACTCACTTATAAAATAAAAACTATATAGACTTTTCAAGAAAGTTGTCTCAAACATAAGTAATCCAACAACTATGGATACTATGTAATGGATCCATGTACTAATTTCTGATATTTTCCCCCTTGACCAGATAGATTTTCCCCAAGGACTTATTCTCTCTTGTCATCCAGTTTGCACTTTCTTTTCTTCCATTTGTCTGTGTTCTGCTGTGAATAAATTGCTACTCTTGTTTCACACTATTTTTATTTTTTGCTGGCATGCAAGGAAAGCAGGGTTTTCATGTCAGAATGCTGGGTCTCAGTCTCTCCTTACATACTTGTTTGAGGCTTATTTTAAATATTGTTAAGTGCTAAGTGCTAAACTTTTAATGTTGTGGAAATGCTTCTTTGTTTTGAGGTCTTTTGCAGTCTGCCTAGGGCCTGCATCCGTGTGCTGCAGCTCTGTTATTTTGCTCTTCATTGTACCCTGCCTTTTTCCTGAAATGATTCTGATCAGTGTCTGAGCTGAAAACAAATCCCTTTTGGGGATGAATCAGAGCACCACGACAATTCCTCTGTAACCTCACCAAACATCCACTCTTGTTGCCGATTAGAGGCTCTAACTGTTGAGTTACTTCATGCCCAATATACTGTGAGTGAATGATTTAGTCTGACATATATTCTTTGAAGTTTATAGGTTTCGATAATGTTGCCTATAAAGGTTTTTAAGTCAGTTTTCCTTCTGAATGTATTGTTCTGAGTTTTACAAAGTGGGCCTTAAAATGCTTCAAGGAGGGGAAAAAGAGTAGATTCAGAAACTACTATTTGTTGTATCTTTTGTTTTGATATAGGAAAGCAATTACTGAGTTAGGCAATAGGTTGGGAAACTTCTTATTTGCAAGGTCTCTTCACCATGCCAAACCCAGTGAACCAGTACTCACTGACATGTCTTTGCTCACACCATTCCCTCTGCTTGAATGCTTTCAGCTCTCCTTTCTACTAAGCTACATTTCATTTGTGTTTCAAGATCATGTCCCACTGTCCTTAAAAAGTCTTTTTTAACTGTACTGTCCCATTCTTACATGACCTTATTGTCTTTTGAACTCCTACAGCATTACTTGTCATGAATGGCAAATAGATGTCATTGCATATGCATACTCTGACTCCTGGTGGCTACCAACTATATTGTGTTGAGAAGATATTAAACTCAGGCTCTATCCATGCTCACTGGGAAAAGGAAGTGCTATAAACTAAATGCTTGTGACTACCTCAAATTCGTATGTTGAAGCCTAATCCCCAGTGTGATGATGTTAGGAAGCGGGCTTTTGGGGGAGGTAATTAGACCATAAGGGATTAGAGCCCTTATAAAAAAAGAGAGGGGAGAGATGATCTCTTTCTCTCTCTTTCTTGGCCTTGTGAGGATACAGTGAGAAGGTGGATGTTTACAAGCCAGGAAGTGACCCTTCCGAGACACTGGATGTGCTGGCACTTCGATCTTGGACTTCCCAGACTCCAGAACTACAAGAAATAAATGTCTGTTGTTTAAGCTGCCCAGTCTATGGTATTTCTGTACAGCAGTCTGAACTAAGACAGAAAATATGATTCACTGGGAATGTCTCCCATAGATATCAATGGTTGGAATGGCCCTATGTTTGACATACTTGCTTTATACCATTCATATAACAATTTTTAAAGTTATTGTTTAGAAACGTAATCTATCTCTTTAGCTGGATTGCATACTCACTGATCAAGTGGACCATCTACTTCTCTATAGCCACAGAGCTTAGCTTCTGACACAGAAGGTATTTATCATAATGAACCATTAATGACTTGTACCACATAGATAATATCTATAGGCTCCTACAACTTCATTGTTCTTTAGATAGATAAGAACTCCTCTCGGAGCTTCTCTTGAGTGCTTAACCTACAACCAGGCAGAAATGTACAATTCAAAGAATCACAGGCATGAAACATGGTTTCATAATTAAAATTGAAAGAAAGAAGGTGAAACTCCATTTGACTTAGAAACACTAAAAGCAAACATTCATTTGCCTGTGGGAATTTCTGTTTTTTAAAAATTTCCATTGCAAACAATGATTTTCAAAAGAAAACCGCTAATTAAAGTGGACTTAAAACTTAAGTTGGATCCTTTCATGGAAAACTGATTATGAATTATATTTTTATTAAATATATATACACAAACACGCAAAACTTTCCAGATTGGGAACATATTTCCCCACTAAAACTAAATCCTAGAAGAGTTTGCATCATTAAGGAAAGAAAACGAGCATATATTCAAAGTTCAAACTCATTGAACAACTTACAACAAGGGTCAATATATGAACAATCTATTTGTTTAACTTTCAAAACATTTTTGAAGTTTCTGATGTACCATATGGATGTCAGTTTCTTTGGAGGTGAATAAATGGAATAGTTATTACCAAGTTCTGGACCTCAACACTTGGTTTATTTATAATAAAAAAGTCAGAAAATTGTGTGACAGCAATAAGCATGTGATCACTAGTAGAAAGTACAGAAATTACCTGAGGGTAATTTTCAGACTCATTCAGCAGATTGAGAAGCCCAAGAAACCATAAAGACAAGTTTTTAGAATGACACCTTCCGGTGAAGGAGTTAACAATACAATTTTTATTGTAATCAAAAGCCAAAAGGTACACATATTAAGTGTCCAATAGGTGTCAGGCATTGTGTCACACATTGCATACTTACAAAAATGAGTAGTTCCAAAGTAATTAGAAAGAGTATGGGTCTGGTACTTCATAATTACAGATTCACATCTGGCGGTATAACTAATTGTTGAAGCCTGGGGAGGTTACTGACCTTTTCTGAGCCTCAGCTTCATTATCTATAATCTAATGATGTTGACTTCAAATGCTGTTATATGAAATAGGTGAGATGAAATAGATCTAAAGACAATTAGGAGAGAAACAGAAGCTGCTTGTGTAAGACTTAGGTGGGAATCTGCCCATTGTTGGGAGATAAAAGACTACACGATGTGGGATAGAAGCCTTTCTTGATAAAGGGAGAATATATTAGTCAGAGAAACCAAACCAACAGGATCTCTCTCTCTCCCTCTCTCTCTGTCTAACCAAATATATGATGGTGGTCTCATAAGATTATAATGAAGCTGAAAAATTTTCACTGCATAGCCACATCATAGCCCTTGTAACATCATAGAGCAACACATTACTTACATGTTTGTGGTGATGCTGGTATAAACATACCTACCATGCTAGCAGTCATATAAAGGTATGGCACACACAATTATATACAGTACATAATAACCGATAATTATAATAAATGACTATGTTACTGGTTTCTATATTTACTATACTATATATTTTATTATTATTATTGAGTGCTTTTTCTACTTACCAAAAAACAAAACAAAACAAAACAAAACAAAAAAACTATAAAACAGCCTCAGGTAGGTCCTTCAGAAGTATTCCAGAAGAAGGCATTGTTATCCAAGGGAATGATGGCTCCATGCACGTTATTGCCGCAGAAGACCATATTTCAGGGTGAAATAAGAATGGGGGTAGAAGACAATGATATTGATAATCCTGACGCTGTGTAGGCCTAGGCTAATGTATGTGTTTATGTCTAACTTTAAAAAATATATTGTTATTTTCAAATTTTTATTTTTATGCTTACACAGTAAGTGTGTGTATTTATGGGGTGCATGAGATGTTTTGATACAGGCATGTAATGTATAATAATCACATCGTGGAAAATAGGATATCCATCCCTTTAAGCATTTATCCTTATGTCACAAACAATCCAATTGTATTCTCAGTTATTTTAAAATGTACAATTAAGTTATAATGACTATTGTTATGCTGCTGTTCTATCAAATACTGGACCTTACTCATCAATTCTCTTTGTTGTACCCTTTAACCATCCCCATCTGTCCACCAACACCCCCACTACCCTTCCCAGTATCTGATAACTCCGCTTCTACTCTCTAGCTCCATGAGTTCAATTGTTTTGATTTTTAGATCCCACAAATAAATAAGACCATGTGATATTTGTCTTTCTGTGTCTGACCTATTTCACGTAACATAATGACCCCCAGTTCCACCCATGTTGTTGCAAATGACTGAATCTCATTCTTTTTAATGGCTGAATAGTAGTCCATTGTGTATATGTACCACATTTTCTTTATCCATTCATCTATTGATGGACACTCAGGTTGCTTCCAAAACTTAGTTATTGTGGACAGAGCTGCAACAAACATGGGAGTGCAGATATATCTTCGATACACTGATTTCCTTTCTTTTGGGTATATACCTAGCAGGGAAATTTCTGGGTCATCATATGGTAGCTCTATTTTTAGTTTTTTGAGAAACCTCCAAACTGTTCTCCCTAGTGGTTATAATTAAATTTACATTTCCAGCAGTGTACTAGGGTTCTCTTTCCTTCACGTCCTCGTCAGCATTTGTAATCGCCTGTCTTTTGGATATAAGCCATTTTAACTGGGGCGAAATGATATCTCATTGTAGTTTTGATTTGCATTTCCGTGATGATCAATGATGTTGAGCACCTTTTCATATGTCTCTTTGCCATTGGTATATATTCTTTTGAGAAATATCTGTTCAAATCTTTTGTCCATTGTTTAAATTGGATTATCAGATATTTTCATATAGAGTTGTTTGAGCTCATTATAGTAGTCTCGTTATTAATCCCTTGTCAGATATGCAGTTTGCGAATATTTTCTCCCTGAATGGGAGAAATGTTTTGTCTCCTTATTCTATTGATTGTTTCCTTTGCTGTGCAGGAACTTTTTAACTTGGTGTGATCACATGTGTCCATTTTTCTTTGATTGCTTGTGTTTATGGGGTATTACTCAAGAAATCTTTGCCCAGACCAATGTCCTGGTGATTTTCCCCAATGTTTTCCTGAAGTAACTTCATAGTTTGAGGTTTTATATTTAAGTCCTTAATCCATAAGGTTTGATTTTTTGTATATGGTGAGACATAGGGGTCTAGTTTCTTTCTTCTGCATATGGATATCCAGTTTTCCAAGCAACATATATTAAAGAGACTGTCTTTTTCCCAGTGTATGTTCTTGGCACCTTTGTCAAAAATGAGTTCATTTTAGGTGTGTGGATTTGTTTCTGGGTTCTCTATTCTGTTGCATTGGTCCATGTGTCTGTTTTTATGCCAGTATCATGCTGTTTTGTTTACCATATCTTTGTAGTATAATTTGAAGTCAGGTAAAGTGATTCATCCAGTTTTATTCTTTTTGCTTGGGATAGTTTTGTCTATCCTGAGCCTTTATGGTTCTATATAAATTTCAGAATTGTATTTTTCTTTTTTTTTTTTTAATTTATTTATTATTATTATACTTCAAGTTGTAGGGTACATGTGCATAACGTGCAGGTTTGTTACATATATATACTTGTGCCATGTTGCTGTGCTGCACCCATCAACTCGTCATTTACATCAGGTATAACTCCCAATGCAATCCCTCTCCCCTCCCCCCTCCCCATGATAGGCCCCGGTGTGTGATGTTCCCCTTCCTGAGTCCGAGTGATCTCATTGTTCAGTTCCCATCTATGAGTGAGAACATGTGGTGTTTGGTTTTCTGTTCTTGTGATAGTTTGCTAAGAATGATGGATTCCAGCTGCATCCAAGTCCCTACAAAGGACTCAAACTCATCCTTTTTGATGGCTGCATAGTATTCCATGGTGTATATGTGCCACATTTTCTTAATCCAATCTGTCACTGATGGACATTTGGGTTGATTCCAAGTCTTTGCTATTGTGAATAGTGCTGCAATAAACATACGTGTGCATGTGTCTTTATAGCAGCATAATTTATAATCCTTTGGGTATATCCCCAGTAATGGGATGGCTGGGTCATATGGTACATCTAGTTCTAGATCCTTGAGGAATCGCCATACTGTTTTCCATAATGGTTGAACTAGTTTACAATCCCACCAACAGTGTAAAAGTGTTCCTATTTCTCCACATCCTCTCCAGCACCTGTTGTTTCCTGACTTTTTAATGATCGCCATTCTAACTGGTGTGGGATGGTATCTCATTGTGGTTTTGATTTGCATTTCTCTGATGGCCAGTGATGATGAGCATTTTTTCATGTGTCTGTTGGCTGTATGAATGTCTTCTTTTGAGAAATGTCTGTTCATATCCTTTGCCCACTTTTTGATGGGGTTGTTTGTTTTTTTCTTGTAAATTTGTTTGAGTTCTTTGTAGGTTCTGGATATTAGCCCTTTGTCAGATGAGTAGATTGCAAAAATTTTCACCCATTTTGTAGGTTGCCTGTTCACTCTGATGGTAGTTTCTTTTGCTGTGCAGAAGCTCTTTAGTTTAATGAGATCCCATTTGTCAATTTTGGCTTTTGCTGCCGTTGCTTTTGGTGTTTTAGACATGAAGTCTTTGCCCATGCCTATGTCCTGAATGGTACTACCTAGGTTTTCCTCTAGGATTTTTATGGTATTAGGTCTAACATTTAAGTCTCTAATCCATCTTGAATTAATTTTCGTATAAGGAGTAAGGAAAGGATCCAGTTTCAGCTTTCTACTTATGGCTAGCCAATTTTCCCAGCACCATTTATTAAATAGGGAATCCTTTCCCCATTTCTTGTTTCTCTCAGGTTTGTCAAAGATCAAATGGCTGTAGATGTGTGGTATTATTTCTGAGGACTCTGTTCTGTTCCATTGGTCTATATCTCTGTTTTGGTACCAGTACCATGCTGTTTTGGTTACTGTAGCCTTGTAGTATAGTTTGAAGTCAGGTAGCGTGATGCCTCCAGCTTTGTTCTTTTGACTTAGGATTGTCTTGGAGATGCGGGCTCTTTTTTGGTTCCATATGAACTTTAAAGCAGTTTTTTCCAATTCTGTGAAGAAACTCATTGGTAGCTTGATGGGGATGGCATTGAATCTATAAATTACCTTGGGCAGTATGGCCATTTTCACGATATTGATTCTTCCTATCCATGAGCATGGTATGTTCTTCCATTTGTTTGTGTCCTCTTTGATTTCACTGAGCAGTGGTTTGTAGTTCTCCTTGAAGAGGTCCTTTACATCCCTTGTAAGTTGGATTCCTAGGTATTTGATTCTCTTTGAAGCAATTGTGAATGGAAGTTCATTCCTGATTTGGCTCTCTGTTTGTCTGTTACTGGTGTATAAGAATGCTTGTGATTTTTGCACATTAATTTTGTATCCTGAGACTTTGCTGAAGTTGCTTATCAGCTCAAGGAGATTTTGGGCTGAGACAATGGGGTTTTCTAAATATACAATCATGTCATCTGCAAACAGGGACAATTTGACTTCTTCTTTTCCTAACTGAATACCCTTGATTTCTTTCTCTTGCCTGATTGCCCTAGCCAGAACTTCCAACACTATGTTGAATAGGAGTGGTGAGAGAGGGCATCCCTGTCTTGTGCCAGTTTTCAAAGGGAATTTTTCCAGTTTTTGCCCATTCAGTATGATATTGGCTGTGGGTTTGTCATAAATAGCTCTTATTATTTTGAGGTACGTTCCATCAATACCGAATTTATTGAGCGTTTTTAGCATGAAGGGCTGTTGAATTTTGTCAAAAGCCTTTTCTGCATCTATTGAGATAATCATGTGGTTCTTGTCTTTGGTTCTGTTTATATGCTGGATTATGTTTATTGATTTGCGAATGTTGAACCAGCCTTGCATCCCAATGGTGGATAAGCTTTTTGATGTGTTGCTGAATCCGGTTTGCCAGTATTTTATTGAGGATTTTTGCATCGATGTTCATCAGGGATATTGGTCTAAAATTCTCTTTTTTTGTTGTGTCTCTGCCAGGCTTTGGTATCAGGATGATGTTGGCCTCATAAAATGAGTTAGGGAGGATTCCTTCTTTTTCTATTGATTGGAATAGTTTCAGAAGGAATGGTACCAACTCCTCCTTGTACCTCTGGTAGAATTCAGCTGTGAATCCATCTGGTCCTGGACTTTTTTTGGTTGGTAGGCTATTAATTGTTGCCTCAATTTCAGAGCCTGCTATTGGTCTATTCAGGGATTCAACTTCTTCCTGGTTTAGTCTTGGAAGAGTGTAAGTGTCCAGGAAATTATCCATTTCTTCTAGATTTTCCAGTTTATTTGTGTAGAGGTGTTTATAGTATTCTTTGATGGTAGTTTGTATTTCTGTGGGGTCGGTGGTGATATCCCCTTTATCATTTTTAATTGCGTCAATTTGATTCTTCTCTCTTTTCTTCTTTATTAGTCTGGCTAGTGGTCTGTCAATTTTGTTGATCTTTTCAAAAAACCAACTCCTGGATTCATTGATTTTTTGGAGGGTTTTTTGTGTCTCTATCTCCTTCAGTTCTGCTCTGATCTTAGTTATTTCTTGCCTTCTGCTAGCTTTCGAATGTGTTTGCTCTTGCTTCTCTAGTTCTTTTAATTGCGATGTTAGAGTGTCAATTTTAGATCTTTCCTGCTTTCTCTTGTGGGCATTTAGTGCTATAAATTTCCCTCTACACACTGCTTTAAATGTGTCCCAGAGATTCTGGTATGTTGTATCTTTGTTCTCATTGGTTTCAAAGAGCATCTTTATTTCTGCCTTCATTTCGTTATGTACCCAGTAGTCATTCAGGAGCAGGTTGTTCAGTTTCCATGTAGTTGAGCGGTTTTGATTGAGTTTCTTAGTCCTGAGTTCTAGTTTGATTGCACTGTGGTCTGAGAGACAGTTTGTTATAATTTCTGTTCTTGTACATTTGCTGAGGAGTGCTTTACTTCCAATTACGTGGTCAATTTTGGAGTAAGTATGATGTGGTGCTGAGAAGAATGTATATTCTGTTGATTTGGGGTGGAAAGTTCTATAGATGTCTATTAGGTCTGCTTGCTGCAGAGATGAGTTCAATTCCTGGATATCCTTGTTAACTTTCTGTCTCGTTGATCTGTCTAATGTTGACAGTGGAGTGTTGAAGTCTCCCATTATTATTGTATGGGAGTCTAAGTCTCTTTGTAAGTCTCTAAGGACTTGCTTTATGAATCTGGGTGCTCCTGTATTGGGTGCATATATATTTAGGATAGTTAGCTCTTCCTGTTGAATTGATCCCTTTACCATTATGTAATGGCCTTCTTTGTCTCTTTTGATCTTTGATGGTTTAAAGTCTGTTTTATCAGAGACTAGTATTGCAACCCCTGCTTTTTTTTGTTCTCCATTTGCTTGGTAAATCTTCCTCCATCCCTTTATTTTGAGCCTATGTATGTCTCTGCGTGTGAGATGGGTCTCCTGAATACAGCAGACTGATGGGTCTTGACTCTTTATCCAGTTTGCCAGTCTGTGTCTTTTAATTGGAGCATTTAGTCCATTTACATTTAAGGTTAATATTGTTATGTGTGAACTTGATCCTGCCATTATGATATTAACTGGTTATTTTGCTCGTTGGTTGATGCAGTTTCTTCCTAGCCTCGATGGTCTTTACATTTTGGCATGTTTTTGCAATGGCTGGTACCGGTTGTTCCTTTCCATGTTTAGTGCTTCCTTCAGGGTCTCTTGTAAGGCAGGCCTAGTGGTGACAAAATCTCTAAGCATTTGCGTATCTGTAAAGGATTTTATTTCTCCTTCACTTATGAAACTTAGTTTGGCTGGATATGAAATTCTGGGTTTAAAATTCTTTTCTTTAAGAATGTTGAATATTGGCCCCCACTCTCTTCTGGCTTGTAGAGTTTCTGCTGAGAGATCTGCTGTTAGTCTGATGGGCTTCCCTTTGTGGGTAACCCAACCTTTCTCTCTGGCTGCCCTTAAGATTTTTTCCTTCATTTCAACTTTGGTGAATCTGGCAATTATGTGTCTTGGAGTTGCTCTTCTCGAGGAGTATCTTTGTGGCGTTCTCTGTATTTCCTGGATTTTAATGTTGGCCTGCCCTACTAGGTTGGGGAAGTTCTCCTGGATGATATCCTGAAGAGTGTTTTCCAACTTGGTTCCATTTTCCCCCTCACTTTCAGGCACCCCAATCAGACGTAGATTTGGTCTTTTTACATAATCCCATACTTCTTGCAGGCTTTGTTCATTTCTTTTTCTTCTTTTTTCTTTTGGTTTCTCTTCTCGCTTCATTTCATTCATTTGATCCTCAATCGCTGATACTCTTTCTTCCAGTTGATCGAGTCGGTTACTGAAGCTTGTGCATTTGTCACGTATTTCTCGTGTCATGGTTTTCATCTCTTTCATTTCGTTTAGGACCTTCTCTGCATTAATTACTCTAGCCATCAATTCTTCCACTTTTTTTTCAAGATTTTTAGTTTCTTTGTGCTGGGTACGTAATTCCTCCTTTAGCTCTGAGAAATTTGATGGACTGAAGCCTTCTTCTCTCATCTCATCAAAGTCATTCTCCGTCCAGCTTTGATCCGTTGCTGGCGATGAGCTGTGCTCCTTTGCCGGGGGAGATGCGCTCTTATTTTTTGAATTTCCAGCTTTTCTGCCCTGCTTTTTCCCCATCTTTGTGGTTTTATCTGCCTCTGGTCTTTGATGATAGTGATGTACTGATGGGGTTTTGGTGTAGGTGTCCTTCCTGTTTGATAGTTTTCCTTCTAACAGTCAGGACCCTCAGCTGTAGGTCTGTTGGAGATTGCTTGAGGTCCACTCCAGACCCTGTTTGCCTGGGTATCAGCAGCAGAGGCTGCAGAAGATAGAATATTTCTGAACAGCGAGTGTACCTGTCTGATTCTTGGTTTGGAAGCTTCCTCTCAGGGGTGTACTCCTCCCTGTGAGGTGTGGGGTGTCAGACTGCCCCTAGTGGGGGATGTCTCCCAGTTAGGCTACTCAGGGGTCAGGGACCCACTTGAGCAGGGAGTCTGTCCCTTCTCAGATCTCAACCTCCGTGTTGGGAGATCCACTGCTCTCTTCAAAGCTGTCAGACAGAGTCGTTTGCATCTGCAGAGGTGTCTGCTGCGTTTGTTTAGTTTACTGTGCCTTGTCCCCAGAGGTGGAGTCTACAGAGACAGGCAGGTTTCCTTGAGCTGCTGTGAGCTCCACCCAGTTCGAGCTTCCCAGCAGCTTTGTTTACCTACTTAAGCCTCAGCAATGGCGGGCGCCCCTCCCCCAGCCTCGCTGCTGCCTTGCCGGTAGATCACAGACTGCTGCGCTAGCAATGAGGGAGGCTCTGTGGGTGTGGGACCCTCCCAGCCAGGTGTGGGATATGATCTCCTGGTGTGCCTGTTTGCTTAAAGCTCAGTATTGGGGTGGGAGTTACCCGATTTTCCAGGTGTTGTGTGTCTCAGTTCCCCTGGCTAGGAAAAGGGACTCCCTTCCCCCTTGCGCTTCCCAGGTGAGGCAATGCCTCGCCCTGCTTCAGCTCTCGCTGGTCGGGCTGCAGCAGCTGACCAGCACCGATCGTCCGGCACTCCCCAGTGAGATGAACCCAGTACCTCAGTTGAAAATGCAGAAATCACCGGTCTTCTGTGTCGCTGGCGCTGGGAGTTGGAGACTGGAGCTGCTCCTATTCGGCCATCTTGCTCCGCACCCCCCAGAATTGTATTTTTCTATTTCTGTGAAGAATGTCATTAGTATTTTGATAGGGATTTCATTGAATTTGTAGATCGCTTTGGGTAGTATGGAGATTTTAACAATATTGATTTTTCTATTCCATGATCATGGAATATTTTTCCATTTTTGGTGTCCTCTTCATTTTTTTGTCAGTGTTTTATAGTTTTCATTATAGAGATTTTTCACTCTTTTGGTTAATTCCTAGTTTGTGGCTATTGCTTATGGTATTACTTCTTGGATTTGTTTTTCAGATTGTTCACTATCAGCATATAGAAATGCTGCTGATTTTGGTATGTTGATTTTGTATCCTGCAACTTGACTGAATTTATCAGTTCTAACAGTTTTTTGTGTGGAGTCTTTAGGTTTTCCCAAATATAGGATTATATCATCTGCAAACAAGGATAATTTGACTTCTTCTTTCCCAGTTTGGATGCTCTATCTTTATCTTTTCTGATTGCTCTAGCTAGGACTTCAAGTACTATATTGAATAACAATGGTGAAAATGGGCATCCTTGTCGTGCTCCAGATCTTAGAGGAAAGGCTTTCAGCTTTTCTCCCATTTAGTATGATACTAGCTGTGAGTAGGTCATATCTAGCTTTTATTGTGTTGAGGTATATTCCTTCTATACTCAGGTTTTGAGGGTTTTATCATGAAGGGATGTTGAATATTATCAAATGTTTTCTCAGCATCAATTGAGATAATCATTTCTTTTGGTCTTTCATTCTGTTGATATGATGTATCACATTAATTGATTTGTGTATGTTGAACCATCCTTGCACCCCAGGGATAAATTTTCACTTGGTCATGATGAATGATTTTTTAAATGTATTGTTGAATTTGGTTTGTGAGTATTTTGTGGAGGATTTTTGCACCAACATTCATCAGGGGTATTGGAATGTGGTTTTCTTTTTTCAGTGGGTCTTTGTCTGGTTCTGATAGCAGGGTAATACTGGTCTTGAAGGATAAATTTGGAAGTATTCCTTCCTCATGCTATTTTTCTGAATAGTTTGAGTAGGATTGGTTTTAGTACTTCTTTAATTGTTTTGTAGGCTTCAGCAGTGAAGCCATCAGGTCCCAGGCTTTTGTTTACTGAAGGACTTTTTATTGCAGCTTTAATCTCATTATTTGTTATTGATCTGTTCGGATTTTTTATTTCTTCCTGGTTCAATTTTGTTAGGTTGTATGTTTCTAGGAGTTTGTCCATTTCCTCTAGATTTTCCAATTTATTGGCATATAGTTGCTCATTGTAGCCACTAATGATCCTTTGAAATTTTGCAGTATCAGTTGTAATGTCTCCTTTGTCATCTCTAATTTTCTTTATTTGTATCTTCTCCCTTTTTTTCTTAGTCTGGCTAAAAGTTTGTCAATTTTGTTTAACTTTTCAAAATACCAACTTTTTGTTTCATTGATCTTTTGTATTGTTTTCTTCATTTCAATTTCATTTATTTCTGCTCTGATCTTTATTATTTGTTTTCTTCAATTTTGTGTTTGGCTTGCTCTTGCTTTTCTAATTTTTTAAGATGCATTGTTAGGTTGTTTATTTGAAGTTTTCCTTCTTTTCTGATGTGGATATTTATGGCTATAAATTTGCCTCTTAGTACTGGCAAAGGAGTGTCTATCCTTGGGATAAATTTATCCCTGGGATGCAAGGATGGTTCAACATACATAAACACAGCATACCATAGGTGTTGATATGTTGTGTTTCCATTATCATTTGTTTCAAGAAATTTTTCCATTTTCTCATTAATTTCTTTATTGACCTACTGGTCATTCAGGAGCATATTGTTAAATTTTGATTACTTGTATAGTTTCCAAAATGCATATTGTTATTTGTTTCTAGGTTTATTTCTTTGTGGTTGGAGAAGATGATTGGTATTTTTTTTTTTTAATACTTTAAAACTTGTTTTGCGACCTAATATATAGTCTGTCCTTGAGAATGATCCACGTGCTGAGAAAAAGAATGTGTATTCTGAAGCAGCTGAATAAGATGTTCTGTAGATAGCTATTAGATCCATTTGGTCTATAGTGCAGATTAAGTTTGAGGTTTCTTTTTTGATTTACTGTCTGGAAGATCTGTTTAATGCTGAAAGTGGGGTGTTGAAGTCTCCAGTTATTACTGTATTGGGATATATCTCTCTCTTTAGCTCTGATAATATTGCTTTACATATCTGAGTGCCATAGTATTAAGGGCATATATATTTAAAATTGTTATATCCTCTTGCTGGATTGACTCCTTTATCATTATATAGCAACCTTCTTTGTCTCTTCTTATAGTTCTTATCTTGAAATGTATTTTGTCTGATATAAATATAGCTATTCCTGCTTTTTTTTTTGTTTCAATTCCATCCCTTTATTTTCAGTCTGTGTGTATCTTTATAAATGAAGTGTGTTTTTAATAATCATTGGGTTTTGTTTATTATTTTATCCATTCAGCCACTCTATATCTTTTGATTGGTTGGAGAGTTTAGTCCATTTGACATTTAATGATACTATTGATAAGAAAGGACGTCTACCATTTTGTTATTTGTTTTCTGGTTGGTTTGTGGTCTTCTCTTCCTTATTTCTTCCCTTCCTATCTTTTTTTTTTGTGCCCAGGCTGGAGTTCAGTGGCGCGATCTTGGCTTACTGCAACCTCCATCTCCCAGGTTCAAGTGATTCTCCTGCCTCCGTCTCCCCAATAGCTGAGATTACAGATGCCCACCACTATGCCCAGCTAATTTTTGTATTTTTAGTAAAGACGGGGTTTCACCATATTGACCAGGCTGGTCTTGAACTCCTGACCTCAGGTAATCTCACCCGCCTCGGCCTCCCAAAGTGCTGAGATTACAGGCATGAGCCACTGTTCCTGGCCCCTGTCTTCTTTTTAGTGAAAGTGACTTTCTCTGGTGTTATGATTTAATTTTTTGTTACCATTTTTATGTATCCATTGTATGTTTTAAAATTTGAGGTTACCATGAGGCTTGCAAATACTATCATATAACCCATTTTTTTAAATTAATGAAGACTTAATACTCATTGTATAAATAAGCAAGCAAAAAGATAACTGATAAAAATTCTACACTTTATCCCCCTTATTTTTAAATTTTATTTTTAAATTTATATCTCATTGTACTCTTTGTTTACTGATTTTTAAAGTTTTACTTTAAAATGTTAATCTATTTATATATTTATTTATTTGGAGATTGTGTTATGAGACTGGCTGATTTTTGTATTTTTGGTAGACAGGGAATTTAAAAAATTTTACTTTAAAATTTTAATGTATTTATTTTTATTTATTTGGAGATCGTGTTATGAGACTGGCTAATTTTTGTATTTTTGGTATAGACAGGGTTTCTCCATGTTGCCCAGGTTAGTCTTGAACTTCTGGGCTCACATGAGCCACCTGACTCAGCCTACCAAAGTGCCGGGATTACAGGTGTGAGCCACCATGCCTAGCCACTCATTGTACTCTCTTTGTCTTAAAAAGTTGTTGTAGTCATTATTTTTCATTGGTTCATCATTTAGTCTTCCTACTTAAGAGTGGCTTATACACCACAGTCACAGTGTTATAATATTCTGTGTTTTCTGTGTACTTGCTATTACCAGTGAGTTTTGTGCCTTCACCTTATTTCTTACTACTCATTAACGTCTTTTTCTTTCTGGTTGAAGAACTCCTTCAACACTTCTTGTGTAGGATAGTTCTGGTGTTAATGAAATCCCTCAGCTTTTATTTGTCTGGGAAAGTTTTTATTTCTTCTTCATGCTTGAAGAATATTTTTGCTGGATATAGTATTCCAGTGTAAAATTTTTTTCCTTCAGCACTTTAAATATGTCATGCCACTCTCTTGGCCTGTAATGTTTCCACTGAAAGTCTGCTTCCAGATGTATTAGAGTTCCATTTTACGTTATTTGTTTTATTTCTCTTGGTGCTTTTAAGATCCCTTCTTTATCTTTAACCTTTGGGAGTTTGATCATTAAAAACCTTGAGGTAGTCTTCTTTGGGTTAAATCTGCTTGGTATTCTGTAACCTTCTTGAACTCAAATACTGATATCTGTCTCTAGGTTTAGGAAGTTCTCTTTTATTATCCCTTCAAATAAGCTTTCTACCCCTATCTCTTTCTCTGCCTCCACTTTAAGGCCAATAACTCTTAGATTTGCCCTTTTGAGGCTATTTCCCTTCAGGGGAGAACTTCCTAAACCTAGAGAAAGGCCCTATTTTTAAAGAGAAGAATTGGCATTCACATGTCCATAGGTTATGGGTTTTCCTTCTAGTTGTTGAAGTAGCAGAATAGTTGTGGGCTCCAGCGACTGAATGAGATTGTTAGTCATCAGTGGTCCTATAGTAATAGCAGAACTTACTTAATTAGAAAATCATGGACACTTATGTAGTTTGTATTTTCTTATTGAAGAAGTTTCTTCAACAGAAATAACTTACTAAAAATCGTCCAGAACAAAGCGAGGTTCCTGGTATCCCCAATTCAATCTCACTTCCTTCAATGAAGGACAACTTGGGAGCTAAAGTGGAACAGAAATATGACACAGATTTTTAATATGGTATCACAGGAAACCCTACCATTCCTTTAATTCTAGAAAACTACTAAACTTCAATAATGACTTGATTGTTTTACAACGTGAGATGAACTCACACATGAAACACAAAGTAAACATTCAGGACAATGCTTTTGGTATTATGGTACATCATGAATAGGAATGAAATAGAATTTACCCATAATAAAAGGCTCTTGGTGTAGAAGGACTAAATGACAGGCATTATGCCTTTCAGACTAGGGTTCCCAGTATCGTAAACTCTCAAATGAAAGTAGAAATTTCTAGAAAACTGACTTACACTAAAAATGCAGTTTATGGGAAAATCACAACTTTTTTTCTTTTGTGGTCTTGATTGTTCTAAAGCATGCTGTGGCAAGGGTCTCAGTTTTGTATGAACCTCCTCAAGAAATAATTTAGAATCATAGACCATTAGAATGAGTTAAAAGCAACCCTAGTAAACCTTATTTATGTACAGATGCTCCTTGGCTCACGATGGGATTATGTCCTTATAAACCCAATAAGTTTATAAGCTGAAAATATCATAAGCCAAAAATGTATTTAGTATACCTAACATACTGAATAGCATAGCTCAGTGCAGCCTACCTTAAATGTGCTCAGAACATTACATCCTTAGCATGGTTAACTAGGGTCAGTGGTGCTGCCCCACATTACCAGAGAATATTATACTACAGCCTGGGAAAACAGCAAAATTCCAAATTCAATGTTCAGGTTCTGCTGAATGTGTATCACTTTCATGTCATTGTAAAGTTGCATAGTTGAGTCATCATAAGTTGGGGACAGCCTGTATGGGTAAATGAGAGTCCATTTGTTAATGGTGGAACTGGAGAGAGAATTCCACCTTTTTGCCTTTTCTCCTCAGTCACCTCCTTCTTTTTCACAGCCCAGAGTGTTTTCTCTTCTAGCATGGATGTTTTATCACTTTAGTTCAAAGTTGAAGCAAAGTTAAACATGATACTAAATTTCTGTTTATAGAAATATAGAAACAGAAGTAACTTCTATTTCAAGAAGTCAGTTTGAAGGCAAATAGATATAAATGGGAACATAAGAGTGATTTCACATCTATAGAAACAGCCTTTTTGAAAGGCAAGAAGACAGAAATCATCAGTTATGACATATAAAATGTTCTTAAATTGTGTATTACAACTTTTAGGAAAGAAAACAGAAATGTGATCTGTTTACTGGTCTCAATTTCCATATAGCTTGAAACTGTTCTGGAAAAATAAACTTCTAAAAACCAATGTTAAGTTGAAAATGTCATAAATCAAAAATGTGTTGAGAAGGCAGACCTTTCTCTGCATTTGCTACTCAGGTTATCATATAATTATGCATTTTGGAACAAATATATTGTACTATAAGTGTGGGTGAGCTCTATCTGAATTGCTGAAAATTGTCATAAAGTTTTATTTGAAAAATATCCTGTAAAGATAAAGACTTAAAAGTTTACTTATTCTGAATATTTGCAATTTTGTGTATTAATTCCTGTCAAAATGCTTATAGAAGACTCATTTTTAAAGAGTAATAATTGTAATAGTTTATAATTATTGAGCTTGTACTATATCTTTCATGTTTTAGAGGCTTTCTTGGGAGATTCCAAATAGTTAGGTTTTATTGTAAATGTTCTTTCTCATTTTACAAATTCACTTTTCTTTCGCTAGCTACATTAGTTATGAAATAAAGGAAATCATCCTGGTTTTCTAAGCGTCTAATTTATATTATTACTCATCAAAGGAGTAGGTAATCAGTTGTTTCCAAGAATAGTTAAGAATATTTCAGAAATGTAGAGAGGAAAGAAAAGAATAATTCCAAGCCTCTTGAATTTTCATCTTCATTACTGAGCAAGCAAACCTTCATACTTCCATTACGCTATAAAATCATTCACGGTACAAATGTAAACTGATGTATTCCTTTAGACCAGAGGATGAGTTATAAAACCCCTGTTTTTATTATACATTAATTTTTCAGGAAGATGATTAATTTTTAATGAAATTGTGGGTTGATCAGACAGAGAAGTGAGGACACGGCTATGGACAAAAATAACCCCTAAACTGTGGTGACTCAGTATTGGGAGATCAGTGAGGAGTCTTCACGACCCTTGAATACTAGGATGCTCTGATGGATTAGAGTAAATCTAAAGGGCATGAATGAAATGAACTCTCTATAAAAATCAGCTTAAACATTGGCCTGTCTTCTAGTATTAACACAACTAAAGAGGCAATCAGAAATCTAGAGAGCATCTGCAAGGTCTGAAAAGGGGGTTCTGAGAGGAAGATTTGTCTAAGCACAAGTGTTCTAGTCTGCTTGGCTGCCCTGCTGCTCTTAGAGATGTGAGCATCAGGCATTGGGATTGGTTCCAAATTTCTATTTTCCCTGCTTTTTTTTGTATTATACAATCTTATTGGTTTAAATTTATATTGCCATGCAAATTTGCCTGTGTGGTAAGATGTATCTACCTGTGAATATAAATAATATTAAATTTAGCAGTCACCATTTATAGGAAGCCTGCCATTGTACTAGTATTATGTCAAGCACTTAATGTATGTTATACTAGTTGTTCTAGTACATTTGTGCTGCTATGATAAAATACCATAGATTGGAGACTGAGTAATTTATAAAGAACAGAAATTTATTTTCTTACGGTTTAGGAGCTGGGAAGTCCAAGATTATGGCACCAGAAGATTCAGTGTTCGGTGAGGGCCTGATCTCTTTGCCTCCAAGATGGTGCCTTGTTGTTACATCCTTTGGAGGGAACAAATGCTGTGTCCTTACATGGCAGAAGGCAGAAGGCAAGAGGACCAATACTAATTCCCTTCAGCCATTTTATAAGGTCATTAATCCCATTAATGGGGGCTCTATCCTCATGGCTTATTCAGCTCTCAAAGGCCTATTCGTTAATATTATCACATTGACACTTAAGTTTCAACATAAAAATCTTGGTGGACACATTCATATCATAGCCCTAATTTATCCCATATCAACCTTATAAGAAAGGTATTTTTGATGTCCCCATTTCACCTTGGAGTCATTAAATGTGTGAATGAGAACAAAGAGCTTCTTCCCATTGCATCAATATTCCCTTCTTGGTTCTGATCTGATTTTTTATATTTAAGAACGCAGCATCCAAAAGGCTTATTTCTGGGGTTTTCATTGCCAGGATCAGAAAGGGTGCTGGCAGAGCCCTAGCCTCCTGGCAGTCCTCCCTTCTGGAAAAAGCTGTATGAGGCTAATGGTGTTGGGTGGTGGGTAAGGACTCCTGCCAACACTTGTAAGCATTGCCTAGTCCTCCTGAGCAACATCCAGCGGGCCTGCCCTGGAGCTTTTTCTCTCATTAGCCATAGCCCCTTCACAGTCACTCCTTCATGCTGACATCATTCTTCAGAGGATGTCTAACACGGCATAAAAGAGATGAGTTCCTCAGCCTGACCTTCAGCCTTGTAATTACCGAGCTATCTGTGCCTATGAATAGATTGGAAACTCAAGGCTACGGTCTGAATGTTTGTATCTTCTCCAAATTCATATGTTGATACCTAATCCACAATGCACTAGTATTAACAGGTGAGGCCTTTACGAGGCAATTAGGTCATGAGGGATCTTCCTTATGAATGGAATTAGTGTCCTTATAAAAGAGACTTGAGGGAGACTGTTTACCCTTTCCACCATATAAGGACACAGCAAAAAGGTGCTATCTGTGAGGAATGGGCCCATTACCAGCCACTGAGTCTAGTGGTGCTTTGGTTTTAGGCTGCACAGCCTCTAGAACTATGAGCAATAAATTCCATTGTTTATAAATTATCCAGTCTAAGGCATTTTGTTATAGCAGCCTGAACACTCTAATACAGAAATTGATGCTGAGGAGTGACGTGCTCCTGTAACAAATACCTAAAAATGTGGAAGCAGATTTGGAAATAGTTAATGGATAGATGCTGGAAGAGTTCTGAGATGCATGCTAGAAAAAGCCTGTATTCCTGTGAATGGATCATGAAGAACCATTCTGGTGAGGGCTCAGAAGAGAGGAGAGCTGCGGAGAAAGCCTTAAGCTTCTTAGAGGTTACCTAAGATGTTGTGAACAGAGTGTTCATAGAAATATGGACACAGAGTCCATTTCAATGAAGTCTCAGATAAAAATGGGGAATGTGTTACTGGATAATGAAGGAAAGGTGAGCTTTGTCATAAAGTGGCAAAAAACTTGGCTGAACTGTACTCATGTCCTAGTGTTTTGTGGAAGGTAGTACTTTAGAGCAATAAAATAAGATATTTGGTGGAAGAAATGGCTAAACTAAGTGTGGAGGGTGTGGCATGGCTTTTCTTGACTGCTTAGAGTAAAATGCAAGAAGAGAGAAACAAGTTAAAGACAGAACTTAAAATTAAGGGAAGTAGAACTTAAAGATTTAGAAATTTTTTAGCCTGGCCATGTTTTAAAGAATAAAAAACATGCTTGGGAGAGAACACCAAGGATGTGGCCAAGCCACCGTTTGCTAAAATTAGTATGAATAGAAGGAAGTCAGATATTATTCATCTATTCAATGGAATTATGGTCATGAAGACATTTCAAAGATCATCAGGCCTGTTACTCCCATCACAGGCCCAGATTACCAAAACCTGGGGGATAGAATGATGCTAAAAGAGGTATCTCAGGTGTCCAAGGCACCTCATAGCTTGTTGCCCTATGCAGCCTCAAGTCTCTGTTCCCCACATTTTGGTACAGCACTCTGACCACCCCAGATGTGGCTCAAGCAGGTCCAGATATGGCTCAGATTACCCCTCTGGAGGGCATAGGTGGCAAACCTAAGTCTACCATAGATATCTAAGCAGTGCCATCTCCATAAGTGTGCAGAGTGCATGAGCTCTGGGGTCATGGCTTCCTCCACCTAGATTTCGAAGAGTGCTCTGGACCAGGCAGAGAACTGCGGCTGGGATGGGGCCACCACACCGTTGCACCCCTGGAACAATACCTATTGGAACATGAGGGTGGGGCAACTGAAGAAAACTCCCACTAGGGCAATGCCTTGTGGAGCTCTCAGGGTAGGGCAGCTTTCAATATCTCAGACTGTTAGAACAAGTGAAGTGTGATTCCAGCCTGGGAGAATCATGGGTACTTGATACGGTTTGGCTGTGTCCCTACCCAAATCTCACCTTGAATTCTAATAATCCCCACATGTCAAGGGTGCGGCCAGGTGGAGATAATTAAATAATGGAGGCAGGTTATCCCATACTGTTCTTGTGGTAGAGAATGTCTCGTGAAATCTGATGGTTTTATAAATGGGAGTTCCCCTGCACAAGCTCTCTTGCCTGCCACCATGTAAAATGTGACTTTGCTCCTCATTCACCTTCTGTCATGTTTGTGAGGCCTCCCCAGCCATGTGAAACTGTGAGTCAATTAAACTTCATTCCTTTATAAATTACCCAGTCTTAGGTATGTCTTTATTAGCAGCATGAGAACAGATAAATACAGTACTTGACTTCAACCTGTGATAGGTGCAGTGTGGATGTCACCTGGCAAAACCATGGTAGTGGGATCATGTATAGTTCACAGGAGCCCACTCCTTTCTTTATTGTGTCCTGAAGGAAGAATATGGAATTAAAGAAGATTATTGTCAAATGTTAAGATTAAATGTTTTCCCTAGTGGGTTTTAGATTTGGTCAGGTAGTGGGTAGAGTCCAAGTTCTGGCACAAGTTAACTGACACAGTTGTTGGAGCGGTAGGCCTCATTACAGGTTGAAGGGAACGCAAGTCCTACCTCCATACTTGGTATTCCACTCTTCTTTCCTGTTTCTCCATTTTGGAATGAGAATGTCTAACCTATGCCTGCCCCACCATTGTATTTTGGAAGGACATAACTTGTTTGATTTCACAGGCTCATAGCTGTAGTGGAATTTGCTTTAGGGTGAATCACACCCTTGAGTCTCACTCATATCAGATTTAGATAATATTTAAATGAGACTCGACTTTAAACTTTTGAGTTGGTGCTGGAGTGAGTTAAGACTTTTGGAACTATTAGGATGGAATAGATGTATTTTGCATGTGAAAAAGTACATAAATTTATGGTCTGAATGTTTGTGCCCCCCAAACAAATTTATACTTTGATACCTGATTCACAGTTCAATAGTATTAAGAGGTAGAACTGTTAAAAGGAGGAAATTAGGTCATGAGGGTGGAGTCCTCATAAATGGGATTACTGATTTCATAAAAGAGACTTGAGAGAGCCTATTTGCTTTCTCCACCATGTGAAGACACAACAAGAAACAGGCCTTCACTAGATACTGAACCTACTTGTGCGTCAATCTTGGATTTCTCAGCCTTCAGAACTGTGAGCAACAAATCCTGTTGCTTTTAAATTACGTAGTCTAAAGTATTTTGTTATGGCAGCCCAAATGGACTAAGACACTAAAAAAAATTCAAAAAAAGATTGAGATGAAGTAGGGGATCAGATACTCTCAAAGTGAAAAATGTTTTTATTGGTCTTTAAAAAAAATTGATATTATGGTAATAATACCATGAAAATCCCTAGATTTATGCTTCTAGGAAGGTGAAGTACACATACTTCTCTCTATTCTTGTCATCAAGTACAAATAAAACACTGCACACTTATATAAAATAAACATAAGAAGGTACTGGAAAATGGACAGGAGAAGGTAGAATAGCTAGAGACCTCATCACCTGAGAAACAACATTGTAGTAAGTTCTTTGGGTCTCATTTTTGCCTCACCTATCTATAACTTGGAGATGAAGAAGCTGGCAACCTGGAAGCACCAATGGGTTCATATTTACCCAGATGAATGTCTTCTCTCTATATCCAAAAGATAAGAGGCATCCCAGCAAGACAGAGCACTTTTTAGATAATAACTGTTATACTCCAGACAAATTTCACAGAAAAAACTGTGGCTCAACCTCCATTTTCACCAGCAAAGGCGGAGTGGGTAGCCTATACTTTTCCACACATGAGGCTGTAATAAAGCACTCCAGTACCCCTGTCTGGGTAGTGTCAGAGAAGACCAAGTATGGAGGTGGAACTTTCATTCCTTCCAGCCTGTAATGAGGCCCACTCCTTCAATCACAATATCAGTTAAGATTAATTGAGGATCCTGGACTTCCACCCTAACCTGACCATGATGATTTGTCTTTTCCTTTCCCTGCTGGGATGGTGTTAGAGGAAGCCTAGTGAAGAGTCAGGACTTTAACTGTCACCCATAAATAGAGACAACAAGCACTGTGTTGTCAGTGGATCAAGTGGGGAGTTGGAAATCTTAGCCTTGCCAGGAAATAACAAGGAGCCAATGGAAGCTGAGTGGGGAACCTAGCTTTCTACTTTTACTTGTCAGCAATGAGGTGAGACTCTATTTTCCCCTGTCAGTGTCAGAAAAAACCGGCTAAAACAGAGGTTTAAATAAAATCTAGAGTCTCATAACACAATACGAAAATGTCCAGGTTTCAACTGAAAATAATTTGTCATACCAAGAATCAGGAATATCTCAAACTGAATAAAAAAGACAATGAATAGATGCCAACACAAAGAAAACAGATGTTAGAGTTATCTGAGAAATATTTTAAAACAGCCATGATAAAATTCTTCAATGAGCAATTATGATTGGAACAAGTCAAAAATTAGACTCAGCAAAGAAGTGAAAAAACCTCAAAAATAGAAGATATCACCCAACTATATGTTGTCTACAAGAAACTCACTTCAAATATAATGATACAGGGAAGTTGAAAGTAAAAGAATGGAAAAAGATATATCATGCAAACATTATTCAAAGGAAAGTTGGATTATATTAGTACAGGACAAAGTAGACTGTAGAACAAAGAAAATTACCAGAAATAGAGAAGGACATTATACAATGATAAAATGATCAATCCATCAAGAAGATACAGCAATCCCAAATGCATATTAACTAAATGTATAAATTATATACATATCTCTGTTTCTACCTCTATCCATCTATCTCTATCAAATATATATAATTACAGTTGTGGACTTCAAATTTCTCTCTCAACAATTGATAGGACAAACATACAGAAACTCACCAAGAATAGAGAATAACTCAACATCATTATCAACCAAGAGAATCAAATGGGTATTTATAGAGTACTCCATCCAACGATACCAGAGTAAACATTCTTTTCAAGTGCCCATACAACATATACCAAGATAGGCCATACCTAGACTATAAAACAAACCTCAACAAATTAAAAATAATTAAAATCATGTGTTCTCTAGCTATAATGGAATCAAACTAGAAATTAATCACTGTAAGATTACAGGAAAATTTTCTATTACTTGAAAACTAAACAGCACATTTCTAAATCATCCATGGGCCAAAGAAGTCTCAAGAAAACAAAAAATGATACATTGAACTTAATGAAAATGAAAATACAATGCAGCAACAAATGTGGGACACAGCTAAAGCAATGACAGATGGAAATTTATGGCACTAAATACATAATTTATTTTTAAAAAAAGTGAGGGGCCAGGTGCAGTGGTTCATACCTATAATCTCAGCACTTTGAGAGGCTGAGGTGGGGGTGGATCACGAGGTCAAGAGATTGAGACCATCCTGGCCAACATGGTGAAACCCTGTCTCTACTAAAAATACAAAAATTAGCTGGGCGTGGTGGTGCTCACCTGTGGTCCCACCTACTTGCGAAGCTGAGGCAGGAGAATTGCTTGAACCTGGGAGGCAGAGGTTGCAGTGAGCAGAGATCGTGCCACTTTACTCCAGCCTGGTGACGGAGTGAGACTCCGTCCCAAAGAAAAAAAAAAAAAAGGAAATCTCAAGTCAATAATCCAATTCTCACCTCAAGAATCTAAAGAATGAAGAGAAAAATAAACCCAAATAAAAGGAAAGAAATAATAAAGATAACAGCAGAAACTCATGAAACTGAAAATAGAAACACATTAAGGAAAATCATTTCCATTCTTTTGCATTTGCTGAGGAGTGTTTTACCTCCAATTATGTGATTAATTTTTGAATAGGTGTGATGTGGTACTGAGAAGAGTGTATATTCTGTTGACTTGGGGTGGAGAGTTCTGCAGATGTCTAATAGGTCTGCTTGGTTCAGAGCTGAGTTCAAGTCGTGAATATTCTTGTTAAATTTCTGTCTTGTTGATCTGTCTAATATTGACAGATTGACAGTGGGGTGTTAAAGTCTCCCAGTATTATTGTGTGAGAGTCTAAGTCTCTTTGTAGGTCTCTAAGAACTTGCTTTATCAATCTGGGTGCTCCTGTATTGGGTGCATATATATTTAGGATAGTTAGCCCTTCTCATTGCATTGATCTCTTTAGCATTATGTAATGCCATTCTTTGTCTCTTTTGATCATTGTTGGTGTAAAGTCTGTTTTATCGGAGACTAGGGTTGCAGCCCCTGCTTTTTTTTTTTGCTTTCCATTTGCTTGGAAATAAAGATCTTCCTCCATAAAAATAAAGATCTTCCTCCATCCCTTTATTTTGAGCCTATATGTGTCTTTGCATGTGAGATGGTCTTCTGAATACAGCACGCTGATGGGTCTTGACTCTTTATCCAACTTTCCAGTCTGTGTCTTTTAATTAGGGCATTTAGCCCATTTACATTTAAGGTTAATATTGTTATGTGTGAATTTGATCCTGTCATTATGATGCTAGCTGGTTATTTTGCCCGTTAGTTGATGCAGTTTCTTCATAGCTTCGATGTTCTTTACAATTTGGTGTGTTTTTGCAGTGACTGGTACTGGTTGTTCCTTTCCATGTTTAGTGCTTCTTTCAGGAGCTCTTGTAAGGCAGGCCTGGTGGTGACAAAATCTCTCAGCATTTGCTTGTCTGTAAAGGATTTTATTTCTCCTTCACTTATGAAGCTTAGTTTGGCTGGATATGAAATTCTGGGTTGAAAATTCTTTTCTTTAAGAATGTTGAATATTGGCCCCCATTCTCTTCTGGCTTGTAGGGTTTCTGCAGAGAGAACTGCTATTAGTCTGATGGGCTTCCCTTCGTGGTTAACCCAACCTTTCTCTCTGGATACTCTTAACATTTTTTCCTTCATTTCAACCTTGGTGAATCTGCTGATTATGTGTCTCGGGGTTGCTCTTCTCGAGGAGTATCTTTGTGGTGTTCTCTGCATTTCCTGAATTTTAATATTGGCCTGCCTTGCTAGGTTGGGGAAGTTGTCCTTGATAATATCCTGAAGAGTGTTTTCCAACTTGGTTCCATTCTCCTCATCACTTTCAGGATCGCTTCCTTACACCTTATACAAAAATTAACTCAAGATGGATTAAAAACTTAAACATAAGACCTAAAACTGTAAAAACCCTAGAAGAAAACCTAGGCAATACCATTCAGGACATAGGTATGGGCAAAGACTTCAGGACTAAAACACCAAAAGCAATGGCAATGAAAACCAAAATTAACAAATGGAATCTAATTAAACTAAAGAGCTTCTGCACAGCAAAAGAAACTATCATTAGAGTGAACAGGCAACCTACAGAATGGGAGAAAATTTTTGCAATCTCCCCATCTGACAAAGGGCTAATACCCAGAATCTACAAAGAACTTAAACAAATTTACAAGAAAAAAAACAAACAAGCTCATCAAAAAGTGGGTGAACAGACAGTTCTCAAAAGAAGACATTTATGCAGCCAACAGAGATATGAAAAAATGCTCATCATCACTGGTCATCAGAGAAATGCAAATCAAAACTGCAATGAGATACCGTCTCATGCCAGTCAGAATGGCAATCATTAAAAAGTCAGGAAACAACAGATGCTGGAGAGGATGTGGAGAAATAGGAACACTTTTATACTGTTGGTGGGAGTGTAAATTAGTTCAATCACTGTGGAAGACAGTGTGGCAATTCCTCAAGGATCTAGAACTAGAAATACCATTTGACCCAGTGATCCCATTACTGGGTATATACCCAAAGGATTATAAATCATGCTACTATAAACACACATGCACACTTATGTTTATTGTGGCATTGTTCACAATATCAAAGACTTGGAAGTAACCCAAATGCCCATCAATGATAGACTGGATAAAGAAAATGTGGCACATATACACCATGGAACACTATGCAGCCATAAAAAAGGATGAGTTCATGTCCTTTTCAGGGACATGGATGAAGCTGGAAACCATCATTCTGAGCAAACTAACACAAGAACAGAAAACCAAACATTGCATGTTCTTACTCATAAGTGGGAGTTGAACAATGAGAACACATGCATACAGGGAGGGGAACATCACACACCGGGGCCTGTCAGGGGCTGGCGGGCTGGGGGAGGGATAGCATTATGAGAAATACCTAATGTAGATGATGGGTTGATGGGTGTAGCAAACCACCATGGCAGATGTATACCTATGTAACAAACCTGCTCATTCTGCACATGTACCCCAGAACTTAAAGTATAATAATAATAAAGAAAATAAATAAAATAAAGAGTTGATTTTTTGAAAAGATCAATAAAATTGACAAACTTCTGGAAAGACTGATAGAGAAAAGTTGAGTGGCAGAGTGAGATCCCATGTCTAAAATAAAGAAAATAAAATAACAAATGCAGTTTTATGAAGCCAGTCTTATCCTGATACCAAAACTAAACGAGGGTAGTACAAAGAAAGAAGACTATGGACCAATACACCTTGTGAATATAGATGCAAAAATCTTTACAAAAATCTTTAGATAAATCAATAGGATTCAGCAATATGTGAAATAATTATACACTATGTCCAAGTAGTGTTATCCAAAGGATACAAGGATGGTTCAATATTTAAAATACATTAAAACCAATCAATATAATCCACCATATTTACATGCTAATATCAATTGATGCAGAAAAAGCACTTGAAAAAATTCAACGTCCATTCATGACAAAATCTCTCAGAATAGTAGAAATAGAGGGGAACTTGCTACATGATAAAGAAATATTCACAAAAAACACCTAACTTTATACTTAATGGTGAAAAACTGAATGCTTTCTATCTAGGCAATGATATCTACTCTCAGTACTCTTATTCAACGCAGAGCTGGAAGTTCTTGCCAGTAAAATATGGTAACAAATGAAAACCAAGGCATATAGATCATAAAGGAAAAAATAAAACTCTCCATATTTGTAAATGACATGATTTTCTACATAGAAAACCCCATGGATTCTAATATTAAACAAGTTCAACAAGGTCACAGGATTTGAGATAAACATATAAAAACCATTTGTATTTCTACATACTAGCAATAAACACAAAGACACCAAAATTAAAAAATATAATACTATTTAAAACCTCTTCAAATAAAATACTTAGTGGAAATCTCACAAAACATGTAAATTTTTTGGATCAGATACAACATTGATTAAAGAAATCAAATAAGATCTAATAAATGAAAAGCCAGACTGTGTTTATGGTTTGGAAAACTCAACATGGTAAAGGTGTCAATCCTCCCCAAATTGATATAAAGGCTGAATGCTACTCTTATCAGAACACCAGAAAGATTTTTACAAATATATATAGACAAGATTATTCTAAAATTTATATGAGATAAAGCTAAAGTATCCAAAATGATTTTGAAAAAGCAGAATAAAATGAGAGAGCTTGGTCTGCTCAATTGTAAGACTTATTATATAGTTGTAGTAATCAAGGCACTGCAGTATTGGTAGAAGCGTAGACACATAGATCAATTAACAAAATAAAGAACCCACAAAAATAATCTAAAATTATGCCCAAGTGTTTTTTTCACAAAGGTATAAAAGGCACAAAATTTAATGGAAGAAAGAGAGCCTTTTCAACAAATGGTGCTGGAGCATTTAGACATCCATAAGTTAAAAAAAAAAACCTTAAAATGTAAATCTCACATCTTATACAAAAATTGACTGAAAAAGGAGCATGAACTTAAATGTAAAATGTTAAACTATAAGATGTTTAGAAAAACACAAGAGAAAATCTTTGAGATCTGAGGCTGGGCAAAGAGTTCTTGATTTGATATGATCCGGAAAAGGAAAAGTTGACAAATTGGACATTACTACAATTTAAAATCTTCTGCTCTGAGAAAGACCCTGTTAAGCGGATAAAAAGACAAGCAAATCACAGAATATTTGCAAATCACAAATCCAACAAAGGACTAGTATCTAAAATATTTAAAGAACTCTCAAAACCAAACAAACAATGAAAAAACAAACAATCCAGTGAGAACATGTGCAAAAGACATGAAGAGACATTTCATCCGAGTATACACAGATGGCAAACATATGAAACATATTCAGTATCATTAGCTATTGGGGAAACGCCAATAAAAGCCACAATGAAATGTCACATTGAGTATATAACATTTTACATTCTATGCATGCAATGAAATTTCACATGTACTCCAAAAATATGTACAAATAAAATATATCAAAAAAGGCAGATATAAAAGAAAATCACTAGACATCTATAAAAATGGGTAAAATGGAAAGCAATGCTCACACCAAACACTGACAAAAATGCAGAGAAATCCCATCACTTATTCATTACTAGTGGGAATGTAACATGGTACCATCAGTGTGAAAAACAATTTATCAGTTGCTTAAAAAACTAAAAAATACAACTACCGTATGATTCAGTAATCATGCTCTTAGGCATCTATCCAAGAGAAATAAAACCTTATGGTTGCATGAAAGCTTTTACATGAATGTTTATAGAGGTGTTATTCGCAATAATAAAAAACTGGAAACAAACCAAACGTCTTTCAATGGATGAATGGTGAAACAAACTGTGGTACATCCAGACCATAAAATATCACTCAGTAATAAAAAGGAACCAACTGTTGATCCATGCCACAACCTGTATGAATCTCCAAAGGATTATGCTGAGTGAAAGAACACCAACCCTAAAAGGCTACATACTATATTACTTCTTTTATACAACATTTCCTAGATGACAAATTCTAGAAATGGATTAGTGATTGCTAGGAGTTAAGGTGGGGATTTGGGCTGAAGGGAATTGGGTGTGGCTACAAAGGGGAATAAGAGAGATGCTTGTTGTGATGGAAATGCTTTTTATTTTGACTCCATATCAACATTCTGTTGTGATATTGTGCTGCGGTTTTGCAAGACGTTACCACTGGGGGAAACTGGGTAAAGAGTATGTGTGATTTCTTTCTACGATTCCTTATAGCTGCTTGTAAATCTATAATTTTCTCAAAATAAATATAGTTTTAAAAATCCCTTAAGAAAAAGCAATAATGTAATTTTCACTAGGTTAACCTAAAGTGAAAGGATACAGACCTAAATGTAATGTCTTAAAGACATCAAGGTTAATTTCTTGTTAATGTAACTATCCCAGGTAAGCGTTCAAGGGAAGCAGTGGGTTCTTCCCCATGTGGTAATTCAGAGATAAAGGTGTGATTCCAACATCCACTAGCATCTTAATGATTGAGGCTCCAATGTCATATCCACAGTCCCACTGGTAGAAGGAGAAAGTACAAGAGTGAATTGGCCCTCTGTGTGTGCAAAACCTTGACCTGAAAGTGGTTCATATTTCTGCTCACATTCTGTCGCAAATATGGCCACATCTAGCTCCAAGGAAAACTGGGGAATGTAGTCCCTGTCAAAAAAGCAGCTTCTGAGATACAACCATGAACAGGGAGAACAGATTTTAATGGACAGGTTTCTGCTTGAAATCCAAAAAAAATTCAAGCAATTTGAAAGAATAAAAAAGAAGAAAACAAATGCCCTGGCTTTCCTGTTCCATTCTCCCTACTCCCAGAGGTCGCCACTGCTAGGGTTTGCAGTATTTCTTTTCAGACTTTTCCTAGGCATCTACACATGTAATCACAGATAAAGAACCCCCACAGGGAGACTCACCAAAATGAGTGCATGCTCTACATAACATTGAACAACTTTCTCTTTTCACTTATCATTATTTCTATTGTTCTCTGTCACTGCCTCTCTGTCTCTACACACACAGACACACATGCTTCATTTTAAAGAAATGCTTCTATTATATCCATAGTAGAGATGTATTGCACAGATTATTTATGTTACTATAGAACCATTCCCTTTTGCCCCATATATAGACTGTTTCTAATTTTATGCTATTATAAGTAGCACTTAGTTAAACTTTAGGTAAAAAGCTGTTTCTCAGTTTAGCATTTTTCTAATTATGAGATTCAGAAATATAATTAATTCCTGGGCCCAAGACCACTGGGTAAAAGGCCTTCAAGTCTCATTTTTAAAACTCTTGTCTCTTTTTTTGGATGCCTTCATGTGTTTGTCAGCTAAGTTTTCCTCTGCAAAGGTTTACCAAATTTACTGAGTTCAAAATGCCAAATTTTATTTCTGGATCTGGTTTGAGTTTTATTTTACTTCTTGGTGTTCATGATTCTCATGTTAGTATGTATGTGGAAAAACAGGGACAACACACTGTCTCATTCTTGGAAAATTGTAATTTCTCATTCTCAGGAGATTCTCTAATAAAAGGCAGATCCTTGGGTCAGTCATCCTGGACTGTGCTCTGCGAGGGGAGAAGTCAGGAGTGTAAGGTCATTCATACACACAATTCTTGCTTCTTAATTTAGAAACATTTCAAAAAACATAACAGTTCCTTCTTGGCTGGCCAATTCTCTTGAGTTTGCAGATCCTGACACTAGGTCTATCTCTTGGGCTTCTGGCTGCCCTCAGCCTCAGATCCTGGTTTCAGGAAGTATAAGGACTTCTCTCTTGGTCCTATGTCTGCTGATTAGCTTTGCATTGGAACAGTTTTTTCTGCTCAGTTGACTCCACGAATAATTCAGCTCTGGTCCTCTGGTTCCTCTTCTCTAGAAAATCCATATTTTTTTCCTCTCTTATCTCTCTATTTTATGACCAGGCCCTTTCTCTTCTCTCTGTATAAAAGTCACAAAAGCATTTTTCCCCCTGTGGGAGTTTATTTCTGCCTTATAAGCTTTCACTGGGTTCTGCCTTGCTCCTCAGTTAACCGTACTTTGGCTTGTTTCCTCAGCTTCCCTCCCTTGTCCTATTTCTTTCCCATCTGGCCTGTGTTCTTCTGTGTGCTTTACACTTGATCAGTTTGATCACTTTTATTGTACTATTAAAGGGTAGCAGGCATAGAGCCCTGGCAGCCCCCAGTGGGAGATGGCAGAGATCTGGGTTAGCAAAGGAGACTGATGATGAATCACTGTCGGGCAGGCAGTGTGGTCTAAAGAATGAGCATGCAATTTGGAGCTAGAATGGCATGGTCAAACCCGTGTGTGCATGTGTGTGTGTATGTGTGTACATGTATGCATGTATGTGTGCATGTGTGCATGGCAGACAATGGAAAGCAGAAAAGCTGGGAAATAAAACAGAAAAGAAACTTCAGCACAGCTAAAGGAAAGGAATAAGGAAACATATCAGGGGCTTTAGGGAGGTCTAGAAGAAGAATGGAAGAAAGTTTTCTGAGAATAATTTTTTAAAGTATTAAGAGCATTCTTTTCTTAACAAAACTGGTGAGAACAGAAGCTAGACTTCATGGAATTAAGGAAGAAATCAGCAAAAAGCCAAAACTCAGGCTCTGGAATCTGACTGCCTGGGTGTAAATCCCAGCATCACCACATACCAGCTAATTGATATAGAATAATCTTCTTGTTTCTCAAGTTCTTCACCTGTAAAACGAGGATAATGATAGTGCCTGCCTTCTAGGACTGTTGTGAGGATTAAATAAGACAGTACATGTGTATCACTTGGAGTTCCATCAGAAAAGTAAGACTACTCTAAGTAATAAAGAAAACAAAATTTATTATAAGGATGTGATTTTGTAGAGACCTGGGGGAGGAGCCTATGCCAGACTGTGTATCTCTTCATCTAGTGTTGGGCCTAAAGTAGCATGAGGGTACCCAGGCCGGCAGCTAGATAAGAAAGGTGGATGTGAGCAAAAGCAAAGACAAGCTGGACCCCATGAGGAGGAATTGGAACTCAAGTCTGTCTCTTCCCACCAGCAAACTCGATGCCATGACTAACATGCGGGAGCAGCTGCACCCCTTGGTAAGATGCTGTGTACGTGTGTGAAGAAGCTGAAGGAGAAGATAAAGCAGGAATTGGAAGAACAGCCAGTGACAATGTGAGTGAACTGCCAAAGTGCCTCGTGCCTCCTATTGACCTTCAGAGCATCAAAAACATGGCTGTGGCTTCATTTCTGCTTTTTAAATCTCATGCAGTATTTATCTTTTTTTTTTTTTTTTTTTTTTTTGAGGCGGAGTCTTCACTCTGTCACCCAGGCTGGAGTGCAGTGGCACCATCTCGGCTCACTGCAAGCTCCGCCTCCCGGGTTCACGCCATTCTCCTGCCTCAGCCTCCGGAGTAGCTGGGACTACAGGCGCCCGCCACCGCGCCCGGCTAATTTTTTGTATTTTAGTAGAGACAGGGTTTCACCGGGTTAGCCAGGATGGTCTCGATCTCCTGACCTCGTGATCCGCCCGTCTCGGCCTCCCAAAGTGCAGGGATTACAGGCGTGAGCCACCGCGCCCGGCCTCATGCAGTATTTATCTTGTGACCTTCACTGACATGGAATCATTCGGGGATGGGAATTCTGGGAAAACTGTTTTGAGCTTCGCTGTGTTGTCAAGGTGTAAAGGAGGGATGGTCCCCAAGACCCACTGTGTTTGTGGTGGAGGTGGTTGCCATGAGTTGGAAGTCTTTCTGCTTCTTCCTGTCATGGTTACTGCCAGTGTTTCAAGCTGGCAGGTTGGAGCTCTGTCCTCTCACAGCTGCTGATCAGAGCACTCCAGTCCTCTCCATGCACAAAGGCCCTTCTTCTTAGGCCCTGCTGGAGCTGTTCTTTCCTCCTGAGAAGAGGTTTACTGTAGCCATGGAAACTTGGTCCAAAACGGGAACTTTTTGTTTCCTATGAGAGGTATCACACTGCACGCCTTTGGAGTTCCAGCTTACCTGCTTTTCCTAACCTCACTGACTCAGACTGTTTACCCAGTTCAGACAGACCCTGCCTCAGCACCCCTCGACCCCAGTACCGTAATCCTCTCAACCACATTAGAATGGTGGGCTGCCTTCTCCAAGAAACCACAGCCATGATCTCTGGGGATTCCTGCTGGCTTTCTGTGCACCCCCGTGAAACACTGGTCTTCATAGATAAACTACAAGTGTACGCATAAGGAATGAAGAATCCATAACAAGTCCTCTGATTTATCTTCTCCATGCCTCAGTTTGTTTGTATGGAAGATAAGGTTGTCAGCCACCTTCCTCAAAAGGACATTCTGAGGCTTCACACTGAAGACTTGACATTTATTAACCAGGTCATATGAAAGCCCCAGTTTAACCTCTGGAAAAATGCTTTGAGTGTTTCAGACATAGGGACCATATAAGCATAAAGAATTTTGCCCATAGCTCTTGAAGGACATGGCAGTCAGTCAGCAGAGGCATGGCTCAATCATTGGTTTACCCTGCTTTGCACTGTGCTCAGGCAAGTTAAGTGGGGGAATCGGAGTGACCAGCATGTACTATGCTGGTTTATTAACTATCAACTATTCACATACTGAACAAAAGATACTCTGAAAATATTTACCACATGAGACTAAGTCACTATTAAAAAACTACTTATTTGTGCAGTAAGAATTTTTATATTCAAAAAATTACTACAGTGCAACTGCCTCTTACTAGGATAGTACCACTCTTGGGGGACAAAAATAGTAAAACAAGAAAAGTGACCCTTCTCTGTGCCACTGCAATGTACCCTTTCACATAAATATTTCCTTTAATTCGCTCAACATCTTTTCGGTTGGATATGATTATCTCTGAGGATCAGAAAAGTTAAATAATTTGTCCAAGGCTACCAGCCAGTAAGGAACTAAATTAGGTTGCTTGTATTAAAAAAAAAAACAAAAAACTATGCTCATCTCACAATCTTATCAAACGCTAATAGTTGCTTTCTAGCTTAACAGCTCTATTATTTAAGGTTTACTATTTATGTCCTTTCTTGTGATGCAGTGGTAATATAAATAAAATAAATATAAAATAAACTTGTAAAGACTATAGCTATTATATTTTAGAGCACATAATTACATTTGTAATATATCTAAACTTATACAAGAGCAAGTAATGTTGTTACTGTTCTTGTGCACTTAGGAAACAGATTAGGCTCCTTCAAAGAATGGTTGTGTAAGCGGGAAACAAATAACAACTCTATTCATGTGACGGGAAGGCCAAATGCATTCAGTGCTGGGAAGCTCTAGAGAACCGAAGAAGGCGAATGTTTAAGAGAAAGCAGAAGTATTATTAGAAAACTACTGCAGTAAAGTCATGGCATTTTGGGTCATTCTGTTTCTGCTGTTTGGTGTGGGCTATGATTTCTATTTTTCCAAGAGTGAACCATCACTAAGAATCCCTCATTGTTTCTTGTATGTGGTATGTTGGAAAAGTGACTTTCCAAAAGAAATATGTTTGCTTTAATTATCCAAATCTCAAACCATAAGCCCAATAAAAATCATTTTGTGTTCAGCATAAAGGAAAGGCATAAATAAATAAGTACACATTGTATTCACATGAGCAGAGAGTCAGCTCAGTTGAAATAGTGAAACTTTCAGAAGTAGGTGTCAGAAACATGACATGAATACAGAGAAAGACAATCCCAGTTGCCTTGCCATGTCGCACAGATTGATAGTGTATGAAGAAGTATAGTGAGATGCTTGGCGTGGAGATGTGTCCTCTTGGGCAGGAACCAGGGAAAGGGTCTGGAGGGGAGAAACCCTTGGAGCTCCTCTAGGTCACTGTTTTAAGTGGAGGCTTTCCTTGGTAATTAAACATGGTATTTGTATAATTTTAACTGTAATCTAAGTTCTTGTGCAGATAGTAAGTCTTGTTAAAAGGGAGATTTCTAGTCCTGTTGAGCACTTTAGTGTGTTTGGTTGTGCAAAGGGAAGGAAGGAGCTGGAGAGAAACACACTGTTTAAAAGAGTGAGAGGAATTTGGAGCTCCTGGGAGCAAGGTGGGAGGAATCAAAAGGGATCAGGAAAGAAGGGCAGGGAGATAGTGAAAAACCAAGTGCCAGGACTCCTTCTGAGACTCTTTGTTGATAGCATCAGGTTGAGTCTACTAAACTCAACACATGATTTATGGGAGTGGATTTCTCGTAAACAATGGTGAGGAGACTGAATTTTGCTTCCAGCTTGAGCTAGTGCAGCTCAGAAACAGTTTGCAGTTCCTCCTTCTGGGTGCTCACAAGTCCTATAGTTAATCTAAGACACAGATTTACTCAATGATCTTTACTTTTAAGATTACTTGTAATTTGAGACTTAAAAATCATAACATGCAAATAATTCCTATCCTTTTCCCCCAATCCCCACCTGAGCTGAGCTGCTCTAAGAGCACTAGAGATTGGAGGGGTGGATGCACAAGGGGGCCTTGTGGAGCAGCCTGTCAGCGAGTGTTCTTTAAGTTGCTTTTGTGGAGGTGGCAATGGATCTGCAACATCACACCCACACCTTGTGACTGGGGCTGAAGCTGGAGTTTCTTGCCAAGGAATAGAATATAATCAAATCTCTAGTTCAGATCTTGGATTTAATCTCTATCTTAGTGGGCTTTGTTGACTGATCTAACCTCCTATAGACAAAACTCATGGTCATCTAGTACCGTGACCTGGATACGTAAGAGGTGAGAGAGTGTGCTGGTAACAGTGATTTTTCTGATGATGTCAATACTCCATGGCATTCTGAAATGATCACAGAGATAGTTTCCCTTGACTACCATCTGCAAGGCAATCAAGCCTAGCATTCTGCCTTCAAAAAGTCCATTCACTGAAATCAATTTTTAAAATTAACACTAGTCAAACAGGAAGTGATAGACGCCACTTGAGAAATTCAGGGCAGGGCTATGCAGTTTCAGAAGAGCTGAGTTTGGTCTGAGGCCTCTGAAGAAACCTCCACTGCAGAGGCTGAACTTGCTTCTGTATCCCTGGGGAAGCCCTTTGAGGGTTTTTAACAGGGTGGCAACAGGATCAAAATGATACTTTAGGAGGATGATTCTGGCTTTAAGGTTGGCTCTGGGGAAGAACCACACCAAAAAAGGCATTGCAATGGTGGAGGAGCTGTGAGCACACGGTGCCAGCAGGTTGCTGCCAAACAGGCTGCCTGACCTTGCTGTCCTGCCATGGGTCTCTTGTTGTTGCCCTATATGGCTGCAGACTGCCACTCAGTCACGGCCTCCCTCGTTGCTAGCCTGCTCTTCTCTTGCTCTTAATGTGTCTTCCCTTCTGTTTCAGCTCTCCCAATACCAAGTCTGTCTTCACCCCAACACCAGTTAGAACCCTTACTGAATGTCATTTTCACCTATACTTCATGATGCCCCATAAACCTTTTCTTGGGTTCCTTCACCTGCCTATATTACCCCAAGCATGTTATATTCTTGTTTCCCAGAATCTTCTCTTGCTTACATACCTCTTTCTCTCGTGCTTTATCAGTTACTCATTGCTGGTAATGATTGATCTGTGTTGAGACATAAATATAGAATGTATTTGAGAAATAAATTGCAGGCTAAGGTGGAAATGCTTATATCTCATTATCTCCTTATCATCAGACCAGAGCTTATCTTTGATTCTGTTTTGTTTCCCAGGTCACACAAAGCCAGAGGTCACTGCGACCAAAATGTACCCTTCCCTGCTGAGAAAAATAAAAACTGGAAGGAGGAAAACAGATTTTTAACATTCTTCTCTGAAGGCTACGAAATTTACAAGATATAAGAAAGGTATCATTTCCTCAAGGTGATGGAATATTTCTGAGTGTGGTAGTCTCTGGATGGTGGTGGTAGTGGGGACAGTGGAGGAGGAAAGGGTGAAAGAGAGATGCAAGAAAAGAGAGGCCTAAGCACTGAGGCTGCTTCTTGTGTAAAAAACAGGGAGAGACTGGCTTTGAAATCAATCAACTGACTCAAAGAAGAAATAACTGCTTAAATCTTTACCGGAGTGCAGTATAAATTCCATCTGAGTGTGTGTGTGTGTGTGTGTGTGTGTGCATGTATGCATGTGTGCATGTATGTGTGTATACACACATTCTGGAATTCCTTGCCTTCTAATTAGAACATGCACTGCAGTAGCATCCTCAATGTAGGCCCCAAGGTGGCAGGGACAGTGTGCCCTTGGATATAATCCTAGTGGCCAAACTGAGGAATCTTTCCCCACTTTTCTCATCCTCAGAGGCTAGCTTGGCAAAGGAGATAATAACTTTCCTATACTGGTTACACATTAGCACCATGCTATTAGATTTTTCCCATTCTCCTTAGTTGGCTTTTTCTGAGTTTTGGGAACTCAGTATTCTTTAGGCATACCAATGGGGTTCAGTTAAATTTCTCCTGTTATCTCTCCACCTTTCCAAGTGGCAGTGCAATGCTGCATGTTTCCTATTGGTGCTGTAACAAATGACTACAAACTTAGTGGCTTAAACAATCCAAGTGTATTATCTTAGAACTATGGAGATCAGAGGTCCTTAATGAGTCTCATTGGACTAGGGGTATGGGGGCTTTCTTCAAGGGTTCAAGAAAGTTCAGCCATGGTCCAGCTTGCAGGCTCCTCAGCAAAACCAAAGCCCTGCAGGTAACAGCAACTACCCTTTCTAGAAGTCACGTTAGCATCAATCTTCTGTTATTTCAGCTGGTGTGTTGAGGGTCTCACACTTCAAACCAAGGGCTCTTTAAGATTTCTTCCTTCAGTAGACACAGAGCTGAGTACAACCTGCTCAGTCTTGCTACACTGTTGGTGATTCTTCATTGCCTGGTGCTGCCCCATCCCCATCCGACAGCTTGCTGTATCTGGAACCTCATCTGAGTCCTGCTACTGCCCTCTTGGCTGAGTCCATAGACCCTCATTGTCCCATTCTTTTTATTTTACTTTAGAGGCAAAGTCTCATTATGTTGTCTAGGCTGGAATGCAGTGGACCAATCGTAACTCATTGCAGCCTCAAACTCCTGGGCTCAAGTGACCCTCCTGCCTCAGCCTCCCAAGTGGCTAGGACTATAGGTGCATGCCATCATGCCCGGCCTAACCTCCTTGTTCCACTCTTTTTCTGCAGAGTATGTGATACTTCTCAGATGGCTGATTCTCTTGTGAGTGCAGTAGATGTTTCTTGGTCCTGAAAGCTCACAGATTTATTCCCAGCACTAGATCAATATGATTTGCCCTGCACTGCTTCATTGCATTGAATTTTATGTTTTTAATATCACATCTGCAAAAGATGTAAACTAATTTCTTAGTATTTAATGTTTCGACTCTCCCCCCACCCCCCAGCTGCCTGTGATTGAAAGGGAGAAAAGCAACTTTGGCAGCATTAGGGGTGAGCAGTTTCATGTTTGGGATCTCTCTATACTACGAAGGCTCTTGTGAGATCCATCATGAATGACAGGAATTTGGCCCAAATCACAAGATGCTTGTGATTTAAAAAAAAATCTGGTTCCTTTAGTTGTGAAGAAGCCTATATATTTGTTTCCATTTTGATGATGCTTTAACCCTTATTATTCTGTAAATAATTTTCTTCCGGGGTCCTAAACATCGGGACAGATGTGGGAAGGATGGGGACTTACCTGGATGGATTATTCTTTTTAGGACATTTCTCTAGAGATGAGATATGAACCTAAACCCTCTTTGGAATGATATGTTGCATAAGTCAGCAGCCTGTTTCTCCTATGGCCACCATCATGCCTCCACCTAACCCCATCCCCTCTTCCTCACCAGCCTCTCTATCCCTCACCCAATCTTCTACTAATACTGCTAATATTGCTCAAATAGTCAACACTCCAACATGAAGGGCCCACACAATTGGAAACATTTGTGCTAAAAAGTTAAAAAAAAAAACCCACAAAAAAACCTTTAGTCCACAAAATCTAACTCTGCCCAATCTCCACAAAATACCCTCCCTCATCATCCGTAAGTTCTAGTGAAACTAAAGTGCTTCAGGTATTGGGAAATTATATGAGAAAGAGCGGAAAGAAGGCTGCCTTACCATACTTCCAATATAAAATTGCCTTTTTGGAAAGTGAGAACATTTTTAGCATGAGAGCTTTGAGCTTTGTAGGTCCTACGCCTAATGAAACCAGTAAAGTCCCAGCATGCTCTTATGGTTCACTGTACTTTCTCTATTGTAGCACTAATCACACATTTTTAGTATTACTTGTTTGATTACCATCTTTCCCAGTAAACTATAACAAATACCTGTTGATTTTACCGCAAAAAGAACAACCATTGTGTCTTAGTTCATTTTGTGTTGCTATAAGAGAATATCACAGACTGGATAATTTATAATAAACAGAAATTTATTGGCTTACAATCCTGGAGGCTGGAAAGTCCAAATATTGAGGCAGAGGCAGAAGGGCAAAGAGAGGGCACAAGAGAGAATGAATCCACTTCCAAGATAAAGACATTAACCCATTCATGAAGGCAGTGACCCCATGACCCAAACACTTCCTATTAGGCCCTGCCTCCCAACGCTACTGCATTGGGGATCAAGTTTCCAACATTTGAACTTTGGAAGACACATTCAAACCATAATACATTGTCATGACCAAAGAAAACTCGGTGTCTTGAAACCAGCAGCTTGTGATTCACCATGCCCAAATTTAGATACTCTTAGGTATGAATATATTTAATCAGTTCATTATGTGATTGTCACCCTTATCAGTCTTGTAGGTGGCATGCCTTGGAGCTGTGATACGAACCCCATCCAAAGACTCAATCTTTGAGAACTTGGAAATAAGGGCATATTTGCTTTTTGAAAGTTGAAATTTCAGAAAGTTAAGCACACTCTAGATAAAATTGGAGAGATTAAAACTCTTTTTGAAAACAGGCACTCCCTGGTTAGGGCAAGACTTACCTGAAAGTAAGAAATGTGCCTCTGAGAAGGGGACATATTTCTATACTATGAAAACATAGACAAAGTGAGATCACTAATGCAAAAGTGAGCACTGGCCATTTGAAGCACTGGATGAAGAGAGGAAATCTTATCCAACAACTATCCAATATGGTGGGTACCACTGTCAAGATCAATCTTATTGTGCATGTGGCTCTTTCAGGTTATGTGAGTTGGATGCTACCAAACACATCTCTAACCTCCATAGTCATTTGGTGCCCTTCCAAGTACGGGAGAGATTTAATGCAGTTGCCCTCAGGGAGACCAAGTAGGATAGATACGCCAGTAAAGTTTGTCCCTCAACATAATGACTATATTATTTTCAATGTGAGCTCATAAATTATTATTTTTGGGCTTATGTGACTTTTTGAGGTTGGTAAATGTAAGTCCTACTCTGAGAAGTGAAGTTCTCCTCCATGCACCAACACGTCAGATTCCTCAGTCTGCAAGGCTGAGGGTGTGTCTCACGGATCCTTGGAAAGTCATAAGTTCTTCTGGCACCACCTCTATATCATTGTATGCTTTTTGCTATAATCACCTATAAATCCTTAACTTGAAACTATTATTATCATCAAGGAAATAATTACAATAAACTATATAGTAAGGCATGACACCAATAATAATTATTGCCTGTGTGTTATTCTGCAACTCCAACATTTAATTTTGCAACCAAATGCTCTCACTAGCCAGCCACTTAGGAGCACTAGGTATGCTGTTTTAGGTGCAAAACCTCATTCCAACTTTTACCAGTTGTGTTACCTTGGGCAAGTGATCTAACATTTATGAGTCTCAGTTTCTCCATCTGAAAAATGGAGACAATAAGACTCAGCTGTCAGGATTATTGTCAGGAATAAATGAATTCTTACCATGCAGCAAGTATTTATATCAGGATAAGATTGATTATCCCAAACCCACGTTATGCACTCTTTATGTGCTTCTAGGAATACCACTCCAGTAGAAGATATATTTCAGTATTTCATTTCTTATACGCCTAACATGAAGGAAAGAAAAGGACTCCACTGCCTTAAAATTAGGAACTTGTAAGTTTCTTTGAGTTTATCAGAAAAACCCTTAACAGTTTTTCAACAGTGACTGTGGGTTTCATTGTAATTTATCTTTCTGTCAAGATTCCATGACCCAAATACTCTGCATTTGAAATTGAAGTTTTCTAAGAATATCTTTGGAACATCTTCATTTAAAAGTGGTTCCTTTACAGTTTGCTCCGGGGACCTAAAGAGAATGTTTACTTAGGAAATGACCCGAGTGATTCATCCTATATTTATTACAGAAAGGGAGACTGTGGCAGAAAGAACTGGCTGCTATTTCCTCCCTCCACGGCTGGCTCTAAGGAAGTGATTGGAGGTCCTTGTAGAATATCTTTTATTTCAACCACACTGTTGCTTGGCCTTGTCTTTGATGGAGCACATGAGTAAAAATAAATAAGAATATAGATATTTAGGCAGGGTGCAGTGGCTCACACCTGTAATCCCAGCACTTTGGGAGGCTGAGGCGGGTGGATCACCTGAGGTCAGGAGTTCAAGACCAGCCTGACTAACTGGGTGAAACCCTGTCTCTACTAAAAAAAGTTAGCCAGGTGTGGTGGCAGGCGTCTGTAATGCCAATTACTCAGGAGGCTGAGGCGGAGAATTGCTTGAACCCGGGAGGCAGAGGTTGCAGTGAGATGAGATCACACCATTGCACTCCAGCCTAGGTGACAGAGTGAAACTGTTTCAAAAGAGAAAAAAAAAAAAAAAAAAAAAAAAGATATGGATGCTTAAAGGATTTGTTTAATAGATACACGTTGAACTTTGTATACTAAAGACATGACTTTTCCCCCAGCATCCACTGAACATTTATAAAGATGAATAATAGAGTACAAAACAACATGCCAATTAGGTCTTCAAAGCAGAAATCATATGTACCATATTTTCTGACTATAGTGTACAATGGTTTAATTAACACACACTAAAAATCAAATAAAAATTAAAAACTGTAACTAAAGATAATTTATAAGTGAATGAAAATAGAAGCAGCTAACTAATGTGGTCAAAGCTGAACTCAGAGGAAAATTTATAACCTTGGATGATTTTTATTACCCAAATAAAGAGTAAAAGTAAATAAACTAAGCACATAATTTTCAAACAGCTGATAAAAACAAAGATAGACAAAAATTTTACCATGTATAGAAAAAGATGGATTCAGGCAATAACTTGAAAACCTGAGTAAATAATGCCAGGGGAGGAATTCGAAAGATGATCCACGATCTTGGAAACAGGTCTTGTGTTTTTCCTGGCTGTGTTTCCAGGACTTTAGTATGTCCTGACTTCCATGAAGACACGGAGGATGTTCAATATTTGTGTAAGCTTGACAATGAGCTGATAAAAAACCCTGCCATCTTTTCATTTGCAAAAGGGGACTGTTAAAATAAATGGCTATTATCTTGTTAAAATTTCAAAGTATTGATAAATTTGTATTATCCACAGGAAGATTAAAGACTATTTAAAACTTCTCATTGGAATCTAACAAAAAACATGTTCTAAGGGTCAAAATACCAGGTGTGGTATGAAACACAAAACAGAGTGGCAACTTAGTAAAACCTACGAGATAGTTACAGGATGTCATTAAACTAGTTTTAATTTTCTGTCCGAGTTTTTTATTTTTTTTGAGACGTAGTCTCGGCTCAGTCGCCCAGGCTGGAGTGCAGTGGCCGGATCTCGGCTCACTGCAAGCTCCGCCTCCCGGGTTCACGCCATTCTCCTGCCTCAGCCTCCCGAGTAGCTGGGACTACAGGCGCCCGCCACCTCGCCCGGCTAGTTTTTTGCATTTTTAGTAGAGACGGGGTTTCACCGTGTTAGCCAGGATGGTCCCAATCTCCTGACCTCGTGATCCACCCATCTCGGCCTCCCAAAGTGCTGGGATTACAAGCCTGAGCCACCGTGCCCGGCTCTGTCCTAGTTATTTTTAAGAGTTTCTGTTTTGTGATAAATCTGTGGAGCACACCTGCTCACTCAGTTTCCTGGGGATGCTATTTTGGGCAATGATGAATTTTCTTTTATTCCCAGATTTATACAGCCTACTCCCTGCTGGTATTTGCTACAGCTATCAGTGCGATAAAGCTACTTTCTCTGGAGTTTTTCACTCTTGGAGTATACAGGTTCCCACTTTAGTTTATTCTCCTACCAACTCAGATCCCAGAGTAGATCGTCTTCGTTCTTATCATTATGATTGTGTGCTTTTGCTCTTTGTAAGTATTTCAGTGAGATGTAGGAAGACAGGGGATAGTAGAAGCATAGGGGCTTTTAGGTGATCTGATACGAGAATTCTTTACTGCAGAATTTCCCAAACTATGTTCCTTGGAATGTTATTTTAGGAGAGGCTAATAGGTGATCCACAGTGTTAAATTTCCTTTTTGGAGATTTACCGTGAGAATTAGCAAATTAAAAGTTCTGAGAAGTCCTGAGTAAAGAAGTCAGGTTCACTTTATTTAAATCTCAGCTTTTTTCTCCCACACACCACTTTTTCACAGCTGCATCTCTGACTGGACCTGGCTGTAGGCTGAGGCTGGCCAGTAGATTTCCTTCTTGGCTCTCTCCTCCTTGGAGTAGCCAGTTTCCTGGACAACTGGCTCTTTTGCCTTTTAACAGTACTTGACACCAAGGTGTTGTGATCTTCCCACTGGTTTTATTTTTCTCTCTTTAGCAGCAAAGAAGACTAACTCTAATAGATCCTACCATGTTCTACTCCACTACCTACTCTAAATATGCAACCCAAATGCTGGACTCTTCCTCTTAATGGGAGTGAATGAGAATGTGTGTATGGGTGGTCATGGTGGTGGTGGTGTGTGTTGTGTAGTTAGGAAGGAAAAGTGGTCTGTGAAATCAACCATCTGTGAAATCTAGCCATCTGGACTTCTAACTGTCTGTGAAATCTAGCCATCTGGATATCTACACATGGACTCTCTTTGTAGCCCTGCTGCCCACGGGAAAGGTGCTGTAGATGTCTGCTAGTGATGGGAGGTAAAGGGAGTTCTATTCTCCACTTTCTGGAGCCCTGAGGAAGGCTCACTCAGTTCTTCATTTCAAATGTACTATAATAGAAGTAAAATCTTACAGCACTGGTGATGAAGTATAGGGCATATCTTCCCTGGTGCAGGTAGGTATGTACCATCCCTTGGCTATAGGCAAGGGCAGGAGGTAAGGGGGTACAAGGCTGTTTTCGTACACTACAAAGCATATCCCTCAGTTTCCCTTTTTATTCTTCATATGGACACTTCCCCTCCTTCCCTGTCTCCTCACCAGAGTATCTCCTGAGGTCTTCATCTCTTCTTCACTCAAAAACTGTGGTCCTTCTTTTAGCCATTTTCTGAGTCTTGCAAACCTTTAAGACTTTGGCAGGCCATAGCTATCCTTGTGCTTGTAATTTCTGCAGACAGGCGGGAGAAGAAAAGTTGTGGCTCCTAAAATCTGTGTTTATGTAAGCATTCATGAAAATCTATATTATGAGAAACATCTTGCTTTTTCCCTTATGTCTGGATGACTCCAGATCTTTAGGGAATACTAGATATCTTGTATTTGGAGGGGTAATTGCCTGCTAGCACTTGATGTTTGCAACACTTCTGGGCCTCATTGTGCAGAGAGAGCATTTTTCTCTTCTAACAAACTCAAATTTTGTAATTTGACTCAAATTACAAAACCCCTGCTTCTGTTATCTGTTTCTGTATAACAAATCACTCCAAAACTTAGTGACTTAAAAAGTCCCCACGTAGTTATCTTGCTTATAAATCTGTAACTTGGGCAGGGCTCAGCAGGGATGACTCATCTCTGCTCTGTGATGTCTGCCACCTCCGGTGATAAAATATGTAGTCTTTCCACTGGGTCTTTCCTGCATGGTGGCCTCAGGGTAGTTGAAATTCTTATGGTATCTGAAGGTTCCAACAGAGAATGTTGCAAGAGATCAAGGCTAAAGTTGCTTTTAAAAGTTAACCTCAGATGCAATCATAGTAATGGGGTCATTACTATGTTTTGAATATGGTTTGTCCCCTCTGAAACTCATGTTGAAATTTGATTGCCATTGTGGCTATATTGGGAGGTGGGGCTGAATGGGAGGTGTTTGGGTCATGGGGAGAATCCGTCATGAATAGATAATGCTATCCCACGGGTGTGAGTGAGTTCTTGCTCTCTTGGGACTGGGTTTGTTATTTCAAGAGTGAGTTGTTAAAAATCAAAGCTGCTCCTTGTGTTTGGTCTCTCTCTATATGCCTGCTTTCTATTCTGCTTCTCTGCCATACTATGATACAGCATATGGCCATCGTCAGAAGCCAAGTAAATGCCAGCACTATGCTTCTTGGACTTCCTAGCCTCTAGAATTGTCAGCTAAATAAATCTCTTTTCTTGATAAATTAACCAATCTTAGATATTCTGTTACAGAAACAGAAAATAGAGTAAGGCAGCTTTGTAGTACTACTTCTGCTGTATTCTATTGGCCACATAAGATCAGACCTGATTCAGTGTGGGAAGGGACTACACAAAGGAAAGAATATGAGGAGGTAGGATCTTTGGGAGACTACCTTGGAGGCTAGATACCACATCTTCTTTCTTTCTTTCTTTTTTTTTGAGATGGAGTCTCGCTCTGTCGCCCAGGCTGGAGTGCAGTGGCCGGATCTCAGCTCACTGCAAGCTCCGCCTCCCAGGTTCACGCCATTCTCCTGCCTCACCCTCCCGAGTAGCTGGGACTACAGGTGCCCGCCACCTCGCCCGGCTAATTTTTTGTTTTTTTTAGTAGAGACGGGGTTTCACCATGTTAGCCAGCATGGTCTCGATCTCCTGACCTCGTGATCCGCCCGCCTCGGCCTCCCAAAGTGCTGGGATTACAGGCTTGAGCCACCGCGCCCGGCCCACATCTTCTTTCTATTCAACTGTAAAAGGCAAACTGATTTTTAAGATTCATCTTAATTAAACATGCATATGATATGACATCATTGTGCCAAAAAGTCAGTGGGTATCACAGCAGAAAGAAGAGATCAAGACACAGGTTTCTGATGCTCCTTTCCACTGTGTTGTTTTATTAAATGGGATACTGAATTAGAGGCAAAGAGCATTTGTACTAGGCATCCAATTTTACAGAAAGGCGGTCATATGATCTACCCTGGCTCTCAAAGGATCCATCTTGCCATTGTATACCTGGTTTTGCATGTGGCATCAGAGAGGGAGGAAATTCTGGATGCTGGCTTTAAGATAAGAGTAAGGCATCCAAACTTCTGTGAAACCAGCAGCCATCCCCTCTCAGTTCCCAACTTCACACTGAGCAGGAACAAAATAAATAAATGGAGACTAATGACACTTTGGTTTGGGAAATAATGCTTACATGCATAGGATGCATCCACTTAAGTCTTTTAAAAACCATTGTTCTAATGATTTTATTGCTCTGTAACAAAATGAATCAAACTGACATTGATTCCAAGGTGATTGTGAATTGAAGTTTAACCATATTAATGACTAATAGGATGCAAGTTTGAGTGCTAGCAGGCTTGAGTAGGAAGGCATCACAGTATATTGCATTCTTGTAAACATTAGTACAAGTACAGAGTAATAGAGATTCCCCTAGATGATGCTAATTGGGCCCCTAGTTCCTCTACTTTCAGAAGGATGAAGCATTAGGATTATTTTCCATTTTACATCTGCTAGGGTATAACATACTGCCCTAAAGAAGAATGGATTCCAATTTGGCTACATTTTTTCTAAGATGCTGTTGTTGATTCCCCTTCAAGTTCCTAGTTCCCGCAAAGTAGGTTCAACCTCCAAAGTGGAGTCCTATAGGACAGCATGAAGGAAAAATGCTGCCTCCAATAGAAAGGATGTAAAATGAAAGTGTAGACTTTTTGTTATAGTCTCTTCCCTAGGTCCATCGCCCTCAAGCTGGGATTTCATAACTCAAAGGGCTGTATAATCTTCAGTAAGTAAGAACTCTCTGCCCCACCTTTCCCCACTTCTCCTCCCCACTGTATCTATGTCTTGTGTCCTGCTCTGTTACCCAGGCCAGTACCTAGAACAACAGGAAGGATGGCTTGTCATCAGTCTTTAGGCAGGTCAGGTCTTTGGAGGTGATGCCATGTCAACATAGCCCTCACATCTAATGCACACCACCAGATGTACTCAGAGGACTGAAGAGAAAGAAAGAACAAGCTGGACACTCTGGATAGCACAATCACAAAGAGAGGGAGCCTGGGGAGCACTGGAATGCTGGGGGCTGGGAAGCAGGCCTTTCTGATGCTTTGCACAGAGATTGCTTGGGGCCTGAAATGTGATGACACTGACTGACCGGTACTGGTGACATAGGTCTGGAACCAGAATAATACTTGGCTACATGGATCTGAATCTTGCACTGGGCTACCCTGCAAACTGGAGCACACTCCAGTGTGTTAACTTACACCACACAGACAGGAAAGGAGTGGGATCCTGGGGGACAGCTGTGGTTTATAATCCTACTGCTGCTGCCAAGCATGGCATCTGGCTCTGCCTGCTGACTCTCTCAGCCTCGTCCCCATCTGGGGAGGCCTGGATATGGTGTGCAGTGGGCCCTCTGTTTTGTGGCTGTTACTCCACAGTCTCAGATACTTGATTCTTGTCTCGCTGTTTCCTGGGGGGCTGGGTCAGTGCGGCAGCTCCTCTGGGTTGACGCAGTGTGAGATGAGGCAGAGGCATCACAGCAGAGCTTGCCTACTGCAAACGGAGGAGGAGCCAGCAATCAGATGTTTTCTAGGACATCAAGGGGGATGAGGCCTTTCTTTTTTCCACTGAGGACTCTGATAAAGCCATCTTGCTCTTCTTCAGAACTCACGCAGATCTGAATGCCAAGGAAGAAAAAAAAAAGACTTTACTGTCAGCAAGAAAGAAGTTAGAACCTGCAGCTTGAATCCCTGCTGACTGAGATTGCAGGAGCAACAAACTGGAAAAGGGAGAGTAGTTTCAGGGTGGGAAATGAGCACAGTGAGAATTTGATATAAAATTAGGCAAAAACCTAGCTTTGGAATGAGGCCCAGGCATTCAATGTTTTCTGAAATTTAGCTTTATGAATGAGGATCAATAAAATGAGGATTAATAGTACTGTGACCCTCTGAAGAGTCACTGTGAGGACAGAATGAGATAAGAATGTTTGTCACGGAGCCTAGCATATGGCATGCAATGAGTGCTCAAGATATTATTTAAAGGACCAAAATAATAGCTATCATTCAGCAGACTCCCGTCATGTGCTCAGAATTTTATATGCGTCTCATATAACATCAGGAAGCCAAAGGGAACTATTTCACTCCTGGCCTCAAGCAAATAGATGCTAACAATTCCCATATTCCAAAGTAAGGCCACCTATGCTAGACTTTTAAAAAGGAGTTGATAAACATTCATTTGGATACTCTTGCCGCTCACCACCTATTGGCCACTGAAGGGCATAGAAGGGTGGATGTGCCAGATGAAAATTAGAAGAGGTTTATGAACAGAACTATTGTTGTGTTGTGAGTTTCTCCTGCCTCACCTTGTCTTAGGTTGGATTCCCTAGAAACAGTGCCTGACACAGGGATCCTTGTGCAAGTGGCTTATTGAGAGGGTGCTCTCGGCGGGTGGGAGGTGAAGGATGCAGGATGGGGGCAGGGGAAGGAGCCCAGCAACGAGAGGTTTTCAGCTGGAAAGCAGTCTAGCTTGGTTCCCCTGGGAGCTCTGGAGCATGAATTGCATCACAGAATTGTGTCACTTTGAAGCTAGGGTTTCAGACTTTTGGACCCTATGTCAGTCAGTCATTGGCCATTGGCTGGCCTGTAGCCTGAGGGGCATAACCTTCCAGGATAGAGGGTCCTGCTGTCTCAAAAGGCCCTCCCTGAGAAGGCAGCTGTGAGTTGTTGGTGGCCAACATAGCAACTGGGAGATGAGTGCACCCACCTGGTGAAAGGGATGTGAGCAAGGCTCCAACAGAAGCCACCACAGTGGGCTCTTCCATCATGTAGAAGAAGGGACTTGAATAGGACACTCAAAGAGCTTGATTTGTGACTCCTGGAGCTTGGGACATACAATGGACAGGTATCTGACTCATACTTCAGAAATCTACTGTGTGAGAAACTTGACTAGAAAGAGGCTCAGACAGTGAAGTGAAGAGGAGATAATCTGTAAGAGTAGAGGATGTGTTGACTGTTTCATGAAGACCAGATGTGGGCCACTGTGAGAGAAGTAGCTGATGGGTTATGTTAGGTCCCTTGACATGACTTCAAAAGGGATGGACTACTTGATTTTCAAAAGCTGAGATGTGTAGGTTTTTTTGTCATATGTTTGGTAACAAGTCTGTACTTTCTGCACATGTATCCCAGAACTTAGAGTATAAAATAAATAAATAAATACATGCCCAACATAGTACCAGGTGCCCTAGGTGATACAAAAGGAGCACAAAACATGGTTTTTGCCCTCAGAATAATAGGGTCTAATCAGAATGGAAAATTGTACCTCCATAAAAAAAAAAAAATGCTGACACCTGGCTGGGCACAGTGGCTCATGTCTCTAATCCCAGCACTTTGGGAGGCTGAGACGGGCGGATCACTTGAAGTCAGGAGTTCATGACCAGCCTGGCCCTGTCTCTACTGAAAATACAAAAATTAGCTGGGCGTGGTGGTGCATGCCTGTAATCCCAGCTACTCAGGAGGCCAAGGCAGGAGAATCGCTTGAACCTTGGAGGCAGAGTTGCAGTGAGCCGAGATCACGCCACTGTACTCCAGCCTGGGTGGCAAAGCTGAGACCTGCCATTGCCCATGCCAGTAATACTGAAGGGGGCAGGCTCCAGTGATGAGCAGGCAGTATGTCTTGAAAGAACACACAAAAATGCCTTGAGAGGAGGATTTACCTTTACAATTTGCCAAAGAGTGTGTTTTCTCACCTATTTCTATGTGTCAAAACTCAACAACCCTTAATATAAGTCCTACCAGTCAGCATCGATAAAAATATAAACACCTGCCCTTTGAGTAGGCTGGTTCTAGGTGAAACATGAACCATGAAAACATGTTGAATTTAAATACTGAAATTAAAAAATCAAACTTGAAAACAATTTATTGACATATACACACAAGGATGCTGTATTGTGGTGAAGTGGAAGAGTGAGAACACTGGGCAAGGAGTCAGAACATTGAAATTCTGGCCAGAGCTAAGAGCCTTACACCATTACTCCATGCCTTGGAACAAACAAAAACCGACTGACCCAAAAAATGTCTTTTGGGTCATTTTCAGAGAATTTCATCATCTCTGTGAAGAGTAAATTTCAGTTCTTGGAGCAAAAAAACCACCGAGATTCAAATGTGTGCCTGTATATAAGATAGACTTTTGCTTTTTTCTCTTCTCTTTCAAGGTTTTTATGTAGAAGGGAAACATTGCTTGATAGAAGCTGTAGAAGAGTTGTTCGGAAGTGTCTCTGAAATAGGAAGCCAAGAAGCACGATGGTTCATGCTTTGTTGAATGCACTGGCTTATTTTCAACCTTTCAGTTTGGCATCCCTAAAGTGCTTTGATTTTGGGAGACCTTTATAAGGATGAGAAATTTTGAAGATGATGAGTAGAAACGACTGAACACAGGCTTCAGTAGCTTTGACTCTATCCAGAAATGAGGGATCCAGAGTTTAAAATTCTGATGGTAAAATACATAACCTCTCAGCCTTGAGGATCTACCATTTTAGGAAACAATGGCAGAGCCTGAAACGTTTCCATTCATTTAGAGGCAGAATGGAAATATCTTCCCAGGAGATTAGTTATGGGTGGAAGAGTGGAAAGTGAGGACAGAGGAACTCTTTTGGTTTGCAGGGCCATAAATAGAGGGTGACCAACTAGTCTTGGTTTCCTCCAGACTTTCTTAATTTTAGCACTGAAAGTCCCAAGTCCTCCAAAACCCTTCAATTCCAAACTGTAATTGAACAGTTGATCTCCCCAGTAGAAATGTTTTACTCACCAGGTCCAGTTAGAGATATTTTTGTTGCCTAAGGATCCTTAGTTCCCTGCTTTTCTTATTTATTCACTCATTCAACAACTCTTTATTGAGTACCTACTACGTGTTAGATACCATTACAAATGCTGGGAACTAGTGCAATACAAGACAGACAGATCCCTGACAGAGCTTTCTGGGTACAGCTGTCCCAGCTGAAATTTATTGAGACATCAAAAACGTGGTAAGTGCAAGGGCTGTGGCTGTTTTGATGGCTGATTGTCCTGTGGGCAACATTTAGTAATCTGACTGACAACATAAAACATAATTTTTTTTTGCACAACCTAATGAATGAAGAAAAAAGTACTAATGGAAATACTTATGGAAACCTGATCTAGCCAATGGGGTAAGAAATACCTTCTTGAAAAAGTGACATTTAAAGAAAAAAGAAAAAGGTGTGGGAAGGAGGAAAACAAGACTAGAATAAGAACAAATTCCAGCATCAAGAGATTGTGACACTTTGAAGTAATGGAAAAAATTCAGTGGACCAGAACAGAGAGATGGAGGGAATAACGGGTGTAAGATGAAGCCACAAAATCTGTCAGAGCCTAAAGTGTGCAGGAAATGGAAGCCATGCTAAACTCTGCTAAGGCCTTTGGCTGACCTTCTGACCTATCTCATGGACTAGAATTGGGCCACAGGTAAACCAGAAATCATCACCAACAAGGAGAATGGGATCAATTCAGTCAGCATTGCCTGAGTCATTTAAGATATAGGTGGTCAACAGAACAAAACGCAGGGCTCTGCAGCATGGGAAAAGGGCAAACATGACTGTTGGTATTAACCACAAGGGTGTTAAAAAGTTTTAATTGGAGGAATGAGGTGGTCAGATTTATTTAAAACAATTATTTCTGTTTTCCTTTCCCCTCCTCTCTCTTCCCTTCCCTTTCCCTCTTCTCCTCTCCCCTCCCCTTGACTTTCCTCCTTTCCCTTCCTATCTTCATCTGTCCTCTTTCTTTTTTTTTCTCTTGCCACCCATTCTCTCTCCATCCTTCCTCCCTCTCTCTAACCTAAAGAGACTTCCTGAAAGCTGGACAAATTTTCTTCCCATAGTGATAAATCCTGACCTGACCAGTCAGCTTACTGACATGAGCATCGTGTATGCAGCAGTGGTAAGCTTGATGTCCCAACACCAAGGCAGGCACAGCATATACAGAGCAGAGGCACCCCACATACACAGCAATCCATCTCCAGCCAGCCTAGCACTAATACCTAACCATGTAGGCCAGGCTATGGCCAGCTCCTCAGCATCTCTCAGAAACATTGCTTTCCTAGTATGGGACACAGGCAATTTATGGTCTTCTGGATTTGAATGACTTACTCAATTTCTTCCCAATCTCATTCTCCAGAGCCTAGATGCTTTAATGGCTTGCAGGTCCTTGATTTGGAGTTAAATGTTAACATTCAGTGTTCAATATTTGACATTTTAGACTTCTGATCACGTATCCATGTTCTCTACTTTGGTTTTTGCATGGTGGAAACTGAGCTGGACTCAGACTAATTCACTCATCGTTTCAGCTGGGCAGCCTTAGTTCTGCATCAATCACTCACTGTTCTAGGATAACTAAAACCTTGAGGCAAGCACTGATGATTGGTACTTATGGTCATTTCTGTCGTTTTTCCACGAGGCAGAGTCCTGCCTTTCATTCTATTGCCCATCCCTATGCTATGTAACTTAGGTAAATTTAATTGATCCAAGTCCTGTTGTTATCCTCCTTGTTAGTGATTCTTAGTGGTTTACGTAGAACTTAGTTGTAGCCAATGAAGCAAGATGAAATATCTGCTAGGGAAGTTCTGGGAAAGGTCCCCCCACTCCCACCTATTAAAAGAGACGCCTTAGGAGGAAAATTTTTGTCTGGAAGGATTCCTGGAGTGGCTGCAGCCATCTGTGACCACTAGGGGGCGTAGTCACCATTTCAAGGATGGCTTAGCAGAAATGTGGAAGAATTTGGTTCTCTGATCAGGGGATCAAGCCACTGAATTATCAACCCAAGAACTGACCTCTATCAGACTCTTTATTATAGGAGTAAAATAGACCCTTCGAGGTTGAGTTTGAGTTTTGTAACTTGAGATGTTTATTCATTTGCTATTACTGTTGTAACAAATCACCACAAACTTAGAGAAGCCTAAACAACACCATTTATTTGTATCACAGTTCTGTAGGTCTAGTGGACTTGGCTAGTTTTCTCTGGTTTGGGTTTTATAAGGCCAAAATCAAGGAGTCAAAAGGGCTCTATTCCATTCTTTCTTTGCTTTTTCTCTAGGGGAGTATTTAATTTTAGGCTTATTTAGGTTGATGCTGAGTTCAGCTCCCTGTGGCTGGAGGACTGAGATGCCTGTTTCCAGCTTCTAGAGGCCACCCTCATCCTCTGGCTTGTGGTCCCCTTTCTCCATCTTCATATCCGATAATAGTAGGCTGAGTCTTTCTCGTACTTTATCTCTCTTTGACTTACACTTTTACTTCATTTCTCATCTGTCCTCTTCTGTTGCATCTCCCTGACGCTCTCCAGATACATTTCTCTGTTCTTAAGGGCTCAAGTGATTAGATTAGGCCGACCTAGGCAATCTAGGATATCTCCCCATCTCAGGGCCCATAACCTTCATCACATCTGCAAAGCCCCTTTGTGTAAAAGCTGGATTTGTTTCCTATTGCTGCTACAATAAATTACCCCAAATTTTGTGGCTTATAACAACACACATTTATTATCTTACAATTCTAGAGTTCAGAAGTCCTAAGAACAAGGTGCTGGCAGGGCTGCATTCTTTCTAGAAGCTCCAAGAGAGAATCTGTTTCCCTGTCTTTTCCAGCTCTAGAAGTCATCACCTATATTCCTTGGCTCATGGCTCCTTCCTTCACCTTCAAGGCCAGGAACATAGTATCTTCAAATCTCTCTCTCTCTGACCTCAGCTTCCATCATCACATCTCCTTATCTGACTCTAGCCCTCTTGTCTCCCTCTTCTAAGGAGCTCTGTGATTATAGCGGGCTCACCCTGTTAATCCAGATAATCTACTGGTCACAAAATCTTTGACTTAATCACATCTACAAAGTTCCTTTAGTCATGTAAAGTAACATATTCAAAGTTTTGGAGATTAGGACCTGGGCATCTTTGGGTTATCCTACCTACCACAGGATAAAAGGACCAAGACTATTACAATAAAACATTTTAAAAATTGCAGAAAATATGCACATATGTCTCAAAGTTATCCTTTCAGACATACTGAATGCAGTATGTTGAAGGAAGACTTGGCCTCAGTGTTATAAGGAGAAAATATCTTGAGGTAAAGAGATGATGCAATGAGATGCAAAGAAAACATGCTGTATAGCAAAGACATAGATTCATCCTAAATGCCCATCAATGGTAGACTGGATAAACAAAATATATGTACCCCAAATTTGGGGTACATATGGATAAACAAAATATATGTACCCCAAATTTGGGGTACATATACACCATGGAATACTAAGCAGCCATAAAACAACAAGATCATATTCTTTGCAGGGATGTGGATGGAGCTGGAGGCCATTATCCTTAGCAAACTAACACAGGAACAGAAAACCAAATACCGCATGTTCTCACTTGTAAGTTGGAGCTAAATGATGAGGACACATGGACACACATAGGGGAATAACACACACTGGGACCTTTTGGGGGGTGAAGGGTGGGAGGATGGAGGGGATCAGAAAAAATAACTGATGGGTGCTAGGCTTAATATCTAGGTGAGGAAATAATCTGTACAACAAATCCCCAGGACACAAGTTTACCTGTATTATAAACCTGCACTGTACCCCTGAACTTAAAAGTTAAAGAAAAGAAAAGAAAATATGCTGTAGAAGAAAGGGGCTGACTGAGAAGAAAAGTCTACAAAGAAATAAATACTAAATTAACATGTATTAGAAACAATGAAAGACTGAATTGAAACTTCAGAAAATCAAAGTGAAGTGAGAACTATCTTGAAACAGTCTCAGGAGGAATTAGAGAGAGATAAAGAAGTGTAAAATAATAAAGACATTCAAACTATAAAGGAAGTATGGTAAACTAGAAATGATCCAACCAAGGAATGATTAAGCTCCTGGAGAAAGAGGCATTGAGAGCAAAGGACAGATGATAAACTAGAGAAAATATTGGTCACATGTGGTACACCAGATATAAATATTCTTCAAAGGTAGAAAACTTTTTAAATAATGTAAGAAAATGAGCAAAGTACATAAACAGATTATTAGAAAAAATAAATGCCCTATATATATGAGATAAAATGTAAGCCTCTTTAACCATCCAGAAAATGCAGATTAGCATGAAATATTGTTAATCTATCATAATGTTCAATTCTTGCAAGCATGTGATGATCTGGATATGCTCATGAACAGCTGGCGTGAGCGTAAGTTGGCAAGACCTTTCTGAATGCAATTTGGCAGTATGCATCAAGAATTGTACAAGTCTTGATCTGTTTTCCTCTAAATTCTAAAGTATACCCTAAGAAAACAATCAGAGTTAGAGACAAATATTTAGCTTCAAAGATGTTCATTGCAGTTATCAATAACAGTTTAAAAAATAAAAACTCTGAATATCCAATAATAGGAGAAACTTAAACACATTCCTGTACATCTAGACTAAGGATTGGCAAACTTTTTCTAGAAAGGGCCAAATACTAAATATTGTAGGCTTTGCAGGCCATCTGGTCTCTATTGCAATGACTCAACTCAGCTGTTCAGTTGTAGCATGAAAGCAGCCGCAGACCATATATATAGGAATAAATTTAGCTATGTTCCAATAAAACTTTCTTAAAACCTGTGTTTTGGTAAACATTTAATGACTACATTTTTTAAACGTTAGGAAACTAAAGAGGATATGATATCAAAATGTGAATTAAAAGTTTGTCAAGAAATATGCCAAAGTATTTATGTTGGTAATAATTTATTTGTTGAATTGCTTATGGTCTCTATTTTATCTTTTATATCTCTTAAAAATATTTTCCCTCAAAATTTCTCCAAAATAAATGCCTTTTGGTTTTGTAATATAAAATTTTTTTTTCTGTTTTTTTTAAAGCTTTGATAGAACACAATACATGAAAATGGTTCTATAGGTGCAATAAAACTATGCATGAATTTAAAGATTTTTTTTTTCAGGAGGATATTTAATGTTCAATCAACTAGAGTAAAATAGACTAAATTCCACATAAATGTTCAATTTATGGACTTAATTAATTTTCCTAAGTATTTTAAAGTCCACTTTTTAGATCAGTATTTTTTGCTTTCTTTTTTAAAAATTTTATTTTATTTTATGTTCCAGGATATATGTGCAGGATGTGCAGGTTTGTTAGATAGGTAAACGTGTGCCATAGTGCTTTGCTGCACCTATCAACCCATCACCTAGGTATTAAGTCCATGTGCATTATTATTTTATCCTGATACTCTCCCTCTCACTACTCCATCACACCCCTGCCCCGACAGGCTCTAGTGTGTGTTGTTCCCTCCCTTTTTTCCATGTGTTCTCATTGTTCAGCTCCCATTTAGGACTGAGAATATGCAGTGTTTGGTTTTCTGTTCCTGCAATAGTTTGCTGAGGATAATGGCTTCCAGCTCCATCCGTGTCCCTGCAAAGGACATGATCTTGTTCCTTTTATGGCTGCATAGTATTCTGTGGTATATGTGTACCATATTTTCTTTATTCAGTCTTTCATTGATAGACATTTGGGTTGATTCCATGTCTTTGTTATTGCGAATAGTGCTGCAATGAACATATGCATGCATTTATCTTTATAATAAAGTGATTTATATTCCTTTGTGTATATATCCAGTAATAGGATTGCTGGGTCAAATGGTATTTCTGGTTCTAGGTTTCTGAGAAACTGCCACACTATCTTCCACAATGGTTGAACTAATTTACAGTCCCACCAACAGTGTAAAAGCATTTCTATTTCTCCACAGCCTCACCAGCATCTGTTGTCTTGACTTTTTAATAATCACCATTCTGACTGGAGTGAGATAGTATCTCTTGGTGGTTTTGATTTGCATTTCTCTAATGATTAGTGATGTTGAGCTTTTTTTCATATATTTGCTGGCCACATAAATATCTTCTTTTGAGAAGTGTCTGTTCATGTCCTTTGCCCACTTTTTACTGGGGTTGTTTGTTTGTTTTTTTTTTTTTTTGTAAATTTGTTTAAGTTCCTTGTAGATTTTGGATATTAGACGTTTGTCAGATGGGCAGATTGCAATAATTTTCTCCCATTCTGTAGGCTGTCTGTTCACTCTGATAGTTTCTTTTGCTTTGCAGAAGCTCTTCAGTTTAATTAGATTCCATTTGTCAATTTTTGCTTTTGTTGCAATTGCTTTTGATGTTTTCATCAGGAAATCTTTGCTTGTGCCTATGTCCTGAATGGTTGAGTTAATTTTTGTATAAGGTATAAGAAAGGGGTCCAGCTTCAATCTTCTGCATATGTCTAGCCCATTTCCACAGTACCACTTATTAAATAGGGACTCCTTTCCCCATTGCTTGTTTTTGTCAGGTTTGTCAAAGATTAGATGGTTGTAGATGTGTGGTCTTATTTCTGAGATCTCTATACTTTTCCATTGGCCTATGTGTCTGTTTTTGTACCAGTACCATGCTGTTTTGGTTATTTTAGCCTTGTAGTATAGTTTGAAGCCAGGTAGCAGGATGCCTCCAACTTTGTTCTTTTTGCTTAGGGTTGCCTTGTCTATACAGGCTCCTTTTGGGTTTCATACAAATTTTAAAGTAGTTTTTTTTTTTCTAATCCTGTGAAGAATGTCAATGGCCATACACCCTCCCAAGACTGAACTGGGAAGAAGTTGAATCCCTGAATAGACCAATCACAGGTTCTGAAATTGAGGCAGTAACAAATAGCCTACCAACCAAAAAAAGCCCAGGACCAGATGGATTTACAGCTGAATTCTACCAGAGGTACAAAGAGGAGCTGGTACCATTTCTTCTGAAACTATTCCACACAATTGAAAAGGAGGGACCCCGCCCTAATTCATTTTATGAGGCCAGCATCATCCTGATACTAAAACCTGGCAGAGATACAACAAAAAAAGAAAATTTCAGGCCAATATCCCTGATGAATATTGATGCAAAAATCCTTGATAAACTACCGGCAAACTGAATCCAGCAGCACATCAAAAAGCTGATTCACCATGATCAAGTTGGCTTCATTCTCGGGATGCAAGTCTGGTTCAATACATGTAATTCACACATAAACAGAACTAAAGACAAAAACCACATGATTATCTCAATAGATGCAGAAAAGGCCTCCAATAAAATTCAATGTCCATTCATTTTAGAAACTCTCAATAAACTAGGTATAGAAGGAACATACCTCAGAAGAATAAGAGCCATTTATTGCAAACCCACAGCCAATATTATACTGAATGGGCAAAAGCTGGAAGCATTCTCCTTGAAAACTGGCACAACAAGTATGCCCCCTCTCACTACTCCTATTCAACATAGTATTGGAAATTCTGGCCAGGGCAATTAGGCAAGAGAAAGAAATAACAGGTGTTCAGATAGGAAGAGAGGAAGTCAAACTGTCTTGTTTGCAGATGTCATCATCCTATATCGAGTAAACTCCATCATCTCAGCCCAAGCTTCTTAAGCTGATTCACAGCTTTGGCAAAGTCTCAGGATACAAAATCAATGTTCAATAATCACAAGCATTACTATATACCAACAACAGACAAGCAAAGAGCCACATCATGAATGAACTCCCATTCACAATTAGTACAAAGAGACTAAAATACCTAGAATACAGCTAACAAGGGGAGTGAAGGACCTTTTCAAGGAGAACTACAGAACACTGCTCAAGGAAATAAGAGAGGACACAAACAAATGGAAAAGCATTCCATGCTCATGGATAGAAAAAAAGTATCGTGAAAATGGCCATCCTGCTCAAAGCAATTTATAGATTCAATGTGATTCCCATTAAAGAAATGTTTTTATAGTATTTTAATGTTGATTTAATAAGGATACATTTTAAAATTTAAAAATGAAGAGGCCAGGTGAAGTGGCTTATGCCTGTAATCCTAGTACTTTGGGAGACTGGGGATCACATGAGTCTAGGACTTCGAGACCAGCCTTAGCAACATGTCAAAACCCCATCACTACATTAAATACAAAAATTATCTGGGCATGGTGGTGCACACCTGTGGTCCCAGCTGACTGGGAGGCTTAGGTGGGAGGATTACCTGAGCCTAGGGAGTGAGACCCTGCCTCACAAAAAGAAGACGAAGAAGGAGGAGGAGGAGGAAGAGGAGGAGGAGGAGGAGGAGGAGGAGGAGGAGGAAATAGAAAATGTACTTGTGTCAATGCAAACTCTGTGTTCATAACAAATGAATAACTTAACTGTATTTGGAAGCAAGAGCTCTGCAAAAAAAAAAAAAAAATGCAATAATTATGAGGCAGATTAACCACAGAGGTAGAAAATGTGATTTAATCAAAGATGTGCATTGCATTTATCTTTAGAATCAAATTTCTTTTATTTTTTTTGTTAATGACCATTTGTCTCTTTATGTTTGTAGGGTTATAAATACCATGTTGGCTATTTTCTGGTGCTTACTGGGTAAGTGTACGTGGCATTAACCACTGCAGATTAATTCCTCATTTAGGCTTTACTCGTTAGGGATCATGGTAGCCAGCAAAATGACTTCTGCTATGCATCTGTGGTGGCCAGGCACTGTGCTAAGGCTTTACCTAGGTGAGCACATTTAACCCTCACATCAAATTCAAGAGGGAGATGCTATGTGCTGATGAGAAGGTTGACATTCAAAGGCTACTTTGTCAAAATCACACAGGATATAGATCCATTTCTTTATGACACTAGTATCTGTGCTCTTTCTATTACATACTCCCTGCAATTAACAAACATATTTTGAAATCTTCTACCTAAAATAACTTAGGACACTAAAGTGAAGACAAATTTTGAAGTTTGTTTCTAAACTGGATTTTTAAAAGACATTTTTTTCTTTGAAATGACTGATGTATTTAAAAAATTGGTACTATGTTTATTACCTGAGTGGTGAAATAATCTGTATACCAAACCCCCGTGACATGCAATTTACCTATATAAGAAACCTGCACATGTTGTACCCCTGAACCTAAAATAAAAGAAGACAATAATTATGAGCAGATCCATTTGGTTCCAGGTTCAGGCTGAAATGCTCTGTTGCATTTTGAACATGTCTAGCTGAAGAGGCTGAATTGTTTGCCTTACCTCCTCCACACCCCAACCCCTAACAGATTCAGTTTAACCATGAGGGCAGAGAACGCAGGTATGAGGCCCATTTCCAGAAAAAAAATTGTGAAGAATATGCCAAGGAATTGGTGGGAGTCACTGAACAGATGTTCTGCTTGTAGCAATTGATCAACTTGAGCAAATTTTAATTTGCCTTTTGGTTTCACTGATTGTATTTTAATAGCATAAAAACAATGTTTGACCTCAAATGGGAAAGCATAAGATTATTCTGAAAAAAAAATGCTAGCAAGATTATTGAACAACACTTTGCCAATAAAGATGAACATTCTTCCCAAATTTATTTTATTCAAAAGACTTCCCAAATTTTTGAATCAGGAAGGATACAGTTGGGTAAACTTGGGGAAGGTTGAAGTGTTGGCATGGAATCAAGCTGGGAAAAGTGCCCATTTGCTTTGTGAGTTGTGTATCGCATCAGAGATGGGGTGTCAGTCGGATGAGGATGCCTTTGCCTGGAATCAAGAATGACTCAATAGGGAGCCCACATGAGCAAGAACTTGTTTTCAAGGAGTCCTTTGGTCCCAAGACAGCTGCCTTTATGACACTCGCCATCCTTAGGAACGAAGCTGCTCTTTACTGTTCAGAGTGATTTCCACGTTGTTCAGGGCACATGGCTAGTGGAAAGCCTTGACTTGGAGTTTGCAGACCTGTGTTTATGTTCCAGCCTGGACACTCACTAGGTTTTTGCCCCTTAAGCAAGGCACATAACCTCTCTGAGTGTTTGTTTTCTCATTTATAAAATAGAAATAATGAATCCATAAAATTCACACGTATGTGTATAAACTTTATTTATACAATGTGTCTGTATGACATTAAATAATGACTAATAATTACGATTCTTATAAGAATTATTATTGTGACAATGTTTAAGACAGTATTAATTTGTTCTTTCCTTTTCTGTGAGCCAGGGACTAGAGATAAAAGGTTCTTTTTCAAAAAGCAGACCCCAAAACAGGTCATCACATCCAAAAAGGAATAGTCATGTGGGGTTCGCATATACTTTTATGGGAGACAGAGTGGTCAGTGCAGTTCTTCCAGGGGTAAGGGTAGTAGGTTTCCAGGGGTATTGTCATTATGGGGAATCTTCGGATGCCACTGCTCTTCATAGGCAGATGCTGGCTTCTGCTGTTACCTCTTTGGGGAGTGTGCAGGCAAGTGATAGGTTGGCAAATAACAGCCCCAGGGGGAACAGACAACTTTCGGCAGAAAATGAAGGATCAAGTGCTCTTAAGTGAGGTATATTTCATGTCAGCACATTGATGACTTTTGATCTATTTAAACACATATTCTGTCTACAAGCAACCGGGTAAAAGAGAGCTTATGCAATTTACAAAATGCAATGTGTCCTAAGTGTCATATAAGCAATTTTTATAAAAGGGAAGGATGTCAATTTCAAGTCAAACTGTAAAACCAGGGTGAAACCATAGAGTCCAGTGACCCAATTTCCTAAGGATATTAAAGATTTTAACAACCAAAAATCGTTAGATGGCATTACACCTCTTGAGGTTGTTGCATCTATACAAGCAGCAGCAGATAATGCAATTCGATATAGCAATTGTTGGATATGGTGATGTGTGTGTTGTGTGTGTGCATTTGTGTACACATGTGCAAAGTTGAGGCCCAGGAAAATCACAGCAACACTGTGCACCTTTATGTTATCAGATTCAAAAGACAAGATTGAGTATTTTAAATTGTGCTACTGTTTAAATTTTATTTTTGTAAATATATACCATGAAAGTAATCTAAATGGAAGAGAAAAAAGCTGTAAAATTTTATACTACTATTGTATCATTAATATTTATTTGTTCATGGTTTAGGAAGCCATCATTTAAGATGGTGACACAATATCTGAAGATATTTGCCCTCTCTCCTAGGTCCCTCCTCACTTCTCCAAAGACAGAAGATCTGATTGTATCACAGGTGCCGGGGGTTTCTCACTGTCTCTTAAAGCTTCCTTCTCTCTTGTTCCTTCTGGGAAGGAATTGGGCCATCTTACGCCAGTTTTGCCACAGTCCTTTCTGCTCCTTTTCTCCCATGGGGCATCTGGTACCATTAGATCCTCAGATTCAGACCAGCCCATGGCGGTGGTGGTAAGGTGGGTGGGCTGTGGTGAGGCCTCTTAGGTCTCTAGATCACATCTGGTACTCTGTCTGGTTTACTATGGTTCCATGAATGAAAACAGGGCTTCAGGCCCCATCTGCATCTCTCCCTTTGTGTTTACCTTGGGAGAACAGTGACTGGGATCTGGGTTCGGATTCCACTATTCCAATTCCATAATATTATCATAACACCATCACAATTGCTTAGGTTCCTAACATTGTCCATTAATGAAAATATTGTCATTGAATTAATCATGTCCGTTGTCTGTGCAATTGTTCCTAATTGTCACCATCATGAACATCACTCTGATGACTGTCGTTTTGCATAAAGTCTCTCCCTGTTTACTTTAGGTTATTTTCTTGGATACATTATAGAAAATGGAATTACTGTATTCATGAAGTTGAGCAATTTCATGGCTCTAAGCACATGGTACCAAATCAGTATCCAAATGAGTGGACTAATGTCCCCTAGCATTTATGAAAGTGCCAGTTTCAATGACTCCATCCCCACCTTTGTTAAAATATATAGGGAAAGTAATACTCAGAATTATCGGTCTCTTGTTTTCAATGATTTTCACTTACTTGAATATAAAGGGAGGGTGAGTTATATTTTTTTTAAAAAAGCTGTACTCCAGGGTATCATTTTTCTTTAGATTTTTCTTTTAAAGATTCTTTTGAATAGCCATAAAGAAAAGGTAAATCAGCTGGGCATGAGTGGCTCACACCTGTAATTCCAGCACTTTGGGAGGCCAAGTAGGGTGGATCACCTAAGGTCTGGAATTCAAGACCAGCCTGACCAACATGGAGAAACCCCCGTCTCTACTAAAAATAGAAAAAACATTAGCAAGGTGCGGTAGCTCATGCCTGTAATCCCAGCTACTCTGGAGGCTGAGGCAGGAGAATGCCTTGAACCCGGGAGGTGGAGGTCGCTGTGAGCCGAGATGGCGCCATTGCACTCCAGCCTGGGCAACAAGCGTGAAACTCCATCTCAAAAAAAAAAAAAAAAAAAAAAAAAAAAAAAGAAAAGAAAAAAAAAAAAAAGAAAAGGTAAATTATTATTCTTTGAGGATATATTTGTTAGTTTGAAAATGGTAAAGTCAGTTAAAGCTCCATGTGGAATATACAATGGCTGATTAAGTGGGGCAAAACAATTTTTAAAACGACAAATCAGCTATAATTTCAAGGTAATGACTAATTTTCTTGTGTGACTGAGAAACTGTCTTCGAGGCAATCCTAAAAAAGACATTCAAGATGTGTTTTCCGCAACTCTATTGAACAGAGATGTATGAAAATTATCAATGCCTGTTTCATTTTGAACTACCTTGGAGGGCGAGCCTTATCAATTTCAACTTCAGGCATTTATTACCTTGGGAAATAACAAAATTCTTATACCAAGAATGCAGAAAGAAACAGAGGAAAGATTTTGACTTCCGAAGTTGAAAAGTAAAGTCCCCTGTGAGACTTTATTGGGAGAGAAAATAAATTTTTAATTCTCCAAATCCTCCACTAATATATCAAGAACAAACCAGGCTGGAGTGCAGTGGTGCGATCTCAGATCACTGCAGCCTCCACCTCCCTGGTTCAAGCGATTCTCCTGCCTGAGCCTCCTAAGTAGCTGGGATGACAGACGTGTGCTACCATGCCCAGTTAACTTTTGTATTTTTAGTAGAGACGGGTTTTCACCATGTTGGCCAGGATGGTCTCCATCCCTTGACCTCATGATGGACCTTCCTCGGCCTCCCAAAGTGCTGGGATTACAGGCGTGAGCCACTGAGCCCGGCCATAAGTCTGAGCATTTTATTTCACTCTGTAGTGAGGACACAGGATATGACCTGAGGGGAGCTGCAGTCAGAAAAGAAGGGAGGGCAGGAAGGCCTCTCTCTGCTGGAAGACAAGGAGAGGAAGAGTAGGCCAGAGAGTTAAGGTGTGAGAATGCTGTTTGTCTCTATCAACATTCCAGCCGTGAGATGGTGGAGCTTAAAGACATAAAAATGTAGGGGTTCACATTTTACTTCTCAGGAAAATTGACAGCATCAAAGAGAACTCTACATTCAACTTGGCCCTGGAGCAAGACGGTGACAGGCACCCCTAGATTATACGTACAGAGACGTTCATTTATGAGCCTGAGATAGTATCTGGTTATCTAAGTTTAGTCTATTGTCGTTTGCAGTGATATGAAGCTGTTATGGGCTTCAGTGAACAGGTGGAGGCTTGGAGTCCAGATAAGAAAGCCCAAGAGGTTCCTATCAGCAACAACTAATGACAAAGTATTCATTAGAGAGCATTGAAAAATTAACCACACCATTGGTGGACACTAACTCAGAGCCTGAATGAGAGAAGCTGCCCACATCAGAGACCAGTGGTCCTCAGAGAAGAGCATGGGGGACGAGATGTCCTCACCTGCTGCTATGATGTTTCCTTTATGAACAGGTATCACCAAGTGAGATTCCTAAAATTTTAGTTCGCATGTTTTGCTCCTACAACACTGATATCATTGGAGTAAGTATATCCTTTCTCAAAGTACATACTTTGAATGTGACCCCACTCATTCAGATTTATACATATTATTATGTTTATTAAAATGACACCCTATTTGGCTCATATCTGGAATGTGTTTGTGTGATTTACTCACCTGATTCTCTTTCAGTGTTATCTGCCCCTGTTCCTTACACCCAATGAAGGTTCTAACACATCTAAAAATCTTCTCATTTTGTTGTAGTCTCTGAACAAAGTTGGCAGGAAAGAAGCCAATTCTGTCTTGAATTTTCCCCTGAAAGGAAAAAGGAGGCATGCATCCACAATTGTAGCATGTATTGTAATTATAGTTATCAACTGATTTTCTCTTTTTTTTTTTCTAAAGAAAGAGGAACACTTACTTTCCACCAGTCTTCATTGGAATCCTCTAAAAGAGTAATTATGTCTCCTGGCCTAAAATGAAGAATGAATGAGTTGGGTAAAGGTAAAAAAAAGAAAAATAAGATACTTTAAAGTCAGGAGTAATCATTTCTCATTTACACAAATAGTCTTAAAAGAAATAGAAGTAAAGTAAATATAACTTTTATAAGTTCTTCCTACCCAAGAAAATAGCTTTATTACACATTGAAGGCAAACATGATTTTATGCTGTATTTTAAAAATAACCCTTTTTTTTTTTTTTTTTTTTTTGGATAGAGTCTTGCTCTGTTGCCAGGCTGGAGTGCAGTGGCGCGATCTCAGCTCACAGCAACCTCTGACTCGCTGGTTCAGCCATTCTCCTGCTTCAGCCTCCCGAGTACCTGGGATTACAGGCACCCACTGCCATGCCCAGCTAGGTTTTGTATTTTTAGTAGAGAGGTGGTTTCACCATGTTGACCAGGATGGTCTCAATCCCCTGACCTTGTAATCCATCTGCCTCGGCTTCCCAAAGGGTTGGGATTACAGGCATGAGTCATCGTGCCTGGCCAAAAATAACTGTTACCTATAGTTTGATACATAAATGATCATAAAGCTCCAAAATTTAGAAGTTGATACATTTCAAGATACAAATCTCCCTTCTTCTCAGCCCCATGATCTACCTCCCATTCCCTGTGTGTCCTTCTAGACTCCTTCCCACGCACCTACATTTATAAATAGATGTGTACATGTAGAATTGGTCATTATCTTTATCATTATCTATACCTTCCCAATACCTTCTCAAAACCTAGCACACTTTTGCTTAGCTCCATTTTTCCCGCCTGCCACCTTTTATGCTGGTGTAATTGGAGTTTTGTACTAGATTTGTGTATGTGTGCATGTGGGTGTGTGTGTCTAGATCATTCATCAATAATTACTTGGGTTTGGCTGAAGACTAATGTGTTTTTGTTGTTATTGTTTCTATTCAACACAGCTGTAACAATCGGAAGACTGCTATTTTTCACACTGGGAAAATTTTCTCTACTATTTCTTTCATGTTTTTCTCCCATTTATGATGTTCTCTCTTCTTTCCTTCTGGAAGTTCTAGTCAACACATGCTGGACCTTCTGAATCCATCCTCACATATTTTGTCTTTCTTACACACCTACAGTCTTATTTTCCTCTATGTTCTTAAATTTTTTTCTCAATTATATTTTCCTGATCATTTATTTTGTATTTGGGCTTTTCTATTATTTATTATAATACTGAGAATTGTTTCAGAAAAAGTTTTCAGAAAATATTTTTAGAAAAAAATAGTTTCTAAGGGTTCTTTATTATTTCTGAAAGTTTTCTTTTTTTCTAATTTCTCATTATTTCCTTATTCTTTTCTGAAAGAGTTCTGAAAGTGGCTTTCCATCATGGATGCAATGTTATAATGGATTGTACAGAGATTATTATATTTTCAAAACAATATTTCTTTTTTTTTGAGATGCAGTCTTGCTCTGTTGCCCAGGCTGGAGCGCAGTGGCACAATCTCAGCTCACTGCAAACTCTGCCTCCTGGGTTCATGCCATTCTCCTGCCTCAACCTCCCGAGTAGCTGGGAGTACAGGCGCCTGCCATCACGTCCGGCTAATTTTTGTATTTTTAGTAGAGACAGGGTTTCACCTTGTTAGCCAGGATGGTCTTGATCTCCTGACCTCGTGATCCACCCACCTCGGCCTCCCAAAGTGCTGGGATTACAGGCATGAGCCACCATGCCCAGCTTCTTTCTTTTACTGAACATTTGTTTCCTCTGAATTTAGTTGGCCTATCCTTTATCTTATTACTTCTTTTTCATATCAAGTATTTTTTCTAAAATCTAATGTTTCTTGGTCGTCTCTTTTTATGAAAGACTGAAAATGGAGGTAGGTGGATGTGGACAGGCTTCTCCACTATTCGATATCTGTGATCTGCCATGGGTCTCTCTCTCAAGTGCAAGGGCTATTTACAGGCTCTGTTTAAAGGAGCAGCGTGTGCCAATTGGTGCATCTCCCTTTTACATACTTGAATGTATAGCAGGTAAGCAGTATGGTGCCGCCTCCTCCTCCTGTCCTAATAGCTATAGCAAGGAGGATTTTCTTACCCTTGGGGAGAGAATAGGTCAGTTTATTTTTCTCCTAAGTAGAGCTGCCTTTTCCTTTTTCCCATGCCCTCTAGAAGGTCTGAAGGTCCAGAGTTATCTCAACACAGTTCTTTCCCAGGCTTCTGTGCTCACATTAGAGCCCTCCTTAGGCGTGGGTTCTTTTCCTTTAGAGTACAGGTGTTGGCTTAATTCTGGAGTCCAACATCATTGCTGCCAATTGTTCATTATAAGTAGTAATGTGGTGCTATGAATACAGTTGAGACTGTGTCAGTTATGTATTGTCACAGTAACGCTGTGTGATAAACAGCCACAAAATCCCCATGGTTCCCTCACAGGCCTGGGTGTTCGCTTTTGCTGAGGCGACTGGGGTGATTTTGCCCTAGTCCACATTTCCCATTCCTTGGAAGGTCAGTTTCATAGCAATGGTCAAGGTTCAGGAGCAGCGCATGGAGACATGCAAAGCACATGAAGTCTCTAAGGCTTAGATCCAGAACTGACACATTGTCACTTTGCTTCATTTCATTGGCCAAAGCAAGTCTCAAGGCCAGTTCAGACTCAAGGGATAGGGTAACAGGCTCCACCTCTGTTTTGAGAGGAACTGCAAAGTCCCATGACACGGGCATGAATATAGGGAGGGATGAATAATTAGGGCCATTAATGCAATCAATCCACTGCAGACTCTTCACACTCTTCAGTGAAGTCCGGAGCATTCTGTGTCTCTTTAAATGTGCTCCCCCTTCTATAGCTGTTTTGTCCTGAGTATTCTTTGGTCTCTGGTCATCTTCATTGTTCACAACTCAACTGCATTTGCTGTAGTCTGCGAGGAAATTCCCAAGATTTCTGGTTCTCTCTTAGCATGCATTCTTGTTTTCTAGTACTGTTACAGATGTGTTAAAAAAAAATATTTTCTGACACGTTTAGGAATTGGAGCAAAAGTAGATTTGCGTATTCATTTTGCTATTCTGATTCAATCTCCTTCGCTGTCATTTTCAATTCTCAGTTAATATCTATCTTCATCAGGGATTCCAAATATAACAGGCTTGTCACCCCTGGAGCATTAAGCACAACTGGCATTTTGGTATTTCAACAGTCATAGTTTCATGCTGATGCCACAGAAAGTGAGATGGCTGAAAATCACTCTTTCTCAGGTCAGGGATTTAATTAAGCGGCAAGTATGAAAGTCAATGTAGAAAAATCTTCTAAGCCCCAGCAGATTTTATTTAAACTAGTAACCTAAGAAACCACGAGTTAGTATCAAATACAATGACTGTGCTGCTGCTCTGGCAGAAGCTGTAAATAGGGAATAAAGTTGGGGGAGGTACCTTTCCCTAAGAGTGAAAGAGGGAGACTGGGAGGTACCTTTCCCTAAGGGTGAAAGAGGATGCTGCCTGAATCCGACCTCTATTTTATAGTCTACTCAGAGGCTCACGCTTGACTGTGCTCACAGGTGGACAGTCCCCAGCACTTGACCCTCGTTAACTAAATTACATATTAGAATAAGGCACTCACTGGGATAACAGGCTATAATCTTCTGAGAAATACCAGACATACTTCTTGAAGTGTGATGAGTGTTCTGTCTTTTCCTAAAAAAGAGCTCCACCAGGATCAGAAAATTGCCTGGTGAGTGATTTATTTATCCATTTATTATTTCCTTTGTTTTTGTTTACCCACTCATTCAACAAATATTTATAGAATGTGGGCTCTGAAAGAGTGTCATCTTACTAGGCACTGGGTTTACTTTGGTGAATAAAATCCTCACTAGAACTAATAGCCTAGTGAGAAAGATAGATAATAAACAAGTAAATAGATAATAAAACATTTAATAAATAGATAAATAATAGATATATCATATATGTATAATTAATAAGTATATAGTTGTAAATTGGCTTAAGGACTACGAGGGAAATTAGAAGGTGTAGCCAAAAAGGACCAGTAGACTCCTCTTGAGATTAGTCAAATACTCTAAGCACCTGGCAGAGATAGCTAATGCCTCTATTTCAATATAGAGAGGATCTTGCTCTAGGGGAGCCCTTGAACCCAAGATAGTAACTCTCTAACATCTAGGCCAGCAAATCTGTGGCTTGTGGGATTTTTTACTGCCTCCTTACCCTTCCAGGCATTACCCGACAATCTCAGCACTCTTTCCCACAGAGCCTGCACTCTGATTTAGAATCCTTTTCAACACTGGGCTCTAGGTGGTGGATCTGAGTAGGCATGCAAGATACCACTCTGTGTCACATAGCTTCTTCTTCTTCTTCTTATTTTATTTTATTTTTTTTTGAGACAGAGCTTTACTCTGTCACCCAGGCTGGAGTACAGTGGCGCTATCTGGACTCACTGCAACATCTGCCTCCCAGGTTCAAGCAATTCTCTTGCCTCAGCCTCCTGAGTAGCTGGGATTACAGGTGCCCGCCATCAGGCCTGGCTGATTTTTTGTATTTTTGGTAGAGACAGGGTTTCACCATATTGGCCAGACTGGTCTCGAACTCCTGACCTCATGATCCGCCTGCCTCAGCCTCCCAAAGTGCTGGGATTTCAGGCATGAGCCACTGCGCCTGGCCCATTTATTATTACTTTTTAAAAATGAGTGTTGACGCAGTTTTGAGGCTCTAGCTAGAGGCTGGTCAGTTCCCCTTCTTAAGCAGCTGATTAAGTCCCCACCACAACAACTCCCTGATGAGGGCTCTTATACTCTGGGCCACTATGTACCACCCCTAATGTCCCACTCTAGAGCCAGGTACTAGATAATGAGGGGCATCCTCTGTGCCCTAGAACCTGTGAAAATTATTCAAATTAATCAATATACAGGGAGCCCCTGGAAACCTAGACTACCCCGCTGCCTGCCATACATACATAATCCGCCTACTGTAGCTCCAGCTTGCTGTTACCCTGACTTCCAGGGCAACCTTCTGTGTTGCCCTTAGTGGCAGCCCTTCACTCTCAACTGTGAGTTTTCTTCTGAACCCTTTCTTAGTTCAGTTCTCTTCTCTTGCCATGGTGTTGGTGTGTTGTGCGATGCCATCAAAGAAACAAATGAAAACATTCCGCCAACTGGCTCAATTTAGGGAGAGCCTTGCCATTGGTCCCAGAGGAATGGTGGCCTAATGCTTAAATTTGTCCTTTCCCCAGGTTAGACACTGGCTAATCCATGACTCTGCCCTCAGTTGTTTCATGTTTCTGTGGCTGTCAGGTCCTTTCCATGGAATAATTTCTTTCTTCATTCGGGTTATCACACTACAGGCACATTTGAGAAAAGTCCTTCTCTGGCCTAATAGTTATTCTCTTGCTTTTAGGAGACTTTATGTTCTTGATCCATTACATCTAGATTTTACAATTTAACTCTTTATTTCCAAATTCTTGGGACCAATTTGATGGGCCCCCAATTACTTAAAAGGTTCCTTTGCTTAATTCAGTCAGAGCATTGTACATTCAGGTACAGGTTTTGCTTACATTGTAATCCACAATTGTATACCACGATGTAAAGTATAATGCAATTCATAAACAATTGAAGCATCAGTTTCCTTTAGTGAAAAGAAGTCAGAACACCACAGCTGGCCTTTTGCTTTTGTTTGCTCAGTAAAATTTGCCATAGGCCCAGAGGAAGATTTTCAAGTTGGTTATATAATGATTTATAGGAACTCTTGAAATGGTGAAAGGGCGGCAGGCTTGCAAGAATTAGAATAAAATAACAAAAGTAACTACAGAATTACAGTGAGCAGGACAGGGTTTAATTTCAAGTGTGTGTGTACTTGCACGCATGTGTGTGAGAACTAATGGTTGCTTTCTGGGTTCATTCTCAGCAGTCTTTCTGTCTCTCTTATTTCTCGATTTTTCATGTGGGCATTGGAACCATCTTTTCCACCACCAGGTAAACTGTCTGCAGGGACTCAGTGTACACAGAGGGTATGAATGATAAAAACTGAGCTTGGCCAGCTACGTGGAACTATTCTGCAAGATCTTCCAGGGTGGGCTCTTGGAGGGAGGAGTGTGAGGTGTCCTGAGGCACACCCTGCCCAGCCCAGCCTCTCTCCAATCCCCAAGTAGAGCACAAATTCCTACGAGAGGAGACATAACACCCTCCAGATGAGGACGCTGCTTCCGAGAGAAACACTTTCTCCACTATCTGAGACAACCTGAGAGCTCAGATTGGTCTTACTGTGGGAAGCACATGGTCAAAGCGGAATGGCCTAGGGCCTTTGTTTTCTGAATGTTTTAAAATTCAAAGAAAATGAGTCTTGTCTCACTCCTCCATTTCTGCACATTTATCCTAGGAAAACTATATGACTTTCAAGTATTTTCTAAATATTTATAAAATTTCAGTTACTGGGTGTGCATAGGGGGATACAAAAATGAAAAAAAATTATCTAAGCTGGGGTTTTCTTATCTGTAAGGTTAGGATAATAGCACTTACTCCATCAATATTTTTTGAGGACTAAATGACATAATGCTTGTAATGCATATTTAGATAAGCCCCCATTAGATGGTGGCTATCATTGTAAAATAGTTACTGCCCTCAAGATGTCGGTAATTTCAAAGGATAAAGACAGTAAACTGTTTAAGGTAAGGGTCGTTCCTGAGGGAGAAGCAGATGCTAGGGTGGTGGGGAGATGACAAATAAGCATAGAATTGATCCCAAACAAAAATCCCAAACACATGTCTCTTTGAGGATTGGCTATCTCAATTATATTTATTTACTTATATATTATGCATGATAAATTATTGTGAGCTATATTTACTTTGCAAAGTTAAATCTTTTTTTTCTTTTTTTGAGACAGTCTCACTCTGTTGTCCAGGTTGGAGTGCAATGGTGCAATCATGGGTCACTGCAGCTCTACCTCCTGGGCTTGAGCAATCCTCCTGCCTCAGCCTCCCAAGTCTCTGGGACTACAGGTACATGACACCACTCCCAGCTAACTTTTAAAATTTTTTATAGGGTCTTACGATGTTGCCCAGGCTGGTGTCTAACTCTCGGCCTCAAATGATCCTCCTGCCTCAGCATCCCAAAATGTTGGGCTTACAGACATGAGCCACCATGCCTGGCCTCAAAGTTAAGTCTTTATCACTGTGGTTGATATACAGTAAGGCTTAAAATTGCTAATTTTCATGTAAACCTGTATTTTTTCACTTGTAAATTAGAAGATTTATTCTAATCATTGCGTTTTACGTTTATATCTCATTAGGTTTTTGGCAGAGGTGGTTGGTTAATGAAATAGCCTTTGACTTCAGTAGCTTCAGACACTAACATTTGGTGTGATTCGGAGCAATGGAAAACCTTCTCCCTCTTTTCATACTGTCCCTCTTCCCCTTCCTTGTCTACTCCACGAAGTGACCACAAAGGTGTATCAGGGCCCAGGGGCTGGATCTAGTATTCTATTACCCAGGTGGCTGATTGTAATGGAGATGTTGGCAGGGTTGAGCCTAGAGGGCGATGGCAATGTTCACTAACTGTTGTCATGAACAGTTGCATTTTCATACAAGTAGGCAGGCTAAGAGAGATTTCACCATTTACAGGCAGGGTTTGAATCTATGACTAACTCCACTAAATCAAGCAGTCTCTTGCACCACCCATGCCATGTCAAAACTCATCAGAACTGCTCACTTTACTATATAGTTATTTTGAGCCTCTTTAATATTTCCTACCCTTTCTCATTCATTAGGGAAAAAGAACCTTAAATCAAGTTTATAGCAACCAGTCACTCAGCAAAACTAGATACCCTTGAAAAACCAAGCTGAAGGGGGCAGAAAAAGGAGCCAGCCAAATGGCTCCATTAATCTGAGATCTATGACTTAATTTTTCACCAGACTTATTTCCCAATTTACATTATCTTGGTCCAGAATCTTTTACAGTCTTGGCACATGGGTATGTAATAAGTAACTCCTGAATTTGCATTTTGATTTTGTCTTAAGCCTGATATTCACAAGACTGCCTGTACTTTCCCAAGTCCATAGACCAGCTCAGAGAAAAGCATTCAACTAAAGGGCAATTTGGAAGGAATTTGGTAAATGTTCTTGAACTGTCATGGATCACACTCTCCAGAACCTAATTGAGAGAGGCATTTGAGTGAGAGGGAGGCTGCTAAACACATTAGTGACATTTGGGAACATCTGGGTTTCTTGACATAGTGCAGCATCAGAGCATAATATGCATCAGAGACTTTCCTCAAATAGCTTTAATTGCATTTTGATGTCCTGGTGACTGTGAAGATTATTTTTAAATCAAATTGGTGCATTAGAATTACATTTAGTTTTAATTAAGTTGATGCATTTGCCAAGCAGTAATGTACTTAGAGAATAGAAACGAGACACCAAGGGAGTCTTATTCTGTCTTACTCGGTCTTGAAACCTTGCAGGGTGAAGGACATTAGAACGTACACAAGTCACAGGTCAGAAAGCCAATGCAGATCTGTGTACGGAGCATTGACAGAATCGGGAAACCTCTGTTCTGGTTTTTGAGTCTGCTACTGGCCCACTGCATATCTTTGGATAAGTCACAGTTGTTCTCAGATAATCAGAATCCAGGAGGACATTTACCCATACAGATTTCCAAGTAGGATTTGACTCTCTAGGCTAAGGTGAAGCCCAGGAATCTCTATTTTAATACTACTTTTTAGGAGATTCTATGGCTTATAATAAATGACTTAACCATTCTAACTCAAGTTTTCTCCTTTTGTGAAATACTACTTGCTTGGGTAACCTCTGAGATTTATTAAAAGAACTCAAGAGGATGCTAGGAAAAATTATGAAAGACTTTGAAATGGGCAAAAAACATGACTGATCTGGGAGTCCTGTCTGGCACATCCTTTCAGATTACCTCCCCTTTGTCGATGCCTTTGAGCTATTTTACATCTCAAGCAAGTTGTAGAAAACTGACATTCATACAAGTTATTTTTGTCCACAGAAATGCAAGTGAATTTTGCCTGGTGGAATATAGTCAGTTATTACCCTTTATCCTGTGAATACTGAATGGTTTTGCACCTATTTATAAATTCCCGTCAGCATTCCTCATTGCCTATGTACATGTGATGTATTGAGTTCTCCTTTCAATCAGGTGGAACATTTTACTGGTTCTCTCATTAATTAATGAGCCATGTAAAAATTCTGACATGTGTTCAATTTATATTGCATGAGAGTCATGTTTTTTTCTCTTTTTTTTTTTTTTTTTTGAGACGGAGTCTTGCTCTGTCGCCCAGGCTGGGGTGCAGTGGCCGGATCTCAGCTCACTGCAAGCTCCACCTCCCGGGTTTACGCCATTCTCCTGCCTCAGCCTCCCGAGTAGCTGGGACTACAGGCGCCCGCCACCTCGCCCGGCTAGTTTTTTGTATTTTTAGTAGAGACGGGGTTTCACCGTGTTAGCCAGGATGGTCTCGATCTCCTGACCTCATGATCCACCCGTCTCGGCCTCCCAAAGTGCTGGGATTACAGGCTTGAGCCACCGCGCCCGGCCGTTTTTATCTCAAATGAAAAAAAAATCTTTTAACAGAAGTGACTTCTCAGTAACATGCTCTATGGATCACAAACTTCCTGGTCTTAGCAACCATACTTAACAAACCTAATGCACTAGAAGGAATTGATGTGAGTGGCCAAAAAGGGATAAAGTAAAATGTTGTCTACCCTTGCTGATTAAAATAGAATTGTCAGCTTTATCAGAGAGAAAACTTAGGACAATGAACCTAGGATGGAAAGTGTGGTGGAGGAGAAAGATCAGTGGACTGGGAGTCAACCTCCAAGGGTTCTAATCCTAAGCTCCCATTTTCTACTTGTGAATTATTGTGCTTGGTTCTCCTACCTCACCTCCAGAAAGAGAAAAAAGAACCATACATTGTCTCACTGGAGTATGAACTAAACAGCCAAGTGTCCATTCACTAAGCATTACCAAGTTTTAAGGCAGTCTTTCAGAATCAAGACTGGAATTAATGTAGTTATCTAAATATGCTCCTGCCTCTGCCATGAATTTTCACCACCTCTTTTTGCAATGGGGCTTGCCTGTGCCCCTGATTTGGCACCTCTTAAAATAATTACCTGGTTCTGAAGTTTAATCCCATTATTCCCTTATGCATTCCTCACTGGAGAGAGAGTGACTGCTCACTAACCAGGCTTCCCAGCCACCCATGACCCCTCTTCCTTCTGGAAGCCCAGCTTCTTTCATATCCTTTTGAGGCTGCTGTAAGTCACCTGGACTACCTCACACCCACAGCCCTGCACACTGGATTGTAACTTATGGTCTACTCTTCTGTTGGCCCCCTGGCCCATGACTGTCTGAGCTCTTTGAGAACGGGGCCTGTGAATAGTTCTCCCAGAAAAAAGCAGATGCTTGCTTACCGTGTGATGAGACGTGAATAGATGAAGTAAATCCTGGAAATAGCATGCAAGAGTTAAAATCACTTTTAACTCTTTTTAAAGTAGTGCTTTGAAAATACTCCAAAGAGATGAATTCAGGCCATCCCATCTCCAGAGATCCTGGCAAATACTAACTAATGAGAGAAATGGTTGCTTGCTTTCATTTAGACTTGCCCATGGAGAATCTGAGACTTGCTGCTTCCAGGAGTGGCCATTCATGAATCTAAATTTGCACTTGGAGTTACAAAAGGAGATAGGTTTTTCTTTGAAGCCCCTCAAATTTAGGTGTTCTAACATACATTGAAGTAGTAATTAATTTGCATTTCTTTTAGGATTTAACAATATTGAAAGAGCAGTTCCCTCTTTTCCTCTCTTGGCTTGTAGTCTTTTTTTTTTTTTCCTTCTTTTTCCCACTCTCATGAAAAATGGCCATTATCATATAAATCTGTTTGAGGAGAACTAATAAAAATGAAAATGACATAGATGTGGGAAGTCAAAACGAATTCTTTGGAACGGGCATTGTATGATTGCCAAAATATGCATTTAAACCTTTAAATCTTTTATTTACTCTCAATCCTTTGTTTATGTGTCCCTACGATGTTTTAGGAGTTTATGTTTACTTGAAGTCATTTGTATCTGCTGATTATTTACATAAAATATCAACTCAGCAAAGTCATGAAAGTCATTGTTGACTGAAAAGTTTTTATGAGCTTAAAAAAGGTGCCTTGGTGTGAATACTAAGTGATAACTCCAAGACTCTTGCAGATTGCTGAGCCCAATAGCAGTGAGGATAATGGGACTGGTTACATTGTAAGTGTTGATGGTAGGATTTAATTTCATCAAAACTAAGTGTGGGTTATCAAGCTTTGGCTAACAATGTGTGCATGCTTGCGTGTGTGTGAATGAATGTGTACTTGAATGTGTATAAGTGTGTGTGTATGTGCATGTGTGTGTGTGTGTGACTGTGAGTGTGTGTGGGAGGTTATTTGTATGTATAAGTGTATCACACACACATACATAGCCACTTGGCCAGAAGGATGATGTGACACATGGTCTATGTTAATTCACAGAGCAGTATACGATAATTATGACAACAGTGCTGATTATAATAGGGTTCTCCAGTTTACATTCTATTTTCATTAATTAATTTAGATAGATAGAAAGGGTCTAGCTCTGTCATTCAGGCTGGAGTGCAGTGGTGTGTTTATAGCTCACTACAGCTTCAACCTCTTGGGCTCAAGTGATTCTTCTGTTTCAGCTTCCTGAAGAGCTAGGGCTACAGGTATGCACCACCATGCTTGGTTAATTTTTTATTTCTATTTTTGTAGAGATGGTGTCTTGCTTTGTTGCCCAGGCTGGTTTTGAACTCCTGGACTCAAGCAATCGTCCTGCCTTGGCCTCCCAAAATGCCGAGATTACAGGCATAAGCCACTGCACTTGGTCATGTATTTTTAGCAGCGTTTAAGAGCTTTGTTCATGAATTAAACTGGCAGTCCATAAAGTGTAATTTTCAGGACTCTTCAAAAAACTTGATAATAAGGGTAATTGGTGGAATCTGTCCAAGACTCTTAATTTCAGGAGATTATCTACTGTACCACCCTGCTATACCCTGATAGAAGAATCTGGGTAGCTCTTTAATGTTATCAGGCCTCAAATTGTCAGCAATGTTTGAGACCCCATGCATGATGGCATCACATCTTGGGTATCAGTGATAAAATTTCATATTATAGCTCATCATGTCAGCAACTGAAAAACCTGCTCCCAAGATAAGTATTGGATATCACAGCTCCTTTTTGCTGGACCAGTTGGACAAGGTCTTACTGGGTCCGCTCAAAGGGAGAGCCTTTAACTGTTTTCTCTACTGTATATCCTTAGGGTGGTGTTAATGAGGTTGTTCTGAAGACTAGGAGAGAAAATACACTGTGAAAAGATGTAATTATGAAGAGAAGGTATCTAAAATCTACTGTGACCTCACTTCGTACTGGGCATGAAATTCCACATTTTATTTATATTACTTTGTATAATGTTCAGTCTTCCTAGGAAGGAGAAAACTGAGTCTCTAAAAAATTAAACTGTTTGCTAAAATTGACACAGATAGTGTCAGAGTTGGAAACTAGACCTAGTCCTCTCTGACTGCCAGAAATTTCTCTTTTCTGCCTTGCCAGCTTGCTCTCCTGCTCTCTGCCCTTGATGGTGGAAAGGTAGAGAATTATCATGGTCTACATTACCTCCAGAGGTTTAGGTGGGAAACAGCAAATTAATTTATAAAGGAAGTTTATTTCTACTTTTTCATGGCAGTGCGAAAAAAATAAATAAAGGAAGTTTATTTTGCACTGGAACTGTAGCAAAGCAGACTGTATAAAGTCTCTGCCTTTATATGCGATTTGGAGACTAATGATGGGACCATTGCACTTCTAGGAAAAGTGTTCACTCTCCTAAGAACAAGAGGGCAGCAACCAGCTCTTCCTCTTGTGAAAGGAAAATAAAATCTCAGGACTCTAAACTCACTATGTCAAAGGGAAAAAAATGTTAAGCTTGGGATCTGAGTCACACAACAACTGCCTTCCTTTTTGCTCCTAAACTGATAGTTGCAAAGATGGAAGGCCACATATCTCCCCAGGTGGGCTTCCTGAAACTGCTCACAAGGAAATTCCTTGTGGACCCCACACTCTTTACCCTAAAACAGAGTTCTGTTGAATCTCACCCAGACAGTATAAATTACCAGCTTTTCTTCACAGGAACAGGGCAAAGACAAGACTAGAAAGCATCCCTCCACCTACCTGAGACAAATGTGACCGCTTCCTCTACTCTGTGTTTATTGATATCTTATTTACTGAACATCAGACAGATGCATAATTGACTGTTCCTCTACATCCCTTTCACTTGTAACATGTGGATTCAGTGAGCATTAATCAAAGCCTCACAAGAATGTGATCACGTATCTCACTACCTACCCTCCCTGCTTTTTTTCTTTCCTCCTTACCTTCCTGATGCCCTTTCCCCTTCCAATATTGAAGTCCTCAAAACCCTTTTTGGAAAAAGCACAAACCACTTATCCTACTGTAGCTTGCATCTCTTTTTCCCAGGCACATTCTCAACCTTGGCAAAATAAACCTTTAAATTGACTGAGAACTGTCTCAAACAGTTTATGGTTTATAGTCTCTGAGGTCCCCACCTCCTCTCAGCTGTGAGTGCTTCAGTAAAGGCTTGGCAGGGCTACTTCCAAGTTGTCTTAAGCCTGTCGTTATTTGTGAATGGAACCACAGGCTACTTTTGGTCTCCCCCTTTATAATTTCTTCTTGATGAATAACATTTATCCTGGGCTCAGGCTCATCTTTTCCAGGAAACAGGTCCCTGACTAACCACTCTCAGCTTGGTTTGCTTCCTTATTTATAGTTTCCATTGGATGATGATGATGATGATTATTATTATTAAGACAGAGTCTTGCTCTGTTGCCCAGGCTGGAGGGCAGTGGTGTGATCTTGGCTCACTGCAATCTCCACTTCCCTGGTTCAAGCAATTCCCCTGCCTCAGCCTCCCGAGTAGCTGGAATTACAGGCACACACCACCATGCCCGGCTAATTTTTTTGTGTTCTTAATAGAGACGGGGTGTCACCGTGTTGGCCAGACTGGTCTTGAACTCCCGACTTCAGGCAATACGCCCGCCTCAGCCTCCCAAAGTGCTGGGATTACAGGCGTGAGCCACCATGCCTGGCCTATAGTTTCCATTGTATTATCGTAGACTTGATTTGCCCACTAAGTGTATATGCCAGGCATAGCATTAGTTCAGTTAATTTCCATAATACTCATTCATTCGTCAAATAATTATTATCTACTATACATCTACTATGTTTCAAGAATGAACTCATGCTCTAGGGATATGAGGGCTAGTAATTACAGACTTGTTCTCATGGAGTTTACAGGAGAGATAGAGATTAACCAAATAATTCCAGAAATATATAAATACAAGTAGAGATAAGTGTTTGAGAGAACAATGGCGTCATGAAAGAATATAATAGAAGAATGTAATCCAAAGTGGGGTAACAGGAAAGGCTACAACAAGGAAATGAAATTTGACCTGAGATCTAGTGGATGAATCATAGTCAACTGGAAGAGTTTGCCTGTGTGTGTGTGAATGTGTGTGTTTGATGGTGGTGGGTAGGAGGATGGAGGGAGAAGCAGACTCTGCAGGGAGAAAAATCCTTTGACAAGTGGGTGGTGTGTGGTCCTTTTGTGAAAAAAAAGAAGGCCAGTGTAGATGGATCAGAGAGGTCACCATGGATAAGACTGTGGGTCCTGGAGTCCCCATAAATATTCTAGATTTTACCCCAGGGCAATGGGAGGACATTGGACAGTTTTGAGCAAATATGTGTGCTTCGAGCAGACTTGGGAAGGCAGGCAAAGTGATTATCTCCTTCTACAAGTCAGGAAGCAGAGGCTGAGATGGTTAGGGTAACTTTTTCAGGATCCATGGGGGTTACACAGCTAGATAGTGGCTTGGCTAGGACTTAAACCCAGGTCAACTGATGCCCGCACTTTTTATTCTTAAACATTCAGTGAATGCTCATATATTCTCTTTCTCTCTCTTCTCCCCTCCCCCCCTTTTGCTCCCTCTCTCCCTCCTTAATTCTGGAAAGGAAGCACCTACTTTTGAAATATAAAAAAGAACTGACTGGAGTTAATATTATTAAGGTCCTACCATGTACCAGATATTGCTATCTCATTTAATCACATCGATCCTAGATCTAAGGGCAGTAAGGGCAGACCATATTATTCCTGTTTTCAAGATGAGAAAACAGGTTCAGAAAGTTAGTTAGTAAGCCCTATTGTTAGAAAGTAGAGAAGGGATGTGAATCATTCTGTATTACTTCAAAGATGAGATGAAGCCCAGAACACTGTACTGTTGCCTTGGTGCACCATCACCCATAGTGGATAGGAAGGGAGAGGAAGACTGAAAACAGAGAGCAGGAAGCTCTTTTACAACAGTCCAGGTGAGAGATGAAGGCGGGGAGAGATACAGTTGATTTTAGGCAAAGAGAAGAGTAGGAATTGAGCGTCAAATACATTTTGGGCAAAAGTAGAGCGAGGCCTCTCCCTGGCTGACTTGAGGCCTGGGCAGAGGTTGACATCTTTCAGCCTAAGAGGCAGGTTTGTGGAAGAGAGGGCAGAGCTGCCCTGCTCTGTACATTGCTGGGGTAGGCAGGTGGGTAAGTGAATCTGGAGGTTCGGGGGGAGGTCTGGAGCATTGGCCTTTGGCAGAAGCTTTTCTTACTGTTGAGCAGATATATAATGAATATTTCCTGATGTGATAATTCATCTGCTCTGATTGACAACTGCTGGCTTTGCCAGTTGGGTCATCTTTGTCCTCAAGCTCACACTCCTAACATTTCCTGTACCCTCACTCCCTTGTTCTCTTTCCCGAGGTCAATACCCAGCATACTGCCCTGGATCAGAAGGTGGGTGGATAAGAATGCTATTTTGTTAAAAGGAATTTTTTTCTACCTTATGATCTGAGGAGAAAAAGATAATTCACAAAGCTCCAGTTCATTCAAGGTGTTATGCTGAATCCCCAACGCATTCCTAAAGCATTGCCTTAAACATTCTAAATCAAGTGCCTGGCTTTTAAAATGGGAACCTATAATCTCTTGGCAAAAAAAAAAAAAAAAAAAAAAGTAAGTGTGATTTATCACTCCAATCTTGCAGTCTCTGTAATGCAGACATTTCACTCCTGGGAATGGATAGTCCTGATTGCCTCGAAGCAGACTGTAAACGTGTCATTCGTGACCAGACAACTTGACTTCTAATGGCCTGCAACCAAGTAAAATAAGCACACAGGGTGACGACCACCACCAGGCAGCTGGACATCATTCCTCATTATCCCAGTGACATTGTGTATTCTTCTGAAATGACTTTTTAAAAAAAAAATGTTATGACTTCAGAATAATCTTCTAATATAAAACTATAGGATCTCCATAATAGAAAGCTGTTAAATCTTAAATGTTACACACCCAAATGACAATCTCAAAAGGACCCAATATGGTGTACTTATTGTAAAGTAAATATATGCCACCCTTGTCTCCGTCAGCAGATAGTTAACTGTGGATTGTCTGCTGAAGGCGTGGCTTCATCCCAGCAATGAATTCTAGGCGGGCTCTGCTCTGGCTCGCAGGGCTTGTCATATCTCTAACGGAACAGGGCTTCACTTGATAAAGGCCATCTCCTCCTCTCCCACCGATTATGCCGGACTGTTCAGGTAATATTTACAATTTCAGCCAGTGAGTTCGGCATGACGATTTTACTCAGCAATAGAGAAAACTCAGATGGACAAAAGCTTAATTGTCTCTACAAATCTAAGGAGCCGGGACTCAGGCCCCAAACTTTGCTCTGGAGAGACCTGAGAGCCACCTGGCAGCAGATCTCAAACTGATTCTGAAACAAAGCTGACCTCAGGGTGTGAGCCAGGGAGAGCTGTGAGACTCCAGCAGGGTAAATAAATCTGCTGTGATGTCTTGCTGGATATTATATCCACCATGAAATTTGGCGGAGCTGCTGGAACTGATCCTGATAGCATATAAAACCTGGGAAACAGGGTCTAACTGAAGCACTTCAGTGGCTCTCACCGTTTATAGGAGTTTGGGTAGGTGAAACCGAAGGGTAATTTCACTGAGGTGGTGGACCGTGGGTGGGAAATGACCCAAACCTGAAGATTTGGGAAAGCCCAGGTAGCTCCAGCGTGGAGAGGCAGGCTCTCTAGAAGCCATGTGAAGAGAGTAACTGGTGATTGACAATTTGGCTGGCACAGCATTCAGACAAGCGGCGTCTACCTTCAGATGGTGGCTATTTTCCCAATGCTCTGGCAATTAAATAGTTTTGAGTGCTAACTTATCTCCGCAATTTTTTAGAAGAAGAAAGAACGAATCTCCAAGGGACCATTTGACTGGAAAAGTAGCCTTTTCTATTCTGCTCTAGGATGGGAAAACACAGAGAGCCCTATCATGAGATTACTCATGTTTTGGGGTCATGAATGCATAGAAGCAGAAGTCTTTTCCTTGAGATAGGCCAGTGAACACCACATTATAAAAACTGTGATAAGCACTCGTTACTGAGTGTTTATGATTATAGGCACCGATATGTTTAATTTCCTTTCTATCATTTTAGTCTCACCAAATACCTTAAGGGGGAAGAGATCATTATTATTCTTTATACATAAGGAAATCAGAGTAATGAGATGTTTATAAATTGCTTAAGGTCACACAACAAGTAGGATGTAAACCCAGAATTGACTCTAGCTTAACAACCCCTGAAACATGAGGAACCTCAAGTAAGAGAATGATTTAGATTTTGAGAAGGCCACAAGACTTACCTATTCTATCTAGTATTTCAGTTACCATGAAGTGGATAGCTCCTAGTTGACTCTGATAGTTTTAGTTTGATTTTTTCTATCAATATTAATTTGGAGATTAAATATATATACACATATATAGTGTATATATATACACACACACATATATATAGTGTGTGTATTATATATACTATATATATTAATTATACTTTAAGTTCTGGGATACATGTGCAGAACGTGCAGGTTTGTTACATAGGTATACACGTGCCATGGTGGTTTGCTGCATCCATCAACCCATTATCTACATTAGGTATTTCTCCTAATGCTACACCTTCCTTAGCCCCGCACCCTCCAACAGGCCCCATTGTATGATGTTCCCCTCCCTGTGTCCATGTGTTCTCATTGTTCAACTCCCATTTATGAGTGAGAGCATGCGGTGTTTGATTTTCTGTTCCTGTATTGGTTTGCTGAGAATGATGGTTTCTAGCTTCATCCATGTCCCTGCAAAGGGCATGAACTCATCATTTTTTATAGCTGCATAGTATTCCATGGTGTATATGTGCCACATTTTCTTTATTCAATCTATCATTGATGGGCATTTGGGTTGGTTCCAAGTCTTTGCTATTGTGAAGAGTGCCACAATAAACATATGTGCACATGTGTCTTTATAGTAGAATGATTTATAATCCTTTGGGTATATACCCAGTAATGGGATTGCTGGGTCAAAAGGTAGTAGTTCTGATTCTAGATCCTTGAGGAATCACCACACTATTTCCCACAATGGTTGAACTAATTTACACCCCCATAAACAGTGTAAAAGTATTCCTATTTCTCCACATCCTCTCCAGCATCTGTTGTTTCCTGACTTTTTAATAATCACCATTCTAACTGGCATGCGATGGTATCTCATTGTGGTTTTGATTTGCTTTTCTTTAATGACCAGTGATGAAGATCTGTTTTTCATATGCTTGTTGGTTGCATAAATGTCTTCTTTTGAGAAGTGTCTGTTCATATCATTTGCCCACTTTTTGATGGGGTTGTTTTTTTCTTGTAAATTTGTTTAAGTTCCTTGAAGATTCTGTATATTAGCCCTTTGACAGAGGGATAGATTGCAAAAATTTTCTTCCATTCTGTAGGTTGCCTGTTCACTCTGATGATAGTTTATTTTGCTGTACAGAAGCTCTTTAGTTTAATTAGATCCCACTGGTCAATTTTGACTCTTGTCACCATTACTATTGGTGTTTTAGTCGTGAAGACTTTGCCCATGCCTATGTCCTGAATGGTATTGCCTAGGTTTTCTTCTAGGATTTTTACAGTTTTGAGTCTTATGTTTAAGTCTTTAATCCGTCTTGAGTTAATTTTTGTATAAGGTGTAAGGCAGGCATACAGTTTCAGTTTTCTGCATATGGCTAGCAAGTTTTCCCAATGCAATTTATTAAATAGGAAATCCTTTCCCCATCGCTTGTTTTTGTCAGTCAAGCAGAAGAAAGAATACCAGAGATTGAAGATCAACTTAATGAAATAAAGCATGAAGACAAGATTAGAGAAAAAAGAATGAAAAGGAATCCAAGAAATATGGGACTATGTGAAAAGACCAAACCTACATTTGATTGGTTTACCTGAAAATGATGGGGAGAATGGAACCAAGTTGGAAAACACTCTTCAGGATATTATCCAGGAGAACTTCCCCAAACTAGCAAGACAAGCCAAAATTCAAATTCAGGAAATGCAGAGAACACCACAAAGATACTTCTCGAGAAGAGCAGCCCCAAGACACATAATTGTCAGATTCATGAAGGTTGAAATGAAGGAAAAAATGTTAAGGGCAGCCAGAGAGAAAGGTCGGGTTACCTACAGAGGGAAGCACATCAGACTAACAGCAGATGTCTCTGCAGAAACCCTATGAGCCAGAAGAGAGTGGGGGACAATATTCAACATTCTTAAAGAAAAGATTTTTCAACCCAGAATTTTATATCCAGCCAAACTAAGCTTCATAAGTGAAGGAGAAATAAAATCCTTTACAGACAAGCAAATACTGAGAGATTTTGTCACCACCAGGCCCGCCTTATAAGAGCTCCTGAAGGAAGCACTAAATATGGAAAGGAACAACTGGTACTAGCCACTGCAGAAACATACCAAATTGTAAAGACCATTGACACTATGAAGAAACTCATTAACTAACAGGCAAAATAGCCAGCTAGCATCGTAATGACAGGATCAAATTCACACATAAGAATATTAACCTTAAATGTAAATGGGCTAAATGCCCCAGTTAAAAGACACAGAATGGCAAATTGGATAAAGAGTCAAGGCCCATCAGTATGCTTTATTCAGGAGACCCATCTCATGTGCAAAGACACACAGAGGCTCAAAATAAAAGGATGGAGGAACATTTACCAAGAAAATGGAAAGTAAAGAAAAGCAGGGTTGCAATCCTAGTTTCTGATAAAACAGACCTTAAATCAACAAAGATCAAAAAAGACAAGGAAGACCATCACATAACAGTAAAGGGGTTAATGCCACCAGAAGAGCTATCCTAAATATATACGCACCCAATACATAAAGCACCCAGATTCATAAAGCAAGTTCTTAGAGACCTAAGGAGAGACTTAGACTCCCATACAATAATAGTGGGAGACTTTAACACCCCACTGTCAATATTAGACAGATCAATGAGACAGAAAATTAACAAGGATATTCAGGACTTGAACTCAGCTCTGGACCAAGCAGACCGAATAAACATCTACAGAACTCTCCACCCCCAATCAACAGAATACACATTCTTCTCAGCATCACATCACACTTATTCTAAAATTGACCACGCAATTGGAAGTAAAACACTCCCTAGCAAATGCAAAAGAACAGAAATCATAACAATCTCAGACCACAGTGCAATCAAATTAGAACTTAGGATTATGAAACTCACTCAAAACCACACAACTACATGGAAACTGAACAACCTGCTCCTGAATGACTACTGGGTAAATAATGACATTAAGGCAGGAATAAATAAGTTCTTTGAAAGCAATGAGAACAAAGACACAATGTACCAGAATCTCTGGGACAGAGTTAAAGCAGTGTTTAGAGGGAAAATTATAGCACTAAATGCCCACAGGAGAAAGTGGGAAAGATCTAAAATCAACACCCTAACACCACAATTAAAAGAACTAGAGAAGCAAGAGCAAACAAACTCAAAAGCTAGCAGAAGACCAGAAATAACTAAGATCAGAGCAGAACTGAAGGAGATAGAGACATGAAAAACCCTTCAAAAAACCAATGAATCCAGGAGCTGTTTTTTTGAAAAGATTAACAAAATAGATAGACCACTAGCCAGACTAACAAAGAAGAAAAGAGAGAAGAATCAAATAGACACAATAAAAAATGATAAAGGGGATATCACCACTGATCCCACAGAAATATAAACTACCATCAGAGAATACTATACATACCTCTATGCAAATAAACTAGAAAATCTAGAAGAAATGGATAAATTCCTGGACACATACACTCTCCTAAGACTAAACCAGACAGAAGTCGAATCCCTGAAGAGACCAATAACAAGTTCTGAAATTGAGGCAGTAATTAATAGCCTATGAATCAAAAAAAGCCCAGGACCAGATGGAATCACAGCTGAATTCTACCAGAGGTAAAAAGAGTAGCTGGTACTATTCCTTTTGAAACTATTCCAAACATTAGAAAAAGAGGGACTCCTCCCTAACTCATTTTATGAGGCCAGCATCATCCTGATACCAAAACCTGGCAGAGATGCAACAAAAACGAAAATTTCATGCCAATATCCCTGATGAACATTGAGGCGAAAATCCCTAATAAAATACTGGCAAACCGAATCCAGCAGCAGAACAAAAAGCCTAGCCAACACGATCAAGTGGGCTTCATCTGGGGATGCAAGGCTGTTTCAATATATGCAAATCAATAAACATAATCCATCACATAAATGGAACCAATGACAATAACCATATGATTATCTCAATAGATGCAGAAAAAGCCTTCGGTAAAATTCAACACCCCTTCATGCTAAAAACTCTCAATAAACTAAGTATCGATGGAAGGTATCTCAAAATAATAAGAGCTATTTATGACAAACCCACAGCCAATATCACACCGAATGGGCAAAAACTGGAAGCATTCCCTTTGAAAACCAGCACAAGACAAGGATGCCCTCTCTCACCACTCCTATTCAACATAGTATTGGAAGTTCTGGCCAGGGTCAGGCAAGAGAAAGAAATAAAGGGTATTTAAGTAGGAAGAGAGGAAGTCAAATTGTCTCTGTTTGCAGATGACATGATTGTATATTCAGAAAACCCATCATCTCAGCCCCAAATCTCCTTAAGCTGATATTCTACTTCAGCAAAATCTCAGGATACAAAATCAATGTGCAAAAATCACAAGCATTCCTATACACCAATAGACAAACAGAGAGCCAAATCATGAATAAACTCCCATTCACAATTGCTATAAAGAGAATAAAATACCTAGGAATACAACTTACAAGAGATGTGAAGGATGTCTTCAAGGAGAACTACAAACCAATACTCAAGGAAACAAGAGAGGACACAAACAAATGGAAGAACATTCCATGCTCATGGATAGGAATAATCAGTATCGTGAAAATGGCCATAATGCCCAAAGTAATTTATAGATTCAATGCTATCCCCATCAAGCTACCACTGACTTTCTTTACAGAATTAGAAAAAACTACTTTAAAGTTCATATGGAACCAAAAAGAGCCTGTATAGACAAGACAATCCTAAGCCAAAAGAACAAAGCTGGAGGCATCACACTACCTGACTTCAAACTATACTACAAGGTTACAGTAACCAAAACAGCATGGTACTGGTACCAAAACATATAGACCAATGGTACAGAACAGAAGCCTCAGAAATAACACCACACATCAGCAACCATCTGATCTTTGATTAAATATATTTTTGATTCCCTATTAGACCCCACCTGATGCCAAGTGCATTTAATGTTCAACCTTCATGAAAACTCCAATTAGCAGTTCTGTTGAGCATGTAATAAAGTGGTGCTTCCCAAAGTGTAGACCTTGGCCAGCATCATCAGTACCACCTGCAGACTCCTTAGGAATGCAGCTTCTTGGGCCCTGCCTCAGATCTGATGAATCCAAAACTCTGGGGACAGGGCCTGTGTGTTAACCAGCTTTGCTGGTCATTAGATACATGCTAAAGTTTGAGAATCACTGCTATAAAGCATTACGAGGGGCATAGATGGAATTACTTTTTCACATGGAGAAACATTGACTTTAAAATTTTACTCTTTTTTTTTCTTTACAAAAGGTTTTTACCTCATTTCCAAATCTTCATTCTCCTGTGGTACAAATTTGTACAAGGCAACATAGGTGTTCATCTGTAATAGATCTTTGGAAAGAGATCCCTGAAAGAGAAAATAAAAATGAGATAAGAAAGGTGAAAGAAATTGAGAGAGGAAAGAAAGAGGAAATGGAGAAATTATTGCAATGTAATATCAGTGTATGGATCGTAAGTGTTAAAATATCTAACCATTATTAAAGATTTTATTTCAACTTTGCATTAATTTTTAATTTCTTAACCAAGGTTGGTTTCACTATAAACAATTTGAAAACAATTATTTGGAACTCTTTGTCAGAAATATTGCAATTTTCTTTGATAATATAGTTGTTCATGAAAAATGATACAAGTTAGACTTCAGAAATGGGAATATTCTCTCTAAAGAAAGAGGGACACATGAATAGTAGTGCATAACTCTCACTTCCTAAAATTAACTGTTTATCAGTTAGATGTAAAGTTGGTATCTAGTGTATCAAAGGGAACCAGGTATATTCAGCTGGCAATTAGTTCATTTATGTTGAGAAAAAAGCATAGGTTTTGGCATCAGACTGATTCAGTTTACTACCATCTATTGGCAACGAAACCTTGCAATAATGACAATATAAGCTGCTGTTTTCATAGTTTGTTGTGTGCCAGGCATTATGTTACATGCATTAGCATACTTCAACTTACCAACAACTCTGTTAGGGAGATTCTATTGTTGTCCCCAATTTACAGATGATAAAAGACTCTTGTAAGTGTCATATAAATATTAGCTATTATTACTAACCAAATAAATGTTAATGCTATAAAAACATTTATGCTTTATAATAAACAAGTTAAAATTATATATTATGTCATATATAGTTGCATCATATATCTAACTATATACTAATATAATAAATACATGCTATAAATTTATAGAAAACATACACAAAAACTGTACACAACTATATATCTTTTTATCTATAATTCACTCTGCTCTTCAAAGCTCAGGTACGTTATATAATATTATTGTAGTCTGTCTTAATTTTACATATGTAAATGAACATATAAAATATGACATATGTGCTATAAAATAAAGTGATAATATACTATATAATTCTATAATCTACACATTATATAACAGAAACAAAAGGTGCACAGTGCAATGCTTACTCTTTTTACCTTTTATGCAATGAGATAGTTCTGTTTATTACATGCTATGGTACATTGTGTTATATTATTCTATTCTCGAAAGATGCTGGTCTGGACCCACTAAATTGATTTCATGACCCACTTGGATGGCGACCTGTAGGTCTATCTAAGCACTCCTGTCTGACTTGTCTTCTGTGACATCCATAAATACCTGGTGGCTTATGTTCTTCGCCGGATCTCTGAAATCATCAGTGCCATTTTCTGGATATGTAAACACTGAAGGAGACAAGAGAAAGCAGGTGCTTTATGAATCTAGTAACCATTTAAAAAAATATGCCTGAAAGATGGCTTTATTTATTCTAAGTACTATAGCTTCTACTTTACTACTTATTGCATTTTTCTCACTCTCTGTGACCCAGTGTTCAGGTCATCTTCCACGTGACTTTTCTCCTGCCTCCCCATGCAGTATTCTGTACCACCTTCTCTGTGTTCCCACAACTTTTGTACATGCCTGACTAGTACTTGCCTCATATAATGATTGGCAATAGTGTGTTCATATTTGATCTCATTGGATAGTGTACCTCTCAGGAGCATTTGTCCTTGTTGAATGCATCAAACTGCTTGTTAATGGGGTGGTGGGTGAGGTATATCCACTTTAGTTGTATTTGAGCTGCCTCTTCTAAGTATGATTCTTTAATCTATATTCAATATCTCGATTCTAGTTTCTTGAAGATATCTACATTGTATTTTGAAGATTAAAGCTTTAGTTTTAAACTTCAAAATATTTCCTTGATTTCTTATTGTCAACACATTGGGGCTACTATTTGTTTTTTCTTTTAGTTTATTATTGGGAAGTATAATTTTCTTCCTTTTGTATTTAAGTATCCATTCTGTAGCCTTTGATAGTGGACAACCTTAACAAAATGGGCAGGAAGCCTGGGCATGGTGGCTCACACTTGTAATCCCAGCACTTTGGGAGGCCGAGGCAGGTGGATCACTTCAGGTCAGGAGTTCAAGACCAGCTTGGCCAACTTGGTGAAACCCCATCCCTACTAAAATACAAAAATTAGCTGAGCATGGTGGCACATGCCTGTAATCCCAGCTACTTGGGAGGCTGAGGCAGGAGAATCACTTAAGCCTGGTGGGAGGTGGAGATTGCAGTGAGCCGAGATCGCACCACTGCACTCCAGCCTGGGTGACAGAGTGAGACTCCATCAAAAAAACAAAAACAAAAACAAAAAACAAAAAACAAAAAACAAAATGAGCATGAGTTTTCATTGTTCACATACCCAGCTGTGGGATGTCCCTGATGGATAATGGGACTTCTGCCTTATCTAGTTTGGTCAGCCTAACCTACATCCATGACTAATGTCATAACTTTATCATTCTCATCATATGTATTTTCCTTAAACAAAAATGTGGTAAATATTTCCAAGTTTATATAATAAAGCTCTGTTGTTTAAATTACTCTACCATTTTGATGACTTGAAATTTTAAGATTATACATTGCTGCTTTATTCTTCTCTTTGATTTCCCTTCAGATTATCAAGGAAATGTCCGTAGAGGGAGGGGAACACCACAGAAAGCTCTATAACCTATTACATTAGTGCACTGACATTCTTCACTGTTCTTAAAATAGCCTCAACAACAGTGATACAGAAAAAGTGCTTCAGAACAAGAGCCTCTGTAAATGTACTGATGCTTATCAAATATCTATTCTTCTTGGCTTATAGTTCCAGAGTTTATGGAGGCAATTCCATTATCCCTAGGAAGCCAATATGCAGTCACTGGTGGGGCTCTGGTTTGTAAGTAACTAGAAAACGAAGGTCCGATTCTATGAATCTTGTCTGCCTCAATATTTGGCCACTTAACTTGATGTTTACCAGTCTAAAAAGAGTAGAGATTAGCAAAACCTTTTTCTGGTATTGTGTGACTGTCTGAAATCCTGCTGTAAACACTTGATTCCCTAAGTATAAAACCGGACACCTCTAAAAGAATATTAAATATTTGAATGGAAATGTAAAGAGAATCTTCCTAGAAAATTCTTGATTTGAACCAAAAGGGCGTCTACAATGTCCAGTGTTGATTGGTTTTACAATTTTATAATTTCACATTGTTTTAATTTTTGCATTGAATCTCCCTCTGACCCTCTGGCTCAAAATGTATATCATCTTTGTAAACTTTGCTGAAAAATATTTGAAGTGACCTTATATATGTTTTCATGTATGGCTGCAAACAGAAATCGAAGGTTGCAAAAATAATTTTTAAAACCTATTCCAACCATTTCTAAGACTTTGATTTAATGGAAGGGGAGAAAAGAAAGGTAACTACCAAAAACATATCATATGCCTTTTATTTTTTGGTGCTTTAAATTATTTCATGAAAAATAATTTGGTTGTTTATTTCACCCATAACAAGTATTCAAAGAATATGTCTATTACGTAGGCATAGTTTCTAATGTTACAGAAGCAAAATGAACCTTTAGTTCTTTAGTTCTTATCACATCCCCAAAGAACTTTGTTCTTCTCCTATCCTATATACTGTCTTTTGCTTTTTACCTTGCAGACCTGTGAGGCCCAGGACCACCGTGTTTTTTAGTTAGATTATTAACTTTTTAACCTAGTAAAGCTGCAAGTTACATTACTGGATTATCTGATGTGAACCAAAATTTGCATCCCTGGAATAAGTTCAACTGGGTAATTATACAATGTCTTTTAAAAATACTTTATGGGTTCACTTTACTGAGATTTTGCTTGAGATTTCTGCATCTATTCAAGAGAAAGACTGGCCGGTGATTTTCCTTTTTCGTGTCATCCTTGTTTGGGTTTAAAGTCAGTATAATCCTAGCCTCATAAACTGAGTTGGACAATGCTGCTGTCCTTCCTCGTTGCTGCTTCTTGTTTCTCTGAAAGAGCTTATGTAATCTGAAAATTTTTTCTTCCTTAAATGTTTCATAGAATTTACTCATAAAGTTGTTCAGGCCTAGTATTGTCATTGTGTAAAATTGAAAACATTGATTCAGCTTCTATAAATATTATAAGAAAATTCATATTTGCGATTTCTATTTCTTCTTGAGTCAGGCTTTAATTGTTGATATCTATCTTTATATCTGCCCATTTAAAAATGTTTTAAAATACATTGGCATGAAATTGGTTATAAAATTCTTCAGTTTTCTTTACAATCTCTGTTATGTTGCTCTTTTTTGTATTGATTTTTGTTTCATCTCTTTTATCTTAAAAATCATTAGAGATTGCAATTTTGTTTAAAAAACACTCAAGATTTATTGATTCATCTCTGTAATTTAATAATTTCTGTCTTTATTATTGCCTTCTGCTTTTTTGAGTTTATTCTATTTTATTTTCTGACTTCTTAAGTATAGTGCTTAGATTATTACTTTTCAGATTTTCTTATTTTTTAACACTCAATTTAAAGCTAAATACTCAAATCTCAACTTTAGCAGTTTGGATATGTGTTGTTTTGATATGTTTTCATTCTCATTTAGCTTTAAATATATTCCAGTCTTTATTATGAATCCCTTTATGTGTTTTTGTTTTTGTGTTTTTGTTTTTTGTTTTTTGCTTTGTTTTTGAGATAAGGTCTTGCTCTGTCGCCCAGGCTGGAGAGCAGTGGCACAATTACAGCTCACTGCAGCCTCAACCTTCTGGGCTCAAGTGATCCTTCCCCCTAAGCTTCCAGAGTAGCTAGACTATAGACATGTGCCACCCTGCCCAGCTAATGTTTTAAAATTCTGTGTAGAGACAGAGTCTCCCTAAGCTGCCTAGGCTGGTCTTGAACTCCAGGCATCAAATGATCCTCCAACCTTGGCCTCCCTAAGTGCTAGGATTACAGGTATGAGCCACCATGCGCAGCCAAGTTATAAAAATTTTAGAAGTGTTTTTATTTCACAAGTTATTGGTTTTCCTAGTTATCTTTTGACTATTGATTTCTATCTTATTTGCGGTCAGAAAGATGTATTCTATATAATAATAATTATTTGAAATTCATGAAATTTGCTTTTGGCCTAGTGGGTGATCAGTATTTTAAATCATTCTATGTGTTCTTTTTAAAATTAATTTTAATTTTAATTCTGGGGTACATGTGCAGGTTTGTTACACATGTAAACATGTGCCATGGTGGTTTGCTGTATCTATCTATCCATCAATCCATCACCTAGGCATTAAGCCCAGCACGCATTAGTTATTTTTCCTAATACTCTCCCTCCCCTTGCCCCATTCCCCTGACAAGCCCCAGTGTGTGTTGTTCCCCTCCCTGGGTCCATGTGTTCTCATTGTTCAGCTCCTACTTATAAGTGAGAACATGCAGTGTTTGGTTTTCTCTTTCTGCGTTGGTTTGTTGAGGATAATGGCTTCTAGCTCCATCCATGTTCCTGCAAAGGACACAATCTCATTTACTTTTATGGCTGCATAGTATTCCATGGTGTATATGTACCACATGTGTTCTTAAAAGGAATTTGAATCTTCTACTTGTTACAGGGAGTGTCCTTTTTAGGTAAATTAGATTAGGATTGTCAAATGTGTCATCAAATCCTCTAGATCTGTGCAGAATCTTTTTGTCTATCTGATTTGCCAATAACAGCGAGGCATCTTAAAATCACTCAATAGTTTGGAATAATTTTGTCAATTTCTCCTTGAGTTTCTATCATTTTTCAGGCTATCTATATAGCCTGTATTAGGTATATGCAAGTTTAGAATTTATATCTTCAGATGAAGTGGGTATGACCATGTAGATAACACTTTTAAATTCTAGTAATGTTTTCTTGGTCTTAAGGTCAATTTTTCGCACATTGATACAGCTATATAATTTTTTTTTGCTTAATATTTGCCTGTGGTTGCCCCTTGGTTTCTATATCTGATAAATTATTTATTTTGCCTATGTTTTTCCTTCTTCTCCCTGCAGAAAGTAAAAAAAAAAAAAAAAAAAAACAAGACAAAAAAAACCTTTGTCTTTTAACTTTCTACATCCTTATGTTTTAGGTATTTATAAGCAGTATATAGGTCATTTTAAAAATCTAGTCTGAAACACTTTATCTTTTATCTAGAGTGCTTAAATCGGTTTACATTTATTTTGATTACTGATAAATTGGGATTTCTTCCTAACATTTTATTTTGTATTTATCCCAAATTTTCTATGCTTTTTCTTCTATTCTGCCACTTTCCATCCCTTCTTTCTTTTGAATTGATTGATTTTTTTCTCCTTCTCATCATTCAGTTTGGTTCCCTTTCTGGTTTGGAAGGTTGAATCTATTTTTTATTCCTTTAGCAGTCATCTTAGAAATTCTATGAGATATGTTTTAACAAAATAGAAAGTGAAATAGTATATTTAATCTCCTCCAAAGCAATACATGAATCTCTGAATGCCCATTTCCCACATAAAGTCAGTATTTCAGCTAACGTTTTATTAAAAACTTTAAAAATCATTATTTAAAAAAATGTATCCAGTGTTTGCTTAGATTTAACCACATGTTTACCACTTTCTTTGCTCTTTATTTCTTCTTACTTTTCAGTCTTTCCATTGAGGTCATATTTTTCTCTTTGAAGTACATCTTTTTGAAATGTTTCGAATATAGGTCTTTCTTAATTGAACTGTAAATACAGTTTTTGTCTGAAAAATATATTATGGAAAGATAGTTTTGCTTCATTTACACTTCTAGGTTAAGGATCACTTTTCTTTCAGTAAACTGAAGATAGCATTCTACTGTTATTTCACTTACACTGTAATTTGTAAGAATTAACAGTCTAATTTTCATTTCTTTGTAGGTAATCTGTTCTTTGTACTGCATTTTATGTTTTCTTTTATCTTTGAAATTCTGCAGTTTCAGTAACCTATGTCTAGGTATAGATTTCTAAATTTGAGTAATGGCGTCTTTAATCAATTCTGGAAAATTCTCCACAAGTGTGTTCTTAAATATTGTCTCTTTCACATTCTCTCTTTCTCTCCCTCTCTCTTTTTTTTTTTTTTTTTTTTTTTTTTTTTTGAGACGGAGTCTTGCTCTGTCGCCGGGCTGGAGTGCAGTGGCCGGACCTCAGCTCACTGCAAGCTCCGCCTCCCGGGTTCCCGCCATTCTCCTGCCTCAGCCTCCCGAGTAGCTGGGACTACAGGCGCCCGCCACCTCGCCCGGCTAGTTTTTTGTATTTTTAGTAGAGACGGGGTTTCACCGTATTAGCCAGGATGGTCTCGATCTCCTGACCTCGTGATCCGCCCGTCTCGGCCTCCCAAAGTGCTGGGATTACAGGCTTGAGCCACCGCGCCCGGCCCTCCTCTCCCTCTCTTTTTGAGACAGGTCTGGTGCGCTCTCTCCCAGGCTGGAGTATAGTGGCAAAATCATGGCTCACTGCAGCCTCAACCTCCCAGGTTCAAACATTTCTCCTACCTCAGCCTCCCAGTTAGCTGGGATTACAGACAGGCACCACTAGGCCTGGCTAATTTTGTATTTTTTGTAAAGCTGGGGTTTCACCATGTTTCCCAAGCTGGTCTCAAACTCCTGGGCTCAAGCAATTCTCCTACCTCGGCCTCCCAAAGTGGTGAGATTACAGGCGTAAGCCACTGTGGCTGGGGTCCCATTCTCTCTTTATGTACTCCTAAATTGTCAGTTACATGCATGTTGGACTTACTCATCTTCCATGTCACTTTTACTCTCACAAATTCCACTGCTTTGTCTTCCTAACTGTACCTGAACATTTATTTGGTTCTATATTTTAGGGAACGAATTCCCTCTTTATGCCTAATATGTTGTTAAATCTATCAATCAAATTTCTACTTTAAAAATAATTCTTGAAGTTCTTTTTGACTTTCCTCAAGTTTGCTTCTTTACTTTTGATAGTCTCTTTTTCCTTTGTTATGTTTTATGGTCCATTTTAACATTTTAAATGTATACAACTATATAGTTATATATTTCTTCATTTGATAATTCTAACATGTACAGTCTTGAAAATCTGACCATAAAATTGGTTGTTTCTGCTCATGCTTACTCATCACGGCTCATTTTCTCATGTGTTTGGTGAATTTTGATTGTTAGCTTGTGTTCTTTGAATGTTCATTTGTGGGAAGTTTTTGAGGTCTAGTTTAAAATTTTCTTCCTCTAGAGAGGGTTTACATTTGTTTCTGCCAAATGCCTGGTGATCTTACTCTACTTGGGCCACTTAAAACTAAATTAAACTAAAATATCATATTATTATATTATTTGCCCATACAGGTAGTATGAATTCAGGCCCTAAAATCCAAGTAAGCAGACTGGTTCTTTCGTTCCTCCTTTCTTTCCTTTCTTCCCTCCCTCCCTTCTTTTTCTCTGCCTGTCTTTCTTTCTTTCTCTCTCCTCCCCACTTTTTTGTTTCCTTTCTTTTCCACTTGAGTTAAGGCTGATATAGCATATTCCTCTGCAGGGAATTCTCTCTGTCCAGTGATCCTAAGGGTACCTTTTGGGGTATTAATATTTTTCAAAAGGGCCTCTCATCCAACCTAATACTCTGGCCACTTCCCATTTTATTGTCTATTGTTCATAAATGGGGCCTATTATTTCCCAAGCTAAGGCTCTAGGATGTGCACAGTAAACATTGGCCTTTACCTGCTTATATCTCTGAATTCATGTTTTACTGTCATTCCTATATGCTAAGGAATTGCCTTATTTTGCTGCCAGCTCAGCCATGCATTAACTAGATTTTTTTTAAAAACAATTCTTTCTCTTAACAGTTTTAGGAGTGCTAAACTGGGAAAAATTCCTCTGAATGGCCAGTTCTCCACATTGCTGGAAAGGGAATCTTCTGTTCAAGTTTAAAAATATCTTTACCTGAACTTGAAACAAAGCATGTGTTGCAGAAACATACCACAAATATTTGCATCTGTAATTTAGAAATTATACACTGGAGTGGTACCAAACCCAGGGGCATCTGCCAATTTAACCTTGAAAATATCTGCTCTTTTTTTTTTGACACCTTAAAATTTGAGATATTGAATTAGTACATGCTGAAGGCTAGGATTCATTTTCCAGATCTGAGCTTGCCTTTTTTTTTTTCAGGATAAAATTTCTTTGCTTTAGTGTAAAGGATTTTGTAATATCCTTAAGTGGCTGTGATTAACCCAGGCCTTTTTGAAGAAAATTCTAGGAATTTGTATTGCTTATGTCCTCTACTGTCTGTTTCTCTTCCGGGAAAATTATGATCACATACAGTCATTCTGAAATGCAATTGCTGAAGGCAGCCAAGAACGTTATTATTTGGCATTTGGAGCTGAAATAGGCAGGCCAGATTTTACTTCAGGCGAGATTTTACTTCTCTGTCTGCTTGTTACTTTGTTATGAGTGAAGTTTCTAGCAGTTAAGCCAAAGGTGAAGACCAACAATTTCCTCCATGTATATTTATGATGCATCCAGGAATAGCGTTCAAAACAACAACCAGAAACACTCAGATGTGCCAAGGATTGTTTATAAGAGAGAAAGCAGAGACTGTACTCTTAGCAGTAAAGAAATTAGTACGAATTGCACTTCCTTCCCAGGTGGCTTTGGAGATATTCCTCAAGGAATTTGACATAATAGCTGGTTGGAAGAAATGACACCTGTATGCACTGCATATTTTTTAAGACATAAATGAAACGTGTAATGCAGAACTGGTTGTGACTGTAATCCCAGACACTGCTTCTGAGCAGCAATACCCTCCTTGCATGACTGAGAAGATCTGTGGGAACTTGGACCACATATGTAGGGTGTTTTCTCCATGTTTGAGAACAAACTGCATGGACAGGACATTAAAGTCAATCAAAGGAAAGTGTTTTGAAGCAAACTGCTGCATAATTAATCCTCCTAGCTTCTCAGGGTGCTTTGTAGAGAAAGCTATTGCTGATCAAAAGAATTGTTAATACATCTCCAACACTTTTTTGGAGTTTATTGCTTGCTAAGCTCTTTCACCAGATCTCTTTGAAAAAGGCTGTGAAAATGCCCCTTAACATAGAAGAAATGGAAAATTGTCAACTTGGTGTCTTTGTGTGTACTACTCTGTGACTTAGTTTCCTTATCTATACCGGGGTACTGTGGTGTGCATGTGTGCATATTGGAGGGGAGGGAATTGGACTAAGTGACCTCTAGTCCTACCTCTTAAACTTGAATGAGACTACGAACCACAGATTCATATGCAGATCCTGATTCAGCAGGTGTGGAATGGCCTGAAACTTGGTATTTCTAACAGGCTTTCAACTGATGCTCATGTGAGTTGTCCATGGGCCACATTTAGAGTAGTGAGGCTCTACCTGCATCTCTGACACTTTATGACTGTATGATGGCTTTGTTAATAGCAGCGATGCTACAAATCAATGATTGCTAAATATAGCTCTTCCTATTGTAAAATCCTATTAAGACCACCTTTTAAGAGAAGAAACCCTCAGTGTAAATTGTGTTCTAACTCCTCAAGGAATTGGTGAGCAACAGCATAGACAGAGCCAGACCAGGATGTCTGAGGCAGAGAGTTAAGCAGTGAGCACATGCTGGGCATAATTTTGAGAAGCAGCAAACAGAGTTTGCTGATGGATTACATCTGAGGTGTGAGAGGAAGAGGTAGTCAGGGCTGATTTCAAAGACTTTGGCCTAATCAACTGGTTGAATAGAGTTCCTATTTACTGAGCAGAGAAAATTGTGGGAAGAGCCAGTCTGAATGTGTGGCTGGGTGAGGGGATCAAGAGTAAAGTTTGGGTATGTTAACTTTAAGACGACAATTCTGCATTCAGATGGCAATGTCCAATAGGTGATAGGCATCTGGAGGCAGCAAAGAATCCTAATACTGAAGATGAAGTTTGAGTCAACAATGAATGGATAGTATTTACATTCATTATCTCATCCGAAGATCATAAGAACTCTATGGATTTGGTGTTATTATCTTCATTTTAGAGATGAGGTGATGGAAGCAGAGAGAGGCTAGGTCACTGCTTCGGGATCACATGATCATTAAGTGACGTCTAGCATTTTGCCTCCAGAGCAAAGATGGGCCAAGGACCAAATGTTTCCAGCGCCGTTAGTGAGGAGGAGGCCAGCAGTGACGTTGGTGAGAAGAGCGTCAGGGGAAGGGGGAAGGCAGTAGTCAGACTCAGGACTGAGCAGCTGATCACACTTAAAGCATTAACATGCAAGTCTCTGGTGAGTCAGATCCTTAGATACTGAGAAACTCTAGCGTTGCTGTTTAAGTTCGATTGCTGGTCCTGCAATGCCAGACAGTTGGGCTGGGATGGCCCTGCTGTGATGCTGACCCACTATGAGGTTCCCCTTGAAGCCAACACCCTCTAATTTGTCTCTCTAATGGCACTGCTAAGTGCTCAGTGATTGTTTGCATTATCTAAAAGTACAGTTTTCCCGATGTGATGCCATAGTCCTTACCCCAGCGGTGAGCTTTAGCAGATGTGTGTGGGCCTGGTAAGGGGGGGCATGGTGAACACTGGCACTTATTTAGGAAGGAAAATCATAGGGCAGCTGAGCACGTGGTGCCTTGTGGGAATTACAGGCACAGTCCTAACTAGAGAAGAGACATAAATGAATTCCCAGAGTGAAGGAAGTAAAAGTGATACCTCATCAGACAGCTGTTGACAAAACAGCTCAGTGGTATTGAATGAGGAATTTCTGCATACAGGCTGGAAAAGGCAGGGCTGGGATTGGAGTTTGGAAGGATAACTTCTGCCATGAGAATACATTCAGCTCAAGTTAACAATGCAACTCAGTTCCTGCAGGACTTTGACTGACACACTTTTGCTAATCACAGTAAATGCTTCATAAATATTTTTTGATAAATGAGTGGAGGTTAAGTAGTTATTGATGTCAAAAAGGCCCAGCAAGAATGCATCCATAAGGGTCTGGTCACCTGTCTTTAAGCTCTGGATTACGAGGCAGCTCTTTCTTAATGTCAGCAAGTGGAAGTATGAAGTTAGCATTTAATAAAGATTTTAGAAATTATTATAACAAAGGCTTAAATTATTAGATTAAATAATTTTAATATAGAATGTTTGGTTGGATTGTACATATCAATTTTTTGAGCTTCTTAGTTGTCTCTGCTGGGGAAGGAGCCAAATGTGAGACCCACACTTCCCTCCTGGGCCCCACCACCACTTGATTTCAGGTACCTAAGGTGTAGCACAAATTAACTTCTCTGTGTATGGTTTGCTAATGGGATCTAGCTCAGTGGAGGAAATGACATATTCACAAAAAGTTCTGGAAGCGACTCTTCAACCCCAATACAGCTCATTATATACATATATATCATATATATGATATTATATATATGCTATATAGCATATATGATATATATGTATATCATATATATGATATACATATATGATATATATGAGTATATATACTCTCATAAAGCATGAGAATTCAGGATATAGAACTCAGGAAGATATTAGAGCAAATCACTGAAATCCACCAGAAACAATGCTCACCTTCTCTCCAGAACATTGAACACTTGCCCTGATTAAATTCCAAAGCGAGAAGAGAAAGCAAGGGGACTGGAAATCAACTTGACCTGCCCACTGACCCTGACTCATGTGATCACATTTGTGCTGTGCCAGCTCCCTCACTCACCGCTGTTGCTGCGTTTCCTTAGGTCATACCCGCCTCCTGGCCCATTGGCTTCCTCAGGAACCTCCACGAGATCTGAAGTCTTGCAGGAAAGAGGAAAGAGCATGGGATGAGCAATGTTATATCTGTGGGTCAATTGAGCAGAGATTTTGGTGTAAGAGAGCTTAGGTAGAATTTGCATGACACCTAAGGACCCAATGATTGCTGTTGTGGCTGTTTGGCTAACTTCGGAGAAGCTCTGTCCACTAGGGGGCACTGTACCTCCCTTCGGGTGTCTATGGCAGGCTCAGGCTTGGTGATGGTAGGTACCCAGTGAGTGTTGAATGAATGTCTAGAAGCACAGGCCACAGCCAGGCTTCTTCACAGGAATAGGTAACAGAGAGAAATCAGAATTCCTGTCCATATCCTGTCACTTAAAATTTTCAATAAAACGCTAGCTCTTTCTACAGGTGTTTTAAATAATAGTTTTAGAGAATGGGATGCACTATGGAGAGATGCACTACTTAGGTACAAGTTAAATACTGTTTCCACTGCTGCAAAATTAATTGTTGTTATAATATGTATCCTGACTCTCTTTTTAAAGTAAGTCACAATCGTTCTTCCACTTAGGTTACAGAAATAACAAGAACAAAAACAACAATAATAACAATAACAGCTCTCTAAATAGCTAATGGTTCCTGATCATTTACCACGTACTGTTTTTAAGGACTTTATAGATACCATCTCATTTATTCCCCAAGTTAATCCTATGGTGGACCAATTTTTCAGAGAGGACTCTGAAGCCCAGAGAGAATCGGTACCTCTATTTGAGGCCCCACAGTTAATACATGGTGGAGCTGGGGCTGTGGCTCACAGGTGTTGCCTCCAGAGCTCGTGCTCTTAAGCATTGTGCTTTATCCATTGGTGTGCTAAAGCATCTCCGTGGGCTGGTGAGAGTCTCATGGTTATCACACTGGTGGCATGAAATGGATCACCACAGGAGTTTTACTCCATGGAATTGGCAAACGCTACAAATCAGGGTCCAGCTCTGACCTGGTGGTTAAACGTTTATTAGCATACCACTGAGTGCCTCTTTCAAAGGGCCACGTGACCCAGTTTCTGTCTAACTGGCTCTATCCTCTTCAAAAGAGGAATTTAGGGGGCCTCTGTGGACAGTCATATCTATGTTTTTTTTTTTTTTTTTTGAGATGGAGTCTTGCTCTGTCGCCCAGGCTGGCGTGCAGTGGTGTGATCTCGGCTCCATTTCCTGGGTTCAAGAGATTCTTGTGCCTCAGCCTCTCAAGTAGCTGGGATTACAGGTATGCACCCCCATGCCTGGCTAATTTTTGTATTTTTGGTAGAGACGGGATTTCACCGTGTTGGCCAGGCTCATCTCGAACTCCTGACCTCAGGTGATCTGCCTGCTTCAGCCTCCCAAAGTGCTGGGATTATAGGCATGAGCCACCGTGCCTGGCCTGATTGACAGTCATATTTTTAAAAACTATTTATTTATATCTTATGGGAGAGGAACAAGTTATCTTCTTAGCTCTCCTAGCCAGCTCTAGAGCTCTTTAGCACCACCCTCCAGAGACTGATTTTTGTTACAATTTAGCTTTAAGATTTTTTTTCAAACACTGTGACTTTCATGACATAGCAGAAAGAAGAAAAAAAAAAGTCACAGAGTCTCTAAGTCACTCATGCCCTGCTCCTTTTGAAGCTCACAATTTCTATACAGAGGTTGGTTTGTAGATAATTTCACTTATGTTAATTTAATCTTACGAAACTGAAGATTACTCATAAACTAGCCAACTAACTCCCAGAATGTTGTTTGAATTTGGTTTCTTCTAGCCTTCCCAAAGCCATCAAGCCTTTTATACTTTAGAACATTTGAAAGTACATTGAGAAAAACATAACAATTTGGAAACAGCCAAGCAGTGACTTCTCAACAATGTAAGACAAATGCCTCTGCAACCCTGTAAGAAAATAAACCTGTGGAACAAAGCTTTGCTATGCAGGAATATGTTAACTTTAGGACATAAAAATACTAAAAATAAAATAAAAAAAATTAAAAAATGCAGGATGCTGAAGTTCATTATCACTGACCTGCAGGCAGGAAACAAAATCACTTTAAAGTACCAATCAATCTGTGTCTCTGTTTTCTTCCTTTGAGGATAGTTGGACTTTGGGGAAAGAGTGAAGTGACAGATCTTTAAGTACAATTTGGTTTGTCTTTGTCTCCCTGCAGCTGTCAGAACAATGCCTTCACAGAGCTAAACTCCAACAAATATCTACTGGTGGAACCAGTGCCAGTATAAGTGGACGGAAATAAATGGACATCCCTTTGACATTCAGAAAACTATGCTTTTTTCTCCTAAAACCAGTCTGTAGGGTCCAGATGTTGCTAAAGACAAAGCTATATTAGAGATGAAAGCAAACTGGACATCCCCAATTGTCCTTCTGGTGGTCTTACTACTTCTCAGCATCAGCCCCAAATGAGGAGGCTGACATGTTCATTGCCTACTATGGAATGTTTCCAGGGAGGTCTGTTTGTCATAGTCCAGCAAAGCTCAGAACCACAGGAGCAGCCATCTACTGCTCATGGAGATAGATCAGAGCCATCTCTGGGGAACCGTCTCTCCGCAATTGCCTCTATGTGCTGACTTTTCAGTTGCCCTTCCATCAATGCCGGCCTCACACAAGCATGGAGAGGCTTGCACTGAAGTGAGATGACCTCCCGGCTCTCACCAAAGATTTGAGAAAGGCTTGTTCAGAATGCTGGTCAAAGGGGACAGAGATCTCTCTACTCTGACCAGTTGTGTTTGTGCTTTTCCTTTGACTGCTGGATGGCATCTACAAACAGTCTTGCCTTGTAAGGGGAGATCGTTACAGGCTGAGAGTGAGCTCTGTGTGGTTTTGGGGAAGCAACTCATTGACAGCAATGGCCCTCCTCACTCCCCTGAGAAAGGAGATGCGATGTGGTAGGTGGGATTAGGGAGATGAGTAGCGTTCTTGGATCTCTGTTTCAAACTTCAGATCCAGGCTTGTGGCCACTGTAAGTGTGTCACTCAAATGCTGTTCACACAGAGAGGGAGTTAGAGCAAGGGTGAAGAGGAGAGAGACAGAGGCTGGTTTATTTGGAAGCAAACTTTAGTTTTTAATTTAACTCAGTAATTCTCCAACTTCAATGTGCATCAGAATCACCTGGAGGGTTTTTAAAAATGGAAATTGTTGGGCTCCCCAAATCAGATTTTCCGATTTTGCAGCTCCTAGAGAGAAACCCAAATTTGCATTTCTAACAAGTTTCAGGTGATGCTGATGCTGTAGATCCAGAGACCACACACTGAGAACCACTGATTTAGCTCATTGCCAGCCTTCTATTATAGAAGTTGAGGCAGTTTTGACTGAGGAGGGTGCTCATTCATTCATTGATTCGTGCACTTATCACATATGTATTGACTCTATGAAGGGCCGGCAGAACCTGGGCCTTTATATTGTTACAAAGTTCTCCAGTGGATTCTGATATGCCCCAGCATTTGAGAATCACTGGTATAAAGTAATGAAAACACAAAGCTGTGAATAAAAGAGTCCTTGCATTTAAGCAGGTTAGTCTAATTGAGGAGAGGACTGGGAAATTGAGAGAAAAATCAAACAGGAAAGTGAAAATTACCAAGCAATAGATAACCAATGGATTAATGAACTGGATGCTCCGGGGGACCAGGGAAGAGGCAGGTGCCCAACCAGACCCAGAAGCTTGGAGAGATGTTGTCTGAGAGAGGTGGAGATAGTTTGAATGTCTGAACAGAGCATGACTATGCAGAAAATGGAAAACTGTGCCCAGAGCTTAGGGTGTGAGAAAGGAAGTGTTGTGTGGATCCCGGAGGATTCTGAGATCAGTCTTCAAAAGTTCCTTGTTAATTCTTCCTCATTCTTCACACATTTCTTGAGTATTCACTATGTGCCAGGCACTCTGTCAGTCCCTGGTGTAATTAGATGAATAAGGAACGGGACCTAGATACTCACCAGATACTCAGCATTTATTCAGGGAATCGACACAATAGCAGATGAGTACAATGCAATCATGTATATTCCTTAAGAAAGGAATTCTTGAAGGCTTGTGGGAGGAGCAACTCACCATGCTTGGGGCAGTCTGGGAACTGTTCATTGTTGGTGTAAAAATAGAGTGGGTCTTAAAAAATTTCAGCTCGGTGGAGCAACATGTTCTGAGTCATAGATATGTTATAGGGCTTGGGGCGTGCAGGGGAAAGTGGGTTTTTAGGGTAATGACAGGACTCATATGCCATGCCTAAGAGTTTGGGCATTGTTGTTCTGACATAAGCAACTTAATAGAGGATTTTAATTAGGGAAGTTGTGCAAAGCCTTTCTTTAAGGGTTGATAAATCAGGGGGCACTGTTAAGGGTAGGCTCAAAAGGGTAGCACAGTTATTTCTTTATAATAATCTGAGTGAGAGATTATGAGGTTCAAACCTCTAGTACTGGTGATAAATACTAAGGGTATCTTTGATATTATTTCTGAGGTTTGAATTATAGGACCTAATCCCTAATGGAATATGAGTTTAGTCTGAATCTGCTGATTTTGCAATATCTGTAGGACTGGTTCGGTGCTTGGGCAAGAGGAAATATCTAAGGGAGTCATCAGTGTAGAGGTGGTGCTTGAACTAAAGGAATGTGACAGAGGTCAACCAAAAAGAAAGTAGAATAAGAAGACCAAGAAAAGCAGACCCCTGGGAACACTCCAACTTATGGAGTTACAGGAGGACACGTCGGAGAAGGAGATGGGCTGAGCAGAACAGGGAAGTTACCCTTGAGTAAGTCAGGGGTTTCTAACACTGCCCAAGCATGAGTGGCTCTGGGAAATGCCCTTCTCAGGTAACATACTTGTTTGTTAATGGACTACATCCTGTTTAACTTCACAATAACTCAGGTTGAAAGAAAACACTGTTAAGGCCTGGATGAGTAATGAAAATGAAACAGCTGGGTTCAGTGGCATGCACCTGTAATCCCAGCTACTCAGTACACTCAGGCAGGAGGATCGTTTGACTCCAGGAGTTTGAGGCCAGCCTGGGCAACACAGCAAGACTTCATCTCTAAAAAATTTTTTTGAGTGAATTAAAATAAAGAACAGTAACAATTGCCATTCATTGAGTGTCAATTATGTCAGGCCCTGTGCTAAACACTTTATGTGTATTATTGTTACCCAACCTAAGCAGCCTTTATTTATATATAAATCCTACCCACGGATGCTTTGTATACTTTCATCACATTAGCACCATTTTTATCCTTCTTTCAGTAAAAGAATTAGCGTTATCTTTTGGATGCCAAATGACAATGATCTCCTCCCTAAGGAGGTAATCAGGTATCTTAAAATGACACACATTATCCCCTCACTGCTTTGAGGTAATGTCTACTGAAGCAAAACATTTTTCATCTTTACTATGAAATGCTTCAATACTCATATGACACAGTCACTATAATATCCTTAACACATGTATGTTACGTTCTCAATCTTAATAAAATGGGATAAGACATATAAAAGTGTATTTTTAAAAAAATGGTAAACAAGGCCACCATTGTCAAATTTCTTGGCTGTTGAAATTTCTTCTTCAGAAATAAGTTGTGAATTCGAAGGGTACAAAGCTATGTCTTCCTCTTCTTTTGGGTCCCCTACAGTGCTAGTAAACTGTAGGCCCTTCATTCATGTCTGCCAGCTGAGTAGAAGAAAGAACTATCTGACATCAATTTTACGCACAGTAAGGAAAAAGAGTAAAAATTATTTTCAGTGGCATCAGGCGGAGGACCTATAAACCTACCTACTTGCCTACCGACCTACATTCCTATTCACCTGCCTGCAATCTTGTGGCTTCACCTGCACCCAATGAGGAAGCTGCTTCAACTCGGTCTCTGAGAACCCCTCCCAGGCGTGTGCCCTGCCCCTCTTCCCACAATCCACCTAATCACTTGATATTGAGAGGACTCAGTGGGGCAGACCATTTGAAGGCTCATCTGTGTCTTGCCTGGAAGCTTCCAGTCCAGCAGAGGCTGCAACAATGGAACTGGTAACTAGGTGCTGGCTATCCTAAGTGGCCATGTGAACTGGAAGGTCCTTGCCTCTTTGCTGGAGGAATGGTGGCTTTCAGCCTGGGCTGCAGAGTTATATGGCATCTTGGAGTATTTATGGAAATTCTGGTCGAAACAACCAGAGACGAGATGATGATAACAGGTCACAGAGATGCATGCGACAGTCAGTGTAAGTCAGATGAAACTTAGGAGAGGTGCGTGGAAGGGTGAGTGTCCCACAGAGTCATAGTTCAGGTACCGTTGAGAGGGCAGGTTTTGTGTGCAATCAAGAGGCGTGCCCTCTCTTACAGAGAAAAGACAAAAGATGTGAGAAATAGCTGTGTCTTTGAATTGGAATGTAGCTAAAAGGAAAACTGGAAATAGCCAGGACTTCCAAGTTCCTGACCATTGTTTGAGCCAAACATTTATGTGTGTTGACTCATATGTTATCTAATATTGGTGGGAAGGTAAAGGAGAGAGGGTCCACGGGAAGGGTCAAGAAACATGAGGCCAAGGGGATGGTCTTTGGGCAGGAGAGTAAAATAATCCCTGGGTGTTGACAACAGGAAGTTAATCCTTAATGGCTCAAAACACTTTGGGTTTCTCTTTGGCAGGTGCCTGACTCCCTGCAGACCTGTGCTCATGAGGCAGTTAGGTGGAATCCCCCATACTGGAGTCCTGAGGCCCACTCTGCCCAGGACCGCCATAGACAAACTGAGGAAGGAAGAGGATAATTACAGAGGTTCTGTGAGGTGAGTCAGAGCCACTGCCGGAGCTGCCCTTCTTTGTCCTCTGGGCCAGGGAGGTGCCGAAGCGGAGGGTCTCGTAGACAGGGTCCACCTTATTGCCACAGGCTGCAACAGAAGAGAAAGTTCATCTGAGGAAGCTCATCTGAGAGGACCCAGCCAACTGCTTACCACATCTCCTGGGTGAACAGCACCTGAGAAGCAGGCTCTGTGCAGAGGACCTCAGCCTCTGTGTAGACGGGGCTTTCACGGCCAAGTGTTCCTCACAGATGCGCCCCCATGCAGCATGCTCCCGTTTGCAGGTCCTGCCATGTACCAACTAGTACTCTGCTCCCAAATTCTTCCTGATTGGATTTCCTCTTTCATTACTCCTCTCTAATTTCCAGGTTCTTACAGGGACCAGCTTTATTTCCTCTACTGGGAGGCTGTGCTCACCAAGGTACAAAGCCTTGAGACACAAAGTTTGCAGTAGGAGGCAACTGTTTTAGAAATAACTTGTCACTACTGAGCCTCATTAATTTCTAATTGAAAGCTTTCTAATTTACAAATTTCTAGTTTAAAACTTGCCCCCCTGAAAAAACAAAAATAGATGTCGAGATTTTCAGAGAGAGAAAAAAAATAATAGAAGTAAACTGAAAAATATTGTTAGAGAAGAAATCCAAGCCAAAGCTATCAATAAATATAGGGTATCTTTTGATCTTCATTAGAGAATAATGTATTCACTGAGCTCCTACTAAGCATTGGTGTATAACCTATATTTATTTTTTATAGCAATTATGAAACGCAGCAATTGCTGTTCTCATTTTGTGGGGGTTGACAGGTCAAGTAACTTGTTCAAAGACACGCAGTTGTCAATAGGGAGCTGGGCTTTGAGTCTGGTCTGGGGGATGCCATGCTCTGTGTTCTTTCCACTTCACCATGTTGCTGACGGTGGGATTACTAAGCCTTTGGGACTTAGGTGTTTTCTGAGCTTCATCAGGGAAAGGATGAAAATTCCTGGAGAATTTGGTCCACTTTATGTTTCCCTTCCAGCAGAACACACAGTCATACCCCAAACAGCCACCAAACAAGTACACAGATACCCCACGGGTTTTGCAGCCCTGGGAGGAAGCCATTACTAACTTTGCTGCTTCAAACTCAACTCAACCCATCAATGTCCCGACTCACCAATGGGCATAACTTCTTTAATGCAGCCAAACTGTTCATGAATGAGCAAGGGGGAGCTGTAGTAACGCCGAAACCCCTTTGGCTGGAGAGAGAATGAGGAAGGCAAGGGGTTAATGTCAAGGGAGATGGAGAAAATCATACAAGAGCTCCCTAAATAAAACCAATTGGTTTCTCCAGGAGCACCCTCCTGTCTCCCATTAACATGCTGATTTATCCTATAATTCCACAATTTAACCCCAGCAGGGACACAGAGGCAGGGAGGAATAGTGGCAACAAGCAAGTTACATTCTATCCAGAAAACAAGGTCCTGGCCCTGACCTCCCCAGTCCTGCCTGTCCTCCTTCTGCAGGGCACTGCAGCCTCCTTTGTATCCCAGATCCTCATTGCCTCCTGGATTACAAGTGGACTGCCACATATTATTTCACCACAGTTTGTTATTGTGGTTTGTTAAAATAATATAAATAAAAGAAAGGCCTGGGCATGGGTAAGTAGACCTCAGAGGGAGGCCTAAAAGCTCTTGTATATCTGAAGAGCTTTACCCAGAATCATTTGCTCTGTGTTCTGGATTCTGTTCTCTCTTTTTCCGACCTCTCCTTCATGGTCTGTCTTGGCTTATGGGAATCACCACTGGAGAAGGAGAAGGGGAAGCAGGGGAGGCAGAAGTTTGAGAAAAGAGACATTGCGAATCAGAGTAAATAGATAAACTAAGAACCTGGACTCACTATACGCCACCACTGGATGGGAACTTGGTGGCCCAGTCCCTGCTAGAATTCCAGAATCCTCTGTAATGTTCCTGGAAAGTGGTGTCCCTTGTCAGTACACTGTCACTGATGGTAGAGGGTGAAGGAGCATTCACTAACCTTAGAGGCAAGACATTATCTTTTATCGCTAAGACTTAGTATCCACTGATGTTAGGCCTTTCCCCAGGAGCCTCAAAGGACAATAGAGTTACTCTTCTAAACTTTAGGCCTAAAATTTTTTGAAGACAGCTGTTGATGTCCTGTCTAATTATTCTCTAGGGTAGACATTCTTGGTACTTTTTACAATCCTTTGGCCATCCTAGTTTCAAATACCCTCAAATTTGTGCTCTGGATTGCTTTTTGAAAAAAAATTTTTGAGATAGGTTCTAGCTCTGTCACTCAAGCTAGAGTGTAGTTGTGCATTCTGGCTTACTGAAACCTCTGCCTTCCGGGCTCAAGCGATCCTCTAATCTCAGCCTCCTGAGTAACTGAAACTACAGGCACACACCAACACACCCAGCTAATTTTTAAAATTTTTTTTTTTTTTTTTTTGAGACAGAGTTTCGCTCTGTCGCCCAAGCTAGAGTGCAGTGGCACGATCTTGGCTCACTGCAACCTCCACCTCCTGGGTTCATGCCATTCTCCTGCCTCAGCCTCCTGAGTAGCTGGGACTACAGGTGCCCACCACCATGTCCCGCTATTTTTTTTTTTTTTTTGTATTTTCAGTAGAGACGGGGTTTCACCATGTTAGCCAGGATGGTCTCGATCTCCTGACCTCGTGATCCACCCACCTTGGCCTCCCAAAGTGCTGGGATTACAGGTGTGAGCCACCGCACCCGGCCTAATTTTTAAATTTTTGTAGAGACGGGGGTCTCACCATGTTGCCCAGGCTGGTCTCGAACTCCTGGGCTTAAGCGATCGACCCACCTTGGTATCCCAAGTGCTGGGATTATAGGCGTGAGCCATTGTGCCAGACTTGAATTGCTTCTTAATCAGTATGTGGCACCAGGACTGAAGCCCATCCTCCTGAGATGGTATGATCAGCCATCTCAAGGGCCATTCAATCTCCCTTGGTTTGGCCAACATGATTCTGTTAAATTGGTGCTGATATTTATTACTCTCTCCTCTTTTGTGTGGGCTTAGCTCTTATCCTCTCTTGCTACCCACTGAGCTGACAACCAGGAAAGCACTAGGGTGACCAACCATTAGTTAGCCTGGGGCTTAGGGGGTTCCTGAGATGCACGACTTTCACTTTTAAAACCTGAACAGTCCCAGGATGTGGGACTTTCAGTATTAAAACTGAGAAAGTGCCAACCTGGGAGAAGTTGGTCACTCTATTAATGACCGTGACTCCCTTTCAAGGTGGGGCACTGTTGATTAGGTTGACAAAGTTCCTTGTCCTTGTTTTCTGATGATGCCAATTAGGAAACCAAGCTGGCAGCCAGTTCTGGGGTGCTTTGCTCAGGGTTTCAGGGAAGGACTGCAGCAGGCAAGTGCCCTAGCAGGGAGGTGTGGGCCTCACTCCTGGCACAAGCCCTTACCAGCTTGCCCATGCACCGCTGGGATGCCAGGCCATCTGTGCACTTGTGGTGGATGCTCATCTTACAGGCTTTGCAGCGCAGTCCATGCTTAGCATTTGTTCCTGTCAGGCACATGGCAAACTTTGGTTAGGATACAACCTGCCCTTTCCTGCTGATTAGTCTAAAATCACAGAAAACAAGGTTCCCTCTATAACCAGGTAATTCTTTCCTACAACTTTTTCATGAAGCTTTAAAAATGGAAAAAAAAATATATATGGTAGACTCTTTTGCTTTCTCCTACATCTGGTTTCTCCCCATCTTTCCTATTCACTACTCCAGCAACTCTAAGCCTCCTCCATGTCCTTTGTTCCCTCAATTCAAGCTAGTAAATTCCATTTTCTTTGCTTTTCATGTAGATTACTCAGTTCTACTTTTCTGTGTCTTACTGAGTAGTGCAAGTCCTGAACTTTCACGTATTTTCTTCTTTCTGTCACCAGATCTGAGCTGTTGGACAAACTCTCAGGGAAATGATTGATTCGGGGGAAGGGCAGGTCTGTGTGAGAGTGGGGCCGAGAGTCTTCTAAAAAGGGGAGACAGGACTTAATCAGATGCCAACCCCAGCCTGGGGAAAGAGGAAGAGGATGTGAATGATAATGAAATTGTGGCTGAGGTGAGTCACTTAGCTTCTTGGGACAGGGTGCTATCATGGAGTGAGAAGAAAGAAGGCGGAGAAGAAAAGGCAGAGAGCCATCCTGGTAGCTACATGCACAAAGGCCCAAGGCAGGAGCACTGGAGAGGAACTGGGAGGCCCAGGAAGAGGGCAGGGTGTGGGAGCTTCAGGAAGATGGCAGGTGCTGCACACCGGTGTTCATTATTTCAGAAAGTGGCTGGATAAAGGTTAAGACAGGATGTTAAAATGGGTGTGTTCTCCCTTCATCTAGTCCAAGACAAGAGAATGCAAGACAAGAGGTGCCATCTGCTCTGATATCCCAAAGTAAGAGGGTAGGTTCCCAGGCAGGTCTCAAAGAGGTGCCCAAATGAATTGTTGCCACTCTTAGATGACCAAGCACCTCATGTATTAGAAAAGAGGAAGAAAGGTGAGGTAGTGCAGAGAGGATTTCCTTGCAGAGTTGTTGAGACACTATCAGTCTTATCCCTCCTCCTTTACCATGATGAGAAGGATGGGGGGTTCTCTGTTTTCTCCTCAGTCCTGAGAGGGTCTCAAGGGACTATTTTAACAGCTTGACCTGTGTGAGTCTGTGGGACATACGGCTGTGGCCACACCCATTCTTGAAAAAACCTAAAAATAAGAGACATAGGTGGCCAGGGGTCCTGTCAGTCTACTGAGGAGACAGTTGTATGAACAGGGCCTGCACTCCAAAAGCTTGTTAGGAGAAGGGGTGGTGAGTCCAACAAATATGTCATTCTCATGGATCAGATATGGATTATGTCGAATGCTATCCAAGATGACAACCTGGAGAGACAACAGGATTTCAACAAAGTAAATCTCTTTAGAGGGGAGATACAGGAATGAATACATCCATGTAGTGCGAGACATGAAGTCAAGATACCCTTCTGTACAACACAGCTGACCACAGACCCAAAGTGAGATCTGTGTGAGGGTCCCAAAGTGAAGATGTCCTAAGATTACAAAATCCACCCTCTTCTCCACAATTGCCTCACCATCTAGCCACTCTCACTGCTTCATCTGTTTTTGTCCTCCTCCAACCCAATGTGTGTGCAGTGCTGGGCTAATGTTTTAAAATGTAATCAAATCATCTCTATTTCTTGCTTAAACATCTTTCAGCAGGTTCTGTCTGCCTTTCTTGTATTATAAGGTGCTCATCCTACTGGCAAGGCTCTGCATGCTTTGGGAGCCCACCTTTAACTTGATCTCAGGCCAATCCCTCTTGCTCACCATGCTTTAGCCATGTGGTCTTCTTATAGTTCCTTGAATACTCGAGTTCTTTAATTCCTCAGCTCTCTACACATGCTGCTTCATATGCTTGGCATGCGGTTTCCATCACTCTTCAGTTGGCTAGCAACCCCTCAGTCTGTGGATCTCTTGGCATTTCAATGAAGCTTTCTTGAAAACATTTCCCACCCCTGTCTAAATTATCCTTTTCCTCTTACTTTTTCTCCCAACACTCTGTGGTTATCTTTCACATCGTTTATCATGATTATTATTTATTTGAAAGTTTGTTTTAGTCTGCCTTTCCCTCTGGACCATGAACTCAATGAGGCTAAGGACTGTGTCTGTTAATTTGCCTCGATATTCCCAGCTCTTGAGCATGACGCCTGATAAATATACATTAAATAAATTAATGAACACATTTTTTTCATGGTCACTCATGAACTGAAGCAATGGTGGCTGGTTTGAGATAATTCGTGGAAGCTGATTAATCAACGATGCATACATAGTGTTCAAGAGCTGAGAGGGGGAACTTGAAGATCTATTTGTATTATTTCATTTCAAAGATGAAATGCCTAAGGGTCCAAGTGGTATAAGATTTGCCCCAAGTTGGAGAAGGTCCTGCCTGGTTTCACTCTTTCATTGCTTGTCCTAAATATTTCCTCCTTTTTTTTGGGTTGTTTAACCTACATGAAGATGAGGTTGGGGCTAACTGGATGATAACGTAAGCGTGGGTGAGAACCTGGCATGCAACCTGGAAAAGCAACAGGCAAACCCCTGAATGAGAAAAGAGTTAGAAACCCTTCAGGAGGTAAATTACCTGAAAACTTTCTTCAGGGCGGCATCATTTCATGTGATGTGTGTCTGCTGTCATAGTCACTTCACAGAAAGCTGAAGTGACACATGAACACACTCTAAATTATTGGGCATGTATGCTTGTTTATAAACACTCACTGAAAAGTCCCTTTTCCTTTTGGAGAATAACTACTTAGCTGAAAGACTGCTGTGCTTTCAAAAGACTGGACTTTGAAAGTAATTACTTACTTTTCGTTTTCAAATTAGAGAATGCTATTTGTGCTCTATGTGGGAATTTAAGTAAAAGCTTCAAAGAGGAAGTTATTTCATTGTGTGCTGGACTCTGCAATAGTATCATTATATGTTAAAATATACGTATTTTACTCAGGCCCAAACACCATGATTTCAGTTTTCCATGTCTGTTCTTATACAGTACACTGTTTTGTATGAACCAGACCACCAGCAATTATTTGGTTTCTGATGTTCCAATGTCCATTCTGGGATAACAGGAATGACTGAAGAGGAAAGCTTTCATTCTGCAGCTCAGAGGATAGTTCAAAGGAATAATTCACATCACAGCAGTGGCATTAGTTTACTGTAGCAAGATATGGAGAAGCCATGGTCTGCCCTGTTTTATCACTAGTGACCACCATCACAAAGTCATTGCTGCAAGTGACCCTTATGCGTGAATAGAGTAGGAAAAACATAGTTTTAAATTTGAATCTGTCTCAGTCTGGCTCTCTAAATTTAAGGAAACTACTAGTATTTCTGGAACCTCAGCTACATCATTAAATGGGACTAGTACTATCTACTCTCAGAGTTTTTAATAGAGTAGTATCACAATGTATGCAAAAGGATTGCGTGGGTTTAAATACCTGGAAGCAAAGATGCCACTGAACTTTGGATAAACAATGGTGGACCAATCATATAAATTTCCCACTTAGTCCTACCAACACCCTACTAAAATTATAGTCCAGGAATTTAAAAACAAAGCATATGCTACACAGAACAAGGTTATTGGAAGAAATAGCAAGAATAGATGAGAGTTTAACATATTTGGAAGATAAAAGGCAAGTGGAGATATGGTAAGCAACTTAGTAGATGATAGGGAGACTGAATGTCTCAGTAACAACTTGGAAACTAGAAGAAGATGAAATTTCAAAAGCTGTTAAAATTTTCTGAGAAAAAAAAGATTTGCAACCCAGAATTTTATGCCCAGCCAAATTATTAACATGTATGAAGGTAGAATAAAGATATTTTCCTATCTTCAGGGATTCAGAATATTTACTTTACACATACGTTTTCTTAGAAAACTGCTAGAGAATATGACTCAGAAAAATGAGGGACTAAATCAAGAAAGAGGAAAATATCAGATCCAGTACATAACAGAAGAACTGACAACCGACACCGAGGAGAGGTAAGCGGTATTCCACTATGATAACTCTGCAGTGCCCGTACACTGGAGGGTCAAGAAGAAGTAAGCCAGCAGACCTGGAAAAAAATAGCACTTTAAAGTTTATTGATAGCCAGATGCAGTGGTGCATGCATATAATCCCAATACTTTGGGAGGCCAAGGTGGGTGGAGGCCAGGAGTTTGAGGCCAAGAGTTCGAGACCAGCCTGGGCAACATGGTGAAACTCCATCTCTAAAACAAATTCAAAAACTAGCCGGGTGTGGTGGTTCATGCCTGTAATCCCAGCACTTTGGGAAGCTGAGGTGGGCAGATCATTTGAGGTCAGAAGTTTGAAACCAGCCTGGCCAACATGGTAAAAACCCATCTCTACTAAAAATTCAAAAATTAGCCAGGCATGTTTACGCCTGCCTGTAGTCCCAGGCATTCAGGAGACCGAGGCATGAGAATCGCTTGAACCCAGGAGACAGAGGCTGGAGTGAGCCGAGACTGCACCACTGCTCTCCTGCCTAGGTGACAGAGTGAGATTCTGTCTCAATAAAAAAAAAAATAAAAAGTTTATTGATACCTTTGAGGTTTTGATACTGTAATAGATATGGCATTTGATAAATCTGTGAAGGCATTTGAAAAAAAATAATTATAGATACATGAAACGTTCAGGAAGTAAAAAAGGCAATTTTTAATTTGAGGAAAAATAAAATCTGTGTAAGATTGTAAGAAATGTACAGTACTTGAATCAGAAGTGAACAATAGCCACAATAGGGCATAAATTGGCCATGTATCACAAAATTGTGATAAAACTACTTGGGAAGATGGAAGTAAGGGAGCAAAGACTGTGATATGACTCTGTAGAAGGTGACAGCAAGGAAGAAAGAAACAAGGGGTGTTGCTGGAGATGTGAGAGCTGAGCCCTCATCTTCTGCAGCAGGAAGTCAACAAAGTCAATAAACAGCAGCAGAAGCACAGCATTTAGAAGTGCTGAAGTAAATGACAGAAGAAACAATGAAAGAGGACAAAAGTGATTGCCTTTCAGACGCGAATCTGGGATGAGACAGTTTCTGTTGTAGAACTTTCAGTACCATCTGCCTTTAAACTATTCTCATGAACTACTGTAACAAAAAGCAGGTAAAAAAAATGAAGTCTCTGGAAACAGGGTCAAGTCATCCCTCAGAATGATGTGGCTCTTGGGATACGGAGATGTTGGGAAAATATGGGGCTAGCTCATCACCTAAGTCATCAGTTCTTCCCTGGGCATTTGAAGTTCTGGGCTAAATTAAGACGGTTTTATAAGTTACAGCTGAAAATTATTAAAAATGTTAGTTATGATGTTCAAATGGAGTTTGGAATGGATCAATGCAAGCCAATACAACACTGATTAGGAGATAGGCAGTGCGCTGTTTTATGAGCGTGGTATCATTTACCACTGTGCTTAAGTGAGCTGTCCACAGAGAGCCAAATATTGGAGCGCAAAGACATCTGTACATAAATGTTGGAAGAAAATATTGAAAAGCTTTTCTCAATGCTGGTGGCTGAACCTACTACACTAAATGACATGCATCTACTTTTTTTAAAAAATGAAATTAATTACATATAGCTGTAAAATAATTGACTGGACTCATTTTGGTAAGATTTTGCCATTGAGGCATTGCTTAATCCTCAATCCAATTTCATATAATGTCAGAGTTAAAGATAAAACAGGATAAAATGGTGATTTACAACTGAGATTACTTAACTACAAAAATAATTTGGAGAATGAGTACACATAAACTTGTATAAGAAAAGAAATGTAATCAGTACAGTACTTAAATCAACAATGAACAACAGTTATAATTCTTGTTAATAATTAGTCTGCTTCCAGATTATACAAGTATAGAATTACTCCTGTAAATTATTTGATGAAATTAGTACAAATTAGACAAAAAAGACTCTTTACCATGATTTAAGAAAAATAATTTAAAAAATCTGTAACTACACATATAGAAATGTCCATAAATATTGCTTAGATTATATAAAATATCCATAAGTGATTCTAAGGTAAATACAGGCAAGATAGTCCAAAGACTTTCTAGGCCTCTGCTTTTCCAGGTTTAGCTATTGGACTCCTCTCAATGTCCACCAGTACAGGGGCATGGCCGGGAGAGGAGCCTGTGAGGGATACCTGCATCAAGAGTTGTGCAGAGCCCAGAGAAGGTCAAATGATCATGTCACAGAAGAGGGTCTTAAAGCTGGAGAGAGGACAGCAAAAGCAATGGGTAATTTTCAGTGCCAAGGCAGACAAGAGGAATTTAAGGGCTAAGGATGATGCAAACAGTAATAATGACGACAGAGTCAGTACTTTTAAACTGAAGGCTGTAACAAAACTGGTGCTAGACAGTAAAAACAGGCCTAATAATGCAGCTAGCTCTATTCATCAGCAGTTTGCCCTTGAATATACACTAACACAAGGAAGAAATAGAATCTCATGGAGATCACTAAAGCAGCTCTCCACCATGCAACCCCTCCCTACTTTCCTTGCTTCATTTTCAACATGACACTTTGGGTTCCTCCTTTGATTTATCAGATCATTTATGGTTCCTGGTAAGGGTGGCTGTGTCATGACTCTTGAAGCCTGCTCATGCTGCCTTCCCTGCCTTTCTCGTTTGACTGGTAAACAGTCTTACTTTCTATGAACCACCTCTAAGTACTTTCCAAAGCCTCCTGCACACACATCCTCCCTCCCTCCACAACCGCAGAACCCGCCACTCTCCTCTGTCCCCTCATGGGTCTCAGAGCACCTGTAACAACAGGACATCTCCTCTTCTGTTATGTGGGACGTGACATGAAATGGTGGATTCTTTACCTCTGGGTCCCTGTGGTCAGTGAAGTGCTTGGTACAAAGTACATCACTGTCCATCAGGAAAGATTAGTCTACCCAGGCCTGGGCAGGACAAATGTCCAGGCTAACAGGATACTGGGGCTTCACCCCTTTAATTCTATTGAAAGAGCTGGACTTTTTTACGTGGCCCCTGACTCCTGGAGGTCTGCATGATCACCAGGTTCGAGTCTGCCTACAGATCTTTATGTATGGGCTCCCAGCTGGCTAGCCTTGCTTTTTATTCCAATGTTCTAATATGACTGCCTCCAGAACTCTCCAACCTCCCAGGTCACCTTGCAATGCAGGCCAGATACTGTTTCATCAGACTCCTACCTGACCTAGGAGGCTGGCTGAAAGCTGATTCTGGGAATCACTCTTTCTGTCTCTGCTATTGGCTCTTCATATCCTCCTACTCTCCTCAAAGTAGATGTTGAAAACCATCTGGACAAGAACTAAGTTAGCTGTGCCTCTTGACCTTTCTAATTTTGCTTGTGGACTTCTCCCTGTTAATAGCTTGCGTTGGCCTCTGCCTCCTCCTTATAGAATGAGTTTTCGCCTCCCTGGGTGACCCACGACAGCCTCTGTGAACACTTAGTTATCCTGACAGATGCTTCAGACTTCTATTACTGCTTTTACCTCACATGTATGACCCAGAAGTGCCTGCCATCATATACCTAGACACGTGTAATAATAGGAGTGTGGAAGCATAACAATTTAGCCATAGTTTTATGTAGTGATTCAATGCAAAGGCAACTGACTAAACACATAAATAATGGCCTGAATGATCACATGTTTGGAATATTGAGTTCCACAATCAAAGGAATGCATAAATTGTACATCCTTAGTGCCATTATTGAAACCTGTGGCTTCAAAATCTAAGAAATCATGATGATTTGAAGAAGTCAATGCTCCATAGCAGAATTAAAAAAAAACATAACGTGACGTATTTTCATTACTTTCACATGCTACTTCTCTTTGATGTGAAGTAATGATGTGGGGACAATTTCTAAGATTCTGAAGTCACGTAAAGCTAGCTAAACCAAATGGAGCCACTGAACATGAGTTTTCCCCTTCTCATATAGACAAAGGGTAATTTGAAAGAAAAAAATGAATTGAGGAAAACATCAAACTAAGTTTCAAAGAGTTTGTCAGTGAATATACAAACACACGTACACACACACACACACACACACGAGAAAAGCCATTGTATGAGAAGTCAGAAACTTGAGTTTTTATCCTGATTCTACTTTTTTACTTCGTATTCTTACATTTGAATAGGAAGGAGAAAAGGTAGGAAGGAATTAAAAATGATTGAACTCTTATGCACCATTAGGCAATTTCCTGGATGCTTCCTCACTTTATTAATAAAAGAACATTACTTTTTATATAAAAATATTATAACAGGGGAAGTAGGGATAATAGGTAACTTCATTGGAAAGAATGAATAAATGTTGAGTTGGGATGGGTATATAATTCACTGACTGTGCAGCTCAATATTGAAAATTTTCTCTCCTCTTATGATCTCAGCAGTCTGTGTGGCATTTCCATTGCTTTAGTTTTGCAGGTTGCGTATGAAGGCCCAACAATATGCAGCTAGTGAGGACAGGAATAGGACGAGGGTCCGGGTCTACACAACTCTGAAGCCCGGCTCACTTCCCTTCTCCTTGCTGCCTCTGCCAGCCATCTGCATGCTGACAGATCTCTACTCTGATCTGGTCTATATTTCTTCCACTGAAAGTGAAAGGGCATCTGTGGCTCTCTCAACACTGTCTGTGATAATGATAAAATTAAAATATGTATATGTAACCATGGTCAATGAGGACGAGGTTGAAAGAGAAGTAGCAAGAGTTTGCAGGTGCCAAAAGTTTTCCTTGGAAGATTCTGGGGCTGCAACTATCCTGGCCCAAAACCCTCTTTGGAAGAGACATTTGCCTCTTTGGAAGAGAAATGTGATTCTCATCACATTTGTGGTGGGTTATATATGGGCTCTCATAGTTGACAAATGTGAACAGGAATTTTCAGAGTGGCCAGCTGCTGTAGGTGTGGGTACCCATAATAGATTCCTATAAGGGTTTACAGCTCAGTATATATGCTACAGCCCAGTATAGGCCTTTGAAAATATGTAGCATGAAAGTGTGGAAATAGAGCTCCTCCCACTGCACACACTATTGCCAAGCCCTCCAAGCTGGTGATTACATGCTGTATCACTAACACATTAGAAGTTAAGGGTGCAGATGCAGTAGCTCATGTAAGTGTATGCTGCTGTTTCTAGTTTTGTCACACACCTACCTATTCAGGGGCTTATTTTTGTTTTTTAAAATGATATTGATGAATAGTCTTTATTTAATAAAAGCAATGTTCTCAGCTTGTTTAATTCTTTTAAAAGCTTCAAAGAGTGAAACCAGGGTGGCGAAGTTCAAATGTAGGAATACAGAAGTAAAAAAAGTAGGATAGCAGTTTTACAAATTTTTAAAGCCTTTATGTATAAATTACATTATATTTGGGTGTTCATATATGAATATGTATGTGTATGTACATACATATATAGCTTATAAAGACACCATGGCAGAGTGGGAGAAGTCATGCCTAAGGCATCAAAAAACTTAGGTAATAGTATTCAGCTCTGAGACTTTGAACCAGGCACTTGATCTCTGAGTCTCAGTCTGCAGATCTGAAAAAGGCTGTCATGAGCACAAAATGGGAAAATGAAGGGGCCCTCTCTTTGGAAAACATACATCTCCCTGCAAAAGTAAGTGGTGTGATGGCTAGAGGGTGTATCATCTGCAATTCCCCATAGTGATTTTCCTGAGGTCATGATTTCCAGATTCTTTAGGCTGAACTGCACATAGCTAATGCAGGAATGTCACCTGTGATCAGGCGTGACCTCAGATAAAGCACAGGTTATATGGTTTGGCTGTGCCCCCACTCAAATCTCAACTTGAATTGTATCTCCCAGAATTCCCATGTGTCGTGGGAGGGACCCAGGGGGAGGTAACTGAATCACACGGCCGGTCTTTTCTGTGATATTCTTGTGATAGTGAAGAAGTGTCATGAGATCTGATGGTTAATCAGGGGTTTCTGCTTTTGCTTCCTCCTCATTTTCTTTTGCCGCTGCCATGTAAGAAGTGCCTTTTGCCTCCGGCCATGATTCTGAAGCTTCCTGAGCCATGTGGAACTGTAAGCCCAATTAAACATCTTTTTGTTTCCAGTTTCAGGTACGTCTTTATCAGCAGCATGAAAACAGACTAATACAGTAAATTGGTACCAGTAGAGTGGGGCATTGTTGAAAAGATACCTGAAGATGTGGAAACTGACTTTGGAACTGCATAATATGCAGAGGCTGGAACAGTTTGGAAGGCTCAGAAGAAGACAAGAAAAGGTGGGAAAGTTTGGAACTTCCTAAAGACTTGTTGAATGGCTTTGCCCAAAATGCTGATATGGATAATAAGATCCAGGCTGAGGTGGTCTCCGGTGGAGATGAGGAACTTGTTGGGAACTAGAGCAAAGGTGACTCTTGTTACATTTTAGCAAAGTGACTGAGTGGCATTTTGCCTCCATCCTAGAGATCTGTGGAACTTTGAACTTGAGAAAGATGATTTAGGGTATCTGGCGGAAGAAGTTTCTAAGCAGCAAAGCATTCAATAGGTGACTTGGGTGCTGTTAAAGGCACGCAGTTTTAAAAGGGAAACAGCATCAAAGTTCAGAAAATGTGCAGCCCCACTATGCTATAGAAAAGAAAAACCCATTTTCTGGGGAGAAATTCAAGCTGGTTGCTGAAATTTGCTTAAGTAGCAAGGAGCCTAATGTTAATCCCCAAGACCAAGGGGAAAATGTCTCCAGGGCATATCAGAGGTCTTCATGGTAGCCCCTCCCATCATAGGCCTGGAGGCACAGGAAGAAGAAGTGGTTTCGTGGGCCGGGCCCAGGGCCCCTGTGCTAGGGACTTGGTGCCCTATGTCCCAGTCACTCCAGCCTGGCTGCAAGGGGCCAATGTAGAGCTTGGGCTGTGGCTTCAGAAGGTGGAAGCCCCAAGCCTTGGCAGCTTCTATGTGGTGTTGAGCCTGTGGGTGCACAGAAGTCAAGAACTGAGGTTTAGGAACCTCCACCTAGATTTCAGAAGATGTAGGGAAACGCCTGGATGTGTAGGCAAAAGTTTGCTGCAGGGGCGAGGCCCTTGGCTAGGGCAATGCAGAAGGGAAATGTGGGGTGGGAGCCTCCACACAGAGTCCCACACAAAGTCCCTACTGGGGCACTGCCTAGTGGAGCTGTGAGAAGAGGGCCACCATCTTCCAGACCCCAGATTGGTAGATCCACTGACAGCTTGCACAGTGTGCCTGGAAAAGCAGCAGACACTGAACGCTAGCCTGTGAAAGCAGCTGGGAGGGAGGCTGTACTCTGCACACCCACAGGGGCAGAGCTGCCCAAGACCATGGGAGCCCACCTCTTGCATCAGCATGGCCTGGATATGAGACCTGGAGTCAAAGGAGATCATTTTGGAGCTTTAAAATTTGACAGCCCCACTGAATTTTGGACTTGCATGGGTCCTTAGCTCCTTTGTTTTGGCCAATTTCTCCCATTTGGAACAGCTGTATTTACCTAATACCTGTACCCCCATTACAGGAAGTAACTAGCTTGCTTTTAGTTTTACAGGCTCATAGGTGGAAGGGACTTGCCTTGGCTCAGATGAGACTTTGAACTGTGGACTTTTGGGTTAATGCTGAAATGAATGAAGACTTTGGGGGACTGTTGGGAAGGCATGATTGGTTTTGAAATGTGAGGACATGAGATTTGGGAGGGGTTAAGGGTGGAATGATATGGTTTGGCTGTGCTCACATCCAAATCTCAACTTGAATTGTATCTCCCAGAATTCCCATGTGTTGTGGGAGGGACCAAGTGGGAGGTAATTGAAATACAGGGGCTGGTCTTTCCCATGCTATTCTTGTGACAGTGAATAAGTCTCACGAGAACTGATGGGTTTATCAGGGGTTTCTGCTTTTGTTTCCTCCTCATGCTCTCTTGTTGCTGCCATGTAAGAAGTGCCTTTTGCCTCCTGCCATGATTCTGAGGCCTCCCCAGCCAAGTGGAACTGTAAGTCCAATTAAACCTCTTTTTGTTCTCAGTTTCTGGTATGTCTTTATCAGCAGCGTGAAAATGGACTAATACAACAGGTCTATATACAGCACTCTACTCTCCATTATAAACAGCTTCCAAATTCCTTCCTTATATCTTAATTTATAAGCAATTAAGTTGATCCTTGCTTTATAAAAGTTCACTTTAAACATAAAAGTAGGTAACGTGAAAATTTTTGCAACAAATCAAGAATTCTGGCCATACTTCATGAACTTCAAAATCTGGCAAGATCAGGCTCTTGGGAGAAATCATTTGCAGTCATTTTTGATAGCATTTTAAATAGGAGATTTTAAAGATGGCAGACAGGAGGCAGGACTAGCTTGCAGATCCCACTTGGGGAGACAGCAGCTTGTGGAGACTCATATCATGAACTTTTGCTCCAAGAACTACCACAGGCACATACCAGGAAGGCCGAGAGAATCCATAGACCTTTTGAAGAAACTGGATCACTGCTACAGACTCCCTGAGACATGAAAAACTGATGACAGCTGATGTGCTCTCGAAAGTGCCACCTCCTGGCTGGAGGCCAACCAACACAAAACCAGTGCAGTAAACAGAAACATAACCAAGGAATCACAGAGTCTGCTTCACTCCCCAGCTACCTCCACTGGAGCAGGTGCTGGAATCCATAGCTGAAAGACCTGAAGATGTATCACATCACAGGACTCTTTGCAGATATTCTCCAGTACCAGCTTGGAGCCCGGTAGGTCTGCTGGGTGACTAGACCCAGAAAAGCAAAAATGATTACTACTGTTTGGCTTTCAGGAAGCCCCATTCTTAGGGGAAACAGGAGAACACCACGTCAAGGGAGCACCCCATGGAGCAAAAGAATCTCACAGCAGCCCTTGAATCCCAAATCTCTCCTTTGACATAGCCTACTCAAATGAGAAAGAACCAGAAAAACTATTCTGGTAATATGACAAAACAAGGTTCTTTAACACCTCCAAAACATCATACCAGCTCACCAGTAATAAATCCAAACCAAGATAAAATCTCTGAATTGCCAGAAAAAAATATTCAGGTTAATTATTAAGCTAATCAAGGATGCACCAGAGAAAGGTAAACTCCGACTTAAAGAAATAAAAAACATGATAGAAGATATGAATGGAAAATTGTTCAGTGAAATAGATAGCATAAATGAAAAACAATCACAACTGAAAAATCAAGGACACACTTAGAGAAATGCAAAATCCACTGGAAAGTCTCAGTAATAGAATCAAACAAGCACAAGAAAGAATTTCAGAGGTTGAGGACAAGGCTTTTGAATTAACCCAATCCATCAAAGGAAAAGAAAAAAATAATTAAAAAAATGAACAAAGCTTCCAAGAAGTTTGGAACTATGTTAAACATCCAAACCTGAAAGTAATTGGGGTTCCTGGGGAAGAAGAGAAATCTAAAAGTTTGGAAAACATATTTGAGGGAATAATCGAGGAAAACTTCCCTAGCCTTGCTAGATATCTAGACATCCATTTACAAGAAGCTCAAAGAACACCTGGGAAATTCATCACAAAAAGATCATTGCCTAGGCACATAGTCGTTAGGTTATCTAGAGTCAAGACAAAGCAAAGAATCCTAAGAGCTGTGAGGCAAAAGCATCAGATAACCTATAAATGAAAACCTATCAGATTAACAGCAGATTTCTCAGCCAAACTCTTTTTTTTTTTAAAAAAAACACTGATTTACTTTTTATTCAGAGCTTATGAGATGTTAGATGACGAGTCAGTTATCTCCTGAATGAGTTCAACCTTCACAAAGGACAATTCTTTTGGTATAAATTATTGTTTCTTAAAATCTTCCAATAGAACATTTTCAAAATAAACTTCGCTAATTTACATTAAGTAAAGCAAAAGTAACATAGTCAATTATCTACCTGTGTATACACCACTACTCACACATATTAATATTAATACAAACATTTGCATTGTGCCTCTTCAGAATCACACATAAAGAAAAACAAAAGCAAAGACAAAGAGTTTAAAATATAAGGGCAGATAAGCAGATAATTACATTACAAAGACAATATTATTAGCAAATTCATAATATCAGGTTTGAAAAGGATCTATGTTTCTTTTTCTATAGTAGCGTATTAGTTTGTTCTCACACTGCTGTGAGGAAATACCCGACTGGATAATTTTTAAAGGAAAGTGATTTAGTTGACTCACGGTTCTGCAGGGCTGAGGAGACCTCAGGAAACTTACAATCATGGCAGAAAGCAAACGAGAAGCAGGCACCTTCTTTACAGGGTGGCAGGACAAAGTGAGTACAAGCAGGGGAAATACACATGCTTATAAAACCATCAGATCTCATGAGACTCACTCACTATCATGAGAACAGCATGGGTGAAACTATTCCCATGATCAAATTACATCCACCTGGTACCGCCCTTGACACATGGGGATTATGGAGGCTACAATTTGAGGCGGGATTTGGGTGGGGAAACAAAGCCAAACCATACCAAGTAGTGTTTTAATTTGTGTTGTCAGACTTAAACAGCTGCCAGTAATGTGTCCTGCTTTAATCAATCACTCATGACCTTATAAAAATGACCTACACTTTTATCAAGTCACTAAGCCTGTACCAAACCTACGTATTCACAGATTCTACCAATACTTTTACCAATTGACACCTATAATCAAAGTAAAGTTTTGAAACTGCTATCTAGGATAGTTTTATCTTTTCTATGTTTTTGAAATTAAATTATTAATCTCAGCCAAACTCTTATAAGCTAGAAGGGATGGATAAATTTCTGGAAATACACAACCCTCTTAGAGGTCCAATTTGTAGCCTCCTTAAACAAAACAATTCTATGTTTTTGAAATTAAATTATTAATCTCAGCCAAACTCTTATAAGCTAGAGGAGATGGATAAATTTCTGGAAATATACAACCCTCTTAGAGGTCCAATTTGTAGCCTCCTTAAACAAAGCAATTATCAGTCAAAAATTTTGTATCCAGCAAAACTAAGCTTCATAAATGAAGGAAAGATACAGTCTTTCCCAGGCAAATGAATGCTGAGAATTTGCCACTACCAAGCCAGCACTACAAGAACTGCTAAAAGGAGCTCTAAATCCTGAAACAAATCCTTGAAATACACCAAAAATAGAACCTACTTACATTATAAATCTCACAGGACCTATATAACAATAACACAATGAATAAAGTATTCAGGCAACAAATAGCACGATGAATAGAACAGCACCTCACATCTCAATACCAACATTGAATGTAAATGACCTAAATGCTCCACTTAAAATATACAGGGAGAAAGGATTAGAATTTACCAAGCAAGTTTCTGCTGTCTTCAGGAAACTCAACTAACACATAAGGACTCACATAAACTTAAGGTAAAGGGGTGGAAAAAGATTTTACATCCAACTGGACACTAAAAGTGAGCAGGAGTAGCTATTCTTTTTTTTTTTTTTTTTTTTTTTGAGACGGACTCTCGCTCTGTCACCCAGGCTGGAGTGCAGTGGCCGGATCTCAGCTCACTGCAAGCTCCGCCTCCCGGGTTCACGCCATTCTCCGGCCTCAGCCTCCCGAGTAGCTGGGACTACAGGCGCCCACCACCTCGCCCGGCTAGTTTTTTTTGTATTTCTTAATAGAGACGGGGTTTCACTGTGTTAGCCAGGATGGTCTCGATCTCCTGACCTCGTGATCCGCCCGTCTCGGCCTCCCAAAGTGCTGGGATTACAGGCTTGAGCCACCGCGCCCGGCCGGAGTAGCTATTCTTATATCAGACAAAACAAACTTTAAAGCAAATGCAGTTAAAAAAGAAGAAGAGGAACATTATCTAATGATAAAAGAACTAGTCCAACAGGAAAATATCAATTCTAACTATATATATAATCTATAACATATGTATTCTAACTATATATATTATATATAACATATATATTCTAACTATATATATATAAAATACATATGTATATATAATGATAAAAGGACTCTAGTCCAACAGGAAAGTATCACAATCCTAAATATATATGCACCTAACACTGGAGCCCCCAAATTTATAAAACACCTAACACCGGAGCTCCCAAATTTCTAAAACAATTGCTACTAGACCTAATAAATGAGATAGACAGCAACACAATAATAATGGGAGACTTTAATACTCCACTGACAACACTAGATAGGTCATTAAGACAGAAAAAAAGAAAGAAACAATGGACTTAAACTCTATCCTATGACAAATGGACCTAACAGATATTTACAGAACATTCTACCCAACAACTACAGAATATACATTTTGTTCATCAGTACATGGAATATCCTCTAAGACAGATCATATTATAGGCCACAAAACAAGTCTCAGTAAATTTAAGAAAACTGAAAATTATATCAAGTACTCGCTCAGATCACCATGCATCACAGTTGAATTTGGAAATCAACTCCAAAAGGAACCCTCAAAACCATACAAATACAGGGAAAGTAAATAATCTGCTCCTGAATGACTGTTGGGTCAACAATGAAATCAAGATGGAAATTTAAAAATTCTTTGACTGAATGACAATAGTGACACAACCTAGCAAAACCTCTGGGATACAGCAAAAGTGGTGCTAAGAGGAAAGTTCATAGCATTTAAATGCTTACATCAAAAAGTCTGATGGATCTCAAATAGGCAATCTAAGGTAACAACTCAAGGAACTGGAGAAATGAGAATAATCTGAACCCAAACCCAGCAGAAGAAAAGAAATAACAAAGATCAGAGCAGAACTAAATGAAATTGAAACAACAACAATAACAAAACAATACAAAAACTAAATGAAACAAAAAGCTGGTTATTTGACAAAATAAATAAAATGGATAGATCATTAGCGAGATTAGCCAAGAAAAGAGAAAAGATCCAAATAAACTCAATTGCAAATGAAACAGGAGACATTACAATGGATACCACAGAAATACAAAAGATTATTCAAGGTTACTATGGACACTTTTATGTGGATAATCTAGAAAACCTAGAGGAGATGGATAAATTTCTGGAAATATACAACCCTCTTAGATTAAACCAGGAAAATATAAAACCTCTGAACAGACCAATAACAAGCAGTGAGACTGAAATGGTTAAAAAAAAATTGCCAACAAAAAAGTCCAGAACCACATGGATTCATAGCTGAATTCTATCAGACATTCAAAGAAGAGTTAGTACCAATCCTATTGACACTATTCCAAAAGATGGAGACACAGTAAATTCTCCCTAAATCATTCTATGAATTCAGTATCACCCCACCCAACACCAAAACCAGGGAAGAACATAGCAAATAAATAAAACTACAGACCAATATCCCTGACGACATAGATGCAAAAATCCTCAACAAAATACTAGTGAACCAGATCCAACAGCATATCAAAAAGATAATTTACCATGATGAAGTAGGCTTCATACCAGGGATGCAGGGATGGTTTAACATGTGTAAGTCAATAAATGTGATAAACCACATAAACAGAATTAAAAATGAAAATTACATGATCATCTCAATAGACACAGAAAAAGCACTTGACAAAATCCAGCATCACTTTATGATTAAAACCCTCAGAAAAATCAGCATAGAAGGGACGTACCTGAGGTAATAAAAGCCATCTATGACACATAGCCAACATTATACTGAACAAGGAAAAGTTGAAAGCATTCTCCCTGAGAACTGGAACAAGACAAGGATGCCCACTTTCACCACTTCTATTCAACATAGTAGTGGAAGACCTAGCCAGAGCAATCAGACAAGAGAAAGAAATAAAGTGCATCCCAATTGGTAAAAAGGAAGTCAAACTGTGCCTATTTGCTGATGATACAATCCTATACCTAGAAAACCCTACAGACTCATCCGAAAAGCTCCTAGAATTGATAAATAAATCCAGCAAGGTTTTAGGATATAAACCTAATGTACACAAATCAGTAGCTCTGCTATATACCAACAGTGACCAAGCTGAGAATCAAATAAAGAACTCAACCCATTTCAGAATAGCTGCAAAGAAAACTACAAAGCACTGTTGAAAGAAATCATAGATGATACAAACAAATGGAAACACATCTCATGTTCATAAATGGGTATAATCAATATTGGAAAAATGACTATATTGCCAAATGCATTCTACAAATTCAGTACAATTCCCATTAAAATACCAATACCATTCTTCACAGAACTAGAGAAAACAATCCTAGAATTTATATGAAACCAAAAAAGAGCCCATGTAGCCAAAGCAAGACTAAGCAAAAAGAACAAATCTGCAGGCATCACATTACCCAACTTCAAACTATACTATAAAGCCATGATCACCAAAATAGCATGGTGCTGGTATAAAAATAGGCACATAGACCAATGAAACAGAATATGGAACCCAGAAATAAAGCCAAATACTTACAGCCAGTTGATCTCTGTGACAAAGCAAAACAAACAAACAGAAAAAAAACAAAAACAAAAAACCATACAGTGGAGAAAGGACATCCTATTCAACAAATGGTACTGGGATAATCGGTAAGCCACATGTAGAAGAATGAAATTGGATCCTCATCTCTCACCTTATAGAAAAACCAACTTAATGTGGATCAAATATTTAAATCTAAGACCTGAAACCATAAATATTTGTGATGGTTAATACTGAGGGTGAGTGTCAACTTGATTGGCTGGAGGGATACAAAGTATTAATCCTGGGTATGTCTGTGTGGGTGTTGCCAAAAGAGATTAACATTTGAATCACCGGGTTGGGGAAGGCAGATCCACCCTTAATCTGGTGGGTACAATCTAGTCAGCTTCCAGTGAATATAAATCAGGCAGAAAAATGTGAAAAGGAGAGATGGGCCTAGCCTCCCAGCCTACCTCTTTCTCCCATGCTGGATGCTTCCTGCCCTCAAACATAGGACTCCAAGTTCTTCAGTTCTGGGACTCAAACTGGCTCTCCTTGCTCCTCAGCTTACAGACAAGGACCTTGTGATCATGTAAGTTAATACTTAATAAACTCCCCTTTAGTACTATTAGTTCTGTCCCTCTAAAAGAACCCAGACTAATACAATAACCTAGAAGATAACATTGGAAAAACCCTTCTAGATTTTGGCTTAAGCAAAGACTTCTTGACCAAGAAGTCAAAAGTAAATGCAGCAAAAACAAGGATAAATAGATAGGACTTAATTAAACTAAAAAGCTTCTTTACAGCAAAAAAAATAATCAGCAGAATGGAAGAAAATCTTCACAACGTATACCTCTGACAAAGGACTAATATCCAGAATCTACAAGGAATTAAAACAAATCAGCAAGAAAAAAAAATCTCATCAAAAAGTGGGTTAAGGACATGAATAGACAACTCTCTAAAGAAGATAGAGAAATGGCCGACAAGCATATGAAAAAATGCTCAACATCACTAATTATCAGGGAAATGCAAATCAAAACCCCAATGTGATATCAACTCACTCCTGCAAGAATGGCCATAATAAAAAATTAATAAAAATAAATAGATGTTGGTATGGATGTGGTGAAAAGGGAACACTTTTACACTGTTGGTGGGAATGTAAATGAGTACAACCACTATGGAAAACAGTGTGGAGACTCTATAAAGAACTAAAAGTAGATGTACTGTTTGATTCAGCATCCTACTACTGGCTATTTACCCAGAGGAAAAGTCATGATATGAAAAAGATACGTGCACATGAATATTTACAGTAGCACAATTCACAACTGCAAAAATATAGAACCAGCCCAAATGCCCATCAATCAAGAAGTGGATAAAGAAAATGTGTGTGTGTATATATATATACAAACACATATATATACACACCATGGAATACTGCTCAACTATTAAAAGGAACAAATAACGCCATTCGTAGCAACCTGGATGGAATTGGAGACTGTTGTTCTAAGTGAAATAACTCAGGATTGGAAAACCAAACATCATGTGTTCTCACTAACATGTGAGAGCTAAGCTTTGAAAAGGCAAAGAAATAAGAAAGATACATTGAACTTTGGGGACTTGGGGGAAAAGGGTTGCGGGGGTGAGGGATAAAGGATGGTACACTGCTCAAGTGATAGGTACACCAAAATCTCAGTAGAGAATTTATTATGTAACCAAAGTCACCTGTTCCCCAAAAATCTATTGAAATAAAAAATAAATTAAAAAATAAAATAAAATAAAATGAGATATTTTGATATAGACACAGATGTATGCTTCTTGTGTTTCAAGATTTTGGATTGATTTTAGAGCCACACATTCCTGGATTCAAAGCCTGGCTCCAATATATTCCATCAAAAGTGTAAGGAAGACAGAGAGAAGACTTTAATAGCCTAATGACCGAGGATGAAATTGAAAGAAAAATTATTTCAGGAACCCCTGCCAAAAGATGCCTTGTCTACACAATTGTAGGACTAGCTTTTTATCAAATCATTGAGAGAATTCCCTTCTATTAAGTTGTACAATATAACAAAAAAGCTTCTCAATTAAATTTATAAGTTGCACTAAAAATGAAACCAAAATTTCTCAAAGCAAAGAAGGGAAACTACAGATCAATCTTACTTATAAGTCTAAAAATTTTAAATCAAATGTTAGCAAAACAAAGTCCACCTTGTACAGAAAGAAGAGTCACAAGATCTTGTCAGGTTTTTTTTCCCCAGGAATGCAAAGATCGCTTATTATGAGAAATAGTTGTCAATCTAACAATCATATAAATAGACTTCTCATTCTGACTTAAGCTATGACTAAATATGGGACAGAAGGGCACTTCCCTAATATAATAAAGAATACACATGTGAAATAAATTTCTATGATATGTAATGCAGAAACATTAGAAGCTCTTCCTCACCATCCACAAAAATTGCTCTCATCAAGGTTACCAGACACCATGATCCATTTGGCTAAGTGTCACAGTCAAAGTCCTTCCCATAATTGAGCCATCAAAAGCATTTGACAAGGCTGATCATTCTCTCCTCAACCTATTTTCCTTTTTGGCTTCGAAGACAACACACTTTCTTGGCTTACACCTACTACACTGGTCACTCCTTCCCAGTCCCTTTGCTAGTTCCTCCTCTTCTATCCAACTTTTTCACATGAGAGGGCTCCAGGGCTCAGTCACTGGTCCTCTTCTCTGTCTATACTTACTCTGTGGCTCATATCAAAAGGTCTCATGCCTTTAAATACTATGTATATGATGATGATTTCAAAATTAAAACTCTAATCTAGACAAGACTCTCAAACTCCAGACCTACTGATACACCTGACTACTTGACATTTTTTTCTTTTGGCTTGGGTGTCAAATAAACATTTCAATTTTAACCTGACTAACACTGAATTTTCCCCCAACGCATACTCCAGAATCTAGACAACCTCACATACTCCAAAACTTATAGTAGACAGTTTCCCTGTCTAAGTTGATGGCAACTTCATTTTTCAAGTTGCTTAGGCCAGAAACCTTGGAAGCATCCCCATCTCCTATTTTTCCCATACAGCCGACATGTAGAAAATCAATCCAGTTAGGGTCATTCAGAATATATGAACAATCTGACACCATCTCTATTCTTCCTGCTGTACCTTGATCTCTTATCTGAATTACTGTAATAGCCTCCTAACCATTCTGCTTGTGTCAATCCTCGCCCCCATGCCATCAAAGTCTATTTTTCTCATAGCAGAAACACCAATACTTTGCAAGTATAATTAGATCCATGTCCTGTAATTACTCTACAGAATAAAAGCCAACGTCCTTGCAATGGCTTACAGAGTTGCACAAGATCTCTCTGCTCCTTTACTCTGTGCTCCTTATTCGCTCTGTTTTAGCCCCACACTGGCCTCTGGCTGTTACTTAAAGACACCAAGTATGCTCTGCTTTGAAGTTTGCTCTAGCTGTTTCATTCACTTGGAATGCTTCTTCCCAGGAGTTCCTTCATTTTCTGCAAAATTTACTCATATTATCTTCTTGATGACTCTCATTCTGACCACCTCATGTGATACTGCAACCTGCCCCTGCCTCTGCACTTTTGATCTTTCTCTTCCTGTTTGTTTTACATTTTCCTTCTTTCCATATCCTTTATCACCTTAGAAAATTATCTATCTACCTATTGTCAATCACTTTCTTACCTATCTTTTCATCTTTATCCATCCATTCATCCGTCATCCATCCATCATCTCCCCAATTAAAATGTCAACAATTTGAGAGCAAAGATCTTTGCCTGGTTTGTTCATTGATGCATCCCAAGTGCTTAGAACAGGGCTTAGCACAAGAGGAGATACTCCATAAGTATTTGCTGAATGAATTCTTAATTAAGTTTGAAAAAATGCAAAGATGTCAGATATTAATAATACTCAGCATGCTTATTAAATAAGAAAAACATTTCTTGAAGGGATGCCAATTTTCTTCAAGTGGTTCTGCAGATTTACCAGAATTCCAGTTGAAATATCAATGGGATTTGGGTGGGGGATTTTGTAAAATGATTCTAAAATTTATATTGAAAAGTACATGCATGAAAATATCAAAACATTTTTGAAAAAGAATTTGTTGTAAACCACAATAGTACTTAAACTAGAGAGCTACTGGAACTAATAAAATAACCAATAAAGCGAATTGAGAGCCTAAGTATCTTTAAGAATTTAGTTTTTGATAAAAGTGACTTTTCAAATCAGCAGTGGAAGGAGGAATTATTCAGCAAAGATTGGTGAGTTAACCTGGCTAATTTTTTTGGGAAAACACCAGATACTTAATTCTAAAATAAAATTTGGATGGGTTGAAAAATTTAAACAAAAGTTTAAACTACTAAATTAGTTGGAGAAATCATAAGTCCTAGGTTATTCATTTTTGGGTAGAGAAATCCTTTCTAAGCATCATTTTATGAGAGAAAGCAATATACCAAAAGATTGGTACATTTTGTCACATAAAAATGAAATCATTAGTACAAAACTGAAAGGCGGATAAATTAGGAAAGTTACTGCTTTACATAATTAAGGATATTATACAGCATTCTATAGGATTTATAAGCAGTTCTTACAAATTAACAGAAAAGGATAAATAAGCCAAAAATATATTGTTCGAGGACATAAACTGACAACTTAAAAAAGAAATAAAATGGAAAGTTAAGCATCTAATAAATCACATACTTAATTAGTAATCAAATAACTAGAAATGAGAATAGCAAGCTATCTGTTTTTTTCCCCATCAAATTTGCAAGATTGAAAAAAACCCTAAAAGTTAGCATCATTGATGGGATGCAGGCAAATGGTCACTCTCACACGCTGTGCTGGAAGAGGAAAATGGTACCACAGTTGTCAGATTAATTTGGGGACATGCATCAAAAGCTTTAAACATGGGCATTATTTTTTGAAGCAGCAATTTTAATATTAGAACCGGGTCTTACACATTAATTAAGCATATCTGCAAATATCTTACTACAAAGATGCTTACTTCAGCTTGGCATATACTAAAAAATGAAAAACAAAAAAATATCACAAAATAGGTTATTAGTTAATGAAAATGTGGTACATCCATAAACAAAATATTTCGGCCACTGAGATAATTTTTAACTAATGTTTTAATTAACGTTCACAACATAATGTTAAAGTGTCAAAATTAGGGTAAAAACAAAAATATTTAGAAAACTCATTCAAAATATGCATATACATACATGTAAAAAAGTCTAGCAGGGCACACACCAAGATGTTAATAATATGGCTATCTGAATTGTGGAATTATAATTCCTTTTGTTTTTGTTTTTGCTTACTTGTATTTCCTCATTTTCCATAAGGAGCATATTTTCTTATATTAAGAAATAAAACACTACACATTTTTAAAAGGAAATACTATTTTTGAAGAATTGGCTATTCAGGTTTTTTTGTGGTTTCACACGAATTTTAGAATTGTGTTTTATACATCTATGAGAAAGACATTTGAAAATTTTGATAGGATTGCATTGAATCTGTAAATCGCTTTGGGTAGTATGGACTTTTAACCATATTAGTTGGCTTTCATTATAGACTTCAAAGCATGTTTTTCAATCCACATTTTCTGGCCAAGGTTTTCCAGCCTCTGCACTACTGACATTGAGGCCTGACAATTCTTTGTTCTGTGTATATGTGCAGGCCTGTCCTGTGCAAATTTAGCAGCATCCCTGGCCTCTACCCACTAATGCCAGCAGCATCCCTTCTCCCACAGTTGTAACAACCATCTCCAGACATTGCCAAATGTCCCTTGGGGGTAGGGTTGCCAGATAAAAAACAGAAAGCTCGATTAGATTTTAATTTCATATAATAAATTTTTTTTTGTGTTAGTGTTTCCCAAATATTGCATGGGACAAGTGTATCCCAAATATTGCCAGTGACCTATGAAAAAAATTTGTTGTTTATCTGAATTTCAAATTTAACTGGGTGTTGTATCTTTTTATTTGCTAAAGTGTGAGGCAAATTGCTCCAGTTGAAAACCACCAATGTAGAGCAATAGTTATTTTCAGCTATTTTTTTTTTTTTTTTTTTTTAAATAGCTGAGGAACCTGGCTTGGGGAGGCAAGTGCTTGGTCTAAGGCTATAGGGCAAGAATGGTGCAGAGATGAGATCTGAACCCAGGTATCCTGATTACACATTCCCTCTTCCTTCCTTTGCCTAGAAGAACTATTCATCTTTATTCCTGAAGGGTTGAAACTGAGAGATAATCAAGACTAAGGCCACTTGACATGGGACTGTGCCCAGGGTTGCCAAGAAGTGGAGATGGCATACACTTTCTCTAACATGGTTCTTTGAAGGTAACTATTATTCCTCACTTAACAGATGGAAAATTGAGGATCAGAGAGTTTAAACAATGTTACTAGATTAACTAGTTAGTAAGTGATAGAGCTAGAATCCTAAAGCAAGTCTGACTTAATGCATACCTGACATTGCATTTCTGGCTGGTGTCCTTTACTTATTTATTCTCCCCCTCTTTCATCAACTAGGATTACCTGAAACCTTCTAGCTAGATTTTCTGGTTGTATCAAGATACCAGTTCTTTGATCTATTTTAATTTGGAAATCAGGAATAAAAGAATAAACTGGTCCAGAACTCTTTTAAAATACCATTTCTGACCGAAACCACATCATGAAACCATTTGATTTTCCTTTTGGATATGGTGCCTCCTAAATGAGGAGTTCATCAAAAGAGAGACAATGGTTAAGCTACAGCAATCTGTAGACTATGTATTAGCTTCTGGAAAATTAAAAATTGATTCTGTTATGCTTTTATTTTAAAGAAAATATAAGATGTTTTGGTTCTTTGTACACAACAGGATATTGCTGCTAAGAACTGTAGATAGTTTGGTAGAGAGTCATTAACTCCTATTCATCCTTCAATACCCAACTCAAATACTACGTTCTTTATGGAACTTTCACTGACCTCTTCCTCCTGAGGTAGAACTATTGTTTCTACACGTGGCTTTCCCTAGTACTTTGTATATGCTTTGGTTCAGGTTTTTTTATGTGTATCCCCAATTATTTACCAGGATAATCTGTATATATTAAGCATCTGTGGGGAAAGAAAGAAAGAATAAGATGAATATATATGCAAGAAACAAAGTAAAGATATTATTAAAAAATAAAATTAGCTCTTTTCTCAACTATTTTTGTACTTCCTTTTTCTCTCCCCTTTCACATAACTCTTCAGTTACTTCCTGAGTTTTAGTTTCAGAGAATTTTGTCAGGAAGATATGTTAAAGCCTTGCAACTAAAAGTGTAGTTCCTGGACTAGCATCACCAGCATTACCTGAGACCCTGTTAGGAATGCAGATGCTCAAGGCCCAACCGGGTCCACTAAATCAGAATGTGTATTCTAATAAGACTTCTGGGTGACTTAGATACTCACTAAATTTCGGAGATGTCTTGCCTTATAGATCAGCAGCCTAGGAAAAGCGAATACACATGTATTGAAGTCCTTCGTTTGGGGTACATGGCAAACATCACTAATCCATCACCATTTTTTCTCTAAATTGAGGTGCAGCTTTAGAAGCTTCTTTGGTGAGGCACTTTCAATCAATTAGTCTGGAAGTCGGTTTGCCCTCCCAGATCTAGCCAACCCTCTCATTTTTAAAGAAACTAAGGCTCAGAAAAGCAAAGTGATTTGGTAGATATCATACTGTTCCTTCACGCAGAGCTGGAATTAAAATACTAATCTCCAGCCTCATGGTCTTATGGTCTTCTTGTCACACCACGCTGGGAAGTTAAGCAGACATGGCTCGAACCAGGGCTTACAAATGACCTCTTTCTTATCATCCCAATGGGAGACCTAGATTACTTGTCACTGTCTTCTCAGTGTGTGTTTTAGAAAGAGCTTGATATTTGGAGTTAGAGCATTACAACTTAAACTGCCCCTAAACTTTAGATATCTCTCAATAGTTACAAAATTTTCTATTTAAGGGGAAGAAAGGGAGCACATTCTCTAGTACAGCTGAACTCTAGTATGGGGCCTCAGTGAAAAATAACCCATTCCATCTCTCCCCTACTCCAAGTTCAGTTGAACAAAATAGTTTCTAAGTTTTCCAGGAAATTCAATAATATAGTAATTCACCAGTGACTTTTGAAATGCCATCAAGCAAGCAGAAAGGATCCTTTAAAAATGCGAAGACCCCAAGGCCATCTTTCCCTGCCTATGTTCCCCACTCCTTGCTCTACTACATCTTTTCCAACCCTGTCTTAGCTTTAAAAAAACTAATGGCATTCATTGTTTATAAATGCCTCTGTTGATCTTTCCTATTTTGGTTCCTGACTACTAGTGGAAAAACTCTCTCTACTTCCCCCTCCCCTCACCCGCACTTGGCTTTAAAAATAGCAATTAGAGTTAGGTTGGCTGAGGGCCTTGTGGTTGGAGTCCACAGCCTTTGCCCTCTGGGTCACTGGTTCACATCCTAATACCATGGCTGGTAGACTTTTCTTCTCTTTCGTGTGTTTTGCTTAAAGTTTTGGGAGGAGGTATCCTCCTGGATGATCATTTTCTCACGACCATCTGGGAAACATCTGAACTTGATATCCCTGACCCCAGTATTAATAATATCTGCTACGCTGTCGTCTTCTCCTCTTTTCTGAAGTCTGCAGTGTTCACAATTTCATGTGCTTTCTTCAGAATTACTCTTCTAGCTCAAGGCTGAATAATTTGTATTGATCTTCAGGTCTCCAAAGAATGGACTGGCCAATTCATGCTCAACCCCCTTTCCCTATTTCCAGACTGCTTTCCTAGGAATTTGATATATGGTTAATATCAACCTGCTTTTCACACATAAAGATAGCTTTAATAATAGTGAACAGGTTTTAAGTCTTCTAGTCCACAAAGTGCTTTCACATGTATCACTTTAGTTGTCAGTAAATTCTATGATGTAGGTATTGTTATTTCTAACTCATTTTAAAGACACTTACATTGAGAGAAGGTAAATCAGTTGTCCAAGATCACTCGATCCACCAACCCTCTGACTCCTTGGCATGATCCTGCCTCTCTCCTGTCTCTTGCTGGTCTATATTTTGAGTTTGTTTGTTTGTGATGATCCACTTGCTGATGATCACCTGTGGCACTGTTGATGACCGTTAGGGGTACTGAACAAAGTTTTACTTTCTATGAATCCAGTGAGACAAAGTTCTTACTTCACCTTTGTTAGTTACTGGAGGTTTGAGCAAGTCAAACTAGGCAGCATGACCATGATTCTTCGGGCAATGAGGTAGTGCAAGCATTCTTGAGAAAAGCAGTAATGTGATGCCGGTTTGCTTCCAGAAGAGATATGGCGGCAGTGTGTTAAGTGGATGAGGAGATGGAGAGAGAGGGAAATGACATAATTTAGGAAGTTCTTGAAAGAATTCATATGAAATGTACTAAAGCCTGAACCAGGGTGGGAGCTGTGGGGAAAAGAAGTGGGTGCCGATGAGAGAGAAGCCACAAAAGTAGCACTGACACTGTGGTCATGGAAGGGATTTCTCGATAAAGGGGCCAGGTAGCTGAGGATGAGGTGCCATCTGCCCTCAGAGGAGAGAGAACACCAGCGAAGTGGCAAGTTTTATTGAGGGAGGAGACGCTTTGTCTCACTGTAGATGTATTTTAGCATTTTGGCATCAAGAAGGCATGTGGGCAGCAAACTTTTGGCAGTCGATGTAATAGACTAGACCTCTGGAGAGCAGGGAGGCCTGCAGCAGCTTCGCAAGGTCCCTATACAGCAGGAAGCAAGGCAGTAAGACAGGGAAGAAGGAAAGTGCCTTGAAAGTTACTAATAACTGAGCACGACTGCATTTGAGTACTGGCTCATTTAAACTTGACAACACACCTAGTGTCTTTTAAAATAAGAAAATAGATACTCAGAAGGTATTCCTTGAAATATCCTTACAAACATAAATATTAGGATAATCTCAGGCACAGTGATATAGTTCTTTCAGGTCAACAGAGTCAGGTTCGTTCATCGTCCTTCATCAGTTTTAATTATATGTGATTCTTGGCACTTCTCTTTATGACACTGGAAATGGGGGGATGGTGTCTGGATCTTAGATTGCAAAGGATCTGGTATAGGCTGAAGTGGATATGAGCCCTTTAAACCATAGTCTTGCTATGACAACAGAAACATCCCTGACTGGAGGCAGGAGTGTTATGCACATGCGTGTACATTGTATGTATGGGCCTTCCTATGTTTATTTATCGTAATGTTGTTGAGGCAGGGACTGCACGGTTGCCATACGCTTCTGCATTTTCTTCCCCAGGTATGCGTAACATGTGATAGAATGATACCTGCTTTGTTTCTGTGGTTGAACAATCAGACAGCGTTTGATAAGCTATGGAGAAAACACTTTAACAGGATTTAGCCATATATTTCTCTTCACTCTATCCTTAATAATTGGGTCACAGTGTAGACACACACACACACACACACACACACACACACACACACACCTGCCTGTTTCACTGAGTGCCTGTTTCACTGAGTCCCAGACATATACAATGGACTGCCCTATTTTATACTACTGGCCCAGTTCTGTCATTTTACGATGTGGTATCCACTGTGGCTGCACAACCAAGAGGACCATTCTAAAGTAGGTCAGTGGAGCATTCCCTGTTACGGCAGCTGAATGATACTGCAGGATGCACATTTTCCAACTGGCCTCCCTCTTCTTTGTGTTTATAGCTGCAGATGTCCTATTCCTGTGGATTCCTAGCCTTTACACACAGAAGTAAGAATGAGTCAAAAGGCAGGCAGCCTCTCAACTTTGTCATGGCTTGGTCTGAAACTTAGGCAGGAAGGCAGGAAGGCAGGAATCAGCAATATCACAGGCGGGAAAAGGCTTTGCAGCTTCAAGTAAAGAAAACTCTTAAGTGCATCCAGGATTCATTGCTGTGTCTACTTTCTCTCCACCCCAAGCTTCACTCAAACTCCACCTCAGATAATTTCTCCTCCTTTCCTTCTGACCTGGGCAATACTTTTATTTCTTCCTGAATGGAACAGAGATAAAATACATGAAACACAACTGGTCTCAGAAGAACATGAAAATATGTATTCAGAATATATGTGCTGTGATATTACTGAATAGTATCAATTTGGTGACCTCTAGGGAATGACTAAAAATATAACAAAAGACCACCTTAAATGATCAGACATTCTCCCTTTTCTGGTCTATTATTTAGACACTGAAAATATGTTCCTGTGTACCACTTCTTTCTGCTAAGGTATGATCTGAAAAGGCTCCTAAAACACAAGTCTCTTTTTAGGGGCAGGAAAAACATTACTGTCCTGAAAGATCATCTCTACACAGTGGTTCAAGAAATCACCAAAGCACTTGCAAACATTATGGGCTGTAATTTGAGAGAGACAGCCTCTTTCCTTTGGCTGACTTAAAAAATATTCCCCCCTCCCTGAATTTGATCATTTAAGACTTCAGTTAGTTACTATTAATAGTAAAATAAACAGTTTACAGGAAGGAAGGTCTGTATTTTTTTTCTTACACTGATAAGATAGAGGCAGTGTCTGACAACTTGGCAAATTTTTATTTTCTGGAAAGTTGTATGCATATGAAGACGTTCTCTTGCCACTTAGTCCCTTTCTCATTCTTAATAGTCATGAGATGTTTAAGGATGGGGTGGAGAGGGGAGATAGTGTCCATGTCTTTCTAAGATTAGCATATATAGAAAAACAGATTTAGAGAAATATGTAGCAGTATTATGACCAAAGTCATTGAAATGAACTAGACTCTAACAGTTCCTTTGGCTTCCCAACTTCCACAAACTGGTACCCAAAATAGAGTTCAGACATCCTCCCATTAGCAATTTGGCTTTAGGACATTCCAGTTTGACCACCTGGATAGAGGTCTGGGTGGGATGGCCTTGGAAGGCCAGGGAGAGCACCAGGAGGCTTGTTGAGCCCACCTTGTCCACCTATAACTGAAGAGTCAGTCATGGAAGGAGGCCCCACAGGCCTTTGGCTTATAGTGGCAGGGGCTCCTCCTTTCTGCCACTTTCTAGGTAATGTCTATTCCCCTTTCCTTTGTTACCTCTCAGTCTCTCACTTGAATTTATGATGATGTCAGACTTGGTGTTCCCAGATATCAGTATAGGGCCCCTCACACAGTTGGTGCTTAGTCCATGTGTGATGGATAAATGATTATTGGAGTTAACTGCAATTCTACCTTCTTAATTCTCAGCGTTTTGCTTTATGTATCATAAAAATGATCATAACTGTATTTCTGATGATAATATTTCTTGCTGGTTGAACACTCATTCACTCACTCAACAAATTCATGTTGGCCAACTATTAGGTGCTGGGCTTAGTACTAAGGACACTCCAGAGAACACAGCACATCATGGTGTCTGCCCTCTGGAATTTATGTTGTCACATTTGCCATGTGCCAGTTTATGTGACTGTATTACACAATCTGTCTCCTTTACCCCTTTAGACAATGCCATAAGGAAAGATATGCCTTGAAAAGTTATACTATGTTAAACAAAAGGCAATTATAAACAGCATCTGCTTTTGGTTGGCAATAAAATACAAGAGAATCGGATAGTATGATAAAGGAATCTAAAGAAGAAATTTTAAAAATATGCTGAAATGATGTGTGGGGTATAGGGAAGCAAAAAATAAAATTTCACAATCCAAATCCTTCGTAGAGGCAGTGAAGGACAGACCTGATACTGCAGCTGATTTAATTGCTAACATAAAGCAGCAGTGCCCGAGTCTTTAGGTTTTATAGACTAATATAAAAGGCAAGAATGTGCTAGTAACTTCAGTGAGAGCAAAGCAGACAGGGGAACAATGCTAAAGAGCGGATCTGCGTAAAGCCACCAGAAAGCCCTGAGTTGACCTCTGCTCACCAATCTGCCCCCACCTGCGAGAGACTCATTAGCTAAACTAGTGGAATCCATGGCAATTTACTCCCTTATGTATTTGCTACTCACATTTTCTTCTTGAAAAAATATTACTGAAAATAAACTTTGAGCAACTGAGAAACAAAACAAAAATAAGAGCTTAAGAAAAGGGAAGTTAAGTATAGCTAGAAGAGAAGATTTGAAATGTTCCCAACACAAAGAAATGATGAGTGTTTGAAGTGATGGATAACTTAAATACCCTGATTTGATCATTAAACACCGCATGCATGCATCAAAATAACACACATAACTCCTAAATAGGTGTAATTATTATGTACCAATGAAAAGGAAAGAAAAGAAGAAAAAGAACTGGGAAGTTATGTAGTAATAGAATAGAATGGTGGTGAGTATTGAAACTGGTTAAAGCTAGAAATATCTAACAAGATGTATAAATCTTGTTACAAAATTTGTATATATCTTAAGATTTATTCTCAATCAAAAGTATGAATTATAAAACACTGAAATAATAAAAACCTGGATTGATTTTTAAAATCTGGATTAATTTGCAAAAACAGGAAGTAGAAATACTGTTGCTAGGGAGGTGGGAGTTGAGATGAAAAGTTTGGTAAATTTGTCTGGAATCACAGAGGAACAAAATACCATATTTATTTTTACTTTTTAATAATTTGAGAAATGTAGAATAAATAATGTGTTTGAAAATCCCAGAGGTAATTATTGGTAGAACATATTATATATCTGCCAACAGATGAGTAGCTATTAAAAAGAAAGAACATAGAAACCACATGTGAAATACTGTACACATACACAAAATGGAAGGAAACACAAGCTAGAAAGCATGTAAATCATAAGACAGAGGGAAGGCCAAATATTTCACTCATGACGAGAAATGCAAATCTTCTTCTGTTTGTGAATAAAAATTCAGGTTGGGCAAAAAAGAAATCTAAAAACAAATTACGTTTATTTTCAAAAGAAGCACTTAGAGAACACGACAAAAAAGGTTGAGTGTAAATGTAGATAAAGGCCTATCAAGCAAACATAAAAAAAAACTAAGGTGGAAATATTATTAAAGTGGAATTAATGACAGAAGCTTTAAATGGGATGGGATGCCACTGACCGGGTGCAGTGGTTCACACCTGTAATCCCAGAACTTTGGGAGGCCAAGGTAGGTGGATCACCTGAGTTCAGGAGCTCAAAACCAGCCTGGTCAACATAGTGAAACCCCATCTCTACTAAAAATACAAAAGTTAGCCAGCCATGGTGCAGGCACCTGTAATCCCAGCTGCTCAGGAGGCTGAGGCAGGAAGGAAGGAAACACAAGCCAGAATCGCTTGAACCTGGGAGGTGGAGGTTGCAGTAAGCCAAGATTGCGCCAAGGCACTCCAGCCTGAGCGACAGAGCGAGACTCTGGATAGGATGCCATTTTATTTGGGTATGGATATAATTCACAGTGAAGATATCCCCATTATGACCTTCATGCACCAAGTATCTTTGCATTAAAATATGCAACACAAAGGAGAAATGAAGAGGAAGATGACAGATGAGGGAAGAGGGTCTCTGTGTCAGGCTGCCTTTTGGGCAGGCTGGAGCCTTGATATACTTGGGAGTGACTTTTAGAAAAATCAGAAAATTTTTCCATGTTGTTCTATTTTTGTTTAAATTTGCTTCCGTTGCTGTTGGTTTTATTTGAAGGCAAACTGTTTTTTCCCCATTTACTAACAACTGTTTTAAAAGCACTCACTGTGGGCCAGGTGTATGCTGTATAGCTGCAACGGGAATAGGCACATAAATTACAGCTGGCTGTGTCTTCGAGGCGCTTACCAAAGTCTACACTGTCAATAACATGGAAATTCAGAGAAAGTAAGTGATCACCATGGAATTGGATAAAGCATTTTAATTGGGTCTTGATAGATGTAGGACTGGATTGATGGAGAGAGTAGGAAGGAAGGACATTCAGGTGTTTCAGTAGGAAGAGCCAAATGCTGGGGAACTAAAAATGGGCCCAGAGAATAGTATTAGGACCTTCCATGGATACGTGAATATTTGTGGGAGAGCAGTGGGAAATACGATCACAAGAGCAGGCCTCCTCACTTCCTCTTGTCCTGTCTTCTCTTTCGATGGCAGCTCAAGGATTTTTTAAGATGACATGCAATGCTCCAGAGCACAGCAGTATCCCCTAACGAGTATCACTTCCATTTCTGTGTAAGACTCTAGGATATGTCCTCCTTGAAGTCTACCAGCATCAATTTTTGCTCAATCTTTGCTGGAAGGATTGTGGTTTAGTGTTTCATTTAAGTAATTTTCAATGAGCGATTTCTTAAAATACACAGTACTTGGCAGCAGGCATAAAATTTCAGAAAAATAATAGCAGACGCTAACTTAAAAGTATATTGTGCTTTTTTTAGCTGAAAGGTGCTGTGTACAAGCCGTATATCCATGTGTGCCATTTATACTTAATAATCTCTGTGAGAACACTGGATGGACCCTATATTGAAGTCTTAACAACTCTTTAATGAATCTGCCCTTGCGAGAGTTAGAAATTCTCTCTGAATTATGTATATTAAAGAGATACATGCCAAACTGGGTTCAATAGCAGCCAAATGGAATTACAGAAAAGTAGCTGTTGCTAGAGAACTCCTTAGTTACAATCCATTTGCCCCACTGCCTCCGTTCTCCACTGAGAACACCTGGATTGTTTTCAGGATGGCAGGATTTCAAAATGCTAATGTGTGCTGTGAATATCCAAAGGGGGTACACCAGACAGCATTTGCCAAGCACATGGTTTATCCTCTCCTCAAATCCACAGAGCCTACATCAATATTCTTTCTTTCTTTCTTTTTTTTTTTTTAAGAGATGAAGTCTCACTCTGTTACCCAGGCTGGAGTACAGTGATGTGATCATAGCTCATTGTAGCCTCAAACTCCTGGGCTCAAGTGATCCTTCTTCCTTAGCCTCCTGAGTAGCTGAGACTACAGGTGTGTGCTACTATGACTGGCCAACTTTATTCTATTTAATTTTATTCATTTTATTTTATTTTTTTAGAGACTGGGTCAGAAGTGGGGGAGTTCACTGCTTTGCCCAGGCTAGTCTTAAGCTCCTAGCCTCAAGCTATCCTCTTATCTTACCTTTCCCAGTAGCTGAGATTACAGGTGCAAGCCACTGTGCCCATTGGAGGCTACTTTTGAAACTGCTTTAAGAAACTGCTCTTTTTAGTGTCTTGAACTCTGCCTCACAGTATCATCTGTCATTTTGCAAGTGAGGCTCCAAGTGAGTTTAAACGTTCTTCCAGATGAGATCTTTTCAACTATTTTAAGATAATAGTTTTCAAAGTCTTTTCCAGGCCAAACATTGCCACCTCTTGCAAACATTCCTTATCTGCTGGGTCATCATCTCCTTAGCATGATTATGTTCCAGCTTTACTTATTTTCACTTAAAATTCCATGACCAGGCTGGGTGCAGTGGCTCATGCCTGTATTTCAAGCACTTTGGGAGGCCGAGGTGGGCAGATCACTTGAGGTCAGGAGTTCAAGACCAGCCTGGCCAACATGCGAAACCCCATCTCTACTACAAATACAAAAATTAGCTGGGGGCTGTGGCACTTGCCTGTAATCCCAGTTACTTGGGAGGCTGAGGCAGGAGAATTGCTTGAACCTAGGAGATGGAGGTTGCGGTGAGCTGAGATCGTGCCATTGCACTCTAGCCTGGGCGACAGAGCAAGACTCCATCTCAAAAAAAAAAAAAAAAAAAAAAAAAAATCTGTGACCACAATCAGTAGAATTCTCTCAAGTGGGTCGAACGTGCAAAGAGAGAAATGAACTATTTGCATCTGTTGGACCAGACATTACGCCGCATTTTTTGTCCTCTAGTAGTAAAGAAGCAGCTAAGTTCTGGACACCCGAGATTAATAATTGCATTGGACAAACCACTGAGTTCTGGGTGCTGCATTTTAATATGGAAACATACTATGGCTCAAAGGAGAGTATCTATGTGAAACATTAAAAATAAAAGCTTTAGAGAGAATTTGTATTTTATTATTTGCAAACTGTACAGCTCCTAAAACAACTTCAATTAAGTGATGGACAGAACCTTAGAGATGCAATTCCGTTCTAAGAATTCACCGAGTTGACATTTATTTTTTAATATTCCCCTTGATCTTTGTTTGGCCTTTCTTGCCAAGAGACAACTTCATTGATGAGCAAACATTGATTTGTCTTTTTAGTTCAATGTCTTTATGTATATGTGTGTGTGTATGTGTGTGTGTGTGTGTGGTGTGTACACATATATATTTTTTCCATTCAAGGTTTGGTTAATGGCTTGTGGCTTTGTCGAGCAATGGGATGAAGTCAGAATAGGTCAGAAAACAACTTAATTGTCAAATAACAGCACAGCAGGAAGGCCTGGGACTCAGTGTAATGTAGTATTTTCTCATGTTATATTATTCATTATAATGGCAATATAATGTTTTAGGTACAGCAATTGCAAGGTTCGTCTGCAATTTAAATTTGTTCCTAGTGGAGAGTGTTTTATGCTTCATCTTGTAGCATCAAAGTATGTTTACAGATATAGTGGAGCCTTGTCCTGATCTTATTTACCATTCTAGTGCTGTGAGTGTTGGCAGCCAATGACTCACAGATGCCCCCCTTTTTCTTTCCAGGGGGCTGTCCTTGGCCAAGTGGGATGCTCCTTGCCTGGAATGCCGCACTCTCACTACTTCCTGGGGGCGGGCATGGCTAGTGACTGAGGGACAGAAATGTACAAAGCCTAGTCCTTTGTCTGAAGGTGGGACCACTCGGTGGAATTAGTCTGAAGCAGATTCCAGGTGAGACCACACCCTTGCTTAGCTACTCCCCCCGCCTCTCCTGCTTCTTTGACTCTCCTTCTGCTGAGCGCACTCCCCACAACAAATCTCTTTCGTAAGAGGCCCCATCTCAGGCCCTGCTTCTAGGGATGCTTTCCTAAGCCATTGCCATTATTATTTCCCCCAATGGATGCTAGTTATGAAAGTGAATGATTCTTTGTGCAGCAACTGTATAAAGAAACTTGAAATTTTAGGCAATGAAATACATTTTTCGAAATATCTGTTTAGAAAATATGACTCCGTTTAATATGCTGTGTCTTCTAAGTGAATTTGAATTAAAAACATTTAGTTAATTTAAAAATAGTTTTCAAAACAAGATATCTGGCAATAAACAGAATGGAGTCCCTCAGAAACATCTCCTTATTTGATGAAGTAGACCCATGCATTGAGTTAGTTATATTAATAGTACATGTTGACTTGTCGAAGTCTTTGAAATTTCAATGAGATGCAGATTATCACACAGATTTAATGCTTTCCTGAAATGAGTCATTGTAGACAGTTAATTCAATGTAAGATAGAATGCCATAAATGGAATACATTTAGGTGATACACAGTGAAGCTGAGTTCTCCCACCCCTAACATCATTGTCAAGGCCTAAGAGTGGATCTGCTTGGTGGAAGAAGTGTGTTCCTCTAGCCAAGTACAACAGACAGCTCAGAATTCTCTTAGACTAAGACTCAGTATTGAGTCCCAGTGACTCAAAGGCACGGGCATTCAGCGTTGAGGCTGACAGACACACCTAACTGCCTATTTCATGTCTTCGTGAAAAGCTGGGTTGATCATCTTTGGCTTGCTTATGTGACCAAAGTTTCAGGGAAAGGATAGCTAAAGAGGTGATCATAAAGGGTATCAATGTGTTGAAGGCAAGGTTAGATTAGCTGGAGGGCATGCCACGGTGCCTGCTAAACACAACAAGTCTGAGAACCTGGTAAATAGCAATTTCAGGTGTCAAGTTCAAGGGCAAAGGCCTAGCTGGCAATAAGAAGCTAAGGAAATTAGAAATGGATGGGCAGTGAATGAGGCTGGGGTCTTGGTCTACTTTTATTGATCGGGGATCTTATGGCAAAGGTGAGGACTTTCCATCTTCAAGGCACAGCTGTCAGGAAGGCACAAATGTGAGTCCTTGTAAACTGAACTGTGAGTGTACATGAAGGATGTCAGGTTCATTTTATTTTTAAAGAAGTATCTGTCAGTTGGAAAAAGCGCAGATGAGGTTTGATTCTTCTTGGCTATCATTATACAACCTTTGGTTCCCAGTTGAAAGGAAAAAACAAACAACTTTAATATCTTTTCTGAGATGTCATTCTAAGGTGATAACAGCAGGTGGTCTTTCCCTAAAATCTAGAATATGAGGATAACCTGTGGCTTGAAGGAAACAAATCTTTAGGTAATCCATGTGGAGACAGAAAGCTATATCTGAAGGGTCAAGAAAGAGAGAGAGGCAGATCAATTGTGCTCCATTATCAGATAATTAAAACACTCTATGTATTGTTTTAGAAAGTTACAGCATACATCAGCCCCTACTTATCTTCATTTCTCTTCCTCTTCTCACCTCCTTCCTTCTGCCTTTTCCTTCTCCCCCTTTTCCTTCTGCTCCATATCCCCTTGCTAAGTCCCTTTGTTCTTTCCTGAAGGGAGCCTAATATTGGTTTATTTTGTTTCTGTCCTTGAAAAGAGCAGTGAGACTTGTTGATTCTTTTTTCTTTCTTTATAAAGATAAAATGACAGCTGCAATGTAAATTTATTTCTGACGAGAGAAAAGTGCAGTGCAATTCTCTTTAGCATAGGACTTTTTTTTAGTGATGTTCAAAATAGGGGCTTTCAAAATTGTTGTTGTACTTGAGGTGTACCTAGAATCCTCTTTAGGGTAACGACTATGACATTCCTCAGAGGTGAACTCATTTCTGTTACTCATTTTTAAAAACACATCCTCTGTCTTTTCACACTCATCACAATGAGATCTAAAATAGAGGCTTATCGTCACCTATTTAAGGGTTATTTATGAATAACACTGCCTTGAAAAGGCCCACTGGAAATTTGTGTGGAAATTGAAAGTGACACAGATTCAGAAGCCAGGCAGGCACAGAAACTAAGTTAGAGGCCGAAGTGTCTAAGTACTGTAAGCGTGAGACATGATGAGACCCTCCCACCACCCCCGGCCCAGCAGCCCCAAGCTGACAGTCAGATGCTAGGCATTAAGTCCATATGGAGATGTGAAGTGGAAGGGTGGGAGCTCCAAGACTTGGCAGACTCTACCAAACAAAACAAGATCAGTAATCCAGAGAGCATCCTAAATGGTAGATGAGATACTGAGCCCATTCTCCACCCCTCCCTGTATCCAAGCCCTTTGCCAGGTGGCTTGCAGTACTTGCTACTAGAGACAGCAGGTGGGGGTTAGGGGGTTGCCTCTGCCTTGACTATGGGTTTGGCCACATAACTTAATTCAGCTAATGAAATGCCAGTAGAAGTCAGTGTGCCACCTCTGGCCCACGGCCTTAAGAGGCTTTGCATGCTCCCAATTGTCCTCGCCATGAGAAGTGCATGATGTGGCTAGCCCACTAGTTCAAGGAGAAGGCAGGAGATAAAGAGAAGAGAGAAGATGCAATAACAAAGCTGAGTCTGGATCAGCCAAACCTCAGCTGATTTGAAGATGCCTGAGTGAGGGTAAAACATGGCCATTTTTAAAGAACTTCTAAACTTTTCAGCACTTTAAAACTACTTTTTAGGGTGGCTTTTAGGCAACTTTCTGGTGGAAATCTTTGACTGATACAAGCACTGTTCCTAAGTGTCGCCATTTAAAAGGAGAAAATGAGTCAGAGTGACTAGAAAATAAGAACATGAGTACATAAAGGTTTTCTGAAAATGAGAACAAGCCTTGTGTGTGATTGTAAGAAGGGTTAATATTACCCACCATTTTGAATATCCTACCCCTTAACTGAGCCTTGGTAAAGGGTGAGGAGAACTGCAGAACTCTGACTTCCAGACCATATTGGATGTCACTGATATGACCATACACATAAGACAGATATTGGCGTTTTTTTCGGGAAGCAACAAGGATTCCAAGTCTCACTTGTTGCCTATATGCAGTGACGGGCTGATGCAGGTGTTCAAAGACCCAGACCTCGGGCTTCAATGCAAGAACACGCTAAAGGGCTTTAGGGATCTCCAGGGGATCAGCTGAAGTCCTGATTACAACTGTATCATAACCCAACTTCTCCCACTACCCAGTGCTGCTTCCCTTACCTTCTCACAAACACTGTTCCCCAAAGCACTCCTGAATGATCTTCCCGCGTGTAAATCTCTGAGGCCTAGCATCTGTCCGCAGGTACCTGGCCCCGTGGCACACCACTCTCACTCAGCTTTCCGGGGTGCTGGGATCTGGAGAAAGGGGTGGGAGAAGGCCTTACCCACTATCATGTGGTTGCAGACATCACAGAAAGTGGGCTTCTTGAAGATGTGATCCTGAAAGGCATGAGCCTTGCCGCCTGGATGCAGGCCAGCCCTGGCGGGTGTGGACGTCAGGCTTCCTGGAGCAGGGAGTGGGCTGGAGCTGGGGCTGATCTCAGCCACCATGTGTGCTCGCAGTTTCGTGTCTTCACTGTTGGTTCGCTGGAAGAAGTTGTCAGCACTTTTGCTCCGTAAACTCTTGGTCTTGAAAGAAAGTGATCGTTTTAGTTTCTGGAGCTGCAATGCAATGACAGAACAGTCTCTCTTACGACCAATGGATCAAGCAGACTGAGGCTGTGGGGGTAAGATCTGCTGTGTGCGCTGCACAGTCCCCACGGACACCCTCAGCCTTGAGAAGGCTCATAAATGTCCCTGTGTGGGTGGGGTGATGGCAGTGCCTAGTAAAGAGGGAATTTCCCCTGCCCCTGCCACTAAGCCAGATGAGCAGAAAGAGGTCCCATTTTGCCCTTGCTTCTGCCCCTGCTCCTCCCCACCTGTCTCCTTAAAGTCCTACCAGTGTGCTGTCAAAGTGTCCCACCACATTGAGTTTTGACATAATTTGCCTTTTGAATTTGAATCATTGGAAATATTAAGTATACATACTCAAGGACTCAAAGGCTACATGTGTAAAGCTGGCCTTTCTCTCTTATGATCACTTAGCAGCCACCTGTCTGCACACAGCAAAGCAGAAGAGTCTATTGTCTGACTCAAAATCGATCTCGCTAAACTATCCACAGAGCACAAACCAGGAACTCTCAAGTCTGCTTGGTTCTGAAGCATACGGATGAGTAACCTGTGTGTGTGTGTAGGACATAGGACATATTGTATTATCCCTTTGACTTTCTCTGCTCTTCCTGCTGCCCTCCCTCTTGCTTTGGCCATGACAAACTAGACTATTTCTCCTTTGCCTCTGGGGCTTATGAAAAGGCACCAAAACAGGTTTGGAAAAGCACAAGATTCTGGCAGCTCTGGGTTTGAGTTTAATCTACCCCTCTATTCTGGATCCAGGAACTGGAGGATTCTGCACCCTGATGACAGCTTGTACCATGGTGCACCTTGCTCTGTCCATCCCCACAGTGGCCTTCTAAAAGTGTCTCCTGTTTACTCTGCTTTCTCATCACTAGTCCTTAGTACATAGTTTTTCTTTTCACCCAGCAACAGGTCACTTCACCTTTAAGGTGGTTTCTTTTTGTAATTGAATATCCATGGGAGTTCTTTCTGTTGCCTGGAATAAACATGTATGGCCCAAAGCTTCAGAAAAAAGATGCTCAGATATCAAACTAAAAAGCTTCTACACAGCAAAGGAAACTGGAAGAAGCTGTCAGCACTTTTGCTCCATAAACTCTTGGTCTTGAAAGAAAGTGATTGTTTTAGTTTCTGGAGCTGCAATGCAATGATGGACCAGTCTCTCTTATGATCAATGGATCATGCAGACCCAGGCTGCGGGGGTGAGATGTGCTGTGTGCATGGCACAATCCCCACTGACACAGAGTGAAGAGACAACCTATAGAATGGGAAAAAGCATTTGCACAATATGCATCAGACAGGAGATTAATATCTAGAATATACAAGAAACTTAAGCCTCTCAATGGCAAAAAAAAAACAACCCTCCAAACAATCCAATTTTAAAATGAGAAAATGATCTGAACAGACGTTTCTCAAAAGAAGACATACAAATGGCTGACAAATATATTTAAAAAGTTCAACATCACTAATCATCAGGGAAATGCAAATCAACACCACAGTGAAGCATCATCTCACCCCAGTTACAATGGCTATTATCAAAAAGACAAAAATGACAAATGCAGAGAAAAGGGAACTCATAGACACTGTTTGTGGGAATGCAAACTAGTGCAACCTCTATGAAGAACAGTATGGGGGTTCCTCAAAAAGCTACAAATGGAACTACCATGTGATTCAGCAATCCCACTGCTGGGAATTTGTCTAAATGAAAGGGAATCATTACACTGAGGAGACATCTGCCCCCCCCCCCATGTTAATTGTAGCACTATTCACAATAGCCAAGATATGGAGTCAATCTATTGGTCCAACAACACAATGAATGGATAAAGGAAATATGGTACATGTACATGATGAAATACTATTCAGCCATAATAAAGAATGAAACTCTGTCATTTGTGGATGACAAAGATGGAACAGGAGGACATTATGTTAAATAAAATAAGCCAGGAAAAGAAAGTTAAATGCTACCTGTTCTCACTCACATGTGGAAGCTAAAAAAAGTTGATCTCATAGAAGTTAAAAGTAGAACAGAGGATACTAGAGACTGGGAAGGGCAGGGCGAAAGGAGGATAGGGAAAGATTTTTTATATAAAAAAATGACAGCTAGATAGGAGGAATAAGTTCTAGTGCTCTACAGCACTGTAGGATAACTATAGTTAACAATAATATATTATATAGTTTCAAATAGTTAGAAGGAGGATACTTCTGAATGTTCCCAACATAAAAAAATGATAAATATTTGATGTTATGGATATGCTAATTACCCTGATGTGATCACTATACTTTATATGCATTGCAAAATCACTATGTACTCCATAAATAGGTACAATTATTTTATGTCATTAAAAATAAAATCATAAAAGTAATTTAAAAAGAGAAAAATAAACAAATGGTGCTCAGTACTCTTGTCTAATGAGGGTCTCCATAAGTTGGTCAGACTCCCCCGACACAATATATCAGACAAGTTTACGTGGCCTTGCCAAGCCCAACCACCTCTGTCTTAACCCCATAAGTTCCACTTCAGAAGTCCAGGAAGATATGGTGGTCATTAGTGTTTGGGGTAGACTACAAAAAGCCTGCAGTTCTCTCCCCTTTCCCTTATCCATGCACTTTGCAATGTGAATTTGCATCTCAATCTATCAAAAGTGGAGTCTAGTTTCCCACTCCTTGAATCTTGTTGGTTTCTGAAATTTGACCAATAGAAGGTAGCAGAAGCAATTTTAAGGCAGTTCCAAGCCCAGGCCTTAAGAGGCCTTGCATACTTCTGTCCACCCTCTAGATACCTACCAAACTGCCCAATGAAGCCTGAAGGATTATGAGACACATGGTCCAGTCAATTCCCTGCCACTTTAGGATAGAGTCCAGAAGCAGAGCCACCCTGCTGTCCTGCAGGAATAAGGGAGTCTAGATGAGACCAGAAGCACTATCCAGCTGAGTCCTTGTCAAATTGTCAACGCACACACTCTTCAACTACAAAGATGACTGGTGTTCTAAGTCATTAAATTGGATATCTATAGTGTGTACACAACAATAGATAACCGGTACAATGCTGTTCTCTCCACCCTCATGCATGTAGTGGGATTGTATTTCTTTGCCCTCCTGAGGTCAGGTGTGGTTGTGTGAAGCCAGCTCTCCACTTCAGGGAGCCATACAAAAGAGAGGCCCTGCAAAGCCCTCTGAAAAGCCCCACTAGGGCTGCTAATAGGGCATGATCAGCTAGAAAAGGCTAGCCAGAGAAGCTGTAACAACCTGCAGAAAGGTCAGAAACACTGGACCAGCTAAGACTTTTGTCCCTTCCCCTCTGCCCTACAGCTCAGACTAACAGAGGAGTCAGAGCTACCAAAGAAGGAGGAAGAGGGAGGTGTCCCTGAGTTATTGTGGAGTTGCTTATTGTTGAGGCATAAGCTAGTGTATCCTGATGGATACAGGGCAGTGAGTCCTGAGTCCTTGGAAGCATAGCATTGATTTTGAAGGACACTCCATCTCTGAAAAAAAGCTAAGTGAGGAGGCCTATGAGAGAATCATTCATTGAGATTGAGCCACATTGAGGTGAGGACCTGGATGCTGCAAAGGAGCAGTGCAGACCCTCTTCACTTCAAGTCCTTCAGGCTGATGCTGGACTGATGCTGGAGGAAGGGAGGCTTACACAGGAGGTAAGACTGAAGTTTTATTTTAGAAGAACATTTAATACGTTAAACTGAACAGGAAGGTAAGGAATCTGCCAAGGTTTTGTCATGGGATATGCAACCCAGGGAGAGGTTTATCAAAGTAGACAACATCACATAGAAAAATAAAAATCATTTTCTGTTTGCTCCCTACTGAGTTCAGATGATTCAATAAATTGACTACTCATGTCTCAAAATCAGAATAACACCCACCCTGACGTGAGAGTCACAGAGGATAATGTGTGGGAGAGCCCTCTGAGAACTCCACAGGATATAAGTGGATGGTGGATGATGGGGGGCAAAAGGGGGAAGCAAGGAGCTGGGAATATGGAGCTGAGCTAAGTGCTTTGCCAGGCAACCTATCTTAATCCTTCCAACCATTTGGTGATGATGCGATTTTACCCCTGGAGAAATGGAAGCTGAGGGTGGTTAAGCAACTTGCCTAAGGTCACACAGCTTCTGTGAATCAAGACCAGGGTTCAGATTGAATCTGCCTTCCTCCAGTCCCCATCCCCATGCTCTTTCCACTGCTGCTGAATCTTTAGAGGAGGGATGGAGCAGTGGAGGAGAGTCACCCCCCACCTCCAGGGAGATGATACTGCTTCTGGCCATCAGTGAGGATGTGGAGCAGGAAAGCAAATCTGCTTTTTGGGGAACTATTTCTTTCATTTTATATATTTCAAATTTCTAAAAAAATGATGAAAGAGCATGCCCTGTTTATCAAAGGAGAGCATCAAATGTCACTGCATGGCCTCTGCTGGCAGGACAGGGAAAGTGACAAGGAGGATGCTTACACATATCCAGTCTTGTCTCCCTCCTGTGCTCACGTGCTTTACTTCTCCTTTCAAACCCTTTGTCATATGCAGTGTGGTGTTCTGTGTCCCCTGGAAGTTGATGTATGATGTTCAAGTATGATGCCAGGAGACCTGCCACATTTTTCTTGCTCTGGGGGATGTGGCGTGGAAATTGTATCAAGCCATTGGACCCTGCCTGCCTCTAGAGCTGGAGAATCTGTTTTGGAAGTCAATGTGACTTATTCAAGTGGGAATCTCAAAAGAAAACCTACAAGTTAAATTAAGCCCTAGACATGAGCTTAAAGGAACATGCTTTCTCTAATTAGCCCAAAAGAGCAGAGGCCGGAAAAGAACATATGAAATGTAGAAATAGAAGCAAACCCTGATCATCACAGATGTCACAAAGTGATCAGCTTCCATGTACCACTGCCATGGCCCAGCTCCATTTTATTTATAATAATAATGATAAAAGACACAGATATTCTTCAGAACCTTACCATGTGCTTGAAACTACTCTATATCATTTACTTCATGTAATCATTCTAGCAACCTTATGGGTAGGGAATCATTCATTCAATAATTCATTCAGGCCGGGTGTGGTGGTTCACACCTGCAATCCCAGCACTTTGGGAGGCTGAAGCGGGCGCATCACCTGAGGTCAGGAGTTCGAGACCAGTCTGACTAACATGGAGAAACCCTGTCTCTACTAAAAATACAAAATTAGCCAGGCGTGGTGGTGCATGCCTGTAATCCCAGCTATTCGGGAGGCCGAGGCAGGAGAACTGCTTGAACCCGGGAGGCGGAGGTTGTGGTGAGCCAAGATCGTGCCATTGCACTCCAGCCTAGGCAACAAGAGTGAAACTCCATCTATATAATAGTAATAATAATATTAATAATAATAATTCAATGAATGTCTACCATGGGTACTGCTCTGAGCTAGGCATAGACCTTGATTTGGGGGCTACAGCAGTAAAAAACAGGATTAAAACCTTCATTTTAAGGTTTTAAGATCTAGTGGGTGAAGATAGACTATAAGTAGATAACCAAAATATAAATTTGGACAGGGAGAGGAGGTACGAAGGAAAATAAGGCCAGAGCTGGGCATTAGAAGGTGACAAGGAAGGCTTCTCTGACCGGTGACAGTGGAACAGAGACATGAAGTGAGTGTTTGAGCTATGCTGGAGAAGAGCATTGTGGGCAGTGGGAAAACCTAGAGCTGAGGCCCCAACAAGAGAGCAAGGGCATGGTATTTGAAAAGCACTGGGAGGTCGGTGCGTCTGGATAAGAACGATGGGGGAGAGAAAGAGCAGATGCCAAGGCTAGTTTCTTGCTGGACATTGTAGGTCATGGCAAGGGCTTTGGAATTTATCCTAAGGGTGATGGTTTTGAACAGGGGAGTGACAGGCTCTGACTTTTATTTAAAAGGGTCACTCTAGCAGCTGTGTGGAATACCGGCTGTAGGAGGGCAACATGGAAACAGGGAGACAAGTTGGGAGAGGAGACTCTTGCGATAATCCTGATGAGAAGTAATTTTAGCTTGGCCTTGCATAGTTATGGTACGATATGGCTGAATTTGGAGTTGAGTTTTGAATAAGTTTGAAATACTTATTTGGAATTCAAGTGGGGCTGCCAGTTAGGCAGCTGGATATATGATTCTGGGATTCCAGGGAAAGGTCCAAGCTGGAGTAATACCTTGGGAGTAATTAGCATATTGATGGTATTTAAAACCATGAGACTAGATGAGATCACTACATAGGCAGTGAGTGCAGACACGAAGGAGAAGTGATCTGAGGACAGAGGTCTGGGACATTCCAGTATTTAGAGGACAAGAAGATTGGTAAGGACAAGCAAAGGAACTTGAGAAGGAGAGGCTGGTAAGGAAGGAGAAGACCCAAAGAGAGGAGTGTGTTAGAAGCTGAGGGAGGAAAATGATTCAAAGAAGAGAGAATAGCCAAAAGCATGAAATGAATCTTAAATAATAATGTCAAGTAAGGAGAGGTTTAGGAATTGGTTATTGTATTTGGTAAAGGGAATGTCTTTGGAAGACCTTAATAGTAGCAGATTCAGTGAAGTGGTGAGTGTGAAAACCTAACTGAGGAGGTTTCAGGAGAGGATGGCTGGAAGAAAAGTGAGCAGAGGGAAAAGTGAGCAGAGGTAGTGAACATGGACAGTTGGTTTGAGAAGCTTTGCTATAAAGAAGATTAGTGAAAAGGGGCAGTATCTGAAGGGAAATGTAGCATCCAGGGAGTTTTTCTGTCATAGTTTGTTTAAATACAGGAGCTTACTCCAGCATGTGTTAAATCTGATGATGCATAAGAGAGAAAGCGGCATGCTGGAGCCATGTCCCTGGGTAGTTGAGAAGAAGGATTGCCTTTAGATTGGAGTGAGGCAGGCTGCTGTAAGGAGAAAGATGGAGAAGAGTTGGTGGAATTGGTATTGGCTGGATGTGGCTTTTCTCTTTTGATTGCTTCTATATTCTCAGTGAATAAAGAAAAAAAGTGTCTGTCTCCTGAGTCAGAGACAATGGGAGATGGAGGGAGGAGATGTCAGAAGCTGAAAGAGGGAGATGTGGAATAACCATTTCAGAGACAGGGGAGGGTGAATGGACTAGAGCAATGCACAGTGGCAGGATGGGAAGGTAGCTCAGAGGGTCCATTTTAGGTTATTTCCTCATTTTACAGATGACAAAACAGAAAAATGGCAACTTGCCCAAAGTTAAATGGCTAGGAAGTTGCAGAATGAAGACCCTCATACAGACCCGTCTGTCTACAAAGCTTCTAAAGCCAAATGGACTTTCATAAGGTATCCCACCCTTGATGTGCTCTTAGCAAAATTTCTCTGCTTCGTGTGTTTTATTTTCTGGTGCCTGCCGGAATTTCAGCAATAATCCATGTGGTTGCCAGGTTGAGCAACACTACTTCTATGGCAATTAGTCAGGGAATGCAAAAATTGGGAGTCATGAGAGCACTGGGAACACAGAGAATTGCAGCCTGAAGGTGAATGCAATAGCAGGTGTATTGATTTACCAGCCTGTTCTGCAGTGGCACATCAAGTTAATTAACCAGTGTGCACTTGATTGTTTCTGCCAGGATCTAAAGTCCACGCTATATGGGAAAGGGGTGGTTCTGATGCAAAGAGTCTGCCCACACAGGCAGTAAATTAGGAGGCACAGTCACCATATCAACTGTTTCCTGCCCACTGACATTTAACCATAAAGTCGGTTGCCACTACACAGTCATTTCCTTGGCTATTTAACACTGTACCATTAATGCACTGACTTTTACTTCTGGATTGAAATGAAGTCATCAGGGAACCTTTGACAAGCAAATGCTTCCTCCTTAATGCTCACATGTGGTCTATATCTTTGATTTTTAAATGGGCATTTTTTTTTAACCTGTTAACTTTTCTAAAATAGTTGTGTCTTGTTCAATGAATAAAGAGCATTGAAATGCTCATTATTTCCATTTTTTCTGAGAAAATATTAAACCATTAAATGATGACATCTAAGAATTGAGCACATAACTGTCATATTGTGACCCAATAGCCCTCGCGCATTGACTCGCGAAGCCAGCTCCCTTCACACTCCAGCCGCCATGCAGATTCACCTCATCTATCCCAAGTTTGGCCAATGGTGTAGTTTGTCAAAGCACTTTCCACATTCACCGCGAGCATTTTACATGTGAACTCAATGGACAGACAGTGAGCATTGGGGGTCTTTAGACATGTAGTGTTTAGTATGAGGATTAAATTTCTCACCAACAGTTTTTCCCCACTCACAGCTTGATTTCTTTTACCGCAAGTACAATACATTCCAGGTACTGATTTGCTTTAGTTTGGATGGTGACTTCAAAGTTGAAATATTCTTCTTACATCTACCTGGCTCTGTCATAGCCAGCTCCAAAAACCAGTTATTAGTGACTGTATTGGTAAAGCAACAGTTATTAGATATGATTGACTGCATGCTCTGCCGCTGATGAAATGTGTGGTCGTGGGCAAGTCTCTCAAGCTCCTTGTCTTAGGTTCTAACAGTAAATATAGAGGATGTGCTCAGTGGCTGCAAAGTTCCCTTCCAGCTCTGAGAATTCAGCATGGGGAGAAAATACAAAAGACTTTAAATGGTCTCCAGTTTTAGGAAGTCTAAGATCTAATTCTGGAGAAAAATAGCAACGCATAAAACTTTCTGAGGGTGACACAGCCCTATATTTACATTAATAAGTGAAGCTGAGTGTTTTGATCACTGCCTACTCTAATATGTCAGAAACAGGAGCTATCAATGGAGGCTGAAATAGTCAGAGGCATTCTTTCAAACCCTGAAGTATGAATCAACGTTAAAACATGTAATTCAACTGTTTAAGTGTTCTGAAGGCCTCCCTCAGTTCTAGGTTATACCAGGTTCCTTACTGTGGGATATGGGACCCTTCCTGCTGGATTGCAGCCATCACCTGTCCAGTATTATTTCCAGGCATCCCCTCCTGCACCCCATGCACCTAGATACACTAAGAGCATGCCCCAGTTTTCCAGTGATACATAAACCTTAAGTGCTTTGGTTTGTTCTTCCTAGGAGGTCTGTGTCTCATTCAGTGTATCTGAAGCATGCCTGGTTCACCTAACTTTCACTTCTCTGTGGAGTCTAGCCTGGCCCTCCTTGCAGGTGGTTCTGGACGCTCCCTCCTACATGACCCCAGTGCGCCGCATGTGCGATGTGTTACCACCCTTCCTACCTCCTGCTCTGGGGCTCTCCTGCAGACCATGAAGCCACTTCCAACAGGAAGCACAGTGACTGGTACATAGTAATGATATACATTTACTACCAAGTAGTTATTGTACTCTTATTACACACCAGGCTCTAGCCTAAGGACTTTACATGGGTTGCCTTTGGATTGTCAAGCTAACCCTATGAGGCAGGTACTATTACTGTCCCTATTTTATGGATAAGGGGAGGGTGGTAGAAAGAAGTTAAATAATGTGCCCAAATCTTATAGATTGAGAAAATGGGACCGAAAGATGTTAAGTGGCACGCCTGAGGTCCATAGAAGATGAGATGCTTTGAGATGCTTAATAAGCGACAGTTTTTCTTCTTTGTTTGTTTGTTTGTTTGTTTTGAGATGGAGTCTCACTCTGTCACCCAGGCTGGAGTGCAGTGACACAATCTTGGCTCACTGCAACCTCTGCCTCCTGGGTTCAAGCAATTCTCCCTGCCTCAGCCTCCTGAGTAGCTGAGATTACAGGCACCCACTATCACACCCAGCTAATTTTTGTAGTTTTAGTAGAGGTGTGGTTTCACCATGTTGGCCAGGCTGGTCTTGAACTCCTGACCTCAGGAGATCCACCTGCCTCGGCCTCCCGAAGTGCTGAGGTTACAGATGTGAGCCATCACGCCGGACCTAAAGCAAAAGTTTTAAGGCTCCCCTTGTGTGCAGAGATAGAGGAGCCTTTCATACCTGAGGAAGAGACACAGTGAAGGTTTTGCGGTCAGAATGGCTTTGTTGCCCTTCCAGCTTTGCTGGTCTCCAGCAGTGTGAGTGTAGAAAGTTATTTAACTTCTCTGAGTCCCAAATTCCCCATCCATAAAATAAGAGTAATAATAGGTTCTCTGCAGATTTGTTGTGAGGATTAAATAAAATGAAGCATCTAAAGTATCTGGCAAGGTGTCTGGCACTTGAGGGCTACTTCATAACTCTGACTTCTCAAAATCCCCACCGCACCTCTGCCATATCTGGTAAGGCATGTGGATGCCAGTGTAAAAATACAGGGCGATTGTATCACCTTCAGAGCTGATTCAGAGATTCCTCTTAGGAAACAGAACTGTATATATTCAGAAGAAATACTTTGAGAAGCTACCTAGCTGGGGAAGACGGTTCCAAGGACCAATCTCAATTTAAAAACAATAGCCCTTTGTTCTACTGAATACTGAGAAGAAGTGAAGTTTGCAGATTTAAGGTGTGAGTTATGAGATGACAAGCAGTAATAGAAAAGGAGTTGGGGGTGAAGGGAGGCTGCCATGAGGGAGTTGTGCCAGAAAGAGCAGGGAGAAAACAAATTCTGGGTTGGTATGGAGGCAGAGATTTTTGAGTAAGAGAACTACTGATGGAAGTGTACTTTATAAACCTCTCTCCCTTTTTCTCCTCAAATTCTTCAGTAAATTCAGTACATTGCTCATTGATATTTTGGGCAAGAGGCTTCCTTTTCAGGGAAAATGAAGAGGTGAGTTCAGAGAGATAGGACCTGCGTTATAATGGATTGTATGGCAAGTTTCAGAGCACGCTCCTCAGACCTGGAATCCTGTCAGAGAGAGCCCCTGCCTGCCCAGTGGCATTGAGGTTGCAACTGAGAGTATGGGTTCTGAGCCATCCAGCTCCTCAGGCAGGAGTCACGCCAAGCTGTCTGATGCCATGGCCATCAAACCCAACACGGGTGGCAGTGGCCACTCCCCACTCTGCATTCCGAGTTGCTGCTCCTGTTGTGATGTGACAGTGGGGAGAAAGTGTACAACCCCAGGTACCATACTGGTGTTTCCCCCCAAGAAAAAGAGAGTGCTGAGCCCTAGGAAGGTCAATGAAAGACAGAGAAGATGGAAATACGATGGCTGGTTGGCTGTCTAAAAGGTAGAAAAACTGTGTTGAGAGCTGTGAGGATTTTACAGTATGGACCTTTCTAGATTCCAATTTATACATCAAGTAGTTCTAGAGATTAAGTGATGGACAGCAGAACAAAAGGATTTACATTCAGTACTATGCTAGGTTTCATTTATCAAGTACTGCTTCTCATAATGCCTTGCAAATAGTGGGTATTTGCTACTGGCTGAATTGTATCCCTCCTCAAATTCTTATGTTGATGCCTTAATCCCCAGTACCTCAGAATATGACTTTATTTGGAGATAGGGCTTTTGCAGAGGTAGTTTAAAATGAGGTCATTAGGGTGTGCCCTAGTCCGATCTGATTGGTGTCCTTGTAAGAAGAGGAAATTTAGACACACAGAGGAAAAATCATGTGAGGACACAGTGAGAAGGTGACCATCTGCAAAGCAAGGAGAAAGGCCCCAAAAGAAACCAATACCTTGATCTTGGACTTCTAGCCTCCAGAGCTGCGAGAAAATAAATTTCTGTTATTTATGCCACCCAGTCTGTTGTACTCTGTTATGGCAGGTCTAGCAAATTAATATAGTACTCCATAAAATCTCGCTGAGGCAAATACTGTGCTCCTAAAACATCAATTGCAATAAGAAAGAGCTGCACTGAGGATATTTCTATAGTATTTCTACTGTTGCACAGGCGAATATATCTAGCATGTGCTCCACTGGTTAATAAAGATGGAAACCTGGGTAGCTTATCTTGTCCATGCTGTATTGTCTGGGACATCTTCTCTCACATATGTTCCTGGAGACCTGCTGCTCATTATCTGAGTCTCAGCTCCAATATTGCTTCTAATGCTCTGCTTCAGGCTCTCCCTGACTCCTCCACATAGAGCTCAATATTCTATGCATGCAGGTGCCCTATCATTCTACCATAACCTGCAGCAGTACGTCACCACAACTGACATTCTGCATACTCTTATTCTATACACTGAGGTCAAGGACTATTCTTTTCATCCTTGGATCTCCAACATGCAGGTACAGGTTTTGGCATAGGATAGGCATTCTATGTTTAGTGAGTAATTGAATGAATGGATTGCCTGCCTTACATGTTTGAATTTCCCACATTTAGTGGGAAGAAAATGACAGATGAAGCATCTCTTCAATCTTCTGGCCTAGAAAAATGCTCTGGCCTAGAAGACTCCTTGAGTCCTCCTTTCTCTCATCTTGAACCCCATTTTCTACCAGTAACCAAGGCTAATCTCCCTTTCCTTAAAAATATCTCCTGTATTCATCTCTCCTCTCCAAGACATACCAACTCCAACCCTTTTCACCTGAATTATGACTTCCAGCTTCCCTTTATAATATATTCTTACAGTCTTATCTTCCAGCAGCCTGGGTCAGGCAGGGGCCAGATTCAAGAAACCAGGTGAGTACATGAGGGTATCAAGCCAGTATAGTGTAAGGAGTTGGAGCAGAGTGAAACAGATAACAATGTTCCTATGGACCCTGTGGCCTGAAACCAAAGGCAGAGTTATACAACTCAATTCCAAGGAGGCAAGGAGAAGTGGGGGCACATACTCAAGATTGAAGAGCTACCATGGTGGCCAGGCAATATCGAAGAGTGTGTTCAACCCAGAAAACAAGTGTATAGCCTTGAGATGGCCCAAGGACATGCAAGGGGAGGAAGTATCTTCCACGTTACATATGTCACCTCTTATGGACAGAGAGAGAGAGACTGTGAAGGCTCTGAGCAGGTTCCAACCAGTTGTCCACCACTCCCAGGCCTCCTCCTGCAATGGACAAGGCCTAGATGGGTGCAGGAATCTTGGCAGTCATAAGGAATATCTCCCTGTGCTCTCGCACCGCTCATGTGTTCTCTGGGGCAGCACAAGGACCAGAGGTTCATAGTGGGACCTGGGAAGGTCAAATGAAACAGTTGGATTATTCTAGAGAAAGGCTCCTGAATTCCTGACTGGTGTGTCCTTGAAGACCTCTAGGAAGCAGTCCTCCAGCTTACTTTCTCATTTCACAGACTCTAAGTTAGTAAAGGGCATAGCATTTTATCTAGTTAATAGACCTCAAACCTTGGAATCATCCTTGACTCCAATTTCTCCCTTCCTCTTCATAGTCAGTCGATTGGCCAATACATTAGTCAATGGGACTTTCAAAATATATGCAGAATCCACCCACTTCACACTACCTCTACTATCATCATCCCAATCTGACAACTGGTCTCACCTGTACAATGCCATCCTCAAGGTCTCCCTGACTGAATATATTAACTATATTCTATTTCTGTCTCCATGCTCCATACTTCCTTCAAAGTGGCCAAGGGTGATTACTTAAGATGGAAGTCAGACCATTTTACTACTCTGCTCAAAACCTTAGCATAGTTTCTCTGTAGTTACAATAAAATCTAACGTCCTTTCCGTGATCTGACCTCTGATCATTCTTACCATTCTCCTTCATCACTCACTCTGCACCAGTCCCTCTGGCCTCCTTGCTGATCACAGACACACCAGAAAAACTGCTATGTCAGGGCCTTCACCCCTGTCGTTCTGTCTTCCTGTAATCCTCTTCCCTTCCCAGGGTCTTCTTACTTCTCATTTCCTTCAGGTCTCTACTTGAAGGTCATTCACAAGAGACTACCCCTGATGCCTGTGCTCTATCCCCATTTCCTCTTCAGAGCACTTATTACTATTTGATTTTGTTTCTTAACTTTTTATTTTGAAGACTTGTAAGCTTATAGAAAATCTGCAATAATAGTTCCATGAATGCTGGTATACCCTTCACCCAGATTCAACAACTATCAACATTTTGGACTATTTGATTTTTATTTTTCTTTCTGACATCCAGATATTACCGTGATTTGTTGTTGTCATTGCTATTGTTATCATCACTGATCTGTTTGGGAATAAACTGCAAGCATCAGGATCTTTTATTCCCAAAAACTTCATTCATTCTCTCTCTCTCAAGAATAACCACATTTTAATGTAAATACAACATAGTAAATTAACATTAATGTAATACATGAATGCAACTCATACCCAAATTTTACAAAGAAGAGCTCTAAGGGGCCTCAATCCCAGCCCACTCTGGACAAGCGATGAGCAGAGCAGAACTTGAGCAGAACTAATAACACCTTTCATAGCATTAAAAACTCTGCTTCAGCATCTAATCTAGGATTATGCATTCTTTTAGTTTTCAGGTATTTTTATTCTCTTTTGTTTTGAAATAGTGTCAGCTTTTCGTTGTTTTTTGTGACATTTTTAAAGAGTACAGAACAATTGTCTTGTAGAATGTTCCCCAGTGTGGGCTTGCTGATGTTTCTTCACAATTCTGTCAGGTTACACATATTTTTGGTAGAAATATCACAGAAATGATGCTGTGTCCCTCCGGGTACATCATTATCAGGAGGTATATGATTTCTTGGTATGTTCATTTTTTTGTTTCTTTGTTGAATATCTGCTTCACAAGCTAGAAAGTAGTTTCCACAAGGGTAGAGAATTTTCACTGCTCTACTAACCCCTGTCTCTCAGAATCTCCAACTGAGCCTGGCACATGTTAGATGCTCAATAAATATTAGCTGAAAGACTGAATCTAGAATCTAGTGAATCTAGAAGTGAATCAGGTGAATCTAGAAGTGATTGACTCTAAAGCCCAGGTATCCTTAACTACTAGATGAACTGCTTACCACAGCATCTCCCAGAGAATTCCAGAAAAATGTCCCTATCCTACATATTGTTGAGCAGTAATAGCATGCCAGGCAGCCAGTAGACATCTTGGGGAGACAGAACAAAGCACATAAATGGCTCATGCCAGGCAGCCTGTAGACACCTTGGGGAGACAGAACAAAGCACATAAATGGCTCAGAGCTCTTTGGCACTTACTTCTGAGGCTGGCCCAGAAGGGACACTGCATTAGGGGCCTGTGGCCATCCTGGTTGAAGGAGAACTTGCAAAGATTTCACATACAAGAATTCATATATGATGCATATTGGGGTGCGAACGAAGGTCGAGGTGTTTCAGAGGCTCACAGTGTTCTTCATGGAGTCACATTAGCCCCACATTAGCATGGAGGAGGTTCTGCTCTGCTCATCATTTATCCAGAGTGGGACATGATTGAGACCCCCTAGAGCTCTTGTTTACAAAATCTCCTGTGGACTTGGAAGTGAGAAAGGTGGAGAGGAAAAGCAAGGTGGAGGCTAACTGAAAGAACAGACCACAGCTCATTTTCCCAGCACAGGTTCTCAACCCAAGGGTTAGGCCTTAGCTGGGGCGATCGTGGATGGGTCAGGAAGGAGGCTGTTGGTGGGGATGAGTGCAAGGGCAATGAATTAGCTGTCACATTTACATTTTGCTTTAGATGGATTAGATTTTTAATACCTAAAAATGAGACCCTTATGACCAACAATGAAAGCTGAGACCTTCCCAAAATGTTGTCGAGAGGCGATGAACAGAATTCCAACCAAGCAACCATGTTAGAAGAGTGTGATGAGAGAAAAATAAAGCTAATAGCTGAGGGTAACCTTCTGAGTTCAGCCCACTTAATAAACTAGTGATCCTATCCTTATTTAAAAACTTGTTTTCGTGTATGTTATATAATTTGATCTTAAACTTAGTGGTGGGGTTAGAACTTGAACCCAAGCTTCTAAGTCACATCTGGAGACCTTTCCTCTAGTCTGGTTCTGCTTTTCTATACTGTATTGGCTCCAGAAAAATCTATGGCTTGAAAAAAGTAGCTAACAGATTAAGACAACAATTTATATGCAGAATACTTTGTGTATTTCAAACAATGTGTATAATCCTTGACTTTTTATTTTCAAACCACTGCAGTATGCTGCTAAAGCTACACGTTAGATTTACAGGAACTTAGTAAATGGATTTTTATTAAATAGCTTGAAGCTTTAAAGGCTGCTTGGAGAATTACAGCAGCAAGTACAATCCCAACTCTGTTTAGAGCCTCATCTGATGCTTTCCTTGATTTTTATAATCTATCTAGCAAGAGATAAGATAAGGGCAGTTTCCTTTGCCAAATGAACAAGGGAGACTTTGCTTCCTCCTGATAATTAAGAAAAACCCTAGAGTTAGATTACATCAAGTGAGAAAAAGAAAACTATGGATGTTAAACATTAGCTATTAAGTGTCAGAGAATTATTCTGAATTTTTCAATTCAGGAGGGCTCTGGATTCCTTTTATCTATGAAAGAGCAACCCAGTAATACATTATCTGAAATACTCTTTTTTTGTTTTGTTTTGTTTTTTTGTTTTTTTTGAGAGAGAGGGTCTTGCTGTCACTCAGGCTGGAGTGCAGTGATACAATCTCAGCTCACTGTAACCTCTGCCCCCCTGGGCTCAAGTGATCCTCCCCCTTCAGTTTCCTGAGTGGCTGGGACCACAGGCACACATCACCATGCCTCACATTTCTTTTTTGTATTTTTGGTAGAGTCAGGGTCTCGCCATGTTGCCCAGTCTATCTTCAAACTCCTGAGCTCAAGCCATCCCCCTGCCTTGGCTTCCCAAAGTGCTGGGATTACAGGGATGAGCCACCACTCCCAGCCCAGAGTATTTCTTTTTCTGACATTTTCTTTTAAAATAATATTAGTCATAAAGAAAAGTTGCAGGATAGAGTTCATACACACCTTTCATCCAGCCTCCCCTGCTTAACACCTTATATAACCATAGTAAATTGATTACAACCAGGAAATTAACACTGATATAAAACTATCAACTCATTTACAGATCTTAGTAGAATTTTGCCTTATCAGAATTACTTGTCTCACTATTGTCCTTTCTCTGGTCCAGGATCCAATCCAGGATTCAATATTGCCATGAATTGTTATTTCTTTAGCTTCCTTCAATCTGTATCAGGTCCTCAGTCAGTCAGTCTTCCTTTGTCTTTCATAACCTTGAGCCTTTTGAAGACTACTGGCCAGTTATTCTGTAGATTGTCTTTCAAGTTGGGTTTGTCTGATGTTTTCTGATTATTATATTAAGGTTATGTATTTTCATAAGACTAGGACAAAAGCAATATGCTCTTCTTAGTTCATCATATTAGGAAACACCTGATGTCAACATCTTCCATTACTGGTGATTAATTTTTGTCGCTGGGTTAAAGTAGTATTTGCCGGGTTGCTCCACTGTAAAGTTACCCCTTTCCCCTTCGTAATAAATATCATGTGACTATAAGACTTTTAAAAAAATCATCCCAGACGTCATTTCAATATGTGACTATAAGACTTTGAGATGGCAAATGTCCTGTTCGTACCATACACTTGCCCTCTAATTTCAACATCCATTAATGAATTTTGCCTGCAAACTTATTACCTGTGGTCGGCCTAATAGTGGTGTTCTATTTCTATTAGTCATTCTAGTAGAAATAGAAAAAAAAGAGGAAAAGAGCTCGATAATGTGTTAATAAGCCTGACAACATCTTGTAGCAACAGATAATTGCTGAATGTGTTAAGCAAGGGAAGAATTTGCTCATACTTACATACTTGCATCCTATAATATTAATAATGATACATACATGGTGAACAAAATATAGTACAAAAAAAGAAACTTATAAAAAAGTAAGTCTTCTCACATCAGATCTCTAGTTCAACTGAGGATAAAACCTCTATGAACAGTTTCTTTTTCCAGCACTGTTCTGTCTGTATGCCTATGTATAAGTGTATAGATTGCCTCTTTTAAAAAACGCACATCTAATATACAATGTGTATTTTTCTGTATCATGATTTTGCATTTCATAATATATACTGGGGATGTTTTTATTATATATATCTAGTAGCATGGGAGATTTAACTCATTTCTTTTTTTTTCTTTTCTTTTTATTTATTTATTTATTTATTATTATTATACTTTAAGTTCTAGGGTACATGTGCATAACGTGCAGGTTTGTTACATATGTATACCTGTGCCATGTTGGTGTGCTGCACGCATCAACTCGTCAGCACCCATCAACTCGTCATTTACATCAGGTATAACTCCCAATGCAATCCCTCCCCGCTGCCCCCTCCCCATGATAGGCCCCGGTGTGTGATGTTCCCCTTCCCGAGTCCAAGTGATCTCATTGGTCAGTTCCCACCTATGAGTGAGAACATGCGGTGTTTGGTTTTCTGTTCTTGTGATAGTTTGCTAAGAATGATGGTTTCCAGCTGCATCCAGTCCCTACAAAGGACACAAACTCATCCTTTTTTATGGCTGCATAGTATTCCATGGTGTATATATGCCACATTTTCTTAATCCAGTCTGTCACTTATGGACATTTGGGTTGATTCCAAGTCTTTGCTATTGTGAATAGTGCCGCAATAAACATACGTGTGCATGTGTCTTTATAGCAGCATGATTTATAATCCTTTGGGTATATACCCAGTAATGGGATGGCTGGGTCATATGGTACATCTAGTTCTAGATCCTTGAGGAATCGCCATACTGTTTTCCATAATGGTTGAACTAGTTTACAATCCCACCAACAGTGTAAAAGTGTTCCTATTTCTCCACATCCTCTCCAGCACCTGTTGTTTCCTGACTTTTTAATGATCGCCATTCTAACTGGTGTGGGATGGTATCTCATTGTGGTTTTGATTTGCATTTCTCTGATGGCCAGTGATGATGAGCATTGTTTCATGTGTCTGTTGGCTGTATGAATGTCTTCTTTTGAGAAATGTCTGTTCATATCCTTTGCCCACTTTTCAATGGGGTTGTTTGTTTTTTTTTTTTTGTAAATTTGTTTGAGTTATTTGTAGGCTCTGGATATTAGCCCTTTGTCAGATGAGTAGATTGCAAAAATTTTCTCCCATTCTGTAGGTTGCCTGTTCACTCTGATAGTAGTTTCTTTTGCTGTGCAGAAGCTCTTTAGTTTAATGAGATCCCATTTGTCAATTTTTGCTTTTGCTGCTGTTGCTTTTGGTGTTTTAGACATGAAGTCTTTGCCCATGCCTATGTCCTGAATGATACTACCTAGGTTTTCTTCTAGGGTCTTTATGGTATTAGGTCTAACATTTAAGTCTCTAATCCATCTTGAATTAATTTTCGTATAAGGAGTAAGGAAAGGATCCAGTTTCAGTTTTCTACTTCTGGCTAGCCAATTTTCCCAGCACCATTTATTAAATAGGGAATCCTTTCCCCATTTCTTGTTTCTCTCAGGTTTGTCAAAGATCAGATGGCTGTAGATGTGTGGTATTATTTCTGAGGACTCTGTTCTGTTCCATTGGTCTATATCTCTGTTTTGGTACCAGTACCATGCTGTTTTGGTTACTGTAGCCTTGTAGTATAGTTTGAAGTCAGGTAGCATGATGCCTCCAGCTTTGTTCTTTTGACTTAGGATTGTCTTGGCAAATGCGGGCTCTTTTTTGGTTCCATATGAACTTTAAAGCAGTTTTTTCCAGTTCTGTGAAGAAACTCATTGGTAGCTTGATGGGGATGGCATTGAATCTATAAATTACCTTGGGCAGTATGGCCATTTTCACGATATTGATTCTTCCTATCCATGAGCATGGTATGTTCTTCCATTTGTTTGTGTCCTCTTTTATTTCACTGAGCAGTGGTTTGTAGTTCTTCTTGAAGAGGTCCTTTACATCCCTTGTAACTTGGATTCCTAGGTATTTTATTCTCTTTGAAGCAATTGTGAATGGAAGTTCATTCATGACTTGGCTCTCTGTTTGTCTGTTACTGGTATATAAGAATGCTTGTGATTTTTGCACATTAATTTTGTATCCTGAGACTTTGCTGAAGTTGCTTATCAGCTTAAGGATATTTTGGGCTGAAACAATGGGGTTTTCTAAATATACAATCATGTCATCTGCAAAGAGGGACAATTTGACTTCTTTTCATAACTGAATACCCTTGATTTCTTTCTCTTTCCTGATTGCCCTAGCCAGAACTTCCAACACTATGTTGAATAGGAGTGGTGAGAGAGGGCATCCCTGCCTTGTGCCAGTTTTCAAAGGGAATTTTTTTCCAGTTTTTGCCCATTCGGTATGATATTGGCTGTGGGTTTGTCATAAATAGCTCTTATTATTTTGAGGTACGTTCCATCAATACCAAATTTATTGAGCGTTTTTAGCATGAAGGGCTGTTGAATTTTGTCTAAAGCCTTTTCTGCATCTATTGAGATAATCATGTGGTTCTTGTCTTTGGTTCTGTTTATATGCTGGATTACGTTTATTGATTTGCGAATGTTGAACCAGCCTTGCATCCCAGGGAGGAAGCCCACTTGATCATGGTGGATAAGCTTTTTGATGTGTTGCTGAATCCGGTTTGCCAGTATTTTATTGAGGATTTTTGCATCGATGTTCATCAGGGATATGGGTCTAAAATTCTCTTTTTTTGTTGTGTCTCTGCCAGGCTTTGGTATCAGGATGATGTTGGCCTCATAAAATGAGTTAGGGAGGATTCCCTCTTTTTCTATTGATTGGAATAGTTTCAGAAGGAATGGTACCAGCTCCTCCTTGTACCTCTGGTAGAATTCAGCTGTGAATCCATCTGGTCCTGGACTTTTTTTGGTTGGTAGGCTATTGATTATTGCCTCAATTTCAGAGCCTGCTATTGGTCTATTCAGGGATTCAACTTCTTCCTGGTTTAGTCTTGGAAGAGTGTAAGTGTCTAGGAAATTATCCATTTCTTCTAGATTTTCCAGTTTATTTGCATAGAGGTGTTTATAGTATTCTCTGATGGTAGTTTGTATTTCTGTGGGGTCGGTGGTGATATCCCCTTTATCATTTTTTATTGCGTCTATTTGATTCTTCTCTCTTTTCTTCTTTATTAGTCTTGCTAGCGGTCTGTCAATTTTGTTGATCTTTTCACAAAACCAACTCCTGGATTCATTGATTTTTTGGAGGGTTTTTTGTGTCTCTATCTCCTTCAGTTCTGCTCTGATCTTAGTTATTTCTTGCCTTCTGCTAGCTTTTGAATGTGTTTGCTCTTGCTTCTCTAGTTCTTTTAATTGTGATGTTAGAGTGTCAATTTTAGATCTTTCCAGCTTTCTCTTGTGGGCATTTAGTGCTAAAAATTTCCCTCTACACACTGCTTTAAATGTGTCCCAGAGATTCTGGTTTCAAATTCTTTGTTCTCATTGGTTTCAAAGAACATCTTTATTTCTGCCTTCATTTCGTTATGTACCCAGTAGTCATTCAGGAGCAGGTTGTTCAGTTTCCATGTAGTTGAGCGGTTTTGATTGAGTTTCTTAGTCCTGAGTTCTAGTTTGACTGCACTGTGGTCTGAGAGACAGTTTGTTATAATTTCTGTTCTTGTACATTTGCTGAGGAGTGCTTTACTTCCAATTATGTGGTCAATTTTGGAATAAGTGCTATGTGGTGCTGAGAAGAATGTATATTCTGTTGATTTGGGGTGAAGAGTTCTATAGATGTCTATTAGGTCTGCTTGCTGCAGAGATGAGTTCAATTCCTGGATATCCTTGTTAACCTTCTCTCTCGTTGATCTGTCTAATGTTGACAGTGGAGTGTTGAAGTCTCCCATTATTATTGTATGGGAGTCTAAGTCTCTTTGTAAGTCTCTAAGGACTTGCTTTATGAATCTGGGTGCTCCTGTATTGGGTGCATATATATTTAGGATAGTTAGCTCTTCCTGTTGAATTGATCCTTTTACCATTATGTAATGGCCTTCTTTGTCTCTTTTGATCTTTGATGGTTTAAAGTCTGTTTTATCAGAGACTAGTATTGCAACCCCTGCTTTTTTTTGTTCTCTATTTGCTTGGTAGATCTTCCTCCATCCCTTTATTTTGAGCCTATGTGTGTCTCTGCATGTGAGTTGGGTCTCCCGAATACAGCAGACTGATGGGTCTTGACTCTTTATCCAGTTTGCCAGTCTGTGTCTTTTAATTGGAGCATTTAGTCCATTTACATTTAAGGTTAAGATTGTTATGTGTGAACTTGATCCTGCCATTATGATATTAACTGGTTATTTTGCTCGTTAGTTGATGCAGTTTCTTCCTAGCCTCGATGGTCTTTACATTTTGGCATGTTTTTGCAATGGCTGGTACCGGTTGTTCCTTTCCATGTTTAGTGCTTCCTTCAGTGTCTCTTGTAAGGCAGGCCTGGTGGTGACAAAATCTCTAAGCGTTTACTTATCTGTAAAGGATTTTATTTCTCCTTCACTTATGAAACTTAGTTTGGCTGGATATGAAATTCTGGGTTTAAAATTCTTTTCTTTAAGAGTGCTGAATATTGGCCCCCACTCTCTTCTGGCTTGGAGAGTTTCTGCCGAGATATCTGCTGTTAGTCTGATGGGCTTCCCTTTGTGGGTAACCCGACCTTTCTCTGTGGCTGCCCTTAAGATTTTTTCCTTCATTTCAACTTTGGTGAATCTGGCAATTATGTGTCTCAGAGTTGCTCTTTTCGAGGAGTATCTTTGTGGCGTTCTCTGTATTTCCTGAATTTGAATGTTGGCCTGCCCTACTAGGTTGGGGAAGTTCTCCTGGATGATATCCTGAAGAGTGTTTTCCAACTTGGTTCCATTTTCCCCCTCACTTTCAGGCACCCCAATCAGATGTAGATTTGGTCTTTTTACATAATCCCATACTTCTTGCAGGCTTTGTTCATTTCTTTTTCTTCTATTTTCCTTTTGGTTTCTCTTCTCGCTTCATTTCATTCATTTGATCCTCAATCGCTGATACTCTTTCTTCCAGTTGATGGAGTCGGTTACTGAAGCTTGTGCATTTGTCACGTATTTCTTGTGTCATGGTTTTCATCTCTGTCATTTCGTTTATGACCTTCTCTACATTAATTACTCTAGCTATCAATTCTTCCACTCTTTTTTCAAGATTTTTAGTTTCTTTGCACTGGGTCCGTAATTCCTCCTTTAGCTCTGAGAAATTTGATGGACTGAAGCCTTCTTCTCTCATCTTGTCAAAGTCATTCTCCATCCAGCTTTGATCTGTTGCTGGCGATGAGCTGCGCTTCTTTGCAAGGGGAGATGTGCTCTTATTTTTTGAATTTCCAGCTTTTCTGCCCTGCTTTTTCCCCATCTTTGTGGTTTTATCTGCCTCTGGTCTTTGATGATGGTGACATACTGATGGGGTTTTGGTGTAGGTGTCCTTCCTGTTTGATAGTTTTCCTTCTAACAGTCAGGACCCTCAGCTGTAGGTCTGTTTGAGATTGCTTGAGGTCCACTCCAGACCCTGTTTGCCTGGGTATCAGCAGCAGAGGCTGCAGAAGATAGAATATTGCTGAACAGCGAGTGTACCTGTCTGATTCTTACTTTGGAAGCTTCCTCTCAGGGGTGTATTCCACCCTGTGAGGTGTGGGGTGTCAGACTGCCCCTAGTGGAGGATGTCTCCCAGTTAGGCTACTCAGGGGTCAGGGACCCACTTGAGCAGGGAGTCTGTCCCTTCTCAGATCTCAACCTCCATGTTGGGAGATCCACTGCTCTCTTCAAAGCTGTCAGACAGAGTCGTTTGCGTCTGCAGAGGTTTCTGCTGCTTTTGTTGTTGTTGTTGTTGTTTGTTGTTGTTGTTTAGCTGTGCCCTGTCCCCAGAGGTGGAGTCTACAGAGACAGGCAGGTTTCCTTGAGCTGCTGTGAGCTCCACCCAGTTCGAGCTTCCAAGCGGGCTTTGTTTACCTACTTAAGCCTCAGCAATGGCGGGCACCCCTCCCCCAGCCTCGCTGCTGCCTTGCGGTTAGATCGCAGACTGCTGTGCTAGCAATGAGGAAGACTCCGTGGGCGTGGGACCCTCCCGGCCAGGTGTGGGATATAATCTCCTGGTGTGCCCGTTTGCTTAAAGTGCAGTATTGGGGTGGGAGTTACCCGATTTTCCAGGTGTTGGTGTCTCAGTTCCCCTGGCTAGGAAAAGGGATTCCCTTCCCCCTTGCGCTTCCTAGGTGAGGCGATGCCTCGCCCTGCTTCAGCTCTCGCTGGTCAGGCTGCAGCAGCTGACCAGCACCGATCGTCTGGCACTCCCCAGTGAGATGAACCCAGTACCTCAGTTGAAAATGCAGAAATCACCGGTCTTCTGTGTTGCTTGCACTGGGAGTTGGAGACTGGAGCTGTTCCTATTCGGCCATCTTGCTCCGCCCCAACTCATTTCTTATTGAAGCCTAATATTTCATTGAATGGAGGTACCAGAATAATTAATTATGCCATTTTCTTGAGGCAGAGACCTGTAGTTCTTCACCAAGATCCATTTTAATTTGTTTCTTCGGTATGTGGTTAGATTACATGTTTCTAACCTTCTGGCTGATAAAGGCAGAAACAAGACTGTGTCTTCACTAATGAAACACAATGAAATGCTGTGTATTACTTCTGAAATTAGGCCTTAAGTCTGTGTGAATGCCTACTTCATTCTCTCTTCCTTTTTCACACTGGCTGCACTATGGATATGGTGGAGACCCCATTTAACCATGAGGATTATGAAGATGTCCCAGGGAACAGATGAATGATATCTTGGAAGGAACTGGGTCTTCAAATAACCAAAAGGAGTACAACTACCTGCTAACCTAAACAGTTTGCCTTGAAACCTATGTGAGAGAGGAATAAACATCTATATTTTTTGAGACACTGAATATTCGTTTGGTTGCTTTGTTATAGCAGCCTATCCTTACCCTCACTAGTATATTTTCTATTTCAAACAATACTGGAATGAACATTTTGTACCTACATATTTGCATACACAAATACCATTGACTTTTTTGATATACCTTAACTAGTGCTTGTTACAATTAATTTTTAAAATATTTGCTGATTACATAGGTAAAAATGACACAGAAACTTAAAAAAACTTTTAATTTCTTATCAGTGGGGTTAATAGCTTTTTATATGTTTATAAATCAGTTTACGTGGCCTCTATTGGCAGAGACTAGTGCTTAAAACACAATCATTTTTTGCAGTAGGTTATAGATCTTTTTATATATGTAAATGTTTTATATATTTATTAAAAATTGTAATTTTGTGGCAATTTTTCTGTTTGTCATTCATCTCTGACATTATTCATTGAATATGTTTAGTGGATGAGTTTATAATAAAATTTTTATGAAGTTATATTTATTAATGGTGCTGCTAATGCTGATAATGGCCAGCATTTATTGAAGGCTTATAATTTGCTTATTCATTTGATCTCTGAGGTTGTTTCATCACCTAACTGGTGATAAGTACTTACACTGACATCTCTTCTGGCTTAAAAAATGATATAACTCCTTTGAAGTTTATTTTTTAATTTTGATTTAAATTTTTTTTACCTAGACATGGAAAGTAAGATCAAGAATAACATGATTCTTAAAACATCCATATGAATACTGAAGTCATCATAGGAGACTTTTCTCACTGTATTTAGGAACAAATTGTAGATCTTGGGAAACTCTTTTTTCATTCAGAAATAAATTAACGTAAAAAGCAATCAATGCTCTAGTGCCGGTGAAAACTTCTAAAACATAAAATGAAGTAAGGATTATAACACACAGGTAGTAAAACAGGAACATAACTATGAAAATGCTTACTATTGGAATGAAAAGCAAATTTTATATATTCTCTACTTTTTTTCTCTCAATAAATATGAATAAACATAGTCTTCAAAATAAGGTATGAAAGCTGAGATGACCAAACTAGATTAGAAAAGTAGGGGTCTTGAAGAGTTCAGGAAAGAATTTGTAGCAACCAGTAATATAATGCCACAGTAAAGTTTAAAACAGTAGAAAAGGTGAAAGACCGTCTGCAGAAAGGTAAGGTGGTTTATGTGTGGGTATGTTTGGGAAGCTCTCATGGAATGCAAAATAAAGGTACAATAAGTTGAAAATCATTAAAGAAATTCAGGAAGATGTAAATAAGTAATTGGATCCTGAAGAAGACTTCAGAATGACTCTGGCATAAGCACTGTTCAAAAACAAGGTAAGAGAGAGCTTTTGGGTTAAACGAAGAAGGAAGACCCAAACCTGCCGGTGGGGAGATCACCATGTGTCAGGTCAGTGTGGTGAAAAGAGACAACTCTTTTCCTGCCAGCACGTTAAAGTATCCTGTCAGAAGGTTACGGTACCAACAATTACTGAATTCTCACAGTATGACTACAACTATTGTAATTATTCAAGAGACTCTCCTAACCTTAAATAATCATAGACGATTATTTAGGAAATAAGCATATTACATGTCGGTTATTTTAAAAGGTACAATATGTAAGAGTTACAAATATATACAATTAAATAAGTTCATATACTTCACATGAATGTAAACATATGGAAGCGTATCTTGTAAACAGCTGAATGTATCTAAGTTTTCTGTATGTGAAAATAGATTTAATGTGCTCATTGTGGAGGTGATAAGAAAACTACTTTTTAAAAATAAGTAGAACTGAATTATGATATAATTTCCAGAATCAGAGAGGAAAAAAAGGAAGGAAGGATATCAAAGCATATAGACAGGAAAATGGGTAAACCACAAAGAAAGAAATCTTAGATCACTTCAAATTTTCTTTCCACAATATGAAGCAATGTAAGACAAAGTTATAACTTAAATATTTTTAATGCAGACAAATAACCATTTATGATCAGAGAAAACAAAAACATTGGGAAATATGGGAAATGTGAGGCACAAAAATACTTGTGCTTGGAATAATTTAAACATGGCTGAGTTAAAATGACCAATATAGATATATTTTACAAAGAAAATTAACTCATCACAAATACTTGATGAAACAGATGACACATTGTTTAGAAAGGTTTTAACAATAATACAATGTACCAAAAATTGTAGTAACAAAACACAAGTGGTATAGGGAAGCAGTCCCCAATCTTTTTGGCACCAGGGACTGGTTTCATGGAAGACAATTTTTCCATGGATTGAGGTAGATGGGGGATGGTTTGAGGATGAAAGTGTTCCACCTCAGATCATCAGGTATTAGATTTTCATAAGGAGGGCACAACTTAGCACCCTCGCATGCACAGTTCACAATAGGGTTTGTGCTCCTTTGAGAATCTAATGCCACTGCTGATCTAACAGGAGGCAGAGTTCAGGGGGTAATGCTCAATAGCCCGCCACTCACCTCTTGCGTGTAGCCCAGTTCCTAACAGGCCACAGACTAGTACTGGTCCATGGCCCAGGGGTTGGGGACCCCTGGTGAAAATGCTTACTATTGGAAAAGCAAGGGACCGAAAAAGGAAGTCAGGTTATGTGAATTTCCTCATTTTATATGGAGAAAAAGTAACAATGACTACAGCAATGGTATCAGTTACACTAGCATTTGAGTCTTTCTGTGTGCCAGATACAGTTCATAGAACTTTACAGTTCTTTTAATCTTCTGATCCACACTCTCTGGTAGGTCCTATCATTATTCTCACTTAGGATAGAAGAGGAAAAGGATGTGTTATTCTATTCTCAGTGCTAACTAATACTATAGAGGTACACAGTTACAATAGTGTTAAATAGAATTTTATAAGTAGCCATCAGTATATTTTATAAATTAGATTGTCTTCAGTTTATCAAGAAAAAAGTTCATATGGCAAAGAATAATTTAAAAAGAAAACAAAAAAAAAAATAGCAAGGAGTATGACAATCTCCAGAAATAGAATATAAAATGACAGAGGCAAAATCACACATATGGCAGTTGCTGGGGCCTAGAAACCTATACCCCAAATATGGTGCTTTGACAGGCTAAGCTGAAGAAGCAGCCTTATGGTGTTTCAGGCCTTCCCCTGCTCCTGTCTCTCAATCCTCTGTGTTTTCTAAAGCACAGGATGAGGTTGTTTTCTGAAGTCCTCTTAATCTGCCTGAAATCTGGACCTGCCAAAGAAGAAAACAGTTACCTCTGGTCCCTTCCCTGACCTGAACAGACTTTTGTCATAAACCATTGTCTGCTCTGAAGGTCCAAAAAACGTTCTGTCAGGCCATTGTATGTTCTTCAAGCCCATTGAATTCCCCTAAAAATCATGTGCTGCCTGCTTAAATCACCCGCACTTCCTCATCTCCCTTTCTCCTAAGAAGAAGGGTATATAACCATCTTTACCCCACTGTGTGGTACAATCACTCTGTGACTCTCCTCCACACACACTAACAAATGTGTATGCCATTTTTTCTACTAATTTGCCTTTTGTGTGTTGATTTTTCAGTGAACCTTTAGGGGGTGAAGGAGAGGTTTTCCCTTTGCCCCTGCATAGTAAATGTTAATGGGTTATGTTCCAATGAAATAAATTTACAACGTAGTTTAAAAGAGCCACACTAAAGCCAAAATAACTCCTAAAGATCAAATAAGAGAATTAGAAAAGAGAATGACAAATGCTGACAAAGAGGAGGGCTTTGCAGTATTAATATTAGATAGAATTGAATTGAAGTTAAAAGAAGTTAGTGAGACAGAGTAAACTCAGTGGTGAATGGTACAATCCAAAATGAAGTTTGAACAGTTAGGTTATTGCGCACCAAATAACATGACTTTAGACTATTGAAGATAAGTTTTTTTTTTTTTTTTGAGACAGAGTTTCACTCTCGTTGCCCAGGCTAGAGTGCAATGACGTGATGTGGGCTCACCACAACCTCCGCCTCTCAGGTTCAAGCGATTCTCCTGCCTCAGCCTCCCGGGTAGCTGGGATTACAGGCATGAGCTACCACGCCTGGCTAATTTTGTATTTTTAGTAGAGACGGGGTTTCTCCATGTTGCTCAGGGTGGCCTTGATCTCCTGACCTCAGGTGATCCACCTACATTGGCCTCCCAAAGTGCTGGGATTACAGGTGTGAGCCATCACACCAGGCCAAAGATAAATATTTTAAACTATAAAAAGAAATAGAAAGAAGTGAATCAGTAGTAAAATACTTTGATATCCTTCAATCCATGATAAATCTCACACTGTAAAAGAAAGTACAAAATATATGAACAATTGAACTGATAATGTTGATTTAATCGAGAGTATTAAGTTTTTTACACTTCAGTAAATAAATTCTGTTTTCAAGTGCCTATGAAACACTACACCAAAAATTACCTTGTAAGAAACCACAAAGGAATTCTCAAAGAGTTCCTCAGAATAGATGGTTAAACAGTCCACATTATATTAGCACAGAACTGTGGAACAATCATTTAACAACTCAAAGGCAAACATTAAAACACCTAACCAACTGGAAATTAACCCCCACGTCTCATTAGCATGTATGCATACACACACACATCCTCTTCTGTTTCAGGGTATTAAAAAATAGTTATGAAAATAATAAGTGTAAAAACTTTAAGAGATATGATCACAGTTGTATTTAAGAGTAACTTCAAAGCCATTAAAGAGTTTATTGTTACAAAGGAAATAATGCATACTGGTGAACCAAGAAACAACTAAAAAATTATAAAAAGAAAATCAAAGGAAGGCCGAAGAAATCAGGAGACATACCAAAAAATCATAAAATAGATAAATCAAAGAACTAGTTTATTCAACAAAATGTTAAAATAGAAAAATTTACTTAGTCTAATCAACAGGAAAAGAAAATATCCCACTAAAACAAAATTTAAAATAAGAAAGGTGATATAACCACAAACACAAGTGATTTGAGAACCTTCACTAATATATTTGAATATTTGGCGTTAAAAAATAACCTCTCTAGGAAAATGTAAATTGCTAAAATTAATTCAAAAATGAAGGAAAAGCTGATTAGCTCAAACATCAGAGAAAATATGTAAAATGATTTCTAAATAATTATCTGCAAAGGAGTGGCTGGACTGTTTTTTTAGGGGCAAGTTTCTCCAAAACGTTAAGGAACACACAAATTCTATACTATATAATCTGTCCCATAGCATAGATTCACATTCATTTTTTTTCAAACCTGTACTATTCCCTTGCTGGAACCCAGTGAAGAGTATGTGAACAGAAATATAGAAACATCCACATTCCCAGTAATGGGATGGCTGGGTCATATGGTACATCTAGTTCTAGATCCTTGAGGAATCGCCATACTGTTTTCCATAATAGTTGAACTAGTTTACAATCCCACCAACAGTGTAAAAGTGTTCCTATTTCTCCACAGCCTCTACAGCACCTGTTGTTTCCTGACTTTTTAATGATCGCCATTCTAACTGGTGTGAGATGGTATCTCATTGTGGTTTTGATTTGCATTTCTCTGATGGCCAGTGATGATGAACATTTTTTCATGTGTCTGTTGGCTGTATGAATGTCTTCTTTTGAGAAATGTCTGTTCATATCCTTTGCCCACTTTCGATGGGGTTGTTTGTTTTTTTCTTGTAAATTTGTTTGAGTTCTTTGTGGGTTCTGGATATTAGCCCTTTGTCAGATGAGTAGATTGCAAAAATTTTCTCCCATTCTGTAGGTTGCCTGTTCACTCTGATAGTAGTTTCTTTTGCTGTGCAGAAGCTCTTTAGTTTAATGAGATCCCATTTGTCAATTTTTGCTTTTGCTGCTGTTGCTTTTGGTGTTTTAGACATGAAGTCTTTGCCCATGCCTATGTCCTGAATGATACTACCTAGGTTTTCTTCTAGGGTCTTTATGGTATTAGGTCTAACATTTAAGTCTCTAATCCATCTTGAATTAATTTTCGTATAAGGAGTAAGGAAAGGATCCAGTTTCAGTTTTCTAATTCTGGCTAGCCAATTTTCCCAGCACCATTTATTAAATAGGGAATCCTTTCCCCATTTTTTGTTTCTCTCAGGTTTGTCAAAGATCAGATGGCTGTAGATGTGTGGTATTATTTCTGAGGACTCTGTTCTGTTCCATTGGTCTATATCTCTGTTTTGGTACCAGTACCATGCTGTTTTGGTTACTGTAGCCTTGTAGTATAGTTTGAAGTCAAGTACTGGGTATATACCCAAAGAATTATAAATCATGCTGCTATAAAGACACATGCACACGTATGTTTATTGCTGCACTATTCACAATAGCAAAGACTTGGAATCAACCCAAATGTCCATCAGTGACAGACTGGATTAAGAAAATGTGGCACATATACACCATGGAATACTATGCAGCCATAAAAAAGGATGAGTTTGTGTCCTTTATAGGGGCATGGATGCAGCTGGAAACCATCATTCTTAGCAAACTATCACAAGAACAGAAAACCAAACACCGCATGTTCTCACTCCTAGGTGGGAACTGAACAATGAGATCACTTGGACTCGGGAAGGGGAACATCACACACTGGGGCCTATCATGGGGAGGGTGGAGGGGGGAGGGATTGCACTGGGAGTTATACCTGATGTAAATGACAAGTTGATGGGTGCTGACGAGTTGATGGGTGCAGCACAGCAACATGGCACAAGTATACATATGTAACAAACCTGCACATTATGCACATGTACCCTAGAACTTAAAGTATAATAATAATAAAAAATAAACAAAAAAAAAAAAAAAGAAAGAAACATCCACATTCTACAAACCAATTTCTTTTCTAAATACAAAGAGAAACTTCAAGTAAAATACTAAGAAACCAAATAAATCTGTTTTTCAATTCTATTCTGTGGTCAAATAGGGTTTATTCTAGGGATAAAGACTATTACTTACATTGTTCTGAAAACTCCAGCTGTAAACAGTAAAGCAAACAATAGAAAAATGTATATACATGTGTGTGTGTTTGTGGGAGTGTTTGTGCGTGTGTAAGTACACCGGACTGAAAGAAGAATGAACATAAACTATGCTGATTCCCCTGAACCCATTCCTGGGTATGCCACATAGACGGGAAGAAGGTTGAAGGCTCCAAGGACACAGGAAAAGAGAGAAACTACTAGGCCTTTGGGTTCCATTTATATGAGAAAAACATCTTAAACTTCGAAGAGAGCTGAGCACCATGGCATAGACAGGGTATCATTTCTTTGGGGGGGCCTTCCCTCTCCTACATGGCTTTAGGAAGTTTATTGCCTCCCACACGCTTGTCCATGCAGAGCATTTATGCAGCAATGCCAGTTTGGGACACACTGGAGGCTGTGGGGTCACAGAGAATCTTTGGATGCCTGGTGCCATGGGGGGGCAGATATATCAGGGGTAGGCCAAAGACCTGCCCCAAAGTTTTCCCTGGCCTCCCCTCTGTATGTGGGCTATATGACAGCTCTTGGCCAAAGAAAAAGTGCGCAACGTGAAGGTGCAGGGAAGTTTCCTGAAAAGCAGCATTACTTGGTTGGGTGATGGGGGTTGTAAACAGGGAGTGGTTGAATCCAGATAACACTATCAGAGGAAGCCTGCTCTTTGGTGGATTACTCACTCCTCAAATGAGAGCAAGGGACATGCTCAATGGTTTGAGCTCTTGCTTCCCCGACCACATACAAATTACCAACCAAGGCAGCAAATACTCCCAGGGGAATATAGCCCTCAGGAAAAAATAACATGGCATAGAGAAGATAATGATTGGGCCAGAATAGAATATAAACTTAATATATGCATAATACATATCCTAAAGAATTAAGGGGCAATATCAGAGGCATGATGCAAGAATAAGCAATCTTTCACAGGGAACCAACTGGAGGTGATGGGCACAAAAAATACAAGACTTGATATAAAGAGCCCAAGAGAAGGAATGAATAGCAGCAAGGACAACTTTGTGCAGATGATTACAATGTTTTATTAAAGTATATATAAAGAGACCTGAATAACAGGAAGTTATACCATGTTTATGAGTGATATGCCAGAGTGCAGTGGCATGCTCATGGCTCGTTGGAGCCTCAAACTCATGGGCTCAAGCAATCCTCCCACCTCAGCCTCCATAGCTGGAACTACAGGCATGTGCCACCATGCTTGGCCAATTTTAAGAAAAAATTTGTAGATACCATGTCTCACTATGTTTCCCAGGCTGGTCTTGAACGCCTGGGCTCAAGTGATCCTCCCACACCAGCTTCTAGAGTAGCTAAGATTATAGGCATGAGCCACCATGCTTGGCCTGACTAACATTTTTAGTAAGTCAATTCTTTCCAAGTTACTATAAAAATTAAAAGTAATTCCCAAAGGATACTGAACAAATTAACATCTGCAGTAAAAATTATATTACAAAATAAAGGAACCAGAATAAAGAGCCAAGGTCCTATTTAGAAAGAGGAGCAAAGAAAAAAAATCCCAACTAGATTTTAAGACATACTAAAAAGCCATAAGAATGTTAAAAATACATGATACTTATTTTTTAATAAATATGTATTTATAAAATACCATATACAACCATATGTATATCAGTGGAATTGAATGTAAGCGTAGAACCCTGAAACAGGTGGGTGAGTGCATGTAGAATTTTGTGAATATCAGAATGGTTTAGGACAAATTGGATTCCTTTCTCTCCTTGTGTCACACACAAATTTACAGTTGAATTAAATATCTCAATGTGAAAGAATAAAACTAACAAGTAAAAACGTAGGAGAATATCTTTGGCACCTTGAGTAGGGAGGAATTTCTTTAATAGACTCAGTAATTGCAAGCCATGAGGTAAAACACTAGTGGATTGTACAGCATTAAAATAAGAATTTCTGGCAAGTTCCTGACACTGATCAGTGACATGAGCAAGAAATAAACACTTGTGGTGATAAGCCACTGAGATTGGGGGAGGGGTGTGTTTCAGCACTTAACTGATCAATACAACTAGTGTATCAAAAGGGAGAGAGGGTTAGTAGGGCTTATACCTGGTGTTAACTGAAGGGGGTCTGGCAGGAGGTTGGGGATTTCTGTTTGTACAAGAGAATGTCTAATAGTGAAATGGTAGATCAATATTTAGGATTTTAATGAAAATGGAGTAGGTTACACTCCTAGAAATAATAGGAAATAAAGAAAATGCACTTTGCCTCATGGCTTTAATGTCACCATACCGAAAGCCAGGTATAAACCCTGCACTCCAATTAATTAGAAATCCAGAGACAAGTTCACTTATTTTCAAAAATGTAAAGCCCTTGAGATGAGAGTCTTGTCTTTTTTGTTGATAGTCCACACTGTTTCCCAAGAGTGTGGAATATGGAGATATTCTGTATACATTGTGCTGGACAATATGGAGACATCTGCCACATGTGCTGCTGAGCACTAAGAACATGGCTGGTCTGAACGGAAATATGCTGTCAGGTAAAATACACACTTGATTTGGGAGACAATGCAAAAAAAAAAAAAGGAATTAAAATACCTGAATAATATTTTATATTGATTTTATTAAAATTATTTTCCTTAGTTTCTTTTTGCTTTTATTAATATGGCAACTAGAATTTTTAAAATTACACATGTAACTGTTATTGTATTTTTATTGGACACCAAGTGTTTGTCTAGAGCAATGATTGGCACATTGTCAGTCCTGAAAGATGCTGAATGAAAGAATGAATGGGTAAATTAGTTCAAATGAATCTTTTAATCAGCAAGTGGTTAGTTTTTTACATTTATTGTTCAGTCTGATGTCCTTAAATATAACTGAAAATATTTTATCAACTGAGAAAGGGATGGCCTCAGCTGGCAAACTAATTTAGCAGTTTCCAAAGGAAAAGGAACAGTGAACAGAGCACTATTATTTGAAAATGGATTTCAGTTATGGAGTAGTAACCGTATGGCACATACTTCATGTGCACTCTCCCATTAAACCCACTCTACAACTTTACAGAGCATTATATTCCAATTTATAGATAATGACACTGAGGATCCGAGTGATACAGGTCACAGTGCAAGTAAATGGTGAAGCCAGGAGTCGGTCCTGGTCACTCTGACCAAGATAGACATTAGCTGCCAGCCTACTCTGATCATGTTCCTCCATCCTCACATTCAGTATTTCAGCTGCAGTTAACTAGTAGTGGCCATTTTCCTGCCTCTGAGCCTTTGTTCATGCTCTTCTTCTGTCTGGGAACACACTCTCACTCAGAAAGCCACCTGTTGTGTTAGATTTTGTCATAATTGGAACTTACTTTACTTATCTGTTTCTTGTCTATGTCTCTCTTAAAATGTGAACTTCATGAGGGTATGCAGGTTTTCTATTTTGTTCACTGTAGAGAGACTAGCACTTAGTGTTGAAATGCTTGGTATACACGCAATGCCTAACAGATAATTGCTGCCTGGATCAATGAGGATGTCTTCATCATTCCAATCAACAAATTGCTCTTTACGTCTCCCATAATTTGCACTCCAAGTATAGTTCTTATTTCAATTTGTATCATATTGTAATTCACTCTCTTTTTGTGTGCCTCACCACCCCAAATTTGTAAATTCCTTGTAGATTGGATTAGGCCTATTTAGAAAGAGGAGCAAGGATAGTGATATCCCAACCAGATTTTAAGACATACTGCAAAACTATAGGAATTTAAAAAATACATAGTACTTTATGTAAAACCATATATATCAATGGAATTGAATCAGACATAGAGCCCTGAAACAGGTGGGTTTGTGTGCGTAGAATTTTGTGAGTATAAGAATGGTTTAGGACAAATTGGATTCCTTTGTCTCCTCATGCCACACCAAAATTTACAGTTGAATTAAAAATCTAAATGCCAAAGAATAAAACTAACAAATGACAATGTTGAAGAATATCTTTGGCACTTTGTGTTTTTCTCAAAACAGTTCTCAGTCTTTTTTTCCCCTGAAAGACTTTCTTTCCTCCCACTGCAGACTCTTTTAGTTGTATACCCAATTTCCAATTCCTAGTTCTCTTTCCTTTTTTAAAAAAAACCCTCTATTTTTCTTGGAACAGCAATGTATCCAACTTTCCTTACAGTTAGAAATGGCCATGTGACAGTTTTGGCCAATGAAATGTACATCCAATGTAGATTTCTCCAGAGAGTTTTGCTTTGCTAATAAAAGAGAGAAGACATGGTTGTCCCTCCCTTTCTTTCCTTCTTGTCCAGAACGTAGGCACAATGTCAAAAGCTACAGCAGCCCTTCTGCCATTTCAATGCAATAAACAAGAGTACATAAACCAACCAGACAAGGTGGCCGAGCAAAGGAAGATCTTCATGACTTTGCTGAGTAGTTGAACTAAGCCAGCCACTTCCCACCTGCACACTTCTTTCCATGTAAGAAAAACAGATCCATATTTGCTTAAATTATTTAAGTTGGGTTTTTCTGTCTGTTACTTTTAGTCAAAATTATCTTTAACTTGTACAGTTAATATATTTAACTGGTATAGCACATATATGCTATACTCCCATGGGCATATGTAGATTTTTGATAAATCCAAAACATTATTGTGAGAAGTTAAATCCGCAAAATTTTGAAATATGAGGAGACTGAGACTCAGAAAGGCCAAGTGACTGCCCCCAGTTACATGCTGATAGTAAGTGGTGGAGTCAGGAATTTAGGTCTCCTAAGACCTCAAAAGCCATGCTCATGACCCACCCATATTGCCTCATGACAGGGCATCTGTGCTGCCTTCACAGCCTACAACCGTTGGCCTAATCTCCATTAGGGGACCTACAACCTGGGGGCCTCTCGTCATTGCCTCTTGAAGACCTCATCATGGAAGAACAGTCTCTCCTGGGCGTAGATGTTATGGTCTTACTTCCTATGGTGCAATTTGTTGGCAAAATACTCCCTGCCTTTCCTGGGCACTTCTTTTAAGAGTCACTTTGGAACTTCTCCCACTAGCACTCTTTGATCCTGGTCATTTTCTCAAGCTGAGATGCAAATATATTCTGTGTGTTTGAGGAACATCAAGGAGTTGAGCTTCAATAACTAGAGCAGACTAGGAGAGGGAGAGGAGGAGGCAGAAGATACAGATAAAGTTACATATGCAGATTCTTGATAAGGACTCTAGATTTATTCTCAGTGTTATAGAACATCATTACTTGACTCTAAGGGACATGACTATTAAAAAGATTGTACTGATTTATGACTTATAGAAAGAACCAGCATTTCTATAGACAGAAGATGGCTTAGGCCAGGGGTATGGCAGTGGACATGGTAAGAAGTGGTATGTTCTGGACATATTTTGAAGTTACAGTCTACAGGATTTCTTAGTGGGTTGATGTGGGGTTTGAGGAAAAGAGAGTAGCCAAGGATGAGTTCAGGTTTTTTGGTTTCTATAGTTGCCATTGGAGGGAGTGGCCATTTACTTAGATGATAGACAGTGTGAAGAAGCATGTCTGATGCATGAAGGGGATGGATATTGGGCAGTTGCTTTTTATGGGTTAATTTTGTGATGACTATTAGACATCCATGTGAAGATGTGGTATAAAGAGAGTTCAAATCCCCTAAATATATAGTCCTAAACATCACACAAACTGATTATATGAGCCAGAGGCCAGATGGCAAGGCACCAGATTGAACTAAGTGGATTATGAGACATATAATATTTGAAGATAAAGGCAAAGATCAATCAGGAATTAAAAACACCCTCAGATGTTAGTTTTTCAATTTCAATTTGCTGCTGAATACATCAATGTGTTACCAAGAATATGGGTGTGTGTGTTTGGTTAATTGCCTGAGTAAATGTACTGATTTAATATGGACAATAAAAGGAACTGATATCCTTTAAGCTTCTCTCCAAAACAAACAGAAAATATCTGAACACACATATAAACACAGTTACCATGTAGCACAGCAACCTAATCAATGGCAATGGGCCCTGGGGAGCTGTTTGCCCAAAATGGTCAAGCTCCCGGGATCCAAATTTTGGTTCTGATTCTTAATAGTTCTATTAGCCTCTTTGTTGAATGGAAAACGTAGGCTGTTGAAATGATTTAAGGAAAGAATCCCCATAAAGCTCTTAGCACAGAGTCTGGGACACAGTATCAACCCAATAAATATTAGTTAGCTATAATTACTTATATTCACAGAGCATGGGATATAGACACACATACCCACGAAACATAACACCCAGGCACTGATAAAGCATATGAGCAGGTGAACACACACTAGTAAATCGATATGTATGGTAATATGTACACAAATACACAGAAAATGCCTTACATTTTCCTATTCCCTCACTTCCTGTCTCACCTGCCTTTGTACTTGATAATGTTCCTTTTTAATGCTTTTCAAGAATGGAAAGATTTTTCTTGTAAGAGCTGGCTGTTACTACTGATGCCTGCCATGGCTCACAGCAGGATGAATGACAAATTCAGCAATCCACTTTCTCTAAAAATAGGCCACTCCAGATAATCTTTGGCTTCGATTCTTATTTCCATACACCTTTAAAAGAAAAGAAAAACTCCATTCTTGTAGAGACCTACTGCTAACCTATTCCAAGCAATGTGACTTGATGAACATGAACAAATCTCCTCTCAAGGTCTGCAAAATGCCCTAGCTTTCCCTCATCTGTTTATTGGATTTACATAAAATGGAAATATAAGGCTGATGGATTTCTCTAGACACTGCCAGAAGAATGTTCATTCTGTTTGGCTTTATGGAGCCACTTAACCTGAAATATTTTACCTTGATAATAGAATGCATGACTTGCCTTCTCTATTTTCCCCAAGATGCACGTGGATGGATGCAGTGGATACAAGATACTTTCAAGTCAGTGTCACAGTGCAGAATCATTTGCATTGCTCTCAGCACTACAGGCCAACTAACTTTTGATGGACATGATTCCTCAAGAGTTCATTTGGCCTTCTGGGTCAAGAACCACTCAGTTCACGTCATCCATAGGGCTGGGATGCATATTTATGGCAAAAATAAAACAGCAACGAAAACAAGCAAACCTCACTGAGAATGCATTTTTATATTGGGAATATCGACTGCTGACCCAATGCTAATGGAGCCTGAGCATGAATCCTATTTACCTCCTTACAACCTCGTTAAGCATAAATCAACAAAATTCTGATTTGGACTCTCTGCTCCACTGATTTGGATTGGAAAGGGGCATTCAATCAAGCTTTTAATATCAACTCATTAACAGCTTCTCTAAAGTCTGTCACTGCCACATTTACTCTGTGTTTTCAAACTGGATAATGCTAAAGCTGGAAGACTATAGAAAATATGTCAAACCCATGTTTATATACTTCTAGATGCTGTTCAGGAAAATCAGGGGCAATTGATTTTGCAAATTTCATGTTGGTGACCTTGACATCAATTCTTTGCCAGAGGCAGCTTCTGTCTACTTTGTTGCTGATGTTATCATTATCATCATTAATGTTTCCCACTATAGGATGTGAAGTAAGGGTACCACAATATTTTGCATAATTTTGCTGTGCTCGGTGGAGGGTATCACAATTAAAAATTGATACACCATCCATCCATTTAGGTGTCTACAATTGGAGGTATATGAAACCGAGTTTCAACCTGGTCTAAACAATACTGTTTCACACAACAAGAGGTCTTAATGCATGGAGACTCTAGGGACAGTTAGTTCAGCAGCAGAATGACATCACTGAGGACTCAGGTTCTCTCCATTCTTTTACTTTGCCTTCCTCATTCCAGCCTTAAAGCTGGCTTCTCTCATGGTCAGACAATGGCTGCCCATTAACTATTCAGTAGCGGAAGAATGACGGCATTTTCTCTTGTATGTGTTCTAATCAGTCTGGAAAACCTTTTCCAGGAGCCTCACCATTAGATTTCCTTCAGGTCTTATTGGCCAGAATTGTAACAACCATGATTGCTTAAACCAATCAGGATTTGCGTCTTTGGTGTTTGGACTGAGAATATGGTAATACGGAGTAGGGTGGATACCAGAGCAATATTAGCATTTTATTAGAAAGGAAAAAAGAGGAATAAGTGGCTTTGGGGTAGGCAAGCAATAGGGTCTCCTAAACATACAGAGACCCCTGGTGGAGAATGACAATAACTGGGCTAGTGGTAGGAGTAGGAGGAGATGAGCAGAAAGAAGGGGATAAGGAGAAGAGGAAGAAGAAGACAAAAACTTAAGGGAGCAGGAGTACATAGTTCCCTCCCCTAAAGTGTGGGCAGGGCCTATGGAGAGGACGGGATAGTAACTCCCTTGATTAGCTTACATTGCATGGGAAAAGTGATGGGATAGTCGCTGTAATAATTGCTACGTTATGTTATTGTTTACAAGAGTCCACCCTAGCAGACTGGAGTGACACTACTATCCTGTTGTCCTTGAAGAAGTAAGCTTCTAGGTTGTGAGAGGAGGGGGGCCATGTGGCAAGGGCCTACAATGGCCTCTTGTTACTGAGCATATCCCTGGACCGTGGCTAACATGAAAACTGGGACCTCAGACATACAGCTGCAAGGAAGTGAATTCTTCTAACAAGCAGTGAACTTGGAAGAGGACCCCAAGTCTCAGATGAGATTGAAATCCTGACACCTCAATTCCCTCCTCATAAGATACTAAGGGAGAATCCAGCTAACCTATACCCAGACTCCTAACCAACAAAAACTGAGATAACAATTTTGTGTTGCTTTAAGCTGCTAAATTGGTGGTGTTTTTGTTATATGGCAATAGAAAATTAATACACCCACTTTGGACTGTTGGATGAATGAGAAACAAACTTCTTCTTTGTGCTAAACCACTGAACTTTGGAGGTTGATAGCATCTAGTGTTACCTTAACTAAATACAATGTCATTAACAAAGTGGCTCATATAAAAGCATTAAAAGCCCCACCAAATGTGCAGTGACTGGTGCCTCTGGAAATCTTGCTTTGGAGACAATCTTCTGGGAATGGCCCAAAGCATGGCTCCACCTGCTAATGAAATGGAATTCAGAATGGCTACAACAGATTAGTCATCATCCTCAAATTTTGGCACTTCTCATTTATGGGATCTGGCTTCCACCATTTAATTAGGATCTGGGCCAGATATATATAGCATGATACCTCTGAGAACCAGCAGGATTGTCTGTCATATTTATGCAGCAGGAACGGTCTTATGTTTCTGGCAGGTGCTAAAGGTTTATCCATTTTTTTTTTTTGGTTTGTTTGTTTCTTGTTTTGTTTTGATAAGAAAAGCACTATTAACATCTAGCCTACTCATATAGGGAAGAAGGACATAATTCAGCCTTTTTCAGACTTAAAGTATGGTATAACTTTTTGAATAGACCTAATGGCTCTCACTTAAGTGAACATATAGTATGTGCCAGGTACTGTGCTATTAGTCTACATATGCTTTTCCATTTAATGTTTACTACAACCCTAGAAAGGAAGTAATAAGTCTCATTTTGTTGATGAGGAACCTGAATTTAGAGAGGTTAATCAGTGTGCCCAAGATCATACCTTTTGAGTGGCAGAGCCAAGAATCAAATCCAAGTCCATGTGACTCATTCATCCATACATTAATTCATTGGTTATTCCTCTAAAACTTAATTTCCAGGCACTAGTTAGTGAATATTGTATAAGATAATAGAGAAGGAGTTGGTAAACTTTTTCTGTAAAGTGCTAGCTGGTAACTGTTTCAGGCTTTGAGGTCAACATAGTCTATCACTAGTACTCAACTCTGCATTATAATATGAAAATAACCATAAGCAATGTGTGAATGAATGAACATGGCTATGTTTCAATGAAAGTGTATTTACAAAACAGGCAGTGGGCTGGATTTCTCCTGCAGGCTGTAGCTTGCTCAGCCCTGGTCTAGAGGCAAGACTGACACATTATAACACATGCTGGTAAGCGCAGAGAAGGGTCACCCAGCGGGAGCTGTGGCGCACAGCCCAGATCACCAGCCTTATTCCCCTGCTGTTGGAGCATTGTTGGCTGCAGGTTCGCAGTGAAGGGGGCAGCCTCAATCAAGACCATGTCCTTTCCTTGGAGGCATGACTGGTAGATGTGAGAGTATAGGCCCCATGCTCTTTTGCCAATTTGGAACAACTCTGATGGACCACTCCAGCTTCAGAGCCCCTCATGCAATTGACCAAGGCCTTAGCTGTAACTGCATTGCAGCTCAACATCTCCCTTAGCTTTTTCTCACTTTCCCTGGTGTCTTCCAGGGCCTGTTCCCAAAACTGCCTCTCAGAAACTACCTGCATGTGGTTCTCCATCTCAGAGTCTGTGTGCAGCGAAGCAGACCTAAGCAGGCCATTTAACCCAGGCTGCTGGGTGGTGGTGGTTGGGGGTGGGGGGTGGGGTGGGGGTGAGGGGGCTGAGGGTTGAAGAGAAAGGCTTCCTGATCAAAGTTGTGTCTTAAAGCACTACTGGGACCATACTAATAGAGGGGGCAAGAGGTAGGGGAAATAGGAAACAGTCTTCTGGTCAGAAGGAAGAGATCTGCTAGTTGTGGTGGCTCATGTGTATAATCCCAGAACTTTGGGAGGCTGAGGCATGAGAATTGCTTGAATCCAGGAGTTCAAGACCATCCTGGGCAACAAAGTGAGACCCCATCTCTACAAAATAAAAATTAAAAACAGTTAATCAGGCATGGTGGCCTGCGCCTGTAGTCCCAGCTACTTGGGAGGCTGAAGTGGTGATTGCTTGAGCCCAGGAGTTTCTCCAAACTCAGTGAGCTATAATCATGCTACCGCACTCCAACCTCGATGACAGAGCAAACCTCTTGTCTCTAAAAAAAGAAAGAAGAGATCTGGTTAGAAGGGAAAAGAAATGGAGGCAAGAAACACATGATGGATTGAATAGTTCACAGTTGCTGAACTGTCATGTGTGGCTGGGGATTCATCTATATCACATATGGAGCTGAGGGGGAGGCAAGGGCTAGATCATGCAGGGTCTTGAAATAGTGATCAGTTGTATATCTGGGGATGGAATAACTGCCTAGAGACAGCCCTAGATGGTGAAGGAGATCCTTCTCCACCTTCCTACCATAAAATTGGAGGTACAGTGCTGGGAGAAGCTTTCACTGGAGAGGGCTGCAGGAAGCTGTGTGTCTTGGGGAACTCCTGGCTTCAGTGACTCATCAGATAGAGAAGCTGTGAAGCCCCCCAGAATACAAGAGAGCATGGTTATCACACCTCAAGGTTTCAGAGCACATGGTGGAGAGTTGGAACACTTGGGGAGTGTGGCACAGTAAGTCGCGGTAGCAAGCTCAGGTAGGAATGGAGATGAAGCTGAAGAGAGAAGTGGTGGCTGAGGGGTTTGTACTTGGGTTTAAGCATGGGTGGCCCCGAGGCGAGGCCGGCAGCTTGGTGCAAGCCTCCTTCTTCATTGAGGGTGACCCTGCTGGCACAGGGATCTCCTGAAGCTCAACTACAATCTAAAAACACTGTCCTTTCCTATTTCATAGATTTTAAAGTAAACAAGAATTGTATGATATTTTAAATTTTTCAGATAATATATTAGAATGGCACAAAAGTAACAGTGGTTTTGCCATTTAAAGTGATGACAAAAACTGCAATTACTTCTGCACCAACCTAACAGATGTATTTATAATAAAGAATATATAACAGAGGTATATTATATAATTTATAATATCATCAATCTTTGTATTCTATACACAAACAATTGGTAACAGTTTGGTGTATATAATTCCAGAACCATTTCTGTGAATTTACTAATACATATTTACTTTTATTTAAAAACATCTATCATCTATCTACCAATTTTTATATACTTATTACATGAATATGTAAACATGCTGCTTTGTGACTTTCTTTGTTCATGTCAGATTATAGACATATTCATAACAAATTTTAATATTTTTCCATGCTGTGGATATACTATATTGTACTTAATCATTATAATTATGATACCTATAGAAATTTGAGGCCTAATTTTTGCCATTATAAATACTGCTGCCATGAACATTGTCATACATATATGAGTATTTATATAGATGAGCATAATATGATATGAACTAAGATTTGTGGGTGCTATCATCAGCTGGTAATTGTGCTAAGTGCTTTGCATGTGTTATCTCATTTAATTCTCACAATTGTCCTTTGAAATAGGTTTCATTATGATCCCAATACTACACAGGAAGAGAATGTGCCTTAGAAAGTTTAAGTAACCTGCCATTAATTTTCTCAGAAGAATAGTGGAATGAATTTGCCAATTTGCATTTTAAAAAAAGACTTGTTGGTATACGATTGAAATCAACTTGAGCTTACATATATATTTAGGGTGGACTGACATCTTTACAATATTGAGTCTTCTCATCTAAATGTCATGTCTTTCCATTTGTTTAGATCTCCTTATTTGTCTTTCCATAATGCTTGCATGTTTTTTTCACATATGACCTACATATTTCTTGTTAGAGAGATTCATAGGTGTGTCATAGGTATTGTTGGTGTAAAGGAATTTAATGAAATTTGTGTTTTGTATTTTGAGCTTATAGCATACAGAGTTGTGTTACAAGATAAAAGATAAGATACCTTTCAAGTCAGAGTCACTGTGCAGAGTTGCTTTGTTAATGCTTTATCCAGGATTTAATTTCTATCTATGCTCTTTCAGGAGACAAGTTGATGGCTTGTTTTTTTCAGAGTCATTCAAATGACTCAGTATTGGATTCCGGATTGAATAGACTTTCTGCTCAGAATCTGAAACCATGGCACCCTTGACTTTTACTCTTAGTTTGATGCCCCTTTGAGTTTTATCACGATAAGGTCACCTGTTTCTTAATTTCTGGAAATATTAAGGATTTTTCTCTATTTTTGTAGTTTATAAATGTCACATGATTTTGCTAATTGTGTATGCAAACCTCTTTCCATTTTATTTTTCATTTTTTCACATATCATTTTTACATTTTTTGCTTTTACTGCTTGGCACTTCTATTTTACTTTCATTGCTCATTCCTTATTGAGGGCTTTCAATTTGAACACATAACTCCTTTTTTTCTACTGAATTTTCTTTTATTTTCTTTTTCCTATTAAAAAATTCTCCTTTAAAATGGAGGTGAAGAGATACTTAAATATAAAAATAGAAGAAAATTGAGAATTAAAAAAAAAACCAAACGTTTTTTTCCCAGTGGAAATGATTGACTGGTTGACCTGTGTCAACTTTCAATATTTCAAGAGGATCCTTTTATTAATTATCTGTCATTTGTTCTATGTATTGGGAAATTTCCCAACTTTATCTTTTATTTATCTGATACAGTCTTCAGAATTGTTCATTCTATTTTTCAGGCGTTGCACTGATTATTTTTAAATTTCTTATTGTAACTGACAACAAATTAGACAGAAATCTGATTTTCCCAAAAAAGTCATTCCTAGGTATTGATTGTACCTTTTTAAAGGAAATAAAAACCAATTCCTTTGAAATGGTCACAATACTTCTTGAATCCCTCTGAAGATAGCAATTAGAAAGTTTTCAAGACTAGCCATAATCCTTGTGTTACATCTTATTTCTCTGGGTTAGCTATTTGGTTTGTGCACAGTGGTCCTTTTGGTTTATGCTTTAGTTATCTGTTCATATTTAAGGGTGAAGAACTAGTTTGATCATATGGGTAGCTGGAATGAGTTTCTTCTGCAGATAAGGCTCTGAGTAGATAATTCCCCTGAATCCATTGAGGTAGGAAGACTGACAGGCAGACTTTGCTTTAGGATACGTGGGTGGGATCAAACAGGCAGGATGGAGACTCCCACAAATGCCAGTGCATGGAGGCTTTTACTCTGGGATTTGAATGTTTTCATTTATACTCCTTCTTATTATTCCTGCATAGAGCTGTCTTCTGTTAATTATTATTATTTTCTTGCAGTTTACAACTTTTGAAGTCTAGAATTATCTTGGACTCTGTTCCCTTGCCTAGACCTTAAATCCACTTTGGGTGACTTCCTAGGCTAATGTTAGATGTTGTTTAGACAAAAACCTTGAGCCTTTAGCGTTGAGCAAGTTAACTAAGTGCCGTAAGCTTCCAGCTCTGCATCTGTAGAGGGGCACAAAACCAAGGCTTCTTTGAGAGGGTTGTTGTGATAATTAAACAGAATAAAGCATATAAGATTGTAGGTAGTAACTGTCCAGCACATGCTCACCTTCCTTCTTCCTCACCGCCCTCTTTCTCCCCATCTTCTTCCTCACTCTTCCCTTCCCTTTTCCCTTCCTTCCTTCTTCTTCTCCTCCATGTCTTGTGTTTCTACTTTTATTATTTCCATTATACCAGGATTTGGACCATTTTCTAATTATCTTATTCATTACATTCTTTCTTTGTCTTTGAAGGGAATAGAAGTTAAAAACATATGTAAGAGCTTTTCCTACAAGCCAATACTGCTTCAGGAATATGAATGTGGAAAAGTTTAAAACAAAAACAAACAAACAGAGACTTAGAGTCAGAAATGAATCTCAGTGTAGCCACACATCAGTCATGTGACCATGGGCAAGAGGCTTTACTTTTCTAAGCCTCCACCTCTGTAGTTTGGTGATCTGTGAAATGAGACGAAATAAAATGATGTACCTAAATCATCTTGCACAGCAAGTCCAAGTGAAATATCCATCCCCTTTCCCCTTCCCTTTTTCTTGTTCTGCCAAACTGTGCCATGATGATCATGCTGTAGACCTGCTTCATGGGTGATACCTGTGTGTGGGTGCATGGGGCCCTGCACTTAGATGGACCCCGAATTTGGTTTAGTGCTTTTTGCTATTGCTGTCTTAAAATTATTCAAAATGTTTGAACAAGGAGCTCCGATTTCCCTTTTGTACTGGCCCCCCAAATTGTATATCTGGCTCTGCCTTCTGTGATTCAATTCATTAAACAATACATATTTCTGTCTCGCTAGTAGACAGGGAGGAAGCAGGTTCCCAGGTGCCCAAGGGCAGCAGCTGGGGAATCCCGTCTATGGCTGCAGCTCTTCCAGTGTCATTTCTACCCAAGTTCCTAAAGCATCCAGTGTAGGCTTCCTTGGGTTCCCTGCAGCTTTCCAACTATAGCTCCAATTTGACACACGGGCTATTTTCTATCCAGGTCCTAAAGGTAGCCTTCTGTAAGGTTTTGGAAATAAAGCAAGTCATTGCTTTTTTGTTAATGACTTTTAAAAGAATGAGCATTTTACTGAGCATAAGAAACCCTCTAAGAATATACTGGAAAAGGCAGGCTCATGCTGCGGATGAACTAGAGTATGTCCTTCAATGTGAAATCCCTGCCAAGGAAATGCATAGCTGGGAGGTTCCCTTTGCCTCTTTCATGACCCAGCTGACCATCTGTTCCTTTATTTCCAGAAGGAATGTACACTCTTTTCCACAAAAAAGTAAGTCCAAAATGTAGGAGTACATTTTTAGAGGCTTGACTCCTGAGTAGTTACAAAATAAACACAAAACATTATAGGGAGGTTTCAGTGAGCTAGTCTCAGTCATATGAAGCCGACCTCCTTTGCATTCTTTAACCAAGTCCACAGCTGGGGAAGAAGGGATGGGGTATGAAAGGTTGGACTAATCCAGTGTGGTCCTGGCACTTTCCTCCTTGTTGCATGAATTAATTCTGGCCATCCAGGGAGTGACAGAGGCTATAACTGAAGCCCTTTCATATGAAGGGAATATCTACAGACGAGTCTGGATCAAGAGAACGCGTGCATGTAATCATGGTCAAAGCAATAAACAAATAGGATGGATATCACAGGCACTCAGAGTTGGTATTTACCTCTATGGCAGTGGTCCTCAAAGTCTGGTCTCTGTATTACCAGCATGAGCATCAGCAGAAACTTGTCAGAACTGCAAAATCTCAGTCCTCTCCCAGTACCTACCAGATCAGAAACTCTGGGGATGAGGTCCAATAAACTGTGTTTTAATTGGCCATCTAGGTGATTCTGATGCACTAAAGTTTGCAGCCAACTGCTCTATAGCATTCTCGAAGGTCATTATAAGACATCCCAACCCAGAATACAGGTCTAAATGTCAGATGATATGATCTGATGGGTGACTGTTTTCTTCCCTTCCTTCCCTCCCTCCCTCCCTCCCTCCCTCCCTCCCTCTCTCCCTCCCTCCCTCCCTCCCTCCTTCCCTCCCTCCCTCCCTCCCTTCCTTCCTTCCTTCCTTCCTTCCTTCCTTCCTTCCTTCCTTCCTTCCTTCCTTCCTTCCTTCCTTCCTTCCTTCCTTCCTTCCTTCCTTCCTTCCTTCCTTCTTTTTTCTTCTTTTTTACTCTTTCTTTCTCTTTCTTTTTTTTTTAAAACATACTTTCATAGATAGCAGTAAAATAGTCTTAACTACAAAGCTCATAAACTGGCAGGTAACATTTTAGTCTGACCATCGGGGGATGAGGTCAAAGTTGCTGCTCTCCTCATGAGCCTCCTTCTGTTTCACAGCTGCTGCCTAGAGTCTGGGAACCAGATGTATGGGCTCAGAGAGCTAGATTCAGGCTCTTTGTTTAGCTGTCCAACCAGGCTATGGACAAACTTACCAGTGAAGGTCCAATTAAGAGCCAGGAAAGATCCTGCCATGGAGTTAGATGGCTTGGCATTTTGCTCTTGGCTCCTCATACACAAGTTTAAAATATCTCCCATCATCAACACTACAATGTATTACAAATTGAGCTTAGGTTTTTTTTTTTTTTTTTTTTCTGCCTGCTGCATGCAAAAGTCATCCTATTGCAATCTATGAAAGAAACTTTGCCAAAATAATCCTAACCACAAGAACGAACAAAGAAATAACATACGAAACAACGTATATTGCTTTTTCAGACAAGCTCATAAAATCCACGAAATTCTAAGAGCACTTGGGTGATCCGAAGCGGATTGAAGTTATTCCTCCTGGAAGGTAGATTTTTCACAATGATTAAATATCTGCATGATTAGGAGGCTTCAGTAGCCTGAGTGGTGGTCTGACATGAAGCCTCCTGAATTTACGTCATGTTCTTTCTTGTGTTCATGGGAAGAAGCATAAACTGTATGCTTTATTTTTGTAAACTGGATTTTTCTTCTTTTGCTATTTTTTATCCTCATGCAACATATTCATGGAACATTTAGTTTGATCATTTTCACTTATAGGATATATACCTGAAGAGAAGAGATATGCCCAATATAGCAGTTAAAAAAGATCCACTCAGATATTGACAATAATGAAATCTTATATTTGAGAATTTATGTCTTCAATGTTAATCAGAAGGTCAGATCCATCAGAAATAATTACCAGTAAACTGATCAATACATTTTCCTCACTCAGCAAAAATGTATTAATTAAATAAGTGAGTACCAGCAACTTTAGCTTACTTGATTTGCCTTTTAAACAAGAGTTAAGAAATTTCAAATCTATCAGGAACTCAGTATCTGACAAAATGACTTATAGGAAACATAACCAAGAATCAGAAAATATAAACAAAAAGTCTGAACTACCAGATTAATCACTAAATAAAAAACAAAACAAAACACAAAACACTAAAAGACAAAACCGTGTTTACTTTTCTGATAGTCCATTAGGCTCAGTGTCCATTTTGTTTTGAGGAACAAAAAACTCCAACTGGTTTGATGATTTATTTTCCACTACAAATGCAAATTAGCAGAAGCAAATGAGAAGCCTTAGACTAGAGACAGGGATAATCTCTGTGTGGGAGGAGATAGTAAAATGTAAGAATCAGATACAAGAACTAGGAGAGAATAGCAGTATAGAGTCATTAGTGCAAGGAAAAAACTACCCTACATATAATAAATTCAATAACTGGCATTCGGAATAGTGATTCTGAGTAATTAGGAAAAGGAAATTATAAAAACAATAAAATTGCTTTGAAATTTACAAAGCATTTGCAATGCTGTTATTACATGGGAATGAAATTACATTTGGTATATTCTGCTTTTAAAAGCAAGGAAATGTGAACCAGAAAGATTTACAAGCAAAATTATCAACAGGAAAAATGCTTGGAACATTTTCATGCCCCCCATTATCAGTATGGCTTGATTCTCCCGGATGACTCCTTTGCTGAGCATTCTAATGAAGTATCCCTGTACTTCTGTGAGATGGAAAGCACTAATTTCCCCTAAAATATGGAACTCTTGGAAAAAAGTAGTGACTAACTTTGTATAGCAGTAATAATGTGCTATTAGAAAATTATCCCTAGCATTTTTCAACCATAAATCTGATGTAAAAGATTTATTGCATTTGTATCCTGTGATTTTTAGTATTTTTTTAATGTTATTTTTCCAAGGAACTTCATCTCAAATTTTTAAATGAAACTACTAGAAAAATATTGTTCAATAAACAGAGATCCAATTTACAATTAATTTTTCATATGTATATCTAAGTCATGTATACTCTGCTTGATAAAACTTTGGTTCAATATCTGCTAAAACAAAATATAAAAAAAGAAATCAATCTGAAAATCTCTAAGCTTGTTGAAATTCAGGGTGGGGCTCCCATTGTTTTTTTAGAATAAGATTAACTGGGGGAGGAGGAAATAAATTTATACAATGAAAACTATGACCAGAGAGTTCTCTCTTTCATAGAGGTAAATATTATTTACCAGAAAGACTCTAGGACTAAAGTAAATTATTCTAATCCAGTGTCTTTCTACTTGACTCTCGTCTTTTTTTTTTTTTTTTTTTAAACTTTGTGGCAAGATGCTTATAGAAGCCAAAAATCAACGTATTTTCTTGTTGGATGATTCTGGCCCTTGCTGCTATCTTCTTGCTACATGAGGAGATTTGAATGTAGATTACTGGGACTAACAGCCAATCCTTATGACTGAGCGTTGACTGATAATCTACATGGACCAAGCAACATAGAAGAGAAGAGCTGCCATAAGCAGTGAGACGAATACTTTTAATTCTTGATGACTTTGTTTGCACCTCATTCCATCCTGCTTCTTATCTTCTAACTGCTAACATTAGCCCCTTTTGCTCTGTTGGTTCTCACCCCACCATTGGAATTTTCCTTGTCTCCACATTTCTGGCTCTGATCTTAGAATCTCTGTTCATGTATTCCGGTCATTCACTCTGACCAAGTAGTCTCCAGCCAGATAAGGGCTCTCCTGATCCCAACTTCCACCTCTTGTGCAAGCTCTGTGAAGATGGCTCCCTGAGGGGGAAACAGACACTTCTACCTGTCATCGAAATTCCTCTCATGTCTGCTCTTTTCTCTTTCTTCTTATTTGCTCTCTGTCATCTTTTAAAGACTGGACTACTCACCTCCCTGGCTTTAGGTGCTTTCCATGCCAGTTCATCTTTCACTTCACCACTACAACATTAGTGACTTCTCTCATCCTCACCTTTCAAATCTAAATCCCTGTGCCCAGCTTCCAAGACCTTCATCTGACCTCTTCAACTTTCTTGTCTGCAATTTCCCAGTATGCAATTTCAGTCAAGCCAATTACATTGTTTCTATCTTTGGAAGGTTATCCATAAGATTAAGTTCACATCCCATCTTTTTGAAGGTTACTGTGACTGCTACCAACTTACCTTTGCACAGGGCTTCTTGGACCATAAAATATTTTGATATATATATATCTCTCTTTGGATTCTCCTATTAACCTTTTAAAAGTCATTACTGAGTTATCTCTCTCCTTCACACCTCACAGTATACATTCATAGGAACTCTTGTTGATTTTATTTCTAAAATATAATGCAAATATATTCCTTTTTTTTTTTTTTGACAGAGTTTCACTCTGTTGCCCAGGCCAGAGTGTAGTGGCACGATCTCAGCTCACTGCAACCTCCACCTCTCGGGTTCAAGCAATTCTCCTGCCTCAGCCTTCTGAGTAGCTTGGACTACAGGGGTGCACCACCGCACCTGGCTAATTTTTGTATTTTTAGTAGATACAGAGTTTTGCCGTGTTGGCCAGGCTGGTCTCTAACTCCTGACCTCAGGTGATCCACACACCTCAGCCTCCCAAAGTGCTGGGATTACAGGTGTGAGCCACCGTGCTGGGCCTATATCACTTCTTAAATTGTCCACTATGTGCTACCAGATTCTCCCTAATCTGGACTACCATAGCATTCTAACTGGCCTCCTTACTTTTACACTTGCTATGCTGCAGTCCCACTGCATACAGCAGCCACAATAATCTTTGTAAAATGTGAGTAATGTACTGTCCAGATCCTCCTCCTCCCTGGATTTCTCCAGTGGTTTTCTTTCAAACTTGGATAAAAATCTAAATTCCTTAGCATGGACAATGAAGTCCATAAGACCAAGCCAGCACTGTCCACTAGAGCCTGTGCAATCATGAAAATGTTCTCTAATCTTTGGTGTTTAATACAGTAGCCACTAGCCACATGTGCTTACCAAGTGCTTGAAATATGGCTAGTGTTACTGAGAAACTGATTTTTAAATTTCAATTAATTTAAATATAAACTTAACTAACCACATGTGGTTAATGGCTACCATACTGGACAATGAAGATCCAGCCACTGGACTCACCTCTCTGTAGGTGAGTTTAGGTGTCTGTACTCACCTCCTGTTATTTTTCCTGTTGTTTACTCAACAATAAGCACCCAAGATTTCTCGCTGCTCTTCACAAATGCAAGCTTGTTCCACCTCTGGGGCTTTGCTCAGATCTCCCCACCCCCTGGCTTCTCTTCCTTTAGATCTTCACACAACTCATGCCCTTACTCCATTCTCATTTCCGAAACAAAAGTTACTTTTTCACAGAATCCTTTTCTGGTCACTGTCTTAGAGAGTTTGAGCTATTGTAATAAGGATACCACAGACTGGGTGGTTTAAGCAATAAACATTTATTTCTCCCAGCTCTGGAAGCTGGAAGTCTGAGATCAGGGTGCCAGTATGATCAATTTCCTGCTGAGGGCCTTCCTCCTGGTTCACAGATGGCTGCTTTCTTGCTACATGCTCACATGAGGGAGAGCAGAGAGAAGAAGGAAGCTCTCTCTTGCCTGTTTTTATAAGGCCACTAATTACATCATGAAGCTTTCACCATCATAACCTAATTATCTCCCAAAGGCCGACGTCCAAATACTATCATATTGGAGATTAGGGTTTCAATATAAAGTTGGACGGCACACATATTCAGCCCATAGCAGTCAGTCTATGTAAAATAGCTCCCTATGCTACCCTATTCCACAAGTACTATTCTATTTAGCTTTATCACTGCCTGAAATAATTTTTTTTTACCTTGTTTATCATCTGTCTTCTCTACTTTCTCCAGAAGTACAGGTTCAGAGTAGGTGGAAAATGAGCTTTAGGTAGATTGAATTTTCTAGGTGATGCTGGGGATACAGGAGCAAGGGAGTTGAGGGTGTTTGCAAAGAAGTAATTACAATGAAGGAAAAGTAGAATCTAAGAACCTAAAATGGGTGAGGAATACTGAAAGGAGGGTAAATTCACTGATTTAATGGATGTGATGCTCTGGTGTGGCTGAAATACTATTGGAACAGAAAGGCTAAAGAGAATTAGATGGTGGCCATACAGTGGCAAGCTGGAAAGGGAGATTCTAGAGAGGGTGTAACGCTTGTTTGAATGAAGTCTTGGGAATGCTCATGGAAGTGGGTGGCCAATATGGAAGAGGGTAGAAGACAAGATCGTAGGAGGAGAAGAGCTTAAGGACTCAGGAGGTCAGGGTATTTGGAAGAGTCATCTTCAGTGTGTGAAAATCATAAAGGATTATGTACAACAGTAGTGCTGGAGTGAATTAGAGTAGGCCTGGCTCTAGCAGACGAGACCTCCCTGGGGTTGGGAGGTGACTGCTGATGACAGCAGAAAATGGGAGAATCTGCCAGCATAGATTTTAAAGCTGTGAGTTTTAAGGGAAAAGAGACAATAAACAGGAAGCAGCAGTAAGGCTGCCTCCCTGGTCACCAGGCGTGATGAAGGAAAAAACAACCATCACCTGAAAGTTCTGCAGGGGCCAGGCATGGGGCTCATGACTGTAATTCCAGCACTTTGGGAGGCTGAGCTGAGAGCATTGCTTGAGCCTAGGAGTTCAAGACTAGGCTGGGCAACATAGGGAGACCTCATCTCTACCAAATAAATAAATAAATAAATAAATACATAAGTAAATAAATAAGTAAATAAATAAATGAAAATTAGCTGGGCATGATTGTATGTGCCTATAGTCCCAACTACTTGGGAGGCTGAAGTGGGAGGATTGCTTAAGCCTGGGAGGCTGAGGCTGCAGTGAGCCATAACTGTACCACTGCACTCCAGCCTAGGTAGCACAACAAGACCCTGTCTCAAAAAGAGAAAGGAAAGGACTAGATATTAGCATAAGAAGTGAAGGACACATCCGAGAGGAAGTTGAGGATAAAGAGGATTTTGCTAAAAGTGAATTCTAGAGTAGAGTGGAGGGTATTGACCTCTAGGGAGGTTGGACGATGGGCTGGATTAGCAGATGTGCAGATCTGTTCAGAGAGGAAACTGTGAGAGGAAGGCGCCTTGCAGCCTTGTGCTTCTAGTGATTGATATCACTGGGAAAGTAGTGTGATGGGAATCTTTTCCAAGGTCTCCAAGTCACCTTGTTCTGATAAAACAGAGTGTTGGAGGGGAGGGGAGGGAATGTGGGATCTTATCAAGGCATAAAGAACTCTGGTGCTGCTTTTCACTCCCCTGGTATCAGTTTGGAGGGCAAGGGAGCAGTGGCATTCCTGGGAGCCCCAGGGTGTTCTGAGTCTTCCTTCTTTATTCCTTTCTTCAAGTCTGACCTCAATCCTTCATTCTGTGGTCACAGTTGCTTCCAGACCTGAGGAAAACATGCTGACTGAAACTTCAGTTATGAGGGCCTTAGAAACAGGCAACAGGTGCATGTTTCATTTTCAGATAAATGAAGCATGCTCTGGGAGCTGCAAGACATCTTGTCTTCTCTCTACCTGCTGCCAAACAGCCTCCTCCCTGCTCAGGCCACTCCCGTCAGGCTCATCAAGGGCTTCTGGTTTTCTGGCTTGGTGGACTCCGTGGATGATGCTTCTCTATGGAGGAGCTCATCAGAAGAAGAGCACATAAGAAAAAACAAATTAACAACAAAAAGAGCACATAAGAAGAAAAGGGGTGACAGCTGAGTCAAGAATGATAAATTCCATTGAGGGCAGGTTGAATTTAAGATGTGGGCATCAACAGAGACTGTCCAAAGGACAGTAGGATGTATTGGTCTGGCACTCACTAGAGTGATGTCTGGGTTGGATGCAGATTTAGGAGTTTTCAGCTGGTGGATGAAATAAGAAGAAGTAAGATTTAGCCCAGAGAGATTATGAAGGATGAGAAGGGCTGGGGGTGAAAAACAGAATGCTGGGGAAGAACAGCATTTGAAAGATGGGCAGAGGACAGATTGCCAATGGGATCAAAGAGCAACTTCTATAGCAGTAAGAGGAAAACCAAGAATGAGTGAAAGATTGAAAGAGGGAGCAAGGGATCCTTTCTTTTGGTAAAGTGGAGATGTGAACACTCGTGCTTAACGCTTCTGATTTCAAATCCAGATCTAAGGAATCAGTGTTAGACAGAAATAGAGAAGTATAAAAGATGGTACGAACAAGATGGAATCCATGGGAATCCTGCCAGAGAGAGGGAAGATGGGACAAGACTGAAGGAAGGTACCAGTGCTGTCCTCTATAACCCATCTGGAGATGTTATGAAGATTTAAGTAAAATGGATAATTTTCTCGTAAAATACAAGTTAACAAATCTGACTCAAGCCAATTTAGGAAAAAAAGAATGGAATTTAATAATGGAAAATAATATTTCCAAATTTTGTTTTAAGACAGGTAGTAGGTTTAGATATTATTGGCATTTTTAAAAAACATTCAAAGAGAATATTATTTCTGGGTTCTATAAAATGTTACACACATAAAAATACAAAAACAAAACAAAAACATTCATGGACATGTTCCCAATTCATCTTCTGAAACTTGGCATAGCATTAAACATAAAATCTGACCAAGAACACAAAAGTGACAGTTATCGAACAATCTCTCTTATGTATGTGGAGGTAAAAATAATAAAGCATTGGCAATCAAAACTCAGAAGTTTGTTAAAATAAAATCCCCATGGCCAAGTAGGACTTGTTCCAGGATTGTAATAAGAGTTTAATATTAGGATATCTATTAATATAATCCATCAGATAAAGAGGCCAAAGGACAAAAAAAAAAAAAAAAAAAAAAAAAAAAAAAAAAAAAGGAAAAGAAAAAGAAAAAGAAAAATCACATGATTACCTCCATACTTGCCAAAAAGTCATCTGAAACAATTCCACATCTACTCCTGATGGAAATTCTTAGTAAGCTAGGAACATTACCTATCTTTAAAATGAGAAAGACTGCCTTAGTTTAATTGTGAATATGAGTGGGATGTCTGGAATTTGTGTAGAAGGGGATCTTAAGGAATGACTTAGTTGGAAATGGATTTGTCTCTAAGTTGAATTTGCAGGGCACCACATGATTTTTCTCAGGCTGTATAAGTACTTTTGGTGGCTTCTAGAGTGGCTAGTGTTTATAGGACAACTAAGGCCACCTGTCAGCCCAATACTGTACAATATTACATGTATAGTAAAACATTAGTGGCATTTAAAGTTAAGTCATGTGCCAGCCTAGTATCTCTCTAATATTTACCATATTTTTGGAAGTTCTCCAGCAATAAACCCCTGTCCCTACACACTGCACTCCCTTTCCCCCCCTAAATGAAAGAGAATTATAGTTACAGAGGCAAAATTGTTATTTCATATATTATGATAATATGAAAATAATAGCTATCATTTACTTGCTATATGCCGGGCTCTGTGTTAAGCACTTTACATACACTAATTGACTTGAATGGCAATGCTGCAGAGGACATTATTATGTTCACTTTATGGAAAGTACAGTGAATCTCTGGAAAGCGAGGGACAGGAAAGCTTGTTAAGTGGCATCTCAAAGTGGCACAATGGGATTTGAACATGACTGTGTCTGTGCCCATGCTCTGAACCAGTAAGCAACACTGTATTTCTTTATTAATGGATAAGAAATGGAATATAAATGATTTTAGATTATAAAATTAATATAAGAATGAATTTCTTATGTGCCAGCTATCACCAGTCAAAAAATATAAAAATGGTAATTCATAATAGTAAGTCAAGAGTATAAAATACTGTGTACTATGTTCTTAATGTTTGTGTCCCCCTGAAATTCATTTGTTGAAACTTAATCCACCAGTGTGACGGTGTTAAAGGTGAGGCCTTTAGGAGGTGATTAGGACATGAGGGCAGAGCCTACATGAGTCGGGTTAGTGCCCTTATAAAGAGGTCTCATCTCAGAGAACTACCTTGCACCTTCCACCATGGGACAACACAGCTACAGGATTCCATCTATAAACCAGGAAACAGGCCCTCTGCCGATGCCTTGGTCTTGGATTTTCCAGCTTCTAGAACTGTGACAAATACATTTTTGTTGTTTATAAACCCAGTTTATGACATTTTGTTTTAGCAGCCTGAATGGACCGAGATACTTGGAAAATAGCTAACAAAGAATTTGGGCAAGAAATATTTGAAGGCAATTCCAAGCATTTATGAGAGGCATAAAAGACAGGTGTTTCAATAACTAGAGATATACTATGATTTTGGATAAGAAATCTCATTATTGTAAAGATTTCACTGAAATAATATCAGGAGTTTCATGAAATAATATCAGGAGTAATTTGAAATTACTTTCAAAATATTGTTTTCATAATTTGGTAGAAAATGAAAAGTTGAGTGCAGATAAATATAAAACTTCCAAGAGGGTACTTGTATTATTAATTATCAAACTCTATTACTAAGCTACAATAATTAAAACACGTAATAGTCATGCAAGAGAACAGTATAGTAATAAGTGCAAAAATAAAGTTACAAAACACTAGAATATGACAGATAACTCTAAAAGAGAATCTACTACATATTACCACTTATTACATAATAAACATAAAATTTCAAATCAGTGAAAAAAGAATACATTATTCAACAAATGGTTTTAGAAATATCGATTCATCATTTGGAAAAAATAGATTTATTCATACTACATAATGATATAAATTCCAGATGGATGAAAATGATAAAAGCAAAAAGTACATATTGAGGATCTAGAGAAAGATACAGGTTATTTTATTTTTCTGTTCTCAAGGTTGGAAGTACTTTCTAAATATAATTGAAAAGAATAAAACACAGCTAAGTAAATTTGAGACATTTAAAACCATAAAAAAAGAAACTTCTACATTGAAAATGTAATAAAATTGAAAAACAGATTTCAATCCGGGAAAATGTTAGCAATGTATATGAAAGGTTGATTTTAATATTTATAAAAAATTTTTTAAAAACCAATAAGAAATGAATAAACAGTATTAAAATGGACAAGGACATGAACAGATAATTCACATACCAAAAAGACAAGTAAAAAAAAAAGCATGAAAAATAACCCTTTCAATGAATAAATGTAAGTAAAACAATAATAAAATTCAATAATTCTGCGTCATTCAAATTTGCTGGTTAAAAATCTTTAATACTACAATCCGACAACAAAAACCAAACAATCTAATTTTAAAATGGACGAAGGCCTTGACTAGATATTTTTCCAAAGAAGATATGCAAATGACCTATAAGCACATAAAAACATGCTCTACATCACTAAACATGAGATACCATCTTGTACCCATCAGGATCAACAAAACCCAGAGAATAACAAGTGTTGGTGAGGATGTGGAGAAACTGGAATCCTTGTGCATTACTCGTCAGAATCCAAAACTGTGTGACCACTCTGGAAAATAGGATGGCAATTTCTCAAAAAATTAAACATAGAATCACCAGATGATCCAGCAACTGCACTTCTGGTTATATACCCATAAGAAATGAAAGCGGGGACTCCAACAAGTATTTGCACACCCACTTCACAGCAGCATTATTCAGAGTAGCCAAAAGGTAGAAGCAGCCCAAGTATTCACTGATGTATCAGTGGCTAAACACAATGTAGTATATACATACAATGGAATATTATTCTGCCTTAAAAAAGAAGGGAATTCTGATACATGCCACAACGTAGATGAGCTGTGAAGACATTATGTTAAGTGAAATAATCACAAAAGGACAAATATATGATTTCTCTTATATGGTAAACCCAGAATAGTCAAATTCATATAGACAAAAAGCAAAATGGTGGTTGCCAGAGACTGGTGAAAAAGGGGGATGGAGAATTAGTAATTAGTGTTGAATGGGTACAGAGTTACAGTTGGAGATGATAAAGATGCTCTGGAGATGAATAGTGGTTATGGCTGCACAACAATGTGAAGGTACTTAATGCTGTAGAATTGTACACTTAAATATGGTTAAAATGGTAAACTGTATGTTATGCATATTTTACCACAGTCAAGAAAAACCTAGGTTGGTGTTGATGTCTGCATGGAGTGGGATCTAAGAAAGAAGGAAAAAATGAACTAGAAACAAAATTCTTACCAACTCAGGTTGATGAAAAAGAAATCTTAGTTTAGACTTCAGGTGGACAAAAATGAATAAGTACACAAAATATTCATCTTGGAATTCCTAGTCATGGATCTGCCCTCGCATAGATGTGAGGCTTGAATTTAGACAACAAAAGTTGGTTTGGTAAACCCCAAACTGAAAAAGTAACAAAATTTGGTTCCTGCCAATGATGTCCTAGGGGACTTGACAAAAGCAAGTACTTTGGAGTAAGAACATGCCCATTCTCTCCACATGGATTTATAGATTCAATGCAGTTCCATTCAGAATCCCAGCAGGCGTTTTTGTGCAAATTGATCAGGTGATTCCAAAGCACACGTGGAAATGCAAGGAGTCAAAAATAACCCAAATCTGTTTTGCAAAAGAAGAGCAAAGTTCCAGGGCTTATGCTACGAGATATCAAGACCTTTTAAATAAAATCATTACATTTAAGACAGTGCTGTACTGGTAGAAAGATAGACAAAGAGGCCAATGGGCAGAATAGAAACTTCCACATATACAGTCAAATTATTTATGGATACCAAAAGTGGTACAGTCAAAATGAATCTTGACCCCTACCTCACACCATACCAAAAAAAGCAATTCCAAATGAATTGTAAATCCACCTGTGAAAGGTATATAATAATAACAATTCTAGAAAATAATAATAGGAGAATATCTATATGACTTTGGAATAGGCCAAGATTTTATAAGCACTACACAAAAAAGCACAACCATATGAGAGAAAATGTAAAAATTAGACTACATTAAATTAGGAATTTCTGTGAAGAAGAAAAAAGGTAAGCCTTTTTTTTTCAGTGTAGAAGAGAATATCTGCAATACATTTTTCTCTCAACTTTCTCATATCCAGAATATGAGAAGAACGCCTACAAATTAGTAAGAAACAAATAACCTAATAGAAAAATGGGCAAAAGACTTGAACAACTACACAAGAAAATATCAAATGCCAATAAACATATAAAAACTACTAAGCTCATCAGTCATTGGGGAAATACAAGTGAAAACCACACTGCAATATCATTAATTGTGTATTAGATGGCCAAAATAAGAAAGACAATATGAAACGATGGTAGCACAAAGAGTGGATTGAAGTCTTATACATTGCTGGCAGGAATATGAATTGGTACAGCCATTTTGAAAAATATGTTAAAGCTGAACATGTGGATACCCTCTAACCCAGAAATGCCACTTCTAGGTATACACCCAATAGAAGAGCTTCATATGTGCCACAAGGAATATATAAGGAATGTTCATAGCAGTATGGCTTACGGCAGCCCGAAACAAGAAACAATCCAAATGTCCATCATCAGTACAGTAGGTAAATAAATTGTGTTCCATTCATACAATGGAATGTTATATGGTAATTATTTAAGAGTATGGGAAGACGTATAACACTAGGTGGAAGAAAAAGCAAAATTTGCATGTATGCATACACTATTCTAATTCTGTTTTCAGTGGGATCTGCATAGAAAATACTGATGCTTGAGATCTCTCTCAGAGATTTCAACTTAGTGGTTCTAGCCTATGGACTGGGTTCCTTTGGTGATTCAATGCAAAGCCAAGGTCTTGTTTTCTTTCATCTTCTTCCCTGAGTAGAAGTTAAATTCCTTATTAATAATAGCTTCACAAATATGTATGAGATATGCTGGCCACAAAGCAGGCACTCAATAAATAATTGCTGATAGATGGACATAGAAACCTTTCTGGGAGATTCAGGCCATGTCTTCATGGTTAGAGATTTCTTTTTCACAGGTTGGATTGTGGTACAGGTTCAGAAAGAACCCTCCAGGAATGAGGGTCACTTTGGTCCATGGCTCCACTAGGGCACTGGGTGGCTTATATCACCATTTCAAAATCTAAGTCACGTGCTGGTGAGTCTATGGCTTATCTTCTTAGGGATGTAAAATAGCTGAAGTGAAGTCTCACTGTAGTCAGTTAGCATAACTAAAAGCCCAAAGAGGTCAACTCAGTTACATTACAGTAATGTCAGCTGTGGTTATTGAAATTATTCCAATGATGACATTTGGGGTGGCTGGTGGTAGCAGTCATCTGATTTGAAATAAATAGAGAAAATAAATAATGGTTTAGGTTTGTGTATGCTTACAATAAACATATTAGGTGTATTACGTATTCTTAGGCCTTACAAAAACCACACCAATTAGGTATTAGTAGCCCCATCAGCATCTAATGAGGGGGATGAGGAAGCTGAGGCTTTGAGGTGATAGGCAGGTTCACAGAGGTGTCAAGCTCAAAGCCTATAATTCCTCAATATCATCAAAATGTTACCTTGTGTCATATAAGTGATGACAAAGAGATTTATACCAAACCTTCACATTAGACACTAGCAAGCTTTCTATGTTGTCAATAAGTCAGTAGCAGAAAAGATGTTCATTGAAATAAGCGATAATGGGACTTGAAATTTTTGTTTATATTCAATGGTCTTTGTCAAGCCCTTAGAAAATAATTAGGCTGTGATCTTTCTGAAATAATTAGTGGGAAGATAGAGGGGTATGATATATCAGTGGCTTTCAAACTTACTCAACTCAACTAATTTCATAAAGAAGAAAACCCACAATTACATTAAACTATATTATGACTTATGCTTACAGGAATTTGCTCCTAGGAAACTGTACTGGGATACCAATGGGGATGGACTGGGGATCGTACAATGAAATCAGAACCCCAAGATGGGGTTCATAGATAAGGGTATTGCCAGTAACTATCTGTGTGATCTCAAGCAAGTCATTGCCCCTCTTTGGGCCTCAATTTCCTCAAGAAAAAGAGAAAGGACATTAAAATAACCTTTGAAGCTATAGACCCTTCGTGAAGCTATGAATTCTTTCCCTAGATGATGCACATAAGCATGTACACGAACAACTTTGAACGCTGGTTCAGATTATTCACAGATTTTCCAAAGACTATTTGTGAGCTTCCAAAGAACATAGTGGCTCTTAGTTTAAAACACCTGAAATATGTGCTAATTGGGATTATAGTCATATTTATAAAAATAACCCTCACCTTTGAGAGATGCAACCTGATAGCATATTTACGGGTGACATTATTTCATGTCTGGAATTTGCTTTAAAATGATCCAGTGTGTGTGTGGTGGTGGGGGTGGTAGTGGTGGTAATACATAAAACAATACTGTCCATGAATTGATTGTGAAGCCACATGATTAGGTCCATGACAGTTCTTTATACTGTTTTCTCTACTTTTGTGTATATTAAAATTTTCCATAATAAAATCAATTTTCACAATGAAAATGATCTAACCTTTCTTGGCTTCCACTTCCCTATCCATAAAATAGAAATATTAACAGAATCTTCTATTGTGAAGATTAAGGTTGTACCTGACTTACAGTAAACATTCAGTAGATGCTCACTATTGTTCTCTCAACTATGTAAATATATAAACAGATTTAAAAAGACATAAGATATAGATCAAAATATTATTAGTAGATGCTTCTGTATGGTAAACCAAGAGCTGATTTATTTTTCTTTTCATCATGTATGTCTGGACTGTTCAAATATCTACAAAGAGTATTTGTTACTCTTATAATAAGACAAAAAAACCTAAATCTTTTAAAAAAGTAATTTTCAAAGTCTTCCTTGAGAGAGTTTAATGCCCAAAGGGGCCTGAACCATGTTTGTCCCACAAGATATTTTACAAACAAGACGACTTCATGGAAGAGTAAGATGGAATTCTTATTACCATCTTGTTCACATTTTCCTCACCAAGCTCTCATGCTCTGGGTCAAAGATGCTCGTAAACGCCAGTAAGCTTTAAGCTAAGTCTTCCTAGAATAGAATGAATTGAGCCTTCCTCTTCTCCAGTTGCATGCCATCTTACTGCCTTACCTTACCACAACCATACTAGCAGTTTAGCCTTTTTTTTTTTTAAGGGACATGCATCTCTTTGAGAATATTATGAATGCTATGCCAAGAAAAATTCACATTTAGGCATACGATATTGCATTCTATTTCCTAGGGTTCATGGACCCCCATAGTTCATCTCCACTAATTAAGTTTTCTGAGGCCATGACATCAAATTTAGGAATGTAGAAACACATATCCGGTGTATAGAACACTTTGAGAAAAACTAATTTGTACAAAACTGTAAGCCAGATAAATTGGTGGATAATTATGGGCATTACATATGTGGTTTTTGCTCTGCCAAATAATTTCCATTAGGACATCTATAAATAGCAAATCCATATAATGCATTTGAACCATACCACTGTTTGCCCAAATGCTAAGCCCTTTCCAGAACACACCTACTGCAGAGCAACAGGCCAATTCAAAAAGTTCAATACTAGTTTTACTCTTGAGTTTAGCTACATTCATTTACAGAATTCTAGCTTTCCTCTAAAATGGCCACTAACCTATATCACTTTGGGGACTGATGTTCAATGGGAGGCAATGATACCCAGAAACTTTTTGACTAAGGAGAGGTAGTGCATGTGTATGGGTTATCAGATTGCTTTGGAATGGATCATTTGAGATGAGATGGAGTCCATTTCTTTATTTCAGGAAGGAAAAGGATAAACATGATTGAGTCCTTACAGTATACCAGGTGGACATTAGAGCATCTCATGTACTCCTCACAATGACTCTGGAAGCTGGGGGCTTTTTCCCTAGTTTCCAACTGAGTTTTAAAAAAGTTGACACATATACCCCAGGTCTGGCAGCCAGTAATTAACAGAAAAAAAATAAAAATAAATAAGAGGCAAAGCTTTCGGGCTTAGATTACTATCATTGCTGGTTAACTTCAGGGGGCTGGGAAATGTACAGTGCCTAGGATCACACCAAATCCAGACAGCCACTCAGGCTGTGATTTTCATCCTCCTGATTGTATCAATGGCTTCCAGGGATGCGTGTGAAGGGAGACAGGATCGCACTTTTCCTTGCCCCATCTGGCCTGTCCCTATCCTACAAACTGGCAACCCCTTTCCTTTGCTGGTATACACGGACTGCCTCACATTCCCCAAATGCCTGGGGATCGCACAATGAAATCAGAATAAAGAGCCAGGAACTCTACATTTAAAAGAATCCACGTAACTACAAACTCCATCTTAGGATTTCCACCACCAGCTGAGTTGCCATTTGGCATTGCACTGCCAGCAGCCACATTTTACTCTATCCTCCTCCAAGATTTTCAAACATGTGCCTGGCACCCACGAGAGTTTCAGAGGAAGTGTAACAGTGACAGGAGAAGTGCTGCGGGTTTGGTTTTGTGTATACGTGTTAGTGTAACTTTCATAAAAGCAAGTGTAAGTTCTTAGAGTATTAACTTTCACAAGAGGAACATCAACTTTCAGACAAACGCAGGCAAACCCTTTTTCTTTTTCTTTCTTTTTCTTTTCTAGTGAGTGGTATCTGAAGGTAGGGGTGATCCCTGTTATGCAAAAGGTCTCTGAGACCCTTGGGATACATACATGCCTTTCTGGCCCAGTACTCAAGCTTTTCTGGAAGAGTATCCCTCGGCTGTCTCCATCCCTCAGGCTTCAAAAGCCACCTACTACCCACCTACACGTGCTTTGGACACAAGCAGGTTCAAAGCACAAAGCAACCAAGCCACCACCCCTCAAGAAATCGATCTCCGAACCCGGAGTCACCATGAATTGCGCGTGTGGATGTGTGGGCGAGAAGGCTGGGTCCACAGGGATGTGGTCCAGCATCGTGAGCAGCGGGTCCTACCGGACGTTCAAATCTCAGCGGGTCCTGCTGGACGTTCAAGTCCTCCAGCCCTGGGCGAACTAGCAAGTTTCAGACCCCCACGCCCGTGCTAGATCGGAGGAGAGACAAAGCTGGACCGCGAGGAGAGGAGAGTGAGTTTGTGTTCTCTTGGGGCAAGTGTGCTCGGTACCTTGGATTCCTGGCTGCTGGTGGATGCAGGAGAGGGCGGTTGCTCGGCGCCCGCCGCCTCCTTGGGCAGCCCGTCCACGTCGTCCTCGCGGGGGCAGCTCGGAGGGATCATCGTGGCCGCGCGGGAACGGTGTTGGGCTCCCGGAGGAACAGCGAGGCTGCTGTCCTCCTGCGCGCCCTGCCCGCCGCGCGCCAGGCTGCTCAGCTCCGGGTCCCGGGGACTCCCATCCTCGCCGAGGCGCCGACGTGCCCTCCTCCAGCCTCGCCCCCTCTCCCGCCCGGCCCTGCCCACCTCCCCGGCACTTCCGCCGGCGTGGAGGAGAGTGCGCCCTGCCCCACCCCGCCCCGCCGCGCCCGCGGCCACCTCGCCGGCGACCTCGCAGTCGTGACTGCCACTCGGCAGCGGGCGAGCGGGCTTCAGCTCGCCCACAGGAGGAGGAAGGAGGCGGGGAGGCAGCTCCGGGGCGGGGCTGCGCGGTCAACGCCTGGAGTAGTGAGGGCAGGCAGGGGGCAGCGCCCTGGAGAGGGCTGGGGGAAGGCTGGGCGCGCGCCGGCACAGAGTGCGGGTGATTCTGTAGAGGGGATGCTGAAAATTCAGACCCAAACCCCAAAGAATAGAAAATCTTTGATTTTCTATTTTGATTTCTGGAATGATATAGCCAGAAAGGACCGCTTGCAACAACTCCCTCATTCCTCACCCGAACGAATAGTGACTGAGAGAGACAGTGACTTAGCTAAGCTATTTATAGGGTTCAGTGACAGAGAGCAGGGATCGGAGTGGGGGTCCCCTGACTCACGGGCACAGCGCTTCCTCCATTCAGCTTTGATCTAAAGCAGAGAGATAATGCGGTGTGTCTATGGACACCTGTTCCTCGTTTGTTATGCACTTACTGTGCTAAACCCTTTCTTTTTACCTTATTTAATCCTCCCAGCTACTCTATGCGTCTAGGGATGATCACTTCCATTTTATAGATGAGGAAATCGAGGCTGTAGGAAGGCTGAGTAATTTGCTTTAAGTCACTAAACTATAATTGGCGAAACTGGAATTTGAACACATTTTGGCTTCAAAATCCATGCATTTCCGACTGTGGAGCCTCAAATCTAGGCTAGGTCTTGGCTGAAGAGCAATTGGATGTTGCAGTTTAGCAAGAGTTGAGGACTGTTCACACAGGGGCAAACCAACCTGCCTTGCTTAATCTTTTGGAAACATATGGATAGCCCCATTGAAAAAAGATACAGAGGGTCCAGTTTCTTTTGAAGACAACCTCAGTGTGCGGGGAAAGGAAATACATCTAGATATTTAAAAGCCTCTTTTTCCCCATTAATACAAAATACCCTCAACTTTTTAAAAGAAAATTGCAAACTTCTGTTCAGATTTTTAAAATTAGCTGTAGACGTTTGCAAGAGCAGCTTCATGGATGTGCAACCTGTGCAGTCACACAGGGCCCCGCACGGATGCTGCCATCTTGAAATTCGTTAAAAATATTTAATGAGACCACATTTTCATTTTGTACTTGACCCTACAAATTATGTGTCTGGTCCTGCATGCATTCCCTAGTTCATGTCTTTTAGAATGAACTGACTCTTACTCTTTCCATCCCAGATGCCAATTGAAAGCTACTGTTCTAAGTGTCAACCTCTTATTCAGCATTGAGCTTTCAAAATGCTCTAAATTTTCTGGTGAACCTCAGTACTGGGCCAGATTGGCCAGCTAAAATGGCTTCAGTTTTTTCCGTCTCACAACGCAATTCCTGATTGTTCGATAGAGACAAAATTCTAGTAGCCAAAGTCACAAACGCAATGACAGGAGCAGCCATATCAACACATTTTTATCAAGCATCTATTCTGTATCAGAATTGTGCCATAAAACTAATGATACAGCAGAGAGAAAACATAGATTAACTCTGTTTTCCTGGAATTTAAGTCTAGCAGGAGAGACAGTGATTAATTAAATCACACACACAGTAAAACAAAACAAAACAAAACAAAACAAAACAAACAAATAGAAAACTATGATAAGGGAAAGTACAAGACTTTGATGAGGGTGTACAAATGAAGCCTGAGCTAGCATGGGGACAGACGAGGGTTTTCTTAGGAAACAAAACTCCCAGGGTCTACTGGTAATTCCAGTCTTGGTGAGCAAGCATATCATGGCTTATAACAATAAATTTTTCATCTTCGGGTTTTCTTTTTTTAAGAATCGAAGATGTCACCCTTCCTTTTAGTAAGTACTTAGATCAAGTTAGCAACAGTATTAGCCAATAGTATACGTTTAAATGTTGTCCCCTGAAGGAAATTTAGAGAAGCTAGTACGTCCCTCCTTTCCACACCACCCTGATTCCTGCAACAGAAATCCTTAGTCTGATAAATAATACCTACCATAGGAATTAGCCAAGCTGTCCCAAACTAAATCAAGCCTTTGTTTATGTGTTTGTTTCAAATTATTTTCCATCCCATCTTTTGTTATCTAGCTAACTTATCTTATTCTTCAAGTCACATATCTAAGTATTTACTAGTCTCGACATCTCCTTTCTTGACCCATTTATCTGATTTAGATTCCCAAATCAATGCCATGTTCCCATGACTTCCTTTCCTAAGTAACCAATGACAAGGTTGCCTGCTCTTCTGTTGGGCTATGATCTCCGCTAGGGCAGGGACAATGCCACGTTCATCTTGTTTCTCCAGCTCCTGGTATAATGCTTGTTAACAAGGTGGTCAAAAGAGGCTACCCTGGTAGCCCCCGAGCTCTAGAAATGGTCTAGGCATTAGTTACTACACATGTCCTCCACACACTGAATGGAGAAAGACTGATTTCTTCTGTAAAACAATGGGATTTGTCAGTGATTTCAGTTGGTAGATGGTAGACCGGCAAAGTGATCCTCAGAGGGCCCCTCATGAAGTATTGATATCCCTGAGCAGAAGTGTACATTTTCCTGGCTATGTGTGAGATACTCCCTCTGTCACCCAGGAATGCTTAGGTGAGACCTCACAGAAGACTGGAAATTCTGCATTAGAAGCTTTATGACATTTTAGCTATGGTTGTCAAGATTTCTCATTTCAACTGCAGTCTGGTAAAGCCTGAGGAGAAAAGGTTGTGAATAATTATTCTAAGTCTCGAGTCTGTAGCAGGACTTTGTGATTTTTTTAGATTCCCTTTATGGTCTATTTCACTTTGGTTTCTGGGTAAATATCAAGCCAGCAGAAGTGTGAGGTGTACAGAAATTCATCTGCACAAACTTGAACTGGAAGCTCCCATTCCTGGTTCATTTACTTGTTCATTAATTTGTAAAGAGGGCAAACGCCTCCTCCTGATTGCATCCAAGGGCCTTTTACAGTAAACACCGTTAAGCAGAAGACTGTGTAATCCTGCCAACCTTCTGTCATTTCTTTGTTCTGAGTTTGTATAAAGACACTGGATTTCATCCTATGGACCTTGGCTTCTTCTAGAGCCATTTGGTAAAAAGATCCTAGTAAGACTTCTTAAATAGAACAGGCATATTTATGAAGGGTACAGAAAAGAACGATAAGAAAAAAGAAGAGGGAAGATAAGAGAATCTCAAGGAAGGGATGGCTCTCCATGCCTGATGCATCAGAGTCATGATGGATACACAATATAACACAGTATATGAGAAAGGCATAGGTTGCTGATAACAATAATAGCTAACATGTATTGGGTTTCTAATACATCATAGACATTGTTTATTTGTTCTTTAATTTAATCCCTATGAAACCTTAGCAAGATAAAGAAAATCAGCCTAGGTTCTACAGTTTAGGAAGGACTCAGTTATATCCTGCTCCTGGGCCAAGTTTTGGCCACTCTGGTTTGCTGTCACTTAGATAACAGCAGAACCCGGATGTCCTGAAAAGGCAACAGGCCTTAAAGTTTAGGAGCAATGCAAATTGAGAGCCACAGGCATAATAGAAGGCACAGGGCAAGTTCCCAAATAATGAAGAGTTGCCCATTCCATTCTTCTGTGTTAAAAGTAAATAACGAGCAGATCTACACTTTGGAGATGACAGCCAAGAAGTCTAGACAAATGTAAGCATGAGGCATCCACTGTTTTTTTGTTTTTGTTTTTGTTTTGAGATGGAGTCTCACTCTGTCGCCCAGGCTGGGGTGCAGCGGCATGATCTCGGCTCACTGCAACCTCCACTTCCCAGGTTCAAGCGATTCTCCTACCTCAGCCTCCTGAGTAGCTGGGACTACAGGTGTGTGCCACCATGACTAGCTAATTTTGGTATTTTTAGTAGAGACAGAACTTCACCATGTTGGCCAGGATGGTCTCCATCTCTTGACCTCATGATCCGCCTGCCTTGGTCTCCCAAAGTGCTGAGATTACATGCATGAGCCACCAGGCCTGGCCGGCATCCACTATTAGCATCACTTGTCACCCTCTAGATCCAGCTTGATGATCTGCCTTCAAGCTTAGAGAAACAAATGCTTTGCCCAAAGTCTTACCACTGACACTACCACCACCACCACCACCTCTTACTTTGAACAGCTGCTAATGCTAGGCTTCATTATGGTCTCATAGCAACTCATGATTGGTTTCTTCTCAGAGTCGAAGCTAATAATTTAATTTGGAGACTCATTTTTGTGAGGGCAAATTAGATACAGCTTAAGCATCCTTAACTTGTTTCTAAGCACCAATTGGTAATAATAACAACAATAATAGTTGATTGCATTGTAAAGCACTGTTTGTCTGCATTAGAGTTATGTCCACTGGAGGTTCCCAGAAAAAGGTAAGGTAACAAGGCCCAATCCTCATATAGCTGCTTACCTTCTGGCTTAAGACTATCTCTCTTCTTTAAAATGTATGGCTGCTTCTAACTGGTTATAGTCTCTATGAGAAAGAGGATGGCTTGAATCTTTATTCTGTATTTAGTGGAAAGGCCAGGAACCTAGAATCCAAACATCCCAGCTCTTCCACTTAAAAGCAGTGAGATCTTAGACAATTGATTTAATCTCTCTCAGCTTCGATTTCCTTAAGTCTCAAATGGGATAATGATCCCTACTTTGTAGAGTTTCTGTAAGAATGAATGCCTAATCAAAATAGGATCTGATATTATTATCATCATCATTATCAATATTATCCATATGATTTTGGGCAAATGTATTTGATTTGAGTTGGATTTACTGTTTATTATAGTCAAATACATATACAATATCAAAATTAGATGTATTCTACATTGCTAAAACTGGTAATAGCTTTTGTTTAGAATTTAGAAGCAGCAAATATCTAAAATTTCTTGGAAATGCATATAAAGTAAATTCATCCTGTACATTTTGGTTCTTTGACCAGTAATTAACATTTAGCTTTATGTTTTCTTATTCTATGAGTTTAGGGTAATAGCTTAGGAGGTGTATGACCCAGCCTACTCTGGTCTTACTGCTCCTCAAAAATGCCTGGTCTCTCACCAAGTTTTATTGCTTGAGTTCCCTGTATCTGAGGGATCCCTACCATTCCCTATGACCAGCTCTCCTCATGTTGTGGACCTCAGTGCCCACCATCTGAAAGCATCGTTTCTTTCTTTTCTTATTTGGTGTCATCTAGAATGTAAGCTTAATGAGGTCAAAGGCCTCATCTTTACTCTTCACCATATATCCCTGCTGCCTAGTTGCTCATATAATAAGTGAATATTTGTTAAATTAATGAATTGACAAATGACAAAATGTCAGTGTTGTAGAGGAGCTTGTAGGTCTAATAAAAAACCATTTTGTAGAGGGTAAAATCAAAACATAAATAGATTAAGTACTTGCCCAAAGTCAATTAATATGTGACACAATGAACTCATGTCAGTTTACTGCTCACCAATCCCATTGGTCATTGTTTTATTCAGCTTTGAAATATTTGACCAAACTACTAGTTGCACAACTTTCTTTTCCAAGTTTTCAAATTAATTTTGATATTTTGCATAATATCTCTAAATATTCTTTTGCAAATAGCTTTATCATTAGTCAAGCAGTATTCAAGAATACTGAAGAAATTTAAAATCTTCTAAAATTCCACCACCGATCGGTAATAACTATTAGCATTTTGGTAAACCTCCTCCTAGACGTGCATGCGTATATGGGTACATTTTACATTTATATTTATTTGTATTTACATAAAATGATCTCAGGACATTAAGCATTTTTGTAACATCCTTTCCCTTTAGTAATATATCATAGAGATAGTTCTGTGTCAATAAATATAAGTATACATCATCCTTTTCTAATGACTCTGTGTTTTCCTCTGAATAGATGCACAGTAATTTATTTATGAGGGATCATTTATGCTTTTTTCTAGGAACTGTTAGAGAGCAATTAGAAACTCATTGTCCCTTTCTAAATAGCAACTTGGCAAGGTAAATACTATTAGACCCATTCTGTAGATGAGGTCATCAGAAGCCAGAGAGGGTTTATGACTTCCCTAATGGGATATGGTAAGTGCAGAGTGGTGAGTCTGGCCCACGTCTTCAGACTGTAAACCTCAGGCTTCTCACAGTACCTAAGCAAACAGTAAAACTCAGTGTGATCACTGTTGTGTAAGAAGTCTGCACAACATGATTTGAGAGCATGTGCAGTGGAAGGATAAGGTTCACCAAATGGAAAGGATGCTGGAGAAGGTTCCAGTGTGTTGAAGGGTGACTGTGATTTTTCTGGAAGGATAAGGAGAAGCAAAGAATCTTGAGCAAAATGCACTGTGTCAGTACAAACATGGAGGTGTGCATGTGCAGGCTTTGTTCAGTTTTGGTTCCACAGTTTTTTTTTTTTTTTTTTTTTTCCTTTGGGAGTAACATTTACTGATCATATGGGCAATGCCTGAAAAAAGGGAACGATTAGAGCCAGAAAAATGCTTTGAATAATAGTTTTAAGTACTTTTACAAATGGCCCTTGAGGAAACTTGGATCTCAGTCAGCCGGGGAAGAATGCTACTGTTTTAACTAGTAATAGAGGGAGGGGAAAAAAAGCATCATAGGGATTGCTGGGGGGTTAAATGGGTCACAGAGTAAAAAGGAGCCAAAATTCAGAGCTCTGAGAGACACACATAGAATCTCCATTCCGGGAAACCAGACACAGAGAACTCTGGTTCTTTTTGATACAGAAGCCCGTTCTGTATATGGGGCCCTAAAATTTAAACACACATATAGCTTGCACATTTACAACCTCTAAAGGATTATGAATATCCCATTTAATCATTATGTATCTTAAATGAAGTTCCTAAAAGTGAGCAGTAGAATTGACTTTCAAAACAAAGAACAGAATTCCAGCAAAAATGGATAATAGCTGATGCTGTTTATCCATAATGCTTTGCATTTACTTTGAAATACGTTCCAAAAGTTTGTAGAGCGATGCTGGCAGCAAATGAATCTCAAAAATTCTTTCTACTATATTTTTCAGGATAGGGGTTATATGACTACTTTGTCTTTCTGCCTCCTATAACCCTCTATGTTTCTCCAATTGCTCCCTTGGCAGCCATGAACCATCCATCAGGCACTTGACAATTGGCCTGGAAAAGATGACTCAAGCCTTAAGCCTTAAATGCCAAGTTTCTTTCCTCCATAGCTGAGGCAGACTTACCCATAAAGCCTGGACTTAAGAAACATACCTATGTTTAATCTACCTTTGTTCTTGCAGAACTGGCCAAAAAAATGGAGATTTTTATTTCTTCAAACAATAATAAGAGTTAACAATAGTGTATAATGATCGCTTACCAGTTAGAAGGTACAGTGGGAGATAGTATGAATGCAGATGTTATCCAGGCAGACCTTCCGAGGAGGTTTTACTGCATCTTGGTCCTGTTTATTCCTAAAATGTAAGCTGCCAAAATGCCAAAGTCTACCAAGCAAATGGCTCAGTATTCTAAGGAAGCCCAACCTGGATATGAACTCCGTATTGCACAGAATCACTGAGTTCCCTAGAATGCAATTACAGTGCTAATGGATGAAATGAGATAAATACCCATATTTTAAACAAAAAATATGCCCTATTTTTTCCATTCACTTTTCCTCAACCCACTTATGTAGTGAGTCACCATGTCCTGTTGTTTCTACCTCTTGTGTAGTCATAGGGTCAAGTAGTTAGTATTCAGCTTAAGATATTCGAGATTGTTATTAAATAAGGTGTAGATGTCTAATGAATGAAGTCCTTGTTTTTTTCACCAATTTATTCATCAAAAGTTGCCAAGGGCTGCTGCATACTAGGTGCTTTATTAGTTCTAGGAATATAGACAAATACATGCAGATTCCCTGACCCAAAGGAAAATTCAGCTTCACTAGAAAGGCAGAATTTAGGACAAATAATAACCACAGGTAGGCTGGGCGCAGTGGTTCATGCCTGTAACCCTAGCACTTTGGGAGGCCAAGGCGGGTGGATCATCTGAGGTCAGGAGTTTGAGACCAGCCTGGCCAACATGATGAAACCCTGTCTCTACTAAAAATAAAAAAAAAAAATTAGCTGGGCATGATGGTATGTGCTTGTAATCCCAGCTACCCAGGAGGCTGAGGCAGGAGAATCGCTGGAATCTGGGAGGTACAGGCTGCAGTGAGCTGAGACCATACCACTGCAATTCAGCGTGGGTGATAGAGGGAGACTCCATCTCAAAATCATCATCATCATCATCATCATCATCATCATCATCATCATCATCATCACAGGTATGAAGAGACAGCTGTGGGAATCCGGAAAAGAAAGGGCTAATTGAACTGAGGGGTCCAGGGAGGATTTACCAAAGAAAAAAGTTAATAGTGAAAGTTAATGGCAGTTTTTCATAAGGAGAAGAGGTAGGTCATCCTGGCATCTTCAGACTGGTATATATCCAGCTTATGTTTTCTTGTGGTATGCTGTGTTGGCTATTTATTTATATTTATTATTATTATGTTGGAGATATTGAAAGGACACAGAATTGAGTTATTCATTGCACTATCAAAATCAGTCCTTGCAATCCCATTTCTCCTTGTAACTTATTTAATTAGCTGTTCCAAATTTACTCTAATCCTTACTCAAAATCCCCTTCCTTCAAATGATACTCACTATAATGTTTTAAAAACGTATATCGTAGACATGCATGCATATTTTAAAAATATGTGGAGTTAAAAGTGTTTTAAATTGCATTCAACATATTGCACTGTGGCATAGTTCCACTTTCTATTTTTTATTTTTTTTGAGCCTGCTCTGTTACCCAGGCTGGAGTGCAATGGTGTGATTTTGGCTCACTGCAACCTCTGCTTCCCAGATTCAAGTGATTCTCCTGCCTCAGTCTCCTGAGTAACTGAGATTATAAGCACCCGCCATCATGCCTGGCTAATTTTTGTATTTTTAGTAGAGACGAGGTTTCACCATGTTGATCAGTCTGATCTTGAACTCCTGACCTTAGGTGATCTGCCCGCCTTGGCCTCCCAAAGTACTGGGATTACAGGTGTAAGCCACTGAGCCTAGCCCATATTTCCTCTTTCAGAAAACATAGTTTGATTTTTAAAACTACATTAAAAGTAAACTGTGCAAGAGTATCTAAAAATCATTGAGTACCCATGAGGTTGAATGTTTTCTCTTTCATTGTTGTATAGAATTCTATTGTTTGGATCTGCCATGATTTCTTACATCCACTGTGTGTTGATGAATGGCTGAATTGTTTCTATTTTCAGCTTATCATGAATAGTGCTGCTATGAACATTCTTGTATATGACTTTTGATGCTAACATGTAAGTGTGAATTAAGGATTCCAGTTGTTTTCTTCGACACTTATACAGTCATTATTTTTAATTTATCACTGTGACTTTATTTGCATTTTGCTGATGATTAATGAAGTTTAACGCTTTGTCATGTGGTTATCAGTCATTCAGTTACTCTCATAAACATAAAGTTAAAAAAGTCAACAGAGAAGAGCGCATATTGTATTATATAATATATATAATGTTCAAAAATATCCCCACTAATCCCTAGCATTAGATGTGATGACAATGATTATCTTTGGGGAAGAGAGAGAGATAATTTATAACTGGAAAGAAACACTATAGCTTTCTGGGGTGCTAGTAAACTACTATCACTTCACTTTTGGTGCTGGTAATTCATTTGTGAGCTTTTCTGCAGATATATCTCAATAAAACCTAAACATTTACCTAAAAATTTGATAAGATGTAGATAACCCAAATAAAAGTGAGTAGACCCCTGCTTGTTAGTAGAAGGGGTAGACATATTTTTCCCTAGCTCTTTAGTTGTCTAAGGACAATTAAAATCCCTGGATGTTATGTATAAAACTGACCTAACAAGACTCTAAAAGGCAGACTGAAGAAAGCGGAGAGAAGAATGCACTCACATGTGCTTTCAGGACCCAAGGGATGACACATCGGTGAGTTCCCTGGATTTTCTTTTTGCCTTATATATCCCGGACTTGGAGATGAAGAAGCTTGCAACCCAGAAATGCCAGTGGGAACAGACAAAAAAAGCACTAGCAAAAGCCTGCTCTCTTTAGCCAATGGACCAAAAAAGGGAGCAGCAAGCAAGACTGAAACTTACAGACAACAATTGCTCTGTTCCAGCCAAACACGCAGAAAACACCATGGTTCTACACCGACCCATCCCAGTACAGGCTACATGGGGAACCCAGATTTTCACACTCATTAGGGTATAAAGAGGTGCCTCAAAAAAAGTAGAGAATCAGGACTTTAATCCCCACCAGCTTATCATAAGGCCCACCCATACTGTCAGTGGAGACCAATGAGGAGTGAGACTTTCATCTTTACCCAACAGTAAGAGAGACCATCCTCCCCTAGTGGATCTGGACTTCAGCCTCCACCTGGCTGTAACAAGGTGGTGCCTGCCCCACTTCTCTGCAAGAGCAGTGTCAGAGAAAGCCAGCTAAAAGTAAAGACTCAGAGTCTTGTGACATAATACAAAATAGTCCATGTTTCAGTAAAAGTACTCATTATTTAAAGAAACTGGAAGATAGCAAATGGAATGAAAAAAAAAAAGCACTCAATGGATACCAACAGAAATGACAGAGTTGTTAGAATTACCCGACAAAGCTTTTTAGCCAGATGTGGTGGCTCATGCCTATAATCCGAGCTACTTGGGAGGCTGAGACAGGAGAATTGCTTGTACCTGGGAGGTGGAGGTTGCAGTGAACTAAGATCGAGCCATTGCACTCCAGCCTGGGCAACAAGAGCAAAACTCCATCTCAAAAAAACAAACCAACAAACCAACAAACAGAAAACGAATTACCTGACAAAGCTTTTAAAGCAGCATGATAAAAATGCTTCAGTCACCAATTACAAACATTCTTAAAACAAATGAATAAACAGAAAACCTCAGTATAGAAATAGTAAGTCTCAGAAAACAGATAGAAGACATAAAGAAGAACCAAATAGAAATTTTAGAGCTGCGTTCTGTAGTGGGCAAGTCTGTGCGAAACTACCTTCAAAGGCCAAGGAAGCTGAGAGGTCCAAGAAGTCTGACAAATCCAGTTTCTCAGAAAGAAACTTTCATCAGGAACTTCTGAACAGAAGCCATTGTCTCAGGCTGCGGCCAGATGACATGGTGGACCCCTGCACCACTAACCCCCAGACCAAGGTCTTATATACCATAGGAAAGGCATATGTAGGACAATTAAAGTTGACACCCCCAGAGGAAGGCAAGAGTGCTATATCAACCTGCCTAAGGACAACATTTACAATAACAGTAGATAAAGGAGAAATCTTAGAGGCACTCCTGCAACAGGGGTTAATCAGAAGTCAACGTGGCAGATTGGCATCCAAAATGGAGTTTATGTTCCACACTCCATTTCCCTCATCCGGCTCTTACAATCTCATGCACCCTCCTCTTCCACAATGGTCCCAGAGCCTTTAGGGAGAATGCTTGATATTGTACAGCATTTAATGTGGTGCATTGGCAATGGAAGACAGATTGGGCCCTGTGGGATTCTAAATGAGGAAGATTCATAGGCTTTGTTGAATCATCTTCTAATCTTTGGAATACCATGATTTTGGTTTTCTCAGAAGAAGAAAAACAAGATAAATAACATTAACATGCACACAAGGATTACCAGAAAAAAAAAAAAAGAGCGTGAAGAAAAATAAAACTTGGTTCTTAATTTAGATAATTGTTGGAGCCAGGAAATAATTCAGGATTCAGTTCAAATTGTGGGCAAATAATAACAAGTCAAAAACAATGATTAGGGCTAGAAACAAATGAAGGATTTACTATAGTTTTCTTCTGAATAATTTCTTTCCCCAATTGCTCCATTTCTAGCAAGGATAAATCATATGTTGACCAAAAAAGTCACAAATTTATTGATTTAGAAAGGAAGACTTTCTTTTTAAAAGAGGCCACCACAATGTGCAGGTGGGAAGTGAAGCCTGCAGCTGAAATTGAAAAGCAAATGCTTCAAGTGGGGGCAGAGGGAATAAGAATTTATGTTGAGCAGGGTGGCCAAGTATAACATATTCAACAGGTTATAGGAGGTATGAATATTCATGAAGGAGTGACATGGGCATGCATAATAGGCTAACATGTATGCAACATGCATCCCATGTTCACCTTGGGGTGGAGACTCTACATTTAAGTGTATTACAGTTAGGCCCTTTACATCAAAATGTGAAGCAGAGAACGTGAAGCCCCTTTGTGACAGCCTCTGTAGACTAGCCAGGGCCACTTGGTGGTCCTCCGTCTCTTATTGGGAAGGAATGCTGGTCATTTGTTGCACTGAAACCACAAAAAGGGAGGGGCAGCATAAGGCAATTAGTTGATATCAGCAGTGGACCCAACCTTTTAGGGCTGCTTTCTGTTTACCCCTTAGGGGGAAAAATATTAAGGGAGATTAGTGAGGAAAGGGGTGTATGATAAGGTGTGTGTGACCTCCCTTCCCATCATGGCCGGGAACTTAGTTTTTTTTTCTTTTCTTTTTTCTTTTTTTTTTGAGACGGAGGGTTTTGCTCTGTTGCCTGGGCTGGAGTGCAGTAGTGCAATCTCGGCTCACTGCAACCTCCACCTCCCAGGTTCAAGTGATTCTCCTGTCTCAGCTTCCTGAGTAGCTGGGATTACAGACACACATAACCATGCCTGGCTAGTTTTTTTGTATTTTTAGTAGAGATGGATTTCACCATGTTGGCCAGGCTGGTCTCAAACTCCTGACCTCAAGTAATCCACCCACCTTGGCCTCCCAAAGTGCTGGCATTACAGGTGTGAGCCACCGTGCCCGGCCAGACACTTAGTTTTTTATGATTTCTTTGTTGTTCCCTTGGCCAAGAAGGGGTTTGTTCAGTTGGTTGGGGGGACTTAACAATTTTGTTTTTATTTCTCACATAGTAGGACCAATTTATTTGAAAAATAAATATTAGTCTCATTATATTTGGCCTGATCATTTGTATAAAGTGCAGCAAAAATAGTAGCTGGCCATATTGACACTTTTAAAGATGCCTTTGCTAGAAATTTTTTATAAGGAATCTCAGATTAGATTTTACAAGCCTTGATTCTAACCAAGTCAATGATTGTCCATCAGACTGTGCCTGTAATACCTGTATGAATGGTTGAATTCCTTTCCTCTAAAGGTCCCAAAATAACGTGAGGTTCCTGAGACTATCAGAAAGTCACATTCTTTTCTTACCACAGGTCACAAGGTGCAAGACCAGTCTTTCCAAGGGGCTTTTTATTGGCTCTATAAAGTCAACTTCAGTTCCTCAAAGCAGTCTAGTCATATCAAAAAATATGGCACTCCAGTCAAGGCCTTTGTAAAATAACCAGTGTCTCTAATTGTGTCCTTTTATGAAAGAAAACAGCTTCTTACTGAAATTATGTAAATAAATTATATTACCATGACAGAAGAATACTCATGAATAGTTTCCAAATTTTGCAGAACTGAGGTTGAGAGAAAGGTAAATTTTGCTGACAAGAGTATACTTTACTCAGTCATTGTAAACTCTAAATAGCTCAAAAGAAAACAAGGTTTTCTTGACTCTTATTTAATCAGATAGTAGCCTTCCAAAGAGGATGTTGTCTGTTCATCGTGGTACTACTGCTAAGTACTAGACACAAGCAGGGAGAAAAAGAGGCTCCCTGTTTGTGAGTATCTCTTCTTTGCACTTGCCAGGTAGCATTGATATAGGAGTTAAGAAGAAATCACTTAGGCAGATAGTAAGGGTGTGGGAGCACTCGGTAAGGCTTTTCTTTTTAATGAAAAGCAGCCCCAAATCATTTTCTAACAAAGAGAAGCCTGTAAAGTCAAGCTGCAGACATAGACAAGCAAGCTAAGAGCTTGCACAGGTCAATGCCAGCAGGAACTAGAGACTAGACACGTTCAAGATGGTGGCTCCATCTTCCCTTCTCTTTGCCAGCCATGTGTACTATAAAGAAGAGACAACATGGCAGCAATCAACCGGAAAGTCCATTTGCGTAATAAGATTAGGGTAGGGCGACCCACCTTCACTGTGCTATGTAAACGTCATACCTGATTGAACCAATCTACAAGCCCTATGTAAATTAGACACCGCCTCCTCAAACTGGGCTATAAAATTCGAGGCATTTGCCACCTGCCGGTCTTTTCCACTAGAAGACCCCTCTCTCTGTGGAGAGAGCTGTTTCTCGTTCTCTTCTCTTCTGCCTATTAAACCTCCACTCCTAAACTCCTCATGTGTGTCTGTGTCCTAAATTTTCCTGGTGCACAACAACGAACCCCAAGTTTATACCCGAGACAACATAGCCTCTTCAGCATGATCCTATATAAATAATTTCCATTTTATTATGAAACTCTTCTGGGCACTGCTATCCCCATTAGAGGTTTCTATGACATCATCTGAGATAACATCGGTATTTCAGGTGTCAGGATCTTTTATATCTTCAGGCACAGGGGTAGCTTTAATTAACATCCCATAACAAGGCAGTTAATTCCCCTCAAGTGGAAATTCTCCAGTCCAAAGTGCCAGTAGCCATGGTTGAAAAGGGCTTACAAGTTTTTCTCATAACCCCAATAATTACAGAACAAAAGGCTATCAGGTGGAGAATTTGTTCCTACCAGCACTTCAGCTTCTACTCGATGCTTTGTGGGCTTGGGAAATCTTATGGATTCCCATTTAGCATGTCCAATTAATATTGCTCAAAGGAAGGGTTTACATGCCCTCTGTTCTGCAGTACTAGGTAGGAGAAATATTTCCAAGTTAGACACAATGTTCATTCTCATAAAATATTTAGATAAAAGAGACAAAAAGCCTGCTTAAATAGTCCAACTTCCATAAACCTATCGGTTCTTACATTTTTATGTTCTAGTCTTAGGAACTTCACTTCTTCACTACCAGACCATTTACTGGCTCTTGTAAGTCTTTGGGTTCCCAGATGTGGTTCAGCCAGGGAACCTGGGCCCTTTTGTCAATTTTTGCCTTGATTAGCCCACCTCAACATTGTCCCCAAGGAATTGTTGGTCAGCTTTCTCATTGTGTTCTTTGCCTTCTGATTTCTTTCTTTCTTTTTTTTTTTTTTTTTTTAATTCTCCAGTCTGGGGTAAATACAGAAAACTAGTTTGGGACCCCATAATGTTAGGGGATGGGCAGGGGCTTCCTGTGGTCCACCTAACTTTCCATAATGCTCTATTAAGACCTTTGTTTTAACCTCATCAATGTCTATTTTATTTGTTCCATTTTGTAATATCCATCTAAAGATTTTCACCTTGCTGTGATGAGTTATTTGACCTTCCCTTTTGCCTTTCCTCATTCTCTTGTTAATTAACCTAATGTATTTATTAGGATCTGTAACATCCACAAGGGGAAGCCGAGACAAAAAAATTGATAAGGCTTTTCTGATAGTCTTTTGGTTTTGTAGCAACAAGATTATATGAAGTGCCCGTGAAAGTAGGGCCCCCTTAACCATAACATTTACCATCACCTGGGTAACGGGCATATCCAGTAGGCAAATATCCCAGTCATCATGAAGCTAGTCTCACATGAATTGCATAGGAAGTGTTTTAGCTACTTTATCTGGGGTCTTCCACTTAGCGTTTATAGGTGGAGTCAGGCAGACCGCCTTCTCAGGGTAAACCTTACAGTGGCATTTATCCAGTCCTGCAGGCTGGCTGTTCCCTTGGGAATAGTCTCCTGTGTCTGGACCACATTAAGCCATCTTTGATTGTTCAACAGTAAGCTGCTGGTCCTGCATCAACCCAAAGATGCTCTTCCACTCTGAAGGATTTAAAAACAAAGATACTACCCCTAAATTAGTTACTCTCATAATTGATTTTAGTAAAGGTTATTCAGGAAGCTGATGATACCAATCTACAAAGTGGAACAATTCATTTGCTCTAGCATTATACCCTCTGGTTTCAATAGTTACTTGGTTTTGTTCTTCCCCTACATTGGCTGCCTTCTTGGTAACCACAGGTCCCAGAGGTACTTTCTGTTGTTCCTACATAATTTTGCTCTGAGGGATCAGCTTCGAGGCTAGTAAAGGAAGTTCAAACTCACTGAAATCCGAGCTTGGTTTAGTATCAAGGTCGAACTCAGCACTCTCATTTAATTTCATTTTAGCTATTATAGATAACAATAAAAAGCAGATTGAATATTTCAGTTTTTCTTATTAGTTTGCATTCCTTATGGATCCAGGGAAACAACTCCCTCAGAGTTGGATCCATCTCTAAATTCCACTGGTAACTTTTACCTTTAGCAACTGAGCAAAGCACAGTTGCAGCTCCATACCTTGGGTGACTATGTAGCCACCCAAGAATCAAAGGTCCTCATTCCCCACCTTTTTGTAAACTAGACAAAATTACTTTTCCTTTAGCAAAACCACATCCTCATTTTTTTCATAACCTTCTTCACCACCCCCAAAAAAAACTTACTTTCTTTATAGAGTCTGTATGTAGAATGGTGTCTCTTAGATCTAGTAGTTTTAATCACCTATATTAATTGCAATTTTATTTTACCAATAATTTAAAAACTATCTTTAATTACCAAAGATTACTAAAGGCATGTGAACTAAAAGACATTTGAGTTAGGTTCTATTTTTCTGATAAAATATGTGATTTAAGCATTTACTTTTCCTATAAGCTAATTAATTAGAGCTCTTTCACATATTTTGATAATGATATATCACATACATATAACATATATAAACATGTCAGAACACTTAGATGCCCCTCAATCAAGGAACCCATTTTTACACTGAATCTTGGTTCCCCAAAAGGAAAATGCTTCCTTGGCAATGCAGTGCTTCCATGGCATCCTCACTGCAATGGCATTCACCTGAGACTGGTGAGCAGCCTGACACCAGTGAGCTCACTCTGTGATCAGCCCCAGGGACTCCTATCCCTCAGTGGGACATGTTTCCATAGCCTCTAGATGCTCAAACCATACTTTTCTCATCTAAATGTGCAAATAAATGAGCAGCCCCCCCGTAGTAATAACTATTTACTATTAACAACTGCCATCAGCCGCCTCTAACACTGCAGTTCTCTCCAGTGACTCATGAGTCATTATGCACACACCAAGGTCAAGTCCTCTCACGGCACAAAGTAATCTCTAATACCTCCAAAAGCCAAAGAGATTAGTAATGCAATACAAAAGAAAGCAGAGTTTTAGACCTGAGAGGAATCTCTTTGCTTATAACTCTTGGGATCCCATGAGGGAAAGCAGAGAATCCTTCCAAAAGAGGATTCTGTGGTATCTTTTCCTTAAAGGATCCCAGGCTATTAGAAATTTTTGTAGGTTCTTTTATGTGGATGGAGGGTGTCAAGAGGAAGGAGAGACAGACGAAAGTAAATAGAGAAACATAATTTGGTCAAGTGAATTGTTTTACTTGACATATATGTTTTGTTTTAAGGCCTCTGTCCTCACTCTCTCATATATATACACACACATACGTATACATATATGGCCTAAATATTAGTTTTAATTAAATCAACTTTGGACTACAGAGCTCTTAAAACATATTTTTCCTAATCGTAATTTCTGCTCAAGCTGTTTCACTTTTGCTTCTGCTGCTAGCTCTGGTTTTTTGTCAACAAATGGGCAGCCTTCAGAAGCAGCCAACTCGCTGTAGCAGCCGCTCTCTGCCCTGGGTCACCACAGTGTGATAAGATGTCTGATAGATGATTATCAGTTAATAATCACTCTAAATCTGCCAGCATTTTCTGGGCATCCTGTACTCGTGCACAAGTGTCTAAAAGGTGAGTCACACCACTCCACATAGAAGTGGCTGGCCACCCTGGGATTTCCCACACAGATGCTTCATTTCCTTTCCCCATTTCTTGGTCTCTCAGCTCCTAGCGAGCTCGCCACATGTTATGCAGTGGGCAGGTTTATGGAAACCTACCCCTAAATGCCAAGGAAGCTGAGGGGCCCAAGAGAGAGACTGAGAAATTCAGTTTTTCAGAAAGAAACATTTGATAGGGACTTATGAACAGAAGTCATAGCCTTGGGCAATGGTGAGAAAAGGTGGTGGGTCCACATGCCTTTGTCTCACAGAACTAGGGCTTGTATTTTGTATGGAAGGAATATGTAGGACAGTTAAAGCTGACCTCCAGGGAAAGGCAACAGTGCTATGTGGATCCGCCCAAGGGCAGGATTTATTGCTAAGATTGTTTTGACGTGAGGGCAGGATTTATGGCAACTAGATAAAGTAGATCTCAGGGGCATTTCCAGAATAGGGATTGATTGGAAGTCAACATGGCAGATTGCATTTAAGATAGAGTTGCTTTATCTTCCACAATCTGAAAAAATACAAAACCTGAAATAAAAAGCTCCATGGATGGTTTAAATAGCAGAAAGAAAATGCCAGGGAAGAATCAGTGAACTGAAAGTTATAATAATAGAAATTACCCAACCTGAACAGTAAAAGAGAAAGTAGATGGAACAAAATGGACAGAGCCTCGGGGACCTGTGGGTTTATAACAAAAGATTAACATTCACATCATCAGAATCCTGCAAGGAGTGGATAAATAGGATAGGGCCAGCAAAGTACTCAAGAAAACTATGGCTGACAACTTACCAAATTCATCAATAGACGTAAACCTTCAGATTTGAGAAGCTGAGAGAACCCCGAGAAGAAATTCAACAAAATCCATTTCAAGATATATCATAATTAAACTTATGAAAACTAAAGACAAATAAAGTATTGAAAGAAGCCAGACACAAAGGAAACCTTTACCTATAGGAAAAAAAAGGAGAAACAATTCAAATGACAGGATTTCTCATCAGAAACCATGGAGGCCAGAAGAAAGTGACATATTTTTCTTTTTTATTATTTGTTTATTCATTTTTCCTTTAACTTTTGTTTTAGGTTTAGGGGTGCATATGCAGTTTTGTTATATAGGTACATTCGTGTCACAGGGGCTTGGTGTACAGATTATTTCGTCACCCAGGTACTAAGCATAGTACCAGAGAGGTATTTTTCCTGGTCCTCTTTCTCCTCCCACCTTCTACCGTCAAGTAGGGCCCAGTGTCTGTTTTTCCCCTCTTTGTGTCCATGTGTTTTCGTTATTTAGCTCCCACTTACAAGGGAGAACACATGTTATTTGGTTTTCTGTTTTTGCGTTAGTTTGCTAAAGATAATGGTCTCCAGCTCCAACCATGTTGCTGCAAAGGACAATGATTTCTCCTCTCCTCTCCTCTCCTCTTCTCTCCTCTCCTCTCCTCTCCTCTCCTCTCCTCTCCTCTCCTCTCCTCTCCTCTCCTCTCCTCTCCTCTCCTCTCCTTTCCTTTCCTTTCCTTTCCTTTCCCTTTTCCTCCCCTCCCCTCCCCTGTCCTTTCCCTTTTTTTGAGACAGAGTCTTGCTCTGTCACCCGGGCTGGAGTACTGTAGAGTGATCTTGGCTCACTGCAACCTCTGTCTCCCAGGTTCAAACGATTCTCCTGCCTCAGCCTCCTGAGTAGCTGGGATTACAGGTGCCTGCTACCACATCGAGATAAGTTTTGTATTTTCAGTAGAGACAGAGTTTCACCATGTTGGCCAGGCTGGTCTTGAACTCCTGACCTCAGGCAATCTGCCCGCCTCGGCCTCCCAAAGTGCTGGGATTACAGCCATGAGCCACTGCACCCGGTTGCGATCTCATTCTTTTCTATGGCTTCAGAGTATTCCATGGTGTATGTGTACCACATTTTCTTTATCCAGTATACCATTGATGGGCATTTATGTTGATTCCATTTCTTTGCTGCTGTGAAGAGTGCTTCAATGAACATACATATGTATTTGTCTTTATGGTAGAATGGTTTATATTCCTTTGGGTATATATCCAGTAATGAGATTGCTGGGATTCTGTTTTACATTCTTTGCAGAATTGCCACACTGCTTTCCACAATGACTGAACTAAGTTACACTCCCACCAGCAGTGTATAAACATTCCCTTTTCTCTACAACCTCCAGCATCTGTCACTCTTTGATTTTTTTTTTTTTTTTTAAATAGCCATACTTATGGGTGTAAGATGGTATCTCATTGTGGTTTTGCCTAATGGTTAGTGGTGCTGAACATTTTTTAATGTGCTTGTTGGCTAATGTACGTCTTCTTTGTAAAAGAGTCTGTTCATATTATTTGCCCACTTTTTAATGGGGTTGTTTTGTTTTTGCCTCTAAATTTGTTTAAGTTTCTTGTAGATTCTGGATGTTAGACCTTTGTCAGAAGCATAGTTTGCAGAAATTTTCTTCCATTCCATAGGTTGTCTGTTTACTCTTTTGATAGTTTCCTTTGCTGTGCAGAAGCTCTTTAGTTTAATTAGATCCATTTGTTAATTTTTGCTTTTATTGCAACTGCTTTTGGCATCTTCGTCATGAAATCTTTGCCTGTGCATATATCCTGAATGATATTGCCTAGATTTTCTTCCAGTGGGTTTTACATTTAAGTCTTTAATCCATCTTGAGTTGATTTTTGTATACAGTGTAAGAAAGGTGTCTAGTTTTGATGTTCTGCATATGGCTAGCCAGTTAACCAAGCACCATTTATTGAATAAGGAGTCCTTTCTTACTGCTTATTTTTGTCAGTTTTGCCAAAGATCAACTAGTGATAGGTGTATGACATTATTTCTGGAGTCCCTATTTGTTCCATTTGACTATGTGTCTGTTTTTGTATCAGTACCATGCTGTTTTGGTTACTATAGCCCTGTAGTATAGTTTGAAGTTGGGTAACATGATGCCTTCAGCTCTTTGATTAGTATTGCCTTGGCTATTTGGGCTCTTTTTTGGTTCCATATGAACTTTAAATAGTTTTTTCTAGTTCTGTGGGAATGTTTTTGGTAGTGTGACAAATAGCATTGAACCTGTAAATTGCTTTGGGTAGTATGACCATTTTAATGATATTGATTCTTCCTATCCATGAGCATGGAATATTCTTCCATTTGTGTCATCTCTGATTTCTTTGAGCAGTGTTTTGTAACTCTCATTGTAGCGATCTTTAACATCCCTGGTTAGCTGTATTCCTAGGTATTTTATTCTTTTTGTGGCAATTGTAAATGGAATTGTGTTCCTGATTTTTCTCTTGGCATGCATGTTGTTGATATACAGGAATGCTACTGATTTTTATACATTATTTTGTATCCTGAGACTTTGCTGAATTTGTTTATCAGCTTAAGGAACTTTTGGGCAAAGACTGTGGAGTTTTGTATATATAGAATCACATTGTCTGCAAACAGGGAGAGCCTGACTTCCTCTCTTTCTGTTGGGATGCCTTTTATTGCTTTCTCTTGCCTGATTGCTTTGACCAGGACTTCCAATCTATGTTGAATAGGAGTGGTGAGAGAGGGCATCCTCGTCTTGTGTAAAGTTGCATATTTTTTAAGTGATAAAAGAATAGAACTATCAACACAGAATCTGTATTCAGCAAAATCTACATGTCATCCTTCAACAGTTGAGTGTTTAAATAAACTAGAACATCCATACCATAGCATATGATTCAGGAATAAAAAGGAATGAAGTGTTGATGATAATTTCGTTGACTGAAAAAAGGCAATTTCAAAAGTTTACATACTATATAATTCCACTTATATAGCATTCTTAAAATCATAAAATTATAGAAATGAAAGACTGATTAGTGGCTCCTAGGGATAAGAAGGGGGTAGGAGGAGGGAATAAGTGGGTGTGGCTATAAATGGAAAACATGCAGGATCCTTGCGGTGTTGAAAACATTCTATATCTTGACTGTATCAAGGACAATTTCCCATTTGCCATATTGTACTGTGGTTTTGCAAGATGTTACCTTTGGAGAACTACATGGGATCTCTATATTATTTCTTATAACTGTATGTGAATCTGCAAATATCTCCAAATCAGAATTATAGTAAAAAACACAAAAAGTGAGTAAAATACATGAATAAGAGTATCCAATTTATAAATCAGGATACCTAAAAAGTTAAAGAAAACATTTAATTATGTTCAAAGTTCATTTAGGTTACAAAAATGAAAAGTGAAGCAAATTATGTTTCTACTATCGCCCATTAGCTCTATAAAAGTAAAAGAAAAGAATCATAGGCCAGGTGCAGTGGCTCTTGCCTGTACTCCCAACATTTTGGGAGGCTGAGGAAGGAGGATCATTTGTGGCCAGGAGTTCAAGACCAGCCTGGGCAAAATAGCAAGATCCTGTCTCTACAAAAAATAAAAAAAATTATCCGGGTGTGGTCATGTGTCCCTGTAGTCCTAGCTACTAGGAAGGCTGAGGCAGAAGGATCACTTGAACTCAAAGTTCAAGGCTGCAGTGAGCTATGATTCTGCCACCTCAGTCCAGCCTGGAGAACAGAGCAAAATGCTGTCTCAAAAATATATATATATAAATAAAAGAATAATAACATTTCTCCAGAGGGAGAATGTGAGGAAATCCACACTCTCTTGCTAATCACCCCAACCTCTTAGAAAATTACATGTTACAATAGCTACTCAAATGAGTAATTCAGTTGTATCTGCAGTCTTATTTCTAGAGATTAATCACATAAAAATCAAAGCTCTAGTGTATAAGGAAGTGAGAAGGGCAATGATAAGAGAGACATTTATTTTTTTCTTTATCATGTTTATAGTTACACAACCTGTAATTGACTTGTCTTGATGCTGAACTATGAAAAATAAATATCATGACAGAGGTTTAAAAAACTGATTTCTGGTTTCAACTCTGACATGTAAACAGCTAGGAAGTCATCACCCCTAGTTGGATTGGAATACTTAATATTGTCATGATGTCAGTTCTTCCCAACTTGATCTATAAATTCAATAAAATGTCTTTCAAAATCTCAGCCAATTATTTTGTGGACATTGACAAATTGATTCTAAAATTTATATGGAAAAAGCAAAAGATCCCAAATAGCCAACTCAATACTGAAGGACAACAAAGTTGGAGGACTGACATTACCTGACTTTACAATATACAATAAAGCTACAGTGATCAAAATAGCATGATACTGACAAAATGATCAAAATAGCATGATACTGGCAAAATGATAGGTGCATACACAATGGAAAAGAATAAAGAGCCCAGAAACAGATCCACACAAATATATTCAACCTAGCTTTGACAATGGAGCAAAGGCAGTTCAATGGAAAACACATTTGTCTTTTCAACAAATAGTACTGAAACAGTTGGACATTCATATGCAAAACATAAATCTAGTCAAGTCCTTACACTTTTTATGAAAATCAACTCAAAATGGGCCATAGACCTAAATGTAAAACACAAAAATAGAAGACTTCCAGAAGAAATTGTAAGAGAAAACCTAGGTGACCTTGAATTTGGTGTTGAGTTTTTAAGATATAACACCAAAAGCATGATTCATAGAAGAAAATGTGGAAAACTTTGTCTTTATTAAAATTAAAAACTTCTGCTCTGCAAAAGACACTGTTAAAAGGATGAAAAGACAAGTCACAGACTAGAAGATATTTGCAGACAGTTGGTAAAAGACATATGTAAAATATTTAAGAAACTGTTAAAACTGAATAATAAGAAAACAGACCAATTAAAAATCAAAAGACAAATGTGAAAAGACATCTCACAAAAATCATATACACATGGAAAGTAAGCATATGAAAAGATGCTCAATGTCCTTTCTCATTATCGGATTGCAAATTAAAACAAAAAAGAAATACAGCTATACTTTCATTAGAATAACTGAAATCTAAAATTTTGACAATTACAAATGTTGATGAGGAGGATGTGGAGCACCATGAACTCTTGCTCATTGTTTTGTGAATGCAAAAAGGTACAGCCACTGTGGAAGACAACATGGCAGTTTCTTACAAAGCTAACCATAGTTTTACAGATGATTCAGAAGTCACACTCAACTGATTTGAAAATATATGGTCACACACAGAGAAACCCTGCATGTGAATATTTAAAACAACTTTGTTCGTAATCACTAAAATCTGTAATCAAAATACTCTTCAATGCGTGAATGGACAAACAAACTGTGGTACACTCATGCAAAAGCCCATTATTCATTTATAAAATAAAATGAGCTATCTGGCCATGAAAAGATGTAGAGAAACATTAAATGCATATTATTAAGTGAAAGAAGACACTAAAAGCCCACATACTGTATGACTCCAATTATGTAACATTCTGGAAAATGCAAGACAATATAGAATAGTAAAAAGTTTAGTATTCACCAAGGGCTTTGAAGTTGGGGAGAGGAATGAGTAAGTAAAACACAGGGAATTTTTAGGGTGATGAAACTATTCTGTATGATTCTGTAATAATAGGTATGTGAGGTTATGCATTTGTTAAAACCTATTGAACTTTACAGCACAGAAAGTGAACCTGAAGGTATGCAAAAATTTTAAATTATTTAGGAGTTTGAGGACCTCAGGAAAGGATGCAGACTGTGATAAGAGACACAAGTACCCAGATCTTGGTTTTTAATACCATTCTCATTAAAAGGAACCAGTGTTTCTTGGAAAAATGGCTGTTTCTAGGACTGGGACAGGAAACACATAAGATGAGCATGGAGTATTGTGTAATGTCAGAAGTTAAGGAAGTGCACAAAAAAACAAATCAGCAGACAAAAACAAACACGAAAATATATTGGTAGGTGTGTGTCGAAGAGACACAGGAGCCAACTGAACGAGCTTTCACTTACCAAAGCTGAAATAATTTGAGCAACAAAGTAAATAAAGAAGTATTGAATTATAACTGAATGTATAAACAAATAATACATTCAAACTCATGATATAAATAAACAATTGAACAAATAACTAAATTGGGAGAAGAGACAATTTTTCCTTGTAGAACTCCAAAGAATATCTGTAGATAGGCTGACCTTAAGAAAGTGGAACATAAGTCTCTAGTCACACTGTGAGTTGCACAGAGTGGCTTCCTTTCAAATAGTTCAGCATGGAAAGGGGGAAGAAAGTATAAATTTACAGTGAAGAAACCTGACAAATACTATCTTACTCAGATGATCAAAGTCAACATTAATAGTCATAAATCACATTGAGGGCCTGTGTCCTTGATATAATGCTCTGTAAATGGCACTTGACCTCTGTGATCTTCCTGCCTAAAACGTATAAACAAAGTCTAATGGGAAGAATATCAGACAGATTAAAATTAAGGAAAATCAAAATATACCTGATCAGTATTCCTCAAAACTGTCAAGGACATCAAAAACAAAGAAAGACTGAGAAACTGTCACAGCCAAGAGGAGCCTAAGGAGATGTGACAAGTAAATGTAATGTGGTGTCCTAGATGAGATTCTAGGACAGAAAAGGACATGCATTAGTCAGGGTTCTTCAGAAAAACAGAGCCAGTAGGATATTATATATATATGTGTGATATGATATATGTATATATACATATGTAGGTATATATGAGAAAGATTTCATATATGGATGTACATAGATAAGATTTTATATATAGATATATATGAAATATTTTATTTTGGGAATTGACTCACTTTCAAAATAATTCCAGTGTGGATAATACAGCATATAGTCACTTTAGTGTTGGCACCATTATCATATTCAAGGCACTGTGTGTTCCGTCTACAAAAGAAACAGGTAGAACTCAGCCCAAAGGAGCTTTCTTAGTCATTCTCAGGGAAAAACATTATCCCCATATTCTTTTGAAGTGTTCTTAGATAGCTTTATTTCTTCCAGCTGATGTTACTGTGTGTTGCATGACTGAGGTTGCAAAGGCTAGCCTATATTTTTAATATCTGTCCAGGTTGTCATCTAGTTAACCTACTTCTATCTGATGTACAGTATTCTATTGTATGAACCCACTTATATTTATCATATTCCCTCTTCCCATAGTGGTTTGACACTATCTTAGGTTAGGCTGGGTTCTGCTACTGTAGTAAATAAACTCCCAATTTAGTAAACCTCCACATTAGTGGATTAGCCCCAAAAGTCTTATACTTCTTTTTCATTTAAATCCAAAGTAGACTGATAAAGGCTTTCACCAGGCATTGATTTGGAAATCCAGGAGCACTACGTTTTGTAGCTCTGCAATTTAAATATGTGGTTCTCACAGTGACTGCTGAAGGGAAAGTGACTCTTAGTTGCCTCAATCCAGAAGTGATAAAAATAATTTCCATTCCTAGTGTATTGGCCGGAACTTGTAGACAGAAATTGGGAAATATGGGGGAAGGTCACATAGATGATCTGGTGTACATTAAGGGTCTTTGCCCTGAGAATTAATTTTGGCTTCCTGAGACACAAACGTTTCTGGCCTTAAATATTCTCTTGCGTTTAGCAGGAATTGATGATCAAATCATTGTTACATGAATATTTAATTTGATTAAGTACAATCAGATTTCTCTCCAAAGTGATTACACCATTTGTTTTCCCATTAGCAGTTCAAGAGATTTTCTGTTAGCCTGCTTTTCTGCTTTTTTTTTTTTAATTTTAATGAAAAATTTCTTGTCCATATTGGAATTCCAACCTTATTACACATGATAATATTTGCATTTTGTCATTAAAACACTGATATCTGTTTATTTTATGTTTCAGATTTCTATTTGGAAAAGTACTATTGTAAGCGTCTTATATACAAGAACATTTTGTCACCTTTTAAAATAATTTATTACATTCAACTGCTTTTATATTTTAATTTTTCCATATTTTATATCATAAATATGACTGTTTACAAATTGTTTATAAATGTTGTCCTATTTTCCTATTGTAAAAAACCCTTTTTCTCATTGATATTTAGAATTATTTACAATGAGTAAGCACTTTTTGGGGGGGTCTCCATCTCATTTTATTTTATTTTATTATTTATTTTGCTTCAATAGGTTTTTGGGGAACAGGTGGTGTTTGGTTACATGGATAAGTCCTTTAGTGGTGATTTCTGAGATTTTGGTGCACCCATCACCCAAGCAGTGTACACTATCTGCAACCTGTAGCCTTTTATTCCTCATCCCCTCCCACTCTTCCCCCGACCCAGCCCCCAAAGTATATGGTATCATTCTTATGTCTTTCCGTCCTCATAGCTTAGCTCCCACTAATGAGTAAGAACATGTGATGCTTGGTTTTCCATTTCCATCCAGGCTGCTGCAAATGCCATTATTTTATTCCTTTTTACAGCTGAGAATGGTCATTTTCACAATATTGATTCTACCCATCGATGAGCATGGGATGTGTTTCCATTTGTTTGTGTCATTTATGATTTCTTTCAGCAATGTTTGTAGTTTTCCTTGTAGAGGTCTTTAACCTCCTTAGTTGGGTATATACTTAAGTATTTTATTTTATTTTATTTTATTTTATGCAGCTATTGTTGTAGGGGTTTGAATTCTTGATTTGATTCTCAGCTTGGTCGTTGTTGGTGTATAGCAGTGCTACTGATTTGTCTACATTGATTTTGTTTCCTGAGACTTTTCTGAATTCATTTACTAGTTCTAGGAGCTTTTTGGATGAATCTTTAGTGTTTTCTAAGTAGATGGTCATATTATTAGCAAACAGTGACAGTTTGAGTTCCTCTTTACCAATTTGGATGCCCTTGATTTGTTTCTGTTGTCTGATTGCTCTGGCTAGGACTTCCAGTACTACATTGAATAGAAGTGGTGAAATTGGGCATCCTTGTCTTGTTGCAATTCTCAAGGGGAATACTTTCAACTTTTCCCTTTTCAGTGTGACGTTGGCTGTGGGTTTGTCATAGATGGCATACATGTTATAGATGGCTTTTATTACCTTAAGCTATGTCCCATCTATGCCAATTTTGCTGAGGGTTTTAATCATAAAGAATGCTGGATTTTGTCAAATCCCTTTTCTGCATCTATTGATATGATCATGTGATTTTTGTTTATAATCCTGTTTAAAACAAAACGCATACATGTGGTGTATTACATTTATTCACTTGTGTAAATTAAACCGTCCCTGCATCCCTGGTATGAAACCCACTTGATCATGGTGGATTATATTTTTGATATGCTGTCAGATTCAGCTAGCTAGTATTTTGGTGAGGATTTTTGCATCTATGTTCATCAGGGATATTGGTCTGTAGTTTTCTTTTCTTGTTATGTCCTTCCCTGGTTTTGGTATTAGGGTGATACTGGCTTCATAGAATGATTTAGAGAAGATCCCTTCTTTCTCTACCTTGTGAAATAGTGTCAATAGGATTGGTACCAATTCTTTTTTGAACGTCTGATAGAATTCAGCTGTGAATTTATCTGGTCCTGGATTTTTTTTGTTGGCAATTTTTAAAATTACCATTTCAATCTTGCTGCTTTTTATTGGTCTGTTCAGAATTTCAGTTTCTTCCCGGTTTAATCTAGAGGGTTGTATATTTCCAGAAACTTATCCATCTCCTCTAGGCTTTCTAGTTTGTTTGTGTAAAGGTGTTCATAATACCCTTGAACAATCTTTTTTATTTCTGTGGTATCAGTTGTAATATCTCCAGTTTTGTTTATAATTGAGCTTATTTGGATCTTCTCTCTTCTTTTCTTAGTTAATGTCACTAAGGTCTATCAATTTTATTTATCCTTTCAAAGAAGCACCTTTTTGTTTCATTTATCTTTTGTATTTTTTGGTTACAATTTTATTTAGTTCTGCTCGGATCTTTGTTATTTCTTTTCTTCTGCTGGGTGTGGATTTGGTTTGTTCTTGTTTCTCTGGTTCCTTGAGGAGTGACCTTAGATTGTTTATTTTTGCTCTTTCAGACTTTTTGATGTAGGTATTTAATGCTATGAACTTTCCTCTTAGCACCACTTTTGCTGTATCCCAGAGGTTTTGATATGTTGTGTTATTGTTATTGTTCAGTTCAAAGAATTTTTACATTTCCATCTTAATTTCATTATTGACCCAACAATCAATCAGGAAGAGGTTATTTAATTTCCATATATTGGCATGGTTTGAGAGTCCCTTTTGGAGTTGATTTTCAATTTTATTCCACTGTGGTCTGAGGTCTTGATATAATTTCAACTTTCCAAAATTTATTGAGACTGGTCTTGTGGCCTATCATTCTATCTTGAAGAATGTTCCATGTGTGATTAATAGAGAGAATATTCTGCAGTTGTTGGGTGGAATGTTCTATAACTGCCTGTTAAGTTCATTTGTTCTAGGGTATAGTTTAAGTCCCTTGTTTCTTTGTTGACTTTGTGTCTTGTTGACTTATCTAGTGCTGCCAATGGAGTATTGAATTCCCCCACTAGTATTGTGCTGCCGTCTATCTCATTTCTTCGGTCTAGTAGTAATTGTTTTATAGATTTGAGAGTTCCAGTGTTAAGTGCATATACATTTAGGACTGTGACATTTTCCTGTTGGGCTAGTCATTTTATCATTTTATTATGTCCCTCTTTGTCTTTTTTAAAATGCTGTTGCTTTAAAGTCTGTTTTGTCTGCTATAAGAATAGCTACTCCTACTTGCTTATGATGTCCATTTGCATGGGGTATCTTTTTCCACCCCTTTAGTTTAAGTTTATGTGAGTTCTTATGTGTTAGGTGAGCCTCTTGAGGACAGTAGATTCTTGGTTAATGAATTCTTTTTTTTTTTTTTTTTTTTTGAGACAGAGTCTCATTCCATCACCCAGGATGGTGGAGTGCAGTGGCACAATCTCAGCTCACTGCAACCACGACCTTTTGGATTCAAGCCATTCTCATGCCTCAGCCTCCCGAGTAGCTGGGATTACAGGCATGTGCCACCACATCCAGTTAATTTTTGTATTTTTAGTAGAGTGGGGGCTCACCATGTTGGCCAGGCTGGTCTTGAACCCCTAACCTCAAGTGATCCGCCCACCTCAGCCTCCCAAATACTTGGATTACAAGTGTGAGCCATCATACCCACCTGGTTGGTGGATTCTTATCCCTCCTGCCATTCTGTGTCTTTTAAGTGGAGCATTTAGGCTGGTTACATTCCATGTTAGTATTGAGATGTGCAGTACTGTTCTAGTCATCATGCTAGTTGTTGCCCAAATACCTTTTTTTTTTTTCATTAATTGTTTTATAGGTCCTGTGAGATTTATACTTTAAGGATGTTTCTATTTTGGTGTGTTTTGAGGATTTGTTTCAAGATTTAGAGCTCCTTTTAGTAGTTCTTGAGTGCTGTCTGGGTATTGGCAAATTCTTTCAGCATTTGTTTGTCTGAAGAGGACTGTATCTTTCCTTCATTTATGAAGCTTAGTTTCACTGGATACAAAATTCTTTTTTTTTTTTTTTCCTGAGACAGAGTCTTGCTCAGTCGCCTAGGCTGGAGTAGAGTGGCGCAATCTTGGCTCACTGCAAGCTCTGCCTCCTGGGTTCATGCCATTCTTCTGCCTCAGCCTCCCAAGTAGCTGGGACTACAGGCACCCACCACCATGCCCGGCTATTTTTTTTTTGTATTTTTAGTAGAGATGGGGTTTCACCATATTAGCCAGGATGGTCTCGATCTTCTGACCTCGTGATCCACCTGCCTTGGCCTCCAATAGTGCTGGGATTACAGGCGTGAGCCACCACACCCAGCCGGATACAAAATTCTTGACTGAGAATTGTTTTGTCTAATGATGCTAAAAATAGGACCCCAATCCCTTCTAGTTTGTAGGGTTTCTGCCGAGAAATCTGTGGTTAATCTAATAAGTTTTTATTTATAGGTTGCCTGATGCTTTTACCTTACAGCTCTTAAGATTCTTTCCTTTGTCTTGACTTTAGATGACCTGATGACTATGTACCTTGGTGATGATCTTTTTGTGATAAATTTCCTGAGTATTCTTTGAACTGCTTATATTTTGATGTCTAGATCTAGCAAGGCCAGGGAAGTTTTCCTTGATTATTCCCTTAAATATGCTTTCCAAACTTTTATATTTCCCTTCTTCTTTGGGAACACCAATTATTCTTAGGTTTGATTGTTTAACATAATCCCAAACTTCTTGAAGGCTTTGTTCATTTTTGGGATTCTTTTTTCTGAGTCTTTGTCAGATTGGGTTAATTCAAAAGCCTTGAAAGGAAGGCTTGAAGCTCTCGAAGGGGCCCTCAAGTTCTTTCTTCTATCTGTTCAATTCTGTTGTTGAGACTTTCCAGTCCAGTTTGCATTTGTTTAAATGTGTCCTTCATTTCCAGAAGTTGTGACTGTTTTATATTTATGCTATCTGTTTCTCTGGAGATTTTTCCATTCATATCCTGTATCAATGTTTATATTCTTTAAGTTGGTATTCACCATTCTCAGGTGCCTCTTTGAGTAGCTTAAGAATTGACCTTCTGAATTATTTTTCTGGCAATTCAGAGATTACTTCTTGGTTTGGATCCATTGCTGGTGAGCTAGTGTACCTTTTGGGGGTGTTAGAGAACCTTGTTTTGTCATATTATCGGGATTGTTTTTCTGGTTCCTTCTCATTTGGGTAGACAATGTGAGAGGGAATATCTGGGGCTCAAGGGCTGCTGTTTAGATTATTTTGTCCCACAGGGTACTCCCTTGATGTAGTGTTCTCCACCTTCCCCTAGGAATGGGGCTTCTTGAGAGCCAAACTGCAGTGATTGTTATTTCTCTTTGGGGTCTAGTCACCCAGCAGAGCTACTGGCCTCTGTACTGGTACTGGGGAGTGTCTGAAAAGAGTCCTGTGATGTGATCTGTGTTCAGGTCTCTCAGCCACAGATACCAGCACCTGCTCCAGTGGCGTTAGCAGGAGAGTGAAGTGGACTCTGTGAAGCTCTTTGGTTGTCATTTTGTGCTGGTTTTTGTTGGTTGCCCTCCAGCCAGGAGGTAGCACTTTCAAGAGAACATCAGCTGCAGTAGTATATGGAGGATACACACTTGCCTTAGGGTCACCTGGATAAGCATTCAAGTTTCTCAGGTGACTGGGCCACGGAGCTCCCAAGAGATTATGTCCCTTATCTTTGGAGTTTTTCAGCTGTCTGATGGAGCCTACAGAGGCAAGCTGCTTCCTTCAAAGGGTCTACGGATTCTCTCCTGTTACCCTACTCTTTATGAACATTTGTTACTTTTTGATTTCCTAATTTATGCTAATCTGATAGGTAGAAAGTAATATCTTTATTGATGATATTCTTTATCCTGATATTTGGTATAGCAAAATGTGTTCAATTGTTTATCCTGATGTCTTTTGAATCCTTGCGTCTCTCTTAAATTCCTGGAGTGGAAGAGCTATTCTGTGTATTTTTAGCAGCTGGTGAACAGGTGAACATTGGCAGATCCCATCCTTCCTGGCCTGGATTGCAGAAGAGTTATACCAGGCAGTGGTGGTGGGTGGGCAGTGGCACCTGGGCAGTGACAGCAATTCATGGCTCCCCTTGTACCCTTTCCCACAGTTTCTGCTCAGTTGGGAAAATATCCAGCCCTCCTCCTCCACGTCAAGCTTCTGTTCCACATCATAGAGCATCTGCCTGGGGGATGGTCAGGGTGTCTCAAAACTGACAAAATACTGTTTTTTTGCCACAGAGGCTGACTTTATCTGTATTAGACTATTGGGCAATTTATGTCCCAGGATTTTCTAGAGTATGATAGAGCAGTCTAGTAGCAATTAATAGAGATTATCAGATGGGTGTAATACCCGTAGAGGAAGAAGTCTGAAGGCTTCTGCAGAAATCAGAGAAAGAGATGGTCAAAGAGAATCTAGAGTGACTCACACCCACTTGTGCTCATGCCATAAGAGTGACTGGTGAGGGAGCATCTGAGTTTCAAGTCCTTGACTGAAAACTGTGCAAACTCAAACTCCCTGAATTGTGAAAGTAATCCCCAAGCCACACATAGATCCAAAGGTAAAAGGTGAAAATCTTCCGGGTTCAGAAGAGTTAAGCACAATCCCTAATAATCAGCGGTTAACCACTAAATGGTGTTGACCACTAAGAAGCCAAGTTTAAAGGTAAAAGTAAGGGGGAAAAATGGAACAGTGTTGTCAGAGGCTCAAGTAAGTGGGAAATAGACTTCACTGAACTAGTATAGACAAGTCACTAACAAATAAACAAGCAAATAAACAAACAATAACCACAGCCTTGAAGGAGAGGATTAGTATCAGGAGTTACTATAGTATGTTAACTATAATTTTTGGCTTTCAGATGAGATTGCACATGTTTGGGATGATATGGCCACAGGCAAATTTTGGTGTTCAGCAAAAAGTTATGATACATGCAAAGAGACATGAAAATGTGACCCATACACAGGAAAAAGAAAGCAAACAATAGAAATTGTCTTTGTGGGAGGCCAGATGTTGGAATCAGACTTCAAAGTAGCCATTATAAATGTGCTCAAAGGACTAAAATAAACCATGTTTAAAGAATTAAAATAAGGTATGATGGCCATGTCACATCAAATAGAGAATATCAATAAAAGGAAATTATAAGAAAGAAACACTTGGAAATCTATAACTGAAAAGCATAATAGCCAAAATGAAAAGTTACCAAAAGGTCTTAACAGTAGTTCTCATCTGGAAAAAGAATCAGCAAACTTAAATCAATAGAGATCATGAATCTCAAGAAAGTCTTTTTATTTCCACTGTTTTACTAAATACTCCTAAGATGCATGAGTGAGACACCTCAAGTTTGTTTTCCTGCATCATTATAAGGACAATGAAAAAAGTCACATTCCCTTGCTTGAGAAACTGTTGACTGTCTATCTATCTATCTATCTATCTATCTATCTATCTATCTATCTATCTATCTATCTATCTATCCATCCATCCATCCATCCATCCATCTATCTATCTATCTCTCTATGTATCCATGTATCTATCTCTGTCATCTATCTCTACTTTAAGCATCTTTTTTTTTCTTCTTCTATATCTCCAACTACCTAGCTATCTTTCAGTTAGAGCTTCTAGGTCAACTTGTCTTCCTACTTCAGGTTATTTCACAGCTACTAAAAGAAGAAACCTAGTTTTTTAGATAATCCAACTGGTAGCTTATCCCTAAGTAAATGCACAGTTTTTAATACTTTTACCTTCTTGTAATACTGAAAATAAACCCTCAACTTTTGTATCTACTCCAATAATTCTTAGGAGGCTGAAGAAGCCATTCCTCTACTTCTATAATCTTTCTTTGTTTTCTTCTTTTGTTTCTTTTCTCCTCCTGGGGCTTCCTTCTCCCTGATTGTACATTACAGAGTCCCAGACTATTGGGTTGAGAAGAGATCTTGGAAAGTTAAAGCAGTGCACTCTCCTTATTTCACCAATAAGAAAGCTGAGCAGGTGGGTAACCAACTCAAGGTCATCCAACCTTGTTACCCCAGTCATTCCACCAAGTGACATCTCCTGTCTTTTATTAGTTTTTTAAAAATTTTCTTATCAAAACTCAACCTTTAATTCTTCTGCCTTCCTGGCCTCTATTGTAAAAAATAGAAGAAATAAAAGACAAAAGAATGAAACAACACCTGTTGAGAGGGGGGAAAAATTAAGAAAGACTCTGTTTTGTGTAACTATTTGGAGAAAACTTTTTATCAAAAAAAAACTGCATAAGCATTTTGCTTCATAAAATACCAACTCAGAGGCAACATTGCTATTTCTCCATGTGTTTTGTATGCACATGGGACATGCTATTAGGAGTGCTCAGCTAGTCACAGTATATTTATGGGGAAATGTAAATGACTTGGTGGATTATTCTCAACTGTTATGACATGTAACAAAATAATTGTGAACCTAAAAGAGGAATTATAGTATAATTAGGAATATATACTGGAGAATTTTAAGGCTCAAGGACTTTAATAATATAAAAACAAAATCTTTTAAAGAAAATTTGTATTGTTTTAAAATTAAAGTTTTTTTTTGTTGAGCATCTCTTCACTGTGGACCAATTACAATTCACAAACTTGGGAAATCAGACCATTTATAGAAGAATTACTGACAATGGACAATGACAAACCTTGAAATTCAAAGTTATTTTCATTACAATATCTAAGAGAAGGAAATTAAAACTGCCTGTAGTTCCTCAGCAGGCCAAATGCCAGTAAAGTTGTCTGGAGCTGATATGAGATGGTCACGTAACTACTCTTTTTTTCTGGAAAATGAACCCTTGAAAGTAGGATCAATAAAAGTATCAATGAGGGAATAGCATTATCTCACACAAAAAATTACAATTGTGAAAATGAAGCACAAGAAAAGGAGAGAATATCTCGTCATACAGGGAATATTTGACTAATGCCACAAATGTATTTAGTAAAAGAAAAAACAAAGCATTTCAGAAAAGTGGGATAATTTATAAACTTCACTCATTAGAAATTATAATATGACAGTACTGTGAAGCTAGCATGCATTAACTAAGACACGACTCCATTGTTTAAAAATCCATGTAACAACAACCACAACAACACATTACAGAGTTTTTCCAGAATGCTCTAATATAATTTCTAAATGCCATTCATCTTTTATAATAAATCATCTTGGTGATCAATATTTTCCAGTCAATATTCTCCTCCCTAAAAGCAATGTGGACTATTGGGCAGAAACAGAAGTAGTCAGTAATTTGAACGGTCTGTGTTTCCTTGGTTTCTCTAATAATAACCTGACACTGCTTCTGCGATAGACACCACCACACTCGAATTTCCATGTCTTCAATGTTCCTTTCATCATCAGTCACCTTTACTTCCATTTTGTTAGTAATCAGGTGTGGGGTTGACCTATGCGAAGGAACCACTTCTATACGTAGTGTCTTGTACCCCTAGATAGAAGACACTTTGCATGTTGCGTTTTGCAGGCATGTTCAGACATCTGAATTAGCCACATGTCCCTGGGAATTGTGCTCAAATCCAGGCTGCATTTTACCTCAGCAATTCCTTCTTCTTGGGACTTACATATCCGTGATTCCACATCACACAGCTCAAGACTATATATAGTGTCACATAATAGTTGTTTCAGTCTGTTTTCTTTTGTTATAACTGAGTAACTGGTCCTGGGCAATTTATAAAGAAAAGGAACTTATTTTTTATAGTTATGGAGGCTGAGAAGTCCAAGGTGAGGGGCTGCATTTAGTGAAGACCTTCTTGCTGGTGGGGACTCTGCAGAGTTTCCGGGCAGTGCAGAGTATCATATAGTGATGGGGTTGAGCATACTTGCTCAGGTCTCGCTTTCTCCTTTTGCAAAGCCACTGTCACTCCTGTGATAACCCATTAACACATTAACTTTTAATCCGTTAATCTGTACATGAGAGCTAATACCTCATGACACAATCACCTCTTAAAGGTTCTACCTTTCAGTACTGCCACATTGGGGATAAAGTTTCAACATGTGTTTTGGAGGGGAGAAACATTTCAACCACATCAACAGCATTTGTCACCGACAACTAGACATGAGATACCTCAGTACTGTCAACTTGTAACAAATGAGGGTCCCACTGCAGTGACTGTCATAGCTGTCCACAAATATGATCTGGACCATTGCATTTTAGTCATCGGAAGCATTCAGCAAGGGTCAAGCTTGCTACACAACAGCAGTGAGTATGTAATGAGTGGTGATTATGTACCAGTTGTGGAGTCTTGATAAGTAAGCAAGGAAGAGGAAGGGACCCCAGGTTGGGGAGGGACCCAGGAGGGGAAGAACAATGAACAATCGTTTTGAGAAATGAGAAATCACAATGACCTTGTTTAGCACATAGTCCCCTCCAGTACAACCCTATTAAACTTCCCTCCAGCACCCCCCAAACTTTGCACAACCCTATTAAACTTCCCTCCAGCACCCCCCAACCTCTGCACAACCCTATTAAACTTCCCTCCAGCACCCCCCAACCTTTGCACAACCCTATTAAACTTCCCTGCAGCTGCCCCCTGTCCACCGTGTGGCAGACAGCCCCTTCTCTGCTGTGCTGCCTGTTGCAACCTAACAATGTATTTTCCTACTTTCTCTAATAAATATGCCTTTCTTTACTTACAATTGTCTTGGCAAATTCCTTTACCATCTGTGACACCGGCCCCAACTAGTCGTACCTGTAACATTTTGGTGGCCTGTATGGGGACTTCTTGGGGACCTCTCCACGACTCTATCCCTTTCCTCTCCTCCAATTCCAGACTCTTGGTGGTCAGTGTTCAAGTCCAGAGACAACTGAAGGACCCTGGCCAGGGCCCCTCCCAGGCAGACCAGAGGTCCTGGTGGAAAGATGTCTGACTGGCATCACCTGATCAGGTGAGAGTTCAGAGTGTTCTTTCATTTTCAGTCATCAGTGGACAAACTCTATTACCCCTCTGGCAATTGACGGCGCCTCCCTGGTACAGCCGGAAGGCCAGGGGTGAATAGGGTTGGCTGCCTTGCCAGGAGGGTAGGAAGGCTCTCTGCTATCTTTTCTGGTCAAGAGACTCCAATCCTTACGTGTAGTGCAATTGGCAGCAGAAGTTCAACCAGGGTGAGCCTACACCCATTTTGGGGAACTCAGACTCCCTCTTTCTCACTCTAAACTCTCCTGTGAAGACAGCCAGCCATCCTGCTCCAGACATCTTAAGCCAGGTGATCCCAAACAGCACCGGGATGATGAGTCTTCCCTCAACGTTTTTCTAGCATACCTGGATTGAGCACCCAGTGTAATTTGTACCTGGGCTGACCTTGGGTCTCTCACCCAGTGTTCATCCAGTGTAAGGCCCTATCACTGAGAGATCCTTTCCAATAGGTGGAATATCTCTTTGGAAAGTGCATTTTGAAGTCCCTCAGTAAATATGAGTGGATCCCTTTTCCTTTGCAGGATGCTTCAAAAGAAATTGCAGTTCATGTTCCCAGGGGATTTTTTTCCCCCCCAGTCCTGTCATGGGACAAAGCCCCATCCATTCCCTCAGACTTAACCCTGTGCTGCATTTTAAAGCATTGGGATAAATTTGACACTCAGACTCTTAAAAAGAAACGTCTAATTTTCTTGTGTAATACAGTATGGCCACTTTATAAACTTCCAGATCAGGAATCCTCCTGGTTTCCAGGCAGGACCATAGCTCCCAATACCATTTTACAGCATGACCTTTTCTGTCACAGCTGTTCTAAATAGTCTGAAATTCTTAATGTTCACGTTTTCATGACTCAGGATCCTAATATCCACCCAACCTGTCGAATGTGCATAACTGGATTCTCTGGTCCCACTGACTCTTCTCACATTTTGATAATCCTTCTTTTACTCTCTCTCGTTCTCCATACTCAGCTGGATCAGTTGAAGTCACACCTTCTTCCCCTAACAAGCCATCTTCATGTCAATTACACTGACTCCATCTGCTCCTTCTCCCTCAACCTTCCCCTTGACACCCAAACCTTGGATGTTATTTTCTGTTGCCTCTTCCTTATCAGGGACATTTCTCCCCTTCACATACAAGTCAGGGGCCACCTAGGATCCCATTTCAGGCCCAGAAAAAGTTCTGTCACTCCAGAAGGTGGCAAATGGGGATCTAGGAACCATCAGAGTCCATGTTCCTTTCCCAACGTCTGATCTTTTCCAAATAGAAACTAAACTCAGCTCTTTCAGTCAAGACCCTTCTCATTTCCTGAAGGAATTTAAGGAACTTACTGTTTCCTTCAACCTCACTTGGTAGGATGTCTGTATTGTTTTCACCACTTGTTACACCCACAAGGAAAAATCCTGCATTTGATCTCTGGCCCAAAGATGGGCAGATGAGGTGCATTCCCCAAATCCCCAGGAGTCTGGCCCTGGGAGAACCGCAGTGCATGACACTGATCTAGGTGGTGATGTCAGAAGGGAGACCACAGCAAGGAACATCATAATCACATGATCACTTGCCTGATGGAGGGGATGAGGAAGGCCACCATAAAACCTATAAATTATGTCACACTAAGGGAAATAACACAGGCATCAAATAAAAATCCAGCCCTATTCCATTTCAGGCTGGCTGAGGCTATGAAAAAATATACTATATGAACCCTGAGAGCCCAGAAGGCCTACCATCTGGGCTGTTCATTTCATCAGGCAGGTGTCCCCAGCCATTAGACATAAACTCCAAAAGCTAGATAAGAAAACACAAACTCCTTTCTTCACATTGCTGGACATGACCTTCAAGGTCTTCAATAATTGACAGAAGGCCTCAAGAACTGAACAGGATAGGAAGGAATGAGAAAGGGATAAGCAGCAGGCCCATTATATGGGTGCTACTGTTGCTAACTCCCTGCCTACCTCAAAGGCCCGGACCAGCCATCAGGATACAGCCCAGCAGCCTATAAGGGAGCTCCCATTTGCTGTCATTGTAACCAGTCAGGGAATATTAGCCAACACTGACAAAATTCTCTCCAGCCATTTTCTGGTCCCTAGCAACTGCCACCTGGCCCCTACCCACTGCCACCTGGCCCCTACCCACTGCCACCTGGCCCCTACCCACTGCCACCTGGCCCCTACCCACTGCCACCTGGCCCCTACCCACACTGCAAACAAGTGCTACCCACACTGCAAACAAGTGGGGCACTGGAAATGGGACTTCCTTTCTCTCTCTCATGCAGGAGGGTCACTTCTTTACTAGCAAGCCCAATTGCAGGCCAACTTGAGAGAAGGCAAAGGGTCCTTGACTCTGTTCCTCAACTATGAAGAAACCAATAGGAACAAAAGCGAAGAAGGGATGAGTCCCAGGAAGGGTCATTCCCTCTCTTTCCCAGATTGACAGGTCCCAAAAGCCATTCAGGCTCCTGTGTTTTCCATCACTATGGCTGAGCCTTTGGTAACCCTAGACGTGGCAGGAAGAAGAACTGAGTTATTGATTGATACAGGAGAAGATTACTCTGCCCTAATTAATTTTCCTGGACCTACTTTTCAGTCCTCGATCCTCCTCATCAGCAGAGATGGCGAGCTAAAACAGGGATAATTTACTTTTCCTTTAGTATGTACCTTTGCAAAAAATATTTTCACTCATTCTTTCCTTGCTTTGCCAGTTGCCCAATCCTGCTACTTGGGAGGGACATAATGACAAAGATCCAAATGAAACTTCAATTGTCTGAGCTTCCCTGCCTATTATTATCCTTACTAGTCCCTGACACCAAAAGCCCAAAGATAATAAAGCCTTCTATGCTACAATAAGTTCCTTCAGAGGTATGGGATATTTCTACTTCAGGAAGGATTTTTATAGGATTTGTTCATTTTTCATAGATCCTATAAAAATCCACCGTAAAAGTCCCAAATCCTTCTCTAGAATGCCCCAGTAACCTTTAAAGCCCAAACTCAAATAGGCTTACAGCTGCTATTGTTAGCTTAGCTGAAGTCATAGAATCTGGACCCCTTTCAGGAGACACTACCTCAGCCCAAAAGGCTGAGCTCATTGCTCTTATCTGAGCCTTACAATTAGGGGCAGGCATGAGGCTTAACATTTAAACAGACTTGTCCTGTGTCTTTCATGTAGTGCATGCTCATGCAGCCATTTGGCGGGAAAGGGACTTTTAATGGCCCCAAATATTTGAATTAAGCTTGCTCTGGAAATAATGGCCCTGTTGGAGGCAATTATGCTTCCCTCACATTAGCTGTCATTCACTGCAAAGCCCATTAGAAGAACAATGATGAAATCTCTATTGGGAACAACCAGGCTGACAAACAAGCAAAACTGGCTGCCAGGCTGCCCCTTTAGGCTGTCCTAGTTCCCACCCTAACCTCCTTGTCTCCACACTATACACTGGAGGAAACCCAAAAGTCTCTAGAAAGGGGTTTCTCCCACACCTCAGAGGGCTGACTAAAAAGGTCCTGATGGGAAACTCTTGTTTCCAGGAGCCTCACAAGGGCAGCTTCTAAACAGCTTACACCAGTCCATTCATTTAGGGGCTAAGGCCCTCCAGAGAGTAACAAAGCCACTGTTTACCAGCAAGGGGGTAGCCCAAACTATGGACCATCTCACAGGCCTGTCTCACTTGCTGCCAAATAAACCCAGAGGGAGTCCACAAACCTCCCCTACTCCTTCAACCAATTCAGAGATGAGGGACCTTACCTGGAGAAGGCTGACAAATAGAGTTTACATACATGCCACTAGGCAAGGGACTCAGGTACTTGTTAGTTTTTGTAGACATCTTCACTAGATGGATAGAGGCCTTTGCCACTAACACCAAGTGGACCTTAGAAGTCACTTCGGCCCTTTTAGATCACATTCCTCTTCATTTTGGACTCCCTTCCACCCTATAGTCAGACAATGGCCCCACTTTTATTTCTCAGATAATGCAGGGAATCAGTGCTTTCCAGACCATGCATGTGGCTTGGCATCACAATTCTTCTGGGAACATGGAGAGAGCCACCCAAACCATAAAAAGGTACCTCATGAAGTTAATGCATGAAATCCAACAGTCATGGCCAACTTTATTCCCCATTGCACTCTGAAAAGCCCATATCACCCCAAAATATAAAACTCATCTTAGCCCCTAAGAGATTCTCTATGGAAGATCTTTCCTCCAAATAGATCTTTTGGTAGAACTGAAGAGTCATTATCTCATGCAATATGTTATGTCCGTGGGACAAACCATCAAGGCCATTAATCATTATCAGAATCTTCATAGCCCAAAACCTAAACCCTGTTTTTCAGGAGACACTTACCCTAACCTTATGCCTGGAGACTGGGTATGTCTCCCACAGGACAAAAAGCCACTGGAGCCTCTTTGGACTAGATCATACCAAGTTCTCCTTATAACCCTAACAACTGTAAAACTCCAAGGCCTCTCCCTGTGGATTTACCTCTTCAGGGTCAAGGTGGCACCAGCACCCAACAAAGAACACTTAAACCTGTGAACCAGTTTGAGACTTTCGTCTATTGTTCATTTGGGACCTGAACTCCAGTGATATCCACCCTAATACGTAGAGGGCTTACTTCAACCTCTTACAGTCCTTAAGCCAGTACTCACAAGTTTTCCTTGGTCAGCTTTGTCTTCTGCTATAAATGCTTTTATGAACAACTCACCCAAAATTGCTATCTTCAGGGGAATTGCCAAGACTTCCACCTGGACTAAATTTCCTTGTATGTATCTTAGCTATGTCATTCACCTCCACCCCACAACACAGGTTTGTGAAAGTTCTAGGACTCTGTCCAGTTGTTTTCTTATATTTGTGGCTCTTCTCTCTTGTCTCCCTGAATTCATTATATATTGTTACTTTTAACATGGCAGGCTTCATCCCAGTTATTTGGATGTCTCTCCACTTAGTGTTAACACTTACAATGAACCTTACTCTGCCTAGCTTCATGGATTATACCCTACTTGAAGGGGCCCATAAGCTATTAAGGGAAAAACATTCTCTGTATGCAAAGGATTTTTGGCTTTGCTTACCACTAACCCCTGAAAGGTATGCTTCTGCATTCCCTATTTCTATTCAGGATTGGATCTATTTTTAACACCACCTTGTACCCTAAATTCCTGTTCCCCCAACTCCCATGGGACCTTAAAAAGCATACATGAGGCATGGTATCTGCATTCTCTGCCTATTTAAGCCAATACATAACCAAGCTAAAAACAGCAACCCTCTGGAAGGACTGGTCACCAAGCCGAGAGACAATGGTAGACTCCAAACTCTGCAGTAGGCCTCCTTTCTAAACAAGTCCAACCCAAACATCAAGCTCCTATTTGTCTTAAAACAACAGATAATGAACATTGCTCCAATCCTGTGGGTGATATTCCTAACCCCCTTTAAAACTACACTGTAACTATAAGTATCACCAATAGAAAAACATATCAGAGGAAAAACAATTCAGTACCAGTTAGAATATCAGGCCCAGGTGCCCTCAATTCCCCAAATCTGCAAAACATAGACTCTCACTTCTGTACAAGGTGCCCCTCTCCATACACTTGTCCTGACGCAGTCCCATGGCAAAATTGCAAAGTTGCAAATTCCCCAAATAATTGCCTACACATTCCCATGCTCAGCAGCCCCAAATCTCAGATGTTTCTAGACACTCAATGCTTTCATTTATTCTGGGAAAACAAAACCCACCAAACACAAACTTTAATATTCAAGCCTCACAGCCTCTTACAACTACTGCACTAGCTATTCAGTACTTCTTCAGGTCAGAAGGCCAAAATAACACTGTTTCCTCACTTTAAGTCTAACATCTTCCCTCAAATCTAAGGGAGCTTTCTTCCTCTGAGGATCAAATGCATATATTTGTCTTCCAGCCAACTGGACTGGGACTTGTACACTAGTTTACTTAGCTCCAGACATCCAAATTGCTCCTTCTGACCAATCCCTCCCAATCCCACTTTACAGTTCTAGCATGGAAAAATGGGCAATCCATCTGATTCCCTTACTCATTGGCCTAGGAATTGCCACTGGATTAGGTACAAGAATAACATGTATAAGCCTTGCAGAACCTACTTATCATGCCCACTCAATCAAACTCACCCCTGAGCTCAAACACATCTGTGACACTCTGGAAGTCCTCCAAAATCAGGTAGACTCCCTAGTAGCCGTTGTTTAAAACCACCATGGCCTAAATCTGCTTATCACAGCCCAAGAGGGGAATTTGTTTAGCCCTTAAAGAAGATTGTTGTGTTTATGCTAATCAAGCAGCAATAGCATGGGACCATATCAAAAAACACTGAAATTGAGGAAAAGTCATTACAAGGATGGTCTTCATGGACATCCACCTGGGGATGGTTCTTCTGGTTGCCCCTTGTGGTTGCTCACTAACTGGTATTTTATTATTCCTTCTTTTTGGCCCTTGTATCTTCAACTTACTTGTTAAATTTGTGTCTTCTAGAATTCAGTAGTTTCACCTTCAAATAATGCTGCAAATGGAATATCAGTCTCTCCCCAGTGATGCTCGCTAACTGAACAAATCTCCCTTGGATTCAGCTGGACACCAGTTTCACCTTGACATGCTCCCCTTCTCTGATGAGTCCCTTCCTCCAGCAAGATCCAATACCCTAAGTCCCACAGTCCAGGACAATGACCCACAGGGTCTCCTGACAGACCAACAACCATAGTTAGGGTCAACTCTACACCCGAGGCCAGCAGGAAATAGTTGGAGTATAAGACGACTGCCCTAGTGCCAAAGACTTGTCATTGTTGTTCTATCGGGGGGAAAAGGGGAGTCTGAGGAAGGGTTCCCAGGTGGGGGAGGGTCCCCTGTGGGGAGAAACGCAATTGTTCTGAAAGATGGCTAATCACAAACAACTCATGGTCACAGCGACCTTGTTCCATGCACAGCCCCCTCCAGCATGACCCTATAAAACTTCCCTCCAGTCCCTCATCTCTTGGCAGACAGCCCCTTCTCTATTGTACTGTCTGTTGTAACCTTGCAGTTTTTTCATACTTTCTCTAATAAATCTGCCTTACTTTACCTACAACTCTCTTGGCAAATTCCCTTACCATCTGTGACACCAACCCCAGCTAGTCACACCTGTGACAACAGTCTCTGCTTTATGTGCTTTTATGTGCATTATCTTGCTTAAGTCTAAGAGGTAATATTATTATATTATTATTTTCACTTTGCAGATGAGAATCCTGTGGCTCGGAGAGGTGATACAACCTGCCTGAAATCACAAAGCTATGAAGCAAAGGCATTCTGATTATAGAGTCATGCTATTGTACATTATATGGCCTCCAAATTGAGCACCGTGCTAGGATTCAAAATACGAGTGGGAGATGCAGACATATTCTTGTGATTTAAGCACCTTATCTTTCATTTAGAGGCATGCATGATTAGACTCTGTGGTGTAAATTAATTCAAACAAATTGGAGAAACTGATGTTACAAACATAAACAAGGTTCTCGTTAAAATCTCCCTCATTAATTGTTTTTATGGTTGGCTGTTTGGTAGCCCTTACACATGTTCTTGCATTTATATTTCAGGTTCAGATGAAGTGCACACTGAAGCTGTAATAATGCTCTTGCCTACCAGGAAATAACAGTTGGTAATGCATTCCTGGATGTTCTTTTGATAGTTCTTTCATGAAGGATAAACATGTTACCTAGAGCAAGGGTTTGCATCTCAAGATTTCTACCACCGAGGGGAGCATTGAGGGTCAGATGGCGCTCAGTTCAAAGATAGTTGTAAAATATTAGCATATAACTAATATTAAAAAGGAAAAATTTCTTTATTACACTGTATTTGCTGCTAGCTTAAATTTATGTCCATTTCTGACTGTAACTGGTTATAAACACTCATAGCTATTAGATACTAGTTGAAGTTACTTAAAATAAATTAAAGCTACACTACTGAAGAGAAAGTTCGAATGTTTTTCTAATTGTATTCCATTAGGACAGAAGTTTAATTTTTAGAAAATTAATTCTGTTAGACTTGATGTTCAAGATATACAAGTAGAAAGAATCGAACCACTTAGCATTTAATTTTTTTTTTACAGAGGCCATTAGCAAACCCACATATTCTTCCTGTGAACTAATTAAATATTTTCCCCATGCTTCCTCCATGGGAGATGAATTGGGAACATGTACGTGCCACTGAAGTAACAGAAAGTAGAAAATTCAGCTGCACACACTTTGCTGTGTCAAAGCAATGGTTAAAGAAAAAATGTTGAATTTAGGGAAAAAAATCCCCACAAAAACAGAGCACATCACCACATAACATTTTTCAATTTTTTAAAACCTATTAACTAATGTATGAAACACTGAGATAAACTTAAAAATCAAACAAACAACAAAAATCCCCAATGTTTCCTTTTAAAATCAGTCCCAGGCAATTGTGTGGCTCTAGTAGTTACCCAGCATACAGCATCCTTCAGAGTCACCACTGACCTCTGGCTGAATTAAATTCTGAGTATAAGAACATAATCATACTACTAGCCATTATTTATCTGGTGTTTTCTGTGTACTAAGCACTGTACTAAATAATTCATATGCATTCTTTTAGTTAATATTCTCAGCAACCTAGGAGACAATTACTATTATTTTCATGTTATAGATGAGGACACCCAAGTTTAAAGAGGTGAAGCAAATTATGCAAAGTCACTGAGGATACCAATTAACTCTTGTTCTATAACAAAACACCTCAAAATTTACACTAGAATGGCAATCATTTACTCAACTCAGTAGTCTGTGAGTAAGCCATTAGGACAGGCTTAGCTGGACTGTTCTATTTCTACTCTCAGTGGGCTCACTCACAGGTTGGAAGTCGTCTGCCAGGCCTGACAGCCTCTTTCCCTTCAGCAGGCTAGCTCGGGCTTGTTTACATGGTGGTCTCAAGGATCCAAGAACCCAAGGAGAGGACAAATCCTAGTGCTCAAGTGCTTGCCAAGCCTCTGCTTCTGTCACAAAGTAAGAGACATGGCAAAAACTATATGCAAGAGGTAAAGAAACAAAATCGACCTTTTGATTAGAGGGGCTGAAAAGTCCTCTAACGAAAAATTTGAGTCTGTTTCTTTATCTCTTTTCCTCCAGTCTTCTTGTAGAGAAGAGTAGAAGAATTTTGGCTCTGTTTTCAAATTCACCATAATCGGCAGGAGACAGAGCCAGAGCCAGGCCTGAACACTGATTCCAAAGCCTATGTCCCTAAACTGATCTTACAGTGTCTCTCAAAAACTGATCCCTTCATAGTTTTCAAGAATTCTGTCCCACTTTTTGGAGGAATGTTTGCTTTCTTTTTATTTCACAAGCCGCTACACTTTTTTTTTTTTTTTTTTTTTACTCCCATCAAACATTAGCTGTCTCTGTGTGCCCATGTTCTATACATTCATCCACTAGGGCATTTATCACATTATAAGGAAGCATCTATCATCACTGAGTGTTTACTCTCTATACTAGGGCAGGGATTATGTCTAATTACTCTCTACAGTGCTGATGCTTGGCCCAGCTTGGGGTATAGGGTTTGTGCTCAAAAATTGTTGTTGAAGAAGGTCATGATGATTTTCCAACTGAAAATCTGCTGGGTTTCTGCAGAGTTAGCAATGCTTATTACCATCAACTTCAGTGAAACATCCTCATATCCTTTGAACAAAGCAATAATAGGCATTTTGTTTTTGACCTCCAAATTGTAAAGTTTTCCATTTCTTTGTTATTTTAGATATGTCCAATAATATCAGCAACATCAGTTTGAAAAACAAGAAAGAAGACAAAGAAAATTAGATGCACAGAATAAGAAAGGATCTTAGAGCTGACTTTACTTTCAGTTTAGTAATGTTGGAGATGGGATGTGGTTGAGGCTCCCCAGTCTGCCTATCTGCGCTTTTTAAGAAGGGTACTTTCTGGACCCTCCTTCTTTCCTGGAAAGTTAGCTGTGCTTTGTGGAATGGTACCTGAGGGGCCCATGGCTGTGTTTAGAGCCATTGCTTTACTTGTATTTCCTTTTTCAGTAACTGATGACAGGTGCCTCCATGGCCATTTCAGTTCTTTTCTCCACCCAAACTTGGTGAACTCCTCCATATCTCTCTAGGCCTTACTCCTCATCTGTAGGCTGAGGGTTGAATTGTGTTTCAGTGCTCTTTTAAGTTCAAGTTCTGTCGTTGAATTTACAGGCAACAGAGCGAGCATGCAGGTAGGCACGAGAAAATGGGAAGTTGGTGCAGCTCCTACTAGGGGCAGGAGCAGATGAGACAGAAGTGAAAATACTCAGATCAGTGACTTAATATTTTTCTTTAATTTTTCCAAAACCACTAAAGAGCTGGAAGAATGCTAATCCACTTGTTTTCCCCAGATTAAATGAGCCAGTATTTTCATAGGCCGTTACACACAAAGCACTTTTGTACTCTACAGTTGCCAACTGGAAACTCTGACTTTGTTGGTGAGTTTTATTTTCTTCGTGTGTTCCTGTGTGCTCATAGTGTTGGTGTGATGATTAAACAGATCTATGTATGTAAAACACTCAACACCATGCCTAATCCATAGAAAGTGCTCAATAAACTGAACTACTGTTATTATCATTATTACTATATGTAGGTCATCTGTGTACACCCAATGTAAATCTCAATTCTTAGCTTAAGTTTCTGTGTTTTATTATTTTTACATTGAAGCTGTTTTTTATTTAAGGAACAGATTAAAACACATAGACATAAAAATGAATAACCCTCATTTCTCCTACCATTAGCAAATCCGATTATTTTCATCTTTTCATGTTTCCATCCTATCCTTGTCCATATACATAAGTAGTTATTTTCTTAGTTGCAGTCATTATGAAGGAAAGGATTTTGACGTGTGCTTTAAAATTTCTACTTAGTGTTGTACCCTGGAAAATATTTAAATCATCTGAATGTTAAAGGCTTGGAGAACTATAGCCAGGTAGAATACTGATATTGTCATCTACAATAAGCTACAGGGCTCCTTATGTTTACATAATGCTTTACAACTTATAAGGGCTTTCAGATATGCATTTTTATTCAGCACAATAATCTTGGAAGATTATAGTAATAAAATACTCATTATGGCAAATAATACTTTCAAGCTTACTGTGTGTCAACCTATTCTGACCGTTATTATCCCTATTTGAGTCTCAGGGAAGCCAAGTGTCTTACTCAGTCTCACAAATCCGATGAAATATTGAAATGAGTCAAAAATCAGGATCTTCTGGATATTTGCTCAGTCTTCTTTCCACTTTACTCTGACCTTCCAGAGATTCACAATCGATAGATTTCAGTTCCTTCATGGCGTACATTTCCATTGAGGTGGCCACACATGAGCTGCTGTGTAATTTTCTGATTCATTTTCCTTCACTTGGATGTTTTAAACGCTTCCTTTGGCAACATGTCTTGGGTACAGTGTCTTTTCTTGGCAGGATCAGTTGGAGTCACCTGTTGTAGGTATTTACAGCAGTCTTCGATATAGGCCCAACTCTAGTGACTAAACCAAGGGCTGGAGAAAGAGCATGTCAGCAGAAAGTCAGAGGAGTTCTCTACCCTTCATTTGTAAGATGAATGTTCATTCCATTCGTGTCATTTCCATAAAGACTTTTTCTTTTTCCTGGTGAACCAGGAAAGACCAGGCATCATGAGGTCACCCTTCTTTCTCATGCAGTCTTTTCCTCTAACATTATTAAAGCTTTACAAATCAGAGCATTCATCGTCCTCATTTAAGAGGTTCTAGATATAGACTTAGAGCTGTGATAGCTACTGATATAAAACTAAAGATAATTTGGCATGGCAAAAATAACATAATAAATCTATTCACTGCCCTAGGTCTCTAGTTCCTTTTTGGCCATATCAGGCCTTCAGAGAGTTTTTTTTTTTTAACCATTCTTAGAGCATCCTTCCTGCACTGTGAGTCTATTCCTGTTTACTGATATATTCACCCACCCACAACTAGCTACTTTATTGTCTAGCTGGTAGTTTTAAAAATTACATAATATCATCACAAAAAAAATCCCATGTGAATATTCTATTTGCCCATTTTCTTATTAATATAACTGTATTAAAGTGCTATTGAAGTTCTTTGGACTTTTTTTCCATGTGGGTGCCTGAATTATGCTATTCATTTGCTGAACACATAAATTAAATATTAGCATTGTTAAAACTATAGACACAATGCCTAATGCCCAGAGGAAGATATGTAAAACAGCATAAATTTAAAAATGAGACAGAAGTTCTAAAACAAATCAAAATGATGACAAGCATTTGGTCTTGTAAGTCCTACTTTATGATCCTTGAAAACTGACAGTTTTAGAATTTATGTTTTGTTTGCAAGAACCACGGAATCAAGAGAGACTTTACTAGTAAACTCATCAGACTTTTAAAGCTTATTAATTTGAAAAAAAATACATGTGATGTAACTGTGTTATAACAATAGAACATGACATATTATAATAACACATTGTTAGGTAAAAACTCTCTCTCTCTTTTTTTTTTTTTTTTTTTTTTTTGAGATGGAGTCTCGCTCTGTAGCCATGCTTGAGTGCAGTGGTGTGATCTCGGCTCACTGCAACCTCCACCTCCTGGGTTAAAGCAATTCTCCTGCCTCAGCCTCCCAAGTAGCTGGGACTACAGGCATGTGCTACCATGCCCAGCTAACTTTTGTATTTTCAGTAGAGATGGGGTTTCACCATGTTGGCCAGGATGGCCTTGAACTCTTGACCTCCTAATCTGCCTGGCTTGGCCTCCCAAAATGCTGGGATTACAGGCATGAGCCACCATGCCAGGCCAAAAACTCTCTTAATATTGCTAATAAGCAATAATTCTGTGCTTAAACATATGTTAGTTTCTTTATATTCCTTTTTTCTAGACTCTCTAACATTCTGCAATCCAGTACTACAAATTCCATTTTAAAGTTTAGGAAATAGAGATTTAGTGAGTGATGAAAATATTGCTCTCCAAATTGATATTGAACAGTAAGTCAGTTTTCCATTACTAACAAGTATACAGAAAATCACCACTAGCTTAATTAACTGGTCATATTTTATTTTTTCTTGGACATCTTTTGCATAATTTCCTTCCTTCCTTGCCTCCTTCCTTCCTTCCTTCCTTCCTTCCTTCCTTCCTTCCTTCCTTCCTTCCTTCCTTCCCTCCCTTCTTTCCTTTCCTCCCTCCTTTGTTCCCTCCTTTTCTTCTTCCTTCCCTCTCTCCCTTCCTCCCTCCCTTTCTTTCTCCTTTCCTTCCTTCCCTTCTTCTTTCTTTTGAATAAATACAAAGAAGATATATAAAATGGAAATTATAAAAGAAAATATTAATAATGAACACTCATGTAAAAACAACTTGCTTTAAAAATAGAGCACTATCAACACCTTCATTTACTTTTCCTCAGTCCACACCTCTGGCTACATGGGGAGTTTCTGAAGGCCAGAAACTTATTCTCAATGGAGAAGAAGAATGTAGAATCTGCAAAGTATGCCAGTTCCCATCTAATAAGAATCTGTTACCAACCCTCCTTCCTCGAAAGATAGTGGTGAAGGAAAATCCTCCTGGGGGAAAACTCTGGATAGTATATCTGGCTTTTCTCTCTCTGTAGGTGAGAAGGGTTTTCTGGACAGTGGCTGGTGGGTAGGAATTGCAAAGAATGAAGCTGGAATACACGGTGACAAGTTCTGTTGGGGTGTATGGATGGACCTCTTAGAATGGGCACAGACTGTAAAGACATTGTGTCCCTGGTCAACTCAAACCAGGGTCAGGTGACAAGATGACCCATCTTGTGAATGTTGATCAGTCTCTCTTACTTAGCTGCCTAGTGCATGCTCAAAGAGCTTATGGACAGAGCAGTCATGGCAGCAGGGATGGAGGCCATTCATTAGCTCAACATGTTCTTCCTGTCACCATGGCTGACTTGGTTTCTGTCACTGGGGAGTGAACAATTAGCCAACAGTTGGGGCCAAATCTGAGACATTTGGTGGAGGGAAGTTGGCTATCTGGTGGTAGGTAGATAACACTGAACCCCTCCTGTCATGCTAGGGATAGTTTTTGGTTGCTACAGGGATAGACACAAATTCTAGGTATACATTTAGCTTCTCTGCTCAAAGCTCATCTCCCAACACCACCATTTGTGAACTTACAGAATGCCTTATCCAATACCATAGTATTCCCCCATGATATTGCTCCTGACCAAGGGATGAATTTTATGGAAAAACAAGTAAGGCAATGAGTTTATGGTCTTACTATGTGCTTCGTCATCCAGGGGCTTAGTTAAATAAAGGAATCAGCAAAGGAAAAAACGATGCATGAGTTTGGGTGCTGTCTGGTGAACGTTAACTATGCTGGAAAACAACTGCCAAAATATGGAGTCATCTCTTTCACAAGCAGAATGTACGTGTCCAGGAACTAGGGGTGGAAGTGGCTTTTCTCATCACCAAACCTAATAACCCAATTGTGGAAATTTGTTTACTATTTTTGTAGATTTAAGTTCAGTGAGTTTGGAGTGCCTAGTACCCAACAAGAAATGCTTCCATTAGGGAATGTGTCATTGTTTTGAGAAAATGGAAGCTGAGGTCTATCTGACTCTTTAGATCTCCTTATGCTATTGAACCAATTTGCATAAAGTATACCTGAGGGCTGGGTGATTAATTCTCATCACAAGGAGAAATGAAGTGTGCTGTTGAACAAGGGATGGGGAAGCAGTGAACTCTATGTTCGCAACCCAAATAATTCACTGGGGTACCTCTCAGAACTCCCTTGCTCCATAGACCTGGGCAATGAAAAACCTTGAATTTTCCTCTGAATCCCAACGACTCCCATTCCTAGCAACATTGGACAGTTCATTTAAGAAAGACAGTTAGGAGAGACAAAAAGAGAAAGATGTAGTGGGGAGAGATATAGGGAAATTTACTTTCAATGGCAAAAGCAGTAATTACTTTTGCACCGACCTGATTACATAAAAGACCATTCAAACTCATTTGAGAGTTCATTTGAGTGGTTGGTTAGAAAATTAAAATAGAAATGGCAATAGCTTTCCTCTCCACCTGTAATAAATGAGAAATACAATGCAAAAAGGCCCCATTCACACAATAAGTATAATTTTTTAAAATTAAGAAATAGGCTTTATAAGATTGTGCAGGAATTTATATACAATAAATAAAGCAAAACCAAACACCAGCAAAAGTTATGAGTTACCTGATGCATACACTAGGCATTTAGTCTGTAACTGTTGCATCAGTAAATGGTGAACAACCTTGAGATTTTAATGGTCAGAGGTATCTTGTTTATGGATGGGAAGACATAGTACCAAATAAATGTTGAGTTTCACTAAAATAATGATCAGTTTTATTTCGAGTACTGTGATGCTTGAATTTTGGGCAAATTTTGACTCAAACAAGCCAGTTTACTTTGCTGAGTTTTCATTTCTTCATCTGTTAAATTTGTCATCCCACGAGGTTGTCAAAATGACTAAATAATAAAATTGTCTTTAAAAGCTCTTTTTATAACATGACAGGTTTTACACATGCCCTTTGGGAATAAAGTTGGACTTGTCGATACAGTCATGCCTCTGAAGGGGGCATTTGGTCAAGGACAACTCTGACAACGTATTGTTTACTAATGAGGCTTAGGCACATCACGTACAGGGCTTCCGGTTTCCACAACTGGGCAGGCAGTGGTAAAGCTAGATTTCAGGCTCAAGATATCTGACACTGCACAGAACAATCTGACTGTGACATGTTACTCAATTTGAGCACTGCTTCAGGGATCCTAGTGCTCTGATGTGGGAGTCCTTTCAGCCTCAACAGTGACAATAGAAGAGCACTCTGCAGCTGACTCATCCCTCCAAGTATTATAAAAGTGAATTGAATTGTGACCTCACACAGTTGACTAGGTTTAGTGGAAAGCTTACAGGAGTATAAATTTGTAGGCAGATATTTTTAACCTCAACATAGGAGAAAAAAATGGGCAGAAGAGTTTGATAGCGCTGTGCAGATAATCTGATTGGAACTTACAAGTACTTAAACCATGCTAGCCCCACCCCCTTGGTCACATCCTAATTCCTGGTTCAAGATCTGAGATCTCTGTAGTGAGCAATTCCTTAGGCTCTATTGTGAAAAAAGTAGTGATTTTGGGCGGGGGAAGGCAGGGAGCATATCAAATGCAGGAGTGTTTCAAATTAGTCTTGCATTGCAGCTTGGCGCTGATAATGTAAATTGCCTTGGTAAGACCACCTAAAGGGAACTTTCTTTGGAAAGTCTATTTTTAGCTCAGAGCCGGAGAGCAACAAAGACCCAGCAAAAAGACTGCTTGTGCTTGACAAATGATGAAGTGCACACACCCTAGAGAGGGGTTTCCTTCTCAATGTGCCAACATTACACTCATAGGATTAAGATAGAGTCTTAAGTGTCAAGGTAGATTCCAGGAAAAGACTGCATAACCTCAATCCTGACATGCTTGAGATCCTAATTTTTCTTAATTTTAGTGGCATATTTCTCTATTTAAAGGGATTAGAAAGGAGTGGGGGAACTTCTTAGGTGAATGCCTTCTAGGCACAGCACACTCATCCACTTGATATTTATCAGCATGGCATTTTCTGAGCCTTAACTACTTTTTTTATCAGCAGGTGAGGGACCATGGGTTTCTTTATTAAATAGTTGTGCTTCTTCACCTTTCCCATTACCACTCCTCTCTCTACCCTCTATTATCCTTCAAGGAAAGAAAGAAATAAAAAGTTGTGAAGGAAAAAATATAGGGCACCATCTCTTGCCTAGACTACTAAAATCAACTCCCAGATGGTTTTTCTTGCTCTTGTCTTGCCCATTTTTCCAAAAACTGCCGAAGGGGTATTTCCAAAACAAACTGACCGTGAATCCCTTAGAAGTCTATGATGTCCTCCAAGGAAGCAATCAAAGCAATCATCTTTGAGTCCTTGGCTCTGGACACATGCCTGGCACATAGTAGATGCTGAACAAATGTTTGCTTAATTAGGGTAGCACTGGAGGCCTGTCATTTATTAACATGCATGACAAAACTTCCTCATAAGCCTAAGTGGAGGTCTGCGTGTGAGCCCTCTTCTCCTCCAAATTTCCTCCGACTGCATGACCTCACAGTTAGTCCATAAAACATTTTGCTCTACAAGTGTTTCCCTGGCAAGGATTTAAATTACCTAACAAAGCTTAAGAGCAGTTGAAATAAGTAAGTTGAAAAACAGCTGAGTTCTGTGTAGTAGCTTTCCACTAACCTGTCTGAGATGGTCTGCTAAGCAACTCGTTTGCCAAAGATTTGTCTTAAAGGTTGTTCTTTGAAATTGCTAATATTAGACATTTTATGACCAACAAAACAGCAGTTTCACAATGCTCAATGTAGTATTTACTGAGATCCTACTTGCCAAGGGATGTAGTGGGGAATAGTCACACCCAGTCCCTGCCTTCAGAGACTTTACAAGTCTAACCTAAAACATGTGCATTGAGCTTTGTGACAGAGAAATGTCAGGTGGTATAAAAATATATAATGGAGGAGGAGGAGGAAGGGGGCCTTCTGGCAGATTCTACTGCCTTTTTGCCAAAATCCAAATTCTCTGCTTTTTCCTGGGACTGCAGTTAGACTACATTTCCTAGTCTCCTGTGCAGTTAGGCATGGCCATATGACTGACATCTAGCCATTATGATGTGAGAAAATGTAATATCTGCCAATTTCAGGTTTGCTCATAAAACCTCCTATATGTGCTCCTCTATTCTCTTATTCTGGTCCAGCTGACTGGCATGGAGATAATCTCAGAAATCATATGTTAAAAAAGCTTAGATAATATCGTCGGTGTCCTCAAATTATCCTGCCTTGGACGCTATATGATTGAGACACAATAGTTTGAGTCATTTTTGTGTTGAAGCCTATTTGTTAGAGAAGGCAACTTTATCCTAATTCAGGGGACCACATAGTTTTGGGAAGTGAGAAGAGGCCTAAACAGAAGTAAGAGTTGAGTTGAGACCTAAAACAGGAGTTAAGGTTGTCTAAGCAATGCCTGAAGAGGAAAGTTTGCAGGGTACATGGCCATTTGGATAGATGTGCTGAGGAACCATTTGAAGAACTCAATGGAGTCCAGCAAAGTTGGGGAGCAGTTTGCTTAATCCACACTTAGAGGGAAAGGCTGAAGCCAGATCCTATAGGATCTTTTAATCATGTAAAGTATCTGAGTGTTTTTCCTGAAATAACTTTGAAGAAATTTTAGCAGAGGAGTGATCAGATTGAATAGAGATTGCAGAGAGTCATAGGTAAATATTTTGAGAGTTACATGTAACCTTTTCTCCTGAGTGGCTGTGGTCCTTTACACTTGTCTTTGTACACATTTCCCTAACCCTGAAAATAAGTATGCTTACAAAACTTAAACATACTCAAAATCCTTTCTCTTGCTATACCAGTCAGTGCCTTCTCTCTCTTGCCTTGCAGCTTGGGATTTGAGAGATTTTAGAACAAAGTAATAAGGCAGATAAACCTTTTCAGTAGAAGTCACTTCCTCAGATACACAGAGGCATAAGCCCAAGAAGGCAAAGGTGGGGAGCTTGCCTTTGGTGTCTCACCATACCATATTCTTCTTATCCTTAGTCTTCTTCCCGGAGCATACTCTCCCCCACTTTTAATACCTAACATAAGAAGACAGCATTCATTCATTCATTTTTCATTCATTTACATAGCAACATTTGGTGAGCGCCTAGTATGTGCCAAGACCTGTTTTAGGCTCTAGGAATGATATAACAGTGAATGTGGCAGGCAAAGCCCATGCTTTGCGAATCACAGTCTAGTGTATGAGATGGATAATGATAATGGTGGTGATAATAATAATAAATTACATGTTATTATGTCATTAGTATAAGTGTTGTGGGAAAATATAAAACCAGGAAAGAAACCCAAGAGGGACTGCTATTTTAGATAGATTTGGCAGAGAAGAGCTTTCTGTAGAAGTAGTAATTGACCAAAGACCACAATGAAATAAGAAAGTAAGTCATGATAATATCTTGGAGAAGTCTTTCAGATGAGGGAGAAGCAAAGGGAAATGCCATAATATGAGAATGTGTTTTGCATACTTAAGGTACATGGGTATGGTTGAGAGAAAGAGACAGGCAAAGGCAGCCTAGCCAAAACCACTCTTATTCTGGAATGACTGTGGGCATATTCAATGTTGTGCCAATTGAGGACAAAAATCAGAGGCTTAAAAAGGATGGGAGATAGACTTCACTAAAATAATGCAACCAGTCACTAAACAAATAAACAAGAATAACAATCTTTTTTGCTTAAGGGGCATATTAGTACATACAGTTGTGATAACATATTACCTAAAGTGTCCAGTTACCAACAAAATTTGTAAGAAATGAAAATAAATGGGAATGTATGACCTATATGCCATAAAGAAAAGCAGGCAACAGAAACAGACTGTGAGAGAAGCAAAATGTCAGATACACCAGAAAAGACTTCAAAGTAGCTGTTAAATATGTGTTAATGAATGAAATAAAACTATGATTAAAGAATTAAAGTAAAGCCGGACACGGTGGCTCATGGCTGTAATCCCAACACTTTGGGAAGCTGAGATGAGTGGATCACTGGGTCAGGAGTTTGAGACTATCCTGGCTAACATGGTGAAGCCCTGTCTCTACTGAAAATGCAAAAATTAGCTGGGCTTGGTGGCACGCACCTGTAATCTCAGCTACTCAGGAGGCTGAGGCAGGAGAATTGCTTGAACCCAGGAGGCGGAGGCTGCAGTGAGCTGAGATCGTCCCACTGCACTCCAGCCTGGGTGACAGAGTGAGACTCAGTCTCAAAACAAAAACAAAAACAAAAACACCCAAAGAATTAAAGTAAGATGTGATGACAATGTCACATCAAATGGAAAATACCAATAAAGAGATAGAAATCCTATTAGAAATTAAAATGTAAATTTTTGATTTGAAAAGTAGAATAAGTAAAATAAAATATTTACTAGAGGTGCTTAAGTAGATTTAAACTAGCAAAAGAAAAAATTAACAAACTTTAAGATAGGACAATAGAAATGATGCAACCTGAAGAGGAAGAAGAAAAATAAATGAAGGAAAGTGAAGAGAGCTTCAGAGAAATGTGGGGCACAAGTGAACCAACATATATGTGACAGGAGTACCAGGAAGAGAAGGGAAGTACAAAGAAGCAGAAAAAACATTAAAGAAATAATGGATGAAAAGTTTTCAAATTTGTTGAATAACACTAACCTATGTATCCAGGAAGCTCAATAAACTTGAAATAGGTTAAATATGCAAAAAGATCCACAAGTATATACATGATGGCAAAAGTGCTGAAAGCAAAAGACAAGGAGAAAATCTAGAAAGCAGCAAGAGAAAAATAACTTGTCATTTACAAGAAAAGCCCCAAATATTAGCATATGTCTTCTCAGCAGAGAAAAATGGAGGCCAGAGGCACTGGAATAAGATACTCAAAGTGCTGGACTAAAAAGTCAGCTAAGAATCTTATATCCAGCAAAGTTATCTTTCATAAATGAAGGTGAAATGAGGACATATTCAGATAAACACAAACTGAGCCAATTTGTTTCTAGTAGACCCACCTTACAAGGAAGACTGATGGAAGCTCTGGCTGAAAGCAAGTGACCCCAGATGATAAATCTAAATACACATGAATAAACAAACAAACAAACAAAAAAGCATTGGCAAATATGCTTATAATTACATAGTTATGTAATTATAAAGGTCAGTATAAATGCATACTTTTTTCTGTTTTATCTAAACTGATTTGAAAAGTTATTATATAGAAATATATATATATTATATTACAATGTATTTGCGAATAAATGAAATAGGTGAGAACAAGCTGTATTTGGCAAAGGTAATGACTTCAGATGGTAACACAAATCAACAGGCACAAATGAAGAGAATCAGAAAGGATAAATAAGAACATTAACGTGACAATAGCTACACACATATACTTTCTCTTTTTTCAGCTTCTTTAAAAAATCATAAAATTATATAATGCAGTAATTGTAACAATGTATTATTGAGTTAGTAATATTTATAGATGTAATTTGTATAACAATAGTACTACAAAAAGGGGAAAAAGATAATAGAGCTTTATGGGAATAATGTTTCTATATCTAACCAGAATTAAATGAGTATAAATCTGAGATAAGGTAAGGTGTATATGGTATGTCCTAGAGTAATCATTAAGTATATAACTAAAAAGTGCTGCAAATTATTAAAGAAATTAAAGTACTATTTAATAAAATGAAAAACAAAGCAGTAAAGGAGAAGCAGAGGAACAAAAAAATGAGACACAGAAGACAAAAAGTAAAATGGCAGACATAGATCCAACTATATCAGAAACGACATTAATATGAATGAATTAAACAATCCAATAAAAAGACAGAAATCATCAGACTGGATAAAACACTAAGATCCAACTATATGTGATTAATGGACAGAAAACTTTATATTAAAAGATTTAATTAAAAGTTAAAGGGAAAAGATACATTATGCAAACAATAACTACAAGAAAGCTTGATATACTATCAGACAAAGTAGACCTTAGAACAAAAAAGGGATATTTTATAATGACAAAAAGGTCAATCCGTTGGCAAGATAGAACAGTTATAAACATATATTCACCTAATAACAGAGCTCCAATATACACGAAGCAAAAACTGACAGAAACGAAGGGACAAATCGGTAACTCAGCAGTGGTGGAGATTTCAATACTCTACTTTCAACAACAAATAAAACAACATGAAAGAAAAACAATAAGGTAAGTTTAATAGAACTGTTTCTAAAAATAAGAAATGATCTCTTTTCTCACTAGGTGCCATGTTTACACTTGTTGCTTCGAACTACTGCAGTCATCTTGTGAAAATGGAGATGTGAATGAAGTTGACACTGGATAATGGAATAAAAAGGCAGAAAGATCAGCATTTCTTTAAGATATTGTATGCCCATGTTCTTATTATACCAGGGACCTGGCTCCCCTTAGTGATACATTTGCTGTTGTTTAAACCACTTCAAATGCAGATTCCTTTCATGTGCTTCTGAAGCCTTCCTTATCAATAGCTACATGCTATTAAATATTTACTAAAGTAAAATTTATAAGCAAAATATTAGTAAAGAAGAGAAAGGTAGTATAATGAAAAAAAAATGAACATATAGACAAAAGTCATTGATTCAAATCCTGCTTTTTTTCACAAATTAGGTTTTTGATCTTGGGCAAGTTACTTGACCTCTCTAAGTCTTAGTTTTATCTATAAAAGTGTTATCAAATGCTCACGTGATTTTCTAAGGATTAAATATGGTAATGTAAATGAAATGGAAATGTAAAGATTTATCATTAATGCTTTTATTACTCATTGAATTATTCAATTTATTCATGAGCTGGGGAAATTTTTACCTTACATTTAGTGCATCCAATTTGGTATAAATACATAAAGTGATTATGCCTAATACAGCTATAGAAAAGTCAAAGATAAAAATATTGCATTGTTTAAAGAAGTGTCTAATAGATCATGGTTTGTTTTTGTTTGGAAGAACCCTGAAGGAGATTTTCCTGTTTTCGGTATCATCCTCTCTTGGGTACTTTATTTCTCTTTCTTTGAACTTATGAGCACTGTGGATCTTGTAATTGATCATTTTTTTTTTCCTCTAGCACTAAGAAGTTCTATACCAAATCTGCATCCCATCTACTTCTAGCAAGAGCACAGGACCTTATGGCATCTATTCGAATACAAACTTTCCATGGCCATATTTTATTCTCCTGTTTTTTCTTTTGCCCCACATTCTTTATTTTTATCGTATTGTTTATATTTCTGTAACTTGCCTCAAATAAATAAGGATGAGATAAGACTAGCTTACATAAACGTACACTTATTTGACTTTCTGTTTTATTTTTCTTGCCTTTTCTGGACCAGACCAACACTATCATTTATAAGAGGAAGAGAAAACAAATAACCTAATAGCAGACTGTTCTTATTACTCTGATCTTGTCTCACTTAAACTTAAGTACAATATTTTGTTTTTCTCATAAAGATCCTTCTCTGCCAGCAATGCTGATAGTATTGCAGGCAGAACAATGTGGATATTAATGTGGATACATTATTGTCATTGAATTAGACTGAGGTTGCTGGTACCAACTATAGCAGTACAAAGGTAATGTTGCTCCAAAGGGAGCATTTGGCAATATTTAGAGACAGTTTTTGGTGTCAAAACTGTGGGGCAAGGAGAAGGTTAAGGGGGAAGATTTGTAATTACAGTTGGGGGCCAGGGTAAACCTTGAGCAAAGACTTAAAGGGGACAAGGGAGTAAGCTTTATGGAGGTCTGGGGCAAATATTCCTAGTAGATGAAGCAATCAGGGCATAGGCCCTGGCTAGGGTAGGAACTTGCCAGACTGTTGGCAAAACAGTGAGGAGGCTAATGTGGCTGAAGTAGCAAGATGGAAAGGAAGGAAGTTCACTGGCATCTACTGGATATGTGCTGGGAATGCTGCCAATAACCTACAATGCACATGACTGTCCCCTTCAACAAAGAATTATCCTCCCCAAAATGTTAGGAGTGTCAAGGTTGAGAAATCCTTGACAACAGGTATGTGCTATATCTAGAAGGTCTAACAGGAAGGTGGCATGAAATGAATTAATTCTACGTGTAAGCAAAGTATTCTCTCTAAGACCTCATTCTTCGTTGGAAAACTCACTTCTTTTATATTATGAGGTTGTACCTTTAACTACTACTTATGAAGTTTACTAGTTGTATCAGTCTGCTTGGGCCGCCTTAACAAAAATAACATAGCCTGGGTGACTTAAACAATAGAAATTTATTTCTCACAGTTCTTAAGTCTAGGAAGTCTAAGATCAAGGTGCCATTTTGGTTTCTAGTGAGGGCTGTCTTCCTGGCCTTCAGAGAGCTGCCATTTCACTGTGTTCACATGGCCTTTCCTTGGTACCTGTGTGGAGAACGTGATCTCTCTCTCCTCCTCTTTTTATAAAGCTACAAATCCTATTGGATTAGGATGTCACCCTTATGACTTCCTAAAAACCCTATGATATGGTTTGGATCTGTGTCCCCACGCAAATTTTATGTTCAATTATAGTCCCTAGTGTCAGAGGTGGGGCCTGGTGGGAGGTATTGGACCAAGGGGTGGAGTTCTCAAGAATGATTTAGTACCATCCCTCTTCCTACTGTATAGTGAGTGAGTCCTCACAAGCTTTGGTTGTTTAAAAGTGTTTAGCACCTCCCCTCTCTCTCTTTTGGTCCTGCTCCTGCCATTTAAGATGCCTGCTCCCACTTTGCCTTCGCCATGAGTAAAAGTTCCCCGAGGCCTCCCCAGAAGCCGAAACTACTATGCTTCCTGTACATCCTGTGGAACTGTGAGCCAATTAAACGTCTTTTCTTTATGTATTACCCAGTCTCAGACATTTCTTTATAGCAATGTGAGAATGGACTAATATACCTTAGTGCCAAATACAGTCACATTTGAGGTCAGAGTTTTAACATGTGAATTTCGGGAGTGGGGAGAAACACAATTTAGTGTATACAACTAATGTTCCCTTCCTTATTATTCGATCATTAGCATGGAGAGGGTGCTCATTGCCATGGAACAGTAGTGCTGTGTCCTAGATTTTCTTCAGTTTAACCCTCTGATTCAATATGTCAAACCCAGACTGTTCTTGGCACACCTGACTTCAATGTTCACAAGAATAAAAGCATTGTTCAGACCCCCTTTTTTAATGCTGTTTATTTCTAATGACGCCTTGTTGATCTGTACACATTCTTTTGAATTCATTGACCTATTTCCTTGAACTAAATTTTTACTAAATGATCTTAACTTCGTTCCCTCTAATTAATTTCCCTTCTGATGATCATGGCCCTTTCACCAGCATTCATCTTTTCTATATGTTTTTCTAAATTTCTATTTCCCTATTAAAGGAGTTCACTTATGATTGTTTGTCTTTGACAGAGTTCAGTTAGCAATAAATAGTTGCTGTCATAAAAGTGGAGTATGTTAGTATTATATTATATAGGAAAATAATAACAAAGAGTGAAAACAGTAAGAATACAGAAGAAACCAGGCTCTAGTTAAAATGATAAGGACAGATTTTAATCAGTAGCACACTATTACAATAGGAAAATAATTCAATGTAAACTGAATTCAACTTTGATTTATACAGAAGTGTCTTGGTTTATTTATGCTGCTCTAACAAAATACCCGAGACTTGGCAATTTATTTTCTCACTGTTCTAGAGGCTGGGGCATCCAAAATAAATGCACCAGCAGATTCAGTGTCTGGGGAAGGCCAATTCCTCATAGATGGTACCACCTAGGTGTTACCCTATGGCAGAAGGGATGACAGAAGGGCAAGGGCGAGTGAATGTTCTCCTGAACCCCAATCCCTTTCCTAAGGGTGCTAATCCAAATCATGAGGGTGGAGTTCTTACGACTTAATCACCTCCCAAAGATCACATCTCTTAATACTGTTGCATTGTGAACTAAGTTTTAATATGAACGTTAGAGTGAACACCATCATTCAAATGATACCAAAAAGTGACCAGGTGTTTTAAATGGAGAATATGGGAAGAGGGAGGGAAGTGAGGGGCTAAGCAGGGTCATGAAACTGAAAAAATTATAAAAAGTGGGAAGAGGGAGTAGGTCCATGTGAAGCTCACCTGGGTTTATTAAATGGTAACTTTAAAAAATTAGGCTCTTACAGTCCAACAGAGGCTGGGAGGCAGGGGCCTTATCTATCTTCAACTATTGGCTGGAATAAATAATAAGGTATTTTGGCAAAACCTTGAACTTTTTCAGGCAGACACTTTAAGGGAGTCTAGGGTTAACCTAGGGAGGTTGCCTTGGCTGTTAAAAGCGATGCTGGCATTTTATTCAAGTAGTGGGTCAAGATTGAGGCCTAGTTGAGAAGAGAGCTCAGAGGAGCCTGGCTAGGGTTTGACCAAGGGAAGAATTATTTGTCACTCCTAGAATCCATTTTCTTCTTCTTTTTAATACTAGAATACACACATTTTAGCTGATCCCATGACTACCTTGTTACAGACTACCATTACTCACACCCTTTGCTGCCTGGTGTGGTCATGTTACTAATTTCTGGTCAATGAGCTGTAGAGGAAGTAATAAGTCCAGCTTTCAGATTATATTCTTAGGGATGTAACCTCTTGTCATAGTCTTCATCTTGACCTCTTCTTGTTAACTAGAATGCAGTCGTGGTACACATCTGGCTTGAAAGTCAGGACAATAACCTAGGAGATGGAAGAGCAAACAGTTAGAAAGTATCTGTGCTTCCAGATGACACTGGGAAGCAGAGACAACCAATCAGCTTGGATCACTTGCCTCTGGATTCTCACTTGATAGATGAAAAAAATTACTTCTGTATTTCTTAAGGGATTATGTTTTGAAGTATTCTGTTGTGGCTTTTAAACTCATACCCTAACTAATATAACAGTATAATAATATTGTAATTTCCTGTAATAAATTGTACAAAACATCAAATTGTCTCGTTTGTTTCTTAAGAGTGGTATGATTAGCTAAGCAAAGTTGCTGCATCCCAAAGTTATATCTTTTGACCACTTCAAACAGCTTTGACCTAATTTGTATTTCACTTTTCTGTTTACACGATCCCTCTGCGCATCCCAAAGTTATATCTTTTGACTACTCCAAATAGCTTTGACCTAATTCTTATTTTAGTTTTCTGCTTACATGATCCCGTTGCTATTTCTCATTGCATTCTTTATGGTTATGTATTTCTTCTAATTTAATCTTCCTTGCCACTAGTACCTGGGGATGAGTCAAATTTCTGTGATTAAATTACATTTTAGTCCATTCTAGAATGTTAATAATAAAGTTCTGACCAGTTTTAACATAATAATGAGCAAAGTAATATTTGTCTTGTGGACACTTGTGATGGGCATTACATACCTTGTTTTTTCTCATTTATCATGCCCAATATTTCTTTTACTAGTAGGTGCTTTATTCACCTACCCCACACTGGTTCATAATTTCAATTGATAAGCTGGTTTTAGATCAATATTCTGTCATAGAAGGAAGTGTATTAATGCTTTCAGTTTATTTTTAAAAGCATAAAAAAATTCATGGGCATTGTTATGGGCTGAATTTCTCTCCCCAAAATTCACATGCTGAAGTTCTAACCCCTAGTACCTTGAATATGACTGTATTTGGAGACAGGGCCTCTGAAGAGGTAATGAAGGTAAAATGTGATCATAGGGGTGCGCCCTGATCCGTTATGACCGGTGCCCTTATAAGAAGTGATTAGAAGATTAGGTCAGAGATAGAGCACAGAAGAAGATCATGTGAAGATGCAGAGCAAAGACAGCTATCTGCAAGCCAAGGAGAGGAGCCTCAGAAGAAACTAACCCAGCTGACACCTTGATCATGGTCTTCACTTCTATTATCCAGGATCCAAAGAAAAATAAATGTGTGCTGTTTTAGCCACCTGGTCTGTGGTACTTTGTTATGGCAGTTCTGACAAATCAATGCAGATGTATAGAGGATTGAAGTATAGGTGTATAATAAAGTAAGTACAGTAAGATGTTAATGATAGAATCTAGGTGGTGGGTGTTCAGTTGTTCATTGTAAAATTTTTATAAGTGTTTGGCATATTCGAAATTTTTTATAGTACAACTTTTGGGGAGAAAACTCTATTACAGAACTCAGAACTCATAATTTGGTTTTACTAGTTCATAGCATATTTAATAGACAATACAGAAATGCATAACTTATAATTATTGTTTTACTCATTTTGAACTAACCCCTCCCTTTTTTTAGTATCATTATGGACACACACCTCCACAAAATTCAATTTATTCCGTCTGACTGTAATGATTACTTATTTTACTATCATCAAACTGTGACTATTTGACTTCTATGGATCTTCTCTTCTGGTTGGGCTCACATATCTCTGAACAGGTCCTTACTTTCTTGTAATATGTCCACGATAATTTTTCCTGCCCCGGGTTTCTGTTTGTGTTTTAAATTTACTTGTTTAAAAAATGACTTTCTTTAGGTAATTTGAACTTTTTTTCCCTAGCCAGTTGACCCAAAGGCTTGTGAATTAATGCCAGAATGATAAAACTAATGTTATTACTTTTGAATTTACTCAAAACTAACCAGATCTGCTTCTTCGTCTTTTTCCTGGAGGTGGGGAGGTCAGAGCCAGGAGCTGAAGGGGAGTCATCTACAATGAAGAGAACCCAGGTGTTCAGCTTTTTGCTCATTTATTTCCTCAGCAATACTTGTTTAGATACTGTCTGAAGGAAAGTTGAATCCTATATGGTAAGTCAAGATTGACAGATCATTTAACTGATTGCTGGAGAGATTTACAGAATGTTGTGATTCTGTTCTGATTTTGTTCCGTTTGTTCGGAAATCAGAATGCATGTGTCTTTGCTGATGGAACATGATCCAGGCTCCTTTATGTTGTTTTCATTTGTTTCTTCTTGTGCAAAGAGGTAAATTAGTAGGCATACTCAATCCTATTTTTCATGAGGTGCTAGGGTTACTGCTACATATTAATAGTTAGGTTGGGTGGACTATGTCTGGGATCCAGGGCATTCACTGGTGTATCTCTTGATACTTTTACTTTAATGGCAAGTGGGGAATTGGGTAGCCACCGATTGACAAGAGTAAGGCAACTAAATACACAAACTACATGAGGAGTAACTTCTGGTACACTCTACTAGGCAAGTAAGTTAGACTAGCTAAGTGGTGAGTTGAGGTTAAATATATCTCAAATGGGTGGTGAAGAAATGAAGTGACAAATATCAGATTGGGCTTTGGGATCTGCTGTAGCAACAGAGACTGTAGCTTTCTTTCCCACTAAACCTATTCTCTTAGGTGACTGAAGCTGTCTACAAGCTTGAAGCAAACTTCAAGTCTGCATACGTGTGCTTTTTCAGGGAATAGGTCATAGTATGATCTCTTAACAACAGAGACCCTGAATATTGTAGCAAAGGAGCCAAATATGCTGGTGAAGCACAAGGAGATCTGAATGGCATAAAGACTAGACACTGCTTAATATGTCACTAGAGATTCTCTTGGCCTCACTTGATTCCAGGCTGTTGAGCACTGCTGTGGTGCCTACTGACATGGAGGCTGTGCTGTGCTTCCCAGATACTCCCTGCCTCATTCTGCTTCCTTCACTCCCTTTCTAGGGCTGTTACCAAGAGCATTCCCCAAGAAGCCACTGTATGCAAATCTCCATCTCAGAGTTTGTTTCCTAGGACCCCAACCTGTGACAGCTGTGCTGTGGGCTCTGAGAAGCTTTCTCCAGGCACACCTGACCACGTATCTTCTTACGCCAGTGCTGCAGGTTCCTCAGCTGCTGCCTGCTGCGACTTGAGACTCAATGGGCCCTCACTGGCATGCACATACGTAACCAGGAAGTGTAGAGAAGCTACTGCTCGGTGGGTTATACCTTTGATCAAAAGGAGATGGGAATTGGAAGATACACCCTTCTCCTCTCTTATTATTATGTGCTGTCAGGGAAATATAGCTGATATTTCAATTAGAGGACTTTTCCTGATAATATTTTTATAATACAGCTCTTTGTGACCTTGACAAAGTTGACTGTATAGTGTTCCACTAAAAACATATTGCCAAAGTTGTAAGGACAAGGAGGTTACAGCACATGTTATTTCTGTTTCACATTTACCTATCACCTGGATATTCCCCAGTACGGTTACTTGTAATTCTCAGTCATCTTGGGTATATCTCTGATGTTTTTGTTTCCCTTATCTCCACTGGTGATGAGTAATGTTATGTGTCAACATAAATGGACCATGCTATTGAGATGTTTGGTCGAACACTATTCTTAATGCTGTGAAAGTATTTTTAAGATGAGATTAACATTTAACTCAGTGGACTTTGAGTAAAGTAGATTATCCCTATAATGTGGGTGGGCCTTGTCTAATCAGTTGAAGGCTTGAATAGGAAAGGAAGAGCTCCCCTGAGCAAGATGGCATTCTGCTGGCAGAACCTTTCTGAACTTGAACTGTGACTGTTTTCTGGGTCTCCAGCGCTACACTACAGATTTTGAACTTGCCAATCCTCCATAACTTTAAAATAAGTCCCTGTCTCTATTTATACACCCTGTTGGTTCTGTTTCTCTGGAGAACCCTCGCTAATACACTATTTTAGAACAAAAATACTTTCCATTAAAAATGGAATAAACTTACAGGCACTTAATGTTATATTCTATAGTTACTTTTAACAGTTTAATGCCCTTAGAAATGGATAACATGCCAACAAATATTTTTCCATTCTAATTTGGAGCATAAGACACTTTCTTAATATGAAATCTTCAAGTTTTATTGCACATATATTGTCAACATCTTTTAATTTCTTAGTTTTCATGAAGATATTTTAACATTAAGCCTCCAAAGAGAAAACATTTTCTATTTGTATTTGTAAACCTTTTGATATTAAAAAAAAAAAAAAAAAACACCTTTCACTAGATAAGCCACAGAATCTGTGACTTCAATATGTGGTTCTAAAGCAGGCCAGAAGATGGGAAAATTTTCTTCCAAAATTCAGCTAGGGAAATAGTGTTGACAGCCATTGTTTTAAACATACTGACATTGATTAATGTCTGATCTATATCCTCTTCTCATTTTGTAAGCTATGGCCCAACACATCCCTTTTCAAAAAAAAAAATGCCCTAAATATAAAAAATAGTATTGAAACACATGAGAATCATAATTCAAAAATAAAATGCAAATAATAATGATGCTCTAATTAATTCCATTTTACTCATGAGGACTGTAAGCCATCCTGGAAGTAATAAAAAATTAACATTTTGAAATTCTTACATATCTAGTTCAAACATTGCAACTAGTTTCTTCAGCCAGGTCACATATACATATACAAAGAAGTTTAAAAAAAAAAGTTAGCTTACTACTAAAAAATAGAAAGTGTGCAATTTTCACCCAAGTAAACTCTGATATCTTTGAAAATTAACTTTTCTTTTTTTTTTTTTTTTAAATGAGGTCTCACTATGTTGCCCAGGCTGGTCTTGAATTCCTGGACTAGGAACCTACTACCTAGCTGGGATTATAGGTGTGAGACACTGCACCTAGCCAAAAATTATCTTTTAAAACTCAATTAGCTATCAATGCAATTTTTTCAAATTTGTAGACTTGAGGCCAAAGAGGGGGATTTAACCTATACTGTGACTAGTTGATTAATTTATTAAAATTTTAGGTAAAATAATGTTTTATTATTACATAGGCATTATATCTTCATTCTATAGGTTTTACCAAAAAATTGTGGATGTTTAATGTAGCTACAATACAATTCACATATTTTAAGTGCACAGGTTGATGATGTTGACAAACAAGCCTTAAATGACAAGTGACACAATTAAGATGTAAAATATTTTTACCTTCCTAGAAAGTTATTTCATGCCCCTTTGCAGTCCATTGTATAAATGTGTTACATATAATTATTTTACAAATTTAAAGAGTAGCCAACATAGTACAAAATTCCAAACCAAGTTCCACAATTTTTCTGGTAAGGAGCCTCTTTTTCCTCAGTTCCTCCTCTATCAGTGAAGTCAGAGGACCCCTTGAAATTACGTGTTCCTCTTGTCTCATCTAAATACTTAGTCATTTATTCAGTTTCCATTGCCATATAGTCCCTGCATATTTCATAGAGATATCTCCTACTTGTGTTTGTAGGTGTAATTCCTTTTATTATGACAGACTGTTTTCTACTCTTCCCTTTCATCTTCTTTAAACATCCTCTATTCCCTGACTGCTTGCTCAGTCTTAAGCCACTGAAGCAAAACCCATTAATCCAGCAGAGTCTCACCTTAAGGCTTATTAACTACCTTGCTGGCCTAGGTGGTCACCACCTTTCCTGACCCATCAGGGGGCTGGCAATTGAACACACATGGCACTGACATGTGCATGACACGGCACCTACCTCCCAGTCATGGTGGTCTCCATGCTGTTCATAGTCGTTTTTGCCTGATGAATGGGGGGTGTGAGGAGAATGCCCTCTCTTCTGCCCTCTCCAGCTCCCCGTGGGTTTGGTGCAGCTCCCCATTAATCGGGCTAGTGCAGCTCTTTCATTTTTCAGGTTGAATAGCATCATGGGCAGAGAGGCAGTGTGCTGCTAAGTCTCTGTAAGCATTGATCTCTGCTCAGGACTGTTTTAAACTTCCTGCTGTGCTGACCCTCATTTTGGTCTAACCCTACAAAAGAGCCATGTTTCTCTTTATGCCAGCTTCAAAGCCATTATCATTCCATTTTGGAATTAAACCCAAGAATATAATTTCAAGGAATACCTTTTGACTTGCCTCTCTCCAGGCTCCCTTGGTTTTCTCCACCCCGGTATGCACAACTGGCCCTGTAGTCGGTCGAATGTATCCTGACTGTTGAGAGAGGTATCCCTCTGAGTAACTTTATCTTGGGTGGAAGTGGAGGCTCTTCGGGTGGTGTCAGTGCTAGATATTTGTCCTGGGCAGCCACGTTCCCTGTGGCTTGGATTAGTCAAGCTGTGTAGCCAGTGTCCCTGTGGACATGGTTCTCTCTCTGCTCACAAGGCTCTCTATTGGCCCTCTTCTTCATTTGGGTTGGTTAAGCCATTATCTCCATTAGAATAACCACCAACCATGTTTAACTCAGAGGAGCAACATGCCCCTTTCTGACCTCATACAAGCCTGTGCTCTTTGGGTGACTCAGAGCATCATAGGTTGAGTTTCTTAGAAGCAAAGCTCTAGACAAGGATTTGTGATTTAATGAGGGAGTGTTTTTCAGTTCAAGAAACTATGAGGAACAGACCAAAGCCAAGAGCTAGGGAAAGGAAACAGGGTGAGCAAGGATGTGGTGTCGGGATAAATCTAGCCTTGGTCTTACCTCCTGGGGGCAACAGAAGAAGAATCTCGAGCTCAAAGGGCAATATGGAGGTGTCTTGTCTTGAGGCAAGGTGGCGGCAAGCATTTGTATGCCTCCCACACATGCGTTCATTGGCTCTGTCTGCTCCTGAGTGAGGAGAGTAGGACACACAAAGTTTTGGTTGGCCAAAGGCAGTTCTCCTAAACAGACACACCTGTGCCCCATAGAAGCTGCCATCACTCGCAGAAGTTCGGGGATGTGTGGATCAAGCTGACAAAGAGGATCTGGGTGAGCACCACAGCATCTACCTCTCACAGGTTTCTGACCCTGCAGTAATACAACCATGAATCATTGACTGGTGAGGGCATAAGAACAGTTAAGCTGAGTGACCAGGAAAAGCCTGCTGGCTTGGGCTCAATGCATTTACAGCACTGGGCAAGGTGCGGGGAGGGGCAGTGTGGTATCTCATCATTGTAGTTGTTAAAGCAGTTAGAGAGAAGGCAAATTCTCCAGGTGTGCCCAGCCTTTGCCTCCTTCCCCATGGATGGAGATGCTGTGCCAATGTTCTCCAGGGTTCTTAGAGCAGGGATGTTGGAGGGTGCCGGCTGGAGGTCTAGCATTTAAGCACATCTTCAGTGAGAAGCACACACTGGTAGATAATTGTTTACAAGAAGAAAAGGCTAAACCAAATGATCTGCTTGAAATATATTATTTTCCAGTCAGCCAGACCTGAGAAGTGCTGTCAGTCAGCTGTAGGAAGCAAGCTGGGGGCTTGTCTGCATTTTACTTTTCAATTGTTTGGTGGTTGCAGACTGCAAAATGAATTGCTGGAGTTCCTTTGTAATGCATTCCCCATGCTCCTTGCTCAGATGCTGAGGAAGGAAACTGATATTTATCAGAAGGCACTTTGTCAAAGTGCCTATGCCTTTGTTCAAATGGTTTATCCAAAGACAGCTAATAAAACTAGTGGTAAGATTCACCTCCAGGCCCAAAGTCCTGAGATTTCTACTAAACACATTGCTTTCTAGCACAAGAAAAATTAAAAGGAGAACTAAGCTTACTCTCAAAGATCTGTCCCCAGATGTCTGCTGTGGAGTGGAGTAACTATATTTTCTCATACAGTACACATTATCTGAAAAATAGGAGCATAAGACAGAGGTTGACAAACTTTTTTTGGTAAAGGTTCAGGTAGTGAGTATTTTGGACTTTGAAAGCCATACAGTCCCTGTTGCAACTACCCAACTCTATTGCTACAGTGTGAAAGCAGCCATAGACAATATGTAAACAAATAGGTGTGGCAATGTTCCAATGAAACTTAAGGACACTAACATTTGAATTTTATATAATTTTCACTTGTCATAAATTGTTTCTCCCACTCCTACCCCTGCAACCATTACAGTGTAAAAACTATTCTTATCTTGCAGGCCATACAAAAATAGAAGAACAGAGTTGGCGCACCTGCCACAGTTTCCTGATACACATACGCATATACACACACACACACACGATAATTTTTGATGTTACTTTGAACATTAAACTCCTTGAAGCTTGAGAGATATTTTTTTCATGCTGATTTATATATTTATCTCAGTTTTTACTCTTAATTTGTTTGAGGAGACAAATTACTTGTTTTTGTCCCTACTGTTGCTATGTTTTATAGTTTATATATATGTGTGTGTGTGTGTATACATGTGTATATGTGTGCATGTGTGCATATGTACATGTATATTTACGTATATGTACATGTATATATGTATATGTGTACATGTATATACATATACATGTGTATATATACACATATATACATATATACACACACACATATATATACACACACACACATACACATAGAAACTCAAATTTTAGTCTCAAATAGCACTTGTGGGATTTATAGAATTAGGTTTTTGGCCAATTCCTTAAAATATCAAGATTGAGTAGAGGTTTATGTCATTTAAACATAATGGAAAAAGCCTTTAATGGGTTTCCATTATTTTGCCATTTGGATAGTGTTTTGGAGGGAGCTAAATGATAGGGAAAAACTGACAAGTGTGGCCTATAGTTGGGAAACCATTTCTCACATTTCATGTTCAAAGAACTGAATTAATCATATTAACAACTAACATTTATGTTTAAATCTTCCCCATAAAGTATCTTTTTTAATTCACACAAAACTTTGCTAAGGGAGGTATTTCACTAATTTAACAGTGAAAATTTTGGCTTACAAAATTTAAATGTTTTGCCAGTGACCCATTTAGTAACTTATGTTTAGGACTGAAGCTCAAATATTATCTGATTCTTAGTCTAGTATTCTTTCCTTTACACTTTGGGATGTTGCTAGGTATTATATGAGAAAGAAAGTTCCATCACCAAACTATTTGAACAATGCTGGGGTAAACCATTGTCTTTACACCAAGACTCCTCAAAACCTTTCGTGAGCTAATGTAATATGTAGATTGGCAAAATAATATTGACTGCAGTGTTTCCCAATTTATTTGGCCTTAGAATCCTTTATTTTTCCACATAGAGTATTTTCTAGGCCACAGTTCCATAAAATAGGCTTTAGGAAGTGTTGGCCTACACAGGAACTTGTAATAAATATGTTTTCCATGAAGGGAACCATGAAGGACATGAACTCTCTGTTATGGCATTGCAAAATAATAACATTTATTTTCAAGAAAGACACTTAAATTCCCATCTGAGGACAGAGTGATTTAAGGCAAAATTCTATCCCAACATATAATAGTTTAATTACTTCTAGGGCAGTGTTTTTAATTGTGTATTATTAGGACTTGACCAGTACTTGATTTTCTGTGACTGCCATTTCCTCTGCATTCGTTCCTTCCCAGATGTCCGTGAATATGCATTCACCATGGCTCCAGTCTGCACAAAGTGCTCTTCAATGTTGATTCAAAGTTTTGGCTGGACTCAAAGTTCTCAAAGAATCTAAGTTCTAGACTCAAAGCATTTAAGTTCTAGAAGTCAGAATTTATAGGAGCTTGTGATGGTTAATACTGAGTGTCAACTTGATTGGATTGAAGGATGCAAAGTACTGATCCTGGTGTGTCTGTGAGGGTGTTGCCAAAGGAGATTAACATGTGAATGAGTGGGCTGGGAAAGGCAGACCCACCCTTAATCTGGGTGAATACCATCTAATCAGCTGCTAGTGTGGTCAGAATACAAAAAGAGATGTGAAAAGACTAGACTGGCTTAGCCTCCCAGCCTGCATCTTTTTCCCATGCTGGATGCTTTCTGCCCTAGAACATCGGACTTCAGCTTTGAGATTCAGACTGGCTTCATTGCTCCTCAGCTTGCAGACAGCCTATTGTGGGACCTTGTTATCATGTGAGTTAATACTCCTTAATAAACTGCCCTTTATGTATCTATCTATCCTATTTGTTCTGTTTCGCTAGAGAACTCTGACTATTACAGAGCTCTTAAACAATCTCATTTGGAATTGGCAGTTCCCTTTCTCTGCCTAGAATTGTGTCTTATTGCCATTTATTGGAATAAGTAGATGTTCATGTTACAAATGTTCATTGAGGCATTACCTTGTGCCAGGCACTGTCCTGGGTACTGATTATATAGCAATGGACAAGAAAAAGTCTCCGCTGCATTCTACCTATCCCCTTGCCACTTCAGACATAATCTTCATATTATCCCCTCCCCTTTGCAGGAATGCAGCTGTCTTACTCCCCATTTGGCTTAGTAGGTCCTTCTTTGACCATCTCTTTGTTCTGCCTTGCTGCCTATTGTGCCACTGAACTCACTGGAATGGTAAATGAGCTTATTCTCTTTTGCCTGTTCTAGGCAACTGATAGCAGCTTCTTAGAGCACGAGCTATTAAAGGTCTTCAAGGCGATATCAGGTCTCAGCAGCAGAGAGTGTCATGATTGGTCATGGGTTATGGTGCAGAGCACTGGCAGTACCCATGCCATTTATCTGTTCCATCTGGAAACAACAATTGTATTAGTCAGGGTTCTAAAGAGAAACAGCAACAATAAGATAGATTAGGGTGCACTGGTGTAAGTCCTGGAGGCGGAAGGTCTGAAAACCAGGGCACTGATGCTCAAGGGTAAACAGACAGATGTTTCAGCTCAAGAACAGAGAGAGTGAATTTACCCTCCTTCACCTTTTTGTTCTATATAGGCCTTCAGTGGATTGGATGATGCCTACTGACATTGGCGAAGGAAGAACTTCTTTACTCAATCTACTGATGTTCATTTCTTCTGGAAACACCCTCACAGAAACACACAGAAATAATGTTTTACCACCTATGTGGGCATCACTTAGGCTACTTAAGTTGACATACAAAATCAACCATCACACAAAACCTCTGTTAATCATGTTAATCATCCTTCTGTTAATACTAATTATGACTACTATTGTTTGACTAAGGAAAGACCTTCCAGTTATTTACTCAGGAAAAGAACACTCTAAAAACCTTGTAATTGACTTAACATATTGATAGTCTTCATTTTCCAGCTAGAAAAAACATTTTGGTAGGAAGGACAGTGGATGTTAGAGGTGTTTCTCAAGGAAATAACAGCTAATTATAGTCAAAGGATGAGTCACGTCAACATTGAAGCTATTGTTGTTTAGAACTAGAAGGCAGCTGAAGGGACAATTTCTAGGAACACAGTGGTCGAAAGCATGTGTTTCACATAGCCCTGGATAAGATTTAAGATTGGGCAAAAACCCAAAACTCTCTAAGCCCCTGTGTCCTTGTCTATAAACTAGAATAATAATGATATCTTTTTCACTGGGTGGATGTGAGAGTTAAACGAGTTGATGCACTTGGACTAGGGTCTGCCGTATGAAATTGTTGAATTACATGTTATTGCTTTATAGCCATGTATTTATCAAGCACACACACTGGAAAATCCAACTCTTTTCAAAGATGAAGAAACAATTCAGAGAAGTGAAAGGATTTTCTCAAGGTCATGCAGTCAGCAGGCAAGAGAGAGCTGGAATGCAGACTTAGCTTTCTTAAACCCAAGGGCACAGTTCTATTTATTGAAACAAGAAAAATGAAACCAAACATCCATTTTGAAATTAAGGTCTGAATGAAAACTGGAAGATCCTGATCCTTACTTAGATCTTATGAAGAGATAAAATAAACATCTTACCATTTGGCAATAACTGGATTACCGGCTGGTATTTTTGCTCATCTGTGTGAGGGATGTATTGTTGTCTTCGATGAGATTGATTTGTAAGTCCCTGCATTGCTGAACCACTCATCTCAATTTAACTATACGATTTGGGAGTGCTGGAACTATGCCATTTTGCAAGAAAATGATTAAGACAAACTCTAAGAATATTGTGAACTTCATCAGGAAAATCAATTTGTCTAACAAGAAAGTGAATCACTATTGATTGTTCTCCCTCTAATTGGACTCAGAGCCCTGATAGCTTTAACTAAGTGGTGGCAGTTTGCTTTCAGCAAATGTATTTTTCACTTTGCAGTGGAGCATAACATGCTCTCAAAAGCCTGTGCCACTCTTCCTCTCTTTCTCATTTGCCCAGTTCTTGAAGATTAGCGTGGAAACTTTTAGACATTTCCTATCTGCAGTGACAAGTTGTTCATTAGGCCTTTGGCTGCGCTGAGTGGACAGTCTCTATATTCCTGCAATATGTAGATACATGGGTGTGGGGAGAGACTAGACTCACAGAATAAGTGGTACATAATGAGAAAATGTCTAAGACAACCAAAGTAATTAATGAAACAGTAAACTGTATGCTTTCGATCCAAGATGTCTGAATGGATGTGCTACATAATTTACAAACATGACAGAAGTCAGCACCTTCCTACTTGAAAATGGGCACCTGAGCATATAAAAGCACAGGGCTGACTGCTGGCTGAAGCTTCTGGAAAACGTGGCTTGTTGGACCAGGTAGGATCCTTCTTGATGGGTTCTAGAAGCACTAAGGGCATTGCTAGGCATGTGAAGCTGGAGAGAGGCAAAAACAAGGATTCAGGGTGTCACTGACACTTCTTCTCCAACACAAGCCTTCTGTTTCTGTTTCCTACAGCTAACATTTCTCATTTCTTTCTCTTCTTTTGTTTCCTTGTATTATTTTCTCCAATTCAGAATATTGGCACTGATGTAATAGTTTCAATTACAGTAATATCTGTTGAATTTTTTGGATTTATTATTTAATTCTTCTTTCTTCTCTTAGATTTTTAGCATTTTTGCTTCATTTCCATTTTCCTGTATTTTTATCTTTTCTTTTCTATTCTACCAAGGAAGAAAGAGTTGACTCAGCAGGTCTGGGTTGCTCAAACCCCGGACATCCCCCAAGAAGGCCTGTTTTCAAAATTAGCACCTGACCTGTTACCAGAGGAATGCACCCTGAGCCCTTGGATTAGCCTGCTTGATAAAAAAATAGTATTGTATGCCTGAGACCTTGTGCCATGTGATCCAGTGTTAACAATATGATTTATAGTGCCATGTGATCCAGTGTTAACAATATGATTTATAGTGAATGCTTGTTTTTGTATGCCTGAGATCTTGCTCTCACTGAGTAGCTGAAGTTAGTCAGGCAGATGCTGCATGATGAGCTCCAATGAAAACCCTAGACTCAAGGCTTGGGTGAGTTTCCCTGCTTGGCAAACCTTTGCATGTGTTGTCATACATCCTTTCTGGGAAAATCAAGCACATTCATATGACTTCACTGGGAGAGGACAACTGACAGCTGCTGCTTAGTCTCTCCTGGACTTTACCTCATGTACTTTTTCCTTTTGCTGATTTTGATCAATTTCCTTTCACTATAAAAAATCACAATGTGGTGATTCCTGAAGTACCAGAAATACCATTTGACCCAGCAATCCCATTACTTGGTATATACCCACAGGATTATAAATCATTCTAGTATAAAGACACATGCACATGTATGTTTATTGCGGCACTGTTCACAATAGCGAAAACTTGGAACCAACCCAAATACCCATCAATGATAGACTGGATAAAGAAAATGTGGCATATATACAATGTGGAATACCATGCAGCCATAAAAAAGGATGAGTTCATGTTCTTTGCAGGGACATGGATGAAGCTAGAAACCATTACTCTCAGCAAACTAACACAAGAAAAGAAAACCAAACACCACCTCACTCATGATTGGGAGTTGAACAATGAGAACACATGGACACAGGGAGGGGAACATCATACACCAGGGCCTGTCAGGGGGTAGGGGGTAGGAGAGGGATAGCATAAGGAGAAATACCTAATGTAGATGACGGGTTGACAGGTGCAGCAAACCCCATGGCACGTGTATACTTATGTAACAAACCTGCATGTTCTGCACATGTATCCTAGAACTTAAAGTATAAAAAAATCACACTGTGAGCACATTAGCTTCTTTGAGTCCTATGAGCCTTTGTAGCGAATTATCTAGCCTGAGGGTGGTCTTGGAGATACCTGACATAACTATATTTTAATGTAATTTTTAAAATTTAAAATTTCCCCTTATTTCAAAATTTTTAATTTTTATTTGTGTATTACTTAACTAATATTCTGGTACTACTTTTGATCTCTTATTGAGTTTACTTTCATATTATATATTTTTACTTGATTAACTTTTAATCTTTTTATCTAAGTTTATTTATATTTTTTTAATATCAGGATCACACATTTTTGTTTTTAAATTATCTTCTAATTTATTTTAATTTCTATTTTATTTTAAGCTTATGGTATTGTTTCTTCTTAATTTTTATCTTCTTGTTATTATTTTGTAATATTTGTTCTCCCTTTCATTTTTGTCTGTATTTTATATTATTTAGGACTCATTTTTATATGGAGTGGCAGAAAAAACAAGGCTTCAGATGTGGTTCTAGAGAATAAGACAAATATCACTTGGAGGGCACTGGGGACTATTTTTCTTTTCAATTTTTCTTAAAGCTCCTCCTGTATCACCTTGTTTTATATTCAACCTTTATTTTTAAAGTTTTTAAAAAAATTCCTCAACATGAAAAACTTGTGAGGCCACTCGTTAACAAACCTAAAAAACATTCCAAATGGAATCTTCAGAGTACCTTAAGAAGATACAGTCTCCACCTGTCAAGCCAAAGTAGGCTACTATGAAAATGATAATGACCACAGGCATTAAAGTCAAACAAACAAACAAACAAACAAACAAACAAACTCAATTTACTCAAAAGCCTAAATGGGTAAGATGGAAAACTGATCTATTGACATAAAAACAGATTGGTTTTAAACGGGGTTGGGATATGCTTGTGGTGTTCCATGAGTGTTATTACCTTAAGGGGGAATGCTTAACACTCAAGTTTCTTTTTAACCTTAAAAGGCGAATACTTAATACTCAAGTATAAGAAATACTATCTGAGAATATAGAGCAAGACCACAAAAGCACAGAATATAAGAGATAAATATTAAACACTTGGAGACAAATCCAAAAGCTCTAGTGTCAATGAAAAAAAGATATATGGGAGGAGAAAGCAGCAACTGAGGGATGGAAATAAAAAGCATGAAGAAGAAAGGGGAAGCGACAGAGGAAAATAAGGAAGAGGAAGAAGGAGAGGAGGAGAGACAGGAGCAGGAATAGGAGGAGGAGAATATGTTGCTAAACTCAAGGAAGACTCAGTTTTTCAGATTAAAAGGGCCCACCAAAGGCCCAATAGCAAATGTGCAGAAGCCAGGTTCAGGATACTAAGCATGCTTTAGAAAGTTACCAAAGTGGAAAATTATCCAAAGAACCTGATAAAGAACAAAAGGCAAATCTAAAAAGAACACAAGGAAGACATTAACAAATACACAAGCACCAAATTAATGAAACACACACACACACACACACACATACACACACACACACACACACAGAAAAAACCCCACAGAATGGATCAATGGAGCTGAAATATATTCTTTTGGAAAGACTTAAAACTTCAGTAGTCTAATTAAGAAATTAAAAAAATTGATACCAATTATACAAGAAACAACAACCAAAAACTGGAACCAAATATAGACAGAACTAAATTGAAAACAAGAAAAGGATAACATGTCCAATGTTAAAAAAGCAAAAGGGACATAGCCATAGTTATGGAGGAGATTTTTAAAAAAAATAGTTAATCATATGCTTAGCTTTATCGCAGTACACTTGAAAATCTGGATCTATTCTGTCCAATATTGCAGCTACTCGCAGCAGGTAGCTATTGAACACTTGAAATATGATGAGTCTGAATTAAGTGATGCTATGTGTAAGACAGAAACTGGATTTAATAAAAAAAGTAAAATATCTCAGTCATGTTAATACTGACTATATGCTGAATGTACCCAATATTTTAGATATATTGGGTTAAATAAGCATGTTATTATAATTAATTTCACCTATTTCTTTTTTACTTTTTAAATATGGGTAATAGAAAATTTGAAATTACGTATGTGGCCTGTTTTTGTTGCTCATAATATATTTCTGTTGGGTAGTACTGGAGAAGTACCCATTTGTGCCCCAGCAGGAAACACGCTTATTCAAAAAGGGAGCTGAAGAGAATGTATACAGCCTAGAGTTAAGAGGAAACAGTACTAGATGGTTATTAAGAGTAGGAGGCCCGAAGGGGGCAAGAAAAGGCCATAATTATGGAACCTAGAAAGAACTATAGATACAGGATCGGCCTGCAATGGGAGCTGTGACCATAACCAGAACACAGGCACTGTCCAACTGCAGCCTAGTCGTAAAGTTGCCCTATTCCGTTTCGTTTTTCTTTCTCCATGCGAGACAAACATTTAAAATTACAAGTTAAATATCTTTTAATATGTTCAGAAGACATTGCATTTCTTTTTCTTTGCCAATTTGCTGTTTAGTCCACCTGTTCCTGTTCCTAACGAATAGCTTTCCTTTTCTTGTTGATTTATAAGAGTTCCTGATAATTAAGGCAGGTTAACTATGTCTGTTATAAAAGTGGCCTATCTTTCTCTGAGTTTGTTGTTTCTCTTTTCACCTTGATTTAAGTAGTTTTTCTTATCCTGACGAAGATTTTTGCTTTTACATAATAAAATGGCATTCAGACCTGACTTCTGGATTTTGTGTTAGGTTTTGGTAGGGCTTTCTTATTCCTATTTTTTGGGAAAAAAAAAGGCTCATTTAAAAATTCTAGTCTTGCTATAGTCCTTTTCTTCCTTCTTTGAATGGTGGTTTTAACTGAAATTTATTTTGGCGCAAAAGTGAGAAAGGGGTCTAATTTTTTATTCTTAATTTGGGGGAGTACAAATGGTTAACCCCTTGTACCAGCCTATATTTCAATACCTATATTTCTACTACTATTTTTCACTACTTATTTTAAACGTATTTTCTTGCATAATAAATCCATAGGCATTTCAGACTCCTCTGCTCCACCTACCCACTTCTCTATACTTGTGCCAGTATCATATAGTTAATAAAAGTTATCCTCAAAGTATTAAATGAATCTAGTCCAGGCTGACCCCAGCCTTGTGCCAGCACTTTTGCTGTCCCTCCACTCTGTTCTTTCAGGCTGTGCACCTGTGAGGATCAGAAGCATCAGGAAGGCCCACAAGAAAGGGGTGGGATGGGTGTTCAGTGTTAACTGTTTCTGAATCTGAGTTGCGTATCTGTCTATTGGCTGAACGTTAGTTTGTGTGTGTGTATGTTTAATCAAGGTTGGATCAGTTAAGGTTCAACGAGAGAAAAAAGCCCAATAAGATGTGTACATAAGATAGATATTATAAGAAGTTGGCTTACATGATTGAGGGGGCTGGCTGTCAGGCTGGAATTTCTGGGCAGGAGCGAAAGCGGCTGCCACGGATGAAATTTCCTCTTCTATCAGGGAAACCTCAGCTCTGCTCTTAGGGCCTTTCAATGGATTGAATCAAGCCCCCTCATATTATATTGGATGGTCTTCCAACTTATTAATGACTTTATTAGATCTACAAAATACCTTCACAACAAAACCGAGATTAGTGTTTGATTGAATAACTAGAAGCAATAATCTAGTCCAGTTGACACATAAAGGTGACCACAGCAGTGGTTTATCGTCAAGGTATAACTGACATACAATAAAGTGTACAATTTGGCAAGTTTTAGCAGATGTATATAACTGTGAAACCATCAGTCAAGATAATGAATATATCTATCACCCCCAAATTACACTTGAGTCCCTTCCCTTCTGTCCCTCCTCCATTCTCAAGAAATATTCTCAAGATCTGCTTTCAGCCACTGCAGAACAGTTTGCGTATTCTACTTAAATTGAATCATATAGTAAGTTATCTTCATGACTTGTCATGATTATTTCTAAGCAATGTATCTTTTAAAATTGTTATTGCAAATAGAAACTTTAGTTTCTTTTATTATATTGTGTAATAGGTTGTTTTATCTGCTTATTAAAATACACTTTGTGAGTTTCATGACTTACAGACTTTTCATATGTATCTCTAAGAGGTTTTTATTTGATTCTCTTTGTGTTTTCTAGGCATAATAATTACAATCTTCAGACTGTAATTTTGTCTTTCCCCTCAATATTTATACATCTTATTTGATATTCTTTAATAGCATTGATTAAGATGTCTAGGGCATGCAGTCTCAGCAGTGGGCTATCAACCTCAAAGGGGTGAAAAGGGGTTCTTGATAGAGGGGTTACAAACAAAATCTTACACTTTTTAATGTGTACAGGATGGATGTAAATGCACCACATATACAGTATATCTGTGGTATTAATATTAATGTGGCACCTAGCACCAAGACCTTGGTTTGTAATACTATCCTTCAATAGAAGGACCCAGGGTTGCCTAGAGAAATGGCTACTCTAGAGTTGGAGCAGAAAATGTACATGAGCCTGGAGCACCTTGTAGTGCCAAGAAAGTAAAGATGTTCTCAAAAACATTAAAAAACCCCACAAAATCCACATGATGAGCAAATTTCAGAGGGACACAGGTACCAACTGAAAGAGCTCCTAATGACCAAAGCTGGAACAACTTGAGCAATAAAGTAAAGTAGCATTTGGTTTGTTACCAAAGTGTTAAATAAATATGCATGAATATATATGACTATAAATCAATAACTGAATAAATAAATCAGTGAGGCTTAATACATACACCCCCTGTGAAAAAGAATTCCAAGTAAATTATGTAGATAGACACTCTGCCACCATGAAAGTGGAACAGAACTTCCTACTTCTTGTGTTTGTAATGCACACAGTATCTACCTTGCAAAGAACATAGTGTGGAAAGGAAAAAAAAAAAGGGTAACTTTATAGTGGAGAAACCTGACGAACACTACCACAGCCAAGTGATCAAGGTCAACTTTAATAAATAAGGCATACTGATAGTATGTACTCCTAATATGATAGAACAACAATGGCATTCTTTGGTCTTCCTCCTCGAAACTCATAAACTCAGTCTAATTATGAGAAAAACATCAGATAAATCACAAAAGAGGGTCATCTTACAATATACTTGACCTCAAAACTGTCAATGTCATCAAAAAAAAGGAAAGCCTGGCTTGGCGCGATGGCTCATGCCTGTAATTCCAGCACTTTGGGAGGCCGAGGTGGGCGGATCACGAGGTCAGGAGTTCGAGACCAGCCTGGCCAACATGGTGAAACCCGTCTCTACTAAAAATACAAAAATTAGCTGGGCGTGGTGGTGGCACGCACACACCTGTAATCCCAGCTACTCAGGAGGCTGAGGCAGGAGAATCACTTGGGTTCACAACTGAGACTGTGCCACTGCACTCCATTGGGAGACAGGGCAAGACTCCATCTCCAAAAAAAAAAAAAGGAAGCCTGAGAAACTGTCACAGCCAAGAGGAGCCTAAGTAGACATGTCAACTAAATGTAAAGTGGTATAGGCAGGATAGGAATCTGGAATAGAAAAAGATACTAGGTGAAACCTAAGGAAATCTGAATAAAATGTGACCTTTAGTTGATAATAATACTTCAGTATTGGTTAATAATTGTGACAAGTGTACCATTCTAGTGTAAGATGTTAATAATAGGGGAAACTGTGTATGGAGTATATAGAAACTGTATTATCTTCAGAACTTTCCTGTAAATCTAAAATTGTTCTAAAAGAAAGAGTTTATTTAAAGGCAATTAAATGAGGGATGATTAGGAAAACAAACATCTATGAGGGATCCTTGCAAGAGGTTATGGCATAATAAAAAAAAGAAAAGATTGGAAAAACTGGTCTAGAATTATGTTAGGTAAGTATGGTGAGGCTGTTTCTTATGAGAATAATGTAACTATTTTAATATTAGGCTTTTAATTTTTTCACTTCTTTCATTAAGGAAATATATACTTATTCACAATTTTTGTCAATTTTCATTTTTTATTCTAATTAATTTTTATTGAATGACTTTTCATCACTTCTGAATATAATCGTATTTTTCTCATTTGACTTACTAATCTGATGACACAGATTAATAGAGTACCTAATATTTAGCCAGTTTTTCATTATAGGGAGAAAATTACTATTGAAGTAAAATGTTATTGGATTCTGTTTGCTAATATCTTAATGAATATTTCTGTACCAATATTTATAAGTTTGATTGTGTTTCTACATTATTATGTTTTATGTTATCTTTTACAGGTTAGTATTTATATGAAGCTGGTAGAAATATTTTGGAGATGTTCCTTCCTTCTTTACACTCTGGAAAATGTTTAATTGTTTCCATTGTCTTTTCCTTTAAGGGTTGAGTGTATTTAAATTATTAAGTTCTCTGTGCCTCGTAAATGTTGGTAGCCTTGTATTTTTATTTTTTCACAATTCTTATTGTGGTAAATTTTCTTGATAATGATAACATAAACATCTATGCACTCACTGCCCAAATAAAAAAATAGAATATTATGAGGCTATAGAAACTTAATATATGTCCCTCCTGAACTTTATCCAACTCCCTCACTTTCAGGTTAACAATTTGTTCGATTTTGTTTTAATCATTCTTTTGTTTACTTTAGGTTTTTATCATGTATATATGTATCCTTAAGCTAAGTATTGCCCATTTTTTTCTGGTTTTGTACTTTGTATACACGAAATGACACTGAATGTATTCTTCTGTGATACAAAGTTATTTACTATAATTTCATCTGTATTGATGTATGCAGGGTTAGTTCATTCATTTTTATGTATACCACATTTGCTAATTTATTTTGCCCTTGATGGATATTTGGGTGATTTCTCACATTTTCACTTCCTTGAATATTCTTGTATTCTTGAATATTCAAATACTTATTTAAATATTATTTGAATATTCTTTGAATATTCTCACAATACATGGTTTAAATAATTTTAATGATATATTTATATATATATATATATAGTGTTGTAGTATATATTTATGTAAGTAGGGTGATGTCAACAGTTTTTGTGAAAGTGGTGTACAATTTGCACTTTTTCTGCAGTAAATGAACATTACCTTTGTTCCATAACCTCACCATTTACTATCATGCTGCTTTAAATTTTTTCCTGTGAGAGAGAGTAAGATGGTATCTCATTGTGGTTTTAATTTACATCTCCTTGAGAACGAATGAGGTTAAACCTTTTTGTTCTTTTAACCATCTATTTATTGGCCACTTGGATTTACTCATCTGAGAAGTACCAGTTTTCATGTTTTGCACAGTTTTCCTATTAAGTTTTTAGATTTCTTCTTACAATATTTTTTCTAATATGATTAGAATTAGGATTTTTTAGGTTTCAGTTTTTAGGTTTTAGTTTACATTTTTTATTATATAGAATTCATATTTTCCCTTTTTAATTTATTTTTTCATTGAAAAATATTACTTTTACGTATTTGTGGAGTACATAGTGATGTTCACATATACAACACATATTATCTGCAAGTGTCAGCATTGTGTCTCCTCTTCCAATCATTACCTGTTCCTTTTCTCCTTATGGCATTGACTAAGACTTTGAGCAAAATATTGAGTAAAAGAGATGATGGCAGCTATCTTTGTTTTGTTTCTCATCCTACTGAAAATGCTTTGACATTTCAACATAAAATCAGTATTTTCTCTATGTTTTTAAGGGACAATGTGTTAGTTTGATAGGGCTGCTATAACAAAATACCACAGACTAGGTTGCATGAATGACAAAAATTTATTTTCTCTTAGTTTTGGAGGTTGGAAGTCAGATCAAGCTGTCAGCAGGGTTGTTTCTAAGGAGGCCTTCCTCTTAGGCTTGCAGACAGCTGCCTTCTTGCTGTGTCCTCATACGATCTTTCTCTGGGTGTATACAGCCTTGGTGTTTCCTTTTGTATACAAATTTCTTCTTATGTTTTATTCTGTTTAGTGTTGCTATAACAGGCTATATGAGGTTTGGTAATTTATAAAAAGAGGTATTTTGGTTCATGATTCTCATGGCTGGAAAGTCCAAGATCAAGCAGCCAATCTGGTGAGGGGGTGCATGTGGCTTCAACTCATGGTGGAAAGCAAGGGGAGGTGTGTGTGTGCAAAGAGATCACATGGAATAAGATGAAGCAACAGAGCATCTAGGAAGCCAAACAAACTTGCTTTTATAACAACCCACTGCCTGGTAACTAATCATGTCCTGAGAGCAAGAACTCACTTATTCTCACAGGAGAGCATTAATCTATTTGTGAGGGATCCACCTCTATTACTTAAATACCTCCCACTAGGCTCCACCTCCCAACACTGTCACATCGAGAATCAGGTTTCCACACGAGTTTTGGTGGGGACAACGATGTCTAAATCATAGCATCTTATAAGGACACCAGTCAGATTGGATTAGGATCCACCCTAACAGCTTCATTTTAATTTAATTATCTCTTCATCTGCAAATCAGTCATATTGTGAGACACTGGGACTTAGGGCTTCAACATGAATTTTGAAGGGACACAATTCAGCTCCATAACATGGTTTTCTTTATTTTATTCTGATTAATTTTTTAAAAAATTATGCATGCATGTTAAATTTTAGAAATGCTTATTCTGCATCTGTTGAAATGGTCTCATTTTCTTTTATTTATTGAAATGGTCTATATTTTTCTTCACTTATACCAATCAGTTTCTAATTTGTACACTTTTTTCTTTTCTAATGTAAGCTTTATGTCCATTCCACATGTTTTGATACATAGTATTTGAAATGTATTTTGCAATTAAACATTTTCTAATTCTTATATTGATTTATTTAGACCATTATTTATTTATATATGTTTTATAATTTTAAAAAGTATATTTTTCCTCTTTACAAAAATTATTTTCTAGCCTAATTGTTTTGTGATCATAGAACACACCAGTTCCAATGGTATACAATTTTTGTTGAGGTTCATTTGTGGTATAAAGCATAGTCACTTACTGTAAATGATTCATGTGTGCATGAAAACAGTGTGCAATATTCAGTTTTATATATGTGTATTTGATTAATCTTATTAACATGTCAATGTTAATCAAGATTAACATTAACACCAATCTTATTAACATTGGTATTCAAATTGTCTACTTAAGTTTTTAAAATTTGGTTTTCCTACTTTATTATTTATTGAGAAATTTATGTTAAAATCTCCCATTTGGATGGTAGATTTATTAGGTTTTTCTGTAGAGCTGTTAATTTTCACTTTATGTATTTTGAGCCTAGGCCATTAGATAAAGTTTACTTTTGACTAGCGAAATAAATAAATAAATAAATAAATAAAATATCTATAACCTCCATATGAATCTTTGGAAGACAAAAATTAAGTAAAATTTTCTTTAGGTACTTTCCATACAAATACATTAATCATTAGGTTTTGTCTTTTTAACCTTAGTCAAATTAGAATTTTGTTTTCAAACCTGCAACTTCATATATAGTTCAAATAATCAAATATACAATAATATTAAAGACCTCTATGTACAATTACAATATATAAACTTATAAAACAAAAATCGTTACTATCAAAATGATAAAGTAACAAAACCGTCATTGCAATGATTGACATTAACACAATTCTCTATGATAGAAAGTCAAAAAGGACAATAAGGCTTATTTAATTTTTTAAAAAAGAAAAATGCACACATATAATACAAACACAAAATTCTGCTATCCACTGACAAGATCAAATTTTCTAATTGTTAATAAAACATTCATAAAAATGGTTTATGAACTAAAGAACAAAAAACCCAATTAATTTCAAAATCCAGAAATTATATGGGTATACCATAATGCGACTTTACAATCATATGCTAACTGTAGCAAAATATGTGAAAGTACTAAGATTGAATATGTATTTTCTATAAATTATTGTAAATGGGTTTAGCAGTTGGAATTTAAACAGCATATTTATAAATAATATTTTGTCTAATATGTAATTAAAATTTCAATTACATAGGCCTAAGAAAATGATAGCAGCATCAAAATGAAATAGCTAAACTTTACAAACAAAGTTAAAATGATTATACGTGTTAACCCCAAAGCACAAATAGTGGTGCATTTCAGTTGCTGCCTTTAGGCATTTATCTGTGTAATTATAAACATTGATCTTGCTTTATCTGCTGTATCTTCTCAGTGCTCTCTGTCTTGAGTAGAAGACAGATGAGACTTGAGATCGTGGAGGCAGTGAGGTGGATGTGACCACAGTAGTTCTCCTGGGAGATCAGGTGAGAAAAGGCAATGAGGGTATTTGAGAACCAGAAAGCAAAGGACCAGAATGCCTCTTCAAAACTCATTTCCTTTCTCACCACCATAACCTGAATCCAACATGTTAGCCTAAATATGTGTGGCCTTAGTTAAAAGTTTGAAAACAACACCATTTTCTTTGTTGCCCTTAATTAGCCACAGGAAGAGTTTCATCTACAGCACCACGTTATCATTTTTTATTTTTAGATTTAAATTTCTTGCTTACAACATCCTCTGTGACGCTTGGACATCAACTGTGTTGGTTTTGTCTGTGTTTACAGAGCTGATAAGGCACGTTCTCTTTGATTTAGCACAGCTGTGTGGCAGCAAGCTCTTGCAGAGCCAAAACAAGAAAATAAACTATCCATAAAACTTAAAAAATAATCCAGATTGGAGTGACAGGATTTTCTATGTTGTCTGCTGAATGTGAGATCATCGAGTTACAGAGATTATGGGGAAATGTTGCCGTTTGCAAGAATGACCCAGTTGTCTGTATAGCATGAAAGACATAAAATCTGTTGCCTTATGCTTGAAAAAATGAAAACTTCAGCACAACAGAACAGAGAAAAATCTGAAACTGAAAAAGGAATTGGACCTCTGCCATAAAATTAAAAAAATTTATTGAACATATACATATGTTCAGAAAAAATATACCTATGTATCCTAAGTATGAAGCTTGTAAAATTTTTACAAAATGAACACACCCAGGCATCCAGCACCCAGATAAGGAAATACCATATTGCCAGCACCCCTGAAACCCGTCTTATGCTTTCTTTCAGGCAATTCCCCATGTTTCTTAAGAGTAATTACTTTCCTGACTTTTAACAGAACAGATTAGTTTTGGCTGTTCTTGGACTTTGTAAATTGCACCGTGCCACATACACTTTTTTGTGTATGTTTCTTTTCCCAACCTTTTGTTATGATAATTATTCATATTGTTACGTGTGTTGTATGCCCTCCATTTTCGTTGCTCTATAATATTTCATTATATGAATATATTGCAATTATTAATGGTTGATTACCATCTGTGTAGTTCCTAGTTGGGGGTTATTAAGAATGATGCCTTTATCGACATTCTTATATGTTTCTTCTAATATACATATTAGGCATTTCTGTTGGAAATAGACCTAGGAATGGATTTTCTGGTCACAGATATGCATTTATTCAGGTTTCATAAATAAGTGGCAAATAATTGTTCAAAATGGTTTTATTAATTAGCACTCTAACGGTGTCCGAGAATTCTAGTTGTTTAACATCATTGCAAATACTTGGTGTTCTCAATCATTTTTATTTTAATCATTCTAATATGTACGTGTGTGTAACAGCATTTTTTTGTGATTTTAATTTGCATTTTCTTTATTGCTAATGAAATTCAGCAGCTTTTTAATATGGTTCTTGCTCATGCGCATATTTTATTTCGAGAAATACCTAAATGTTTGCCTGTTTTTATATTTAGTTGTCTTTCTTTCTTTCTTTTTTTTTTTTTGAGACGGAGTCTCGCTCTGTCGCCCAGGCAGTGGCCGGATCTCAGCTCACTGTAAGCTCCGCCTCCCGGGTTCACGCCATTCTCCTGCCTCAGCCTCCCGAGTAGCTGGGACTACAGGCGCCGCCACCTCGCCCGGCTAGTTTTTTGTATTTTTTAGTAGAGACGGGGTTTCACCGTGTTCGCCAGGATGGTCTCCATCTCCTGACCTCGTGATCCGCCCGTTTCGGCCTCCCAAAGTGCTGGGATTACAGGCTTGAGCCACCGCGCCCGGCCTCTTTTTCTTTTTGAATTCTTTACTTTGGACACACATTATTTAGTGTATGCATATGTGGTAAGTGCTTTTCTCACTCCCTCTTTTTAAATCTCTCATTATGGGTTGCCCTTTCAGTTTCTTGTGATCTTTCACATTTTGATCAATTACCTGTATTCAATCTGAGTTTTATCTGAGTGGAGTATGGTGTAATAAAAGATCATCTATTGCATTAGAGTGTCGTCCTTAACATATATCAGATGACTATATATTTTTGGGCCTTCTTATGTAACTCTGATTTTACTTCTATTTGTCAAATTTTCTATCCTTGGGTCAATATCATACTGTTCTAATTACTATGGCTTGTCATGATATCTTTTTCTTTAATATTATTGGATATAGTCAATATTGGATATATTTAGAGTTTTGCATTTCCATTTCCACTTTAGAAGCTGTGAAAATTAGTGCAAAAAAGCTTAATATTTGATTGGGACTGCATTTTCATTTTAAATCAATTTAGGGAATATTTGAAATTTTGTAACACTGAGCCTTTCAATCCATAAATATAGCATATCACTCCATTTTCTTTGGTCTTTAAGTTCTGTCAGTAATATTTCATAGTCTTAATGTAGAGATCTTTCAAATCTTTTACTAAATTATATTTGATAGTTTTGGGACTATTTTAAATGGTATCAGTTTTAAAATTTAAAATTTGTTATTGGTGTATAGTAATACACTTTATTTTTTTTACAGTGACTTCTATCCAGCAATTATAATAGATTGTTTGTAGAGTTTTTTTTTTTTTTTTAGCTATTTTAATAGGTTATTATGTCTGTGAATAATAATAATTTATCTCTTATTTTGTAATTTTTATGCTTTTTTTCTTGCGTTATACAATGCTGGCGCTTCCAGCATTTTGAATAGAAGTCATAATGTGAACACATGTTTACCTTGTTCCCAATCTCAGGTAGAAAATTTTCAGTGTTTTACTACTGAGTGTGCTGCTTGCAACAAGCATCCTGATGCTCCATGTTCTCACCAGCAATGAGTACTGTCAGTTAAAAGAGAATTTAGCCATTTTAATAGTATATGCTGATATGCTGTATCACTATTGTGGTTTGAATTTGCATTCCCCTACTGACACTTTATGCTGTTGTGAATTATTTCTTGTGCCTGTTGGCCGTCTGTATGTTTTCTTTGGTGAGGTCTCTGTTAATATTTTCTCAGCTCTTTATTGGGTTGTATGTTTTCTCATTGAATTTATAGAGTACTTGATATCTTTTGGATACAAGTGTTTTAAATTAGATGTATGTTTTGAAAATATTTTTCTCTAATCTTCTGTAGGTTGGCTTTTCTTCCCCTAGCAGTGTAATTAAAGCGACAAAAGTTTGTAATTTTGATGAAGTTCAATTAATCGGTTTTTTTTCTTTTACTGATTGTGTTTGGTGTCATGTCTAAGAAGTCTTTGCTTAAGGATGCAAAGATTTTGTCCAATGTTTTCCTCTAGATTGTTAGAGTTTTAGCTCTTAAATTTTAAGTCTATCATGTATTTTGGGTTAACCTTTGTGTATGATGCGAAGTATGTGCTGAGTTTCGTTTTCCTTTGTTTTCTTTCTTTTTGCATGTGAATGTCCAATTGTTCCAGCATCATTTATTAACAAAATTATCTTTTTTTCTTTTCACTAAATTGCCATTGTAGCTTTGTCAAAAATTAGTGGTCTGGGTATGTGTGGATCTATTTTTGGACTTTCTATTTTATGTCATTGATCAATTTCTCTACATGTATGTCTGTGCCATGTTGTTTTGATAACTGTTTTATAATTATTCTTGAAATCAGGTATTTGGGTTATCTTTGTCATATTGTCATATCTTTCTCAAAATGCTTTGCCTACCCTAGATTATTTTTAATTTCCAAATAAATTTTAGAATACATTTTTCAGTTTCTTAAACAAAAATGCAACTGAAATTTTGTTTGGGTACTGAATTCTACATTGAAAATTTTCCCTTTTTAATTACTTTAAAGGTAATTTTCCCTCGTCTTATCACTTGCATTGTTTCTGCATCAGTTCTTAATTGCTGCCGTAACAAATTATTGCAAACTCAGGGTTTAAAACAAGAGAAATTCATTATTTCACACTTCTGTGAGTTGTAAGTATAGTATGGGTCTCAGTGGGCTAAAATCAGCAGGTTGGTTTACCTTCTGGAGGCTACAGTAGAGAGTTTCCTGCCCAGTTGGGTTGTTTTTAGAATTCAGCTTCCTTGGGAGTAGGATCAATGTTGCTGTTTTATTGCCAGCTGTAAACTGATGGCTGTTCTCTGAGCTTCTAGAAGGCACAGCATTCCTTGGTTTGTGGCCTCCTTCCCCCCATCTTCAAAGTCAGCAATGGCGAGTAAAGTCCTTCTTGCTTCACACTCTGATTACAGTCAGCAAAGATTGTCTGCTTTTAAGGACTTGTGGTTATATTGTGCTCACCTGGATAAGCCACTTTTAAGGACTTGTGATTATATTGGGCCCACCTGGATAAGCCAGGCTATGCTCCTCATCACAAGGTTTTAACCTTACTCACATCTGCAAGGTCTCTTATAACTATAAGGTAATATATTAATAGGTTCAGAAATAAAGGGCATGAAAATCTTTGGAGAATGATGTGGTTTGGATTTGTTTCCCCGCCCAAATCACATGTCCAATTGTAATCCCAATTTTGGAGGAGGGGCCTGGTGGGAGGTGATTGGATCCTGAGGGCAGACTTCCTTCTTGCTGTTCTCCTGACAGTGAGTGAGTTCTCGCAAGATCTGGTTGTTTAAAAGCACCTGGCAACTCCCCACTCTCTCTCTTCCTCCTGATTCAGCCGGGTAAGACATGCCTGCTTCCCCTTCACCTTCTGCCATGAGTGTAAGTTTCCTGAGGCCTCCTCAGCCGTGCTTTCTGTATAGACTGCTGAATGGTGAGCCAATTTCTTTTCTTTATAAATTACCCAGTCTCAGGTAGTTCTTTATAGCAATGTGAGAAGGGACTAATACAGAGAGCTATTAGTCTTCTTACCAGTTTCTAACAAGAAATCCACTGCATTCTTACCTTTGTTCTCTTTGTATAATGTGTCTTTTTGTTCTGGCTTTTTTAAAGATTTTTTTTCTTATCACTGGTTTTGATCAATTTAATTATAATATGTTTTGGTGCAGTTTTTTTCATGTTTCTTGTGCTTGGAATTTTCATTGATCTTCTTGAATCTGTGATTTAATAGTTTTCATCATGTTTGGAAAAATCAATTACTATTTCTTCAATTTTTTGTTTTCCCCTTCCATGTATATAATATTAATATATCATATTGTATATAATCATATATATAAACATATATATGTTCCATATAATTATTTTATATAATATATATCATATATGTTATTTAATTATTTATATTATAATTAAGTTATAAATTATATATTAAATTATAAATATTAATACATAATATATATAAAAATAATACTTGAAGTGGCTATAGAAGTTACTGAGGTATTTTTTATATTTTATTTTTCTGTTTCCTTTTGGATTTCTATTGTTATCTCTTGGAATTCATTAATCTTTTTTCTCCTGTAACATCTAATCTGCCATTAAATGTAATGTAACGTATTTTTCATCCCAGTCATCATACTTTTCATCTCTAGTTTCATCTCTGTAAGTCTGAGTTGAATATTTTTGTATCTTTCCTGTATTTTCTTTCCTTTTTGAACATCTGGTATTCAGTTATAATAAATGTTTTAATGTTATTGTCTGCTGTCTCCAATATCTTTGTCAGTTCTAGTTCAGGTGTGATTGATTTTTTCTCCTCATTATGAGTGACGTTTTCTTATTTTTTGGCATGCCTCTTAGTCCTAGAATCTCAGAATAGATGCAAGTCATTCTGAATTTTACCTCATCGGTGCTGGAAATTTTTGTATTTCTATAAATATTCTTAAGCTTTGTACTGGAACACAGTTATCTTACTTAGAAACAGTTTGATTCTTTTGTGTCTTGTTTTTATGATTTGTTAGATGGGATAAAGCTGCGTTTAGTCTAGGACTAATTATTCCCTACCACCGCAGCAAGTACCTTCTGAGGACTCTACCCAGTTCTCTGTAAATTATGAGCTTTTCCATTCTGGGTGGTGGCAGACTTTTCTCTGTCTTGGATAGCAACCTGGATCTTGTCATCTGATAGTTCTCTCCCAGCCTCTGGTAGTTTCCTCAGAGGATCTCTGCTGAATAGGTGGCAGGGGTTCTCTGAAGATTTCTTAGTTCTTTCTGAGAAGCTCTCTTTCCAGGACCCTATCCTACAAACTCTAGCAGCCTTAGTATCCCAGAACAACAGGTCCACCTCCTCACCTCAGGGAGCCTGCTGGGCTCACCTGGATTCTCCTCTTCCATGGACGGGAAACTTTCTCAAGGTGGTAAACTGGGGCAATGGTTGGTCTCTACTAGTTTGTTTCTCATCTTTCAAGAATCAGTTTCATGTTGCCTGAAAAGTGTTTTAGAAGCTATTGTTTTATTTATTTTGTCTGTTTATTCTTAATTTTTAGTTGTTTCAGGGATGTGTGTATATCTTATTCCTATTACACCTTTCTCAAAATTGGTATTATACTAAATTTTAAAATTACCATTGTCGACACTTTTCATTTATAGAGCCCTTTGATCCATTCTCAGTTAGTGTATCTACACAGTCATCAATCTATACATCTTTATGGAATGGAATAAAGCTTTATGTTTTAAATGTAATGTATGTGCAACATGGAGATGAGATTGACTTGCCAATCATATAAAGTAGTTAGACTGTCACAGGTTGGAATTTATCAAAGATGGATGGAGAGTTAATGATCTTTCAGGAATTTTAATGAAGATAGTCCACTGAAGGGACTATTTCTATTGGAGAGGTAATATCGCTTTCAGCATCATGGTAATAGGACACATTATTGTCTTTGTTAAAATATCTCACACCCTGGCTAGCATGAAATCTTCTTATCAATAAATACGTTGACGTTTTAGAGGACATGATACAGGGAAATATGCTCTGCATTCTGATCTAAATACCATACAAGGGAAAAAACCCCAATTCTTTAAATATTCTAGAAGCATGAGAATATCTTTTCTCCCAATCTTTAGTTTCCACATTATACTGTCTCTCAATTTGTATTGATTCTTAAATCCAAATAGTGCTCTTCGTCACTCTCCTGCTCTGTAAGTAATTAACAGGATTACTGACACAGACTCCTAATGGTTCATTACTTTGACCATATTCTTAATGTGCTTCTTTATGAATGCTCTTAAAATGCAAACTTGAACACATGACTCTTGTTTAACCTTTGATGGGCTTCTTGTGTGGAAATGTTGGTGTGAAGTTGGTACTTTCTCTTTCTGGATTCTGTAGTTTTAAAAACTGAGACAACAAGACCTGGAAAGACAGCCTTAATATTTAGTGAAACTAAGATACATCGGAAAACTCACACCACAAATAGACAAAACAATTACAGTACAATATAAAAGAGATGAAAAGACAGCACTCAGAAAAAGCCAAATGAAAGCACTTCCCTCATATCTCTCATGACTCCGAGTGAAACACTAACAGTTCTTGCTTGGAACGGGAGGTCCTGGGTGCAGGACCTGGCAGCAAGAGCTTCCTGGAATTCCGACGATACAGAGTCTGAAATAATAGAGAATTTATGTAGAAAATAGTCTGTTAATAAGGCAGTTGTAAAAAGAGACACTCACAATGTGAGTAGGAAATAGGGGCCATCTTGGTTGTTGGGAAGATATTAAGGCTGAAAATATATTATAACATATATAAAACTCTGTCTCACGAGAATACCTGGAAGTCTTTTCAGTGAACTGCCTGCTTCCAGCTGATCCAGGAAGAATGAATCTTATTCAAATGTGAGCAATAAACAAAAAGGATCAAAAACAGGTCTTTCACAAAATATAGCCAATGCAATCAACAACAATGACAACAGCAGATGATTGAAGGAATCAGGAAAAAATTGCAAATGGAAATATTTCCATTACAATGGAGAAAGTCAAATTGTCATTAACATGTCATCTCCATGTGGCACATACATTATATTTAAAACATAATCTCCATGGGTTAAAAAAACATTAATGAAGTGATTGCTCAAAAACAAAAGGCTCAGGACAAAAGATATGAAGAACAGAGGCCGAGTGAACAGGAAAAGATAAAATGTAAGTTAAATAGATCTGAGAAAATAATAAATAAGAAAGAGACAGACAATTTAATTTAAAAATGATCAAATGATCTGAAAAGGCACTTTAAAAAACAGGACATCCAAATGACTAATATTCATATTTTAAAAGGTCTACCTCAGGAGTAGTCTGGAAAAAAAAATTTAAAACAACTTGAATAACTAAAATGAGAAAAAACTTCACAATACCAAGTCTTGTTGAGGATATATAGAATGAGGTGGATTTCCATATAGTACAGATAGGAATGCAAATTGGTTGCCTTCTTTATTACATAATAAAATTGAAAATATGTGTATTCTCATAGTCAATAATGTTATTTATCAATATTTTTAGTTTTCCTTTTTTGGGACACTTGATGGAATTCTTGTTTCTACCCCCTTTAACTTAGGTATGACCATGTAATTTGCTGGGTCCAGTGAAATGTGAGCAAAAGCAAAATATATCACTCATTTCTGCATGGATACCTTTAGGTCCAGTGCATGATTTGCCATCTTCTATTTTCCCCAGCACAGCTGCCAGTTATTTTTCAGATGATGGAAATTCTAGCATCCTAACTCACTGAGTTCCCTGATTCCCCCAATGCACCCAAGGTAGACATAGGGAGACGTAGAATATGTGAGAAATAAATATTTGCCATTTTGAACCATTGAGATTTGGGAGCTGTTTGTTACTGTGGTATAGCCTGATTCATCCCTGACTGACTCACAGATTTTAATCCCCTCCTAGTTATATGCCGTGAAATATCAAACTTTTTTGTGTCATGTATCTTTGGCAGTCATGCGAAGCCAAAGAATCTCTTCTCATAAGAACTTAAGCTTTTAAAAAATACGTAAAATACATACAATTAGTGAGGAGAAACAACTCCATCAGAATGTGGCTATCAAATATTAAAACAATAAATTTGTGCTATAGTAAAAATTATTCATTTTTATCGACATATTAAATAACAGCAGCAAGTAGTGGGTCTAATAACTATCATAATTTCAAAATAGTAATAAACACAAATGATATTTCTAGATATTTACAGCTATAATGAGATATAAAATATTTGCTGTTTTTATCAGTGACAAAAAATACAAAGCTACTTATGACAAGGTTACAGGCACAGGTATTGTGTTTCTCTCTTGTCTGCATTTGTAAAGAAAAGAAATGCTGCATTTCAGTTAGAAGGTAATGAAAAGAAAGATTTAGGTGTTTGTTTTTTTTTTTCCCCATTCACATTCATGGACTCTGGGAATTCTTTCCATGGATCCAGGGGTTAAGGACCTTTGCCTGGAGAAAGATGTGCGTGTATACATCGGGGTACACTTCACGACATTGTTTGTAATAGTAAAATATTGGAAAGATTATCAATCATATTAAAAGAAAAAGTGAATAAGCAACAGTGCATTCATACAATGGGAAATTATTTGGCAGCAAAATTAACAGTCTTCAGTTTTATGCAGCTACACAAAATTATCTAAGCATACACAGTATGTAATTTCATCTACATAAAATTCAAAAGACAGGCAAAGTCAAATTATAATGTCTAGGTTGCCTACATAGGTGCTAAAATTATAAAGAAAAGCAAAGAGTGACCATTACAAAAGTCAGTATGTTTAGCTCTAAGGGAGAGGAATAATGTTAAAATTGGAAAGGATCGTATGTAGGGGCTCTGGGTTACTGCAAATGGTCTATCTGAGGACTTGAGCAGTGGTTATGTAAGTTTTAAGTACATAATAATTCATTAAGTATGTTTATATTCCATGCCCCTTTCACCTTTATGTATGAGTGTTATATTTTAGAATTAAATGTTTTTTTAAATGGAAAATTGCATTAAAGCATAGAAATATGGCAAAGCTAACACATAAGTGCAAGATTTGGTTCTTTTGGAAAAGTAATAAAGTTGAGAACCATTAGCTAATTAACTTTGAGATAAAAATAAGAGAAAATGTATAAATACTTTGAATTAGGAATAATAATGGGGAAATCAACACAAATACAGGAAAATTAAATTAAAAGACTCATTGGAGACTATTTACTCAGATTTATATAATACATTTGAGCACCTGAAGGAAAGAAGTGATTGTTTAGGGGAATTACTGAAGCTAACCCCTGTAGGAGCAGAAAATCTGAACAAGTTCATTAGTATAGACAGAGAAAGCTGTCAAAGATTACCTTCCTATAAAGATATGGATTGTTTCAGATTTTTAAGGGAAAAAAAAATTCCAATGGTATTTAAGTTATTTAAATATCATGGCATAAAAAATTAAGGAAAGTTTCCAAATTATTTTTATAAAGCAGATATACATTGTTTAAAAAGTCCGCTGAAGATGGCCTAATAGAATGAAAACTACAGACCAAACTCAGTTATAAACATCAGTGCAAATGTCTTAAAGTACAGCATATGTATTCCAGTGTGCTCGCCTTGCTTGATGCTTCAGGAGATGCAGTGATTGACAAGTTTCCGTGCCTGCCCTCATGTAGCTAAAATTAGAAAAAGGGATCAAACTAGAACCATGACTTTGCTATGTAGTAGAGTAACATAAGGACCGTCACAGATGACCCATGTATTGCTGTGGGGGCTCAAAGGAAGGCACTTTGATACATTCGGTCTGGGTATACGAAGGACAACCGGGAAGAACTGCTCTTTGAGTTGTGTGGTGAAGAATCACAGCTAAGAGCTTCAGCTCTGGCCTTGTTCTAACTAAGTCCAAATCCCATCTCTAGTACTCAATTCATAAGTTGTTTAATTATTCATCCTTATGTTCAGGCTCATCTTTAGACTCTGGGTGCCCTGAAAAGCACAGGGACATAGTAGGTTGCTCTTATAGGTACTGATTGCTTTCCTTATATAAAACAAGCAGATCTCAAATATGGCCACAATTCTTTGCAGCTTCTTCTATTAACAGGCAGAGTCTATTTTCCTGTCCCTTGAAGCTAGGCTGGACTTGTGATTTGCTTTGACTAACAGAATATTGTTGAAATGGTGGTGTGCCAGTTCCATGCTCAGTTCTCAAGGAATCTTGCAGTTTCCACTTGCTGTTCTTAGAGCCAAGTGAACAGGCCTGGATTATCTGGTTGGAGGATGAGGGACTGTGCAGGGAAAGAATCTAGCCATCCTAATCATCTCAGCCAAACCCCAGACTTGTGAGCCAATCAAGCCAAGCCTAGCTTATACCAAAAATTTCTTACAAACTTCTGCCCTTACTAGACTGCATTTAGAAATTATTCGATATTCTTCAAAGTGTTTAGCTGTTTGTAAGGCATGAAGTTGATGAATTTAGGTGAGCACATCTAAGACTGTAATGCACGTGAAAGCTATTCAAGCATAAGTTAGAACTCTAGTTACTACACTGATGAATGGTAGGGTTTAGAACAGACATTTGGCTTCTAGAGTTTTAGCTCCTGTACCACTAAATGAAGGAACAGAGTTGGGTCTCCAGGGTCCCACTGAGTCTGATGTGCTCTAATTTGAGCACTTCCTGTTATGTTGACTTACTTCCCTGGTCTGCTGGGTACTTAGAGTCAGTAGCAATTCTTTTTACAACAGAAAATATAATTTCTATCTTTAAATTTGTATTATTTTATTTAGTTTTAATTATGTTGGCTATTAATATACCAGGAACTCACATTCAATGTACAAAATAGAGTATCCAGATGTGAATAAAGGATTTATATTCCCATTAGTTAGATATAAACAATGCTGAGAGTGTTAACAGTCCATCTTTAATTCTAATCTTACTGTACTCAAAAATAGGATTATAATTTAATGTGCATATTGTCCTGCCAATTGATATTTCTGTGTCAAAATATATATTTGTAGGCTTCTATGTTGAATAGCGCAGTGCAGTATTCTATAGATGCCCATAATTTATTGAACTGCCCATCTACAATTTTACATCTGAGCTATTGACAATTTTTACACTTATCAATATGTTGTGATAGAACTAAATTCCCTAAATTTGGGAAGTGAATGTTTGCAAAGCAGAGTAGCAAGCAGAGCTTTAGTGTGGACATTATACAAATGATAAACAATAGATCTATATTTTTATGCGCTTCATTTTGGAGTCATGTGTTAGCCACAGTTTCCGAAATTCATGTCTGAAGTGGGACATCGAAAAATTCTAAAGAAAATGAAAGTGTCTAGACCCCCTACTGAATCTAAGTAAAGTCAGGGTCTCTGGGGCAATCTTTAGATGCACAGCTAGCAAAAGTTTGCAAAGATAGCATTTGTCTAGTATATTTGTTTATTGACCTAATTAGAAAAGTGCAAGAGAATAAGCTACTTTTAAAACCTTGTTCCTACTAGCTATAGGTGATAAGAGGTCCCCAAACTCTAAAACACATTCTGAGATCAATAAAATAAGCATCTAGAAAAATAACCTCTTATTTAATTTCCAGACAGGCAGCAGAATTTCATTTTAGCCACAAAGCAAGATTTAGAAGTCCATAAGAAATGATGTAAGCAGGAGCTATCCTGGAGAAGAAACTACAAAATCTGAACAAGCAAAGACTGGATAATAAACATGTATTCTATGCTTGCTTCCTAGATTGTTAAAAATGCCCTCCTCCATACCCTGCAGATCTTTTTCCCTCTTCTACTAATTTTTCTTGACTCCCCCCAAATTTTGTCCATCTTATACATATCAGATCAGATAAAGTTTTAATACCTTGAATCAGGTCTAACTTAAAACATACATACTCTTTTCTTGTCTGTCTTTCTCACTAGAGTGTGAGGTGAGGCCATGTGTTATTTTTCTTTGACTGCATCTGGTACACAGGAATAATAATAATTGTTCCTGTTTGTTGTGTATCGTGCCTTGTGCTAAACAATTTACATAAATGGCAAGCTAATTGGTTAGACTCTTTTTCTCCCTGTAGTTTCACCTCGTTTCTTGGTTATCAGTGGTTAATCAGCATTTGTGTTTCTTTGCCTCAGAAATCTTTGCAGGGCAGAAAGTAGATGTTGCACATATCATTAGCTTTTCCCAATGATTAAGACCAGGAAGCACGTGCTTGTTGGCTGGGATGGTGAGGTAGAAGAATGGAGTGACTGTGAGGTGAGAGAAAGGAAGAGAGACAGCTATAAACCATCTTCCCAGCCTGCAACTATTGAAGATAAGTTAGAGGTCTGGGCTTCTGGAATGTAATATGCCTAGTTTTAAAACCAGGAAAATCTGTATCAAACTTGCATGAGTTAGTCACCATAGATGGAATGATGAAGCTGTCAAGGAAGGCAAGACCTTTAATGGGAGAGTCTGTGATGTTCATCTGCAGGGAGGGGTGATTCCAGATATAGGTGCTTTTAAACTTGCTAAAGATTCTCTTGCCCCAGGTGAAACTCAGAAATAACAGACCTGCTGTATCTGAAGACACAATTAAGTCTATGACAACAGGCATTTCAATAGAAACCAGTGTAGAATATTAGAGAGTTCTTGGATGTCTTGGTGTCACCACTATTTATTGATCTGTGCCAGGTATTGTGTGATGAACTGGGAAAACAGTTGGCTAACTAGTATTGTGGGGATAGAGGATGGCTAACAAGTCACTGCCCTTGAAAAACTGAGGAAGACAAAATAAAATGTACCTTTTTGTTATTTTTAAAGACAGGGTCTCATTCTGTTACCCAGGCTGGAGTGCAGTGTCATGATCAGGGTTCCTGGCCTCCTAGGCTCAAGTGATCCTTCCCATTTAGCGTCCTGAGTAGCTGGGATTACAGGCATGGGTCACCACCCCCATGCCAACTAAATGCACTTTTGTTCCAAAAGAGGGATGTACCGGGGCATATTCAATGGGAGACAGACATATTGGATACCATCCTGGATATGATGATACCAGTAGGTAGATGGTCAGTCACTACATCTTTGAGTTTATGTGTAAGAAAATAAAGGAAGGTAGGGCACATGTAAGACTTCCTCAAGGAGCTTGCAACTTAATGGGAATTAGATTACACATACACATCAACAACTCAGGGCAATTCCAAGGTAGCAGATGCAGCGCAAATTGATGTAACAAGAGAAGAACTGAAGTCCTCAGAGTCCCAGACAGAACCATTGTAACAATGTGGAATGAGTACGTCTCCGTGGAGGAAAGTTTTGAATCCTGAGGGTATACATGTATAGAGAGAGACTGGAAAATAAAGTGAAAGTAGAGTAGACTGTGAAACTTTCAGAGTGAAAGTAAACTGAATGGACAGCTTTCACGTGGTAGAGCTGCCTCCCTTTTCTGGAGGTGTGCTGGAACAGAAGAGACAATATCTGGAGAAAGGGGTGTAGGGGGATGAGACTGAGAGTGACTTGACTATTTCATGTCAATAGAACGATCTGGCTGCCATGCTGAGAGCTTTTCAAATTTTTTTCCAGACTTCAAGTAACATCTTCACCCTCACTCACCAGCCTTGTTTCCTTTAAACTTTGCCCTTAAGAAGGTAGCTCCAGGTCTTAATTCCTTTCTTCAATCAGAACCAGTGTTCTTTGTCTTGTTTTACAGATTTTCATGAGTTTTACTGAGGTCCCAGGTAAGATGTTTGAAATCTGCGAAAAACGTTTGAAATTTGCCACACTGGACAATGACTATGTAGTCCTTGGGGATGGAAAGAGTTTTTGGTCACCATCTGTGCTCAACACAGAGCTTGTCCAAGGGAGAGGTGCAATAGCCATCCTAGGAGTTAGTTGGGCAGGTCTAAGCACACTGAAGGCTGCCAGAAGTCAGGCAAATAGACAGAAGGTTTGCACAATCATTTTAAAAGCACTGGTCGGCCAGGCACGGTGGTTCACGCCTGTAATCCCAGCGCTTTGGGAGGCTGAGGCAGGCAGATCATGAGGTGTGGAGATCGAGACCATCCTAACTAACACGGTAAAACCCCATCTCTACTAAAGATGCAACAAATTGGCCAGGCTTGGCGGCACGTGCTTGTAGTCTTAGCTACTCAGGCAGCTGAGGCAGGAGAATTGCTTGAACCCAGGAAGTGGAGGTTGCAGTGAGCTGAGATCGCAGCACTGCACTCCAGCCTGGGTGACAGAGTGAGACTCTGTCTCAGAGAAAAAAAAAAAAAAAAAAGCACTGGTTATGCTTTTCAAAATGTTTAATAAAGTATAGTCATACTGTCCTCTGTCAGACAGAAAGAACCCTTCATAAATGAGGCTGCCAGTTAAATGCATTTTTTCCTCACGAATTATCAGCAGGAATGGGCTTCCTGCAGGGTAGCTCTCAGGAGCTGAGAGGGACTAACAGTTACGTCAGGAGAGCTCTTCCCCTAATAATAAACTACCATAATTGTGTTATATTTGTACTAGGAAAATATGCTGAGACTCACTGAATCATAGAAAAACTTCCTAAAAATCTTGGAACTGCAGCCTTTTCTTCTCCCTCCCCAAATTCTCTCTGAAACCCAAACAAATCAACCGTGCATATGTATAATCGTTTGGGGATGTAAAAGTTAAAATACATAAGCAAACATCCACCAGTGGTGCACTCACGTGACTGCCCTGGGTAGAGTGAATTGCGCCCTTCTCCGAGTTCCCATTGCTTTATGTTCATGCCTCTTTGATGCCCTTCTCACATTGTAGGTGGTTGATTGATTAGTTCTATCTTCCACATTGACTTGTTGGTTCCTGTAGAGCAAAGAAAAGGTAAAAATATTTAATAATTATCTGTGGTGATGAGCAGTTCCCTATGTTGTCTAATTTAATTTCTTGCATTCAAGTGCCCTAAGAAGTAAGCATTATCTCTGATCATTCTCCAGTTCAAAGCTGATAAGAAGCTTTAGCAAGGCAAACAGTAGCACAGAGACAGACCCCCTGCCTATTTCACTGCAAGACCCCATCTCCTTTCATACTCCCAAGGCCCTGTTTTACTTCCTTTTATTCTCAGTGCCCAGTTCAGTTCTTGTTAAGGTTCATTGGGGGTTGGCAGGGAGCTTAAATGCTTTGTTTCTGAATGTCTGTGAGGAGTAGGTGAATAGTGACAAAGTCAGCATTGAAGTGGAGATTTCTTAGTGGAGAAAGGTAGAGGTGCTGCCATGGAGAAAGGGAGATGGAGTGGAGTAGGGCATCATGGAAGGAGAAGCCAGTGTCTTCAATTTTGAAAACTTTGAGTTTGGGAACCTCAATCTGAGTGGTTGTGTGATTTTCTGTAACAGCACTCCACAGCCCATTGGCAGGTGTCCATGTGGAGACAAGGGTTGTAGACTTAAGGCTTGAGGGAGTTGGGGGCACTGTAAGATGGTGGTGGAAGTGGTGGTACCACTTGACGGGGACATAAGTGAAAGCAGAAAGGGCTTAAGAGAAAGGGAGAACATTAAGAGTTTTAAAAATGATTGGCAAATTGAATTCAAGGAACTCCTAAAACCTTAGGAATTGAGTGATGGAGTTAGAAGACTGAGGCATCGTATTTAAAAATTTTAAGATTGAGTTGATGTGATGAAGAGGTTCAGACTGTGGTCAAGGGGGTGTGTGACTGAAGAGGGATGGAGAGAGGAGACGGAAGGGAGGTCATTGAAATTGAGGCTTCAAGGAGCTGAAGAGTCAGGCTTCTGCATGTGTTATCTAGGTGAACATCAAAGTCATCCATAATGATGTCAGGACGTGCATAGAGAGAGGAGCCTCTAAACCAGGTGACAAACTCTTCACTGGATGAACGTGCTGACCATTTGTTTGTTCAGAAACAGGAGAGATGGAGATAAATTGCTGAGTAACTGAAAACAAGGTTTTATGTAAAAATGGCATTGGAATGTAAGATGTGACTGATCATACTTCCTCGACTTTAGGATGAAGAAGTATGAGAGAAATAGACAATATCCTCTTAAGAGTGATAAGCAGATACATGACTTGAGGTAAGAGATGATGAGGGTTTGAATTAATGGGGTGAAAGTGAGGAGGAAGAGGCAAAGCGAGACTGAGCGAGAGCATGAAGGGAGGCTTTGTGTCTGATAGAATGTGAGGGGAGGTAAAGAGGGTGTCAGCATTAACTGGGAAGAGAATATTGCTGTTTCCTGAGATCAGGAACACTGGAGCAGAAACAGGTTGGAATCCATGTGTCCTTTGGGGTTTGGTCAGGAAAAGAGAGTCACTAAAAACATTGCAGGAAAAAAACCACTTCATAGAGGAATTAGAGCTTACTCAAATCTGGCAGAAGTAAGCAAAGGTCTAGATGCAGGGCTGGCAAGATGAGAGAGGGAGGCACCAAGTCAGGTGGAAGTACTAGTGCACATGGACCAGAGTGTGCTAGAAATTTTAAGAAACTGTGAGAGTGGGGTCATAAAGGGAGAGTTTCTGGAAAAGTCTGTGGAAGACCTGCCTTTATGGAAATAGCTTACCCCTGTGGAGGCATTGCCTCTGTGGGCCTCAAGTCCAGGACCGAACAATGGGGTTAGGGCTACTGCTGGTCTGTAGGGGCAGCATTGGGAAGATGAACTGGACACAGAGCAGGAGTAGAGCACTGATACACTGCAGACCACCAGGTCCCTCTTGGCATCTCTTCATCTCCATGTCTTACCTTCTAAGTGTGGTACCCTCAGCTATGAACAATTAGTTATACGTATCTGGAGCTTAGGAAAGAAATCTGCTGTTGTAAAACAGATGGCATCATGGATCAGCAGACAAACCATGAAAGAAAGGGAAAGCAGGGTGCGGTGGCTCAGGCCTGTAATCCCAGCACTTTGGGAGGCTAAGGCAGAGAGATCACGAGGTCAGGAGATCAAGACCATCCTGGTTAACATAGTGAAACCCATCTCTACTAAAAAAAATACAAAAAAATTAGCCGGGCGTAGTGGCAGGTGCCTGTGGTCCCAGCTACTTGGGAGGCTGAGGCAGGAGAATGCCGTGAACCCAGGAGGCGGAGCTTGCAGTGAGCCGAGATCGCCTCACTGCACTCCAGCCTGGGCGACAGGGTGACATTCTATCTCAAAAAAAAAAAAAAAAAAAAAAAAAAAAAGTAAAGCTGAGGACAAGACAGAAGAGACAGTTTAGAGAAATTGAAAGAACCATCTTGATACTGCATAGCAGAAACCAATGAGAGAGCTTCAGGGAGGAGCCTGCCTTCAGCAGAGCCAGGCTCAGAGATGTTAGTGAGAAAAGAGTTATGCAGATGTGAAAGGAAAGAATCAGCCAACCAACGCTTGTGCCTGGGAGTAACTGAATACCTAGTTCTGGGTTCATGTTCCCAGCAGACCCCTTCCAGAATTCCAGTGCAGCATAATCTTGCTAAGAAAAGGCAGCAATATGGTACTTTGGGTGTAGACCAACTGAATTCACTATAAATCTCTGTTTCTGATGAAAAAGTGTTTGAAAACATGGCCTGATCTCGTGCTTTCTAGTAAAAGTAAGTTTATTGCTGTTTGCTTTGCTGAAAATCCATGTTAAAATCTCTGAACCACATTTCTGAGTTTAGTAAATACATACACACTCACATATAAATGTAGAGAATATGATTTCTTAATATCCATAACATTCCTCTGCTTCACTATGCTATTAAGATTATTTCGTTATAAAATAAGAAAAGATGAAGTATCTGTTGGAATGGTTTTCACATAGACTTTGAAAATCTCCGTTTCCTGGCCAAGATAGCCAATTAGAAGCACCTGTGGTCTGTGGCACTTATAAAGAGGAATGAAAAGGGTGAGTGAACACAGCACCTTCAACTGAAATGTCTAGGTAGTTGCATTGGGACTGATCAGGGAAACAAGTTGACCCACAGAGAATGAAGAAAAGCAAGGCAGGTTGATGGCCCATCTGGGAGCAACACAGAGACAAGGGAACCCCCAGTTCCAGTCAAGGTAAGCAGTGAGTGAATCTGCAACCCTGGGAAACCACGTTTCTCCCACAGATCTCTGCAACCTGGGGACCAGGAGATCTGCTAGTGAGCCCATGCCACCGGGGTCTTGGACCCAATACACAGAGCTGTGTGGAGTTTTGGCAGAGCAGCTGCTCAGGCATGCACAGAGAACAGGGAGCTTGACATTATCTGGCCCTGCAATCCCCAACAAAGTGTATGCAACTCAGGCAAGGAGGGAGTTCCACACATACCCCTAGGAAGGAGGCTGAATCCAGGGAGCTGAGCAGCCTTGGTCTTCAGACCCCACTTCTACGGCACCACACAAGATAAGACCCGCTAGCTTGGAATTCCAGCCAGCCACTGCCAACAGGGTGGAGCCTGCCTGAGACGGGACAGAGTCCCTGGGGAGGAGCAGGTCACCATCTCTACTCTTTGGTCAATTCAGACATTCAAGCCTGTAGGCTTTGGAGAGTCCAGTCTAGATGAGGAATGGTCCCCGCAGCATAGCACAGCTGCTTTGTCAGAATGTGTCCAGACTGCTTCTTTAAGCAGGACCCAGATTCATTCCTCCTCACTGGGGAGGTCTCCCAGTCGGGACCTGCAGCCACACCCACCTGCACCTATTCTAGCTCTGATCTCTCCATGGGACAAGGGCAGAGTGCCTGGGGGAGGGGAAGACCACTACCTTGGTTGTTTGAGTAATTCAGCAATGCCAGGTAGAGAGTCCAAGCCAACAAGGGCAGAGATGGTTCATCGGTACGACATGGCTGTTTTGTCAAAGGCGTGGCCAGACTGCTGCTTTAAGTGGGACCCAAATCCACTGCTCCTCATGAGGAGGTCCCTCCCAGTTAGAACCTCCAGCCACCCCTGCCTATGTTCTATGGCCAAGAGAGTTCTAATTTCTCTTGGACAGAGTGCCTGTGAGGTGGGGCAGGTTGCCATGTTGACTGTCTGGGCATCTCAGCCGGTCCAGCCTGTGGGCTTTAGAGAGTTCAAACTAATCGGGAGCTGAATAGATTGCCAACACAACACAGCTGCTCTACCAAAAAGCAGCTTCATGAGAAGCTCATCCCCAAGGCAAATAATCATCAAATTCTCCAAGGCAGAGATGAAAGAAAAGCAAGACTAATAGCTAGATTATTAAAGAATAAAAGAGAAGATTCAAATGAACACAATTAGAAATAAGGGGGATATTATCACTGACCCCACAGAAATACAAAAAACCATCAGAGAATACTATAAACTCTTCGCTGCATATAAACTAGAAAATCTAGGAGAAATGGATAAATTCCTGGACACATATACAATCTCAAGACAGCACCAGGAAGAAATTGAATCCCTGAATAGACCAGTAATGACTTCTGAAATTGAGGCAGTAATATATAGTCTACCAACCAAAAAAAGTCCAGGATCAGGTGAATTCACAGCTGAATTCGACCAGAAGTACAAAGAAGAACTGGTACAATTCCTACTGAAACTATTCTAAAAAATGGAAAAGGAGGGACTTCTCCCTAATTCATACTATGAGGCCGGCATCATCCTGATACCAAAACTTGGCAGAGATACAACCACAAAAGAAAACTTGAAGTCAATATTATTGATGAATATTGATGCAAAAAGTCCTCAACAAAATACCAGCAAACTAAATCCAACAGCATATCAAAAAGCTTATTCACCATGATCAAGTAGGCTAAATCCCTAGGATGCAAGCCTGGCTCAACATACTCAAATCAGTAAATGTGATTTATCACATTAAGAGAACTAAAGACAAAACCCACATGAATGTCTCAATAAATGCAGTAAAGGCCATTGAGAAATCCCAACATTCCCTCATGTTAAAAACTGTCAATAAACTAGGTATTGAAGAACATACCTGAAAATAATAACAGCCATGTATGACAAACCCACAGCCAATATCATACTGAATGGGCAAAAGCTGGGAGCGTTTCCCTTGAAAACTAGCAAAAGACAAGGTTATCCTGTCTAACCACTCCTATTCAATATAGTATTGAACGTTCTGGCTAGGGCAATCAGGCAAGAGAAAGAAATAATGGGTATTCAAATAGGAAGAGAGGAAGTCAAACTGTATCTGTTTGCAGATAATGTGATCCTATATCTAGAAAACTCCATCATCTTAGCCCAAAACTTTCTTAAGCTAATAAGCAACTTCAGCAGAGTCTCAGGATACAAAATCAATGTGCAAAAATTGCTAGCATTCCTATACACCCACAACAGGCAAGCCAAGAACCAAATCAGAACCACAATCCCATTCACAATTGCCACAAAAAGAATAAAATACCTGGAAATACAACTAACAAAGGAAATGAAAGACCTCTTCAAGTAGAACTATGAATAACTGCTCAAAGAAATCAGAGATGAAACAAACAAATGGAAAAACATTTCATGCTGATGGATAGGAAGAATCAATATTGTGAAAATGACCATACTGCCCAGAGCAATTTGTAGATTCAATGCTATTTCCATTAAACTGCCATTGACATTCTTCACAGAATTAGTAAAAAACTACTTTAAAATTCATATGGAACCAAAATAGAGCCTGAATAGCCAAGGCAATCTTAAGCAAAAAGAACAAAGCTGAAGAAGGCATCACGTTATCCTACTTCAAACTGTACTACAGGGCTGCAGGAACCAAAACAGCACGATACTAGTATAAGAATACACACATAGACCAGTGGAACAGAATAGAGAATCCGGAAATAAGATTGCACACCTTCAACCATCTGGTCTTTGACAATCCTGACAGAAACAAGCAATGTAGAAAGGACTCCCTATTTAATAAATGGGAGAATTGGCTGGACATATGCAGATAATTGAAACTAGACCCCTTCCTTATACCATATACAAAAATCAACTCAAGGTGTATTAAAGACTTAAGTGTAAAACCTAAAACTACAAAAACCCTAGAAGAAAACCTAGGCAATACCATTCAGGATGTAAGTACAGGCAAAGATTTCATGATGGAAATGCCAAAAACAATTGCAACAAAAGCAAAAATTGACAAATGGGATCTAAATAAACTAAAGAGCTCCTGCACAGCAAAAGAAACAACAGAGGAAACAGACAACCTACAGAACAGGAGAAAATTTTTGCAATCTATCTATCTGACAGAGGCCTAATATCCGGCATTTATAAGGAACTTAAACAAATTTAGAAGAAAAAAAACCATTAAAAAGTGGGCAAAGCACATGAACAGACACCTCTCAAAATCAGACATACATGCAGCCAACAAACATACGAAAAAAAGCTCAACATCAGTAATCATTAGAGGAATGCAAATCAAAACCACAGTGAGATAACATCTCACACCAATCAGAATGACTATTAAAAAGTCTAAAAAACAACAGATTCTGGTGAGATTGTGGAGAAAAAGGAACACTTTTACAATGTTGGTGGAAGTGTAAATTAGTTCAAACATTGTGGAAGACAGTGTGGCAATTCCTCAAAGACCTAGAGGCAGAAATACCATTTGATCTAGCAATCCCATTACTGGGTATATACCCAAAGGAATATAAATCATTCTATTGTAAAGATACATGCATGCATATGTTCATTGCAGCACTATTCACAATAGCAAAGACATAGAATCAACTTACATGCCCATCAATGATAGATTGGATCAAGAAAATGTGGTACACATACACCATGGAATATTATGCAGCCATGAGAAGGAATGAGATCATGTTCATTGAAGGGACAGGGATGGAGCTGGAGGCCCTGATCCTTAGCAAATTAACCCAGGAACAGAAAACCAAATATAGCTTGTACTCACTTGTAAGTGGGAGCTGAATGATGAGAATACATGGACACATGGTGGGGGAACAACACACACTGGGGCCTGGTGGAGGGTTGATGGTGGGAGGAGGAAGAGCATCAGGAAGTAGAGCTAATGGATGCTGGGCTTAATACCTGGGAGATGGGAAGATCTGTGCAGCAAACCACCATGGCACACGTTTACCTATGTAACAAACCTGCGTATCCTGCACGTATACCTGTGAACTTAAAAGTTGGAAATAAAAAAAAGAAAATCTCATTTTGAGTATACTGTGATTTAAAATGTGTTCAATTGTGTAAGTAATTCCACAAGTTATGTTTTTTCTTGCTTGATTGTAGGTTGAACTTCTGTGTTCTTTCATATAAATGTATATATTTTATCAAATACAGGCTCTGCAATTTAGTTTTTTTAGTTGTTTAAAAATTTTATAAATAAAAAGAAAGTGTTTAGCTTCTGGTGCTACAAACTGCTTTTCTGAGCTTTATGTAAAGAAAGGACAGAGATTTGTGCCTAATTCTGTGCAATAAGATTTCTTAATCTGTCACCTAGGCTGGAGTGCAGAGTGCAGTGGCTCTATCTCAGCTCACTGCAGCGTCCGCTTCCCAGGCTCAAGTGATTCTCCTGCCTCAGCCTCTTGAGTAGCTGGATTACAGGCGTGCGCCACCGCACCTAGCTAATTTTTGTATTTTTACTAGAGATGGGATTTCACCATATTGGCCAGGCTAGTCTTGAACTCCTGACCTTGTGATCTGCCGGCCTCGGCCTCTCAAAGTGCTGGGATTACAGGCGTGAGCCACCTTGCCCAGCCAGTAAGTTCTTAATAAGTTTGGGCTCTTCTACATGGTGTAACTCCAGTTTATTTATTCCATTTATTCAAATTTGGTCTATAGGGCTTCTCGTCTTCCTACTTTAATAGAGAATTGGAGTGAAAATATTAACTTTTTTCAAATAAAAGTTTATTTTGTATTTGAAAAAATTAAGTATACAGATATACTTCTGTACCTGTTTAAAATTCATAAATCTAGCCTTTTGTTGTTTTTTTATATATTTTGAAATATAATATACATAAAATATAACTGAAAAAATGAAAGTCCTCTTTGTATCCCCTTAGGTCCACATCCCCCCAGATATGTGTATATGCCCATCATATACCAGGTTTTCATACATGAGTTACTTCATTACTGGGCTATCTATTTTCTGTTTTGACCTGTTGACCCAGATCCTTTTAATCATCCCTACATCAGTGCCACCATATGTTAGTTATTCTACCTTTATTATACGTTTTGAGATTTTGATATTCTTGCTTTTTGTCACATTTCTTAGCATTCAATTGCTGTTTTTCAAAACTTCTGGCATATTACCTTTAGAATCAGTGATATTAAATATAGATGAATTTGAGAAGAATTTGTATCTTTACAATATGAAGTCATTTCATTAATAAACACAGCATACCTCTCCATTTATTCATGTGTTTCCATTTATCCCTTAGCTCTTACAATAATATTGGAGAATTTCTCCATAAAGATCATGTTTATCTTTTATTAGGTTGTTCCCAAATATCTTACGCTTCTTGTTCTTCTTGTGAATGGGAACTTTAAAACACTTATATTTGGTTACATTGGTGGATAGGAATGCTATTAATTTTTGTAAATCATCTTGTACCTGGAAACTCATTTGTTGGTTTTTACACTTTGTCTATGTAGACAAACACAACATCTGTACATGATTATTTTCTCCTTTTCTAATCTTTGTATCTCCTGCTTTCCCCACCTCACTGTCCCTATTTTACTGGATTTATTAGTGCCTTTCAAATTGTCCTGTTTTCTAATTCTTAAGTTTGATACCTGTCATGTTTTTGTATCCAATGACTGTTGCTCATGCACGTGTAATTTTTGCCTGTGAGCTAATTTTCATCAGAATCCTCTTCTGTACAGAGTAAGTGGTTTTTAGCTTACGGAAACATCTCCATAGACAGTTTCTGAGTTATTTTTTTCTCCACTCTAGCCTTTGTGGTTTATAGGTTCTGGACAAGTTTTTGCAACAGTTTCTTACTTTATGTTTTCACATCATAAAGGTATTGGAGATTTTGGATCCCCACTATCCTGGGGATACCAACTAGAGGCTTTGTTTTCTTGCTGCTTGCTCTGTTTCTATCCACGTCTTGGGGTCCCAACCCCTAGGTCCTATCCTTGGGCTGATAATGTGAGCTCTTTACTAATGGGAAGTTACTGCCGTGGCTCCCAGATTTATGCAGGGAGCTCAGGCAGTCAACTCCTAACCTGATTGACTCCTTCTTGACTGCCATATCCCTACTGCCTCCCTGAGGATTTTTTTTAATACCCAAACTCTCAGGCCTATACCCCTATACTGGTTTGTTTACTCTGACAAATTGCACAAGTTTCGTTTTAATCACAACTGAAAAGTTTTCCCACTAAATGTTTAGCACTAGAAAATGTCCTTTAAAAATTTGGAGCATGGCTACCTACTTGAAATTTAAAAATGGTATTTCATTTGCATATAGTATGCGCGCGCACGTGTGTGTGTGTGTGTGTGTCTGTGTGTGTGTGTCTGTGTGTGTGGTTTTGGAAAAAGAGCCTCATCAAACATAGTTCTCATGAGTTTTCTTTATCTGTGTATGTGGGGAAAACTTAAAAAGCATAACACAATGAATGACAATTGGTATTACGTAAATGGATCTTATAAAATGTTTGAAGTTACTTTTAGAAAACTTGTTTTTTGTAAGTCCTTGATACCTTGATATATTCTGTCTAAAATCATGTTCATAGTAGCACTCTCTGATACTAATTCAGAAGAATAAAACTGCATCGGGGCCCTCTGGTCATAAATTTTGACTTAGTAGAATTTCATACTAAAATCAAAGAGCCATAAAATACTAGAAATTTAGTTTGAAAATAAGTTTTTTATAGAAAATACAATGATACTATTTGAAGAAGGGGTTATGCATTTTATAAAGCAGATTTTTTTTTCAGGGAGAGAAGGATACTTTTGTAAATATAGTGTTGCTTCTGCTACAAATTATATCATTCTTGTTTAGAAAAATGAATTCCCAATAAGTATTTGAAATATGTATTTAATGAGTTTACTGAGGATGGAATTTGAAATCTTGGATGAGAATACATTGTGGAGATAATGATTTTAAGTTTGAGGGGAAAAAACCTAGTAACTGGAGAAGAGCCTTATGATATTCCCCTCCTTCTCAGAATTTTTGATTATTTCAAATATTTTATGTATTGTTTTGTAATATTTAAAGAAAAATCAAATGTTCTTTTCCTTTTACCAAAATAGAGGGGAAAATGTGTCATGTCTTTGTCTCCTATCTCCTTCAGATACTGAAACACAAAGACTGTAGGTCTAGTTTCTACCCAGGGAAAAACCTTAAAAGGTCTTGGCTGGCTATATCCTAGCGTTATGAAAGAGTCCCAGATGGGCTATGCAAGACCATATTTCTATCCCAGCTCTGGGAATTTAAGCAAATATCTTTCATTATTTAGAATTCCATTATAATGCTGTCATTCCATGAGACTATGAGCCTAGCGATCTAATACGAGGCCAGTGTGCAAATGGAGGCCTGTGGTCGTGAACAGCTTTCCCATCAATATTTGTGATATTTTTGTACTGGTTGAAAACCAACTGGATAAGTGTAGAGAGATCTGAAAAATCGGAATAAGAAGACAATGAAAATAATAAAGTTTCTTCCTGAAGATCACCATTCTCTGCTCAGCTATTTTACATTTAAGGAATGTGATTGCCCCATGGCTTGCGAAGCAATATAGGAAGGTAAGCAGGTGTAGGTCCTGAAATTGGATGGATTTGACTTGAATTGACCAGGTCTAGGGACTTGAATTCATTATATGTAAATAGGGGATAAGAATCCATCCTTGTTGAGTCCTCATTAGCACTGAAAATAACATGACCAGCATGCAGCACACTGCACAACCTCAGTAAAGGCTAGCTATTTTTATATAGTTTTTCCTGGTGTTTCCAGAGACAAAAGTAATCTAGCAGGTATATACTTGGACAAAAAAAAAAAAAATGAGCAATGCTCATCCTCCAACATAGACAGCAATTAAAGTTAGCAGATTCTAATCTTGGAACAAAAGGATAATACTCTGCCTCTAGAAACAAGATTATCAGTTCTTGCATTGAAAGAAAAAAAACCTTGCCACTAATATGGACTCAGAGTATTACACCTTACTCACTTGTGAGTAAAAACGGGGGAACCAAGATATTTATTTTCTTTCAGAAAATAAAATTAAACAAAAATTTAAAACCCCAACAGCAGAAACAACAGGCATTGCAAAAGAGCGTTATAATCTTTCTCCTTGGATGGAGGTGGGGCAAAAAAATAAAAAAGACCAGGATATTTAAAGACTTGATGCATAATTTATGTGCAGGGCTATTTTTGCAGGCTTTTGTAATAGCAAAAGAGATGAGATGGCATCAGCAAAAATGAAATGGAAGTGGAGTTTAGATTAATCTCAAAATAAGTTCCCCAAAAAGAAGCCCCTGAATATATGGTTCTTCCCTCAACAATTATGGGAAGGTGTGATGATTTAAAAGTCCTACAAAACTGGTGGAAAAAAATTCAGGCAAAACCCAATTTCCCGTTCAGATGAGGTCCTTGTAAATGTCAATATTTCCATCAGCATCAGCGATTGCGTCTGGAGTTGGAACATCCTGAAGCAGAACTCTAGAGTGCCTCACTCTAGTAGCTAACGTTTGACCAGTGCGCTATACTGGTTTTATGCAGTATCACATATAATTTGTTAATGATTAATTTAAAAATTACTCAGCGATGTTAAAATAATAGTCAATAATTTATCTTCCTTGTGATGTAATAAATGAGTGACAACTGGGCTCTGAAGCAACAAATACTTGAGCACCTGATGTGTGCTAGAGTGTTCTAGGCTTAAGGCATTTGATAGTAAACACTCAAAGTCCCCTAGCTTCTACTCTAGCTCTGGAGGACAGGCAATAAACAAATAAACAACTTTATGAATAAAATAATTTTAGGAAGTGAAAAGTTCTATGACGTCATTAAAATCAGGCACAAGATCGGGAATGCCTAGATAATGAGAGCACCTTCAGCCGGGTCAGGCAGAAGGATGCCAAGTGGAAGTGGCCTTTGAGCTAAGTCCTGCATCATGAGAAAAAGGGAGGTGTAGAATACAATTCTATGCAGTAAGTAGCAAGTATGAAGACCTTGACACCAGAATAAGGCTAGCGTGCTCTAAGGACTGAGAATAGACCAGTATGGCTGGTGCATATGGGAGAAAGGAGCAGTAAATAGAAAATAAGGTCAAGGAGGACACGTGTATACTTGTCTATGAACTGCAGATATACACAAAGGTGGATTTTAAAGGTAAAGCATCATGACTATTTACTAAATAACCAGGGAGAGGCTTGTGGGCATTTAAAAAACTTTACATGTGATTTATTTAAATACTAATGATCCCTACCAAACTAGAGAAAAGGAATATAACTAATTGTGTACTGTATATTTTATAATATATTATTTGATTTTCCTAATCACTGTTATTTTCCAGAGTATGGTATTGAGGCTTACCGAAGTTAAAGGATCGTCCAAGGTCATAAAGCCAGGGTTATGAACTCTAGCAGGTGTCAGTCCCCTCACAGAGAATAGCTATGCCCCAGGGAATGGCTTCCCCTGCACCCATGTTATGGATGGCAGAGCCATTTTACTATGCGTGATTACATAGCCCTTTCATGTCTTATAAAGTAAACTGTATTTATGAAAGCAGAAATACACCAGCAATGCTCACAACATCTGCAACAACCTCACATTTCCAGTGCAAATTGTCCTTACAACATGATCATTTCAAAAAGAAGAAAATACGAACCATAGTAGTTGTTCAAACAAGTAACACATCAAATACTGGGCAAAGGACAAAGAAGATATGTCTTTGTGAAAATTCACTCATCAGAGCTAGGAGTGGGGGCATGTGCCTATAGTCCCAGCTACTCCCAAGGCTGAGACAGTAGAGTCATTTGAGCCTAGGAGTTTTAGGCCAGTCTGAGCAACATGGGGAGAAACCTGTTTCTAAAAATAAAACACAAAATGAAACAAAAAATTCACTCATGAAAAAATAAGCATTTGTAGTTAGCAGAAATGACCCCTCAATGTTTGAGAACACGAATAGTGTTAGAAAGCAATTTCATAATTCATTTCAGTAGTTATAAAGCTGTTCAATCCTTTGACACAACAAAAATGTTACTCTTGGGAATGTAAAAAAAAAAATTTAAGTGTAAGAACATTACTTACACATGAATATATTATTTATGGCACTTTCTTTAATGCGCAAAAAATCCTCAAACAAGGGCAAACAGGCTCTTGATGAATTACCGTGCTGACATTTAAATTAATCCTTATGAAGATGATATAGCTTCATGAAAATATTACCTAAAATGTAACACTTGAGTGAATAGAGCAGAACAGGACAGAAGCAAGGTAGTCTTTTTTAAAAATTTTAATTTTAAGTTCCAGGACACATGTGCAGGATGTGCAGATTTGTTACATAAGTAAACATGTGTCATGGTGGTTTGTTACACTTATCAACCCATCACACAGATGTGAGGCCCAGCATGCATTACTATTTATCCTGATGCTCTCCCTCTCCTCCCTGTATCCATGTGTTCTCATTGTTCAGTTCCCACTTATAAGTCAGAGCTGAAGTGAGAACATGCAGTATTTGGTTTTCTGTTCCTGTGTTAGTTAGCTGAGGTTGGTGACTTCGAGCTCCATCTATGTACCTGCAAAGAGCACGATCTCATTCTTTTCTATGGCTGCATAGTATCTCATGGTGTATATGTACCCTATTTTCTTTATCCAGTCTATCACTGACAGGCATTTGGGGTGATTCTATATATTTGCTATTGTGAATCGTGTTGCAATGAACATACACATATATGTGTCTTTATAATGGAATGATTTATATTCCTTTGGATATATACCCAGTAATGGGATTGCTGGGTCAAATGGTATTTCTGCTTCTAGGTCTTTGAGGAATTGCCATACTGTCTTCCACAATGGTTGAACTAATTTACATTCCCACCAACAGTGTAAAAGCATTCCTGTTTCTCCACAGCCTCACCAGGATCTGTTTATTCTTCACTTTTAAATAATTACCATTCTGACTGGCATGAGATAGTATCTCATTGTGGTTTTGATTTGCATTCCTCTAATAATTACTGATGTTGAGCTTTTTTTCATATGTTTGTTGGCTGCATGTATGTCTGGTTTTGAGAAGTGTCTGTTCATGTGCTTTGCCCACTTTTTAATGGGGTTGTTTTTTTCTTGTAAATTTGCTTAAGTTCCTTGTAGATTTTGGATATTAGACTTTTGTCAGATGGATAGATTGCAAAAATTTTCTCCCATTCGATAGGCTGTCTGTTCACTCTGATGATAGTTTCTTTGGCTGTGCAGAAGCTCTTTAGTTTAATTATATCCCATTTGTCAATTTTTGCTTTTGTTGCAATTGCTTTTGGCATTTCCATTATGAAATCTTTGCCTGTGCCTATGTCTTAAATGGTATTGCCTAGATTTTCTTCTAGGGTTTTTATAGTTTTGGGGTTACTCCATCTTGAGTTAATTTTTGTATAAGGTGTAAGGAAGGGATCCAGTTTTAATTTTCTGCATATGGCTAGCCAGTTCTCCCAGCACCATTTACTAAATAGGGGATCCCTTCCCCATTGCTTGTTTATATCAGGTTTGTTGATCAGATGGTTGTCCAATATCAGATGGTCTTATTTCTGAGTTCTCTGTTCTGTTTCATTGGTCTATGTGTCTGTTTTTGTAGCAATACTATGCTGTTTTGGTTATTTTAGCCTTGTAGTATAGTTTGAAGTCAGGTATCATGATGCCTCCAGCTTTGTTCTTTTTGCTTAGGATTGTCTTAGCTTAGCTAGATTGTCTTTGCAGATCATGTCATCTGCAAACAGGGACAGTTTGGCCTCCTCTCTTCCTATTTGAATGAGTTCAACCATTGTGGAAGAGAGTGTGGCAGTTCCTCAAAGATCCAGAAGCAGAATACCATTTGACCCAGCAATCCCATTACTGGGTATATGTCTGAAGTAATATAAATCATTCTATTATAAAGATACATACATGTGTATGTTCATTGCAGCACTATTCACAATAGCAAATACATAGCTTTCTTTCTTTCCCTTGCCTGATTGTCCTGGCCATAATTTCCAATACTATGTTGAATAAGAGTTATGAGAGACTTTATTGTAGTCTTGTGCCCGTTTTCAAGGGCAAGGCTTTCAGCTTTTGCCCATTCAGTATGATATTGGCTGTGGGTTGGTCACATAAGGCTCTTATTATTTTGAGGTATGTTCCATCAATACCTAGTTTATTAAAAGTTTTTAACATGAAGCGATGTTTAATTTTATCAAAGGTCTTTTCTGTGTCTATTGAGATAATCATGTGGTTTTTGTCTTTAGTTCTGTTTATGTGATGAATTATGTTTATTGATTTGCATATGTTGAACCAGCCTTGCAACCCAGGGATGAAGCTGACTTGATCATGGTGGAAAAACTTTTTGATGTGCTGCTGGGTTGGGTTTGCCAGTATTCTATTGAAGATTTTTGCATCAGTGTTCATCAGGAATATTGGCCTGAAGTTTTCTTTTATTGTTGTGTCTCTGGCAGGTTTTCGTATGAGAATGATGCTGGCCTCATAAAATGAGTTAGGGAGGAGTCCCTCTCTTTCAATTATTTGGAATAGTTTCAAAAGAAATGGTACTAGCTCCTATTTGTACTTCTGATAGAATTCAGCTGTAAATCTGTCTAGTCCTGGACTTTTTTTGGTTGGTAGGCTATTTGTTAGTGCTTCAATTTTAGAGCTTGTTATTATTCTATTCAGGAATTCAACTTCTTCCTGGTTCAGTCTTGGGAGGGTGTATGCATCCAGGAATTTATCCATTTCTTCTAGGTTTTCTAGTTTATTTGCATAGAGGTATTTATACTATTCGCTGATGGTGGTTTATATTTCTGTGGGGTCAGCCATGATATCCCCTTTATCATTTTTATTGTGTCTATTTGAATCTTCTCTCTCTTCTTCTTTGTTAGACTAGCTAGTGATCTGTTTTATTAATTTTTTTAAAAAATTTCCTGGATTAATTGATTTTTTCGAATGGTTTTCCATGTCTCTATGTCCTTCATTTCTGCTCTGATCTTGGTTATTTCATGTCTTCTGCTAGCTTTGGGGTTTCTTTGCTCTTAGTTCTCTAGTTTTCTTAGTTGTGATGTTAGGGTGTTGATTTGAGATCTTTCTAGCTTTTTGATGTGGGCAATTAATGCTACACATTTCCCTCTTAACTCTGCCTTAGCTGCATCCCATAGTTTCTGGTACATTATGTCAAATATCTTTGTTCTCATTGGTTTCAAAGAACTTCTTTATTTCTGTCTTAATTTCATTATTTACCCAGGAGTCATAAAGGAGCAGGTTGTTCAATTTCCATGTAGTTGCATAGTTTTGAATGAGTTTCTTAATCTTGAGTTCTAATTTGATTGTGCTGTGGCCTTAGAAACTGTTATGATTTTAGTTCTTTTGCATTTGCTGAGGAGTGTTTTACTTTCAACTGTGTGATTCATTTTAGGCTAAGTTCCATGTGGTGCTGAGAAGAATGCATATTCTGTTGTTTTTGGGTGGAGAGTTCTGTAGATAACTATCTGGTCCATTTGACCCAGAGCTGAGTTTAAGTCCTGAATATCCCTGTTAATTTCTGTCTCAATGATCTGTCTAAAATTGACAATGGGTTGTTTCTTTTTATTTTTTTATTTTATTTTTTTGAGACGGAGTCTTGCTCTGTCCCCCTGGCTGGAGTGCAGTGGCCGGATCTCAGCTCACTGCAAGCTCTGCCTCCCAGGTTTAGGCCATTCTCCCGCCTCAGCCTCCTGATTAGCTGGGACTACAGGCACCCACCACCTCGCCTAGCTAGTTTTTTGTATTTTTTAGTAGAGACGGGGTTTCACCGTGTTAGCCAGGATTGTCTCGATCTCCTGACCTCGTGATCCACCCGTCTCGGCCTTCCAAAGTGCTGGGATTACAGGCTTGAGCCACCGTGCCCGGCGACAGTGGGTTGTTAAAGTCTCGAACTATTATTGTGTGAGAGTCTAAGTCTCTTTGTCAATCTCTAAGAACTTTTTTTTTAATGAATCTGGCAGCTCCTGTATTAGGTACATATGTATTTAGGATAGTTATCCCCTTTTGTTGAATTGAACCCTTTACTATACTGTAATACCCTTCTTTGTCTCTTTTGATCTTTGTTGGCTTAACTGCTTTTTCTGTTTTCCATTTGCTTGGCAAATTTTCCTCATCCTTTTACTTTGAGCCTGTGTGAGTCTTTGCATGTGAAATGGATCTCTTGAATACAGCACACCAATGGAACTTGACTCTTTTTTTTTTTTTTAATTTATTTATTATTATTGTACTTTAAGTTGTAGGGTACATGTGCATAACGTGCAGGTTTGTTACATATGTATACTTGTGCCATGTTGGTGTGCTGCACCCATCAACTCATCATTTACATCAGGTATAACTCCCAGTGCAATCCCTCCCCCCTCCCCCCTCCCCATGATAGGCCCCTGTGTGTGATGTTCCCCTTCCTGAGTCCAAGTGATCTCATTGTTCAGTTCCCACCTATGAGTGAGAACATGCGGTGTTTGGTTTTCTGTTCTTGTGATAGTTTGCTAAGAATGATGGTTTCCAGCTGCATCCATGTCACTACAAAGGACGCAAACTCATCCTTTTTGATGGCTGCATAGTATTCCATGGTGTATATGTGCCACATTTTCTTAATCCAATCTGTCACTGATGGACATTTGGGTTGATTCCAAGTCTTTGCTATTGTGAATAGTGCTGCAATAAACATACGTGTGCATGTGTCATTATAGCAGCATAATTTATAATCCTTTGGGTATATCCCCAGTAATGGGATGGCTGGGTCATATGGTACATCTAGTTCTAGATCCTTGAGGAATCGCCATACTGTTTTCCATAATGGTTGAACTAGTTTACAATCCCACCAACAGTGTAAAAGTGTTCCTATTTCTCCACAGCCTCTCCAGCACCTGTTGTTTCCTGACTTTTTAATGATCGCCATTCTAACTGGTGTGAGATGGTATCTCATTGTGGTTTTGATTTGCATTTCTCTGATGGCCAGTGATGATGAGCATTTTTTCATGTGTCTGTTGGCTGTATGAATGTCTTCTTTTGAGAAATGTCTGTTCATATCCTTTGCCCACTTTTTGATGGGGTTGTTTGTTTTTTTCTTGTAAATTTGTTTGAGTTCTTTGTAGGTTCTGGATATTAGCCCTTTGTCAGATGAGTAGATTGCAAAAATTTTCTCCCATTCTGTAGGTTCCTGTTCACTCTGATGGTAGTTTCTTTTGCTGTGCAGAAGCTCTTTTAGTTTAATGAGATCCCATTTGTCAATTTTGGCTTTTGCTGCCGTTGCTTTTGGTGTTTTAGACATGAAGTCTTTGCCCATGCCTATGTCCTGCATGGTACTACCTAGGTTTTCCTCTAGGATTTTTATGGTATTAGGTCTAACATTTAAGTCTCTAATCCATCTTGAATTAATTTTCGTATAAGGAGTAAGGAAAGGATCCAGTTTCAGCTTTCTACTTATGGCTAGCCAATTTTCCCAGCACCATTTATTAAATAGGGAATCCTTTCCCCATTTCTTGTTTCTCTCAGGTTTGTCAAAGATCAGATGGCTGTAGATGTGTGGTATTATTTCTGAGGACTCTGTTCTGTTCCATTGGTCTATATCTCTGTTTTGGTACCAGTACCATGCTGTTTTGGTTACTGTAGCCTTGTAGTATAGTTTGAAGTCAGGTAGCGTGATGCCTCCAGCTTTGTTCTTTTGACTTAGGATTGTCTTGGAGATGCGGGCTCTTTTTTTGGTTCCATATGAACTTTAAAGCAGTTTTTTTCCAATTCTGTGAAGAAAGTCATTGGTAGCTTGATGGGGATGGCATTGAATCTATAAATTACCTTGGGCAGTATGGCCATTTTCACAATATTGATTCTTCCTATCCATGAGCATGGTATGTTCTTCCATTTGTTTGTGTCCTCTTTGATTTCACTGAGCAGTGGTTTGTAGTTCTCCTTGAAGAGGTCCTTTACATCCCTTGTAAGTTGGATTCCTAGGTATTTGATTCTCTTTGAAGCAATTGTGAATGGAAGTTCATTCCTGATTTGGCTCTCTGTTTGTCTGTTACTGGTGTATAAGAATGCTTGTGATTTTTGCACATTAATTTTGTATCCTGAGACTTTGCTGAAGTTGCTTATCAGCTTAAGGAGATTTTGGGCTGAGACAATGGGGTTTTCTAAATATACAATCATGTCATCTGCAAACAGGGACAGTTTGACTTCTTCTTTTCCTAACTGAATACCCTTGATTTCTTTCTCTTGCCTAATTGTCCCTAGCCAGAACTTCCAACACTATGTTGAATAGGAGTGGTGAGAGAGGGCATCCCTGTCTTGTGCCAGTTTTCAAAGGGAATTTTTCCAGTTTTTGCCCATTCAGTATGATATTGGCTGTGGGTTTGTCATAAATAGCTGTTATTATTTTGAGGTACGTTCCATCAATACCAATTTATTGAGCGTTTTTAGCATGAAGGGCGCTGTTGAATTTTGTCAAAAGCCTTTTCTGCATCTATTGAGATAATCATGTGGTTCTTGTCTTTGGTTCTGTTTATATGCTGGATTATGTTTATTGATTTGCGAATGTTGAACCAGCCTTGCATCCCAGGGATGAAGCCCACTTGATCATGGTGGATAAGCTTTTTGATGTGTTGCTGAATCCGGTTTGCCAGTATTTTATTGAGGATTTTTGCATCGATGTTCATCAGGGATATTGGTCTAAAATTCTCTTTTTTTGTTGTGTCTCTGCTAGGCTTTGGTATCAGGATGATGTTGGCCTCATAAAATGAGTTAGGGAGGATTCCCTCTTTTTCTATTGATTGGAATAGTTTCAGAAGGAATGGTACCAACTCCTCCTTGTACCTCTGGTAGAATTCAGCTGTGAATCCATCTGGTCCTGGACTTTTTTTGGTTGGTAGGCTATTAATTTTGCCTCAATTTCAGAGCCTGCTATTGGTCTATTCAGGGATTCAACTTCTTCCTGGTTTAGTCTTGGAAGAGTGTAAGTGTCCAGGAAATTATCCATTTCTTCTAGATTTTCCAGTTTATTTGCGTAGAGGTGTTTATAGTATTCTCTGATGGTAGTTTGTATTTCTGTGGGGTCGGTGGTGATATCCCCTTTATCATTTTTAATTGCGTCGATTTGATTCTTCTCTCTTTTCTTCTTTATTAGTCTTGCTAGTGGTCTGTCAATTTTGTTGATCTTTTCAAAAAACCAACTCCTGGATTCATTGATTTTTTGGAGAGTTTTTTGTGTCTCTATCTCCTTCAGTTCTGCTCTGATCTTAGTTATTTCTAGCCTTCTGCTAGCTTTTGAATGTGTTTGCTCTTGCTTCTCTAGTTCTTTTAATTGTGATGTTAGAGTGTCAATTTCAGATCTTTCCTGCTTTCTCTTGTGGGCATTTAGTGCTATAAATTTCCCTCTACACACTGCTTTAAATGTGTCCCAGAGATTCTGGTATGTTGTATCTTTGTTCTCATTGGTTTCAAAGAACATCTTTATTTCTGCCTTCATTTCTTTTGTACCCAGTAGTCATTCAGGAGCAGGTTGTTCAGTTTCCATGTAGTTGAGCGGTTTTGATTGAGTTTCTTAGTCCTGAGTTCTAGTTTGATTGCACTGTGGTCTGAGAGAGAGTTTGTTATAATTTCTGTTCTTGTACATTTGCTGAGGAGTGCTTTACTTCCAATTACGTGGTCGATTTTGGAGTAAGTACGATGTGGTGCTGAGAAGAATGTATATTCTGTTGATTTGGGATGGAGAGAGTTCTATAGATGTCTATTAGGTCTGCTTGCTGCAGAGATGAGTTCAATTCCTGGATATCCTTGTTCACTTTCTGTCTCGTTGATCTGTCTAATGTTGACAGTGGAGTGTTGAAGTCTCCCATTATTATTGTATGGGAGTCTAAGTCTCTTTGTAAGTCTCTAAGGACTTGCTTTATGAATCTGGGTGCTCCTTTATTGGGTGCATATATATTTAGGATAGTTAGCTCTTCCTGTTGAATTGATCCCTTTACCATTATGTAATGGCCTTCTTTGTCTCTTTTGATCTTTGATGGTTTAAAGTCTGTTTTATCAGAGACTAGTATTGCAACCCCCGCTTTTTTTTGTTCTCCATTTGCTTGGTAAATCTTCCCCTATCCCTTTATTTTGAGCCTATGTATGTCTCTGCGTGTGAGATGGGTCTCCTGAATACAGCAGACTGATGGGTCTTGACTCTTTATCCAGTTTGCCAGTCTGTGTCTTTTAATTGGAGCATTTAGTCCATTTACATTTAAGGTTAAGATTGTTATGTGTGAACTTGATCCTGCCATTATGATATTAACTGGTTATTTTGCTCGTTAGTTGATGCAGTTTCTTCCTAGCCTCGATGGTCTTTACATTTTGGCATGTTTTTGCAATGTCTGGTACCGGTTGTTCCTTTCCATGTTTAGTGCTTCCTTCAGGGTCTCTTGTAAGGCAGGCCTAGTGGTGACAAAATCTCTAAGCATTTGCTTATCTGTAAAGGATTTTATTTCTCCTTCACTTATGAAACTTAGTTTGGCTGGATATGAAATTCTGGGTTGAAAATTCTTTTCTTTAAGAATGTTGAATATTGGCCCCCACTCTCTTCTGGCTTGGAGAGTTTCTGCCGAGAGATCTGCTGTTAGTCTGATGGGCTTCCCTTTGTGGGTAACCCGACCTTTCTTTCTGGCTGCCCTTAAGATTTTTTCCTTCATTTCAACTTTGGTGAATCTGGCAATTATGTGTCTTGGAGTTGCTCTTCTCGAGGAGTATCTTTGTGGCATTCTCTGTATTTCCTGGATTTGAATGTTGGCCTGCCCTACTAGGTTGGGGAAGTTCTCCTGGATGATATCCTGAAGAGTGTTTTCCAACTTGGTTCCATTTTCCCCCTCACTTTCAGGCACCCCAATCAGACGTAGATTTGGTCTTTTTACATAATCCCATACTTCTTGCAGGCTTTGTTCATTTCTTTTTCTTCTTTTTTCTTTTGGTTTCTCTTCTCGCTTCATTTCATTCATTTGATCCTCAATCGCAGATACTCTTTCTTCCAGTTGATCGAGTCGGTTACTGAAGCTTGTGCATTTGTCACGTATTTCTCGTGTCATGGTTTTCATCTCTTTCATTTTGTTTATGACCTTCTCTGCATTAATTACTCTAGCCATCAATTCTTCCACTTTTTTTTCAAGATTTTTAGTTTCTTTGCTCTGGGTACGTAATTCCTCCTTTAGCTCTGAGAAATTTGATGGACTGAAGCCTTCTTCTCTCATCTCGTCAAAGTCATTCTCCGTCCAGCTTTGATCCGTTGCTGGTGATGAGCTGCGCTCCTTTGCCGGGGGAGATGCGCTCTTATTTTTTGAATTTCCAGCTTTTCTGCCCTGCTTTTTCCCCATCTTTGTGGTTTTATCTGCCTCTGGTCTTTGATGATGGTGATGTACTGATGGGGTTTTGGTGTAGGTGTCCTTCCTGTTTGATAGTTTTCCTTCTAACAGTCAGGACCCTCAGCTGTAGGTCTGTTGGAGATTGCTTGAGGTCCACTCCAGACCCTGTTTGCCTGGGTATCAGCAGCAGAGGCAGCAGAAGATAGAATATTTCTGAACAGCGAATGTACCTGTCTGATTCTTGCTTTGTGGATCTTGACTCTTTATGCAGCTTGCCATTCTGTGTCTTTTAATTAGGGCATTTACAAGGTTAATATTATTATGTATGAATTTGATCCTATCATCATGATGCTATCTGGTTATCTGGTTATTTTGCAGACTTGTTGATGTAGTTGCTTCATAGTGTCATTAGTCTTTGTACTTCAGTGTGCTTTCATATTGGCTGATAATAGTTTTTCCTTTCCATATTTAGTGCTTCCTTCAGGAATTCTTTTTTTTTTTTTTTTTTTTTTTTTGAGATGGAGTCTCGCTCTGTCGCCCAGGCTGGAGTGCAGTGGCCGGATCTCAGCTCACTGCAAGCTCCGCCTCCTGGGTTTGTGCCACTCTCCTGCCTCAGCCTCCCGAGTAGCTGGGACTACAGGCGCCCGCCACCTCGCCCGGCTAGTTTTTTGTATTTTTTTTAGTAGAGACTGGGTTTCACTGTGTTAGCCAGGATGGTCTCGATCTCCTGACCTCGTGATCCGCCCGTCTCAGCCTCCCAAAGTGCTGGGATTACAGGATTGAGTCACCGCGCCCGGCCTCCTTCAGGAATTCTTGCGTGGCAGGCCTGGTGGTGATGAATTCCCTCAGCATTTGCTTATCTGAAAAACATTTTATTTCTCCTTTGCTTATGAAGTTTAGTTTCCTTGGATATGAAATTTTGGATTGGAAATTCTCTTCTTTAAGAATGTTGAATATTGGCCTTCAATTTCTTCTGGCTTGCAGGGTTTCTATTGAGAGGTCTGCTGTTAGTCCAATGGGCTCCCCTTTGTAGGTTACCTAGTCTTTCTCTCTGGTTGCCCTTAACGGTTTTTCTTTCACTTCCACCTGGAGAATCTGATGATTATGTATCTTGGGGTTGATCTTCTCATGAAGTATCTTACTAGGGTTCTCTGGATTTCCTGAATTTGACCATTGGTCTGTCTTGCTAGGTTGGGGAAGTACTCCTGGATGATATCTCGAAGTATGTCTTCCAACTTGGTACCATACTCCTCATTTCTTTTAGGTATCCCAATCAATTGTAGGTTAGGTTTTTTTTTTTTAACATAATCTCACAATTCTCCATGGTTTTGTTCATTCCTTTTCATTCTTTTTTCTCTAATCTTGTTTGCCTGTCTTATTTCAGCAAGATAGTCTTAAAACTCTGAAATCCTTTCCTCTGCTTAGTCTATTGACCATTAATACTTGTGGTTGCATTGTGAAGCTCCCATGTTTTGTTTTTCAGCTCCATCAGGTGATTTATTGCTCTCTCTAAACTGGTTATTCTGATTAACAGCTCCTGTAATGTTTTATCATGGTCTTAGTTTCTTTGCATTGGGTTAGAACAAGCTTCTTTAGCTCAGTGAAATTTGTTATTACCAACCTTCTGAAACTTACTTCTGTGAATTCATTCATCTCAGCCTCAGCCCAGTTCTACGCCCTTGTTGGAGAGGCATTGTGATTATTTGGAGGAGAAGAGGCACTCTGGCTTTTGAATTTTCAGCATGTTTTTCATTGATTCTTTCTCATCTTCGTGAGGTTATTTAGCTTTGATCTTTGAGGCTGCTGACCTTTGGATGGGGTTTTTGTGGGGACTTTTTGATTGATGCTGTTGTTGTTGCTTTCTGTTTGTTTTTCTTTTAACAATCAGGTCCCTTTTCTGAAGGTCTGTTTCCATTTGCCGGGGATCCAGTCCAGTCCCTATTTGCCTGGGTCCCTCCTGCACCTAGAGGTGTCACCTGTGGAGGCTGCAGAACAGTAAAGATGGCTCTCTGCCCCTTCCTCTGGGATCTCTATCCCACAGGGCACCCACCAAATGTCAGTGGGAATGCTCCTGTGTAAATTGTCTGGTGTCCCATGTTGAGGGGATCTCACCCAGTCAGGAGGCATGACCCACTTCACAAAGCACTCTGATTTCTCCCTGGTAGAGGGGGTGCACTGCGCTGGGGGGAATCTCCCTCATCCAGAATGCCTAGATTCTTAAGAGCCAGGAGGGGGAATGGCTAAGTCTGCTGAATCATGAAGACTGAGGCCATCCCTTCCCCCAGGGGCTCCCTCCCAGGGGGATCAGAGTTATGTCCATAAACCCCTGGCTGGCCTTGCAGAAATTCCCATGGGGAGTCCCCACCCAGTGAGTAGGGATGGGACATGGTCCTGCCTAAAGGTGTAGTCTGTCCATGATCTGCCACAGCCGCTGTGATGCACTGTGGGGGATTCCTCCTGGGTCTAAATCACCCAGTCGCCCTGACACTGGCAGGGGAATAACTGCAGACTGAAACTGCAGTGATGGCAGCCACCCCTCCCGCCAGGAACTCAGTTGTCTTAGGCAGCAGGCAGCCACAGTGATGGCAGCCACTCCTCCCCTGAGAACTTGGTAGTCTTGGGCAGTCTCCAGCTGAGTGGCCACCAAGATTCTGCACAGCTCTGTGCTTGGGATCTAAGGCCCTGCTGACGTGGGCTCATAAGGGGGATCTCCGGATCCGTGGGTTGCACAGATCCATGGAAAAAGTGTGGCTTCCTGGGTGGGGTAGTACAGTTACTTACCTCCTCACTTGGCTAGGGGTGGGATCTCCCCAGCCATGTGGCTCCTGGGTGGGCTGTCACTCCACCCTATTTTTATTTGCTTTCCACGGGTTGTACCAACTGCCTAGTTAGTCCCAATGAGAGAAACCTGGATACCTTGGTTGCCGGTGCACTCACCATTTTCATTCTTCTTGTGGGGAGCCTCTGACTATAGCCATTTCTATTCAGCCTTTTAGTCCCTCCTCCCAAGATAGTCTTAATAGCATTTTAAGATTTGCATCAGCACCTTCAGAAAGGCTAGAAATGAACAAAATGTTAAAACTAGCAGTTTGTACCTATGTTGCCGTTTCAAGAATTTTAATTTAATATTTTGCCTTCTATTTTTTTTTTACAATAAATAAAATACATTTTAGCAAATAATTTGTTTGGAGTTCTGCTTTCATGTTGGATGTGAAAAATTACGTCCTCCCATACCAGTCCTACCTTCTGTTTACCGCTCAGCCTTGCTCTGAGCTGTGGGGAAAGAGGAGAGGGGACAGCAGGGAAGGGAATCAGAGAGGTTTTCTGCATGATCTGCTCTTGTTCAGGATCATGGACGGATGCTGGTGGCAAGACTCTGTCCTCCTTCTGATGTGTAACCCTGTTTATACCCAGAGAAATATTCCTAACTTGAAGTGCATAAGGGAGGTGCTATTATGACAAAGGGTGGCAATTGGCCCTAAGTACAAACCCTTCCATCTTCAGCATCTGGAGAAATTTGGAGAAACTCAGTGTCAGAAGAATTGACAGAGAAAATTCAATAAACCAACAGAAAGGCCATGGGAGAGGTTTGTTTCTCCAGCACAGAGGCTCCAAAAATACTTGCACTTCCTTTCATTGTCCAGTTCATGGTTATCAGCCCCAGTGGGATGAATGATAAAAAACAACACAACATTCCTAAAGCTCCAAATGCCTCACTGTGATCATTAGCAGATTTAGCTTCCTAATGATCTTCCCAGTGAAATGTCAACATGAATACAAATACACACACAAAAGATTGCAATGACATTGGTAATAAGGGCTATTGTTCATCAATGGGTTACTTTCTTGGAAAATTTCCTAAAGGAATCAAGAAATGTCGGAAGTTCTCTCATTCCAAAACATCTCTAAATGAACAATGTATTAAGGCAAGTGAAAATGAGGAAGGGATTTTAGTTCATCCCCTGCTATATCCTCACATGAGAAATGCTGAGGGGCAATGCTGCCGAGCAGATATCCTGAGTAAATATCTTCCTCACTCCCCAAGTAGCAGCATCCTGAGGGGCAGTTTCCTGTATTTGGTCCTTCCCCACACTCCTCCTTGACTCAGCAATGCCACTCCACATACTTTGCAGGGACAACAACTCTCAATGGTAAAAGCAAAAGGACTAGCCCATGCATCCTGGGATATAGGATTTCAGCAGCAGCTGGGGGATTGGCTGAAGCTGCTTGGTGCCAGTGTGATAAGGGGATTTGGTATTTTCCTATACTTCTTCTTGCACATGATTTGAAAAGTTACCTTAAAATAAATCAACTCTCCAATAGCCAGAGGCCATGTAAAAGGAGCCTTGTTCCACTACAGCTCCCCTAAATATGAGTCAACTTGATGTTGTACTTTTATCAGTATCTGTGCACAAAGGCTTGTCCTCAGCTCTTAACAGGAGACACTGATTCTGACAACACCAGAAAAGATGGTGACAGGAATCACAGGAAATACATACACCTTGTGCATGGGAAAATGCAGACCTGCTTAGTGCTGTCTTCATTCAACCTGAGGACACAAAGACAAAGTTCACGTGAGGTTTAGAGAGAAAGACTCTTACACAACACAAGGGAATTAGTTCCTTATATATGCAGAGGCAAGGTGAACCTGTGAAAATTATTTACTAAAGTTATGAAAAAGAAAACTTAGATCATGTTTACTCTTATTTCTCAATAATGATTTATGAAATGAGATTAGGAAGAGAAAGCTACAGATAAAAGTTTAAGAATCAGAATGACTGGCTGGGCACAGTGGATCTTGTCTATAATCCCAGCACTTTCGGAGGCTGAGGCGGGGGAACTGCTTGAGCTCAGGAGTTCAAGACCAGCCTGGGCAACATGGTGAAATCTCATCTCTATGAAAAATACAAAAATCAGTGGGACGTGTGGTGCATGCCTGTAGTTGGTGTAGGCTGAGGTGGGAGGATCACTTGAGCCTGGGAGGCATAGGTTGCAGTGAGCTGAGACTGCATTTCTATACTCCAATCTGGGTGACAGAGTGAGACCTTGTCTCAGAAAAAAGAAAAAAAAAATCAGAATGACTAACGTTGTGTTGGCATGACTGAAAAATAGAATACAATGGATCAATGCCTTTAACACATTGATATAAAGAGATTTCTACACTCAGTCATAAAGGCATTTTTACACATAAGATCTCAAACAATGAACCTTCCATGCACCATTTTTGAGAAGACTACTAGTACTTTGAGCAAAGGAGAGCTGTTGAAATCTAGTCTTCAGAATGCCTTGCATGGGATGGGGGATATCTTTTCCTGTCTCTGGTTCTAACTATCATTTAATAATTCCACAAAATGAAATTCTATGACATAATGAACAAAGAATGATGTGAATTTTCACAAATTGATACAGCAAAACATGTACTGTTTATCAATAAGTGAGAAACGAGTTGTAAAACAGTAAGTCAAATATGTGGGAATCTTTCATTGACCCCACCTTCTCCATTCTGCTCTATGGTACTGAAGGCTGGGCTGCTCAGACCGTGTCAAACATTCGGTTGGAGCCCAGAAGGAATCTAGAAGGAAGGAATAAGGGCAGAGTTTTATTTCCCTGACTCCAACCCTGTAAGCTGGCTGGGTCCCTTGATTTAGGGTCCTGTGAAGCATCCCTCTCTACATGCCCAGTCTGTCTTCAGGTCTGGTAACCACATCCTCAGTTCTAGGGAGGTAGTGGCACCCACTGTGAAAGCCCTAGGGTATTGCATTTTCCCTGCATCCATACTGCCACAACTTGAATGCAGTTATTAAATTCTCCTCACTTTATTTCTGTATATGGTGAGTTTTCTGGAAAGATGAAACTGAAGTGCAAATCGTAGTCAGCTCTAGAAAGTGAATTTGGAGGGAAGAAAAGGAAGGAACTACAACTTACACATTATCTAATTAATAGATACAAATTTTAATCTATTTAATGCTTATTTGAATTTTATGATTTATATAAAATATAAATTTATTACGATAGGCTACTAATTTAAATAGCAAAAACAAACTTAAAGGAAAAGCAAAATTGACACCTAATTTCTGATCAGTAGACTCAGAACTTCTGAACCAGAATCTAGCTACCGAGAAAGAACTTCTTTATACTATTTCACGTCAGCAGGGTTACACAGGGCAGTGGGCTTCTGATTTCATTAAAATATGTTTTGCAAGGCATTTATCAGTTTCTCAGGATATAATAGAGATAACTTTGTAATTGGAGAAATTTATTTAGAATTCCCCATGAGACTTCATGAGAGGAACTATTATATTGCATGACTTAAAGTTTTATTTATACTGTGTGTATATCAGCTTCCTTAATCAGTAACTAATACTCTTGTTTTACTGTCCCAAAGTTTATTTTGGTTTTTGTTTTTAGCATATTCCATTATAGCATGATATCTGAGATTTAAAAGTTATTTTCATGCTGTGCCTATACTTGACTGGTGGGTTTTAGTTTTCCATGTGGAATTTCGTTTTGTGTCAGGTCTTTGGAATCAGACGTTTTGCTACTTCAAAATAGAGCACTCCTCTGGGAGTTGGGGCCATGATAGTAAAGCCAAGTGAGACGCAAGTTCAAATTATTTTCCAGAAAAACCAAATCATAAAAAAATGTGGTTTTTGACTTTCTGAATTTTACTCCCACGAAATCAACACATGTGGCAAGTTAGGCCTTTTAATTAGTAGGTTTTCTGTTGAAGACAAGTTTAACTGATAAAAAGAGCATGCAACAGTTTTTAGATAATTTATAATTGGTTCTGTCCTGCTTCCACATTTGCTGAGATGAACGTGTATGTCCCTCCCGGTGGAACATAATGGGAGGGCATAATATCCCACAAGGCATATATTTGGGTTCAAGGAAGAAGGATTCAGATGCAAAAGAACATAAAAACATTTTAGCAACACGTCTCATTCATTTCTTGGTAATTTAGCAAGCATGTACACAACTTTTGACCTGAGGGATAGAAAGGCAAAGACAGGCCCTGTGCTTGAGAAACTCAGTATCTAATTGTCACAAGAACACTAGAGGAGCAGTGTTTCTAAGCCCAGGGAGTGAAGAGACCCCTTTGAAGGAAAACAAGTGCTTAAGGCCTCTCGGGTTGATTTAAAACTGTTTTATTATATAATGTTACCTGCATAAATATAAACAAGTGTAACTATTGAACATTTTATACACTCCTTAAAATTACAGCTTCGACTGGGTGTGGTGGCTCATGCCTGTAATCCCAGCACTTTGGGAAGCCAAGGAGGGTGGATCACCTGATGTTAGGAGTTTAAGACCAGCCTGACCAACATGGCAAAACCCCATCTCTACTAAAAATACAAAATTAACTGGGCATGGTGGTGCATGCCTGTAATTCCAGCTACTTGGGCAGCTGAGATTGGAGAATCACTTGAAGCCAGGAGGCAGAGGTTGCAGTGAGATGAGATCACGCCATTGCACTCCGGCCTAGGCAACAAGAGCGAAACTCTGTCTAAAAATATATATATATATATATATATAAAACTTATGTTTATATAAAAATTAAATTTGGAAATTAAATTCTGAAAACTGTAAATTAAAATACATGGAATTAACAAAAATTACATAAAATTTTGTAGAAAACACGACACTACATGCAGAATGAATGTGGGCCTCCCTCCTATGGAATGGTATTTTTCAGGTCAGGATTCTTTCATTCTTGTGGGCTGAATCATGACTCAGAACTATTGTGGAAGCTTCACCCTACAAACGGCCATCTCACCATTTGCCTTGAAAGCCTCTTTGAGTAATGAAGTCTATCTTTACTCTTTCATTAACAGAGCACTATCAAAATAGTGCTCAAACATCAACTAAGGCACAGAAATTGTGTGGAGTCCGTTAGGTCAAAAGTGGTCCAAATATAAAATGCTTACTATTTACAAATGCTTATAAAACACAACTTAAAATATCCTTGAGATATTTAAAGGCTGAGTATATATCAACATTTCCTTCAGATATCCATAGAACCTTGAAAAGAAACATTCATCTATAGAATATAAATCAAAATATAATAATAAACTTCTCAATACAATAAACATAAGAAGAACATGGTAATAGGTCAGTATAATCAGGACAGTAAAAATCATCTGGGTAACCTGCTGAAATATTTTCAGAAGGCTTCAATCAGTAAATTCTTTTTAAACTTTATTGTCATAGAAGGCTGTGGTTTTAAGGAAGAAAGGTGTTCTTTAGTGGACACTATCAGAAATACTACGGTTTTCCCAGTGAATTATATGCATTCTGAAACACTGTATTGTGAATACCACTCTCTTCCTAGGTAGAAGCTGTGTGTGCTCCTCCGAGTTGAGTTGCACTTTGTGAGGCTTCAGTTTTTCTGATTCCTTACCAAGAGAGGTGGGGTTACTATTTCCATTAGGCCACAGCAGGGCTCTGAGACCACAGGTTAAACTCATTAAAGTGCTAGAACACAAATGCTTAGTTATTTGTTTCTTAATTGCCAATTTCAACTTCTTTATTGCCAGTTACCTGGAGCCCCACATTTCATTTCCGGAATGGCTCTCTGGGTCCCCTGTTTTCCAAACACTGGGACACCCCCGAGCAAGAAATGCTGTCATGTAAAGAAAAAAGCAAATATAATCTGACAAATGACTTGTTCAGCTAGCACAAAAAGCCTGCTGTGCCTAACTGTGCTTACTTGAAATAATTATGGCTACTGGCAGATAAAAGCTTCAATGCATTAAAGAAATGAACATAGAGTATGACCCCATGCATATACCAGTGTGTGGATGTGTATATGTGTATATTTGCAGGGATATATTATATGTATATAGAGCTGTCACTTGATATCTATGGGGGATTAGTTTCAGGACACCCCCCACAGATGATAACAAAATCCACAGATGCTCCAGCCTTTTATATAAAATGGCATAGTAATTGCGTATAACCTATGCATATACTCCCATGTTCTTTAAATCATCTCTAGATTACTTCTAATACCTAATACAATGTAAATGCTATGCAAATTGTTGCTATACTGTGCTGTTTGGGAGTAATGGCAAGAAAAAGAAGTCTGGACATGTTTAATACAGACACAGCCGTCCTTTTTTCCCCCAAATATTTTCAATTACAGTTGGTTGAATCCACATATGTGAGGGGCTGACTGTATCTGTATATTTATAAAATGCTGATTCCAAAATGAAGTAAATCTGCATCAGGTTGAGAAAATTAACTCTTGACAGGATTTATGTTTGTTGGTGATTTGGATTCTGCACATTCACTTCTATATCATAACTTATTCATCCTTTTCTGCAAAACAGAGAAACAAGAAGCAACATTTCAGTGCAATGAATAAAGATAGGACATATTATCAAAATGTTCAGTGAAAAGTGAAGCAAAATGGAAAATCATACTGCACACAAAATTTTGAATGATTAGTCAACCTGCATTAATGATAGCGTAGAAAAAAATGTAAAAAACTCATTCACACACAACTGTGGGTTGTGCATGAAAAGTATCTGAGACCAACGCTACCCGCACACCTGGCCCCTGCTTTCCTGTCCAGTCTCATGTCTCATGGCTTCTCCTTTTGCTCTCAAGCCCCTCTGGGCACAGGGATTCTCCCACAGTCACTCAAATGCTGTGCGCTCTCTTTGACTCAGGAACTCTTAAAAAAAATCTTTTATTTTCAGTTCAGGGATACATGTGCAGATTTGTTATACAGATAAACTTTTGTCATGGGGGTTTGTGTACAGGATATTTCATCACCCAGGTATTAAGCCTCGTACCCATACGTCATTTTTTCTGATCCTCTCCCTCCTCTCACCCTCCACCCTTTGACAGGCCCCAGTGTGCGTTGTTCTCCTGTATATGTCCATGTGTTCTCATAATTTAGCTCTCGCTTAAAAGTGAGACCATGTGGTATTTGGTTTTCTGCTCCTGTGTTAGTTTGCTAAGGATTATGGCCTCCAGCTCCATCCATGTCCCTGCAAACGACATGAACTTGCTCTTTTTTGGGACCTTTTTCTTGAAGTGCTCTCCAGTTCTCACTCCTTCATGTGGCTATATTTGAGTGATTCTTTCTAGCTTAAAAGGAACGTCCACCCTGGGTTTTTCCTCACCTTCCTGCTCTTTACTATCCCACCCTCTGCAACCTGAAGTGAGGTGTCACTCCTAGGTTGGCCCACACCATTCTGGTTGTCCTCTTATCGTAGCACCTAATTGCTTTCTTATGCCTGCTTGTTTCAATGTCTGTATTCCACCCTCCACTGTCAAATCCATCGGAGCAGAGAGAGAGCACGCTTATCTCCTCAACTGTTAGCCAATCTTGGCACACATTTAGTGCTCAGTGACCATTTGCTGAACGATGAAAGAGTCACCGACTGGATGCCAACACTATTTTCCTTTTTTACTCCTGACATTTGATCTTAGAAAGACTGATGTATCTTGTCACTTTAATTTTTAGCAATTTCTGTTGATTACTCTGACATCAGTCTTTATCTGTATTTAGAGTATAAGCTTTTGTTCTGATATTTTCTACTTTGGATGTCATGTTTCTTTCTCAATGCAGTCAGCGCTTGCTAGATCAACATGTTTGTGTGGACTGCAATACTCTGGTCCCTTGGGCAAGTCAGACCAACAGAAACACCGACTCAGTAGACTTGAGTCAGGCTGGTCACAGACCATGGACACCTGTCATGTGGGAGACATTCATTCTGGAGCCTCTGGACCACTCCAACCCCCAATTATTAATATACAGGTGTTTTCTTGAAGTTCTGCGTAGACCTGCTGTGATAAATGCAACATTTGGAATCAAGATGAAGTACTCAAAACAGATGCATTTTAAATAAAGGAAATCCTCTATTTAAAAGAAAACTAATAAAGAAAAATGGGAGATATAAAGATTTGTTAAGTAGCAGAAAAACAGAAATCATTATTTATATATACAAATAATTTATACACATTTTCTTTTTACAAAAATAGGATTATACTATTAGTGGTACTTCATTTTAAATTTTATTTATGATGTCCTGAAAACCTCTATAGCCCAGTACATTGTTGTGGTCTTTTCTCTTTTTAAGAGCTGCATAGAATTCTGTTGAATGGCTAGTATTTTTAGAGACATTTTATTATTAACACACATTTGAGTTGTCTTTGAGTTTTTATTCTTTTTATTAGAAATCATGTTGTAATGAAAATCCTTGTCTCAATCTCCATGCATTGTCTTTACTATTCCAATAGTATAAATTCCTAAAACGTAAGATTGCTGAATAATAACAAACATTTATATTTTACTATATGATGTCAAATTGCCCTCCAAAATGATTTCAATATATTATATTTCTATAATGTATGGGATTTCATGGTTCTCACATCATCACTAGCACTGGCTCTTCTCAACTGGTTAGATAGTTGACAACTTAATTTGTGAAAATGCAGTCTTGTTATTTAAATTTGCATTGTAATTATTGTTGAGGCTAGGTATCTTTTTACATAATGATTTGCTATTTAAAATTATTTTTCAGTGGGTTGGCAATTTATAACTTTCATTGATACTCCCTTGGGTTGTCTTTTTCTGTCTGGTTTTTAGTTCTTAGTATATTAATTTTATGCCTGTGTTAACAATATTTTCTCCCACTTATGGTTTTCATCATAGTTTAAATTTACTCTGTAGTCAAATCTGTCTTTTTTTCTCCCTCCTAAAACTAAGTTTTGTTTATTACTTTGGAAGTCTCTGATCATTCCAACACTAGAACTAAAACTTGCACTAAGGCTGGGCGCGGTGGCTCACACCTGTAATCCCAGCACTTTGGGAGGCCGAGGCGGGTGGATCATGAAGTCAAGAGATCAAGATCATTCTGGCCAACATGGTGAAACCCCGTCTCTACTAAAAGTACAAAAATTAGCTGGGTGTGGTGGCGCTCACCTGTAGTCCCAGTTACTTGGGAGGCTGAGGCAGGAGAATTGCTTGAATCTGGGAGGCGGAGATTGCAGTGAGCTGAGATTGAGCCACTGCACTCCAGCCTGGCGACAGAGCGAGACTCCGTCTCAAAAAGAAAAAACAAACAAACAAACAAAAAACTTAAAGTAAGATACAGAGAGATAGAGATGGAAAAAACAAGTGAGAGAAAAAGGAGAAGAAGGAGGAGGAAGAGGAGCAGGCAAAGAATGGGGAGGAGAATATTCCTACAGTTTTTTCTTCTAATAATGTTATTATTTTATTCTTTAGATAAGATCTGTCTTTGGTTGGGTTCTTTTTCTTTTGTAATAGAGTTATGATTCTGAACATAAGTATTCCCACTAGATAGACAATGACCCAAACACATTTTATTAATTAATCCCTTCATTCTTTCCTTACTGGTTTTAAATGTAACCTTATGATATAGTTCTTCTAAACTTTTACCAATTTGTTAGGTGAAACTTAGCACAGAAATGTCACTAGTATTTTGATTTGCTTTACGTTAATTACTAATGATGATTAAATGAATGGATTTAAAATTTTGAAAAATGCTCCTTAGAATAAATATTAACTGCAATGAGGTTTTTAGTATTCTAAAATATTGCTGGAATGTATTTACCTAAATTAATTTAGAAATCTTAAATTAAAATTTAAAAGTAAAATCTTCCTATAGTTTTCTTTCTACTTACTATTTTTGTAAAGTTTTAATATCAGGGTTCTATTTGTAAAGATACATGTGGAAGCTTTCCATCCCTGCCCAGTTTACTTTGGAATAGCTTAAATATTATCCTTGAATCCTTTCTAGGACTCACAAATCCTTGAGGCCTGCTCTTTATAAAAGATAAATCATTCAGTGTTTCCTATGTGTTCTGCTTTAAACTTTTCTAGTCAATTCTGGTAATGTCATGTCCTAGTAATTCACACATTTAACTCCAACAATAAATTATTATAGCATATTACATATTTTAAATTCTTATCCATATGCATATATATATGCATATGCATATCCTTTTTCCCTTCTTAGAGTTACTTTAAAAAAAATACTGAGACTTGGAGTAATAGGTAAGTGTTTGACCCAGGTAACACAGTTTAGTAAGTGATAGATTCTAGATCACTCTGCAGGCCATGTGACTTTAGAACTCATTGTCAACTACTGCATTATGCTGTCTTCAAGGAAACAATCTCATTGTAGTTATTTTATTATATGCCATTTTTATATTTCTTTATTTGATATAACAGAAACCTAGGGATTTGCATAAAATATCCTGCTGGTTTTAAAAATTTTCTCATTGTAATAATTTTGCTTTATGTTTCAATGGCATGCTATTTGACACATAAAACTTCTTTTTTTCTTTTGGCCTTTAGGTCTGTATTTACTGGAACGTTGTAACTATAATGCCACCTACAGAAGTTAATGTTGTGAATGTTATAGGTACATAATGTTATAGGTACATAAATTGCTGAAGGACGCCACAGATCTAAAGTAACTGCTTTCTTAAATTTAGCCACTTTAATAATTATGTATTTTGAAGATACTTGAGAAAAAAGAACCATGTGCTTATATGGTATTTTTAAAAAGTACATACACGTAATACATACTGGAAAAAATATGCCAAGATATTATGAGGAATAATTCTGGAGGGTATTTTTATATTACTATCTGTAACTTTTAAAATAATTCCAACTTTTATTTTAGATTCAAGGGGTATATGTGCAAATTTGTTACATGGGTATATTGCATGATCCTGAGGTTTGGGGTATGAGTGATCCTGCCACCTAGGTAGTGAGCATAGTACCCAATAGGTAGTTTTTAAACCCTTGTCCCCCTCCCTGTCTCCCTCCTCTAATAGTCTCCAGTGTGTGTGGTTCCTATCTTTATGTCCATTTGTACCCAATGCTTAGCTCCCACTTATAAATGAGAACATGCAATATTTTGTTATCCATTTCTGCATTAATTCACTAGGGAAAATGGTCTCCCGCTATATCCACATTGCTGCAAAGGACATGATTTCATTATTTTTTATGTCTGTGTAATATTCCATGATGTATATGAACCCAACTTCCTTTTTCTAATCCACCATTGATGAGCACCTAGGTTGATTCCATGTCTTTGCTATTGTGAATAGTGCTGTGATGAACATATAAATGCATGTGTCTTTTTGATAGAACAATTTATTTTCCTTTGTGTATATACTCAATAATGAGATTGCTGAGTCAAATGGTAATTTCGTTTTAAGTTCTTTGAAGAAACGTCCAAACTGCTTTTCACAGGGGCTGAGGTAATTTACCAACAATAGTGTATACATGTTCCTTTTCTCCATGACCTTGCCAGCATCTTATTTTTTTTACTTTTCTTTTCTTTTTCTTTTTTTTTTTTTTTTTTTGAGACAGAGTCTTGCTCTGTCACCCAGGCTGGAGTGCAGTGGCATGATCTCGGCTGGTTGCAACCTTTGCCTCCCAGGTTCAAGCGATTCTCCTGCCTCAGCCTCCTGAGTAGCTGGGATTACAAGCACCTGCCACCACGCCCGGCTAATTTTTGTATTATTATTATTATTATTATTATTATTATTATTATTAGTAGTAGTAGTAGTAGTAGTAGTAGTAGTAGTAATAGAGATGGGGTTTCACCATGTTGGCCAGGCTGGTCTCGCACTCCTGACCTCAAGTGATCTGCCCACCTCCGCCTCTCAAAGTGCTGGGATTACAGGCGTGAGCCACTGCACCTAGCATATTTTTTTCTTTTAACTGTTTAATAATAGCCATTCTGATTGGTGTGAGATGGTATCTCATTGTTGTTTTGATTTGCATTTCTCTGATGATTAGTAATGTTGAGCATGTTTTCATATGTTTGTTGGCTGCTTGTATGTCTTCTTTTGAGAAGTGTCTATTCATGTCTTTTGCCCACTTTTTAGAGGGTTATTTGGTTTTTGCTTGTTGAATTGTTTAAGATTATTATAGATTGTGCATGTTAGACCTTTGTCAGCTACATGATTTGTGAATATTTTCTCTCAGTTTGCAGGTTGTCTGTTTACTCTGTTGATAGTTTCTTTAGTTGTGTAGAAGTTCTTTATTTAGGTTCCACTTGTCAATTTTTGTTTTTGTTGTGTTTGCTTTTGAGGACTTAGTCATGAATTCTTTCCCAAGGCTGATATCCAGAATGGTATTTCCTAGGTTTTCTTCTAGAATTCTTATAGTTTGAGGTTTTACATTTAAATCTTTAATTCATCTTGAGTTACCTTTTGTATATGGTGAGAGGTAGATGTCTGGTTTTATTCTTTCGCAGATGGCTAGCCAACTATCCCAGCACTATTTATTGAATAAAGAGTCCTTTCCCTATTGCAAATTTTTGTCAACTTTGTTGATGATTCAATGGGTGTAGTTGTTCAGCTTCCTTTCTAGGTTCTCTACTCTGTTCCATTGGTCTATGTGTCTCTTTTTATACCAGTACCATGCTGTTTTGTTTATTATAGCCTTATTGTATGTTTGAAGTTGGACAATGTGATATCTCCGACTTTGTTCTTTTTCACCTAGGAAGGTTTTGGCTATTTGGGCTCTTTTTCAGTTCCATATGAATTTTAGAGTGTTTTTGTCTAATTCTGTGAAAAATGACATTGGTAGTTTGATAGGAATAGCATTAAATCTGTAAATTGCTTTGGACAATATGGTCATTTTAACAATATTGATTCTTCCAATTTATGATGATGGAATGTTTTTCCATTTGTTTATGTTGTCTATGATTTCTTTCAGTAGTGTTTTGCAGTTCTGTTTGTAGAGATCTTTCACCTCCTTGGTTAGCTGTATTCCTAAGTATTTTACTCTTATGTGGCTATTGCAAATGGGACTACATTCTTGACTTGGCTCTTAGCATGAATGCTTTTGGTGTATAGAAATGCTACTGATTTCTGTTCATCAATTTGTATCCTGAAACTTTACTGAAATTGTTCTGTTTATCAATTCTAGGAGATTTTGGCAGAGTCTTTAGGGTTTTCTCGGTATAGAATCATATCAGTGAAGAGATAATTTGATTTTTTTCCTATGTATCTATGTGACTCATTTCCTAGGTGTCTTTTATTTCTTTCTGTTACTTGATTGCTCTGGCTAGGACTTCCAGTACTTTGTTGACTAGGAGTGGTGAGAATGGGAATCCTTGTCTTGCTCCTGTTCTTAAACGGAATGCTTCCAGCTTTTGCCCATTCAGTATGGTGTTGGCTATGGGTTTTGTCATGGATGGCTCTGATTATTTTTAGGTATGTTCCTTCAATGTCTAGTTTATTGAGGGCTTTTATTATGAAGGGATGTTGGATTTTATTGAAAGATTTTTTTCATATCTATTGTGATAATGATATGGTTTTTGTTTTTAATTCTGTTTATCTGCTAAATCACATTTATTGATTTGCATATATTAATTAAATCTTACATCTCAGAAATAGAGCCTACCTGATTGTGGAGAATTAACTTTTTGATAACTGCTGGATTTGGTTTGCTAGTATTTCGTTGAGGATTTGTATATCTATGTTCATCAGGGATACTGGCCTGTAGTTTTCTTTTGTCATTGTGTCTTCGTCAGGTTTTGGAATCAGGATGATACCAACTTTATATAATGAGTTAGGGAGGAGTCCCTCCTCCTTGATTTTTTTTTTTTTTAATAGTAGAAGTAGAATTTTTACCAGTTCTTCTTTTTACGTCTGGTAGAATTAGGCTGAAATACATCTGGTCCGGGGCCTTTTTCATTGGTAGGTTTTTTATTGTTGTTGTTATCATTCAGTTTCTGAACTCAATATTGGTCTATTCAGGGTTTCAATTTCTTCCTTATTCAATCTTGGGCAATTGTGTGTTTGCAGGAATTTATCAATTTCCTCTAGATTTTCTAGTTTGTTTGCATAGAAGCATTAATAAGAGTCTGATAATCTTTTGTATTTTTGTGGGATCAGTTGTAATGTCACCTTTGTCATTTCTGATTATGGTACATAAAACTTGATATTTATTAGAAAATTGTAACTTTCAGTACAAATTACTTCTTTTTCCCATTTAATAATTATTTCCCTGAGTTATATTTTATTCATAAAAACATTGTCACCCCTTTTTAAAGGTATTAATTTTTACCTGGTATCTATTTCTAACTTGTATGCTTTTCTAAATTACAAATAATGGTTGTTGATTTCCTCACCTGAGAATCTTTGTCTTTTAAAATGTTTAGATTTTTGTTACCTGCTTTTGTTATAGGACCAACAGGTTCACATGTCTGCTGCACAGTCACAGACCAATTACACTGAGACAGTTTGCAACAGAGAAAGAGTTTAATGATCACAGGGTGTCAAGCAAGGAGATGGGAAGAGACCCTCAAATTTATCTCCCAGAGGAGTTCTTGATGGGGGCTTTTAAGAGGATGATAGAGGGGATAGAAAATTGGGGTTGTTGATTGGTCAGGGAAGGGGAGACAGGAACATCAAGATGTGGAAATTGCATCTTTTGTTGAGTCAGCTTCTCATGCGGTCTTTCAGAGTAGTTGGCATCAGTAGGGTACTTCAGACCAGCTGGCATCCGTAGTTTCAGTGAAAAGATATCTCAAAGGGAAAACTTAACGTTTCATAATGTTCAAGTTGTTATCTAGAGAGCAGTTAAAGGGACCTATGATCTTGTAATAGGGTCTACATGATTCTAGGAAAACAGGCACCAAACAACTATGAGGACGCAAGTTAGAGAGCAAGCTGGCTTAATGCTTAATGTGGAATGGGCTGCAAGCTTGGTTATTTTCATTTCTCCCCCTCCTTCCTTCCCTGAATAATTTTACAAAGTTTCCTTTTTGTTTCATTTTTTTATGCCTTTTGCTTTTAATGCTTCTTGGCTCTTTCTCTGCTTTTAAACTTTTCCTGATTAATTTTCCCAAATTATCTGAAAAACTTACATGTTAATTTTTCCTTTTAAATTTTAATACTCAATTACATTCTAATGCCAACGATTCATAGTACAGAATTGCACAAAACAGACATGCTTGTACCCTATGCCTAATCCTTCCTTTTTCTTGCATAATCCTGTGAATATTCATGTTTATTTCTCCAGTCCCTTTTCTTGCACTTTACTGCTGTTTATAAGCACATTTTCTTTGTAAACAATATTATACTATACCTACTTTGCAGAAGCTTACTTATTCACTTAGCAAATATTTCTTGACTAGGAAATATTACCATGTTTATTTTATATGTACACAACATTCTTTTTAATGGAAACAAATAATTGCAAGAATATTTTATAATTAATTTAAATGACCATTTCGTTGGGCATTAAAGTTTACATTTTTCTATTACATACAATTCTGCAATAAATATTGTTGACTATGTAAGTTTACATATGTGTGGTAGTCGGGGTTGGCTTCATGGACTTGCCATGTATGCAGCTGCAAAAGGTTCCACACTCAAGAGCTCCCTGTTTGGTTTAATGTTCTGCTGTCACTGTCTTGAAATTCTTAATTTTTAAGCAAGGGTCCTGCATTTTCCTTTTGTACTGGGTCTGGCAGTTTAGGTAGTCAGTCATGGTGTAGTCTTTCTGTGAGCTTGGAACAACATATCTGGATCAATAGTCATGTGCATACTACATTTTGATAGATCCTTTCTGGTTGGCTTTATTCCTTACACTGTCTACCAACATAATGTGAGATAACACATTTCTCTTTACTTTCTTTGGCTCAAATTAAATTTTTGCCAGTGTAACGTATAGACAACATTTCATTGTTTGTTTCCCCTGAATAGTAGTGAAGCTTAGATCTTCATACAATTTGATAAATTGTCTTTAACTCCCATCTCTTAATCTTTTTTTTTTTTTTCATTTGGAATATTTCTCATCTCATGATATTTGGTAAGAGGAAGAAGGCATCTCCCACTGGAGAAACTGGAAATTTTAGACAACTGTGTGCACAGCCTTGTGGGAAGTAGCGGTGGAGCAATATTGTGTAGGGCAAATAGAAAGACTTTGGAAATTGGGATCAGATCTGTTTTTGGATGAGTTTATTCACCTTTCTCAGCCTCTCTTTTCTCACATGTCAAGTAGGAATAGTTGTAAACCAGACCTCGTAGGGGTGTTGTGAGGATTAAGTAAAATAAATTATATATGGTGCTGGCTCTTCCTTGAGGCCTATGGGCATAAATAACCTTTCCTTCCCCAGCTCTTAAAATGGCTAAAATTCTTAAAAGTTTTAAAAATATGATGGCAAAGCAAATATAGATCTATCTTAGAAATAAACACAATTGATGACACAATTTCATTTTTACCTATGAGAATAGCCTCTAGGAAGTATTTATGTATCACCTAGAAAAAGATTACAACGTAGAACGTTTTAAACCCTTTTTTTAGAAAAGCTGCAGGAGCCCAGAAAACTGCATTTTGCAAAGTACTTCAGGTGATTCTAATACAGGTATTTATGCTCCACGCTTGAGAAATAGTGGCCTTAGGAACAAAGTTAAAGCTAATTTTTGTTTTCTGGTGCTGTTTAATTAAAGGAAAATTATGAAGCAAGTAATAGCATCAGAATTGCTCTATTTTTCCTTTTCAGACACATCAACAGATTTTCCTGTCTCTCCTCATCAGCTGTTTCTCCTTATCCCTTCCATACATGTATTTCATCTTAATTCAGATTTTGTACCTTCATACTTTTGCTCATGCTTTTTCTCTCCTGGAACATTACATCCTCCATTTCTCCTTCAGGTGATCTCCTACTCATGTAATAAAACCTACATCTCCTCTGGAGGTGTTAATCTGGAGGTGTTAACTGCCACATTCAAGCAGAATGCAGCGCTTTTCTCTTTGTGTGTTCACAGCGAAGAACACTTGTTCTGTGAATTAGAATCTTTGTTTACATGCCTATATGTCTTAGGATTAATTCAGAGCCTCCTTAAGGCCAGAGACCACCACTTATTCATCTTTGCATTTCTAGTTTCTCATGCAGAAGCCTCCCACCAATACTTAGTCTTTATCTAACTGTATTGAGCGGACTGTGTTCACTTCTCTATTTTCTGCTTCCATGGTAGGGTGCATCCTGGGTATTTCTTCTTATGCTTTAGTTACTCCTTCAATGGTTCCTCATTCTATCCTCAATGCTTGGATGCTTACAAGTTTGTTACCACCATAGAGACTTTGGACTAGCTGTTCCCTTTGCCAGGAAACGTTCTGCCCCTAGATCTTCAAGTGGCTTATTTCTTCCTCTTGCTCAAATGGCCCCTCTACAGAAAAGTCTTTCTGAACATCCATTCCAAAGAAGTAACCATCCATTCCAAAGAAGTAACCATAACCACCCTTGAAGTCACTCTTACATTAGCATGATTAATTTTCCTCATAGTCCTCCTCAGCATCAGAAATTCTCCTGTGCATGTAGTTACTTCTTCACTTTCTGCTGGAGACATAGTGTTGCCTTTAGGCAGGTGTTAAAGGGACAATGGCTTATTCACTTTTGTAAACTTGGACTAAAACAAAGGCCTGGCACAGATAGGAGATCATTGTATTTTGTTGAGTCAGTAATGTTTGCTGTTTTATGGATAGAAAGCCAAGGAATGATCAAGTTGCCAGGATGACTGTAGTAGACACTGTTGGTGACCAGTAGCTTCCCTTTCCTACTGCTGTCCCCCCAACTTATCTTAGTGTAGCTATCTCTTCTCTATAGACAGGGACTGCTGAACAGGAGATTTTGCATCTCTTCTGGAGCTACCATAACCAATGACTGGCTAACATGGTTGTGCAAAAGACCAGCCCTCTTGCTCTTTTAGGGATACCTCTGCAGAGTGATTTGCATAATTCCCCTGCAGAACAGGTGAGATTTAGACTGTTCTGAGACCATAACCATACTCAGTTCCTTCCCCCACACTCCACCTCCACTGACACCCCATCCCCACTGCATTATTCTTCTTCCTTCCCTTTCTTACAGATTTGAGCGCTTTCCCTCAATAAATCATTTGTGTCTGAATCTGTCTCCGGGTCTGCTTCTTAAGAGCCCAATCAAGGGCCACGTTGTTCCTTGGTGGAATGTAAGACCAATAACCTATGTCTTTATTCATAAAGGGGTTGGAAAGTACAGCGCTCTGGCCACTAATATGTGAGGAAAGCTACCGTGATGTAAAACAGTCAGAGATTTAGGTTTGGATTTTATTCACATCCTGTTGGTCAAACTTTCTGCCTCACATGAAATAGAGCAAATCTGATTCACACAGTTACATTTTGGTCTCTAGTATCAATTGTCAGAATGATGGAGGATTTCTTGGTTCTTCATGTTCTAAAGTCTTTGGAAAAAAATTAATTCATTAGTGTATTTAGTAAGCACTACATATCTGGCACTGTGTTAAGTGGTGTGGTTTCAACAGTGAATAAGACTGACCCTAGACAGATTATTACAGCATCAGTAATATGTACTTCACCTCAGTGCTTCCAGCGTTGTGGCTATGAGTCTCGACTCTAGGGCCAGATGGTGTTGACTCTGAGTCTCTGTTACTTCCCAACAATGAGAAAAATGAGTTAAATGACATGTCCTTTAACTTCTTGTATCTGTTTCTCACCTAAAAACTGTACCTGTTTTATAATTGGGATTCAACCACTCAGTCTGGTATTTGATAAGTACCAACTGGGTGCTAGCAAAGAGTAGCATCATAAAAGAGTAATTGTCTCTCAGAAAATGTGATTTATCTGTTAGTACAGTAATCTTTTCTTGTTCTAACTTATTGAGAAATCTACACTTGGTCAGGGGACAGAACATAGGGGAGCCCTTTGAGGAATAATATGAAATATCAATAGATTAAGCTTAATCTAACCAAATATATAAATTTATTCAAAAGCAGACACCATTGCATATAAATTTACTCAAAAGCAGGTACAAGTACTCCTTTATGGTATCAGGTGCCAATATTTAGATTTGAAGAAAATCTAAAGCAGAAAAATAATTAAGATTTAAAAAGTTATGTTGCTTCTGAAAATTTGAAAAGAAAATCGACTCCTATTTTATTTTGGTAGTGAATCTTACAAAATACTTAGTTTCTAAGAGATGGTCATTTGTAGCCTTATGATCTAGTCTACCTTGGCAGTGGCCTATAAACAACTTGAGCTTTCTTTCCTTCTATTTCTTTCTGCAGTGGAAACTAAGGACAGGGATTACATCGTTGGTTCAGATAAGTGTTACTTTATATATTAGGTAAGGCCCTGGAATGTTGCTGTGAATCAATGCTTTGCCTATCAGTTTCTATTTTAATTGTACGAGGAAGCTAGTGTTTAAAGAAAAGAAAAAATGTTTTGTTAAAGCTTAGATAAATCAATACTTGTTTTTGCTTTCAATGAGAACAACTTTTTGCCACTTTTTTCTTCTTGACTTGTAACTTGTCATTTGTAGATTATCTAAATGTGTGCCCCAGAGATGATTCAGCTGGAATCTGCCCCAGAAGTAGAGAAAAATAACTTTCCAGAAGGCAGTTTGACCCAAAACTGTGGACAGACTTGGACGGGGCTTATTAATTATAGGTATATCTGCCCCATGCAACTTGTTTCCTGCATATGATGCCTTATTTTTTCCCTGTGAGAAAATAAGAAAGTTATGATTTTGCTTAAGAGAAAGGAGTTAAAATTGACAGGACTCTTCTGCTCTCAGAAAACGAAACATCTTGTTAATACTCTAATAAATCTTGCCTGTCTGTCCTCATTTCCAGATTAAGAGTTTGTCCTAACTTGGGAGTCATTCCTCCTTTTCTTTCCTCAGGGGTCTGCTCTCAACACGCCCTACCTGCCTAGAGGCACCCTGTGCTAGCTACCTTGGACATAATGGCTACATTGTGGTCACCAGGGTAAGCCTGAGCTTTCAACATCTACAAGGCAACTGTTTGCAGACTTCATTCCCTTCGCTGGAGAAGGGCAGCATGCAGCCAGTTCCTAGTGTTATCTGATCTGTGTTTCTCTTTGAGGGTTTCCCTCTGAGGGGAACAGCTGCTCCTTCTGCCTCATGGGCTTTGCATACAGATTAAAGGCGGAGTAGTTACAGAACAAAGATTATAGCAATAATGAGAGCCAGTGAGTTATTTAACTCAGGAGGCCAACAGTGGTCTTCGAGTTGGAATAAATTCCTAAAACTTTTAACAGGTATTCTGCTGCTTTGCTGCCTTTGGTCTTGCCTAGCAAAACGTCTTTGAAATTAAAAACAGTAGATTTCTATTTATTCCTTGGAAAGTTAGAGGCCTAGGGAATCCTACTCTATGAATTTCTTTTTTTCCTCCTTTCTGTGATGAAATCTTTTCTGAATTTAAGCTTCTTTTCCTATGAAATTAATGACAAAACTTGTTGGTTCACTTATGTCATTGTAGGAAAAGATCTCTTTCACACTTGCCTCTATTTTCTCCCCTCAAAAGTTGAAAGTCGTTTGAGAACAAAGGTGAGACCTACCTTTTATTCATCTCTTTCATTCTCCAAACCCCAGTGTGTTGCTTTGAACAGAGCAGACACCCATTCCATGGTTGAATGAATTTATAAAGGAAGGAAGGAAGAAAGAAAAAAAAGAAGAAAGATCAGTTTTTGAATAATTACTGTGTGCCTATCTCTGAAAAACACACAAAAAAGTCAAACTAAAACTAGCTTTACGTATTTCCTGAGGACATACTATACTGCTGGCTCATAAATGACTTGAGTGTTATTTATCCATTTAGTCATATGACATCCTTCTAAAGAAGATTCTGTTATTATCCCCATTTTACAGATGAGGAAGCTGAGGACTTGAGGTAGGATGTGAAAGAGTTAGGATGGGAACATTGGCTATTTGGTTCCAGAACTCATGTTCTTAAACTTTATGTTGTTTAGCAATTTGGTCTAATTTGCTTTGTCTGATTTTTAAGAATGTTTATTTTTGAGACAAAAACTGAAAAAAACTTAATAAGTGGTAATTCTGAAGATCTAGTGGATCTCTGATTAGGAAAGTGTAAGTAAACTGTTGAGTCTGAAACTATTTGTAGAGATAAGGGTGTAGGGGCTTTTGATAATGGGCAAAGGAGTAAAAAAGAAAAAAGATGAGGAAGATAAGGGAAAAGAATTGAAATGATTCCCTTTACTTCCATATACACTTGTTATTTCTAGGAAGGATTGGCAGGATGGACACAAAAGGATGTATAGAACTAAGAAGGCTGGGCCAGGAGCCAAAGAGTTAAACTGAAAAAAATGATCTAGTCCCAGAGTGAATGGCTGGATCAAAAGATGGCATCTGCTGACTGCAAGATCAAATGAAATCTTTTCTTGCTGGATCCTTGTCTCTGAGTACCCTGTGATGTTCCTTGAGCAAGATAGTGGCAGAAGAGTTGGCTTCAGGGAAGCTGTGGATACCAGGGCTTTGAATTCCAACTGAAGTGTTGTGACTGTGCCTTATGAGGTGGTGGGAGGTGATCACTATGTCGTCAACACAGCTGAAAGCTGAGGCTCCTACTGTAGATGTTTGGACAGCCAATAAATGGGGTTAAGAACTTCAAGGCTAAGAACGCTGAGCCTGACCCTGTCAGGGGATGGGAGGCCCTTTGCTTAGATCCAGGGCACTGAGGCTGCAGCTTAGCTGTGGGATTGTGAACTAGGAACTAGGAGGACGGAGAGACCTAGAACCCAAACTTGAGAAACATAAAAAAGAAAGTTCTGAATCTCTTATATGGACAAACAGGTAATCCAGACCTCTGACCTAAGCTAAGGTTTTCATATTATAACATAAATAGAAGTAAAATGTGTCTTAAGAATGGCACAAAAGCATAGGGAGTAGAAATGGAAGTAAACTGTTTTAAGGTTATTATGCTATATATGAAGTGGTATAATATTATTTGAAGGTAGATGGTGATACATAAAAGGTACATAGTATAAAACTAAAGTGACACCTAAAAAGCAGGAGTTATAGCAAGTAAACCAACAAAAGAAATAAAATCAAATTATAAAAAATAGTCAATACAAAAGCAGGCAGTGAAAGAGGATAAAGGGAATGAAGAACAAAGGGACAAATAGCAAAACAGCAACAAAATAGTAGATTTAAATTCAAGCATATCAATAATAACATTAAATATAAGTGGTCTATACCACACAAATAAAGGCAAAAATTGTCATATTGGATAAAACAGCAAGTCCCTTCTATATGCTGCTAATAAGATATTAAATTTAAATATAAAGACACAAATAGATTAAAATTAAGAGATCAGAAAATATATACTATTCTGATACTAATCAAAAGAAAGCTGAAGTGGTTATATTAACCCATGACACGAAGTATTGTTTAGAGCAAAATATGTTACCATGGAGAAAAGCTCATTTCATAATGATAAAAGATCAGTTAATGAAGAGAATATAATAATTTTAAACTTTTCTGTACCTAAGAAAAAACTTCAGATGTATTAAGCAAAAAATAGTAGAACCGAAAGGAGAAACTTACAGATTTGCAGATATTATTAAAGATTTTTTAACTCCCTTTTTCAATTTTTTTGGAAAAAGTAGACAGAAAATCACATGACTGCTAAAGGATTGAAGAACATGGTCAACCAACCGGACCTCATTTACATTAATACAACAGTCTACCAAAAACAGAACACAAAGTCTTCATGGGCGCATAGCCAAATTTTGAGCCATGGAACAACACTCAATGAATTAAAAAAAATTAAAAGCATCCAAAACCACAATAGAATGAATTAGAAATAAATAACAGCAGGCTCTCTGGGAAATTCCTAAATACTTGGAAATGAAATAACATATTTCTAAATTAACTATGGGTTTAAGAAAATCAAAAGGAAAATTAAAAAGCATTTTATATACCCTGAAAATGAAGACATAACATTTCAAAATGTGCAGCATGCAACTAAAGCAGTGCTCAAAAGGAAATTTATAGCACTGAATGTTTATATTAGAAAAGAAAAGAGATCTCAACTCGGTGACCTCAGTTCCTACCTTAAGGAATCAGAAAAAGAAGAGCAGATTAGAACTAAAGCAAGCAGAATGAAGAAAATAATGAAAATAAGCATGGAAAGTAATGAAATAAAAACAAAAACAATAGAGAAAAAAATCAATGAAGTAAAAATCTAGTTCCTTGAGTTCATTAAAACTGATAAACCCGTACCCAGATTAACCAGGGGCAGTGTGAGGGGAGGGGCGGGGAAAGACAATACACAAATTATCAACATCAGGAATGAAAGAGGAGGCATTATCACAGCATTATCACAGATTATATAGATACTGAAAGGAATATTAACAACTTTATGCCAGTAAATTCGTTGAAATTTAATGACAACTGAAATGAACAGATTCCTTGAAGATACAATCTGCCAAAATTCATTCAAAAGGAACCATAGCACCTCTATATATACTAAAGAAAATGAGAACTGTAGACCCAGATGGGTTCACTGGTGAATTCTACCAAACATTTAAGGAGGAAATAATGCCAATTCTATACAGCTTTTTCTGTAAAATTGAAGATAATAGAGTACTCTGCCACTTGTTCTATGAGGTCAGTATTTTCCTGATTACAAAACAGGGCAAATTAATCACAAGGAAAGAACTCTTAAGTACTAGTATTCCTCATGAACTCAGATGTACAAATTCTTAGCAAAATTTTAGTAAATCAGTTTGTAAAGAGTAAACTGTATAGTGGCCAAATGGGGTTTAACACAGGAATGCAAGATTAGTTGAGCATTAATAAACCAATCAATATTCACTATATCAAGAAACTAACTAACAAACACATGGTCATCTCAATAGAGAGAGAAAAAGGATTTAGCAAAATCTATAGTGTATTCCAGATAAAAACTCTCATTAAACCAAGAGAAGAAAACGTCCTTCACTTGATAAAGGGCATCTGCAAAAAGCCTATCGCTAACATCTTTTGTTTTACTTAATCCTCAGTGTGATAGTTGCTAACATCTTTTTCATGATAGAAGACTAAATGCTTTCTTTCCAGGGTAAAGAACAAAGTAAAAATGTCTCCTTTCACTACTTTTCTTCAGCATTTTGCTGGAGGTTCTAGCTTGTGCAGTGAGGTAATGAAAAACCACAGGAAAGGAAGCAGTAAAATTATTTTTATTTGGAGACATGATTACCTATGTACAAACTCCTACAGGATCTACTAAAAAGCTACTAAAACAAGTCAGTGTGTATAGTAAGGTTGCAGGATCAATAAGATCAATAAAGAAAAATTAACTGTATTTCTTAATTCTGGCAACAATCAAAGTGAAATTTTAAAATGCCATTTATTAGCATCAAAAACTTCAAATTCTCGGGAAAAGTTCTCCAACTACTACCCTATCTCTTTCTGAGTTAAGCACCCTGGAGAGTGAACTGTTGTCAGTGCTCTTCTCCCTAGTTCCCCTTCCACTCACTTTCTAGTCTGGAGGGCTTACATTGCTGTCCTGACAACACCAATACTGTGCTCATCCAGATCATCAATGCCCTCTATTCTGAAAAAGTTCCTTCAGTTTTTAAAAATTAGCTTTCTTTTTTGATCTATTTATTGCATCTCTCTCCTGGTTCTTTTAATACCACCAGAAAAAATTTCAATATATCACTTGATTTACATTTCAGAACTTCCCTGGTGATTCTGATGTTTCCTTTATTTATTCAATAAATATGTACAGAGTTAGCCATTGAACTGTATGGATTGCATACAAAGATGAACTTATATAGTAGAACTCATTCTAAGGGAAACATATGTCTCCATGCAAACAGGGTAGGGTAACATGGGGCAGGGATAGAATACCATCAGATGGGAAGAGTATGAAAAAAATATGGAGACATAAAAGTAGTTATGTAAGTAAAATATATGGTCTTCAGTTTTTGAAGGACTGGGCACCTAATCTGTATTCTTTCTGTCTAACTCTCTTCCTGTCATCATTCTAGATGTGAAACATTGGAATGGATGGGTGAAAACAACATCTTGAGCTCATGTTTAATGATCTACCACAGCCATATCTTGGGACCTGGGATTTTCTCCACTTCTTCTAAAGTGTAAGTTTGGGTTTTCTAGTTTCTGATCCCAGTTTCCTGTTATTTCAACATGCTCATTGAGTTTCTCCCAACTTCCCTATCCTTTGAACTCATCTAACTTTCTGACCCCTTTAACTTCTCTCAATTTTGCATCTTCTCCTACCTCTACTCTTTTCTACCCATGCTAAAATCCATAAGCCGTTGCCCCAAATCATTCTTTTGACAACATTCTCAGTTCTGTTACCCCTGTGGCTTTTTGGTACATCTCTACGTAGGTGTTCAGACTTTTCAGTGCTTCAGAACTGATCTGAATTTTGGAGGAGTAACCAAATACACATTAAAAAAAAAACAAAACTCTCATGCATTCACAGGGCAAATTAGCATGCCATCTTTGTGTGTGTATATGTGTGTGTGTGTGTGTGTGTGTGTGTGTGTGAATGTGTGTGATCCATGTGCAGTGCTGGAAATACTCATATCCTCAATTCGGAGTATCTTTTTTTCCTCATATTGAGGTACCTGGAAAAACATTTTTTAAATGGGAAGATTGGTTACTATGATGGTGAGCAAAAGTTACAGTCTCTCTGGTTGTGGTGTTTTGTGCCAAGACTTGATTTTATCATCATTTCTTCAGGACACCCATCTGCCTTGGAGAGGGCCAAATACACACTGACAATATTTGTTTCCTTATGTGTCCTGTTTTTTCCAGTGCTTCTTAATCTAGCCAATTGCTTTTATTTGATCATTCACATTTAGATATCTTTCCACTGTTACTCAGGATGTTGTCAAATCTTGCTGGCCTAGGAATAATTACATTATTGTGAGTAACTTTGCATATTTCTGCTTTGACCCACTGCATATTGACATTTTAGTTTGGGACTTATTTTCAAATTCTGGGGTTCCCTGTCCTTAGAGCTGATCTCATGTATTGACTGAATGCATACAAATGTAAACACTTACACACAAAACATTTGCAAATCATTACACAAATATACTCAGTCCAAAAAACAGCAATATTACCACTACATATTTTATGGCAACACAGACACAGATGTCACCAACTTAGCAAAATGACAAAGTGAGTCACAAGAAACCAGTGGTACTAAAGGAAATAGGGGATATTTCATACTTTTTGACAAGCTATGATTGCAGCTCATGCTCAGACACAGAAGGCCAATGACAGTAATGTGCACAAACTGGAGGTAATGGATGCTCCCTCTTCTCTCATGGTCTCTGAGCTGCTTTATATGCAGCTGTCACTATCCATCATGCAGCAAATTAGAAGCAAGAGTCTGTTGCAAATGAACGCCTGAAGAATAAAACTTACGACAGGAATTTCTATTCCTTAGAAGCTTTTATGTTAAAAAAAAATCAGATACTTTCAGGATTTCTGGTTCACAAGAGTTTTTAAGAATCTATTGAAATCCTCATCTGCTGAGAACCAAAATAGGTGAAAGTGATGTGGCAGATACTGAAGGGGAGACTCAAATAAGTATGACTTGGTTGTTGACAGATAAAATGTTCACAAAGAAGTAGCTGATGAGTAAGTACTTTGAAACTCCTACTTCATATATATACCATACACATATAACTCTTCTGATCCTTGAAGAAGCACCAGATCCATACTTGCAGATTGATTGACAGTAGATGCTAGTCACTTTTCTCAGGATCTGGCCTCCAAATTTCCTCCTTCATGAATACCAAGAGAGGAGAAGTTGAAATAATTTCTCTATGCATTGACTTAATCTTATCAGTCTATTGGTGATTTGATAGTATATGAGCTAATCTTCAAGTACATAAGCTCTAAAATATGGCCTTTAGGCAGCCAACGAAGTGATGAATTCCATCCTCCTCCAAGAAGCAATGGGACCATTTATAATGTGCTTTCCACCACCACTTACAAGGGAATATAGTTTTCTCTCAGCCCCATAGCTGAGAGAGCAGTTTGCAAGTTGATTTAAGAGCAGTTTGCAAGTTGAAGGGATGAATCATTCTTGTGAGAATAATAACCTGACTCTCAATGATAATATATTCTTCAAGTTCCCCTAAGCTTAGGTCATCTGAATCTCTGTCATAAATGGGCATGCGAATTAAAGCAACAGAGTCTTTTCCTAGTGTATGAAATCTATCTATCTATTATTCTATCTATCTATCTATCTATCTATCTATCTATCTATCTATCTATCTATCATGTATGTATGTATGTATCTTATCTATCTATCTATCTATCTATCTATCTATCTATCTATCTATCTATCTCTCTATCTATCTATGTTTCTACATTGCTATAGAGGGTAGAGTTTACTTTAATTTCTCTTCTTTCCAGAAGAGAATGAAGAAAGCTTAACTTGATTTTATTGAATTCCTCTTAAAAATCTTCATGAAAATATTGTTGGGAGGCAGCCCCTGAGAGGCAGTTCAATACTATGCTCTTTCATTTGTTTACTCATTCATTCACTCATTCATGTGGAACTGTTCAGGATTAAGGGACAATGATACAAAAGACATAGTCTTTGCTCCTTAGCAGTTCCGACAGTGGTGAGTTGGGCATATAAATCAATAAAATAGCTAAGTGCAATTTTGCAGGTATTTTGATGGGGTGAGATTATGGGAGTTTAGGGGAAGATCAGCTGAGCTAGAACCCCAAATGTTAGGAAGAAGATCTTCAGGGTAAAATGGTGTCTGAGATGAGTTTGAAGGAAAGGAATAGAGCCAAAGAGGTATTCTTGAAAGAAGGAGCATCAGACGCAAGGTTGTGTGACATAACCATCATGGATTATTCAGGAAACTGCGTGTATTTTGAAACCTTTGAAACATAAGAGGCCAGCTGGGGACTGTTAGAGATGGTGCTACAGTGGAAAAGTAGGGATCAGATAATTTTTTTGTGTGTGATCTGATAAAGAAACGGAATCCATGTCAAGTGAAATATGAAGCTTGGTATGATGGGAGCTGCGTTTAGAATGTTCTATCTGGCAGCAGGGAGTTTAACAGATTGAGGACTAATGAGAGGGTAGCAGAGGGACTCATTGGGAAGCCATTACAACATTGAGGCAGGAAAGACAGAGGTCTGAATGCAGGCAGTGATTATGGGGACAGAAAGAAAATCATCTTCAGGGATGTTGAGGAAGTGAAGTCAGCAGAATAAAGTGACAGATGAAAATGAAAGGAACAGATTTATAATGCTTTGACTGACAACTGACCAGAGCACTGGCTTAATGAGAGAAATTGTCTTTCTATCACCATCCAGTGCCTAGCATGGGTTCTTATATGTAATAGGTGTAGGGAACTGGTGAAAGTGGAAAAAGATTTTGCAATGTACATGTTATCTAGGTACTCATGTAATTTTTAAAAGGAACCTTTTCAGAATTATTGATATTATTGTTATCCAGTTTTCCTGATGAGAAAGGTGAGACTTAAACAGTAAGTAAATTTCCCAAGGGTCAGACAGAGCTCATAACTGTACACACACTGCAACCTATTCATTCTATCACTACATGAAGAAGCTTCACAAAATAATAATACTACTAATAATAACAATAACTATATACATCATAGAGAAAACATTGAGCAAAAGGCTCATGAGCAATTTGAAAAAAATATATAAATGACAAATTAACATGAAAACACTTCAACCTCACTATTTAGAGTAGCACAAATTCAAACTATTTTAGTTTAGTACTCACAAAAATAAAAACTCAAAAGGAGGTATGCCTCCATTTTCATGCATTATCAGATGGGCAAGCAGCTTATAAAATGATATTTTTAACATTTTAAGAATCTGGGACTACTATATATCTTTTGGAAAAATGGTACTTTATAAAGTCAATTTTTATAATGAATTTTTATTAAAAAAAATTGAACAGTATGTGAACCATAGGTGCATGGAACAATGTATTTCATGAAGAGAACATATTGGTCTAGCCACCACTCAGACATGAAAGCATTTCAGAAGCTACCTATCTGTCAACATCTTCTGACCCAAAGGTAACTTCTGCCCATACTTTAATATCATATATTCATTTTGCCCTTTGTGAACTTTTCGTAAATGGAATCATACAGTCTTGCTTCTTTCATTCACAATTATGTTTATGAGATTCATCCATGTTGTGTGTAGCAGTATTGTGTTTCACTCTCATTGCTATATAGTATTTGTTTGTAGGGATATGTCATAATTGACTTAACATTCTACTGTTTGGGGTCGTTTTTAAGATGTTTGCAGCTGTTTTGAATAACATATTGGTGCAGGATTTTGGTGAATAGTTTTTAAGATTTTTGAAGCTATTCTGAATAACATCCTGGCACAGGTTTTTGGTGAATAATGTTGGTTATAAAGCAGGAATTGAATTAAGGGTCTTAGGGTAGGCATATCTTGAGTACTTAGTAAATATCAACAAATAATTTTCCTATGTGATTATACCAATTTACAATCCTAACCGTAAGGTGCACCATACTATTGTCAAACTTGAAATTTTAGATATAAATCTAGTAGTTACATAGTGATCTTGAATTGTTTTTAATTTGCATTTTCTTCTGGTTAAAAAGATTGGACATCATTTCATATACTTGTTTGTATTTTGGATATTATTTTTTGCAAAATGTCAGTTCAAATATTTATTTTAGAACATAAATTTTTACTGATTTGTAGCATATATATATATATGCTATATATATATACTGATTTGTAGTATATACATATATATTTCCTTTTTTGGATGGATGTTTCAAATATCTTCTCCCTTTCTTTGTGTTATCTTTCCAATCTTTGAATGGAATCGTTTAATGGACAAAATTTCTTAATTTTAACATAATCTAATTTATAATTTTTTTCTTTTTGGTAAATGCTTTCTGTTTCCTGTTCAAGAAAACAGTCTATCCCAAAGTCATGAATACAGTCTCATAATTTTCTTTCAAAACCATTATTGTTTTTCCTTTCACATTTACATCAATGATCTTTATGGTATTTATTTTGTGCATATTGTAAGTTAGGCATCAAAATGAATTTTTCCATATGGAGATACAATTGACCCAGCATATATTTTTTGAAAAAACCATCCTTCCCTCATTGCTCTGTAATACACTATTTGATTTAAAACAAACATTTATGTATTTGTCTGCTTCTAGAATATTCTGTTTCCCTAGTCTTTTTGTGTATCTTTGCACTGATACCACCCTGTCTTAATTACTTAATTACTGTAGCTTTATTGTAATTCCTGACATGTGGTAATATAAGTCCTTTAAATTACACTTAGAAATTTATCTTCAAGATTGTCCTTGATACTTTTGGCTCTTTGCATTTTTATATAAATGTTAGAATCAGTTTGTCAACTAAAAATAACCAGCTGAGGATTTTGATTGGAACTTCTTAGAATCTCTAGATTAATTTGAGGATAATTTACTTCATTCCAACATGAGTCTTCATAACCATTAATTTATATATCCTTCTATTTATTTAGGTGTTCTTTAATTCCCCTAAGAAATGCCTTGTAGTTTTCAGTGTAATGATATAACACATCTGTTGGACGGATTTCTCGGTACTTATGTTTTGATGAATTGTATTTGATTATATAATTTATGAAATTTAATTTTCTACTTTTTTCCTTAGAAATAAAATTGATTTGGTACATTTATCTTGTATCAAAGTATTTTTGCCAAATTTACTCTTAATTCTAATAGACTGTAGATTTTTTTTTAGATTCTCTGGGTTTTGTCTTTTGCTTTCTAATTGTTTACTGTTTTAAAATATAAATTGATTACTTATATTTAAAATATAAGTATATAAAATATTATACAGAAATTTAATTCTCTATGCATAGTATAAAAGCAATTAAGGCCTGAAAAGATTTTAAAGTTTGGATAAACAGGATAAAAATAGCATTTTGAAGATTGAAGTCTTAAAATAGTAAAACATGAACTATCTGGCACTCTGTTAAGTATGTTTTTCACTGTTACTTTACAGTCTTCCATAAAACACAAGTGAAATGTTTCCAAGATATGCAGAAAGGGATTTCAAAATTTATATTGTTCTATTTTACTGGCTGATCTTTCATTTGTTCCCTGTGTGCCATTTTTGGTTACATAATCACAGTCACTTGATGCTGAAATTTGAGACAATTATTTTTTCTTCAAATCCTTGTTGATCTATTTTACAGGAAGAGGGGCTTTATCTTTCTATGAACAGATGGTGAACAATTCGATCTGTTTGAAACCAACATTCAATTCTTGCTGTAACAAGCACTACATGGCATTTTGCAGGATGGTATATAACTAATCATCTTTTTGCTTTCTTGAGTCATTAAGTCTATGGTGCTGATAAAATCCTAAATTTCTCACCAACAACTACTATCAGAGATTTTGATCGTGAGTTCTCAGCCTATGTTTGTGACTTTTAGTCACAGCAATACATTCTGTCTTTTCAAAATAATAGTATGTGCCAGCAATAACCCCTAATTTCTTACTGGAATTTACTTTTTCCCTAATTATTTATTTATTTTTTTCCAAAAGTGTGTCTGGAAGAAAAGGCACAGATACGGAAGGGAACCAGCATAGCATTACATGACCTAGGCACTGAGCTAACACATTGCAGATGTGCATTGCATTTCAGCTTCACAGTTTTCAAAATGAGATTGTTTTGGCCCTTATTTTAAAAGTGAGAAAACAGAGGCTCAGAAATGCTGCATATATATTTCAGATCTTTCCAATAAATGGAAACTCTGGAATTTTAACTCAGTTCTGCCTGATCCCTAAGTCCATGGACAGTCTCCATGAAGAAGCTTCACAAGTCACAGTTACTGAGTGTCTGTACCTGGTCAGTCTCATTATAGAACCTGTTCTTTTAGCTAATCTCTCCACTGCCTTCATTGAGAAAGGAGTCATTTGTCCTTGTTAAGTATTGGCACAGGGCCTGGTACATAGTAGAGATTCTATGTATGTTTGTCAAGGGTAGAAAATTGAATATGTTGGCACTAGTGATTTCATTTACCCAGAATACTTTGCTACTGGAACCAGAAAAAAAGTAGGCAAATGGATATTCTAAAGTTATTTTTCTGTGTTTTGTCTGTTTTGCTTTCTGTATAATAAAAAATATGAAAGCCTAAATAGCAGCCGGACAAGTTAGGAAATACGTCCAAAATGCCCAAACAAAACAAAACAAAAGGCACCTAAGTACAGTAGAGAAAAATCTGCTTGGTAAAATAATGAGAATATATCAAAAAAGGGTTCTTTTTATAGATTTCTCAAAATTTAAGTATAGTAGCAAAATGTAAACACTTCTCACATTTTCAAAGTGGCTTTGGTTTAGAAAGTCGAGATAAAATAACCTGAAGCTATATTAAAGTCTTATTTAAAAATTTGAATTTTGGAATATTTTCTATTTTGGAATAGCTTTTGGGTGATATAGCCTTTGAATGGAATTTCACCTGTTATACTTCATTGCTAATTTTATTAATTCACATAATAGGAATTTTACTCTTTTAAAAAGTGTTTTAATATTTTCTACATCCTGGACTTTGCTTGTATAGTAGCCACTCAACAATTTTTTGATGATAATTAATTTTAAAATATTTTAAAGAAGGTTACCTTCAGTATAAGGAAAAGGGGATCAATAATAATAAATAGCTAATATTTATTGCAGATGCCAGGTATCAGGTTAATGAAAATATATCAAAAAAGGATTCTTTTATAGATCTGTCAAAATTTAGGCAGAGTAGCAAAGTATAAACACTTCTTACATTTTCAAAGTGGCTTTAATTTAGAAAGTTGAGATAAAGTAACCTGAAGATATATTAAAGTCTTATTTAAAAATTGTTTCTATTTTGGAATAGCTTTAAAGGTGATACAGCCTTGAGTGGAATTTCACCTATTATACTTCATTGCCAATTTTATTAATTCACATAATAGAAATTTTACTCTCTTAAAAAGTGTTTAATATTTTCTACATCCTATACTTTGCTTGTATAGCAGCCACTCAACAATTGTTTGCTGATGGAGTATTAATTTTAAAATATTTTAAAGAAGGTTACCTTCAGTATAGGGAAAAAAGAATCAGTAACAAAAAATAGCTAATATTTATTGCAGGTGTCAGGTATCAGCTTAAGGACTTTATAGGCATTATTTTATTTATTTCTCATGACATTGCTATGAAGTTGTATTGATTTTATCCTCATTTTACAGATGTGAAAACTATAGTTTAGAGAAGATGACTGTTCATCTGCTAGCAAATAGATGTGCTAGGATTTAAACCCACGATTTAAGGCCCAACTACTCAATGTTATGTAGGTTTCTATCTTCTATCTTTGAGAGATTTTCTCACACCATAAATTGATAAATAATACAAAACCCAAGAAGCATGTAGTCTCATTAATGCAGTCCTTCAGCACTTATATCAAAAAGGCTTATGTGCCTGCAAATAATGACCAGAGATTAGGATGGGGGCTGCAATTTAGCCAAAAGGAAATATTAAAGTAAAGCCCACTGATGAGTCATATCTGGGCCGTGCTGGAGTTTAGGCACAAATTTCTATCTATGGTGTATTCTGAGAGGTTTCCATTGAGTATCACATTAATCTGACCCTACCAATGAACTTCCCCAAATCGGTCACAAGATTAAATCCCATGTATGTATCCATCCTAGAGACAAAGTACCCCCAGGATTTGTTTGAGGGAATTATCTTTCTACTTATGTTAAATTACCAAATTACAATCTTTTTCATGCTTAGGTATTTAAATGATATGTTAGGGGTTCTATACATTCTAGGTGTTGGATATACCTTGGTGATATACACATGCATAGTTCCTGCTATTACAGAATTTATAACATAGTACAAAAAATAAACACTAAACAAGCTATAATTACAAATGTGACTGTGAAGAGAGAAAAAGAAATCAGAGTTCAGTGTTTTAAAGGAGTAACTTTAATACAAGGATTTTATGAAGATGGCAAAAGCATTGATGTATGACTCAGCTAAATACCAGCAAGTCTAAGGAGCTTGCTCAAAGTCACGAAGCTCTGTGGTGGCTAAGATGAAATCAAACATGGGTTCATTTAACTGTAAAGCTGATACTGTCTCTATGGCAGGCAGGCTGCCTCCAGTATATGTTACAATCATCATTGAATACAGCCCCATAAAGCAGTTGTATCACAACCATGTGGAGAGATTTCTGGAATAAACACAAGCGTTTCTTTGCATCAGTAATAAACATGCTATCAAATTTTATTACCATTTATTCCCTTGGCTATATCTTCTAATTTTAGACATTAATATCTTGTCTATACTATAATTTGGCAGAATCTTTTTATAAAGTGAACATAACATAATAGTCCAAATATATCTGTGGAAAAACATCAGAGCTACAATCCATGCTGGTGCTTGTCAATGATTTTGGTTTTGCAAATGAGTTCACAATTTTGTGGTGCTGCAGGTAATATTTATTGTCTGGTAAAAACTAAATTTGTCTTCTATAAGTTACTTATTTTGCATGTTTTTCCTCCATAGGATTAGGAAATCTATTCTATCTACTAAGCTATGCTTGTGACCCACTGTTCAATCATTTCTGCAGGGGGCTATGCTAAAAGTGAGGGTTCCCGAAATCTGAGAGCCCCCACAGAGGATTGGCCAAGGATAGAGTTGTGGCGAGGGAGGGGCATCCAAAGAAGAGCCAGATGAGCAGTGCAGGGTGTCAGGGGTAAAGGTCGAGGCAAGTCCTCAGAGAGAGAAACCAGAAGGGTCTAAACAGGTGCCTTTGTGGGCAGCTCAGGTTAAGAATTTCAGGACTGACGTTACTGGTAAGAAAGCATATTAGAGCTGACTTGGAGATGGCACATGAGGCAAAGTCCAGGGGCAGGCCTGATGGATTGGGTTCAGGAAGGCTCAGAGGGCCTCTCCTGTCTGCGTAGTATCTCATGCATCCTCTTTTGAAATATATTGCCCAGTAGTTGTGGACTAAACAAGAGAACAAAGATTATCTTGGCAGGTTCCCTTTCGATTTCCCACATGTCAACCGTGGTTTGCCCCTAGCGATGATTGTTATTTTTGCAACAGCTGAAACATAAAAGGGAAAATCAAAAGATACTTACTCTTCACTAGTACCAACTGCCGCTCTCATGTGTGTAGGGTGCCATTTATAGATCTCCCAGGGAACAACATATTAATAGTAACTGATGGTCAACACGTGAGGATTGCTTAAAAGGTACACCCCAGTGTTTGACTGCAGTTGTAACTGGCTGCAGCTCCACTATGAAGTTTGTAGGAACCTCAGGTCTAGTCCATTTATGGACCCACCAGAGGTTATACCATAATCACCAGTTATTTGCCTCCCTCCACTGGTAGACTATATAAGTGGGCCTTATTCATGAGACTTGTGATAGATTCATGAGTAAAAGAATAAATGAATGACTTGTAGGTTTGGTCATAGATAATTGCCTAGGACACTTTTAAGAGAAATGCAAATGGGGAGTGAAAGTGGTGGTCAGGAGACCCACCAGCTTTTCCTGAACTATTCATGTAAGTTTTGCTTTCTCTAAAAGATGGCTGATGTTAAACATTTCAACTTTTAGAAACTGGTAAATTTTCTGTTTGGAATGTTTCACTTTGGGAAAACATTTGCTGAGAGTGCTTTTGTTACATAGACATGCTTATTTTATTTGGTGTTTCAGTAAAGTCCAAATCAGGTTTATTTTTCTGAACAGATCTATTCAGTTTCTCTGAATCCTCTGATTCCCCATAAATGTGGGCTATTTGTTGGTTTTATAATCACAGTTTCTTGGTTATAGAACTCATTATTTATTATCTTTTAAGGGCAAGTGAATGTTTACTATATAAAGTTTGGCATTATTATTAGTAATAATAATTTTGAGACAGGTTCTTGCTCTGCTGCCCAGGTCAGAGTGCAATGGCACCATCACAGCTCACTGCAGCTTCAACTTCTTGGGCTCAAGCAATCCTCCCGCCCAGCATTCTGAGCGGCTGGGACCACAGGTGTGTACCACCACATCTGACTAATTTAAGATGGGGGTCTCACTATGTTGCTCAGGCTGGTCTTAAACTCCTGGGCTCAAGCTATTCTCCTGCCTCGGCCTCCCAAAGTGTTGGGATTATGGGTGTGAGCTACCACACTCAGCCAACATGATTTTTATAATGAGAAAATAGATATCCTTCTTCTGTGAGCCTAAAAATACGTTTTAGTTAAAATAACAGCAAAACTTGTCAGGATCTAGAATATTGTATTTCTGACTTAATCCCAGGGTTGCAAAAATGTCAATGGAGACATTGTCTGGTGTGGGGAGGCATTTGTGGGTATCATGACACCTAAGAGTACAGGCAATATTTTATCTCCACTTCCAATGGCCATGTCACTTTCAAACTTACTTTTTAAATGTGTTTTTGTTTTGTGCTAGTCTTCCAGATCTTGTCCTCTTAACTGCCCAGATTTTCTGTAACTGCTTGGTAGGGCTGCCCTAGTCTTTAAGCAGAGGTTCCTAGTTGCCGTTGCTATGATTCTTCCATCAGCAATTTTTTGAAGCCACTTCATCTTAGGACCTTGGATCCTGATACCTGGTGGTGGAAAAGCTTCGATATGCTCCAATAATTTATCTTCCTTCCTCTGAAATTCTCTTGAGCTCTGTCGACTGTTTCAAACCTCTCAAGGGCTAAGAGAACCCTCTTTTCTTCTGATGCCTCTTTAAGAGGAGTTAAAACTGGGCCGATCGCCTTTCCATTTTATTTCAATCTATCGTGGCCTTTAAGATCTAATTTTCCCCTTAATATCTGTCTAGATTGCAAACTTTTAACATTTAAGAATAGCTTTTTCTTCTTCAGTTTAAACAATCCATCTTTCCTTATTCTGACACAAACTCAAGTATGACTTTTCAAAGGATTTGTTACTACTGAATACTATGACTGATCTTAAAGTTGCAGGCATAGGTTTTTAAAATTATCCAGAATCTTTTTGGCTGTGAGAATTTCCTTAAAATGATTCTTTCTCTTATCCTGAGAAGGTAGCATATATTACCTTTTTAATAAAGACTCATTTGTTTTTATTAATTTTTTAAAATAAAACTTACCATCTTTCTAAGGGTGAAGACTCAGTATGGGTATCTGAAATCTAAAGGCATCATTAGAATTCAGGTAAATACCAAATCCAAAGTCACTTTGAATAGATGTACTATGCAGTTTTTTTGAACCCATGGTCAAGACACACAGCTCTTTCTGTAGTCTTTTATTTTTATTTTTATTTTTTATTTTTAGGATGGAGTCTTACTCTGTTACCTAGGCTGGAGTGCAGTGGCGTGATCTTGGCTCACTGCAACAGAGCTCACTCCCGGGTTCAAGTGATTCTCCTGCCTCAGCTTCCCAAGTAGCTGGGACTACAGGCATGTGCCACCACACCTGGCTATTTTTTTTGTATTTTTAGTAGAGGTGGGGTTTCTCCATATTGGCCAGGCAGGTCTCAAACTGCTGACCTCAAGTGATCCAACCGCTTCGGCCTCCCAGAGTGCTGGGATTACAGGCGTGGATCATTGCTGCTGGCCTTCTGTATTCTTAAATCCAGTATGTCTAGCGATTTGAAAGCAGACAATATTGCCAGGCTTACCAAAATAATCTAGTTCTATCTCTAACTCCCCTGTAATATCAGATGAAGCAGTGACCCTTTGGTCCAAGGTCAAGAAGCTGCATCCTAAGATCCTTGTCTGACCTACAAGCCATTTGGTGAAGTCTGTGCAGGCAGACTTGTGTGGCATTTGCTTAAAACCAGAAGGTGTTTTGTTCTATTAGATCATACATGTGTCCTGCCTTGGCTACCCTCCATGGGACAAAGCAGCCATAAGCTGCAGTGACTGTCCAAAGCCAGCATTTACTCAAAGTAACTTACAGCTGCCTATCTAGAACTATATGAGATTAAAAACCATACAGATGCAATGTGAGCCCCTGCAAGCTATCACGGTAAAAACTCACAAGGCCAATTCCACAAAAAGGCTTAATGTCTGCTGTTCCTTTGCTTCCCAAATGACACTCATTGTTTATCTTTTAAGATCCACAGCCCAATGCTTAGATCTTAGGGTGTTAGTGAAGCCGGATAAATGACATCCATTAAGAAAAAGAAGGGAGTCAAGGAGTAGAAATCTAAATGACATCTTTTTTTTTTTTTTTTTTTTTCTAACTGATAAGGCCAATTGAGAGCGTGGCAAGCATTTGGGTTTCCTAATACAAACCTCAGAATTAGAGATTTTTGACAGCCCAATTACAGTCATCATTGGGCCCACCCAAGGATTTCCCATATAGAAGTCTGTTCAGAGAACTCTCCATGGGGAAAAAAAGCCAGAGCTTTTACCTTTCTCTGTGTAGCCTGACTCCTAATAGAGAAACAGAAGTGGGCTAAACTCAAGGAGTTTATGATCCATTGAAACAGCATAGGAATGTTGCTTTAATTTGCATTTATCTAACAACCAATGAGGTTGACCATCGCTTCCCACAGAGCTAATAATCTGGGAGAGAATGCTTTGACCTTGGAAAATGTTCCTTGTTTTTCCCCTGCCCGTTCTTCTACTGGGTTCGCAAACCTGATTCATAGAAACGCAGTATACTCATCCTTTGAACATAAAGACAATTTTAATTGCTGACAATTTTTGAATGGAGATGTCAGCAAAATTATGTTTCATTTCTCACCCCTATGGAGCTGCAGGGTAAATGATAACTTACATTTATACATTTAATCTTACATTTATAAAGAGTTGCATGATTTAAAAATAATTGTTACGTGTATTACCTCATCCCTCCCAACAAGCCAGAAAGTAGGGTGTGCTGTTCCCTGTTTCATAAAGTGGGGAACAATTTCAGAACTTTGACTCTTAGCCTAATGCTATAACAGCTAGTTAAGTAGATATGCAAGAAATAAAATCAAGGTGTTTTCTTTTTCTTTTTTCTTTTCTTTTCTTTTCTTCTTCTTTTCTTTTTTAACCTGGAAACTCGTTTCTCATTCCATTATGTCACTTTTTTTTTTTTTTAAAAAGAAAAAACAAAGACTTAAAAAACGTGTGTTTGTTCACAGTTTGGAGTCATGACAAGAAGAAAATGCAAAGGAGGATCTAGAAATCTCTCCTCCCCTAGAAGAGTGCTCACCTTTTACATATGCAAAAAATGGCTTATCCTAGGTTGCTGAAAGCTCAAGTCATGGATGCTTTGTGAGGGTAGTGACCAAGACTCTTGTTGTTTTCCTCTTAAATTCAAGGGGATAGTTAACACAGTTGTCTAAGGGCTACAGAATAATTTCATTCCTCAGTAAACAAGTGACCTTTAATGAAGTTCAACATGCTGGATTACTTCCACTCAACATAATAAGAATAATATTACCTCAGCCCTTCAGAGGATAATTTAGTGATACTTTGCCAAACATAAAGAATTCTTTTATCTGAGTTGAGGCAAAGTAATGGTTTGTTAGGACAGAAGACGTCAAATTTGAAAGGCAGAAATTGATCTATTTACAGAGCTGCTGTCAGGGTAATTCAGGATGCCTGAAAGAGCCACATTAAAGCTGCTCATAAATCAATAATCATCCTAATGAAAAGCAAAGAGAACAAAGATAACACAAAGTTTGTAAATTACTGAGGATGAAGCAGGTGATCAGAAAGACTAAAAAAAGCTTCTAAGTCTTTGCTTTGCTGCTTCTTATTTGCTCCTTGTCTAACAGAATTAGAGAATGTGCACTGAAATCTACATGTGTTTTAAAAAGAAAAAATGAAACATAAATTCTAATTTCTTCCTCAACGCATTTTGGTTCAAAGCCGTCTGGTACTTTTGTGTATATTCTAAGGCTCTAGGCACACAGAACTACCTACCACATTCTGTGTTGAAAATTTAGTGACTCCCCCGGACAGTTTCACACTTCCACAGCTTCTCTCATACTGTCTTTGCTAGCTATGCTTTTGTTTCATTTGTATTCATACAAGTCTTACTCTTACTTCACGGTCCAGGTCAAATATCACCTTCTCATCTTGGATTTACTTCTTGCAGGGAGAGTCGCTGTTTCTACCTTTTTTCCTCAGCATTCTAGATACTTCTCTTGGAATACTTACCCCACTCGGACATGTTGTACCCTCCCCTGAGTTTCCTACGAGGTTCAGGGATCATAGGAAGGAAATATTAATAGTTTTAGTACCTAACAAAAGACCACAATCCAATAAATGTTTTTTGGATAAAATAAACTATCTAAAAAACTGTGTTATCCCTTAAACCACCTTTAAATATATCAGACCCCATATACTTTCTAATGGGAGATAACTCTGCTTAACTGCTTCTCATTCAGAAAAATGTACGTCTTGAAGAATTTCCCCACTCCTTAGAATTTCAATTCTAAATTTGCTACAACATATTAATTCAGAAGTTATAGCAACTTTCAAGAGGCAAAATTGAAACTTTGAACCAACCATTTCCTTATACTTACATACATTTCAATTGAAATGTGAAATAAGTCAGATTAAAAAATACATAATTGGGGATCATGTTAGTGCTAGTTGGGTAAAACAATATGAGAAGCTAAACTTCCCTAAGAAGAGTTAACTTTAACAATTTTACGAGGAATATATACATACTACCAAAAATCAATATACTATGGAAAAATTATATTTCTTGGAGCAAATTTTTATATACTAGGGAATTATGTCTTAATCTTTTTGGTATTAGCTAGACATTTCAAAGCATTTCGTTCTGACTTCCTGTCAGTTAAGAAAGCTGGAAAATGTCACTTCAACAATCTTTTCCTCTAAAAACTGCTTTAAAACTCTTACATGTATTCAACAACAGTTAACATCACTTCAAAATCACCAAGTAGAAAATAAACAAGCTGTTGTGAATGTGTTTAAGGTACCTTCTACAAATTTACTTTAAAAAATCTTAATATAAGCAAAGGGTTCTGCCTCTATTACCTACACTTTGATTTTAAGTTGTTTGGCCATTACTGGCTAAGGTGAAAGTCAGCATTAATTCAGAAAAAGAAAAAAATTGCTTTCTCAGTCAACCTTCTAATATGACCATTTTTCATAGAGGTCAATTGTGTGTGCCAAGTTAGATGTCTGTAGTCTAGAGGAATTTTATGTTATTTTCACTTCTTTATTGGTCTTAGACCACTTATAGTATAACTAAAAAGTTAAGCAATTCATAAATGCTTTTTCCTAACATCTGATGTTCTCTGACTTGGAATACTCTTAAAACATTTCAACTCATCTTTCTCACCACTTCTCCCCCACCTCCCCAGGCACGGTTCACTCCTGTCTCTCTTTGGGTTTAAAAGACATTTGTGCAGAAACATGTTTCCTGATGAGTCTTTTTGAAGGAAATCCCTCTCTGCTTGTCTCATTGTCTTATTACTCATTATAAATTACCTTATTATTTCCATCAGCATATTTAATATAAATGGTAACACTGTATTTCTTCATTTGGTAATTGTCTGTTACAACCACTGACTGCAAACATCATGACAGCAGGGCTCACATCTCTCTTTGGTCACTGCAATATCCCCCAGCACTTAACAGTGTCAGACATATTCTAGATCAGTGCAGTTTAATAGAAATTTAAACTGAGCCATATATGTAATTTTAAATCTTCTAGAAACCACATTAAAAAAGTGAAAAGAAACAGGTAAACTTAATTTCAATGATTTTTAATTTAATCTAGTATATAACCTAATATTACTTCAATGTGTATTCAAAATAAAAAAGATTATTACTGAGATACTTGACTTGACTTTTTCTTCTTACCAAGTATTAATAATCAGTATTTATTTAACACTTACAGAACCTCTCTTTCCGGAATAGCCACTTTTCAAGTGATCAGTAGTTGTGTATGGCTAGCGGCTACCATGTTAGATGGCACAATTCTAGACCTTCAATAAATATCTGTCAAATGCATGAAAGCTAAAATCTGCTGAATGTGAGGGTGTGGTTGGTGCCCCACCTAGGTTCCATCAGAATCCTATCCTCTCTGTGTACTATCCCCAGCTCTTGCGCACTTCATTGCTAACAGCTAGTACCTGCAGCCTTCAGAGGATTCCCCTTAGATACTAGAGTCACCTTACTGTACAAGAACCAGAAATCTCTAGGAATTTTATATACCCTTCTCCACAAACAATAGGCAACTTGGATAGCCTATGGATGACTGGTGTGGAAATACCACGCTCTTTTGCCTCCATGCAAGGCAAATTCTGAGGTGTATTTATACTTTGGTGCTCCCTGCAGGATGGGACTGAGCGTGGGACTCTACCTGAAATTGCCTTTTTGTTTGGCTTCTTCTCCTAACCTATCCTGACTCCCCTGCTGCCTTGCTGATTTAAGACATTTTCTTAATAAAGCACTTGCTCCTAAATTTTTGGCTCAGAATCTGCTTCTGCAAAAACTCAATGTGCTCAAATTGTGGGATGTTCCTAATGCATAGTTTTTTGTGTTGCAATGGCTTAAGCCAGAGCATGATTGGATTCTGTCTGCAACCTGAGTAACTATAAAGGTCATTCTGTCTCCCATTGTCTCAGGTACTGCATACTCCTAATAAACATTCAAACATATTAAAAATAAGTTTAAAATGTTATTTGTCCCTTCCTTCTTTTCTATAGTAACTGCTGTAAATTCTCTTGTATATCCTTGGATAAATTTCTTATGCAAATTCAGCATATATGTATGTCATTATATTTATGAATTTACTTTTTAATTTTTATACAAATTAGATTGGAAATACTCTTCTGTTCATTGCTTTTCCATTAATATTTTCAAAATTTTATAAAATATTTTTTCAGTTTTTATATTTTAAAATATAAAATATACCTTTTACCCATTTACCTTTATGAATGCATCCCAATTTATTTTAGCACCTGCATATATTTTAAATCCCTTTTCTTCTTTGTCTATTTTAACTGTTAATTTGCTTTTAGTCCTTTATACAGACACAAAATCTTTAGGTCTCTGGCATTCACATGTTATTCTGTTCTATTCACATATGTTATTCTTGCCAGCTGATTTTGACCAAATTTATTCAAATGGGAAGTAATTGCAAGCGTGAGTCTAAACATACATCAAGGTATAGGTTCTTAATCTGGGCTCCAGTGAGGACCTGTGCTTGAAGGCATGTGTTGTACACATATATATAATTCTAGGAAGAAGGATTCAGAGCTTTCATTGGAATTACAAAGATGTCTGTGGCATTCAAATGTTAGGATTTAGTGTACAAATATAAACTGTGTGATGTATTTTTTATAAATCTCTTGTAGATTTATCTTACCCGCCTCTCCTCATTAGATTAGCAATTAATTAGCAGCTTCTCAGTTGGCATCCTGATCCTTCAGAGAGTTGGATCCAGCCTCACCCACATTTATATGCCCTGCTACCAAGTTCAATAGTACGGTCATTAATAGTTTCTTGAAAGATGACGATGTTTTCTCTTTTGTATCTATGAATTCTCAGTGGAACAAATTTAATTTTCATCTGCCTCTGCCTTTTACTCTCTTTTGATTTGCTTTTGGGGAATTTAAGGACAAAAGATCCTGTTCTGTAGACAAGGAACATAAATCATTTTGGACCAACTGCACAAACGTGAAAGTATTGAACAGGAGCCAGCCTGAACACAAACATCTCCTACTCCTATGTCCTCATTAGGATGTGTTTTTAGCTGCCTAGAGTTCTAGCATTATCACCTCCATTCTCAGTCAATAATTCTAGGCACATGTCTGGTTTTTCCTGTCTCCTTAATCACTAATATTCTCTAGTTCAGAATTCTGAATTAATTTAGAAGTTTCTTTACATAGTGAATGGCCAAGACATTTTTCTTTTATCAATGAAGTACCTTGTTTTTGTCACCAATATATTGCTAGGGTACATGGGCGTGACCTTCTTCCTCCATTGCCTATAAGACAGTGAGGCATGCCCTCTGATGGCTGAGCTGGGCCTGGCAGTGACTGCTGACAGTGCTGGATTATTATACCAGTAAACAGTGTGTTCTGCCAGGGTTCGTCACCAAAGTGCCATCTTAACTTGGACAAATTGGCAGGGGAAGCCTCAGTGTGTAAGAAACAGAAAGAGACCATAAAGACGGAATCATCCCAAGCACTGTAACATTTCCCAGCCCAGTCTTTCCCTAATTCATGCAGTCTGCTTATTTCAGTATAGATGTTTTAGAAGACAAAAGGTGATAGTTACAGGTTAGCATTAAGTTTGAGGTCATCTGACTGAATATGTCATGCTTTATTCTCTTTTTACATGAAGTCTGTTGATGTAATGAAAATAGTAGCCATATGACCTTAAGTAAACTATTCCCCTCCTCTGAACCCTAGCTTCTTAGTCTTTAAAAAAAGAGGTTGGCCTAACTTATTGTTTCTTAAATCTAGGGACATAAAAAGATATTTCAACATATGTAAGGTGTGCTTTGCACCTTGTGTGCACTTAGTCAATATTTGGGGGTTAATATTAAAAATAGTAATCATAATAACATTAATGAGAGTGATAACTAAGCCCATAAAAGAGCCTTTGCAGTACATACCAATTCATTTAATATACGATCTCATTTTGCAAATGAGGAAACTGAGATACACACAATTAGTAAGTAGACTCTCTCAACTTTGGTGGCCCTAAAACTTTCTGATTTCTAGAATTCTATTTATACTAAAGGAATAAAAAGCCATCTTCTGTCTACAGAAGACCACAAGTTATTAGAGAGCTCTAATTCTTACTGGAAATAGATTGTTAAAAAGGAAATTATTGTCTTCAGCAGATACACTGTTTAGAGAAAATACAGCAATGATTTTGTTGCATCCTGAGTGACTGGTCCTGTCTGGCATGTGCAATGCTGAAACTTGACCCAAAGCCAGGATTGTAATTGTGGGGGAGGGGCATACATGGCACATCTGGGAGGCGCCGGGCCTAAAAGCCACCTATGTTTCTAATAAGTAGAGCTAGAGACATCTAGTGCATACAGCTCTCCTTTGCAGTCCATGTTGAAAGTTCACTAGTAGCTTCATAGCATCCCCTAAAATCAGGCACACAGCAGACTTCAAAGGTTGAAATTTGTCAGTCATTTTCAGGCAAAGTACTTGGCCCATGTATCCATCTGTAGCTACTTTCCATTACTGCCATTGTCTCAAGAGCAACTGCACTGACCTTGCCCCACTGTTGGAAGAAGAGAAAAGAATATGCAAAATTCTATAAAATGCTACAAGAGCAGACATCCACATGTGACATTGTAACAGCAGAGCATTGGATTTGTGTAAAGTTTGGCAGTTACTGATAGAATCATTGTTGTATAATTATTTTGATAATGATATTGTAAATACAAGGCTAAGATAAAACTGGGTTTAAATTCCATTAGTGGACCCATGGCTAATAGTCTTGTATTCTCCAAAATGGTTTTCTGTAAGCAGGAAAAAAAAATACTTAATGACGCATATGACTCCAAAAATGCTAAAAGAAACAAACAAACAAAAAAGAAAACAAAAAACAGAAGGTAATGTGATGGTGATAGACTGAATTGTGTTATCCCAAAATTTACATGTTGAAGCCCTAATCCCCAATGTAACTCTGTTTGGAGATAGAACCTTTAACGAGGTCATTAGGTTAAATGAGGTCATAAGAGTGGGACCCTAATCTGAGAAGACTGGTGTCTTTAGAAAAAGGGGAAGAGACGCCATCTCTCTCTCTTTCCACACGTGCACAGAAGAAAGGCCATGTGGAGACACAGTCTGCAACCCAGGGAGGGAGACTTCCCCAGGAACCGACCCTGATGGCACCTTGATCTTGGACTTGCAGCTTCCAGAACTGAGAGAAAATAAATGTATTTTGTTTAGGCCACTCAGTTTGTGGTGTTCTCTTATGGAAGCTGGGGCAGACGAATAAAGTGACATGCTGACAAAGTAACTCAAAGTTTTTCTAGGAATCTATGTAAGCATTTCAAGATGGAGGTAATGAGGCTGTCAGAGGAGATGGATCGTGCAGACTCTGGAACTCTTTGTTTAGGATGAAAGGCAAATTATGAAACCTATGTTGCCTAGGGACAGAAGCAAGCCCTAGATAGACAAACTTTCCATAGGAGGCTGATTTTAGCTAGGAATGAGGAACATACAGAAAATAATTGGAATCCAAGCATAAAACTGAATAAAATATTAAATAGCAGGGTTCAGGATGAGACAGACCCAGAAATCTATGGTTATTTCTCTTCATGTGCATATATGTACATAAAAGGTGGAAAGGCAAATTTTAGCTTTGATGAAATACAATAGAAAAATGCTTGGCTCTTACTCTCTAGTGTGAGGAAGGGCAGTTCAGAGAAAGCCCATTAATGAGAATAAGAGATCACCACAAATTTCCAGCATAGTACAGATTCTCCAATGTCCTTTCCTTTCAGAGCATAAGGTCCTGCCTCAGTTGTGTTTCAATTTATAAGCTGTCTATGTTCAAGAAGAAATTGAAGAGAGAAAGAAGTATGCTGGGACTTTTCTCCAGAAGGCAACTTGGTAAGCCTCAATATGAGCTCCAACCTTGAATTCCTCCAAAGTCCACTGTTGGGACAATGATTCTTGGTAATATTCTGAAATTTAAGAAATGAGAACTGTCTCTCCTTTCATATTTTGGGGGCGGGGGAAGGAAGCTCTCTCAGCCAAAAGCCAATTGCAGTTCTCCTTTTTTATAAAGACTAATATAAATTAAAAAGTGCCCATTAGTGTATAGCATACTGAAACTTTATGAACAATAAGTTCATGTATCCAGAACCCAGATCAAGAAACAGAATATTGCCAGCACAGAGCCCTCATCTCTTCTAGTCCTTATCTGTACCATAGAAGGACAACTGTTATTCTAACTTTGCATAGAATAGATTGGCTTTGTCTATTTTCATACTTTGCATAAAAATAATCGTACAATCTACCCTTTCAGGTCTTCTTCTATAGTTTAGTGTTGTCTGTGGATTTCACCCATTTAAATGAACACATTTTTGGTGATACATTCTGCCTTCCTTGCTTGCCTCTTTTCCTCATGTTCCTGGGGCCATCCTTAGCAGTTCATCCACTCAGTGGGCATGCATTCTAGTCTTTTCTGGTTCTCCATTTCCAGGTATAATTATCTGATTTATGCCCAGAGTCATCTCTAGATGGATAGCCATTTGTGTTATTCACACTGAGTTGCTCATAAAATCAAAGCTTATGTTTATAAACAGACAGTGAAAGAATGATTGAGCTAGTGATGAATGATTATACTACCATGACAGTCATGAAGCCCCTTAATCTTTTCAACACCACATCCCTTTTTGAATGTGGATGTGTCTAATTCCATAATGAGAAAGCGTAAAGGGTGAACATCCTGATCTTTTTTTTGTTGCTGGAATCAATTAATCTTTTCCATCATTCCCATTCCTTCCTTAGTCAGTAATATTTTGATGGCAAGGATAGCACCTTATTGAGTTCTACTCAGTATAGTTTTTTCTTTAGACAATCACTATAAAAATGCTTCACTGCTTAGTATTAGAAATTAAGAGAGAAATAAGACAGCATCAGCTCTCAAATGGCTCAAGATAGCATTGGAAACTATCTCTTGCGATTTCTCTCAAGAGCTTCAGAAGAGGATTGTAGGGACACAGAAAAGGACTAATCTTGTTTCTGTTTGGGGAAGATTTGACACAGAGAACACCTGCCCAAATGACAGACTTTAAATACAGAGAAAAGTTCTGCTTTGCTGAGTGCACACAGCTTTGAGATGCTTTTCCTCTTTCCTTGTCATTGACTCCCTGGATGGTCTTGATCAAGTCTTGCTTGTTTATTTCCCCTATCAAGTTTCTAGTGGGAGACAACACTCACTTTTCTAACCCCATCCATCTTACAATTGCACTGCCACAGAGTCCAACTATTTCTGAGAAATAAAGTATTACAATTCCCTGAGAATCAGTCCCACTGGAAGCACAATGAACTTCTTTTCTTTGCATGTCTTGGGAATTTAAAAGGATGGAACAATAAAATTCAGGTATCTTATTATAAATATATAGCACTAACATAACAGGTAGTAAATCAATGTCCCAGAAACAAATTTCAAATGGCAGAGTCAACAGCACACCTCCAATACGAATAAAGTTTGATGAAAAGCTTTGATTTCTAAATGGGAAAGAGCTAGTGGTTTGCATGGAGATTAGCACAGCCTCACAATGCTTGTTGCATCTCCTGCTGAGAGACAGTAATGCAAAATATGAATTAGAAGCTACTCTTGTATTTACTGGCATTACAAGCCCCTGCAGGAAGGTGGAAATAACCTTGATTTGTGACTACACCTGCCTACTTGGGAAATCCAGGAGATTCTGGACTAGTCCAATTCCATAACAAGAGGGCAACAGGTATGGTGTAGGGTGCCTTAGGTTGGGTTTCCTAGAAGTAGAACCTAAGCAAGGATTTATTTGCAATGATTTATTAAGGGAGTGCTTTTAGAGGGAACCAGTAAAGCAGTGCAGGAAACAAGGAAAGGAAGGAAGCCAAGCAGAGTCCCACAGAAGGTAGTTTTCAGCCTCATCCCACAGGGGAACTCTGAAGCGTGAGCTATGCCACCATGAAATTATGCCCCAAGAAAACCCCAAGGAATAGGAGATTGGGTTTACATATACCTGAACCTGGTAGGCTGCCCAAGACAAGGGGAGAATATAAATTCCTAAATACTCTGTCTTTTCTTGCTGTGAGTTCATGGGGCTATGAAAGTCTGCAGACAGTTCTCTTTGAAATGGATGTTGTATCAATTGAAAGCAAAGGGATATTGAATGGTGTGTGTACATACAAAAATGACAATAGAGGATCCAAACAGATCTAGGTGGAGCAAAGTTATTATCTACTAAAGAGTGTTACTCAAAGGGGGTGATAAAATATCTTAACTCATAACCTGAGTAAGGAAATAGGAGTACACAAAGCAACATGATGATATCCAGGCTGTTAAGTGAAACAAAGACATGTTGGAGAAGGGAGCTAGGTGCTGCCACTGGGTTCCAGAATAGAATCTAGTCCCTAATGGGACTATTGAGAATGAGTTCAAGTGTCTCTGTCTTAGGAGACCATGAGTACTTTCCATGATGTCAAAACCAGGATACGATGTCCAAATCTAGGGCAGCAGTCCTCTGGGATGAGGCTGAGTTACCAGAAAATGAAACCGGGCTTTTCAGGTGCCCTCCCAAGTCAGGCTTGTCCCTAAGCTTGGTCAAGACTAAGTCTGCAGCCCTGGCGGTGGGGAAACAAGGGGATGCTAGGATTTTTCCTATTTACAACTATTCACATTTCTAGGTTGAGAAATAGGCAAGGTGCCCAAGCCAGCTTGTGGTAGAACCATATGCTTCTCTGTTACCTATATACAGCAAATCTTCATTATTTGGATTTTTATATTCATTGTTCCAAACTAATTTTCATTACTACCCTTTCCTTTTATTTCTATTTCTTCTTACCCATTACTAATACCCTATCTTGCTGATCTAAACATCATTATGAGTGATTTTACCATATGTAAGTAAGATTGTCTATCTTAACTTTAGGAAATTTATTCACTGCCTATTTGTCTACTATTTCTAGATATACAAAGTTTCATGCCAAGCACTAATGGTGGGTTCAGAAATTATTCAGCTCTGGCCATTTCCCTTAAGGAATGAATAAACAGAAGTAGCTTTTTAGTTCCATCTAAAAGAAAGAGCCAGGATGTCTTCTAGGGGTACAGTGAATAAGGTAATTTAACAAAGATCCTCCTTAAAATAGGCTTGTCAGACAGAATACAGGACACAAATACTGCTTGTGACATGGTTATACTAAATGTTACTTGTTATTTGTCTGTATTTTTGTTTGCTTAATCTTGTAACCGCACCAAAACAGTCTGATCATGCCAGTGTTTCATCTGCAGGAAGTAGGGCTCCAGAGAGCTCACCAATCACTGGAGAGAGGTGTGGTTATGTACTGGGGTAAGCTTAGTCAAGGGAACTATACAGACCTGCCCAGACTCAGATCCTAGCTCTGCCAGTTACCACCTGAAGGGCCCTGAGCCAGGAATTAAGCTCTCTGAGCTGTTTTTAATCTGTGTAATGGGGATGAAACAACCTACTTCCCAAAGTGATTGTTAGATAGCAGATGTTCAGAGAAAGGTAAGCTCAGTCTTTCTAAACAACAGACAATCAGCAGAGATTCTTCACTAAAAGTGTCATTCCCTCAAATGAGAAGAAAAGGAGGAAAAAGCATCAGGCAGAATTTCTAAGCCTGCTTGGATTACAATTCAATAGAAAATACCATTTGCCAAGGATGGTTGAGTGTGTGCTACATTTCACAGGTGACACACTGCATAGCTCTGGCATGGAAGTGAAGGTTACACGTGGCCACAAATAATATGTGGCCACAAATAATATGATTCATGATGACCAAGTCACATTTTAGATTGGTGAGAGACTATCAACAGCCAGGTCCCCTAATAACCAAAATCACTTATTCCCACAGTTATTTATTTTAAACTCTACCTTGCTGCCCCAGGACCTTTGATTTCTGAGATTTTCTGCCTTGGGTTGGTCTTTGGCAGTGAGTGTCACACGTCTGTCCTGCTGAGATGAGGAGCTGGAAGCTGGTTCTCCACTGGAGCATCCCCATACCATCCTGTTACATGTTCCACCTGTTTTTATGTCTCCAGATCCATTTTGATATAGTTTCCCAGGACATAGCAATTGTTAGTCAGCATGCTTGTTTCTTACCTTGTAAACAGTGTACAAATAGAGTCCAAATTTAGTATGCAAATTACAAGATAAAATGTTATTTTTATACTGAAAAATGCAATGAACTGCACAAACTCATTAGGGTAGAGCATATAAATATTCTCTTAGTGAAGCTCTTGCTTTCCTAGCTCAATAAACAATGTCCCTTCCTTATAGCTGCCAAGGAAACAAACTTTCCCTAGACCTTTCAGCCATAGCTGGAAGCTCTGATGGCCCTCCATGTGTGCATTCAGATAAACTGTTAACTTAAATGGGTTTCCACTAAGAAGTGGAATCAGTAATAACAGGGAGCTGTAGAAAGATTCTACTTCCCCTGAGACCCTAGAGTGAAAATTATTGTTACAATGAGGAGTAAGGCAAAATGCAGAGTAGTGATGACTGTATTTATCAATTTGTTGTGAAAAATTTATAAATATCAGGTAGTACGTCAAAGGAATAAAGTATGACAGACCCCCTACCCTCAGAAAGGTTATGTTCTGAAGTAGACAATACCAAGCAAAAAGCAAAAGATACTTAAGATGGGAACACTTAGAATACATGAAAGTTCAGAGGTATGTGTGATTATTCCCAGCTAGAAGAAATCAGTGAATTTTTTTGTGGAGACATCATTTAGGTGCAACACTAGTAGACTTTGTACATGCAATGGTGAGAAAGAAAGAAGAGTATTTAAGATGTGTACACTTCTTTTAGCAGGGGCATGGGTATGTGCATAAATGACAATAGTTGTGTATTTGTGAAGGAACTGTGAGAAAAATGGACTGAAATGGAGCTTGGAACCACACTGGGGAGGCCTTAAATTCCAAACTAAGGACCTTTTTCTTTAATTATAGGCAATTGGCAATAAGGTCATGGAGGTTTTGAACCGGAGATTTAATATGAAAACCATGTATCATGCTTTGAGAAGATGAATCTGGGCACATCAAAGGGTAAGACAATGTGAAGAGCAAGGAGAAGAGGTAAGAGCTGGCCAAGTCACCAAAGGCTATTCTTTGTTCACATTCACATTCAAGACTAATTAGACTTTGAAATCCCTCAGGATATTTGAGAAACAGAACCGAGAGCTGGTCAGAAGCTTCACGGGATTAGTGTTCAGGCTGAGAGTGTCAGTAGTGAATCCTGCCACCGGTGTGCCATGGCACTGTGGGAAAACAAGGTCATTGTGCAGACTGTTATCTTCTGACATCAACTGGATTAAGAGCTGACAAAGATGAATTATTTAATTTGGAAGAATGATTTTGGAATTTTCACATCAGTCTTACTTTTCCCCAGATAAGACTGATCTGAAAACAGATCAGTATTGATCTGATTCTGTATTGACAATCAATATTTTAATTCTAAATTTTTAATCTGTTTCATACATCATCTGTTAATCCATCTGCTAATCTGATTAAAAATCTGTATAAAGATTTTACTTGCTAAATTTCATGTATGGGGATGTGAGTGATGTCAAAGGCCATTTTATCTTGGCTGATTTGTTGAGGGTATTCTGACCTGGGAGACATTTTTGAATCAGACATTTATAAATGTGTCAAAATTGTGTTATAAACAGGAAAACCATTGTTTTAATTGCCAAGATGTATGTGCAATAGACATCCTTGAGCCTATCTATATCTGGGACCTAGAGTTATCTTCAGAGCCTCACTCACTGTCAAATGGGATGTTGATACTCATCCTGGCCTTCCCACTAATTATTGTGAGGATCAAAAAGGCAGTTTATGAGAACCTGCTATGTACACTGTGAAGAGCCATATAGTAGGGAGTTGCTGTTACACAAAATTTTCTCTATTTCCAATTATTTATTTGATGGAGATGTTACATAAATAAGTGTGTGTCTCTCAAGGAGAGAGAGAATGATTAGGACATATTAAATGAAGAAAATTCCTAGATGGGAGGCCAGTCCCTTCTACTGAACCTCCTGATCATGGGCCTGTTGGTTTATCAAAGGCAGGGAAGGAATCTAGGTTAATACACAAATACAATAAATATTGATCAATGAATGAGAGAGCCAATGAAATGGATACCTGATTTGCCAGAGTTACTCCTTGTGAGACTTAGAGAAAAGCTTCCCTTCATTTGGGTAAACTCAGCCCCGAGTTCGAGTGTCCTGATTGGTGAGTAAGTACAGGGTAGATTATCATCCGACTTGTCTCCTTGGCTAGGGAACCACGTGCAAGGTGCAATTTTCACAATATAGTATGTGAAATTATGATAATCAGCTGAGACAGAACTTCCTCCCATTGTTTTCCTTGAATGTAGACTCCCAAGGCACTTCCCGTATTCTGTTACCTCGCATCATTAGCCATCTTTCCATGGGTGCATAATGTCCACATCTTTGGCACAGGGTCTGGCACTTAGTGGAGTCTCAATGCCTGTTCATTGTCAAAACTCAATATATGTTCAATATATGTTTCTTTGGGGCCCGTATTTTCATGTGATATAATCAAAATAGGTATCATCAAAGCTTTTTAAAGTTATCACCTCTTCATCCTCTTGTTCCCCATCAATATTCCATATAACTTATGCCAAGACTTCATTTCAGTTTAGACAGCAGAACATAAGAGGTGTCTGGCTTGATCAATGGCAAGAATTTTGGCTCCTGATGCAGCTAAGTTTTTTGAGCACATCTGGAAATCATATTAAAGAGGAGACCTTTTCCTATTTTTAGTCCCCGACGATTGAACAGGAGCACAGAGCAGGTGCAGCTTGCCACACAGAGCAAGAGGCAGGGATTCTCGAATAGGTTAGAGACAAAGCAATGGCCAGGTAAGGGAACATTTATTTTTAGACTGAAGAAAGCCTTTTGAGTGGGGATTTGTTTCTCCTTCTGTACATTGTAATGCCTGCCAAGTCAGATTGCTGCAGAAGCTGTGCTTTTTAGCCAGGGGAAAATAAGACTGAATCTCAAAAAGAGTGACCCAGAATCCAGAAAAGCATTTTTCATTCATATTTATCTCTATATAAAACAATAATAATGTAGTAATTCCCATTTATCAGGTTCAAGTTGGATCATAGGCTATTAAAATTCTTCATCTTTAACAGCCTAAACTTAACATGATAGATTCCATGATCTTCATTTAAAGAATGAGCCAACAGAATCTCACACATTTACCAAATGATAGAGACTAACTTCAAATCCAGGTCATCTGGCCCCAAATCCTGCATTGTTTTCATTATGCTTAATGTACTGGCTGCCATTCTGGATTTTATAAAGGCACATTTTCTGTTCATGTTAGATTGTTGATTTCATTGCCCCTTCAATACTTTTATCAGTTCTTAGACAAAGGCACAGACTTGTGGCGATTCTACCTATTGTTCAGAAATCCCCCAAAATGTTGTTTTTGTCAAAGCAGTGACACTATCAAGCAACTAGTATCTAAATTTTCACATGTAACTCTGATAGTCTTCCACTTATATTTTTATTGATAATCCTTTAATATCGACTCTGAACTTCTTATTCTGTTAGAAACTTTGAGCTACACAAAGTATCTTATGTGTTCCATATTTAAGTTCACATAGGGATTGATCGAATAAAAATAACAAAACCTTTGATATACTCTTTGTTTATAAACTTTCTAACCACCCCTTCCTACACTCACCTCCTCCTCACTTGTCATAACACAATAATATGGCTAAATCAGAAAAAAAAAATGGCGACATTTGAGCATAGTAATATAGTATGCATTTAATCATGTTGAATTACATCTTCCTACACTATTCAGCAAAATTTGTCAGAAAATAGTTTCACGTCAAATTAAATAATTCTGTTTGTGTTAATAGCTGACTCTAGTAAATTCACAAATTAAAAATAGCAGTATTAATAAATGAGGAGATCAGGAAAAATGGAAGGCAGGACTATATTACAGCTCCAACTGGACAGACAGAGCAGTGTGTGGAGGCTTGCTTTGTGAATTTCTGCTCCAGACTGTCTGCAGGAATAAATCACAAAACCTGAGAGGACCCACAGACCCCCTGAAGAAGTGGATTGTTCCTGCAGGACCCAGGAGACACCCCAAATACTGTGTTGGTATCCACAGCTGAGAGACCCACAGATGGGTCACATCACAGGACTCTGTGCAGACAACCCCCAGTAGCAGCCCGGAGCCTGGTAGGCTTGCTGGGTGGCTAGATCCAGAAGAGAGAGAACAATCACTGCAGCTTGGCTCTCAGGAAGCCACATCTATTGGAAAAGGGGGACAGGACTACATCAAGGGACCACCCTGTGGGACAAAAGAATGTGAACAGTCTTCAGCCCTAGACCTTTCCTCTCACAGAGCCTACCCAAATGAGAAGGAATCAGAAAACCAACTCTGGTAACATGAAAAAATAAGGTTTGTTAACACCCCCAGAAAATCACGCTAGCTCACCAGCAATGGACCCAAACCAAGGAAAAATCCCTGATTTACCTGAAAAAGAATTCAAGAGGAGAATTAGATGCCCTGAACAGACCGATAACAAGCAGCGAGATTGAAATGGTAATTTAAAAATTACCAACCAAAAAAAAAAAGTCCAGGACCAGATGATTCACAACACAATTCTACTAGATATTTAAAGAAGAATTGGTACCAATCCTATTGACACTATTTCACAAGATAGAGAAAGAGGAAACCCTCCCTAAATCATTCTATGAAGCCAGTATCACCCTAATACCAAAACCAGGAAAGGACATAACCAAAAAAGAAAACTGCAGACTGATATCCCTGATGAACACAGATGCTACAATCCCTAACAAAAAATATTAACTAACTGAATCCAATGGCATATAAAAAGATAATCCACCACAATCAGGTAGGTTTCATACCAAGGATCCAGGGATGGTTTAACGTACACAAGTCAATAAATGTGATACACCACATAAACAGAATTAAAAATAAAAATAACACGATTATCTCAATAGATGCAGAAAAAGCATTTGACAAAATCTAGCACCTCTTTATTATTAAAACTCTCAGCAAAATCGGCATACAAGGAACATGCCTCAATCTAATAAAAGCCATCTATGACAAACTCACAGCCAATATGATACTGAATGGGGAAAAGTTGAAAGCATTCACTCTGAGAACAAGACAAGGATGCCCACTCTCACCACTCTTCTTCAACATACAATCAGAACAATCAGACGAGAAAGAAATAAAGGGCATCCAAATTGGTAAAGAGGAAATCAAACCATTGCTGTTTGCTGATGATATGATCATTTACCTAGAAAACCCTAAAGACTCCTCCAGAAAGCTCATAGAACTGATAAAAGAGAAGATGGCCGAATAGGAACAGCTCCAGTCTCCAACTCCCAGCACGAGCGACACAGAAGACCAGTGATTTCTGCATTTTCAACTGAGGTACTGGGTTCATCTCACTGGGGAGTGCCGGACGATCGGTGCTGGTCAGCTGCTGCAGCCCGACCAGCTAGAGCTGAAGCAGGGCGAGGCATAGCCTCACCTGGGAAGCGCAAGGGGGAAGGGAATCCCTTTTCCTAGCCAGGGGAACTGAGACACACAACACCTGGAAAATCGGGTAACTCCCACCCCAATACTGCGCTTTAAGCAAACAGGCACACCAGGAGATCATATCCCACACCTGGCTGAGAGGGTCCCACACCCACGGAGCCTCCCTCATTGCTAGCACAGCAGTCTGTGATCTACCGGCAAGGCAGCAGCGAGGCTGGGGGAGGGGCGCCCGCCATTGCTGAGGCTTAAGTAGGTAAACAAAGCTGCTGGGAAGCTCGAGCTGGGTGGAGCTCACAGCAGCTCAAGGAAACCTGCCTGTCTCTGTAGACTCCACCTCTGGGGACAGGGCAATAACAAACACAGCCGAAACCTCTGCAGACGCAAACGACTCTGTCTGACAGCTTTGAAGAGAGCAGTGGATCTCCCAACACGGAGGTTGAGATCTGAGAAGGGACAGACTCCCTGCTCAAGTGGGTCCCTGACCCCTGAGTAGCCTAACTGGGAGACATCCCCCACTAGGGGCAGTCTGACACCCCACACCTCACAGGGTGGAGTACACCCCTGAGAGGAAGCTTCCAAAGCAAGAATCAGACAGGTACACTCGCTGTTCAGAAATATTCTATCTTCTGCAGCCTCTGCTGCTGATACCCAGGCAAACAGGGTCTGGAGTGGACCTCAAGCAATCTCCAACAGACCTACAGCTGAGGGTCCTGACTGTTAGAAGGAAAACTATCAAACAGGAAGGACACCTACACCAAAACCCCATCAGTACATCACCATCATCAAAGACCAGAGGCAGATAAAACCACAAAGATGGGGAAAAAGCAGGGCAGAAAAGCTGGAAATTGAAAAAATAAGAGCGCATCTCCCCCGGCAAAGGAGCGCAGCTCATCGCCAGCAACGGATCAAAGCTGGACGGAGAATGACTTTGACGAGATGAGAGAAGAAGGCTTCAGTCCATCAAATTTCTCAGACCTAAAGGAGGAATTACGTACCCAGCGCAAAGAAACTAAAAATCTTGAAAAAAAAGTGGAAGAATTGATGGCTAGAGTAATTAATGCAGAGAAGGTCATAAACGAAATGAAAGAGATGAAAACCATGACACAAGAAATACGTGACAAATGCACAAGCTTCAGTAACCGACTCGATCAACTGGAAGAAAGAGTATCTGCGATTGAGGATCAAATGAATGAAATGAAGCGAGAAGAGAAACCAAAAGAAAAAAGAAGAAAAAGAAATGAACAAAGCCTGCAAGAAGTATGGGATTATGTAAAAAGACCAAATCTACGTCTGATTGGGGTGCCTGAAAGTGAGGGGGAAAATGGAACCAAGTTGGAAAACACTCTTCAGGATATCATCCAGGAGAACTTCCCCAACCTAGTAGGGCAGGCCAACATTCAAATCCAGGAAATACAGAGAACGCCACAAAGATACTCCTCGAGAAGAGCAACTCCAAGACACATAATTGCCAGATTCACCAAAGTTGAAATGAAGGAAAAAATCTTAAGGGCAGCCAGAGAGAAAGGTCGGGTTACCCACAAAGGGAAGCCCATCAGACTAACGGCAGATCTCTCGGCAGAAACTCTCCAAGCCAGAAGAGAGTGGGGGCCAATATTCAACATTCTTAAAGAAAAGAATTTTCAACCCAGAATTTCATATCCAGACAAACTAAGTTTCATCAGTGAAGGAGAAATAAAATCCTTTACAGATAAGCAAATGCTTAGAGATTTTGTCACCACTAGGCCTGCCTTACAAGAGACCCTGAAGGAAGCACTAAACATGGAAAGGAACAACCGGTACCAGCCATTGCAAAAACATGCCAAAATGTAAAGACCATCGAGGCTAGGAAGAAACTGCATCAACTAACGAGCAAAATAACCAGCTAATATCACAATGGCAGGATCAAGTTCACACATAACAATCTTAACCTTAAATGTAAATGGACTAAATGCTCCAATTAAAAGACACAGACTGGCAAACTGGATAAAGAGTCAAGACCCATCAGTCTGCTGTATTCAGGAGACCCATCTCACACGCAGAGACATACATAGGCTCAAAATAAAGGGATGGAGGAAGATTTACCAAGCAAATGGAGAACAAAAAAAAGCAGGGGTTGCAATACTAGTCTCTGATAAAACAGACTTTAAACCATCAAAGATCAAAAGAGACAAAGAAGGCCATTACATAATGGTAAAGGGATCAATTCAACAGGAAGAGCTAACTATCCTAAATATATATGCACCCAATACAGGAGCACCCAGATTCATAAAGCAAGTCCTTAGAGACTTACAAAGAGACTTAGACTCCCATACAATAATAATGGGAGACTTCAACACTCCACTGTCAACATTAGACAGATCAACAAGACACAAAGTTAACAAGGATATCCAGGGATTGAACTCATCTCTGCAGCAGGCAGACCTAATAGACATCTATAGAACTCTCCACCCCATATCAACAGAATATACATTCTTCTCAGCACCACATCGTACTTACTCCAAAATTGACCACGTAATTGGAAGTAAAGCACTCCTCAGCAAATGTACAAGAACAGAAATTATAACAAACTGTCTCTCAGACCACAGTACAATCAAACTAGAACTCAGGACTAAGAAACTCAATCAAAACCGCTCAACTACATGGAAACTGAACAACCTGCTCCTGAATGACTACTGGGTACATAACAAAATGAAGGCAGAAATAAAGATGTTCTTTGAAACCAATGAGAACAAAGATACAACATACCAGAATCTCTGGGACACATTTAAAGCAGTGTGTAGAGGGAAATTTATAGCACTAAATGCCCACAAGAGAAAGCAGGAAAGATCTAAAATTGACACTCTAACATCGCAATTAAAAGAACTAGAGAAGCAAGAGCAAACACATTCGAAAGCTAGCAGAAGGCTAGAAATAACTAAGATCAGAGCAGAACTGAAGGAGATAGAGACACAAAAAACTCTCCAAAAAATCAATGAATCCAGGAGTTGGTTTTTTGAAAAGATCAACAAAATTGACAGACCACTAGCAAGACTAATAAAGAAGAAAAGAGAGAAGAATCAAATCGATGCAATTAAAAATGATAAAGGGGATATCACCACCGACCCCACAGAAATACAAACTACCATCAGAGAATACTATAAACACCTCTACGCAAATAAACTGGAAAATCTAGAAGAAATGCATAATTTCCTGGACACTTACACTCTTCCAAGACTAAACCAGGAAGAAGTTGAATCCCTGAATAGACCAATAGCAGGCTCTGAAATTGAGGCAATAATTAATAGCCTACCAACCAAAAAAAGTCCAGGACCAGATGGATTCACAGCTGAATTCTACCAGAGGTACAAGGAGGAGCTGGTACCATTCCTTCTGAAACTATTCCAATCAATAGAAAAAGAGGGAATCCTCCCTAACTCATTTTATGAGGCCAACATCATCCTGATACCAAAGCCTGGCAGAGACACAACAAAAAAAGAGAATTTTAGACCAATATCCCTGAGGAACATCGATGCAAAAATCCTCAATAAAATACTGGCAAACCGGATTCAGCAACACATCAAAAAGCTTATCCACCATGATCAAGTGGGCTTCCTCCCTGGGATGCAAGGCTGGTTCAACATTCGCAAATCAATAAACATAATCCAGCATATAAACAGAACCAAAGACAAGAAACACATGATTATCTCAATAGATGCAGAAAAGGCTTTTGACAAAATTCAACAGCCCTTCATGCTAAAAACGCTCAATAAATTCGGTATTGATGGAACGTACCTCAAAATAATAAGAGCTATTTATGACAAACCCACAGCCAATATCATACTGAATGGGCAAAAACTGGAAAAATTCCCTTTGAAAACTGGCACAAGACAGGGATGCCCTCTCTCACCACTCCTATTCAACATAGTGTTGGAAGTTCTGGCTAGGGCAATTAGGCAAGAGAAAGAAATCAAGGGTATTCAGTTAGGAAAAGAAGAAGTCAAACTGTCCCTGTTTGCAGATGACATGATTGTATATTTAGAAAACCCCATTGTCTCAGCCCAAAATCTCCTTAAGCTGATAAGCAACTTCAGCAAAGTCTCAGGATACAAAATTAATGTGCAAAAATCACAAGCATTCTTATACACCAGTAACAGACAAACAGAGAGCCAAATCAGGAATGAACTTCCATTCACAATTGCTTCAAAGAGAATCAAATACCTAGGAATCCAACTTACAAGGGATGTAAAGGACCTCTTCAAGGAGAACTACAAACCACTGCTCAATGAAATAAAAGAGGACACAAACAAATGGAAGAACATACCATGCTCATGGATAGGAAGAATCAATATCGTGAAAATGGCCATACTGCCCAAGGTAATTTATAGATTCAATGCCATCCCCATCAAGCTACCAATGAGTTTCTTCACAGAATTGGAAAAAACTGCTTTAAAGTTCATATGGAACCAAAAAAGAGCCCGCATCTCCAAGACAATCCTAAGTCAAAAGAACAAAGCTGGAGGCATCACGCTACCTGACTTCAAACTATACTACAAGGCTACAGTAACCAAAACAGCATGGTACTGGTACCAAAACAGAGATATAGACCAATGGAACAGAACAGAGTCCTCAGAAATAATACCACACATCTACAGCCATCTGATCTTTGACAATCCTGAGAGAAACAAGAAATGGGGAAAGGATTCCCTATTTAATAAATGGTGCTGGGAAAATTGGCTAGCCATAAGTAGAAAGCTGAAACTGGATCCCTTCCTTACTCCTTATACGAAAATTAATTCAAGATGGATTAGAGACTTAAACGTTAGACCTAATACCATAAAAATCCTAGAGGAAAACCTAGGTAGTACCATTCAGGACATAGGCATGGGCAAAGACTTCATGTCTAAAACACCAAAAGCAACGGCAGCAAAAGCCAAAATTGACAAATGGGATCTAATTAAACTAAAGAGCTTCTGCACAGCAAAAGAAACTACTATCAGAGTGAACAGGCAAGCTACAGAATGGGAGAAAATTTTTGCAATCTACTCATCTGACAAAGGGCTAATATCCAGAACCTACAAAGAACTCAAACAAATTTACAAGAAAAAAACAACCCCATCAATAAGTGGGCAAAGGATATGAACAGACATTTCTCAAAAGAAGACATTCATACAGCCAACAGACACATGAAAAAATGCTCATCATCACTGGCCATCAGAGAAATGCAAATCAAAACCACAATGAGATACCATCTCACACCAGTTAGAATGGCGATCATTAAAAAGTCAGGAAACAACAGGTGCTGGAGAGGCTGTGGAGAAATAGGAACACTTCTACACTGTTGGTGGGATTGTAAACTAGTTCAACCATTATGGAAAACAGTATGGCGATTCCTCAAGGATCTAGAACTAGATGTACCATATGACCCAGCCATCCCATTACTGGGTATATACCCAAAGGATTATAAATTATGCTGCTATAAAGACACATGCACACGTATGTTTATTGCAGCACTATTCACAATAGCAAAGACTTGGAATCAACCCAAATGTCCATCAGTGACAGATTGGATTAAGAAAATGTGGCACATATACACGATGGAATACTATGCAGCCATCAAAAAGGATGAGTTTGTGTCCTTTGTAGGGACATGGATGCAGCTGGAAACCATCATTCTTAGCAAACTATCACAAGAACAGAAAACCAAACACCGCATGTTCTCACTCATAGGTGGGAACTGAACAATGAGATCACTTGGACTCAGGAAGGGGAACATCACACACAGGGGCCTATCATGGGGAGGGGGGGGGGGGAGGGATTGCATTGGGAGTTATACCTGATGTAAATGACGAGTTGATGGGTGCAGCACACCACCATGGCACAAGTATACATATGTAACAAACCTGCACGTTATGCACATGTACCCTACAACTTAAAGTATAATAATAATAAATAAATTTAAAAAAAAAAAAAGAACTGATAAAAGAATTCAGCAAAGTTTCCAGATATAAAATTAATGTACACAAATCAGTAGCTCTTATATACACTAACAGTGACCAAACTGAGAATCAAATAAAGAACTCAACCCCTTTCCAATAGCTGCAAAAACAAACAACAACAACAACAAGAAAACACCAAAACAAAACAAAAAACTTAGAAATATACGTAACCAAGGAAATAAAAGACCTCTGCAAGGAAAACTACCAAACACTGCTGAAAGAAATCATAGATGACAAAAACAAATGGAAACACATCCCATGCTCATGGATAGGTAGATTCAATATTGTGAAAATGACCATGCTGCCAAAAGCAATGTACAAATTCAACGCAATTCCCATCAAAATACCACCGTCATTCTTCACAGAATTAGACAAAACTATTCTAAAATTCATATGGAACCAAAAAGAACCTGCATAGCCAAAGCAAGAGTAAACAAAAAGAACAAATTTGGAGGAATCACATTACCTGATTTCAAACTGTAATATAAAGCCATTGTCACCAAAACAGCATGGTACTGGTATGAAAATAGGCACATAGACCAATGGAACAAAATAGAGAACCCAGCAATAAACTCAAATACTTATAGCCAACTGATCTTCCACAAAGCAAACAAAAACATAAAGTGGGGGAAAGGACACCCTTTTTAATAAATGGTGCTGAGATAATTGGTTAGCCACATGTAGGAAAATGAAGCTGTATCTTCACCTCTCACCTTATACAAAAATCAACTCCAGATGGATTAAGGTCTTAAATCTAAGACCTGAAACTATACAATTTCTAGAAGATGACATTGGAAAACCCCTTCTGGGCATTGGTTTAGGCAAGGATTTTATAACCAAGAACCCAAAAACAGATGCAATAAAAACAAAAGTAAATAGATGGACTTAAAATAAACAGTTTTTGCATGGCAAAGGGAAGAGTCAGCAGAAGTAAACAAACAACCCACAAAGTGGGGAAAAACTCACAGTGTATATATCTGACAAACGACTAATATCCAGAATCTGCAATGAACTCGAACAAATAAAAATAAAACAAACAATCCCATCAAAAAGTGGGCTAAAGACATAAATAGACAATTCTCACAAGAAGATACACAAATGGCCAACAAACATATAGAAAAATGCTCAAAATCACTAATGATCAGGGAAATGCAAATCAAAACTACAATGTGATACCACCTTACTCCTGCAAGAATGGCCAGAATCAACAAATTTAAAAAGTAGTAGATGTTGACTTGGATGTGGTGAACAGGGACCACTTCTACACTGCTGGTGGGAATGTAAACTGGTACAACCACTATGGAAAACACTGTGTAGATTCCTTAAAGAACTAAAAGTAGAACTACCATTTGATCCAGCAATGCCATTACTCAGTATCTACCTAGATGAAATGAAATCATTATATGAAAAAGATACTTGGACACACAGTGTATAGCAGTACAATTTGTAATTGCAAAAACATGGAACCAACCCAAATGCCCATCAGTCAATGAGTAGATAAAGAAACTGTGGTGTGTATATATATATATATATATATATGATGGAATACTACTCAGCCATAAAAAGAAATGGATTAATGGCATTTGCTGCAACCTGGATGAGACTGGACACTATTATTCTAAGTGAAGTAACTCAGGAATGGAAAACCAAACATCTTATGTTCTCACTCATAAGTGGGAGCTAAGCTATGAGGATACAAAGGCATAAGAATGATACAATGGACTTTGGGGACTCAGGAGGAAAGGCTGGGAAGCAGGTGAGAGATAAAAGAATACAAATAGGGTGCAGTGTGTACTGCTAGGGTGATGGGTGCACCAAAATCTCACAAGTCACCACTAAAGAACTTACTCATGTAACCAAATACCACCTGTTCCCCAATAACATATGCAAATAAAAAAAATAAAGTAAAAACAGTATTGACAGTTTGAGAAGTCAACACAGTAGTATTTAAAAGCACAAATTCAAACATAATGGATTCAAATAAAGTCTCAACCACATACTATTGCATTGACTGAAACGAGTTTCTTCTCCAATAGATAAAATATCCTCATACATAAAATTCAAACAATTATATTTTATAAGAATGCCATATCATAAGAATATTTTGGAAAATATTAAGGGGTGCATGTGAATGATCTGGCACACAGTAAATGCTCACTAAATACAAGCTGTTATTTTTGTTGTAATTAAATGTATGCTTTTGCAAGCGTAGTAACATGGACTCCACTTGCAATCAGTAGAACTGATTCTAATTCCCAGTTAGACTTTAGAGTTTAACCGTGAGGTTCAGCTGTTTTGCTTGAGTAATAGAACTGTCCCTATATATCATAGATATATTTATGAATATTAAATGAGATGACATGTAATCAGACTAAGACATTGTTGGTCCAACAATGTCAATGCTGGTGTTCGTTGAATCAGAAACCTTGATTATCTTGAAATAAACTTTTTTCCAATTGAAATTATTATCCTAGATTTCTGTTTCTGGAAAAATTATTAAAAACTTTAGAATAGTTTATTAAATATAACCAAATTTTTGTAAATGTATAAACATTGAGGTGGAGTTTTATTATCCTAGTAGTTTAAAAGCTCAGGTTTCATTTTTTCCATAGTAACAGAAGATAAGGCTTTGGCCTGGAATAGGTGGGGAACTTGAACTAAGGCCCTTTGTAAAGCTTGGGTCCTTCAGTGAGGACTTACACTGTTGGTGGAAGGAAGACCTATAATAAAATATGTCACACAAGTAAAAGAGAAGGAGGTTGTCCCTCTGGTTTTAACATCTGGTAAGGAGGAATTTATTTAGAAATAAAAATTCTGAGCCTATAAGTTGCTCAAGATTGTATTTGAACTAATATCTATTGGTTTTGAAACCCCCAAGTCAAAACGTTTCGTACATGTAGCTATGGGGCTGATGATGACACCTGGAAAAAGCAAGAGTAATAGCAAATATTCTCAGGGATAACATGCCTACCACTCAAGGGATTATCTCAGAAAAATAAAACCCAAAGTTCAGTAGGCATTATCCAGATGTAGTTGCAGAGCAGCAGAGAGCGTTTCAGGCAGAAGGGAGGTCCGTTGAAGGCTAGAGGTCAAAGAGCACAGAATTAAGTGGAACTGAGTATGGGTTGACTGAAGTGTTCAATGTTAAGTGCTGGTGGCCTAAGATAAAACTAAAGAAATGAATGAAGAAAAAAAAAAAGGAAAGAAGGAAGGGAAAAGAGGGAGTAAATATGAAAATTAGAGCATCATTATAGAAGATTTCAGCATATGAGTTATAGGAGCCCCAGAAACAGAGAGGAGAAAAGCAATAGAGAGAACAATATTAAAGAAACAAATCAAGAAAATCTCCCGAAGCTGAAGGAGAAGATGAACTTACAGAAAGAATTGGCTCAACCTCCAGCCTGGATGACAGAATGAGACTCCATCTCAAAAAAAAAAAAAAAAAAAGAAGAAGAAGAAGAAGAAGAAGAAGAAGAAAAAGAACTGGCTCAACACAATAAATGAAAATTGACACTCACCAATGCATATTGTTGTTAAATTTCAAAATGCAAAGGAAGAATGGGTATATGTTTAACAACATAGCTTTGAAATATATAAAGCAAAATTGAAAAAATTACTAGGAAAAATGAACAAATTTACAGTCTTCATAGTACAAGATTTTAATATACCTAATGAATAATTAATAGATCAAGAATATAAAAATTAGAAGGGAGATAGCATATTTGAACAACAGAATTAATAAGCTCGAAGTACTAGACATTTACAGAATTGTGTCTAACATTAGTTAATACATAAAGAAAATCTCAAGAATAGCATGTCCTCAGATAATGAAATCAATAAATAGCAAAATTACAACTAAGAAAAGCTTATATATTTATACTTAAATAATTTATGGGTTAAAGAAGAACTCTTAATAGATATTAGAGGATATTTTTATACAAATAACAATGAAAGCATTACATATCAAAAATGATGCCGCTAAAGAAGTATGGAATGAAATCTGAAATCTTAAAATTAACATATTAGAAATAAAGAACTGACATAAATTAAATCAGCCTTTAATCCAAGAAGTTAAAATCAGGGCCGGGTGTAGTGGCTCATGCCTGTAATCCCAGCACTTTGGGAGGCCAAATACTTTCTGCAGACACTCTGCCCTCAAGGATGTAGGGCTTAACTCCCTACATCTTATATATAGGCTGCACATAATAATCTTTTTCCAAAGAGTACAGTATAGAAAGGGGAAAAAAAGTAATTTTACAGTGGAGAAACCTAACAAACACCAAATGATCAAGGTTAACAGAACAGGGATAAGTCATGTTGCTTGTATGTACCCTTGATATGACTGGATGAGAATCTTTCTTCAAAAAAAAAGTCATAGTTCCAGAGCAATCACGAGAAGAACATCAGTAAATCTCAAATGAGGGAAATTCTACAAAATACATGACCAGTGTTCCTCAATGCTGCCAACGTCATCAAACATAAGGAATGTCTGATAGACTGTCACAACCAAGAGGAGTCTAAGGAGATATGACAATTAAATGTAATTATGATATCCTGGAGTAGATTCTGCAACAAGAAAAGGACATTAAGTAAAAACTAAGGAAATTTGAATAAAGTATGAACTCTATGTAATAATGCCATATTGCTATATGATACGGTTTGGATCTGTGTCCCTGCCCCAAGTCTGAAGTAGAACTGTGGTCCCCAGTGTTGGAGATGGGGCCTGGTGGGAGGTGATTGGATCATGGAGGTGTTTTTCAGGGATGGTTTTGCACTGTCCCTTGGTGCTGTTCTTGTGGTGGTGAGTGAATTCTTATGAAATCTGACTGGGGCTGTGTAGTACATCCTCTCTTGCTCTCTCTGTTGCTTCTGCTCCTGCCACGTAAGATGCCTCACTCCCCATTTGCCTTCTGTCATGACTGTAAGACTCCTGAGGCCTCCCCTGAAGCCAATCAGATGCCAGCATCATGCTTCTTATACAACCTACAGAACCATGAGCCAATTAAGCCTCTTTTCTTTATAAATTATCCAGTCTCAGGTAATTCTTTATAGCAATGCGAGAATGAACTAATCCACTATTGTTTCATTAGTTTTGTCAAACGTTGCATACTAATGGAAAATGTTGGGAAACTGGGTAGGAATTATACAGGAACTACCCACACTGTCTTCACAACTTTCCTGTAAATAAAAAATTATTCTAAAATAAAAAGTGTATTTAAAAATGTCAGTAACTAAAAACCTATCATAGTATAATAAACTAAAAGGAGTTGACAGTTCAGAAAATGGTGCTATGCCACTGCCTATCCATGGGGAGAAAAAGAATATAAAATTAGAAACCTACTTAACATCATTCACAAAAAGAAAATCTAGAAGAATGAGAGACCTAGATGTGGGGACAAAAGTAATAATTTTATGATAAATAATCTTATTATAGTCCCTAGACTAGTGGTATCAGCATTCTCGGGGAATTTGCTAGAAATGCAAATTTGGGGGCTCAGTTCTAGACATATTAAATCAGAAACTCTATAGGTAGCATCCAGCTATTCTAGTTTTAACAACCCCCCAGGAGACTGTCGTGCATGTTGACGTGTGAGGACCACTGGAATAGAGTAACCCTTCATGAAAAGATAAGGTAGACAGGTATAAAGTGAAAGATTGATATAATGGCTGCACGAATATTTAAAATATAAAATATTTATCAAACCAGTCTTAGAAAGTTTTCTTTTTTTGATTCCTATAACTGGCCATAGATTAGCATATAAAATATTCAGCACAGGTTAATACAGAGCAGTGGTTCTTAATTGGGGTTGATTTTGTCCCCCTGGGAATATTTTGTAATTTCTGGAGGCATTTTTGGTCATTAAAACAAGTTAAGGGACAGGTGCTGCCTTCATTTAGTTGGTAGGTGACAGGGATGCTGCTAAACATCCTATAACAGACAGCTCCACATAACAAAAAATTATCTGGCCCAAAATGTCAATAATACTGAGTTTGAGAAACTCTGGTATAGAAAATTTCTTCAAATCATCAAAGAGATAACAATCAACAGAGTAGTTTGTGCAGAAAAAAAGTTGAAATGACCAATATGCATATGAGAAGAGGCTTAAATTCATAGTAGATAGGCAATTGCAAATATCACATCCCTCATTTTGGCAAACAAAAAACTGAACCTTATAACAACATGTGTATTAATGGCCCATTTCTGCTGCAACAAATTACTAAAAATGTGATAACTTAAAACAACACAAATGCATTACCTTATATTTCTGGAAGTCAGAAGCCTAAAATCTCACTAGGCTGAAAGTGAAGGTGTCAGCAGGATTGCATAGCATCTTCATCTCTCACTGACCTCTGCTTCCATTTTCACATCCCCTTCTCTGTCTCTGACTTCCTGACTTTTTATTGTGAGGAAAATTGTGACTACACTGGACCCATCTGGATAATGCAGGCCATTTCTCCATCTCAGCCCAGTATCTGCAAAATCCCTTTTGCAATATAAGGTATCATAGTTACAGATTCCAGAGCTTAAGATGTATTCATCTTTGCAAGTCCATTATTCAGCCACCTGTGCCATGCATTGAGAAAAATGTGGGGGAATGATAGCACTTTTACTTTGGAAGTGTAAATTGGTACCACTACTGTGGAAAACAATTGGGCATATTTAGCAAAGTTGAAGAACATCTTTCAATCCTGCAATAGCGTCATGCCTGAAGAATTCTTACACATGTGCACAAAAAGAAAAGTATCACAAAAGACATGTACAATAACGTTAATTGTAGCAGGGATTATAGTAGTAGAAAAGTGGGAAATAACCCATATCTCTCAGTTGTAAGGTTAATTAAAATTGATATAGAAATGAACCAGATTTTTTTGTATCAACATGTATAAATATCTAGACTTAAAGGTGAGAGTAAAAAGAAAGCTTTAAAGAATGCATGTGTATTAGAATATAATTTATGTACATTGTTAATTAATCCTATGGATTTATACTTATGTAGTAGAGATACAAAAATATGCTTGAGCATAATTTATACTAATTTCAGTATGATGATTAAGTCCTCACAGGGAAAGCTGGGGAAGAGATAGAAGTATGGCTTTAGATGTTTCTTTGTTTAGATATTTGTCTGAGATTTTTTTACAATATGAAGGGATAGAAAAATCTGAAACCAATATAGCAAAGTCTTAATGTCTTTTAAATTTCAGTTTGGGCATATAGATATATATTTCAAAACAAATGTTTTAAAATCACAGAACATCCAGGATCCAGAGGAATTCTGTTTTCTACATTAATATATTCCAGAGAGTTTTGATCATTATGCCATAGCCAGCATTTTTCTTTTCACCTTTTTAATTTTAAATACATTTATTATTCATTTGATCAATGAGAATCATTTTCCAGAGTCTCAACACCCTAAAGGAAGATCCAATCTAATTTGTGCATCCTCAGAGCTAAGGACCAACCCTAGCACTTGTTGACCTATTTAAAGGGCACATGCCCCACAAGGTTCTGCCTGAAATAGCACGTAATGTTCTCTCTGAGCCTACCTAATAAACAATAGGAAGTTGATGAATGTGCTGTATTAACTTCCCTTCATTAGGTTTCTGTTATGCATTAGAAGTATCCCAGGGTTCTGCTTTTATATTGGTGGAGTAGTTTGTCCAGCCCATGTGGAATGATGATCCTGTGCTACATTGTCAATATATCCCCCCTCTGGACACTTGGATCCCCCACCACCACCCCTGTGTCCTACGCACTTGATTCCCTTGAGCTCACTGGCACCATAATCAGTGGAACTAACCAGGCCTCAATTAAAAACATAGCCTACATTTTAAGATACATAAAATAAAAATGAAAAAAAAAATCTTAAATATTCAAATATACATATTCAGTATTTAGCTATTGGGGACAGAGAAATGTGTTGTATAAGAGAAAAATACATAGCTAGTTTCTAAACCTGGTTTATTTGCTTTCTTTCTTTTTTTTTTTTTGGTAACTGATCATTTAAATAGTCATCAGGAAATCTCAGATACAACTTTCACTTTTTATGATTTTATGTCAATCACTTAAGTGTTCTGGGATTCTATTTCTTCACCTATAAAATGATAGCACTAAATTAATAACATCTTTAAGGGCTTTCAAACTTTAAAATTCTGGTCTTTTCTGTTTTCTTTAAATTTGTCATCTATCTAGTCTCATTGCTAAATGTGTTGCTGTTACTCTCTAGTTTTATCTACTAGATTCTAAAGAATTGCTTTAAAGTTAACTCATTGAGCTCTTTATTAGTTTTTAAAAGAACATTCAAATACTTAAAGGTACTTAAAGACTTTTAACAGCACTAATATTACCAAACTATCACCAGAGATCTATTGACAGGGTGCTTAAAGATTCAGTTTTAAGTAATGGGGGAAAACAGTGCCCTACTCTCCTTTCCAACACTTCAGCATTTTAATGTTAAAAGACCCGCCTGACCAAGATGGAGAAACCCCGTCTCTACTAAAAATACAAATTAGCCGGGCGTGGTGGTGCACGCCTGTAATCCCAACTACTCGGGAGGCTGAGGCAGGAGAATCGCTAGAACCCGAGAGGCAGAGGTTGCAGCGTGCTGAGATCTTGCCATTGCACTCCAGCCTGGTCAACAAGAGCAAAACTCCATCTCAGAACAACAACAACAAAAAAACAAAACAAACAAACAAACGAAAAGGCCAGGTGTGGTGGCTCACACCTATAATCGCAGCACTTTGGGAGGCCGAGGAGAGCAGAGCACAAGGTCAGGGATTGGAGACCAGCCCGACCAACATGGTGAAACCCCGTCTCCACTAAAGATGCAAAAAATTAGCAGGGCATGGTGGTGTGTGCCTGTAATCCCAACTACTCAGGAGGCTGAGGCAGGAGAATCGCTTGAACCCAGGAGGTGGAGGTTGCAGGGAGCCAAGATCATGCCATTGCACTCCAGCCTCTGTCTAAAAAATAAAAAGATACACTGATCACTTGCTCTCTTGGCCTATTAATCCCAATGTTATTAGAATGGTTGGTATCAGAGCAGCACAGGGCTTTTGACTTCCTCCCATCCTTTCCTCTGTGTGAACATGTACACTTGTGGTCATTCTTTATATTATATAAATTCATTCATCCTCAGCCTGGACCAGGGGTTCTACAGCACAGTATGGTTTACAAAAGCTTTCCATCTTTCTTAGGAAATGCATCTTTCTTAGCAACATGCATAAACTGTCTGTAAGCAAGGGGGGTGGCTTAACAGATAATATTCTGCCAATGACAGGAGACAAAAATTGCTTTCAACCATGTTCTCAAAGAACTTACATTGCTTCTTTCAATTTCTCTTTAAAATAACTTTATAAAGTTTTACATTATGGTGTCCATTTTACTGATCAGTAAATTGAAGCTTCTGATGAGGGGCTAGGTATCTTGCCTAGGGTTACACAATTGGAACAGCCACGATTTAAACTCCAAATTCACATTTTTTTCACTTGATTGTAATACCTCTCCTACCAGCAAACATGAAATATAATGGTGAACAAAATCTTGATAAGTTAAAGAAATTACAAATTGCAGAGCTGTGTTTTTTAAATTTTGTTTTTATTTTCTCAAGGCAAATTTCCTATTTGGAGCTTATTAGGGATATTGAGAGAAAATACCATGCAAACTAACTAATTGACGTGTTTACTTCAAGTCGGCAGCTTTTCTTTAATTAATTTATTAGAAACATACTGACAGTACTGTTTTACCATGTGTTTGTTATTATAAAAAATAATTCAGATAGTTTTAGAAAGTTATTTTACATGCCATTTAGCTTTTCTTCACGGAAATGAGTCACATTTGAGGAGGTCAGTTGTCATTTGAGTGAGTAAATCAAATACAGAATTGCTAACAGAAAGAAGAGAAAGAAGAAAAGCAAATACAGGCAATCAGGACACAGTGAATCTTGTTTACACATATTTTGGGGGGATAAACTTGATAAGCTGTCAGCTGGCAGAGAGGGCTGTCTGGGCATTCTGTCCTTGAGCAAGCTGACTAGTGGAATCAAAGTCAGCAGTTTTAGTTGGTAGTGGACCCGACCTGCAAAAGTGTAGCTGAGGAGTGTAAGTGGGTAGTCGGCCTCTGAGTAACCACAGTGGGAATGCATCCACCTGCATCTCCTCCTCGGTTAGAGCTGATCTGCAACATTCCCTTCAGAAGTCATTCTTAGTACTTGCCTGTATTTTCTACACAGGCATACGGATGTCTAAGTGGGAGGTTCCTGGAAGTTTTCCCATTTAGGGAAATTTGAGATTAGTCTTAAAATGCAGGCAAAATGGGAAGAATGGGACGGTGGCATGGGTCACCATGTTATAGACGTGAGTAGTGTGGCAGGACAACAGAATACTACAAGCATAAGCAAGAGGGAACACAATAGAATGCCTAACTGGTTTAGGCCCCTTCAAGCCAAGGAAGGCCTTGTAGAACTCACCCATGTGTTCTGGTGGGCAATGTGTGGCCATCACAGATTTTTCAGCAGGGATTTAGCATGTGTAGATTGGTACTTCAGAAAGTGTGGAGGCAGAGGTGCAGAGGTCGGAGGTGAGCTGTTGCAACCCCTCGCGGGTGGAGTGGTCTTTGTTTTAATCAGGGACTGCCTGGTGGTATCTCACATTTCATTCAGCTTTACAACACACAATATTTTAAGTACATTTTAAAATAATAACATCAAACTTTAGATGTCAAAATCTTGTGAGAGCTGAGGATGACTTCTTTTCAACTGCCATATATTGTAAAAATTTACCCAAATATTTAAACTTTGTTTGAATTTTTAATTCAGTATTTGAAAATTCAATTTGGTGTTTTAAAGACAATGACTCTCAGGCCTTAAAATTTGACAATGATTTTTCATTTAGAGAAGCCAAAGCAGTATCCCAAACAAGTGTTTGCAAGTCTTCTGTCTGATACTAAAAACAGCATTTCCAAATACACAAGAAATCCTAGGGGCTCCTTTGCCACATTCTCCATCCAGAGGCTGTATTTTGTGTAGACATAGAATAAAGGAGCAAATTCTCTCACATATGGGTTACTACCCTGCCTTCTAATTGATCTTCCTATCTGACGTCCTGTCCTACAGCCCTCTATGCTTAAGCCAGTGTGACTTTCTGGTTGAAATACTTTGAAATCTTTCCATGGTCTTCAAGAGAAAGCCTAAACTTCTTAGTGTTGCCTACGTGGGTTTTAATTATATGAGTATAGTGTGCTTTTCTTTACATATCCTTAGCCTTGAAGACCACCTACATTTTGTTTTTTACCCATGTTTACCTTACCTCCAAACATGTTATCAAACATTGCATGATATTTTACCTCCAGGCTTTTCCAAATTCTTCTTCCTTAACCCTAAACTATCTTTCCCTAAAAACTATTTCCTTCCTCCTCTCTATACTCAACCCCACTTAACAACCAACTGCATACAGAGCACTCTTTTGTCAGGCTGCTTTTCTCACCACTATTTAACAAAACCCAAAGACAGCAGTGTCTAGGAAGAGGTGGAGCAAGATAGCTGAATAGAACCCTCCAGTGATTGCGCCCCCTCCTCAAGAACATCAAATTGAACAACTATCCACACAAGAAAGCACCTTCATAAAAACCAAAAATCAGGTAAGCAATCACGGTACCTGGTTTTAACTTCATATCACCAAAAGAGGCACTAAACAGGGCAGGAAGGACAGTCTTCGCTTGCCGACACCACCCCTCCCACATCTCCCAGCAGCAGTCACGTGGTAGGGAAAGAGAATCAGTGCATTTGAGGGAGGAAAAGCGCAGTGATTGTGGGACTCTGCACTGGAACTCAATATTGCCTGTCACAGTGGAAAGTAACGCAGGGCAGAATCCAACTGGCACCCACAGAGGAAGGATTTAAATCAGCCCTCACCAGCGGCAAATCATCCATCCCTGTGTTTGGAATCTGAGTTCTGATAAGCCCTGACACCTCAGGCTAAAGCAATTTGAGGTCCTAAATGAACTTGAAAGGCAGATTAGGCCAAAAGAAATGCAATTCATGGACAAATCCTGGTGCCGTGCTGGTCTTGGAGCCACTGGACTTGGGGTGCCTGTGGCTTAGTGAGACACCAGCTGGGGTTGCCAAGGTGTCACCCTCCCCCAACCCCAGGTAGTACAGATTGCAGCTCCAAAAGAAACTCCTTCCTTCTGCTTGAGTAGAGGAGAGGGAAGAGTAAAGAGGACTTTGTCTTGAAACTTGGATACCAGCTCAGCCACAGTAAAAAAAAAAAAAAAAAAAAAAAAAAAAAAAAAAAAAAAGTACCACGCTGAGTTTTGAGGCCCCCATTCCAGGCTCTAGCTCTACACCATGGGCCAGAGAGAAACTCACTGCCTTGATGAAAAGGACCCAATCCTGGCAGGATCTATCACCTGCTGACTGAAGAGCCCTTTGGCCTTGAATAAACATCAGCAATACTCAGGTAGTACTTATTGTGGGCCTTGTGTGAGACTCAGTGTGATGCTGGCTTCAGGTATGTCCTGGCACATTTCCAGCTCTGGTGGCCATTACGGGAGAGACTCTTCCTTGAGGAAAGGAGAGGGAAGAATAAAGGGGATTTTGTCTTGCAGCCTGGGTACCAGTTCAGTCACAGTGGGGTAGAACACCAAACAGACTCCTGAACCCCCAATTCCAGGCTTTGGCTCCTGGATGGCATTTCTGGACCTGGCCTGGGCCAGAGGGAGCCCGTTGCTCTAAAGGGAGAGCCCAGGCCTGGCAGCATTTACCATAAACTGACTGAAGAGCACTTGAGCCTTGAGTGAACATCAGCAGTACTTGCCATGGGCCTGGGGCAGTTGTTGTCATGGGGTGAGACTCATTTCACTTGAGGAAAAGAAAAGGGAAGAATGGGAAGGAATTTATTTTGCAGCTTGAATGCTAGTTCAGCAGCAGTAGAATAGAGCACCAAGAAGATTCTTAAGGTTTCTAACTAAGGACCTGACTCCTGGGCAGCATTTGTGTAGCTGCTCTGGGATGAGGAGAGAGAGAGAGAGACTCCATTTATTTGGGGGAAATGAGAGAAGAGATTGTCTGGTAATATGGGGAATTATCTCAGATCATACCCAAGACCACCAGGTGGTACTTCTGTGAGTTTGAAAGAGATGCAGTGTTAATGGGTATGGGTAAAAGTCACCAAACCCCAAAGACTTAGATCATAAGACTCAATTCCCTTTGAATAATTGGAAAGACTTCCCAAGAAGCCAAGAAGCCTTCCCAAACAAGCACAGACTCTGAAGACTACAATAAATACTTAACTCTTCAATGCCCAGACATTGACAAACATCCACAAGCATCAAGACCTCCCCAAAAGAATAAAATAAGGCATCAATGACTAATGCTGGACTGGCAGAGATATGTGACCATTCAGACAGAATTCAAAATATCTGTTTTGAGGAAGCTCAATGAAATTCAAGATAACACAGAGAAATAATTTAGAATCCTATCAGATAAATTTGACAAAAGGATTGAAATAATTTTAAAAATCAAGCAGAAATTCTGGACCTAAAAAATTCAACTGGCGTACTACAGAATGCATCAGAGTCTGTCAATAGCAGAATTATTCAAGCAGAATGATTAGTGAGGTTGAGGACATGCTATTTGAAAACAGATTCAGAGGAAACAAAATTAAAAAAAAGCATGCCTATAAGACCTAAAATATAACTTCGAAAGGGAAGATTTAAGAATTATTGGCTTTTAAAGAGGTCATTCAGACAGATATCAGAGTAGCAAGTTTATTCAAAAAGATATTAACAGATAAGTTTATAGATCTAGAGATATATATCAATATTTAAGTACAAAAAGGTTACAGAACACCAGATTTAACCCAAATAAGACAACATCAAGACATTTAATAATCAAACTCCCAAAGGACAAGAATAAAAAAAAGATCCTAAAAGCAGGAAGAGAAGAGAAACAAATAGCATACAAAGATGATTCAGTATGTATGGCAGCAGATGTCTCAGTGGAAACCTTACAGGCCAAGAGAGAGTGACATGACATATTTAAAGTGCTGAAGGAAAAACAAATAAAAAACTTCTATCCTAGAATGCATATCCTGTGAAAATATCCTTCAAATATTAAGGAGAAATAACAGCCCCCCTCCAGACAAACAAAAGCTGAGGAGGTTTCATCAATATCAAAACTTTCATATAAGAAATGCTAAAGAAAGTTTTTCAACCTGAAATAAAAGGATGGTAACAAGCAATAAGAAACCATCTAATACAAAACTCACCAATAATAGTATGTACACAGAAAACATAGAATATTACTATAATTTTGATGTGTATATTATACATATCTCTTCCCTTAATTAAAGATGATGCAAGTTCTGTGAACTTCATGACAGCATGGAGCTCGTTTTTAGGATCTTCCCTCACCTCCCCTCCAGGCCACAAGCTCAATGACCAGGATTAAGTTACAACAGAATCCAGTTGGAGTCATCTTGGGTCTGAGAAGGGAGTAAAAAGATAAAAAGACTATATTCCAAAAGAGGTGCAGAACATAGCCAACTTCTACTGGTAGAGTCTGGAACATACGTAAGGGACTGTTTTATTTATTTATTTATTTATTTATTTATTTATTTATTTATTTATTTTGAGTGTCCTGGATCCAAGAGGCAAGAATAGCAAAATCTTTAACTGGTGTCTCAAATAGGTAGAATACCTTGTTCTATGAACCAGGGAATGGAAGCAGAAGTACATTGCTCACTCTCACTCTCAGTAATTCCCTTAGGGGAATTTATGTTTCCTGTACCCCAAATTCTGGAATCTTAAATATGTTAGTTACCAAGGAGAAGCACTTTCGACTAGGAAGATACAGGAGGACTCCCATTGAAGTACAAACTATGGCTAACAGCTGGTTACTTCAAGTTCTTGGAAAGTGAAAAACAGAAAATAAGAAGAATCATCATCTTAGAAAGGATAATTAATAATGATTATCAGAAGGAGAAAGGGATACTGTTATAATGGGGACAGGGAAAATATATTTGGTACTCAATGCACTTGGGCACCTTTCAGGTATATCCTTGCCAAATTTTCATGGCAAATGAACAAGTGTAACAGCCTTGGCCTAAGAAACCTGTGTAACCAGGAACTCAGGTTTCTTAGGCATGTGGGAGTGGATCATGCCGCAAGGTAAATAACTGAGACAAGCGGATGTGTTAGTTGAAGATGAAGGGAATCCAGAATGAAAGTAAGGGAGAGACACACAATGAATGTCAGTTGTTTCTTCAAGGCCAGCTATAGTAGCAAGGGCCATATATTTTCCTGTTAATCTTTTTTTTCTAAGTTTTCCCCAGAAAGAGAGGCTTACTGGGATCCTTCAGTAACTGTTCCCAGAATTGACTTGAAGAATTGTATCCTAGTATTGCAAGGGGTGGACTATAGAGGACACCCAGATTATCAGGACTGAAGGATTTATTTTCCCAAATGCTGGGAGTGCTTCCAGCAGATAGCTCTTATCTATTAGCCTTCTTTGGAAAGTGCCTAAATTCGAGAGAGCTGCTTTGCCCAGAGTTATAGCTGGTGCCCTGCCTTGGCCTATGGGACTTCTTGAAAAGTTGGGAATTCACATTTCTCTAATCAGCTCCAGTGATGAGGACCTAGTTTTTTATTTGACCACAGATACCGGAACTTGGAATTGTACATTGGTCAAAAGCACATGTCCTACCACCATACTCCACCATCCTCAAGGAGTATTCCTCATGTTTTTTTAGCTCATCACTAGTCCTCCCAAATCAGTCCTCTCTAGGTCTCATCACGATCTCCTACATCTGGGATCTTCTTTTGTGGTTCAGCCTGCTTTACTTACTTATCTTCTGTTACTACTTTGATCATACATTGGGACTTGGGTGGGTAAGCCAAAAATAAAATTCTAAGGTCCCTAACCATCTGAATGGACCCCTTCTTTCAGCCAAGGGCATTCCAAAGTTAACCTGAAAATCTTAGTTCAGGCCATTGTGGGAAGGGGGATCAGATATGCCTCAGTATACTGTCCTCCTTTTTGGAATTCAGGAAAAGCTGAACAGTGTTAACATCAACACAGATTTTAAGTCTAATAAAAACATTTACAATCTCTTCTCTCTGAAGTCTGATACCTGAAGGCTTCATCTCCATGAAAAAACCTAGGTCTTCATGACCACTTATTATAAACCAAACATTCCTTTCTATTGATAATAACGCTTTCAACCAAATGTCAATCAGAAAAATTTTAAATCTACCTATGACCTGGAAACCCCAACTTAGAGTTGTCCCACACTTCCAGATCAAACCAGTGTAAATCTTATATAAATTGACTGATGTATTATGTCTCCCTAAGTTGTATAAAAACAAGCTATTCCCCAACGATCTTTGGCACATGTAATCAGAATCTCCTGATGTTGTATCATGGATGTGTCCTTAACCTCACCAAAATAAACTTTCTAAATTGATTGAGACCTGTCTCAGATACTTTTGGGTTCACAGGTATAAGTGGAGTGAAGACTGACTTCCTTTCTCTCACAGGCCATATGAATCTTGATATCTAGGATGAGGCTGGGGAGGTATTTTCACATGAAAACTAGGGCATGTCTCCCTAAGAAATTGGCCATCTCCAGGACTCCCAAAGAAATAACCTTTGCTACGTGGTGATTTGCAGACCAATAGTGTTAAGGAGAGAAGATACATCCCTCTAAACTGTAATCATCACAAAGCAAGCTATAATTTTAGAAATTGATACTTGGAAAGGTATTACATGTTGACGATTACAGTCAGGAAACTGGTGGTCAGAATGGAATGAAAGCAAAGAAGAATTAGAAGACAAATGGGATTTAGGTGGGATTTGGACTCTACAGAAAATCTCATGGCTGCCAGATTCAGCTAGAAAAGCTCATTATCAGTGTTTAACTTATTTTTTCTAATGCTAGCATATGTCCCCTAGTTTCCTTTGTAGTCACACCTTGAAGTGGAAGTGACTTTAAGCCAGTAGTCTCACCTTTCAGGGCAGGCAGACATGAGATATTACAAATCTATTGTAACTCTGCAGAGTTAAAGTTGCCTTCAGAATACAAATTTCATGTACCAAAGTAGCATTATGTTTTCTCTCTTCAGAAATGCACATCAAAACCACAATGAGATACCATCTCACACTGGCCAGAATGGTTATTATTAAAAAGACAGATATGTGTGTGGGACTTTCGTTTATCAGACCTCAGGAACTCAAGCTTTCATGAGCCTCTGGGTGGACAAGTGCCAGCACTACTCCTTGGGATGGATGGAGTATCACAGGGAGCAGGCAGCCTAGCTGTACAACCTGGTGCAGGGTGGTGACTTTCCTCACCTTTAAGTGTATGGACCATCAGGTGCCGGAAAAAAGACAAGTGCTATGTGTGTTCTACATGAACTTTATGGTGTTGGAGTGGAAAAATTGAGAATTGAATATCATACCATCAGGACTCCATCTAAAAAAATTGAAATTAGCACCATTGCAAGTAATTACCACCTTGAAGTTAATCCCAGCGACGATGGAAATATTGATGAGGTAGTAATTCAGAAGATGTTGAAAACAGTGGCTCAATCACAGCAACTTGAAACAAACTCTCAGATATTTTAAAATGGTATTATTGACAGAAGTTGACAAACTCATTAAAGATGCTCAACATGCCTTGTAAAGAACCATGGAAAAGTGTATGTCCACCTACAGATTGATCTTGTGCTACATCTAATGAGATACCACCTATTTGTAGTAGGTGCTTGGCAGTTTGTGTGCCTGCTTCCAGCATTGGAGATATTTACTACGTGTTATGTACTGTGTGCAAGAAGGAAGATCTGAATCTTCCTTCACAACCGACTCACAGACTTGCAGAGAAGTCCTGCAGAAATCTCAGAAAAGCCCTGCTTATGTGTGAAGTGGGATATCACTACAGACCTCATGGACATTTAAAGGATCCTAAGAAAATATTATAAATAAGTCTAAGCATGTAAATTTGACAATTGAGATGAAATAGATTCCTTAAAAGCCACAAACTGCCAAACTCACTGAGAATGTACATATATTATATATATAATAAGTATATGTGTGTGTAACTTATATATAAAACTATTTCTGTTGAAGAAATTACATTATTAGTAAAGGCAAAAATCAGAAAGTCCTGAAAAAGAAAACTTTCTGTTCAGATGGTTTCACTGGCAGTGAAGAAAAGGCAAAATCTGCAAGATTGGTAAAGAAAATCCGCTAGGCTAGGCGACTTCTCTTTATTACTTGGTCTACCTCTAAGGCTTACCCAGTCAGGCTGTAGAGCTGTAGTTATAGAAGAAGGCCTGGAATGCTGGTCCCTGGTGGAGTAAAGAAAGGATGTGTCCACTCAGGGAACTTAGCCCTTTTTATAGTCCATACCATGAATACTGAGAACCTTGGAAATCCTTTCTCAAGTGAGCCTGAGCTTGCTTCCGGGGTCTCCATGGGTCTCTTTCTGAGTTCATCCCTATACTCATGAGTTGTTCTCAGAAAGTGTAAACAGAGCTTGGACAGGGTTAGAGGTGTTCACACAAACATGCAAGAAGACTGTTGCAGGGCAGAAGGGAGAAGAGGGTGAGAGGAGGGAGACCTGGGCCTCAGCTGGGAGCCAGGGAATGAAGGCTGGCTCTCCTCATTAGACCCTTGTGGTCTAGTGGGAGATTTCATGGGGTTTGCGAATACTAAACTTGAACTTGAAAGGCATAAAGGCATATTTTTTAGGGTAGGAGGAGAAAATGCATTTTATTCAGTCATTTGTTAACTTGATGAATGGCTTTTAAATACCTAGGCATACAGTAAATTGTATTCATTTGTACTCTTGTCTTGGGTCCCACAACGTAAGCACCAGGATGGGTTGGTGAGGAGACTTTGCTCACTAACAAATTTTGAGCTCCTAGAATAGTCTCTGGCACAGTGGGCACTCAATAATAATTTTGAATGACTGTGTAGATGAATGAATGAGTTTAGTCTTCCTATCATCCCAAGAAGAATTCCAGATATAAAGAAAGTGGCCTACTTGAGGGTGAAGAATGGGAGGAGGGAGAGGATGAGAAAAAATAACTATTGGATACTAGGCTTACTACCTGGGTAACAAAATAATCTGTACCACAATACCCCCTACCCATGACGCAAGTTTACCTATATAACAAACCTGCACATATATCCCTGAACCTAAATTACAAGTTATTTTAAAAAAGAAAGAAAGTGATACCTGGACACAGATTGTAGCATAATAGTCATTGGAGACTCAGAAGGGTGAGAGTGGAGCAGAGAGGTGAGGATTGAGAAATTACTTAATGGGTACAATGTACACTATTCAGATGATGATTGTACTAAAAGCTTAGATTTCACCTATGCAATATGTTCACATAACAAAACTGCCCTTGTACTCCTTGAATTTATACAATTTTTTAAAAGGCAAATATAAGCATGCTTTCTTAAAAAAAAAAAAGTGGTAATAAGAAGTCACTGACACTTGATAGAGGAATGAATAGATAAAGGACGATTTGAGAAGGAAAATCCTTCAAGGTGTTAGACACAAGGAATATGCTATTATTTGCCCTGACGGACTGTGTAAAACTTAAATCTATGAGGCTATCTCAGAACAGCCACATGGGCCCCAGTGGACAGTCACAAGCTGTGTTTCAGGACTACCAGTCTTAGTCATTTCCTTGGAACTCATTAAACCTCTGCTGTGAGCCCCAACCTTGAAGTGATGCAGCAGTGACTCACATAGCTTCCCTGCCCTCCAGGACTTTATTCAGTATCTGCCTTGTTTGCCAATGACAGGCTGATTCTCAAAAGAAACTTTGGCTCAAATACGATACCTGAACAAACAATCTCAGCATTGAAATACCCAATGGTATTCTTAGAAGAAAATAAATTTGAGAACGTAATGCAAGAAATTGTAGTAGTAGTACATGTTTGTCTCATGCCGATAAAAATTCTCCATTTACCATTTGAATCTAATTGAAACAGCATTTTCAAATAAATCCAAACTAGTTATGTTCCTGTAACACACAGTCATGGTTATTACTCAATTTCAAGATGAATTATCCTCAACCATTCGCTATATCAAGGGGAAAATGCAGCCAACAAGCAATATAATTATTTAAAAGAACATTGGAGCAACTAAACTTTGGCTACAATTACCACGTGAGTAAAACAGAAGGACAGAAAGTAATGTGTTAACTGTTTGCCATTCAAATGGCTCATTGAGTCTCTAGCAATCATATGGTACAAATAGGACATTTATATAACATGCAAATGTAGGGCCCAGAAAAAAATCAGCGGCAAACTTTCACACAGCTCATTGACTTATGATCTTTAATGAAGAAGCCACAGCGGAGCAATTATTTCACTGATACCACATTTATTATTGCTGTCATTTCCTCCTTAGCTCTGTTAACTGTGTTACTAAATAAACAGCAATACTCATGATTTCTTTTAAAATGCAACTAACTGCTATGTAGAGAACAGTGAAATAAAATAAAATATATTTATTAAAAAATGAATATTTGTTTACGTTGTTTGTGAGTTAAAAATCCGTCCATTAAATAACACAACCAGACACAAGATACTGAATCCTGACATAAAAATAGGTTTGAAAGTATATATTTACCCAATATACACAACACAGAGCTATAGAATTGCTCTTGTTGATTATTCAGCTAAATAACATCTTTTGCCTTGATTACACATGTTTATAAAGGAAAATTGAAAAACTCATGTAGATTACAAAGCTATTACCATAACCATTCTACTATCAACACAGAACTATGAGAAATACAATTTACAAAGTGCTAAGTACACTTGTACACTGTACCCTGTTATACTTGTCATAAAGTTATTGGAGAAAAAGGAAGAAAAATTATTCTAAAATTGGAAAAAGGAAAGAAAAGTTTCCATAAGAATATAATTTTATTTTTTATTTTTATTTTTTAAATTATACTTTAAGTTCTAGGGTACATGTGCACAACGTGCAGGTTTGTTACATATGTATACATGTGCCGTGTTGGTGTGCTGCACCCATTAACTCATCATTTGCATTAGGTATATCTCCTAATGCTATCCCTCCCCCTACCCCCACCCCATGACAGGCCCCGGTGAGTGATGTTCCTCACCATGTGTCCGAGTGTTCTCGTTCTTTAATTCCCACCTGTGAGTAAGAACATGCAGTGTTTGGTTTTCTGTCCTTGCGATAGTTTGCTCTGAATAATGGTTTCCAGTTTCATCCATGTTCCTACAAAGGACATGAACTCATCCTTTTTTATGGCTGCATAGTATTCCATGGTGTATATGTGACACATTTTCTTAATCCAGTCTGTCACTGATGGATATTTGGGTTGGTTCCAAGTCTTTGCTATTGTGAATAGTGCCACAATAAACATACGTGTGCATATGTCTTTATAGCAGCATGATTTATAATCCTTTGGGTATATGCCCAGTAATGGGATGGTTGAGTCAAATGGTATTTCTAGTTCTAGATCCTTGAGGAATCACCACACTGTATTCCACAATGGTTGAACTAGTCTACAGTCCCACCAACAATGTAAAACCATTCCTATTTCTCCACATCCTCTCCAGCACCTGTTATTTCCTGACTTTTTAATGATCGCCATTCTAACTGGTGTGAGATGGTATCTCATTGTGGTTTTGATTTGCGTTTCTCTGAAGGTCAGTGATGATGAGCCTTTTTTCATGTGTCTGTTGGCTGCATAAATGTCTTCTTTTGAGAAGTGTCTGTTCATATCCTTTGCCCACTTTTTGATGGGGTTGTTTGACTTTTTCTTGTAAATTTGTTTAAGTTCTTTGTAGATTCTGGATATTAGCACTTCGTCAGATGGATAGATTGCAAAAATTTTTTCCCATTCTGTAGGTTGCCTGTTCACTCTGATGGTAGTTTCTTTTGCTGTGCAGAAGCTCTTTAGTTTAATTAGATCCTATTTGTCAATTTTGGCTTTTGTTGCCATTGCTTTTGGTGTTTTGGCCATGAAGTCCTTGCCCATGCCTATGTCCTGAATGGTATTGCCTAGATTTTTTCTAGGTTTTATGGTTTTAGTTCTAACATTTAAGTCTTTCATCCATCTTGAATTAATTTTTGTATAAGGTGTAAAGAAGGGATCCAGTTTCAGCTTTCTACATGTGGCTAGCCAGTTTTCCCAGCACCGTTTATTAAATAGGGAATCCTTTCCCCATTTCTTGTTTTTGTCAGGTTTGTCAAAGATCATATGGTTGTACATGTATGGTATTATTTCTGAGGGCTCTATTCTGTTCCATTGGTCTATATCTCTGTTTTGGTACCAGTACCATAATGTTTTGGTTACTGTAGCCTTATAGTATAGTTTGAAGTCAAGTAGCATGATGCCTCCAGCTTTGTTCATTTTACTTAGGATTGTCTTAGCAATGGAGGCTCTTTTTTGGTTCCATATGAACTTTAAAGTAGTTTTTTTCCAATTCTGTGAAGAAAGTCATTGGTAGCTTGATGGGGATGGCATTGAATCTATAAATTACCTTTGGCAGTATGGACATTTTCACAATATTGATTCTTCCTATCCATGAGCATGGAATGTTCTTCCATTTGTTTGTGTCCTCTTTTATTTCATTGAGCAGTGGTTTGTAGTTCTCCTTGAAGAGGTCCTTCACATCCCTTGTAAGTCGGATTCTGAGGTATTTTATTCTCTTTGAAGCAATTGGGAATGGGAGTTCACTAATGAATTGGTTCTCTGTTTGTCTGTTATTGGTGTGTAGGAATGCTTGTGATTTTTGCACATTGATTTTGTATCCTGAGACTTTGCTGAAGTTGCTTATCAGCTTAAGGAGATTTTGGGCTGTGACGATGGGATTTTCTAAATATACAATCATGTCATCTGCAATCAGGGACAATTTGACCTCCTCTTTTCCTGATTGCATATCCTTTACTTCTTTCTTTTGCCTGATTGCCCTAACCAGGACTTCCAACACTATGTTGAATAGGAGTGGTGAGAGAGAGCATCTCTGTCTTGTGCCAGTTTTCAAAGGGAATGCTTCCAGTTTTTGCCCATTCAGTATGATATTGGCTGTGGGTTTGTCATAAATAGCTCTTATTATTTTGAGATATGTTCCATCAATACCTAGTTTACTGAGCGTTTTTAGCATAAAGGCTGTTGAATTTTTTCAAAGGACTTTTCTGCATCTGTTGAGATAAACATGTGGTTTTTGTCTTTGGTTCTGTTTATATGCTGGATTATGTTTATTGATTTGCATATGTTGAACCAGCCTTGCATCCCAGGGATGAAGCCCACTTGATCATGGTGGATAAGCTTTTTGACGTGCTGCTGGATTCGGTTTGCCGGTATTTTATTGAGGATTTTTGCATCGGTGTTCATCAGGGATATTAGTCTAAAATTCTCTTTTTTTGTTGTGTCTCTGCCAGGCTTTGGTATCAGGATGATGTTGGCCTCATAAAATGAATTAGGGAGGATTCTCTCTTTTTCTATTGATTGGAATAGTTTCAGAAGGAATGGTACCAGCTCCTCTTTGTACCTGTGGTAGAATTCGGCTGTGAATCTGTCTGGTCTGGGCATTTTTTGGTTGGTAGGCTATTAATTATTGCCCCAATTTCAGAACCTGTTATTGGTCTATTCAGGGATTCAACTTATTCCTGGTTTAGTCTTGGGAGGGTGTATGTGTCCAGGAATTTATCCATTTCTTCTAGATTTTCTAGTTTATTTGCATAGAGGTGTTTATAATATTCTCTGATGGTACTTTGTATTTCTGTGGGATTGGTGGTAATATCACCTTTATCATTTTTTATTGTGTCTATTTGATTCTTCTCTCTTTTCTTCATTAGTCTTGCTAATGGTCTATCAATTTTGTTGATCTTTTCAAATAACCAGCTCCTGGATTCATTGATTTTTTGGAGGGTTTTTTGTGTCTCTATCTCCTTCAGTTCTGCTCTGATCTTAGTTATTTCTTGCCTTCTGCTAGCTTTTGAATGTGTTTGCTCTTGCTTCTCTAGTTCTTTTAATTGTGATGTTAGGGTGTCAATTTTAGCTCTTTCCTGCTTTCTCCTGTGGGCATTTAGTGCTATAAATTTCCCTCTACACACTGCTTTAAATGTGTCCCAGAGATTTTGGTATGTTATGTCTTTGTTCTCATTGGTTTCAAAGAACATCTTTATTTCTGCCTTCATTTCGTTTTGTACCCAGTAGTCACTCAGGAGCAGGTTGTTCAGTTTCCATGTAGTTGAGTGGTTTTGAGTGAGTTTCTTAATCCTGAGTTCTTGTTTGATTGTACTGTGGTCTGAGAGTCAGTTTGTTATAATTTCTGTTCTTTTACATTTGCTAAGGAGTGCTTTACTTCAAACTATGTGGTCAATTTTGGAATAAGTGTAATGTGGTGCTGAGAAGAATGTATACTCTGTTGATTTGGGGTGGAGAGTTCTGTAGATGTCTATTAGGTCCACTTGGTACAGAGCTGAGTTCAATTCCTGGATATCCTTGTTAACTTTCTGTCTCGTTGATCTGTTTAATGTTGACAGTGGAGTGTTAAAGTCTTCCATTATTATTGTGTGGGAGTCTAAGTCTCTTTGTAGGTCTCTAAGGACTTACTTTATGAATCTGGGTGCTCCTATATTGGGTGCATATATATTTAGGATAGTTAGCTCTTCTTGTTGAATTGATCCCTTTACCATTATGTAATGGCCTTCTTTGTCTCTTTTGATCTTTGTTGGTTTAAAATCTGTTTTATCAGAGACTAGGATTGCAACCCCTGCTTTTTGTTTGTTTGTTTGTTTTCCATTTGCTTGGTAGGTCTTCCTACATCCCTTTATTTTGAGCCTATGTGTGTCTCTTCACATGAGATGGGTCTCCTGAATACAGCACACTGATAGGTCTTGACTCTTTATCTAATTTGCCAGTCTGTGTCTTTTAATTGGAGCATTTAGCTCATTTACATTTAAAGTTAATATTGTTATGTGTGAATGTGATCCTGTCATTATGATGTTAGCTGGTTATTTTGCTTGTTAGTTGATGCAGTTTTTTCCTGCATTAATGGTCTTTACAGTTTGGCATGTTTTTGCAGTGGCTGGTACTGGTTGTTCCTTTCCATGTTTAGTGCTTCCTTCAGGAGCTCTTGTAAGGCAGGCCTGGTGGTGACAAAATCTCTCAGCATTTGCTTGCTTGTAAAGGATTTTATTTCTCCTTCACTTATGAAGCTTAGTTTGGCTGGATATGAAATTCTGGGTTAAAAAAATCATTTCTTTAAGAATGTTGAATATTGGCCCCCACTCTCTTCTGGATTGTAGAGTTTCTGCTGAGAGATCCACTGTTAGTCTGATGGGCTTCCCTTTGTGGGTAACCTGACCTTTCTCTGACTGCCCTTAACATTTTTTCCTTCTTTTCAACTTTGGTGAATCTGACAATTATGTGTCTTGGAGTTGCTCTTCTCAAGGAGTATCTTTGTGGCATTCTCTGTATTTCCTAAATTTGAATGTTGGCCTGCCTTGCTAGGTTGGGGAGGTTCTCCTGGATAATATCCTGCAGAGTGTTTTCCAACTTGGTTCCGTTCTCTACGTCACTTTCTGGTACACCAATCAGACATAGATTTGGTCTTTTCATATAGTCCCATATTTCTTGGAGACTTTGTCCATTTCTTTTTACTCTTTTTTCTCTAAACTTCTCACTTCATTTCATTCATTTAATCTTCAGTCACTGATACCCTTTCTTCCACTTGATCAAATCAGCTACTGAAGCTTGTGCGTGCATCACGTAGTTCTCATGCCACGGTTTTCAGCTCCACCAGGTCATTTAAGGACTTCTCTCCACTGTTTATTCTAGTTAGTAATTCATCTAAACTTTTTTCAAGGTTTTTAGCTTCTTTGCAATGGGCTCGAACATCCTTCTTTAGCTTGGAGAAGTTTGTTATTACCTATTGTCTGAAGCCTTCTTCTCTCAACTTGTCAAAGTAATTCTCCATCCAACTTTGTTCCATTGCTGGCGAGGAGCTGCATTTCTTTCAAGGAGAAGAGGTGCTCTGATTTTCAGAATTTTCAGCCTTTCTGCTCTGGTTTCTCCCCATCTTTGTGGTTTTATCTACCTTTGGTCTTTGGCGATGGTGATGTATAGATGGGGTTTTGGTGTGGATGTCCTTTCTGTTTGTTAGTTTTCCTTCTAACAGTCAGGACCCTCAGCTGCAGGTCTGTTGGAGTTTGCTGAAGGGCCACTCCAGACCCTGCTTGCCTGGGTATCACCAGTGGAGGCTGCAGAACAGCAAATATTGCAGAACAGCAGATGTTGCTGCCTGTCCTTCCTTTGGAAGCTTCATCTCAGAGGGGCGCCTGGCTGTATGAGGTGTCAATCAGCCCCCACTGGGAGGTGTCTCCCATTTAGGCTACTTGGGGGTCAGTGACCCACTTGAGGAGGCAGTCTGTATGTTCTCAGATCTCCAACTCCATGCTGGGAGAACTACTACTCTCTTCAAAGCTGTCAGACAGGGATGTTTAAGTCTGCAGAAGTTTCAGCTGCCTTTTGTTCAGCTATGCCCTGCCCCCAGAGGTGGAGTCTACAGAGGCAGGCAGGCCTCTTTGAGTTGTGGTGGACTCCACCCAGTTTGAGCTTCCTGGTCGCTTTGTTTACCTACTCAAGCCTCAGCAATGGCAGATGCCCCCTCCCCAGCCTTGCTGCTGCCTTGCAATTCAATCTCAGATTGCTGTCCTAGCAGTGAGTGAGGCCCCATGGGTGTGGGACTCTCTGAGCCAGGCGCAGGATATAATCTCCTGGTGTGCCATTTGCTAAGGCCATTGGAAAAGTGCAGTATTAGGGTGGGAGTGTCCTTATTTTCCAGGTACCGTCTGTCATGGCTTCCGTTTGCTAGGAAAGGGAATTGCCCAACCCCTTGTGCTTCCTGGGTGAGGTGATGCACTGCCCTGCTGCATGGGCTGCACCCACTGTCTGACAAGCCCCAGTGGGAGGCACCCAGTACCTCACTTGGAAATGCAGAAATCACCCGTCTTCTGCATTGCTCATGCTGGGAGCTGCAGACTGGAGCTGTTCCTATTCGGCCATCTTGGAACCTAAAAATAAAATTTTAATATATAAATGGGATTAGTAGCATAATTAGTAAGTTAATAATTTTCCTATTTTAATTATTATCCAGAGTTTGCTCTTCAGTTGACTATATGCTTTCCATGTGTATATGTCTGTGTTGTTTATTGCTATAGCATTGTATGTATACATTCATCATTATATATCCTTAACAGACATAGAAATACTAGAAAAACTTAATCACTGTTTTCTTATTTCAGTTTCCATAACTTACCTTTAAATATGCCTGTGACATTTTTAAATTTATGTTATTATCATTTTTATCTCTAATATTTCTTTTTTCTTCTTCTTCTTTTTTTTTTTTTTTTTTTTTTTTTGACAGGATCTTGCTCTGTTGCCCAGGTTGGTGTGCAGTGGCACAATCTTGGTTCACTGCAACCTCCACCTCCTGGGCTCAAGTGATCCTCCCACTTGAGCCTCTCAAATAGCCGGGACTACAGGTGTGTACCACCACGCTTGGATAATTTTGTATTTTTTTGTAGAGACAGAGTTTCTCCATGTTGCCTAGGCTGGCCTCAAACTCCTGGGCTCAAGTGATTCACCCACCTTCACCTTCCAAAGTGCTGGGATTATAGACATAAGCCACATGCCTGGCCTATTTTTATCTCTAACATTTCTTTATTTGTCTCATAGTCTTCTTTTTATTACAACCATTTGCAATGTAAGCAAAGCAATATTTTTGCTTTTTATCACCTACGGATATTAATTCTTCTTATGTTTTCTTCTACTCAGAGTATTGCCTCTTTTTCTTCTTTTTTTTTTTCTCTGTTTTTTGAATTTTATCTCTGACCTCCATGTTAAATACTTTCTCAAATGCTTAATCATCCTAGGCTCCGAGGAACATACATCAAGCTGATATTTGGCAACTCTCCATGTGATTTTGTTTGTGGGGTAGTCATGATTGTGGTGGGGCAGTAGTGCCTGTCAACTGGTGCACTTCATTGTAGATTGATCAGAAGGAAACCCAGACCATTTATTTGTGGGACTTCCAAAGGTCAATTGCTGTCAGTCTTGGAGTCTTTAATCTCCTGACTTCGGGATTTAGGATTCGAATAGGGAGAGAGCTGGGGACTCACTTTTCAGCAGACAGATTTTCTGTTAATCTCTTATTTTCAGTATCTGGACGTGACTCCCAGCCTTCCTTGTACCTTGTATTCCCAAGGCCCAATGCTTTTTCAATTAAGACCTTGGGAGAGTAAACATCCGGGCTTCTTCCAGAGTGGAGAAGGGACAGGTCCTTGGGGTTCTAGGAAAGACAAGGAAATCTAGATTTCTCACTGCTCCTTAATCAAACTTTCAAGTACGTTTTCTGTTTTTCAGTTCCATCTAGCTTTCCTGACTTCAGAAGTACCTGATGTAATAAATATGTGTGTGTCTGAGGGTGACGTGGGGCTGTGGTGAGAGTTATCTTGCTTATTTTTGGCCATTCATACCCCAGCCACCACCAGCAGCTCACGTGTTATTGTGTCTTCTCTATTATGTCAGTTAAAGTACTTTCTATTTTTATTTATTCTCCATTCTCCTTTTCCCATTTTCTCTCTCTTATTTTATGGATTTCTTGCTTTTTAATGGGATCTAGAAATCTCAAAAATAGTCATAGTAACAGTGGTAATATGCTATTTCTAAAAACTAAATAGGGAGTGATGAGAAATCAGGAAAAATCAACAACGAAAGGCAGTGAATTGGATAGTCTGATGGCCTGTGCCATCAGATCTCTTTAAATAAAGAGATTTTCCTTGTGGGGGTTTGTGAAAAGGGAGGATACATAATCCAGCAATAAGCATTAATAATAGCTAATCCTCTTCCAGGCCCTGTAGTACTTGGGTTGTGAGCAAAAGAAGCAGCTGCCACTAAGAGGGTTACCAAAGAAACAATCTCCTTGAGGTGGGCCAAGTGTCAATGAGCTCTGGAGGTGAAGGAAATTCAATACAAAAGAGGCTGAGGAAGTTGGGAATTTTGTCAATGCCACTTGAAGTGTTCCAGAAGGCATAATGGAAAGCCTTGGGAGCTTGGTAAAGAGTAAAAATTTGGCTTAGGTTATGAATGTTCAGAGTCCTAATGGATGACTTGAGTTGTTTGGACAACCAGCAGTGACCTAGATAGTGATGAGTGTAAGAATTAAAGGGCTTGTCCTGGTGGTGCACGGAAAAGATGAGTGATCAGTTTTAACAAGAGGAACCTTCTCAGGCCTAGCCGTTTGTATGACTGGGATTGGTGATACAGGGGGTGGTGTGGCTACAGGGACTAAGTCAAGAGTATCAGGGGCCCGGGGTGGGATCTCTCATTTTAGGAGCATATTGGGCTCTATGGCCTTCTTTATAGATTAAAGTAAATGATGTAGTTTACCCAAGCTCACCACAAACTCTAAGGTCTCCATCCACCCAACTGTGACCTAAATCTGCCGTCAGTGATATATGCAACCCCAGAAAGCATATCTGGGCTTTATGTTCCTCACCTATAAAATGAAGATGTTGGCCTACTTCAGTGCTTCTCAAACTTCTCCACCACACGGATCCTGGAGAAACCTGCAGGGGTGGCCTGAATAAACAGCATTTATCGCATTGTAGCTTAACATTCAATGTGAAGTTAAATGGGAAATAATATTAGCCCTTGCAATGTGATCATTTCCTGACATATTAATTAGGTTTTACTTTTCTGCTGTAGAGAACCGTGCCAAGTTAGAGCTATAAGTGTTGTGCTTCCTGTATTTTTTCTCTTCTGTTTCATGGAGGTTGTCAGATCCGTGTTTTTTTCTATTTCATGTTTTTTTCACAGTGTGAGCGAGAAGCTGATGAATGTTATTCATTCTGCCTATCTGTGCATGTCTGAACTCATGCAGACGCTATTGTAGGTGTAGAATTGGATAATGCAACGGAAAAACAGCATGGGCCATGAGAGAGATGGCATATTTCCCCTCAATCTGTGAGAAGGATAGAGTTCGGGAGCCTGTCTATAGGGCAGACTTAGGCCCCATTCCTGGTTGCACCCAGGAAAGTCTGTGGTGCCACCAAAAGCTTTACCTTGATCTGGAGGCTCCAGAATCAGAGAGTTCCACATCTGAGCTTAACTCTGTTGCAGCAGATTTGTTAGTTTTAAGAGACCCCAGGTCCTTGAACAGAGTATCAGCAACAATGGAGTGAAGATAAGACATCCTTATCCCATTGGAGGGACTTCATGGAAGACCCTCAGATTCTTGTATAACCCTAGAAGGAACCTTCCTGACTATTGCTCAAATTCACTTTTGTGCCAGCTTAGCGGGTGGTGTTAAGAGTCACGTTTTACCACGTGTAAACTGTCTTGGCCTCCTTTCCTTCATTGGAGAAATGAAAGATAGACCTACATGATTTTTATGGTCACATCCAGCTTTAAAATAAAATGTAATTATTTTTTTTATCAGACAAGTGATCCTACTCTAAGAATTCCTTCCTACCCCATCTCCCCGTCAGTCCCTAACCCCAAGCCCACTCCCTGTTCTAACACAAGCAGTTTCACTAAGCCATTGTACTCTAAGTGAGAGAGAAATATGTTCTTCGCCAGTCCCTCTTGATGCTCTTATATGTTGGAGTGCTGGAGCTCATTCTGACCATTAAATTAGGAAATGTTGAGTAATTTATTTGTTCTTCCTCCTAGATGAGCCAACTTCAGGAAACACAGTAAAAATAGCAAGCTTCTTCCTTTTTTCCTTTTTTTTTTAAAGTGTTCTTAATTAAAAAGAAACATGATTTAAACCTATGGAACTCAGTAACATTTTTAAAAATCAGAAAAAATAAGACTTTAGAATACGTAAGAAGTGTAAGTTTAAGTTTTATTAAACAGTACATTAAAATATAATTTTTTCTTAAGAAAAATATCCTAAAAGGAATTATTTGCTCCTCTGTGTACTTCAGAATAAGTAATTTCCCAACCCTTAATGCCAAAAGCATTTATACGTTTGAAGAGAATGAAAGGAAGCAGGCAACTGACACCTCCTTCATTAGTCGATCTGGTTTGTTGCCATTGCCTTTTCCCCATATAAACCAGAGATATGACAGTCATCACTCTACAACAATCAGAATACCTCTTCATGAATCCTTGAGCACATGGAAACTCCTGAAAACAGAGTTTCCTCTATTAGCAGTAATATGTGGCAAAGTTAGGGCTTTAGCCCCCATCTTGACACAAATGCCATAACTATTATACTGTGCTATAGTTGGTAAGCAATGGCATTTACTAAAGATTACATCAAATAATTGTTAAGATTTTAGATTAACAGACCAAAGGTCAAATTTCAGCCTTGTTACATACTAAAAGAAGAAGTTTCTTGGGATTCCCAGGCAAGATATCCAAATAGGAACAGCTCTGGTCTGCAGCTCCTAGCAAGACCAACGCAGAAGGCAGGTGATTTCTGCATTTCTAACTGAGATACCTGGCTCATCTCATTGGGACTGGTTAGACAGTGGGTGCAATGCTTATTTTGCCATTAAGTAGTGGTCAGCCTTTAAATAAATGGGAAGTTGAGACTGCTGTTGAACAGTATGAACATGAACATGGCTCAATGACTTTTGGAAAGCACACACACACACACACACACATACACTCACACAAATATACACAAAAATCCACATTTTTTGGATGGGACAGTGAAGAAAATATTGTCCATCACTTGGAAGAAAATGCCACACACAGCTGGACTTCCCAATGACGCTAAGTGGTCCTCTGGCTGACACACAAGAAGTTTTGAAGGCGATGCTTGCTACTGAGGAGACATGTTTAGTGTTAATGTCAAATGGCTGGCTATTTGAATAAAAAAGGGTGGCTAATGGGGTTGCTGCCACTGTTAGCAAGCCACTACTCTTATAACCTAGAGAGAAATACGGAAGCTCTTCTCAGTCTGTCCCTTATTTCTGTGTCACTGACATTAAAGGAAATCAAAGAGCTTGGGTTTTTTCTCTGGCATTCTGTCCCCAGAGTTCTTTTCCTTCCTTAGCATCTCAGACTATCTGGCCCTTTCAGTTCTTCCATTAAGAAGCATGAGGAGGGCTTTAGTCAGGCAGAATATTCTAGACGCCCTCAGTTTGTGTTGCCTCAGAGAGGCTGATTTCCTTTTTATTTCATCCTTAAGTGCACCCAAGGTCAGGGGAGAAGTATTTATTCTCCCTGTGAGTACAAGCAATGCATGGTACAAACGGGAGGCCATCCCTCTCTCCCACCATAGCAACAGTTCAGAACCACACACTCACCTTGCCCTTGCTCCATTCTGCCAACTTACAAACTATTCTCTAAAATTTATTCCCATCTTATCCTATCCTCAGAACAATATTGAACACCACCTAGATAAAAAAATTTGAGGGTGTCTCAGTCATGGTGTTTCGCCTTCTGACTGCAATCTCAGACTGTCCTGAGAAACATCTTTCTGCTAGATGAATCCTCTTTGACTGGCCCAACACTAATATCACTCTTCGGTTGGACTTTTACAATATTGCCTTTCCTTTATCATAGGGAGCCAGCTTGTACTGTGAATAACGTAATAATAATACTACTTGATCAAAGCCTTATACTCTCAGCCATGGTACTAACAGCTTTATATACATTACATTATTTAAGTCTCACAATAAAATAACTATTATTATCTCCATTTTATAGATGAGAAAATGTAAGCACAGTGATCAATGAGTAAAGGGTTAATACATTCTAATGTGGAAGACAGGCACATCACTGTGTAGATTAAAAAACTCTTTGAAAGGGCTGTAATGAAAATATTCACAGCTGCTAAGGTCTAAATGTTTGTATCTCCCCAAATTCATATATTGAAATTCTAATTCTCAAGGTGATGGTATTAAGAGGTCGTATCGGCCGCGGTGGCTCACGTCTGTAATCCCAGCACTTTGGGAGGCCGAGACGGGCAGATCACGAGGTCAGGAGATCGAGACCATCCTGGCTAACGCGGTGAAACCCCGTCTCTACTAAAAAACACAAAAAAATTAGCCAGGCGAGGTCGCGGGCGCCTGTAGTCCCAGCTACTCGGGAGGCTGAGGCAGGAGAATGGCGTGAACCCGGGAGGCGGAGCTCGCAGTGAGCTGAGATCCGGCCACTGCACTCCAGCCTGGGTAATAGTGAGACTCCGTCTCAAAAAAAAAAAAAAAAAAAAAAAGGAGGTCGTATCTTCGGGAGATGATTTGATCATGAGGGAAGAAGTCTCATGCATAAAAGTAGAGCCCTTATAAAAGAGGCCCAAGGGAACTTGTTCACCCTGCCCACCAAGTGAGGGGACCCATCAAGACAGTGCTCTCTGTGAACCAGGAAATAGGCCTTTACCAGACATCAAATCTGAATCTTGTGCTTTCCAAACTCCAGAACTGTGAAAAACAAATTCCTACCGTTTATAAACTACTCAGTCTACGGTATTTTGTTTTAGCAGCCTGAATGGGTCAAGATAATATATTGTGTGACTATATCATGGCTGAAGGTCTGATGACTCTGTGGTTCAGACAGTGTGTGGGGCCTGGGAGAGGATATTGCCAGAAGCTGTCCTCCCTTATTTGTAAAAGTGTGGGGCAGTTTGGCTGTCATAATAATTTGAGGGAAATACTCTCATTTGGTTTATAGAACCAAAGATGGTACATTCTCACACAACTAGAGCAGTGTATCACAATCAATTGTCTTATCCAAAATGCCATGTTGTGTAAATATCTTTACGAGTTTTTGATTTGTTCTGTCTTTTCTGTGGATGACTGAGAGAAATGTGTTTTAACCTTCTAGTATGACTGTAGATTTGCCCATTCTTTTTGTACTTCTGGTAATTTTTCCTTTCTCTTTCTGTTGAGACATGCTATTAGATGAATACAAATTTAGAATAGTTGCTTCTTTCTGGTGAATTGAGTCATTATATAATGACATGTTCCTTTTGATCACTAGTAACGCTTTTCCTTAAAGTCTGTTCTGCTCATTTTAATATAGGCACAAAAACTTTTTGTTCTGGGTAAGTGTTTGCGAAGTATGAGTCTTTTGTGGGATGTGCACATAAGTTTTTTTTAAATAAACTTTTTATTTTTGGATAATTTTAGGTTTACGAAATTATCTCAACGATAATACAGACAGTCCCTATAGACCCTATGTCCAGTTTCCTCTGTGATTCACATGCCATGTTAGTATGGCACATTTGTTACGATTAATGAATCAATATTGATATCATATAATTAATATCTGCAGTCTACAAACATCAAAGTGCTTTGCTACACAATACTATTTACCTTTCCACCAAGAAAGATTATAGTTTTTGTATTTCTTAGAAGTGTTCAATTATGCTATATTTCATAGTAAGTTTTCATAAAATACTTGTTAACAAAAGTTGTTATGGAGAATTTTCCTGTAAATGCCAGTGTGGGTAGCCGTTTTATTTCTCATTAAAAATTATTTCTCATGGAATGATGTGATATGGCATGCATCTTATTACATTAACTGGGAAAAATATTCTCTCATTTTAAAGAATCAACAAATCTTGCTTTGTACTTCCTTTGACTTTGATTTTGAAGTCAATTTTTTTTTTCACACCACAAAGTGCACTCTGTGCTAGTAGGTCCCTGGGTTCGTGACAGTGGGTCACTTGTGATAGAGGCCGCTGTAATGGTCCAGGTACAAAAACTGTGGTGATTTAGGCTTCCTTTAGAGCGGATCTGCCAATTTCTCCACTAGACACAGATTGCTCAGCTATGCTGGGGTTTTTCTATTGCTCAGACAGAAAAGACCTTTGAGGTCTTTGCATTCCCTGTCCCCTCTCTCTCTGCATATGGCTGGCCCATTCTCAATCTGTAGTTCATAGCTCAAATGTCACATCATCAGAGATGGCTTCTGTGCGTGTTCTACTGGAAGTAGCCGCACCCACATGCACCCTCTGCCCCATCACTTACATCATTTTATAAGCTCTAGAATGCTTAAAACCCAAAATCAACGAAGTACTCATAAACAGTATCAACAGAAAAGACAGAAATATTGTAACCTACTACTAACTCTAGAAACAAAAAAATAAAGCAAATCTGTATGATTTTAAAAACTGTAAATAAATATGAGGCAAAAGACACGTTTTCTGAGTATTTCAAAGAGATTTATTTGGAGAATGTAATTGTTTTTTGCATACAAAAGTCTTTCAAATTAATAAGATAGCAATGAACCACCCAATAGAAAAAGAAGCAAAAGTCATGAAAGAGCAATTTACAGAACAAGAAAGACACACCAAGAATAAAGATACGAATATACTTAAGCATATTAAAAATAAAACAGATGTCCACATTAACATAAATTAATTAAAATTAAATTCACTGATCAAATTCAGCAAACATTAAGTAGTTAAATGAATTGAAATGGATTGAAGAAACAGTCGCAATGAAAATTTTCAAGAGCAATTTAAAATATCCTTCAGAACTTGACAAAGTAATTTCAAAAGTAGAATTATTTTTATCCTACAAATATGTTAAAATATGTCCATAACAATTTACCAACAGTTAGCATTTATTGACTACTTGCAATGTTCCAGATTCTGCTTTGAGCACTAAACATCCAATTTTAACTCAGCTAGCTAGGCACTACTGTTTTCACAATTTTGCACATGAGAAAAATCAGGCAGCAGAGGTGGCCTATCTTGCCCCAGCTCCCCTAGCTAGTCACTAACACAGGCAGAATTAGAATGAGGGCATCTGGATGGATACAGGGCCTGCACACAACTTTTACCCTAAACTGCCTAGCCTCCTGGTAGCATTGTAATGGCACAAAACTGTAAACAATTGAAGTGTTTCTTTACAAGAAACTAACTTTTATGGTCATGTAAACTAATTTTTCTGGTTATATAAACAAAAAACTACTGCATAGTATTGAAAAGGAATGGAGAATATTTATTTATGCCGATATGGAGAGACATCTGCTGTGATCTGAACGCTTATGTCTCTCAAAAATTCATATGTTGAAATCTTCCCTCCACATTGATGGTATTGGAAGGTAGGGCCTTTGGGGGCATGATTAGGTCATGATGGGGTTAGTGCCCTTATAAAAGAAACCCATGATGAATACCTTGCCCTTTCTCCACATGAGGTTAAAATGAGATGACGAGATGCTCTTTATTAGGAAGCTGGCCCTACCAGACACAGAATCTGCTTGCACTTTGACCTTGGACTTCTCATTCTCCAGAATTGTGAGAAATAAATATCTGTTTTTATAAGCCACTCAGCCTATGGTATTTTGTTATAGCAGGCTAAATGGATTAGGACAGCATCGAAGACATATTAAGATGAAAAAATCAAAATGAGTATGTTTAGTATAAACCTTCATTTTATGTATGTAGATATATACATATGATTATATAGTATATTTATGTGTATGTGTGTGTGTATACATATATACACACACATATACACATAAATATACTATATAATCACTTGTATATACACACATATACACATGCACATAGAAACATGCTTATTCATAGACAAGTCTGGACTGTTGGAAAGAAAAGATGAATTTCAATGTTTCAATTTATACTTTTCAGTACATTGAGGATTTTTTCCCCTAATATGTCCACGAGCAGATTGTATTGCTTAAAATAGTAATATTGCTTAAAATAGAACCAGGAAACTATACTTCTATGTCAGCAAGAAAACGCTAAATCAGTGATTCCCGTCTGCTCTCACATTTCTTGAAATGCATAGAAAAAAATATTATTTAAGGCCCTTTGAGATGGAGTTGCTGGAGACCTGTTGGACCTGGGTTTCTGGCTCCTCAGAGCTCCCCAATAGATTGGAAGCTAGAGGAGATCCACTTTTGTGCACACCTGTGACTTATTCTTAGCTTGTAGGAATTCACAGTTGAAGTGTGGAGAAAGAAAAGGGGAATTCATTTTAGGACCTTGGGTACTGTTTGTGCAACCTCCCAGCACAGAGCAGTGGGAGAACACATACATAGTCTATGTTGTGTCTTCTTTTGGAAAATAGGAACTAGCTTTAGTAGTGATCATTTTTTTGTGGCATTTTATAGGCCCAGATTCTGTGATTGACACACACAAGGCACTGGTTTTAACCAAAATATTCTGCTCTAAAATGGTAATATTTTACCTATTCAGATGCTTGTTATGTAGCCATATTTGGTGTATAAATTACCCTCAGTAGAGTTTTTCATTCCATAATGAAATTAGAGTGGGCATGGCTGCAGTTTTTCCAGGTAGATAGCTAAACTGAGGCATGATTACAGCAGGGTAAATGTGTCTGTGCACACATGAGCAGACAGCGTCTATCTGTTGCTGGTTTAGTGACTGAATTTTCATTCAAGGGAAGCTATGCTTAGAAAGAGAAATATACAGCAACACTAACAGTGCCCGTTATGCCAGGCTGTGGCAAGTGTTTTCTTTCTTTTTTGAGATGGAGTCTGGCTCTGTCCCCCAGGCTGCAGTGCAGAGGTGCGATCTCAGCTCACTGCAAGCTCTGCCTCCCGGGTTCACGCCATTCTCCTGCCTCAGCCTCCCGAGTAGCTGGGACTACAGGCGCCCGCCACCGCGCCCGGCTAATTTTTTGTGTTTTTAGTGGAGACAGGCTTTCACTGTGTTAGCCAGGGTGGTCTCGATCTCCTGACCTCATGATCCGCCTGCCTCGGCCTCCCAAAGTGCTAGGATTACAGGTGTGAGCCACCGCGCCCAGCGTGTTTTCTTATATAATGTTTACAAATAATTTATTTTGTAATAAAACATAAATATTTTCCAAATCAACCAACCAACACACAAAATCAGTGGATTGAGGAGTATTGCATGTGCTCGTGTAGTTTGTGCCATATCAATAGACTTCTGGTCAGTTGAGGGGAGTGGGCAACTGGAATCTGTAATTTAGCCTACTCTTTGCTTTTCAAATGTGTGCAAGGGTGCAGAAGGGCATTAGTCCAGAAGTGGCCCAGGAAACCAATGCAGTAACTGGGAAAATTACTTGGCATCAAACCTCTTTCTCTGGCAAGTGTGCAAATTGTGATAAATGATAAAAGGCCACAAATGCTTTGCAGCTCATCCTCTCTAGAGTTTAAATCTACTTCCCAGTTTTAAAATCTAGGCTGGCCTTGTGATTTGTTTTGATCAATAACATGTGGGAGAAGTGATATTGGGGGAGTTACCAGACTAAACCCCAAGAGTCTTGGAACATCTTCTCTCTCCCTCTTGGAATGCAGATGCTATGTAAAACTATATGCACAGAGGATGGCCTAGTAGCAAACCAGCACCTATCTTCAGGCATGTTAGTTGAAACCATGTTAGCTAATCCTGACACAGTTGGACCATGAGACAGGTGCAATCACCGTGGTCATCTAGGCAAGACTAGTAGAACTGTCCAGATGAATCCAGCCCAAGTAACTGACTGAATTGTGAGCAAATAAGTGGTTGTTGTTTTAAGATACTAAGTTTTGGGGGTAGTTTGCCTCCTACTAATAAAATAGCCCCCACCTGAAACAGATATATAGTGTGCGATTAATCAATTAGGGTTTATAGATTATAATTCTCTTACTTCCTAACTCTGATAACTTCAGTAAGTTGTTATTCTTAGTTTTCTTTCCTGTCAGGCAAGAGAAAGAAATAAAAGGCATCCAAAGAGGAGAAAAATAAGTCAACTTATCTTTCTTTATTGACAATATGATTAATTACATAGAAAACCCTAAAGATTCTGCCAAAAGACTTTTACACCTGATAAACAACTTCAGTAAAGTCTCAGATATAAAACTGATGTGTAAAAGTCACTAGCATTTCTATACATTAGTAATGTTCGATCTGAAAAACAAATCAATAATGAAATCCCATTTATAAGAGCCATAAAAAATTAAAATACCTAGGAATACATCTAACCAAGGAGGTGAAAGATCTTTACAAGGAAAACTAAAACACTGCTGAAAAAAAATCATAGACAATGTAAACAAATGGAAAAAAAATTTCATGCTCATAGATTGTAAAAATAAACATTTTTTATTAATTTATTTATTATTATTATACTTTAAGTTGTAGGGTACATGTGCATAACGTGCAGGTTTGTTACATATGTATACTTGTGCCATGTTGCTGTGCTGCACCCATCAACTCGTCATTTACATCAGGTATGACTCCCAATGCAATCCCTCCCCCCTCCCCACTCCCCCCTCCCCATGATAGGCCCCGGTGTGTGATGTTCCCCTTCCTAAGTCCGAGTGATCTCATTGTTCAGTTCCCACCTATGAGTGAGAACATGCGGTGTTTGGTTTTCTGTTCTTGTGATAGTTTGCTAAGAATGATGGATTCCAGCTGCATCCAAGTCCCTACAAAGGACTCAAACTCATCCTTTTTGATGGCTGCATAGTATTCCATGGTGTATATGTGCCACATTTTCTTAATCCAATCTGTCACTGATGGACATTTGGGTTGATTCCAAGTCTTTGCTATTGTGAATAGAGCTGCAATAAACATACGTGTGCATGTGTCTTTATAGCAGCATAATTTATAATCCTTTGGGTATATCCCCAGTAATGGGATGGCTGGGTCATATGGTACATCTAGTTCTAGATCCTTGAGGAATCGCCATACTGTTTTCCATAATGGTTGAACTAGTTTACAATCCCACCAACAGTGTAAAAGTGTTCCTATTTCTCCACAGCCTCTCCAGCACCTGTTGTTTCCTGACATTTTAATGATTGCCATTCTAACTGGTGTGAGATGGTATCTCATTGTGGTTTTGATTTGCATTTCTCTGATGGCCAGTGATGATGAGCATTTTTTCATGTGTCTGTTGGCTGTATGAATGTCTTCTTTTGAGAAATGTCTGTTCATATCCTTTGCCCACTTTTTGATGGGGTTGTTTGTTTTTTTCTTGTAAATTTGTTTGAGTTCTTTGTAGGTTCTGGATATTAGCCCTTTGTCAGATGAGTAGATTGCAAAAATTTTCTCCCATTCTGTAGGTTGCCTGTTCACTCTGATGGTAGTTTCTTTTGCTGTGCAGAAGCTCTTTAGTTTAATGAGATCCCATTTGTCAATTTTGGCTTTTGCTGCCGTTGCTTTTGGTGTTTTAGACATGAAGTCTTTGCCCATGCCTATGTCCTGAATGGTACTACCTAGGTTTTCCTCTAGGATTTTTATGGTATTAGGTCTAACATTTAAGTCTCTAATCCATCTTGAATTAATTTTCGTATAAGGAGTAAGGAAAGGATCCAGTTTCAGCTTTCTACTTATGGCTAGCCAATTTTCCCAGCACCATTTATTAAACAGGGAATCCTTTCCCCATTTCTTGTTTCTCTCAGGTTTGTCAAAGATCAAATGGCTGTAGATGTGTGGTATTATTTCTGAGGACTCTGTTCTGTTCCATTGGTCTATATCTCTGTTTTGGTACCAGTACCATAATGTTTTGGTTACTGTAGCCTTGTAGTATAGTTTGAAGTCAGGTAGCGTGATGCCTCCAGCTTTGTTCTTTTGACTTAGGATTGTCTTGGAGATGCGGGCTCTTTATTGGTTCCATATGAACTTTAAAGCAGTTTTTTCCAATCCTGTGAAGAAAGTCATTGGTAGCTTGATGGGGATGGCATTGAATCTATAAATAACCTTGGGCAGTATGGCCATTTTCACGATATTGATTCTTCCTATCCATGAGCATGGTATGTTCTTCCATTTGTTTGTGTCCTCTTTTATTTCACTGAGCAGTGGTTTGTAGTTCTCCTTGAAGAGGTCCTTTATATCCCTTGTAAGTTGGATTCCTAGGTATTTTATTCTCTTTGAAACGATTGTGAATGGAAGTTCATTCCTGATTTGGCTCTCTGTTTGTCTGTTACTGGTGTATAAGAATGCTTGTGATTTTTGCACATTAATTTTGTATCCTGAGACTTTGCTGAAGTTGCTTATCAGCTTAAGGAGATTTTGGGCTGAGACAATGGGGTTTTCTAAATATACAATCATGTCATCTGCAAACAGGGACAATTTGACTTCTTCTTATCCTAACTGAATACCCTTGATTTCTTTCTCTTGCCTGATTGCCCTAGCCAGAACTTCCAACACTATGTTGAATAGGAGTGGTGAGAGAGGGCATCCCTGTCTTGTGCCAGTTTTCAAAGGGAATTTTTCCAGTTTTTGCCCATTCAGTATGATATTGGCTGTGGGTTTGTCATAAATAGCTCTTATTATTTTGAGGTACGTTCCATCAATACCGAATTTATTGAGCGTTTTTAGCATGAAGGGCTGTTGAATTTTGTCAAAAGCCTTTTCTGCATCTATTGAGATAATCATGTGGTTCTTGTCTTTGGTTCTGTTTATATGCTGGATTATGTTTATTGATTTGCGAATGTTGAACCAGCCTTGCATCCCAGGGAGGAAGCCCACTTGATCATGGTGGATAAGCTTTTTGATGTGTTGCTGAATCCGGTTTGCCAGTATTTTATTGAGGATTTTTGCATCGATGTTCATCAGGGATATTGGTCTAAAATTCTCTTTTTTTGTTGTGTCTCTGCCAGGCTTTGGTATCAGGATGATGTTGGCCTCATAAAATGAGTTAGGGAGGATTCCCTTTTTTTCTATTGATTGGAATAGTTTCAGAAGGAATGGTACCAACTCCTCCTTGTACCTCTGGTAGAATTCAGCTGTGAATCCATCTGGTCCTGGACTTTTTTTGGTTGGTAGGCTATTAATTATTGCCTCAATTTCAGAGCCTGCTATTGGTCTATTCAGGGATTCAACTTCTTCCTGGTTTAATCTTGGAAGAGTGTAAGTGTCCAGGAAATTATCCATTTCTTCTAGATTTTCCAGTTTATTTGCGTAGAGGTGTTTATAGTATTCTCTGATGGTAGTTTGTATTTCTGTGGGGTCGGTGGTGATATCCCCTTTATCATTTTTAATTGCGTCGATTTGATTCTTCTCTTTTTTCTTCTTTATTAGTCTTGCTAGTGGTCTGTCAATTTTGTTGATCTTTTCAAAAAACCAACTCCTGGATTCATTGATTTTTTGGAGGGTTTTTTGTGTCTCTATCTCCTTCAGTTCTGCTCTGATCTTAGTTATTTCTTGCCTTCTGCTAGCTTTCGAATGTGTTTGCTCTTGCTTCTCTAGTTCTTTTAATTGCGATGTTAGAGTGTCAATTTTAGATCTTTCCTGCTTTCTCTTGTGGGCATTTAGTGCTATAAATTTCCCTCTACACACTGCTTTAAATGTGTCCCAGAGATTCTGGTATGTTGTATCTTTGTTCTCATTGGTTTCAAAGAACATCTTTATTTCTGCCTTCATTTCATTATGTACCCAGTAGTCATTCAGGAGCAGGTTGTTCAGTTTCCATGTAGTTGAGCGGTTTTGATTGAGTTTCTTAGTCCTGAGTTCTAGTTTGATTGCACTGTGGTCTGAGAGACAGTTTGTTATAATTTCTGTTCTTGTACATTTGCTGAGGAGTGCTTTACTTCCAATTACGTGGTCAATTTTGGAGTAAGTATGATGTGGTGCTGAGAAGAATGTATATTCCGTTGATTTGGGGTGGAGAGTTCTATAGATGTCTATTAGGTCTGATTGCTGCAGAGATGAGTTCACTGGATATCCTTGTTAACTTTCTGTCTCGTTGATCTGTCTAATGTTGACAGTGGAGTGTTGAAGTCTCCCATTATTATTGTATGGGAGTCTAAGTCTCCTTGTAAGTCTCTAAGGACTTGCTTTATGAATCTGGGTGCTCCTGTATTGGGTGCATATATATTTAGGATAGTTAGCTCTTCCTGTTGAATTGATCCCTTTACCATTATGTAATGGCCTTCTTTGTCTCTTTTGATCTTTGATGGTTTAAAGTCTGTTTTATCAGAGACTAGTATTGCAACCCCCGCTTTTTTTTGTTCTCCATTTGCTTGGTAAATCTTCCTCCATCCCTTTATTTTGAGCCTATGTATGTCTCTGCGTGTGAGATGGGTCTCCTGAATACAGCAGACTGATGGGTCTTGACTCTTTATCCAGTTTGCCAGTCTGTGTCTTTTAATTGGAGCATTTAGTCCATTTACATTTAAGGTTAAGATTGTTATGTGTGAACTTGATCTGCCATTATGATATTAACTGGTTATTTTGCTTGTTAGTTGATGCAGTTTCTTCCTAGCCTCGATGGTCTTTACATTTTGGCATGTTTTTGCAATGGCTGGTACCGGTTGTTCCTTTCCATGTTTAGTGCTTCCTTCAGGGTCTCTTGTAAGGCAGGCCTGGTGGTGACAAAATCTCTAAGCATTTGCTTATCTGTAAAGGATTTTATTTCTCCTTCACTTATGAAACTTAGTTTGGCTGGATATGAAATTCTGGGTTTAAAATTCTTTTCTTTAAGAATGTTGAATATTGGCCCCCACTCTCTTCTGGCTTGTAGAGTTTCTGCCGAGAGATCTGCTGTTAGTCTGATGGGCTTCCCTTTGTGGGTAACCCGACCTTTCTCTCTGGCTGCCCTTAAGATTTTTTCCTTCATTTCAACTTTGGTGAATCTGGCAATTATGTGTCTTGGAGTTGCTCTTCTCGAGGAGTATCTTTGTGGTGTTCTCTGTATTTCCTGGATTTGAATGTTGGCCTGCCCTACTAGGTTGGGGAAGTTCTCCTGGATGATATCCTGAAGAGTGTTTTCCAACTTGGTTCCATTTTCCCCCTCACTTTCAGGCACCCCAATCAGACGTAGATTTGGTCTTTTTACATAATCCCATACTTCTTGCAGGCTTTGTTCATTTCTTTTTCTTCTTTTTTCTTTTGGTTTCTCTTCTCGCTTCATTTCATTCATTTGATCCTCAATCGCTGATACTCTTTCTTCCAGTTGATCAAGTCGGTTACTGAAGCTTGTGCATTTGTCACGTATTTCTCGTGTCATGGTTTTCATCTCTTTCATTTCGTTTATGACCTTCTCTGCATTAATTACTCTAGCCATCAATTCTTCCACTTTTTTTTCAAGATTTTTAGTTTCTTTGCGCTGGGTACGTAATTCCTCCTTTAGCTCTGAGAAATTTGATGGACTGAAGCCTTCTTCTCTCATCTCGTCAAAGTCATTCTCCGTCCAGCTTTGATCCGTTGCTGGCGATGAGCTGCGCTCCTTTGCCGGGGGAGATGCGCTCTTATTTTTTGAATTTCCAGCTTTTCTGCCCTGCTTTTTCCCCATCTTTGTGGTTTTATCTGCCTCTGGTCTTTGATGATGGTGATGTACTGATGGGGTTTGGGTGTAGGTGTCCTTCCTGTTTGATAGTTTTCCTTCTAACAGTCAGGACCCTCAGCTGTAGGTCTGTTGGAGATTGCTTGAGGTCCACCCCAGACCCTGTTTGCCTGGGTATCAGCAGCAGAGGCAGCAGAAGATAGAATATTTCTGAACAGCGAGTGTACCTGTCTGATTCTTGCTTTGGAAGCTTCCTCTCAGGGGTGTACTCCTCCCTGTGAGGTGTGGGGTGTCAGACTGCCCCTAGTGGGGGATGTCTCCCAGTTAGGCTACTCAGGGGTCAGGGACCCACTTGAGCAGGGAGTCTGTCCCTTCTCAGATCTCAACCTCCGTGTTGGGAGATCCACTGCTCTCTTCAAAGCTGTCAGACAGAGTCGTTTGCGTCTGCAGAGGTATTTGCTGCGTTTGTTTAGTTTACTGTGCCCTGTCCCCAGAGGTGGAGTCTACAGAGACAGGCAGGTTTCCTTGAGCTGCTGTGAGCTCCACCCAGTTCGAGCTTCCCAGCAGCTTTGTTTACCTACTTAAGCCTCAGCAATGGCGGGTGCCCCTCACCCAGCCTCGCTGCCGCCTTGCCGGTAGATCACAGACTGCTGCGCTAGCAATGAGGGAGGCTCCGTGGGTGTGGGACCTTCTGGGCCAGGTGTGGGATATGATCTCCTGGTGTGCCTGTTTGCTTAAAGCGCAGTATTGGGGTGGGAGTTACCCGATTTTCCAGGTGTTGTGTGTCTCAGTTCCCCTGGCTAGGAAAAGGGACTCCCTTCCCCCTTGCGCTTCCCAGGTGAGGCAATGCCTCGCCCTGCTTCAGCTCTCGCTGGTCGGGCTGCAGCAGCTGACCAGCACCGATTGTCCGGCACTCCCCAGTGAGATGAACCCAGTACCTCAATTGAAAATGCAGAAATCACCGGTCTTCTGTGTCGCTCGCGCTGGGAGTTGGAGACTGGAGCTGTTCCTATTCGGCCATCTTGCTCCGCCCCCAATAAACATCGTTAAAATGGCAATACTGCCCCAAACAATCTATAGATTTGATGCAATTTCTATCAAATTATCATCATCATTTTTTAACAGAATTAGAAAAAAACTATTCTAAAATTTATATGGATCCAAAAAAGAGCCCAAATATCCAAAGCAGTCCTATGCAAAAAGAATAAAGCTGGAGGCATCACATTACCCAACTTCAAACTATACTACAAGGCTGTAAGAATCAAAACAGCATGTTACTGGTACAAAAATAGAAACATAGACTAGTGGAACAAAATAGGGAACCCAGAAATAAAGGTGCACACCCACAACCAACTGATCTTCAACAAAGTCAGCAAAAATAAGCAATGGGGAAAGGAATTCTTATTCAATAAATGATACTGAGAAAAATCATTAATCGTATGCAGAAAAATAAAACTGGACTCCTACCTATCACGATGAACAAAAATTAACTCAAGATGGATTAAAGAGTTAAACATAAGATCTCAAACTATAAATATCCTATAAAAAATGAGGAAATACTCTTCTCAACATTGGCCTATGCAAAAAGTTGATGACTAAGTCCTCAAAAGCAAATGCAATGAAAATAAAAATTGATAAGTGAGACCGAATTAAACTAAGGAGCTTCTGCACAGCAAAAGAAACTATCAGCAAAGTTAACAGACCACCTATAGAATGGGAGAAAATATTAGCAAATTATGCATCTGACAAATAACAAATATTCAGAATTTACAAGGAACTTAGACAAGAAAAAAAAATAATCTCTTTCAAAAATAGGCAAAGGACATGAACACACACCTCTCAAAAGAAGACATACAAATGGACAACAAACATTTCAAAAAATGGTCAACATCACTAATAATGAGGGAGATGCACATCAAAACCACAAGGAGATATCATCTCACATCAATTGCAGTGGCTATTATAAAAAGACAAAAAATAACCGACGTCGACAAGGATACAAAGAAAAGGAATACTTACACCTTCCTGGTGGGAATGTTAATTAGTTCAGCCCCTGTAAAAAGCAGTTTGGACATTTCTCAAATAAGCAAAAGTAGAATTACCATTCATGCCAGCAATTCCATTACTGGGTGTGTACTCAAAGGACAATAAATCATTCTACCAAAAAGATACCTACATTTGTATGTTTATCACAGCACTATTTACAATAACCAAGGGGAAAAATCAACCTAGGTGCTCATCAATGGTGGATTGGTTAAAGAAAATGTGTTATGTATACACCATGGAATGCTATGCAACCATAAAAAAGAATGAGAGCATGTTTGTTGCAGCAACATGAATGCAGCTGGAGGCCATTATCCTAAGCGAATTAATATGGAAATAGATAACCAAGCACTACCTAATCTCACTTATAAGTGGGAGCCAATCATTGGGTACACAGACATAAAGATGTGTGCAATAGACACTGGGGACTCCAAAAAGTGGAAGGACGAAAGATGGTCAAAGGCTGAAAAACTATCTATTGAGTACTATGGTCACTATCTGGGTGATGGGATCAGTAGAAGCCCAAGACTCAACATCACACAATATACTCATGTAATAAACCAGCACAAGTATCCCCTGAATCTAAAATTAAAAAAATTTCTTTTCTGTATACTTTTTTTAAATTTTCTTTTCTTTTCTTTTTTTATTATGATACTTTAAGTTCTAGGGTACATGTGCATAACGTGCAGGTTTGTTACATATGTATACTTGTGCCATGTTGCTGTGCTGCACCCATCAACTCGTCAGCACCCATCAACTCGTCATTTACATCAGGTATAACTCCCAATGCAATCCCTCCCCCCTCCCCATGATAGGCCCCGGTGTGTGATGTTCCCCTTCCCGAGTCCAAGTGATCTCATTGTTCAGTTCCCACCTAGGAGTGAGAACATGCAGTGTTTGGTTTTCTGTTCTTGTGATAGTTTGCTAAGAATGATGGTTTCCAACTGCATCCATGTCCCTACAAAGGACACAAACTCATCCTTTTTTATGGCTGCATAGTATTCCATGGTGTATATGTGCCACATTTTCTTAATCCAGTCTGTCACTGATGGACATTTGGGTTGATTCCAAGTCTTTGCTATTGTGAATAGTGCCGCAATAAACATACGTGTGCATGTGTCTTTATAGCAGCATGATTTATAATCCTTTGGGTATATCCCCAGTAATGGGATGGCTGGGTCATATGGTACATCTAGTTCTAGATCCTTGAGGAATCGCCATACTGTTTTCCATAATGGTTGAACTAGTTTACAATCCCACCAACAGTGTAAAAGTGTTCCTATTTCTCCACAGCCTCTCCAGCACCTGTTGTTTCCTGACTTTTTAATGATTGCCATTCTAACTGGTGTGAGATGGTATCTCATTGTGGTTTTGATTTGCATTTCTCTGATGGCCAGTGATGACGAGCATTTTTTCATGTGTCTGTTGGCTGTATGAATGTCTTCTTTTGAGAAATGTCTGTTCATATCCTTTGCCCACTTTTTGATGGGGTTGTTTGTTTTTTTCTTGTAAATTTGTTTGAGTTCTTTGTAGGTTCTGGATATTAGCCCTTTGTCAGATGAGTAGATTGCAAAAATTTTCTCCCATTCTGTAGGTTGCCTGTTCACTCTGATGGTAGTTTCTTTGCTGTGCAGAAGCTCTTTAGTTTAATGAGATCCCATTTGTCAATTTTGGCTTTTGCTGCCGTTGCTTTTGGTGTTTTAGACATGAAGTCTTTGCCCATGCCTATGTCCTGAATGGTACTACCTAGGTTTTCCTCTAGGGTTTTTATGGTGTTAGGTCTAACATTTAAGTCTCTAATCCATCTTGAATTAATTTTCATATAAGGAGTAAGGAAAGGATCCAGTTTCAGCTTTCTACTTATGGCTAGCCAATTTTCCCAGCACCATTTATTAAACAGGGAATCCTTTCCCCATTTCTTGTTTCTCTCAGGTTTGTCAAAGATCAGATGGCTGTAGATGTGTGGTATTATTTCTGAGGACTCTGTTCTGTTCCATTGGTCTATATCTCTGTTTTGGTACCAGTACCATAATGTTTTGGTTACTGTAGCCTTGTAGTATAGTTTGAAGTCAGGTAGCGTGATGCCTCCAGCTTTGTTCTTTTGACTTAGGATTGTCTTGGAGATGCGGGCTCTTTATTGGTTCCATATGAACTTTAAAGCAGTTTTTTCCAATCCTGTGAAGAAAGTCATTGGTAGCTTGATGGGGATGGCATTGAATCTATAAATTACCTTGGGCAGTATGGCCATTTTCACGATATTGATTCTTCCTATCCATGAGCATGGTATGTTCTTCCATTTGTTTGTGTCCTCTTTTATTTCACTGAGCAGTGGTTTGTAGTTCTCCTTGAAGAGGTCCTTTACATCCCTTGTAAGTTGGATTCCTAGGTATTTTATTCTCTTTGAAACGATTGTGAATGGAAGTTCATTCATGATTTGGCTCTCTGTTTGTCTGTTACTGGTGTATAAGAATGCTTGTGATTTTTGCACATTAATTTTGTATCCTGAGACTTTGCTGAAGTTGCTTATCAGCTTAAGGAGATTTTGGGCTGAGACAATGGGGTTTTCTAAATATACAATCATGTCATCTGAAAAGAGGGACAATTTGACTTCTTCTTTTCCTAACTGAATACCCTTGATTTCTTTCTCTTGCCTGATTGCCCTAGCCAGAACTTCCAACACTATGTTGAATAGGAGTGGTGAGAGAGGGCATCCCTGTCTTGTGCCAGTTTTCAAAGGGAATTTTTCCAGTTTTTGCCCATTCAGTATGATATTGGCTGTGGGTTTGTCATAAATAGCTCTTATTATTTTGAGGTACGTTCCATCAATACCGAATTTATTGAGCGTTTTTAGCATGAAGGGCTGTTGAATTTTGTCAAAAGCCTTTTCTGCATCTATTGAGATAATCATGTGGTTCTTGTCTTTGGTTCTGTTTATATGCTGGATTATGTTTATTGATTTGCAAATGTTGAACCAGCCTTGCATCCCAGGGAGGAAGCCCACTTGATCATGGTGGATAAGCTTTTTGATGTGTTGCTGAATCCGGTTTGCCAGTATTTTATTGAGGATTTTTGCATCGATGTTCATCAGGGATATTGGTCTAAAATTCTCTTTTTTTGTTGTGTCTCTGCCAGGCTTTGGTATCAGGATGATGTTGGCCTCATAAAATGAATTAGGGAGGATTCCCTCTTTTTCTATTGATTGGAATAGTTTCAGAAGGAATGGTACCAGCCCCTCCTTTTACCTCTGATAACAATACCATCTACTATGAAGGGTATTTGTGAGAATTAAATGAGAACATATATCTGAAGTTTACAATGTCTGGAATATAGGAAACATTAAAGAATGTTGGTGATTTTAGATGAAAAAACTGATTGTAGTTTTATCTTATACATTACATTATATCTAACATAGCATCTTTCCACTAAATGCCATTTTCAAAGTAACACTAGAAGAGCAAGAGGAACAGATTTGTCAAATATTAAATAATGGTCCTTACAGATTGGAAAATACTACTTTCTCATTTGAGTCATTAATATTTAATGGAAAACCTATAAATATCAAGCACTGAAATACAAAGTTAAAGAAGACTTGATTTTATTAGTAATGCAACTCATATACCAAATGTTGAAAATAATATCTTACAGTTGTTAAAAAAACTCATATCATTTAATCAGCTATTATAATAGTCGCTTTACTTTTCCCAATACTTGTCTTCATGACTCCTCAGAGTATCAACCAGTCACCTAGAAAGAAGCACTTTAACACTGCTGTATTTCCAAGACTCAAAATTTAGAAGCTCAACCTCCTGCTCCAATCCCTCTCATTCCTTCCTCTTGCTTAATCTGATATTCAATCTCACCACTAGAGGATCTTATATTCCTGACTATCCTTACTTTCGTATCCTATGGACTTTTTCAGATTTGTTTTAGACCTTTTTTCTTGCCTGGCCGTAATGCTCAGCCATTTTCCCTTTCTATATTCAATGTTCCTAACTGAGGTGGAGAAAGCTCATGAACTAGCCCAGGTGTAATAAAGGATGAATGGTTGGTTTTAGGCACTGGAGTTTGAAGATAAAGGATGAATGGTTGGTTTTAGGCACTGGAGTTTGAAGAATCAGAGCTGGCAAGGAGATTACAACCCAAGGCACTAAACAGAGTGCTAACATAGTGAAAGAAGATACACTGTGGTTAAATTAGCTCTTATTTTAGTAGATTGTTCTCTAGTGATTGTACAAGAGGTGGAAATTCATCAGTTTTACCATTCTATCTCCAACGTGCTCTGGGCTATGCACAGTAATTTTTTTCTAGTGAATACCAGGGCTATATCTGTTACATTACTGGTCAGTGATGTGATTTTGGGCTAGGCAGTTGATCTCTCTCCACCTCAGTTACTCACTAGTAAAATAAGAAAATGGTAAATATTCTGCAAAGGTGGTCACAATCAATTCATTTCTCCCCTGAATATATATGCTGTTCCACCCATCAGGAGGTAAAATCTAACTCTTATTTTCCTTTTCTTAGAATCTGGGCTGGCCTGTGACTTGCTTTGATCAGGAGCAACGATATAATATGTAGGGTCCAGTGGAAAATAAAAATGTGAGGCCCCTTGTTCAAAAATTATTAAGAATTTCAAGATGACAGCAACAGACCAACAAACATAGGGTCTTTCTATGCACCAGATTTTGTGCAACTATACAGATTATATGTCCATGAAGCTGTCCTTGGCCTGACAAGTGGAATGCAGTGAAAGTTACACTATATTTGTTCTAGGCAGCTTGCCTTAATTGTACAATAAGCATAATAATCTACAGGGTTATTATATGCAGTGAGTATATATGAGAACTTTTGGTGAAAATTGCTGTGTATTTAAAATATTTAAAATTTTACTTAAGCTGACTTAAAAATTACAGTTAAAAAATGTTAGGGAAAAGTAGAAGACATGTTGGGAGAGACACTTTCTAGTGCAATATGGCTCCCAGGAAAAGCGCTGTAAGAGAGAAAACCTATGGGTGAGCAACAACTTTTCTAATTCTCTACTGCAGTTACTGATATGAGGTAAGGAGGACTAAGGGAATTCAATTCAAGATCATGTTCTAGATTTATGGAATGTGCTAATTAAAGTATTCTGCTAATCATGGCATATCACAAATTATCTGATATGAAAGATTAATGGTATTAGAAATAAATGGAATTTAACAATCTTACTATGATGATTAATTATAGATGAGTCAAAGTTATGTACAAGGATTTATGGAACCAGTTCTGGCTAGAGTTTTAGTAGGCTGGTTCAAAATTGCAAATCATCACACTGGAAGATCTGAGTCAGTGATAGGAGTGGAAAGTGTATTTTGGAAGATTTTTTTTTTTGAAGATGGCCAAATAAGGTACAAGCCAAGTGGAATTTGCTGATACAATCATGCACATTATATATATTGAAGGTCTACCAGGTGCAAACTGCTGTGTTTGGAACTGAGCAAAAATGGCATAGGAAGGGCATATAGACAAAGTTTCTTGACTTCATATTGTCATAGTTTGACACAGGGAATGCTGGCAAAATTAGAGTTCAATAAATCTCAGCCAAGAAAGCAAGCTTAGAGAGTGCCCTCTTGGTGCCTATAGGCATATGTGTATACACACACACACACACACACACACACACAGTCATATATATGTAGGTATGTCACACAAAGAAATATTTAAGAACGTGTTTATGAGAATTCTAGAAAGGGAAAACCATTGCACAGGCTTTAGGCATTTACTAGAAATCTGCTACTCACTTGTTATAACCGAGTTTAGGTAATACTAACTATACCTGGAACTTGGATACCTGGAAAGAAGTAATATCCCAAAAAGTAGATAGGTAACAAGAAATATGAAAATTGAAAGGACACAAGAAATTCTTGATAAAATTGTCTGCATTTCTTGAACACTGTGAAGAAAACTGAAGTTATAAATCAATTGTGGTTGAATTCATACACTAAGAAATCCAGACAGAAACATGTTTACTTTTCCACCCAAGAAAAGTAACTCAATAAAGAGTTACTGAATATTTACTATCTTCCAAGGTCAGTGGTAGAAACTGGAGGAATGAAGAATAATGAAACGTGATCATGACTTTTGAAGATATCATATCCTAGTGAGTAGAAAGACAGAGAATTACAGATTTTAAATATAGCGGGAAAATGACATAGTAGAGGTCTTAATTGAGTATGTGGAATTTTAGAAAACAGAGTGAATACCTCTCATTTTACTAATAATTTTATTATTAATAGCAATTAATCATAAGCACACACAGAAAATATGTGTCTTAGTCCATTCAGGCTTCTAGAACAAAATCCCTTAAGCTGTGTAATTTGTAAACAACATAAATTTATTTCTCACAGTTCTGCAGATTGGGGAGTCTAAGATCAAGACACCAGTAGATTCTGTATCTGGTGAGAGTGTGCTCTCTGATATATCGATGGCACACCTTCTTGCTGTGTCCTCCCATGGCAGAAGGAGTGAACAAGCTTCCTCAGGCCTATTTTGTTTTCAGGGAGAGGACCACATTGTTTTTTTCTTTTCTTCTTTTTTGTTTTGCTTTTTAAAATTGATACAAGCTGTTCTTGGCCTGAAGGTCAAGCCCCACTGGGGACCCATCCTTGTCTGCCCAGGAATCTATCTGTTTTATTTCACTATCAATCCCCTCCTTGAAGTGGTACATCTAATTGCCATTAGGATAGGGATGGTGACTGGTCTAGCTGCTTCATGCTGACAGGGGGTATTATTTTGGGAAATGGCAGTCAGATCTCTCTCTCTCTCTTTCTTTCTCTCTCTCTCTCTTTCTCAGAGGCCTATTTAAGGGTCCCCAGTAAAAGGGAGCCATCATTTGAGTCTCCATTTGCATGGCCATTTGGAGTTTGATGGGCACTAAGTGAGAAGAAACAGATTTTACAAGGAGGTTCAATATGCATGGACCAAATATGAGTATAATACAAACAGGAGCTAAAAAAGGAAAAATCCATGCCAGTGCCAGAGATAAGAAATAAAATAGATTAATCATTCTGAAAACAATGTTGTGGCTGGAGCTGTTTCACCATTGTGAAAGAAATTAAATCTTTTATGAGGTAGGGCAGTTAAATTTTAGAGGAGAAACAGGTGTTTAGGGGAGTAGATAATCCCATGAGTATTCAGGATCAAGGGTGAGGAAGAGGAAGAGAATGGATGTGAGAACAGCACGTATAAGCAAGACTGTAAAGAGGATATCCTTGGAGGGTTAATTATTAACACTTATCTTTCATGATATTTAACTTGAGGTCTATGATTTCTTCACATTGGAATTTTGTGTGCTCTCCTGGGTCAACAGAGTTAATTCCGTCAGTTCCTCAGGTCTTTACTCAAGTATAATAAATTCAAGAATCTATTCCAGTGACCTTCACTGCTGAAGAAGTAGAAAGAAGTTCATTGTAAGATTCCTTCCAATTTGGGCCTAGAGATGGAGAAAGAGAAGGAAGAGCTTCTACCAGTGCTGAGTTCCCTGGGTTGAATAGAGGAGGCCCTAGTTCATGGGTTTAGACCTTTGAGAGTTGTTTCTGTTGCTGCTGGATATGAATCAAAGAAGTTGCATATTTGATAAAATCAGAGATTTCTTGTTCTATCAGGAAATATTGGTGAGAAAATATCATTTCAAAGGGACTTAAACCCAGCTTTGAAGGAGTGTTTCTAACAGGTAGTAGGGCCATGGGAAGAAGAGTAATCCAGGGGAGATGAGCCTCTTGAGACAGTTTTCTAAGGTGCCTTTTGATAATATCAGTTGTCTTTTCTACCATTCCCAAGGATTGTAGTCTCCAAGCATAATTAAGATGGTATTGTATGCCTAGTGCCTTTGATAGGCTGGGTGACAGCTGCCTGGAATGAGGGGTCATTATCACTCCCGAGGTACTTAGAGAATCCAAAGTGAGGGATTATCTCATTAATTAGTACTTTTATCACCTCAGAGGCTTTCTCTGACATGCAAATGCTTCTACCCTGTTAGTGAAGGTATCTACCAGTACTAAGAGGTACCAGATGACCCTTATCTCTGGCATATGGGTGAAATCCTTTTGCCATTTTTCTCCCAGATAGATGCCCATTCTTTGGGTTCTGGAGAAGAGAAGAGAAGCCGTCAGTTGAGGGAATTATTTTTAAGGCAAGTGTAACAAGCATTAATGACCTGTTTGATGACTTTTTTTTTAACAGATTTTTACCTGAGAACAATCTTTGAGCCAATTGATAGGTTTTATCTTTTCCTAGGTGGGAGGCTTGATGAAGAATTTTAAGAACTTTCCATTGTCTAGAATCTGGTAGAGGCAGTTTGCCATCCTCCAATTGAGGCCATCCTAAGGGCTGAAGGTATATCGCTGAGAAGTGGTCCATTGTATTTCTGCAGGAGAATACTGAGGTTTTATTTCTCTTATGGAGCACCCCCCAGACCAGAGGGGCCTCAAGAGGATCAGAAATCTGGGACCTTCTTGCTGCCAATTTAGCTGCTTGGTCTGCCAATTTATTTCCCTTGATTATTTCATCCATCCAGTTTTGGTGGCCTTTACAATGTGTTACTGCCACTTCCTGTGGAAGCAAAGATGAGTTTAATAGTCTGTTAATTTCCTAATAGTATTTAATGGGAGACACATTAGCTGTGAGGAAGTCTCTCTCTTTCCAGATAGTGGCATGGGCATGGAAGACTTAAAATCAGAATAAATGTTAACTTCTCCCCCTTTGTTTAATTCAAGCACCCTTGTGAGGACAATTAGCTCAGCTAGTTGAGCACCGTGACTAAGGAGAGAGTTGTGCTTTCAACTGTGTCATTCAGGGTGACTACTGCACACCCTGCCTTATGGATCCCCTGTTCTACAAACAAACAAAAACAAACAGCAACAACAAAAATCGTTGTTTGTAAAAAGAGCCCAGTCTGGGTCTTCTAAAGGGGTTTCTCTGAGGTCTTCTCTAGACACATAGGTTTCCAGTACTATCTGTTTGCAGTCATGTCCAGGCTCGTCAGCTTCCTCTGGGAGGAAGGCGGCTGGGTTTAGCGAGAGATGGTTTCTTAACTGGACTGTACATCCCTCCCATAGCAGAGCTTGAGATTTAAGGAGGCAGTTGTCTGTTAGCCAGATACTCTCCTTAGAATACAGTAGTCCCGCCACATTATGTGTGGTAACCATGGTTAAGTTATTCCCCATGGTTCACGTATTAGTCTCTGGCACCAGTAAAGCTACCACTGCAACTGCCTGTAGGCAAATTGGTCATCCTTTAGCCACCAAATCAAGCTCCTTGCTTAGGTAGCCTATGGGCTTGTGATGGTTAATATTGAGTGTCAACTTGATTGGACTGAAAGATGCAAAGTATTGTTCCTGGGTGTGTCTGTAAGGGTGTTGCCAAAGGAGATTAACATTTGAGTCAGTGGACTGGGAGAGGCAGACCCACCATCAATTTGGGTGGGCACTATCTAATCAGCTGCCAGTGTGGCTAGAATAAAGCAGGCAGCAGAAGATGAAGAGCCGACTTGCTGAGTCTTCTAGCCTTCATCTTTCTCCCATGCCAGATGCTTTCTGCCCTCAAGTATCAGACTCCAAGTTATTCAGCTTTTGCACACTTGGACTTAAACAAGTGCCTTTCTGGGGCCTCTTGGGCCTTTGGCTACAGAAAGAAGACTGCACTGTAGGCTTCCCTACTTTTGAGGATTTGGGACTTGGACTGATCCACCACTGGCATCCTTGCTCCACAACTTACAGATGACCTATCATGTGACTTTACCTTGTGATCGTGTGATTCAATTCTCCTCAATAAACTCCCTTTCATATATACATCTGCTATATTAGTTCTGTCCCTCTAGAGAACATTGACTAATACAGGGTTGCTGGGTTTCACCTCAGGACAGGCTTAGAACTCCCAGGGCCATTTCCTTTTTTTCTGATACATAAAGATCGAATGTATTTCCTATGGGAAGACCAAGTGCTGGTGCCTCAAGCAGGGCTTGTTTCAATTGGTCAAAGGCCCTTTTAGCCTCTGGTTCCAAAATTAGAGAGTGAGTCTTAGCAACCTGAATTTCCTTTGTTAGGTGATATAAGGGACAAGCTATCTCACTCTACCCAGGTATCCATAATCTGCAGAATCCTGGAATGCCCCATAACCCCCTCAGTTGTTTGAGGGTTTGGGCGAGGAGAAAGGAGACGATGGGCTTAATCCTTTCTTCACTCAGTACCCTGATTTCCTCTGACAAGACTAGACCTGTGTACTTCACTGAAATCTGACAGATCTGAGCCTTAGGTTTTGAGATCTTATATCCATTCTTAGCCAGCAAATTAAGAGACTTACTGCTTTCCTGAGAGATTCCTTCAGTTGGGGCACACAGGAAAATGCCAGCTACATATTGTAAAACTTTAACCTGAGGATAAAGGAACTCAGAGAGATCCCGTGACAGCACCTGCCCAAACATGTGGGGGCTGTCTCCGAATCTCTGGGGTAATACCATCCAGGCCAGCTGGGTGGTCTGGTTGGAGGGTTTTTTGAATGCAAACAAATATTATGAGTCAGGGTATAGTAATATGGAGAAAAAGGCATCCTTTAGGTCCAGTACTGTGAACCATTTAGTTCCCTCAGGCATTTGAGTTAGCAAGATATAAGAATTGGGAACCACTAGATGAGTTGGAACCACAGCTTCATTAATGAGATGGAGGTCCTGGACCAGTCCCCATTCCCTGTTGGGTTTCTCTATCCCCAATATAAAGGTATAATGAGGGTTGTTGCAGGGTTTAAAGAGGCCCTGCAACCTCAAGTTGTAATGATGGCTTCTAGCCCTTTCTTGGCTTCTGGTTTTAGGGGAAATTGTCTCTCATTAGGGAAAGAGGTGGGATTCTTAAGGTGGATCCAGACTGGTTTAGTGGTTGTGGTTTGGCCAATTTTCCCTTGAGTTGTCCAAATTTCTGAATTATCAGTCTCCACCAGAAGGAGATAAATAGTCTGTCCTGGGTCCATAAGGGTGGTGGTTCCTATATGAGCTAAAATATTCCTGCCTAGCAGAGGAGTCGGGCTTTCAGGCATGATTTAAAGGCATGAGTAAACAAGAGGTCTTCACAACTACAACTAAGGGCTTGGGAAAAATATCAGATTAAAAGCTTTCCTGAAATGCCCGTCATGGTCATGCAAATAAAGGAGGGGAGGCCTGGATTGGAGAGAACAGTAATAGTGGCTCTGGTATCCAGGAGGAAGTTCACCTTTCTCTGTGTGACCTCCAGAATCACTTGGGTCTCCTGATGGTAATGGCAGACTGAGTCATCAGAGCTGGGAGAGGAGCCCTGGGACTCATCAGTCTTGCTGGACCATTTGGAAGACTGGCTCTGGACCTGGTGACCTGTGTCTCTAGGGACAATCTGCCTTCCAGTGGTGACCTGTGAAGATTGTACAGGGTTGAGGTGACTTCCTCATGTTGCCTGGGCAGTCTTTTTAAAAGTGCTCTGGCTTGCTACATTTGTAGCAGTTAATAGGTGACTCTTGGGGATTCTGGGATGAAGCCTGCAAGGCAGCCATTAGAGCCTCTGCTTTTATCTGGTGTCCCCTCTCCCTCTCTTCAGCCTCCTCCAGATCCCTATTGTGAAAGATCGAGGTGGGCACTTTCTGGAGGTTCTCTAAAGGACATGTGGTCCCATGGCCTGTTTCTGCAGCTCCCTCCTGATATCAGGGGCCACCTGAGTAATAAACTTATCCTTTAGGGTTATCTGTCCCTCAACTGAATCAGGAGATAAACGGGTATGCTTTACCAAGGCCTCTCAGCCTTTCTAGGAGGCAGAGGGCTTCTTATATGAGCCCTGGTCTATCATGGATAGTTTGGAGTAATTTAGAGGCTTAGTTCTAGTCCTTCATAAGCCCTTCAATATGCACATCTAGAAGTGTTTCCTCCTCCATTCTCTCATGTCATCACTGGGGTTCCATTTTGGGTCCTCCAATGGTGCTGCTGTTTTTCAAATGGATAATTCTGTCACCCTTCCTTGGCACTATATGAGACACAAAGCTCATCCCAAAACTTCTCTGCCACTTTCAGGGCTGCCTGCTTCTCAGCCACAGTCAGGGTTTGATTTAAAAGTACCATAACATCTTTCCAAAGGGGTACAAATTCTTGGGTTAAATTCTAGAAGACCTCTATATACCTATCAGAGTCTTCTGAAAACTTACCAAAATCCCCCTTAATTTGTCTTAATTCCTGTAGCAAAAGGGGGGACCTGTACCTTAATGAGGTCATATTCACAAGGCATCTTTTGTAGGGGCATGAGTGAGGCGGGACCTTCCTAAAATGAGAATTTCTAGGATAGGATAATCTTGAGATAGAGTACCTGGGTAGAGAGAACAGGATGGACCAGGAGGAGCAGGATTAGAGGGGGCTTACTCTGCTGCTGGAGGCACCTCTGAGCTTTACTGCCCTAGTCCCTTAGGATAGTCCTTTGCAGACTCTCCTTAGATGACCACAAGGAGAGCTGGATCAATCCTACAATGTCGGCAGAGGTTCTGATTATCCTACAAGGAAAAAAAAATCCTGCACATGGGACATTGGACCATTTGCCCTTGTGCAGAAAAGATTGAGCTGCAGGATAGTATTAAAATTGTTACTCCCTCCAGAGACCAAGCTTTTCCATCTGCAAATTATAACCTGGCCAAGCCATTGTACAAAGGAATATAAGGCATTATTTCTTCAGAGTGTGAGGGTCAAAGGAGTCCCAGTGATTCAGGATGCACTCAAGAGGAGTGCAGGCTGAGGATAGTTTGCTACCCGTCTGAAAAGAGAGAGGGGAGAAAAGGTGTCCCTTAGTCTCTACCTTTCTCATTTTGAATTTGAGGCATCCTCCAAATGTCAGTACCTGGTACTGGCGCTATGGGTGAACTCATGGGGCTTATACCATGAATGTGAGCATGATCTCCACCCATGAAGTGGGAAGGCCTAGTCAGCAGGGATAGTCATGCTTACCTCCACTGTGCCATAGCCTTCCACTGTCGACTGCCTTTGGGTCCCTCAGATCTAGTTTTCCTTTTCGGGCTTCAAACTGAAGCTTGGAAAATACGTTGAAGTAATGCTAAGGTGAAGCTGTGGGAACAGATCTCCTTCAAACAAAGAAATGCAATCCCTGGAATTGGGGACCTGGCCTAGTAAAATGTCTCCCCAAAGGAAAAAAAAAAAAACAACCCTTGCAACTAAAAGCTCCCTGTATTTGCAGGATTATGCAGTTATGTTGATAACTGACATGGTGGAAACAACAACAACAACAACAACAACAACAACAGCGAATTAAATGCAAAGGAGGGAAGGTGTCTGGGGGAAAAAGCCTCTTGCCTGGTGCTAATGGGTTTTTTTGACAGAGGAAAGAAAACTCTCTTAATCATTACATCCCCCTGTTTCTAAGAATAGACAGAAACATTTTCTGGTTTACTTTCTGGTGACTAAGCCAAGTATTCATTCTACCCAGTAAAATTATCTCTTTGGGTTGCAAAAACACCTGTAACATTGTGTATAAAGAAGGGATAGCAGCCAGAAGAATCTCAAAAGAAAGAAAGTGTGATAAGAAAGACTGGAAATTGGTCTAGCACCTGAATGGGCTGTCAGGGATTGGAGCTAGTCCAGGAGCTCTTAGGTAATGCTGAGGTGTGGCCTTAGTCAGATACCTTCAGTTGCCCCAGGACCCCATTCTGATACCATGCAATGGCTAGACATCTGTAAAGGGAAACCAAATTGGAACAAAGCCAACATTACCAACATCTGAAGGTGAAGGGGTATTGACAAAGTCCTTCCCAGGAAGCCTGTCTTCTGAGTCTTGTAGACCAGCAACTGTGCTATCCACTCTTTACTGGCTGACAGAGGTCTGGTGTTTTATCTGTTTTTGGAAAAAAAATCTGAGGACAATAACCTTGGAATGAAACTAAAGAGTCATAGGTCCACTCTTACTCAACCTTCTGAAGATCCTGAACGAGCCCCCCAAAAATGTTGTAACTTTTTCACTCCTGTAGTTTGGCAAGCAGGAGGAAGTGGCACCCAGCAACCTCTTCATTACTGTAGCTCAGCGAGTGGGAGGGAGTGTTACAGCTCTTTTAATCCCACCACCTGTAGCTTGGCAAGCAGAAGTGTTACAGCTCTTTTGCTCCCAGAGTTTGGTGAGTTCTACATTCTTGTCTTGTGACCAAGACAAATAAGGTACATGGACATTGGAGAGTGAGTAAGGCAGAATAGAGTTTTATTTTGTGATAGAAAGAAAACTCTCAGCAGTGAGAGGAGAGCTGAAAGTAAGTTGCCATTTGTGAGGCTGAGTCTGGGGTTTTGATGGGCTTAAAATGGGAGAATGCATGCTGATTGGTCCATGGGTGGGCTTGAAAAGACATCATAAGATTGGTTAAAAGGCATCATTCAGAAGGAATCAATAAGGAGAGAGTGGGTAAGATAGGAATGGAAGTTCTTACTCCGGTTTTGGATTCTATCTAGAATGAACAGCTCAGTTTTCAGGCTTCAGACTGTTCTTGGTCTGAAGGTTGAGCCCCTCTGGGGATTCGTCTCTGTCTGCCTAGGAATCTGTTTCCTGTCACTATCAGTTTTAGGTATTGCTTTTGCATTTTTAATCCACATCAGTTTATTTTTGTATATGGTGAGAGATAGGGGTCTAGATTCATTCTTCTGCATATGGATATCCAGTTTTCCAGCACTATTTGTTGAATAGGGTGTCACTTGCCCAGTGTATGTTCTTGGCACCTTAATTGGAAATAAGGTGGCTGTAAATATGTGGATTTATTTCTGAGTCTTTATTCTGTTCCATTAATCTACATGTCATTTTTATACCAATATTACGATTTTTTGTTACTATAGCTTTGTAGTATATTTTGAAGTCAGGGAGTGTGATACTTTCAGCTTTGCTCTTCTTACTTAGGTTGCTTAGACTACTTGGGGCCTTTTGTAGTTTCATACAAATTTTAGGATTCTCTTTTCTATTTCTGAGAAAACAGCATTGACATTTTGATAGGGATTGCATGAAATCAGTAGATTGCTTTGGGTAGTATTGTTATTTTAACAATATTAATTCTTCTAATCCACAAACATGGGATATCTTTCCATTTTTTTGGTGACCTACTCAAATTCTATTACTGGTGTTTTATACTTTTCATTGTAGAGATCTTTCATATTTTGTTTAAATATATTTTGTTTATATATATATTTTATATTTTGTTTAAATATAAAAATATATTCATTTGTTTAAATAAATTACTAGGTATTTTATCTTTTTTGGAGCTAGTGTAAATGGACTTCCTTTCTTAATTTCTTTTTAGATTGTTTGCTTTTAGCATATAGAAATGCTACTGATTTTTGTATGTTTATTTTGTACTCTGTAACTTTACCAAATTTGTTTATGAGTGTTAAACCTTTAGGCAGATTCTGTAGGGTTTTCTAAATATAAGATCATGTAGTACACACACACACACACACACACACACACACACCAATTTTACTTCTTTGTTTCCATTTGGATACTGTTTATTTTTTTCTCTTGTCTAAGCACTCTGGAAGTTAATATTGAAAGTACTATGTTGAATAAAAGTGGTGAAAGTGGGCATTCTTGTCTTGTTCCAGATTTTAGTGAAAACGCTTTTCACAAAATTTTTCTTCATTCAGAATGATGCTAGCTGTGGATTTGCCATATATGGCATCATACTGAATGAAGAAAAATTGTGATGAGTTCATATATTACATAGGTTTTGATATTGTTTTATAAAAACAAAATTTTGAGGTACGTTTCTTCCATAGCCAGTTTGTTGAGAGTTTTTTTTTTTTTATCATGAATGTATATTGAATTTGTCAAATGTTTTTTAAGCATTTATTTAAATAATCACATGATTTTTGTTCTTGACTCTGCTGATGAAATGTGCTATGTTTATTGGTTTTTGTGTGTTAAAACATTGTTGCATCCATGGGATGAATCTCACTTGATAATACTGGGTAATCTTGTTAAAGTATTGAATTCAGTTTGCTAATATTTCATTAGAGATTTTTGCATCTATTAGTATATTCATTAGTGGTATTAGCCTGTAGTTTTCTGTTTTTATTGTGTCTTTGTTTTGTTTTGGTATCAGGGTAATGCTGACCTCATACAATGTGTTTAGTAGTATTCCTTACTCTTTAATTCTTTTGGAATAGTTTGAGTAGAATTGGCATTAGTTCTTTAAATGTTTGGTAGAATTTGGCAGTAAAGCCTTCAGGTCCTGGGCTTTTCTCTGATGGAAAACTTTTTATTATTGCTTCTATCTTGTTACTCATCATTGGTCTGTTCAGATTTTCTATAACTTCATAGTTTAACTTGGTAGGTTTTCCATGCAGGAATGTATCTATTTCTTCTGGTTTTCAAATTTGCTGATGTATAGTTGCTCACAATAGTCTCTAATGATCCTTGGTATTTCTGTAGTATCAGTCGTAGTGTCTCCTTTCCATCATTTTATTTTTATTTTTTCTAAGTCTAGATGAAATTTGATAAATTTTTTCTTTTCAAAAAAACCAACTTTTTGTGCTGCTAAACTTTTGTACTATTTTATATCTCAATTTTAATTATTTCTGCAGTAGTCTTTATTATTTCTTTTCTCTTTGAATTTTGCCTTTGGTTTATCCTTGCTTTTCTAGTTCTTTGAGGTGCATTCTTATATTGTTTGTTTGAGGTTTTTATGCTTTTTTGATACAGGCATTTATTGCTATAAACTTCCCTCATAATACTGCTTTTGCTGTATTCTTTTTTTAAATTAATTAATTTATTCTTATTATTATACTTTAAGTTCTAGGGTACATGTGCATAACGTGCAGGTTAGGTTTTGAAATCTTGCATTTCCATTTTTTGTTTTTTAAAATTAATTATCTTTTAAATGTATTCATTGACCCATTTGTCATTCACGAGCATGTTGTTTAATTTCCAGGTATTTTTACATTTTCCAAAGTTTCTCTTGTTATTGATTCTAGTTTTATTCCATTATGCTCAGAAAAGATATTTGAATATGATTTTGACTATTTTTAATTTATTGAGACTTGTTTTGTGGCATTGCACATAGTCTATCCTGGAGATTGCTTCATGTGCTGATGAGCAGAATGTGAATTCTACAGCAGATGAATAAAATGTTCTACAATGTCAATTATGTCCATTTTGTCTGCAGTGTAGTTTAATTCTGATGTTATTTTTGTTGATTTCTTATTTGGATGATCTGTCCATTGCTGAGACTGGTGTGTTGAAGTCCTCTACTATTATTGTATTGCAGTCTATCTCTTCCTTTAGATCTATTAATATTTGCTTTGTATAATATGTTTGAGTGCTCATGTGTTGGGTACATAGAGATTTACAATTGTTATATCCTCTTGTTAAAATGACTCCTTTTATCACCATATAATGACCATATTTGTCTCTTTTTTTGGAATTTTTGGCTTTTAGTTTATTTTATCTGATATAAGTATAGCTACTCCTTCTCTTTATTGATTTCTGTTTTCATGGAATGCCTTTTTCCATCTTTTCACTTTCAGTCATGTTTGTTTATAGGTAAAGTGAGTTTCTTTTAGGAAGCATGTAATTGTGTCTTTTTGAAAAAATGCATCCAGCTGCTCTATGTCTTTTAGTTGGATAAATTAATCCATTTATATTCAATGTTATTACTGATATGTAAAGACTTACTACTGTCATTTTGCATCCTGCCTTCTAGTTGTTTTGTAAGTCCTCTCTTTCCTTCTTACTATCTTACTAATTTTCTCTGGCAATATGTTTTAATTTATTACTTTTTATTTTTAGTGTATCTATTCTCTTTACTTTTTTTTTTTTTTGGCATAGTAGTTACCCTGAGACTTACAAAGAACATCTTACAGTTATAACAATTTATTTTAAATTATTGGCACCTTAACTTTGATCACAAAAAAAGAAACAAAGAAAAATCTAAAAGAAAACTCAATTTTAACTGCACTTGCTTACTTTTTGTTCTCTCAATTTATATCTTTTTGTATTAATTATTTCCTAACAAATTGTTATTGTTTCTATAGATTTATCTTTTAGTCTTCCTAATAAAGATATGAGTGGTTTATATACCACCATTATGCTGAGTATTCTGAATACTCAGTATTCTGTACATTCTTATATACTTACTTTCACCAGTCAGTTTTTTGCCTTTTATAACCTCTTTTTACAGCTTGACATTCTTTGTTTCAGGTTGACAAAGTCCTCTTAAAATTTCTTGTAACACATGTCTGTGGTAATGAATTCCCTTAACATTTGTTTGTCTAGGAAAGTATTTCCTTTTTATATTTAAAGGATAGCTTTCTAGGGACAGTATTCTCAGTTGAAAGGTTTTCTTTCTTATTCAGTATTTTAAATATGTCACCCCACTCCCTCCTGCCCCGTAAAGTTTCTGCAGAGAAGTCTGCTGTTAGCCGTATCAGAGCTCCTTTTTATGTTACTTACTTCTTTTAGGATCCTCTTTGTCCTTGAACTTTGAGAGTATGATTATCATATGCCTTGGAGTAATTTTATTTGGATTGAATCTGCTTGGTGTTCTTTGACCTTCTTGTACTGGGATATTCCTATCTTTCTTTAGGTTATTATTCTTTGAATAAACATTCTATCCTCATCTCTGTCTGCTCCCTCTTTAATGCCAATGATACATAGATTTTCCTTTTAAGCCTATTTTCTAGATCTTATAAGTGTACTTTACTCTCTCTCTCTCTCTCTCTCTCTCTCTTTCTCTCTGAATGTGTATTTTCAAGTCTTTGAAACTCATTGATGTTCTATGACAGTGGAACACAGCACTGGGCAGAATTCCATGAGTGCCCATGGTGAGAGTATTTAGACCAGCCATGAACCAGACAGAAATACACTGTCCTGTCAAGAGAAACCTAAGTCTTGGCCTGCTTCACTATCAGCTAACTAAAGTGGCCTTGGACCCTGAATAAATTTCAGTGGTAGTCAGGTTGTTGCAAGTGCAGTCCTTGGGTGAGCACTGGTGCTGTGCTTGTCTTGGAGGCTGTGGGCTTGGGATGTGACCTACCCTGAGCTTCAACTACAGCAGCCACAGGAGTGCCTACATTACCCTTCCCCCAACTTCAGGCAGTATAAAGTAGAGAGAGACTCATTTTTACTTAGGGGAAATAGAGGGACAATTACAGGGGGCATTGTCTTGCAACATGGTGCCAACCCCACCACAGGAAAACAGCACCATGGAGAATACCAAAGCCCATTGTATCAGGCCACTACAAGACAGATTGCCTGGGAACACAGGCAATTTTTCTGTATCTTCCCAAAGTCCATCAGGGCTGAGTATCTAGGAGTCTGCCAGTCACACAGCATACCTGGACTTAGGACACCTTCGAGTGCTGAAATGGCTGCAGTGACCATAGACATAGGGAATTCAGTGGTCAATCCCCTTTGAATTATTAGAAAGCCTTGTGAAGAAGAATGGGTCAGTCTCTGAGCTCACTAATTCTTTTATCTTTTTTGATCAATTATGCTGTTGAGACATTCTGATGGAATTTTCATTTGTCACTTATATTTTTCAGCTCCAGGATTTCTGTTTGATTTTTAAAAATTATTTAAACTCTGTTAAATTTATCTAATAAACTTTGAAATTTATTCTCTGTGTTTTCTTAAAGTTCAGTGGGTTTCCTCAAAACAGCAATATTTTAAAAAAATTACACTTTAAGTTCTGGTATACATATGCAGAACATGCAGGTTTATTACATAGGTATACATGTGCCATGGTGATTTGCTGTACCCATCAACCTGTCATCTATGTTAGGTATTTCTCCTAATGCTATCCCTCCCCTAGCCCCCCTCCCCCTGACAGTTCTCAGTATGTGATGTTCCTCTCCCTGTGTCCATGTGTTCTCATTGTTCAACTCCCACTTACGTGTGAGAACATGTAGTGTTTGGTTTTCTGTTCTTGTGTTAGTTTGCTGAAAATGGTAGTTTCCAGCTTCATCCATGTCTCTGCAAAGGACATGAACCCATCCGTTTTTATGGCTGCATGGTATTGTGCCACAATTTTCTTTATCTAGCTATCATAGATGGGCATTTGGGTTGGTTCCAAGTCTTTGCTATTGTGAATAGTGCTGCAATAAACATACATGTGCATGTGTCTTTATAGCAGAATGATTTATAATCCTTTGGGTATATACCCAGTAATGGGATTGCTCTGTCAAATGGTATTTCTGATTCTAGATCCTTGAGGAATCACCACACTGTCTTCAACAATGGTTGAACTAATTTACACTCCTAAAAACAGTGTAAAAGTGTTCCTATTTCTGCACATCCTCTCCAGCATCTGTTGTTTCGTGACTTTTTAATGATTACCATTCTAACTGGTGTGAGATGGTATCACATTGTGGTTTTGATTTGCATTTCTCTAATGACCAGTGATGATGAGCTTTTTTCACGTTTGTTGGCCACATAAATGTCTTCTTTTGAGAAGTGTCTCTTCATATCCTTTGCACATTTTTTTGATGGGGTTGTTTGTTTTTTTCTTGTAAAATTGTTTAAGTTCTTTGTAGATTCTGGATATTAGCCCTTTGTCAGATGGATAGATTGCAAAATTTTTCTCCCATTCTGTAGGTTACCTGTTCACTCTGATGGTAGTTTCTTTTGCTGTGCAGAAGTTCTTTAGTTTAATTAGATTCCATTTGTCAATATTTGCTTTTGTTGCTATTGCCTTTGGTGTTTTAGTCATGAAGTCTTTGCCCATGCCTATGTCCTGATGGTATTGCCTAGGTTTTCTTCTAGGGTTTTTATGGTTTTAGGTCTTACATTTAAGTCTTTAATCCATCTTGTGTTAAGTTTTGTGTAAGGTGTAAGGAAGGGGTCCAGTTTCAGTGTTCTGCATATGGCTAGCCAATGTTCCCAGCACCATTTATTAAATAGGGAATCCTTTCCCCATTTCTTGTTTTTGTCAGATTTGTCAAAGATGAGATGGTTGTAGATGTGTGGCATTATTTCTGAAGCTCCTGTTCTGTTTCATTGATCTACATATCTGTTTTTGGTAAAAACAGCTATTTTGAATAACCTGTCTGAGAGGTCACAGATCTCTGGCAATCCAGGTTGGTCACTGGTGTTTTATTTAGTACTTTTGGTAAAGTAATATTTTTTAGAATGTTCTTGATGCTTGTAGATGTTCATCAATGTCTGGACATTGGATAATTTGTATGTATTCTATTCTTTGTAGTCTCCCCATGGTTATACCCATTATTCTTTAGAAGGCTTTCTAATAATTCTAAGGAGATTGACTGTTGAGGTTCCTAAGCCTGTGGTCACTGAATCCATTTCAGCCCTAGAGGGCATCCTAAGCCCAGGAACACTGTGACTTGCAGACTCCTAGATACCCACCCCTGGTGGACTTTGGTAAGATGCAGAAAAACAGGCAATCTGTCTTGTAGTGGGCTGATATAATGGGCTACGGTATTTTGGGTGCTCTGTTTCCCTGTGGTGCGGTTGGCACTGAGTTGTAAGACATTGTCCCCTGTAATCTTCCCTCTACTTCCCCCAAGCAAAAATGAGTCTCTCTCTATTTTACACTGCCTGGATTTGGGGGAGGGGTGATGTAGGCACTCCTGTGGCTGCTGTAGCTGTAGCTCAGGAAGGGTTACTTCCCAAGCTCACAGCCTCCAAGATTAGCACAGCGCCAGTGCTCACTCAAGGACTGCACTTGCAACAACCTGGTTGCCACTGAAATTTATTCAGGTTCCAAGGCCACTTTAGTTAGCTGATGGTGAAGCAGGCCAAGACAGGTTTCTCTTGACAGGGCAGTGTGTTTCCCTCTGGTTAAGGGCTGGTCTAAGTACTCTCACCACGGGCACTCATGGAATTCTGCCCAGTGCTGTGTTCCTCTGTCATGGAACATCACAGAGTTTCATAGCAGAGTCCTACACTCACTTTGCTCTTCCTCCCTCAAGCACACAAAATCTCTATCCATGCTGCACTGCTTGGGATTGGGGTAGGAGTCATGTAGGTAATGCAAGACTATTCTTTTTTTTTTTGAGACGGAGTCTTGCTCTGTCACCCAGGCTGGAGTGCAGTGGCCGGATCTCACACGGTGAAACCCCATCTCTACTAAAAAATACAAAAAAAAAAAGACTATTCTTTACACACTCTTCAATTCATCTGTTCTTGTTATTATGCTAAAACAAATTACTGTGATCTCTCACCTGATTTTTCAGTTCTTGTGAAGGTGCTTTCTTGCATGCATAGTTATTCCATTTGATATTTCTGCTGGGAGAAGATTGCTAGAGGGTTCTATTTAGTCATCTTTCTTTGTTTACTATTTTTCCAACCTTCAAGTCTTTTTTATAAAGGGACTGATCCTGTTCATGAAGGCATCATCCTCATGATCTAACCACCTCCTAAAGGCCCCATCTCCAAATACATTGAGTATTAGGTTTCAACATATGAATTTTGTGGGTACACAAGCATTCAGAACATAGCACTATGGCCACTGAGCTCATTTTGGAAATATGAGTTAGTTTGCCAGATGAAGAGAGCAATCTTAGGCCATGAGAATAGGGGAGAGTTACGACAAAGAAAGATGAAGTCAACTTTACAGAATCAACACAGATTATGTCACTTTTTCTGGAAGTTAAAATCTCACAACAACAGGAAGTCTTAAATATCGCACTAACCTTAGTTCTTCTGAGTATGTTTCTTTTCAAATGTGTATCTGAGTATCCTTCCAGGTATGTATTTTACCTTATTTTTTATCACTGCTCTTTCTTTCAAAACATACAATTGAATTTTTTTCCCCAATGTTTATTATTAGCCATATAATATTTGATCCCCAATAATATTCCTAGGAAGGTACAAAAGTGGAGTGAGGTAGTTTTGGAGTTACAGTCATCTATACTAGGAAACAGGTAATATTAATATGTTAAGAATTGAGGAGAAATAACTTTTGGCCACTCTTGCTACTCTCACCTTTTTTACGTGTGGAGTAAATGAAAACTTTTTTTCCCCAAAATATCCAAGTCTTTGATCAAATTCCCATAACAATTTGGTGTTGTCTTGGCAGGTTCTGGAGTAACAAGGACTCTGAGCACAGCAACCCCAGGTGGAGGAAAAGTGAATACTTGGTAATGAGACCTGAGATATTTAATCGAGAAATACTTTGCCATTGGTCAAGGGATAATTCACTAAGCAGTCTCTTTGTCCATTTTGACTTCTGTGTTACCACTACCCACATATTAGGCTTTTCTGTACATTCCCATGAAAAAATTGTTTATACTTGGACTAGATTGATGTAGGTTATCCCCAGAAAAAGATTAAGGAAAAAAAGAGACATACCTTTGTTTAATTTATGCTAGATCATTTTGAAAGTCATTCTCTACAAAGACCATATGACAGGATACTTCCAATTTACAAATGAGGAAATTATAACTCTAATAATGTTGCTACTTGTCAGCATCTATAGCTGATTTTGTGATAGAACCAATATTTAACCGCTTTTATGTTCTTTCACAGCCCATAGTCGTTTGAAAGTTATACTCCAGCTTCCTCCAACACCCACCCACAGCATTTATATAGATAAGGAGACTAAGAGATATTCTAAGAAAGGCGGGGTGTCTATACTTCACTGTAGTCCAGATATAACTCCTCCAAGGACTTTTTGAGATTTTTGAAATATTTGTTACTTCCTCAATGCACAGGAATTCCCACCAAGGTAGCAAATCATTCATTTGTCCATTCAACACGTATTATCTAATATATTATGAGTACTCTTTTATAGGCTAAACATATGGGTGTGAAAAAATGGGCAATGTTCTTGCTCTTATGAAACATTCATTATAATGGGAGGAATAAAAATGAACTGGATAATTTTAGACAGTGGTAAGTGCAATAAAATAAATGAAACTATTATTCGAAGCCATTACAAATGTACAGCCAATATTTAGGTCACTGGCTTCAGAGTCAACACATTTTTCCTTCTGAATCATAAATGACAAAGCTAATTGAGGTCATGGTCTAATTACTTCTACAATCAAAACATTGATATAATTTCAGAACCAGGTAAACCTATACTGACCACACTCATTCTTGGGTAAAGAGACTGTGACTCAAAGTGGCTAAGAGATATGTCCAAGATCCCTGGCAAAGGTGATTGAGCTAAAAATTAAACATTTGTATATTTGTTCTCTACCACAAAGACATTTATCTGTCAACAAAAGGAAAATTAGGCCAAACGTCTTACAACAATAACAATAAAAACAAAAACAATGTTCAATTTAGGATTAGCTTCAGTTAACCCTATTAGAATACCTTGCAATATACTAACATTTATATATCTGGTTTATAGAAAACAATGAGTACATAATGGATCATTCAGTGACCTGAATACATAAGAAGCTCCTGTGACTTCAATTTAAAATAGTTTGTGAGGATCACTTGATATTTCCAAAAACAACCTCCTAATTGGTCTTTCTGCTTCACTTTTTCCTCACAACCTATTTGCCACATGGCACTAAAGTAAACTGTTCACGGGAGAAATCAAATGTCACTTCTTGGCTTAAAATCCTCCAATTGTTTTTTAGAAGGCTGAGAAGTTGATCTAAAACTTCTTGTCAGAGTCTAGAAGTCTCTACCTGATCTGCTCCCATTGAATTTTTTATCTTCTGCTACACTCCTTTCTCATTGTATTCTGCACACACTGGCCTTGCTGCTTCTAAACGATGCTAAGCATATGTTTACACCAGATATGTACGTGCTTAAGTCTTTCATATCATTTAGTACTTAATCCAAAGATGACTTTCTTAAAAGAATCTCCACCAATCATAATATCTAAAACAGCTCTTTCTCTTATCCAAATACCTTCCTGTATTGTCATAACAGAACTTACTACTACCTACAATTAAAGTATTTCTTTGTTTGATGTGTATTGTCTTTCTGTCCGCTAGAATGTAAAATACACCAAAACAAGGGTCCTGTTCATTTTCTTCTGCTATATCTTCAGCCCCTGAATAAATGACTGACATACAGGAGTGACTCAATCATATATGCGGAGTGAATGTCAGAGAGAAAGAAAGAACTCATTAGCAATAGAGTTCTCCTGGGTCCCAGGTAGCCAACTAGTTGTGTGTAGGGAAAACTGCACTGCACTACTTGGCATATGCAAACTTGAGCTGAGTGCTTTGCTTTGTTTTTGCTCACCCTTAATTTGTATTTCCCAAAAGAAGATATTTGACTGGAGTATCTAAGCTCCATGAGATGTGGAACATTGCTATGGCAAGAGTTTTTATCAGTGATGTGAAAAATAACTATACCCCCTCATGTGCAGTTCATATTTAGCTTCCTTCACTCTTTTAAAGTCCCTGGCAAAAAAATGTAATTTAAAAATAAAATAGGTCAGGTGCAGTGGCTCACACCTGTAATCACAGCACTTTGGGAGGCCAAGGTGGGAGGATCACTTGAGGTCAGGAGTTCAAGAGCAGCCTGGCCGGCATGGTGAAAGCTTATCTCTACTAAAAATGCAAAAAGTAGCCAGGTGTGGTGGTACATGCCTGTAATCCTAGCTACTCAGGAGGCTGAGACAGGAGAATCACTTGAACCTGGGAAGCAGCAGTTGCAGTGAGCTGAGATCGTGCCACTGCACTCCAGCCTGGGTGGCAAGAGTAAAACTCCGTCTTGAAAAAATAAAATAAAATAAAATAATAAAATATATCAATGCATACATTCTTTTTTTTTCCAAAGGAAAGTTGCTTCATAGTCACTGGGGACTTCTTTCCCCAGAAGGTGGCTGTGTATTTGTCAGGAATTTAAAATTCCTGTAAATAAGTTCACAATAGACCTATACAAGTACATCTGATGGCACACTAAGATAATAGTGAAGGTCTGAGTATATTCCAGTATACTGCTTAAGATTCACAGGTGGAAGTCAACTATATTGTATGCTACCTTAGGGCATTTCTCACTGAACCAACATTTCAATTTTAGTCTGGTATCAGTGGCATTCTTTCAGCAGACTAACTCACTGTCATGGGCCTACATCCCATGTGTGCCTGAAGAGGGTTGTTCAATCTCACATGACAGCATTGTATGAATGTGTGTGTTAGGGAGTGGTGTGGTGTGTGTGTGTGTGTGTGAGAGAGAGAGAGAGAGTAAAAATGTGAGTACAATTACTTGACTGATAATAAAATCTACTTGCCCATTGATGATTTCCCTGAAGTTTTACATGCTATATTGTCACCTTTGCTGTTTACTTACCTTTGATTGTAGACAAGCCAGACCTTTAGGGATGTAGACTTGTGGCAGAGAACTGTGTGCCAGGGGCAAGGCCAGGAGAGCCTTCCTGGAGAAGTGAGGATCAGGCTTTGGTGTACCTTAATCATTCTTTTCTTGGGGTTGGCCCCACCTTGGGGGCCCTATCTTGTTCCAGTCTGTGGTTCTGGATGTCTGCCCTACCTCTCTCCCTCTGATCACATTGGCTCAGAAACAAACCCTGATTCCTAGCATTCTGCTGGGCTTTAATTGTGCTACTCCCAAACTCAAATTCTTCCACACTGCCATCCTATGTATGGAACTCATTTCTTTTTCTTAGGGCTCAGTTCAGACCCATCTATCTGACTCAGATCCCCAAAACTTGTGTCTCTCATGAGTGGTACTTACTGTTATTTTTTAATTTTTAATTCTTGTGGGTACATAGTAGGTCTATATATTTATGGGGTACATGCAATATTTTGATACAGGCATATAATATATAATAATCACAATGGGGTAAGTGGGGTATCCACCCTCTCAAGCATTTATCACTTCTTTGTGTTACAAACATTCCAATTATATCCTTTAATTATTTAAAAAGGTACAATATGTTATTGCTGGCTGTAGTTACCCTCTTGTTCTATCATATACTAGATCTCATTCATTCTAACTATTTTTTTCCACATTAACCATCCCCACTATCTCCACCTCCCATTACCCTTTCCAGGTTCTGGCTACAGTCATTCCACTCTCTAGCTCAATGAATTAAGTTGCTTTAATTTTTAGCTCCCACAAATGAATGTGCCTGCCTTATTTTACTTAAGATAATGACCTCCAGTTCTATTCATACTGTTGCAAATGACAGGATTTCATTTGACTAGTACTCCGTTGTTTATATGTACCACATTTTCTTTATCCATTCATCTGTTGATGGGAACTCACGTTGCCTCCAAAGTTTGCCTACTATGATTGGTTCTGCAATAAACAGGAATGCAGATTTTTGTCTAATATACTGATTTCCTTTTGTTGGAACAGGGGGTATATTCCTGTCAGTGAAGTTGCTGGATCATATGGTAGTACTATTTTTAGTTTTCTGAGGAGCCTCCATATTGTTCTCCACAGGGACTGTACTAATTTACATTCCCACCAACAGTGTATAAGGGTTCCCTTTTTTCCACATCCTCACCAGCATTTATTATTGCCTGTCTTTTGAATAAAGACATTTTAACTGGGATGAGAGGATATCTCATTGTAGTGTTGGTTTGCATTTCTCTGATAATCAGTGATGTTGAGCACCTTTTCATATGCCTGTTTGACATTTGCATGTCTTCTTTTGAAGTGTCTACTCAGATCCTTTGAACATTTTAAAATCAGACTATTATCCTTTCCTATAGAGTTGTTTGAGCTCTTTATATATTCTGATTATTAATTTCTTGTCAGATGGGTAGTTTGCAAATTTTATCTTCCATTCTGTGGGTGGTCTCTTCACTTCATTGATTGTTTCCTTTGCTGTGTAGAAGAGTATCATTGTGTTTTCATAAGGATTGCATTGACTGTAGATTGCTTTGAGGAGTATGGACATTTAAAAAGTATTGATCCTTACAATCTATAATGAACATGGAACATTTTTCTGTTTTTTGTGTGTGTGTCATTTTCAGTTTCCTCCATTAATGTTTTATAGTTTGCATTATAGAGATCTTTTACTTCTTTCATTAAGTTTATTCCTATTTTATTTTATTTGTAGCTATTGTAAATAATATTACTTTCTTGATTTCTTTTTCAGATTGTTTGTTGTTGGCATGCAGAGGTGCTACTGACCTTTCTATGTTGATTTTGCATCCCACAACTTAACTAAATTTGTTTATCAGTGTTATTACCTATCCAGAGTGCTTATTTTAGGTGTGTGAGGTTACACGATTCAGGAGTCAAGATTCCTGGGTTCAAAACCTGGCTTTCCTGTGTTCTAACACTAGTTATTTGTTCTCTTTGAGAATCATTTTGCAAATCTGTGAAATGAACCTTACATTTAAATATTTATTGAGTTATTACATGAAAACATACATGTAAAGCCCTCTATATAACGTCTAACAAATGCTTCAAGTAAATTAACCAACTAAAGAAAGGTTAGTGTTTGAATTAAAATTTAAATCTGTAAACTTCGCTGGAATATTCTATAAATATATAGACCATTACAGGCTGACACAGATTATTATGAAAAATATTATGGGCTACTCAGTATGCTGATTGCAGAAAGAACTCCCAGTGATCCCAATTTATTGCTGTTCTTACTAATCGCTTGACATTTCTAAGAAAAGTGTTAATTAACCTTACGCTAGTCAGTAACTTTAATGCTGCCCTGCAAATTCTGTGTAGTGCTTCTGCTAGTTAATGTATTAGTCCTAGCCAATGCCGAGAAAATTTGTCATTGCTCAACAGCCTACTTACTGGGGGACAATGAGGCTCACATATGTACGTGCACATGTTTTGTGAATCATCCTTTAAGTGGACCTATGTGTAGTTTGAAAGATATGGCACAAGCATTTCAGAGAGGACGCTCCTCTCTGAAACTAAACTGGTCTTCTCTGATGAGTGGCAAAACATCACTGGGACATTTCTTAGTCCAAATTCAAAGGATATATGCATTATCTCCATCAGATGAGTGTGATGTGCTTTAAATGAGGAATTCTTCTCAATATTCTTGATTTTTTTGGAAATCGCAAACAGATGTACATATGTATATGTATATACATATATGTGTATGTCAGTATATATACTGCTGAGTTTTTTGTATGTATGTTGTTCAATTTTCTCACAGATGCTAATATAGCATTCTGAAAAGAAATACAGAAAAATGAATTCAGAACATATAAACTTCTAATTCTGCATTTATTATCCATGGAAACTTATATACTGAGTTTTTGATAAAATAGGGATAATTATTCATGATTCACAAAGTCTTGTTAAATACTATATGTCAAGAATTATGCTAGGGTCATTGTGAGTATTGAATAAATAATGTAAATATATACAAGTGTGTTTAATGGACCAAAAAGTAATAGGTAGATATTAAGCATCGTAATCTTTTGTTATAAGCATGTGTAAGTAGTTATAAATAAATAGCATAAATTGTTAAATAAATTATTAGATTTATTTTCTAAAACAAAAATGAGGTTACATGATCAAACGTCAGGTAATAACAGAAATGAAAAGTATACACAAAAAAGTGCTATTAGTGAACATTTGCTATAAACCAGGCATTGTGCAAAGTATTTTCACATTATGTCATATTGTTAAGAATGTTGTCTTTGAAGGTAGATATCTGGGTTTCTGAGTTTAATTCTGTCTCTCTTTTTACTAATCCTCTGGGAAAGTTATCATACATCTTTCTGCCTGTTTGTTCATCTGTAAAATGGGTTCGTAACAGTATCTGCCTCATGGAGATAAATAAGCTGGTATATTTAAAGCACTTGGAGAAATCTCATCTACACACAAGAACAGGCAAATATATATTTGCTAATGTTATTTTATTATTTAAAAGAACTACCCTGTGTTCAAAAGAGGATTTACTGCATGTGTTTGTGTGGTGTGTGTGTCTGTTTTGTGTGGTAGGCAGAATTTCTTAAATGGTCCCTGAAAGATGTCGTTCCTTCATCCCTGGAACCTATAAATATGATGAGGTATTACTCTCATGATTACATATTGTTATATGGCACTGTTATCATAACGTGGGGAGATTAGGCAGGTGGGTCTAATCTAGTCACATGAGGTTTTAAAATCAAGGAATTTTCTCCAGCCAGTGGCAAAAGAAGAAACCAGACAGATTTCGCAGTGTGAGAAGGACTTGATGAGCCATTGCTGATTTAAAGGTGGAGGAGGTCACATGAGAAGGCATATGGGAGGCTTTAGGGAGCTCCACGAGGCTTCTCTGACAGCAAGGAATTGGGGACCTTAGTCCAACAACCACAAATAATTAAACTCAACAACCTCTAAACTCAGAAGAGAGCCCTTAGACCCAGATGAGAAACGAAGCCCTAGCTAATACCTTGATTTTAGCCTTGTGATATACTGAGCAGAGAAGTCAGCCACACTGTCTCAGCCTTTTAACTTACAGAACCGTGAGCTAATAAACGAGTGGTGTTTGAAGCTGCTAAATTACTGGTAATTTCTTGTGCACAATGCAAAGCAAATAGAATGTATTTTCCTCAGAAATCTCGTCGTTCATTCTGGAGACTTTCATTTGATGTTAATTAAAATAACACGACTAGAGCTTATATTTTTACAGTATATAAAAAGGTTTTCCTCTTGATATTGATTATTAATTTTGTACTATTAAGGTAAGACTAATACTTCAATGGCAAGGCATTCTAATTTCTGATAAAGCGTCATGCTAAACAGGAATAGCTCTTCTATTGCTGCACTCTCTTCCAGGCCTGCAGGAGAATTTGACAACCGGTCACACACTGAACTCAGAATTTGTCTTTGAAGGTTTCTCACATATTGGTCAGGGTTGGCATGTGAGTTGAAACCCATATATATAGTAATTGAGGTGAACATCATTAGTTTTTTCAGAACCATCAACATTTAATGTTTTGAAACCATATAAAGCATAATCAGCAGTATTGCAATCAATCTCCTCTGACAACAGTGGAGCCTCGGGAAGATATCTTGAGATGAGTCCAAATGATTTAGGGAATAGATCGTGGTCTGTAATTGCTAAATAACCCTGCATATACGTGTGTAGGTGACAGGGCTTTCTTCTTAGCCCCCTTGCTGCCTACAGCTATGCTTCCTGCTGCGTGGAGGAAGCCACTTCCAGCAGATGAAAAGAAGTGAACACACAGAGAAAGACAAAAAAGAGAGAAAATTGAATGAAGAGAGGAAATTAAAAAAAAGCATTAAAAAAAGGGGAGGAGAAGAGAAAGTCATGATAATGTTTGAGTGGGTCAAGCTGCATTGCTGGTTAGATCCAGAGACACTGGTAAATGCAGTGACATCAGCTATCCCATTGCCGTATCCATGCCATGTTGTGGAGTAGAGGGAAGTAGCTCACACAGAACAAGTGTTGAAGGTTGCCTTGGGAGTTTCTCAGTTTATGGTGAACTCATGAGTTTGCTGAATTATGAGCTCTTGTTTAGACGTTATTTGGTTACATATGATAATCATGAAAATTCATGAGGTGAGTTTAGGGTTTTTGGTCAACACGATGAATGTTCATTATCTTTGTGTTTTATTCTTGTGCAGACCCTGAAAAACAGAAGGGACATATGATAAGTATCGTGCTATACTCTTTCATAACTGTGACTCCCCCAAAAGGTGAACACTAGAGTGGCACTAGGTTCCATAAATGTGTGCTAATAGGTGGGAGAGTGTTTTTAATTTTTAAAATATTTTTGAAAAAATTTTATAACGGTTTTAAATTCGCAGAAATATTAGAAACATAGGACAGAGAGTCCCCATATACCTCACACATGGTTGCCCTTATTATTATTATCTAGCATACTATTACATACTATTATTATTACCTAGCATACTATTAGCATGCTCTTACATACTATTATGTTTCAGTCCATGAACACAGAGCACCTCTCAGTTTATTTAGCTCTTTTTAAATTTCTTTGTTAGTGTTTTGTAGTTTTCTGAATATACATCCTGTACATATTTTGTTAGAATTATGCCCAAGTTTCTGAGTTTTTGGTTCTATTGTAAGTGGTATTGGTATTTTTGATGCCAAATTCCAATTGTTCTTTGCTGTTATATAAGAAAGCAATTGGTTTTTGTACATTATTTTTGTACTGTATGCTTTTGCTATCCTCATTTGTTAATTCTAAGAGATTTTTGTTGATGTTTCTGGGATTTTATACATAGATAATTAGGTTATTTTTGAATAGACAGTTTTATTTGTTCCTTTTCAAAGTGAATGCCTCACTTCCTTTTCTTGTCTTACTGTACGAGCTCAGACAACTGGTATTACATGTAACAGAAGTGGTGAAAGAAAACATCCCCGTCTTCTCCTAAGGTTTGCTCTTTCACTTTCTCTGCAAGGGCCACGAAGGTATCTTTCTCAGATCTTACCTTGAGAATCCGGAAAGCTTCCTGGACGCAAAACCCATGAAAATGTGGGGGTTCCCCTACAACTGCTGTCACCAGAACTTTCTCACTCACACACACTGGTCTATATTCAGCCTCCAGAAATTCATCACAAGTACCATTTCAGTGTTTCTACTAGTTCAAAATTCTAGCAAATTCTTGTCCAGGTAAGAAGATTTCAGCTATGATTCTCTGGATTCACCTGTCTCTCCTGACTTCAGGGTGGCAATTTACCCTACAACCTCAGTTCTCTAATGGGTCAAGAAAAGTCATTGCTTTTCAGTGTGTTTGGTTTTTAAAATATTACTATTATAAGGATAGGAGTGATGACTCCCACGCTCTTTACATGTCAGAGCTGAATACAGGAGTCCTATAGTGGTTTACTTCAAGCCACACTCTATGTCACATTAAAGAGTGTGCTTTTCTCCAGATGTAATCTACTATGCATTTTGAAATCCCATGCCTGATTCTGAACTAAGCAATTCAGAGAAGGGCCCAGGTCCTCACACTCTCCTTAATGACTTCTCATTTAAGTGCCCACTTAAGTTACAGGGTCTTTATTTGCCAGTAAGGGCATCCACCCCCACCATGCTTCTGACATATTGTTTACTGCTCCATGCCCACTACCAAGAGGCATATAGTGAGTGGGTGGTTAATTATTTAAGAAGCAAATAATTACATTAGGGCCTGTGCCTGAAGAGTCTATTGAGGAAAACCTCAGAGTTTCCCTAGGTGGTCTGCTCTAACTGTTAAAGCATTCTACCCTTTAGAGAGCAGAATTCTGCTTCTTTGTAACTCAATTGTCCTAATTCTGCGCAATTGTAGCTTATCTGAGGTCCCCATGCGAGACCCGGGTGGCTACCATGTCACATTTCCTGATTGAATACCTCTATTTATCCAGCTGTTCTCCATATAACCTGCTTTCTATTCTGGCTAATCTCCTTTGAGTAGCCTCTCACTTTTTCTCTCAATGTCCCATTTATGGCATCATATTCAGAATTAAATATAACCGGGAGTACTGGGGGCTTGTGGATTAGTCCTATATGTAGTTGAGTATGCTGTGTTTCAGACACCTCCTTTCTGCTATCTATGACTGTGAGACTTGTTTTATGGTGACTTGAAGTTTAATTTACATGTGATAGAAATAGAAAGGCATCATCTTGTTATGCCTCATTTATTATTTAAATAATATGTAAACATATAATGACTTTCATGGTTATAATCCTTATTTTACTGATTTTGAAGAGTGAGGGTAGAAATCTTTATAGAGATGACTGAGCCTGAAGAATCTCCCTTTGATTATTATTATTTTTTTTTTGCAGAAACAAGAGTATTTTTTCTTTTTCAAATTCAATTTCATAAACCAGTTCAGTAAGCCATATTTTTCTAAGCCAACAGGGACAAAAATATTCTCCAGTCCATCTCCTCACAAAATCCTTTTGATTTTAATGAATTCAGACAGAAAAAATAAAGAATACAAAAGCATTATGCATTTCATCTTCTGAGTTTTGTTCATGGCTAACAGCCATTCTTGGATTCAATATCTGCTACCAGATGGCTTTTATAAGAACTGTTGATATTACCAGGGCCACTATAGGACTGTAGGGTTCAAATATACTTCATTCATTCACTCATTCATTCATTCATCAAATATACAATAAGTTAACATTCCAGGGGAATAGACAGATGCTTAAATAATTCTTTGGGAATAAAGTTTCCATAATAAGTGTGGCTATTTGTTTAAGCATCTCAGAGTCTGTGAGTGAAATGTAATGTTGGCAAGAGATTCTTACATTAGATTGCAAACCATATTAAATTACCGACCCTTTTCGAACTGTTTTATATTTCAGTATTTGGGGTCATAAAGTTTTATCTCCCTGGGGAGTTCTTTCCTATCTATCGCCCATAAATCTGCCTGGTAACTCCCTTTTTGTTGATGAAACTTGGTTTATTTGACTTTTTCTTCTTTGTGCTTCCTCTACATTGGATATTTTTCTCTTTATAATATCTCTAATGTTTCGTTGCAGTAATTCATAAGGTTTTCTTACTCTACTGAGCTATATACATTTCCTTCAGATAGTACCATGATATGTACCTCGCAGTTCTGGTTCTGAGCCCTTACTTACTTTAAGATGATTAGCATGTCATCAATAATGCTTAATTGAATAACTAAAACTCAAATTTATAAACGTATAGAAATGTTTCTGCTAAACCATCCCAGGCAAAGGAACTTCTTGCATGAAAGAAAATTCAAGAGATCTGTTATTTAGATGGGAAAAATACATATTTATTCTCACAAACATCTAATTGAAATTTGCCATTTCATTCGGTTCTGAATGTGAATAACAAACCATAGTAGTATGAGCAGTATCCATAACCTTGTCGCTAATACAAATGACAGATATTTTCATATTTTACTACAGTTGTTAAAGATATATCAAAATATTATTTATGCTTAATGCCATTTGTAATAACATTATTTATTATTACCTAATGACAGGCCTTCATATTTAATACAACAATAAAAGGCAACTATGTTGCTACATCATAGATTGTTTCTCCAGTACTTTGATAACTAAATGTAACTGTATTTTCTTGGTAACGGTATGTATTTTATGTCTTTAGAAACTTTATTCTGAGAAAAGAGTTCATAGGCTTAAATAGACTGAAGAATTGTTCTATGGTACAAAAAATGTTAAGTGCATCAAGCCATATTATTTTCATGAAAACTCAATAAAAAGCAAATAAGTTTAGCATATACATCCTTTCTTTTCTATATTTTTAGGACTTGCCCTTGTACCCTCTTTGAGATGCCCTATGTTCATATTTATCCATCACCTCCCCCAAAACGAGTCTGATCTCAGTTATTTGTTTCTGGTGACATATTGATTATCCTTGAATTATATGAATTCTAAAGAGTAATGCTTTCTTGGAGATGCTTTTCCTTTTTATTATGGAGTAAAACGTGCTGCCACTGTTTAAAATGATTTTATAAAATAGCTCAATGATGGTAAGGTTAGAGAAATAATTTTTAGAAAGGTGGAACATAAAAACACATTTCAAGAAATTAGGAATATCCAACAATATTCAATCTGATAATTATTGTTATTTTCAAAATTAAAAAAGTTTTAAAGTGAAAATGGTGGTTTTTACTAACACATTACAAGGATAACATTTTGTTCTAACCAATGGGAGCCTGCACACCTTCTACAGAGAGTAATTCTTCCAGGGTGTCCACATTGCCTAAACCTATGGAACAACAAATAGAAACAGAAATAGAACAATACTATTTTGGAAGAAAATACTCTCAGGATCAAATTTTAGCAAATTTAGACACAAAAATTTAAAGTTGATTGTGATATCAGCTCTGATATCAAAAAGTGAGATTGAAACATGGATGTATATGAGATACAGGGCACATGCCCCAAATGATGAGGAAGAATCATGCCTAGACATGGGAAGGACAGGAAGGTAAAAGAGGGAAATGGTTAATAAATATTAGGAAACTTCCTAAAGGGAATTTTCTGCCAACTTTGAAAAGAGTGCAGAGTATCACTGAAGCCATCATTGATCTAGAAGCTTCAGGAAAGCAATGCTATTGGAATGAAATGCAACTTTAGAATCTGAATGATGGAAGATAATCAAATAGTATAAAAAAGAACAAGTTTTTAGTGATGTTGCTTGCAGTTCAACAAAACACACTTGTTTTTTGCTGCTGTTGTTTTGTTTTTGTTTTTGCTTTTTAGAGATGCTTCCCTATTTGCTTGTTCACTCTGTACGCAAGACTCGTGACAGTAGTATCTTCAGGGACCCAATAACATGGTTGCCAAAAACAGTAATTTTAACACAAGAATTTATGGAAGATGGCAATAGGACTTGTTAAAAGTGATTAAGTTTCCTTCAGTAATACACTAATAGAGTTTGCCATCCGTACATAGAAAAGAAACTAGAAGGACTTTACATTGGTTTAATTGCCTGTTACTAATCATTTATGCATAGGTTATAATTATTAATGTTGTCATGAAGGGCATACTCTTATATTATTAGGCTTATTAAATGTACAGATTTTCCGTATGGCTCCTTTTTTTCCTGAATTGTTAGGAGTTGATGAAGACTGAGCTAGAACATGGCGGGTCTTCAAGAAATAGTACTGTTGGTGATATAGATATAGTAGCCATGTTCCACATGTTGACCATAAACTAGCTCTCAAAGGAAAAGGATCTTCAAGAAAGTCTTGTAGGGACATGGATGCAGCTGGAAACCATCTTTCTTAGCAAACTATCACAAGAACAGAAAACCAAACACCGCATGTTCTCACTCATAGGTGGGAACTGAACAATGTGATCACTTGGACTCGGGAAGGGGGACATCACACACCGGGGCCTATCATGGGGAGGGGGGAGGGGGGAGGGATTGCATTGGGAGTTATACCTGATGTAAAGGACGAGTTGATGGGTGCTGACGAGTTGATGGGTGCAGCACAGCAACATGGCACAAGTATACATATGTAACAAACCTGCACGTTATGCACATGTACCCTAGAACTTAAAGTATCATAATAATAAAAAATTAAAAAAAGAAATATAATGTGAAAAAAAATAAATAGGCATAATTGTGTTCCAATAAAGCTTGCTTTATGGATACAAAAAAAAAAAAAAAAAGAAAGTCTAAATGGCTTTCTGTGGGAAGAATGAGCTCTCCATTCTCCCCAAGGACCAAAATGATTGAATCATTTTTCCACTGATTCCCCTCAAACACATTTGATTTTTCTTTCCCAGCAACTTCTCCATTTCAAGTTCTGGCTCCAGCCCAAATGCAGATGCAAGCAGGATTCCAGGGTTGGAGAGCTACAAGGAATGAAAAGAAATACAAAATATGTGTTGGGAACCTATGCAACAAGATGTAGAGGAAGAAGTTAAGCCTGGAGTGTGTGTTATAGAAGTGTTTGCTGATAGGTTGAAAATAATTGGAGAAGGTGTGATCTGAGAGGGCTAAAAAATGTGAACCTAAGATGAAAGGTAGGCTCTTAGAGTGGGGAAAAGTCTAGAGAAAGCCTCATCCTTTGCTCAGAAAAGATCAATGACTGTTGAGTGTCGATGTTCAGTATGGCTTCCGTTCTCCTCCCTAGGACTCAGGAAGGGGAACATCACACACCGGGGCCTATCATGGGGAGGGGGGAGGGGGGAGGGGGGAGGGATTGCATTGGGAGTTATACCTGATGTAAATGACGAGTTGATGGGTGCAGCACACCAACAAGGCACAAGTATACATATGTAACAAACCTGCACGTTATGCACATGTACCCTATAACTTAAAGTATAATAATAATAAATAAATTAAAAAAAAATACAGCTTTATTGAGTAACAATTGACATACAATAAACTGCATATATTTAAGGTGTAGAATTTGATAAGTTTTGAAATATGTATACATCTGTGAAATCATCACTCCCCAAAAGTGTCCTCATGCCCCTTTGTAACCTCTTTCTCCTGACCCTCACTGCCACCCCAACTCTGTCCCCAGGCAAACACTCATCTATATTCTGCCATTACAGATTAGTTTAAATTTTCTAGAATTCCATATAAATGAAGTAACACAATATATTCACCCTTTGGGTTGACTTTTTTCACTCAACAAAAGTATTTTGAGATTTATACATGTTTTTGCATGTATCAATAGTTTATTTTTTTATTCATGTATAGTATACCACTGTATAATTATATTACAATTTGTTTATTCACTGGTTGATGGATATTTGAGTTATTTTCAGTTTGGGGGTATTTACAAATACAATTCCTATGAACATTTGTGTACATGTCTTTGTTTGGAAATATACTTTCATTTCTCTTCAATAAATACCCAGGAGAGAAGAGTATATACATCATACAAATATATAGCCTTAATTTTTTAAGAAACTCTCAAACTGCTTTCCAAAGTAGATATATAAGAGTTTTAGTTCCTCCATCTCCTAACACTTGATATGATCTTTTAAATTTTAGCCATTCTAATTGGTGTCTAGTATTTTGTTATTGCATTTTTAGTTTTGTAATTTTAATCCTTATTTCTCTAATGATTGGTATTGACTAACTTTTCAAGTGCTTATCTGAAACCTGTGCATCTTCTTTAATTTATTTGCTTTAAAATTTTTTTTAAAAAGGTGGGGTCTCACTTTGTCACCCAGGCTGGAGTGCAGTGGCACAATCATAGCTCACTGCCACCTCAAATTCCTAGGTTCAAGCAATTCTCTCACCTCAGCCTCCCAAGTAGCTGGTACTAGAGGTGTGTGCTACTACGACTGGCTAATTTAAAATTTTTTTTTGTAGAGATGGGTTCCTGCCATCTTTCCCAGGCTAGTCTGGAACTACTGGGCTCAACTGATCATCTCACCTTGGCCTCCCAAAGTTCTGGGATTACAGGTATGAGCCACTGCGCCAGGCCACCTGTGTACCTTCTGTGGTGAAGTTTCCATTTAAACACTTTGGCCATTTGTAACTGGTGTTTAATTTTAGTTTTAACTATTTTTTTGTATTCCTATTAAGTTTCAAAAGTTCTTTATATATTTTGGATAAAAATGTTTTATGAGATACGTGAGTTGCCATTCTTTCTTTCAATCTTTGGCTCATCTTTTCATTCTCACTGGAGATCTTTGCAGCTCCTTTTCTATTGTGTGGCTCTCTCCTCTTCAGTGCTCTGTCTTGTGAACTGTAGCTGCCTTGTTAACTCAGACTGTCAGCTCCAGGAGTCCACCTGGCCCAGGCTTGATTCCCCACTCATATCTATGGCCTAAAAATTCTCTGAAAATAGTAAAGTGGGCAATTATAGGATCATCTCAATTGCTTTCCATTTCTTAGAAGTTACTGTCATTCCTTGCTTGATGTCTAATGTCTTAAAAACTGTAGTTTTATACATTTTGTCAATTTTTTTGTTCCTTCAGGCAAGAAGACAAATTGTACCTTATTATTTCATAGTGGCCAGAACCAGAAGTCAGAGACCAATTTTGGGAATGGATACTGGATACTATAATTGCAATTAAAAAACAGTCTGTTTTTTTTCTGCTGCTATAACAAAAATACTATAGACTAGGTAGCTTAAACAACAGACCCCTGGGATAATGCACCATAGAAATTAATAATATAAATGAAGGATACATGTTTCTTTTGTAAAGTGGAATAAAGGTAGGTACTCAGGCAGAAGTTTTAGGAAAAAGAAGACATGGATGTCGAGGAGCTAGAAATTGATTATTTTAAATTGCCCTTGCTCCTATAATCCTTGGGACAATTTCATGTACTCACATTGGTATCCAAGTTTGAGGAAAACTACTCTCTGCAAGACAGAGATAGAGCAATGGAAATTAACATAGTATATGGGAGAGGCAGTGCATTGTTCTCTTCTTGGGCCAGAATTTTGTGAAATGTGAGGCCTAAAGCCTTTCACTAGAAGTTGGGAAATTGGTCTCTGACTTCACTAGCAGTGGGATCTTCAACCAAACACTCTGGTTCCCGAGTCTACGTTCCCATCTATGAAATAAAGGCAGTCAAGTCTCTTACAGCTTTAATTTTCAGTGGCTCTAGTTTGAATGGTAGCATGCAATTCAATATGGGGAATTGGCATCTGGGTAGGTTATGGAGATCCTTGAAGGTCAGGTAAAGAATACTAGGCTTCTAAAATTTGACATTTTGTTGGGCTTCTGATGGGAATCATTGTCAATGATCAGTAATTGAATAGCAAGAATACATATAACCACAAGGCTCAAAAGCAACAGAAAGCATTTGAGGATTATAAGTCATTTTCAGTTATCCAGGGTCTGGCCCTAACCACTAATGAGTAATGGAAAAAAAGGCATAATGATAACATTTGTGCTTGGGGTATATACTATTTAATATTGACTCAATAATCTTAAACAATCCCCCAAATGTGATTCAGCTAGTTTTATTTTATAGATTAAAAATATATATTAGAGAGGATGTAAATATGCTGGCCAAGGTCACACAGTAACTACACAGAGGAACCAGGACTCAAACTTAGGGGTGCATCTTATCCCAAACCCCATGGTCTTTACGTTACAATTATTGTGTCAAGTATTCTGTGTTGTGAGCCTGAGCACATGGATTTGAGCAGCATCTTGTTCTGTATTCAGTTCTTTTAAACACTTTTAAGCCTTATAATCCATAATTTTAATTTAACTCATTGTCATTATAAATGAGGTCTAGACAAGGTGCCTCCTGTAAGCTCTAGGAAGGAAAAAAAGGGTAATTACTTTGGGAAGTCACACTAAAAAAAAAAACTACAAACTATAGAAAGATTTAGAATAAACACAGGATTGTTATGTACCAAATCACCATCAGTCTTTTTCTACCCTGTAAGAGACAATAAAAACAGTCTGTATTTGACAATCTCACACCTAATTTTAAGCATTCACAGATTTCTTATTTTACTGTTTCCATGACAACATATGGCATTTTAGGTGTGTTTTTCAAAGAAAGGTGGAATTTACTTGCAGTGTTAAATTGAATTTTTCTCCTTTTCCTCACCTGTTTTATTCACAAATACTTAGAAGGTACAGCAATTTCACATTCCTTTCAGAATTTCAGTGCCATTTTTCTATGTTAGATGCAGATTAAATGATTTCAACTTAATTCCTTATTCTGAGTCCAGTATTTTTGTAGAGGAAAAAAAGTTTTCTTAAGGTTGCTCTATTCAACAAACAATATTCATTATAATAGGAATGTTCCACAAAATTGTATTCATTTTTTGTAACTTTCAAATTTGTAAGTGCTTAGTATTTGAGACACTCACTGCTAAATTTGGATGTAGCTCTCTATTTGCTCTGCATAGAGTTTCTCTTTTATTCCATCTGCTAGTAGATAATTAAATGAGGAAGAAATCAATAAACACTTGGGAAGGAATTGAGAATTGAATAAACAATTATTTTTGAAGTAATTTTTAAAATTTAGAAAACAGAAAGATTATTTTAGAGTGAAATATTTGATGGTTAAAGAATAATTTATTTTGGAGATGGAAAAAATACTGGATATTTATTGAACATTTGTAGTTGTGTTAGGATTTTCCAGAGAACCAAACCATTGTGTGTGTGTGTGTGTGTGTGTGTGTGTGTGTGTGTGTGTGTGTGTGGAGAGAGAGAGAGAGATCTTGGTTGAATTTAGTGAACTGGCTCACACTGTTGTGAAGGCTTTGTAAGCCCAACATTTGTAGGACAGGCTGGCAAGCTGGAGACCTAGGGAAGAGTTATAGTTTGAGTCCTAAGGTGGTCTGCTGGCAGAATTTCTTCTTGCTGAGAGGAGGTTAGCATTTTGTTCTATTAAGACCTTCAACTGATGGAATGAGGTCCACGCACAGGATGGGGGATAATCCACTCTACTCGGCATCCACTGATTTAAATGTTAATCTCTTCCAAAAAAATGTTCACAGAAACATCCAGAATAATGTTTCTTCATATCTGGGCACTGTGGCCCAGCCGAGTTGAACGTAAACTTGATCATCACAGTATATTGTGCCAGGCACTGTGCTAGGGGCTGGTTTTTAAAAGATGACCTTGCAGAACCAAGCCAGTACAGTGAAATCTTTTGGCTTCTACTTCCAATTATGCGTCCAGGCATATTGATTATGTGTTGAATACCTAGGATATGCCAAACATAGTTGCTGCCTGTGGGGATTAGTCTAAAGGGGGAATTATCATGTCATAGAAAGCCACTGGGAATTGTTGTATATCTTAGAGATTGAGTCCCTTGCTTGGCATCAAGTGCTCTTTAACATTGGAGGCAATATTGCTTAGAAAGCAGCTTCTTATATTTGTGTGGCATTATAGTATCCCAAGCACATTAATATTTATTGTTTGATTTGAGTATCACAACAATCTGTGACATAGCAAGGATGATATTTCATTCTCGCTTGACCAAAGAGGAGCCTGCAGTGTTATCCTTCTGAGCAAGCAGTGACATCTCCAATCTCTTGTTTCTAGACTCCTGATGGACGTTCTAGGAGTGACAGTCATTTCCTCAGGGATACACAATCATGAGAAGAAGCCGAAACTTGGATTTCCTTTTGTCTATGTCTGGAATTTGTGTTCTGTCAGCTTTTATATATTATTTTCGCTGTGTGTGTGTGTGTGTGTGTGTGTGTGTGTGTGTGTGTATGAGTTGAGAGACATTCTCTGTTTCTTGTTTCCAAAGCCAAACCCAGAGAATTCAGAACTAACAAACATCCTCTCCAGCCCATTCTCTGTGGGCTGCCTAATAGCTGCTTTCACAGGATTATTTCCCAGCTGGGTAATTTCCAAAAGTATATTTACTAGGAACAAAGATTTTCATCCTGCTTTTCAGATCCCTAATAGTATTTCAAAGCCTGAAAACAAAAGGAATGCACAACTGGGTGATTAAGAAATTTGAAGTGGGTGGGAAGTAAACTGAAATAGCTGATGAAACAAAAACAGAAAGGAACTTGCATTTATGTCTTGGGTTCTCTCCAATGAACACTTCTATCCCTTCTAGTGTGCATGTGCCCAACACCTTCTCATCACCCTACAGTTAACTCTTCCTCGTAAGGAAGGCACTTTTGAGGCTGATTTAACCTGATTCATTCTCTAGAAGTAGCAAATCTTAAGGCAGAGGCAGGGCAATGTGGTGGAAGGAGTAGGCATTCTGGTGTCAGGTAGATTGCCATTTATTTTATGAGAGATTATTGGTAAGTCACACAATACCCCAGAATCCCAATTTCTTTATCTTGTGAGGGTTAAATTAATCAATACATTTGTGTGTGCCTATAGTAGGTAATGTTCAATACTCTTAGCCCTCTTTCGCTTTAAACAAAAAAGAACAATTATTATAAAATTTTAAAGACCCTAAGATATGAAGAGAAGAATTCTGGCCCCAAAGCTTTTATTTGTGGAAGGGGCCTGCTGGCCATGTCCCTCATCACATATCTGACCTACCTTCAGGACTGTCTCAAGTTTTTCAGCTATGTTCAAATGAGTGACCTACTAACTCAAGGCAGATATAAGGCCTTCCCCCAAATTACTGCTACATACTGCTTTGGTTTTACCTCGTGTTTATCTCAATGGAAATACTGAGTACTAGGGACTTTTCCAAACTGAGAAAAACTGCTGCTTTTAAAGGACTTCTGTTTTCCTGGGCAGTTACAAATTTGAAGGCAGAATTTTTGTTTGTTTTTGAGATAAGGTTCCAGACTGGAACGCGGTGGTGCAATCATAGCTTACTATAGCCTTGACCTGCCAGGCTCAAAGGATCCTTCTGCCTCAGTCTACCAAACAGCTGAGACTACAGGTGTGCACCACCACACTCGGACTTGAAGACAGAGTTTTGAAGTTCAAGATCTGCTCCCTACTTTTAGTTTAAAATAGTCCTTTTGGTCATAGCTATGCTGCAAAGAGTTATGATACGTTTGTAATAAGGAAATGTTAGTTTCTACTTTGTCTGCTTTGGCTTTACCAAGTTCTTTCCATTTCAAAGTCACTTAAATTTTTTTATTTCACAGGGAGTTATTCTTTTTTAATGGGTGGAATTTTTATTGTTGTTTATGACTATTAAGTTGATAAAATTTAAAATTATAACAAATTTTAAGATAGTATAAAAAGTCATGTATACCCTTGACATAGCTTCAGAAATTTTTTACATTTTCCCTCTCTCTGGCTCTCATTTGGTTTCTGAAACATTTGAAATTGACTAGGATACGGGTTCCCTCCTTACTTCTGAATACGTCAGTGTGCATTCCCTAAGGAAGGACAAGTGCTTTCCCTTAACATCAAATGTTCACCCGCTAGTTTTGGCACTCATTTATGATTTCCTAATGCCATCATTTCATCTATATTTATTAATCAGCAGTCTACTGAAAGGAAGAGTTGTCCCTTATTAATTATTTATGTCAGTATGGGCTCATGGATTTTTATATCTTATTTGGTGGGTTATAAGCCATTAGTATTTTATTTATTTTGATTTTCAAATTATTTTAGATTTGGCTAGTGGGGAACCCTTCACTATAGCTCTGGTGCGTTTGGTGTGTTCTTATTTGTTTTTAGCATGCACTGGCTTGACGGAATGTCTCCACGTTCATCTTTTACATATGCTGCCTTAACCTGGGAACCAGCCTTTACTCCAAGGAGTCCTGGCACTAGGTATACTCCTTGTTAATAGTGTATTATTGCTTCTAGATCCACTCAGCTACAGAGCTAGTAAATATCTTTATCAATTATAAACTTTGGACTAATTCAATTCCAAGGCAGCACCACCACGGGTATATTCTAGTCTCTTCTCTTTCCTTATCTGTAACATGCTTCACTAACATTGAAAAACCTGGCTTTCATTATCCTAAATACATTGACTCGTTTGATCAAGTCTGTAATACAGTGAAGGCAGAAGAAAGGGCAGAAAAGCAGGGTATTTAACACCTGCTGGTCATGGTTGCCACTCTAGAAAACCACACTGATGGCTGAGAGGAAACACTACCTCCATGTCGCTTAGCCTGTTCCTTCTTTTCAAAGAGAGATTGTGGGTGGTGTGAAATGTCGTGACTCCCACTTTGACAGTCCACGTTAGCATTGTCACCACTTGGCACCACAAGTAGAGATGGTGTTTATTACATTTCCAGGCCAGAGTTTCTTAAATGATCCTTTTGAGGATGGGAAAAAGAAACTTCATTCTTAGTTGCAATGGTATAAATTCTAAGAACATTTGATGGGGGTTCATCCGATTCTGTTAACTGGTTAAGAGTCTGTTGCTGTACATTTAGATGAAAATTTTCTAAATCAGCAGGCTATATCTCAAGAAGAAATGTGTGGTATCAGAATCTATTTTCTCCATCAAATTCAGATCTCATCTAAGGGGCCAACCCAGTAAGACATACCTCTTTCCTAACAAGGAGACTGATGGTCCTAGAATCGGTGAGGTATTTATTCGGTGTAAAGTTATGAGGCCAAAGGGGAATCTGAAGCACAAAATATTTTCAAAATTATATAAAGAAGGTTAGAAAGTAGTATGAAGGGTCAGGTTTGAAAGGTGAAGCAAGAGCAAAAATGGGGAGAGATAAAATGAAGTCAGACATAAGGATATCTGAGGACTATCAGGATGCTCAGGAGGCATAGAAAAGCAAGTAGCAAAGGACTACAGAAAGCGACAGGGTGGGGCAGTCTGCTGTGGATGGTGGTGGTTCTGTGACACCTGGGCTTAAAGAAATTGGGCAGATCCAGACGTACTACAATCATATGATTTCTCCCTAAATAGTAGACCCTACAGAGCAACCATTTTTACCACAGCACCTCTTCTTGTCATCCTAAGCTAGTTTTCTATAAAAAGCGTGTACAGAGAGACTTGCAGTAGCAATGAACTGCTTCGAAGCAGGTGATCATGATCATTCTGCCTCCTCTTGCAGCCTTGTTTTATGTTAATCATTTGTCACACAAACTGATAGTGTTAAAAAAAAAGAAAAAGGAAAGCAATTGCTATGAAACACCCTGCTTTGGAGCTCGACAGCTTTGTTTAAATATCTGCTTGATCACTTAATAGGGGTGTTTGTGTGCATGTGTGTGTATTTTATCTGACTTTATTGTGCCTCAGTTTCCTTATAAATAAAATGGGATTAAAAGAACCTACTCATAGTGCAGTTTTGAAGATTATAAAACACGGAGAGTACCTGGCATATAATATATTCCTAATAATATTAGCTATTATGTTAGTCTGCCTGTTATTATTTTTATATTTTAAAAAGCATTATAGTATCTCCATTTCTCAGCAGGTTTTTGAGACAGATAAGTAGATTATTACTGTAACGTTATATAAACAATCTAAGGATTGAGGAAATAAAACTTTCTGAACTATATAGCACTGATGAGTGGCAGACATGGGATGCTCAGGCCATGGATTCTACAATTCATGCTCATTCACTGAGACCATTCAGCCCTAATACCACCTTTCTACCCTCTACCCCTCTGCAACTCTTGAAGGTATATTTGGGGTCTCCTGTTATGTCGAAGTGTTCTTTCTGGGATGGAACAAATGCTTTCTTCCTGGGAGTAGAGAAAGTGGGATGGCCTTCTTAACTTTGGAAGTTTCTAATCTAGAATGAAACACCTATATCTTAAACACTTCTTGTGCCACTTCTTTTATTCCAGCCATTCCTGCTGCAACCAGCTACCTGTGGTGTAACCTGACAGCTCCTTGCCTCAGTACTTCTGGCTTTATGTCTGAAGGTTTTTTGTTGTTGTTGTCGTTGTTGTTTTTTTTTTTTTTTTTTTTTTAGGCGTTGAAGGTACCTACTGCATGCACAAACACAGCTTGATATTTTTAGGAAGCTTACATCCCATGAAATAACACTTGACAAAAAGGAATGAGAGCACATGGTAATAGCTTCCCCTTCCAGCCCTATGGTGAGCAATTCAGAAGTATATTCTATGCGTTCCTCAAGGGCACTGGCAGGATTCAACTTCAATTGCCCACTCAAGAGGCAAGGTCAGTTCAAGTTTTTCTTCTTCCCTCTTTCACTTTCCTCTGTCTTCCGTTTCCCATTTCACTTCCTTAAGATTGCTTTCTGACTTAGATTACCTTCAGCAATTTTTTTTTGGATCGTGCCTCTTTTTTATTATAATTTTATTCTGATATAGGCTCTACTTTGTAATAACATTTAATTTTTCTGCAATTTTAATTAAAAATTTTATTGTGTATATTTAAGCTTTACAACTTCATATTTTGAAATACATAAACGATTACTTACAGTGAAACAAATTAACATACCCATCGCCTTACATATTTACCTTTTCTGTTTGTGTATGTGGTAAGATCACCTAAAACCTACCTTCCTAGCAAATTTTCAGTGCACAATACAATATTAGTTAATAACTAATAATCAGTTAATAGTTGGTATTATTAACGAATATTGTGTTATACAATGAAAAAATGTATGTCCTTGTTTCAGACTGTCCTTTGCGGGGGGAACCAGTCTCCGGTATTCCTGCTCCTACCCATGTAAGTGGAATCCTCTCACTTGAAACTGAACTGATCTTTAGACTTGGAGAACTCGAGGCATTCTATACTAGTATTCATATTAGTCTTCCTGCTTGTCTGACAATGGTCTTCAACCTGCATTTTGCTATCAGGTTTTTTGCCTTGTGAAGTTATCTGGTCAGCCACTCAGCAAATACTTGTCATACTATTTCTACCATAAGCCTGACCTGGAAGTTCAGAAAAGATACTGTGCCTGTGGCCAGACAGTTTAGGAAGCAGTGAAAGAATAGATATGCAGATAAATCATTTACTAAAATCAGAAGAATGAGCTTTCACTTGTTCTTGTGTGTGTGTGCATGTGTACACACATTTTTTTCCACAATTATATAACAAGAATGTAATAATAACAAGAATGTATATCTGTTCTTGTTATATAAATGTGGAAAGATTTCCTTCTTCTAACTGAGGTTTGGTTCTGCAAGGTAGTATCTCTCAGTAGGTTTTCAGGTACCTGCTCCTCTAAGACAGTGGTTCTCAAACTCAAAGGAGCATCATAGTCACCTGGCAGGCTTGTTAGAATACAGATTTCTGGGCACACCCTCAGAATTTCTGATTCAGTAGTTCTGGGTTCAGGCCCTCAAATTTGCACCTTTAGCAGTTTCTCAGGTGATGCTGTGCTGCTATTTCTGGACCACACTTGAGAACCACCTAAGAAGAAAGGGTCATTGACTGCTCTTGCCTCAAACCATTCTGGAGGAATCCCTTCATCAATGGTTTATTTAGAATCCTGAAAAGACCAGGGAAGCTTGTGAACTTTATTCTCACAGTTCTTGTAAGGAAAGATCTTTGAGATCTATTAATTGTACTGCTTTGAAGCCTTCCTTACCTCTTTTTTATTCTTACCTTTGGAATGCATGTTCATTATTCTCAAAATGACCTGGAAAAATTCTACTCATGACCACAATCTAGGCATCAAATGAAGCTTTCCTCATTAATCTTCCAACTCTAGGTGCATAATCTCTATGACCACCATTCTTTTATATGCTTCAGCTTTATCAGGAAAATTGGGGAAGGCTTTGAAATGGGCAAGAAAATATTATTTTATGTCCTGTCTAGCTCATCCATCAAAGTCATCACCCTTTTTTTATTATCTCTGAACTATTTTACAACTCTAGAAAACGCACAAAACATAATCATGCAAATGATTTATGTCCCTAGAAATGCAAACCAATTGGATCTGGTGGAATGCAATTATTGACCATTGGATAGAGTTATTTTCATTTATTTGCAAATCCATTTCAAAAATCTCTTTCTGCTCTTTGAATTCTCTGTTGAATCCGCAGTATCATCTTATTTGTTCTCTTATTAATTAAAGAGATAAATACAACCTTTGAATCTTTCACACATGTTCATTTTTTATTTGTGTGAGAGCCATAATTGTGCTTTCGTTAGATAATTATCTGTTAAAAACAATACCAATCATCACACTGAATTCTAGTGGCTTAGTTGTATTTAAAGCATCCCTCTACTCACCTTGCTGTAAGCTTCTAGAACTCTGACACCATCTTTATCTTTATATTCTCAGATTCTAACACAGTGCTTTCAGTGGGTGTTTAATAAATATTTGTTAGGTAGATAAAAAGCATGTTGCTTTAGGACAGAAGATGGAAAATCAGAAAAGTAGGAAGAATCTAGTTTTTAAAGGTTTTAAAATACCATTTTAAAGAGTTTGAGCTTTACCCAGAGCGTACAAGCTCCTGAGGAACCATTGAAGAGTTTCAGATAATCAAATTTGCAATTGAGAATGATCCCTCTCTGCAACAAAGAGGTTGTATTTAAAGAAAGGAACCCTGGAGACAGATAGACCATTAAAAACTATTATAGCAAATACACCGAGAGACCTTACATTCCATCTCTAGAAACTCAGTCATCATGTGTACATTTTCTGTTTTCATGGCATCATCGTTCCTCTTGCAGTTTCTGTCCCTTGGGATGGAGTAATTTGGGTTCCCAAAATCCTAGTACTATGACTGTGTCACTGTACTCAAATACATCTGTATATGGGTACTATCTGCCTAAGTCTTTTCAGATAGCTTCTTCATATTGTGCTAGATTTTCTGTTGTAGGAACACCCTACTGTTAGAACTGGATTCCCATGAAACTCCATTGATTGCCTGGCTACTCTTCTGCTAGCTTTCACTTCATGCTCTGATTGTTTATTCTGCTTACATAATTAGCCTATGTCTTTTGCATTGATTCCATCTCCCTCCAACTACAGTTGAGACCCTGGCCCCTTCTATTCAGTTGAGTTCTGGGCCATGTTTTGCTGGATTCAACAAAGTCCATAATTATATAACTATCATTTTGAAAATGTGGTTACCAATGTTGCAACTAAGTTCGTCTTCATCATAGTTATTCTGTGTGGTTCAAATGAAATAACCAGATGTCAAATCGCACTTAAATTTATTAAGTTTCATACAAGTTTGAATCCTATTGTTAAAAATAAAATTGAATAATTAGATACAATGGCAGTAATTTAAGGAGAGTTTGTAGATTGAAACTGTGCAAATGAAAGAGAATAAAGTGAAGCAGTTATGGAAAGTTACTATTTTCTCTGTGAAGGAGAATAATAACATAACTGAATTAGATTGGCTGCTGAAAATTGACTTAGCAATTTTTACATCTATTATGGTTCCATCTTCTCACAAACTGAAATTCTGCTATTTTGCTATTATGGATAAAGATGGCAATTTAAGAGCAAAATGTATCCAAATGCCTTTAAACCTTAGAAATGTTCTAATATAATATCCTTCCCCCCATATATTTCATCATTCTTATATTTATGACCTGAATATCAAATTTTCAATGACGTTTGCTGATGTTTTACATGATCATGACCCCAAGTTTTGTGGTCAAGCAGAACGTGGGAAGTAATTATCTCCTCATGTGCATCAGATCACCACAAGTTTTTCCTAAAATAAGCTCTGAAATTTGGCTTTCTGATGATTTTTTAAAATGCACTTTTAAAGTAGTCACCTAATGTTTCAAAAAAGATGACATAAAAAGGAAAATAAGATTCTTTCTTGGCTGATGAAACAGTCAGTAGATACGTACCCAAAAATATTTTGCTAATCTTTGATTCATCTCACTTATTGAAATCCATAAAATTACATTTCTAAAGAATTCATATTCCATTACCTCCAGGTAATGCCACTACAGGGTTTTTGTTGAATTAAAAAGTAAAAGCTCCAAATCAATCCTACTAGCACAAACTTTATTGAGGAGATGAAAGGGAGAGGGAAAATTTATAACTAATATAGATTTTGTTGATAAAAAAGAGAATAAAACCCCGGTGTGTGATGTCCCCCTTCCCGAGTCCAAGTGATCTCATTGTTCAGTTCCCACCTATAAGTGAGAACATGCGGTGTTTGGTTTTCTGTTCTTGTGATAGTTTGCTAAGAAAGATGGTTTCCAGCTGCATCCATGTCCCTACAAAGGACACAAACTCATCCCTTTTTATGGCTGCATACTATTCCATGGTGTATATGTGCCACATTTTCTTAATCCAGTCTGTCACTGCTGGACATTTGGGTTGATTCCAAGTCTTTGCTATTGTGAATAGTGCCGCAATGAACATACGTGTGCATGTGTCTTTATAGCAGCATGATTTATAATCCTTTGGGTATATCCCCAGCATGGGGAGGGGGGAGGGGGAGGGATTGCATTCGGAGTTATACCTGATGTAAATGACGAGTTGTTGGGTGCTGACGAGTTGATGGGTGCAGCACAGCAACATGGCACAAGTATACATATGTAACAAACCTGCACGTTATGCACATGTACCCTAGAACTTAAAGTATAATAATAATAATAATAAGAGAGAATAAAACTAAGAATTTTACCTGAGTTAGGATGGTAATTGGCAGATTTCCATTTAAAGTGAATGGAAAAAATCAACATAAATTTACATGTTTCATGTAATCAGCAAAAGTAGAGAACCTGTAAGCAGGAATATTAAAAGCAAGGAAACAACCAGCCAAGTCTAGATCTGACCTGCCATTATTCAAAATAAATATAAGTATTTATAATAAATATTTTTCTCATAAAAATAGTTTCATATTTTCTTCTTTTTTTGGGGAAACAAAATATAGTAAGAAATGCAGGGGCAAAGATAACAAAACATCTATGATTTAATAATTATAACTACCATGATGGTGACAAAGCTTCGATTTACTGAAACTTTTTCTTTTCAATGGCACCTGAAAGATGAGTTAAGACAGAGTTGTTATGATTACATTTTACCGATGGAGAGATTGAAACATAAAAAAGAAATATCTCACTTCTAAGAAGTGGATTTTTATGCAGTGCTTGAATTACTGTTTGCAAAATATTTCAATGTCCTCATAACTTCTAAGAGATTTATAAAGCACCCCTATCTATTTTTCTATTTTCTTACAAGTTTAGTTGGTTGATTTGAATTTAAAATATGCACATTTTTGAGATGAGAACCTAGTCATTGAGGAAATGCAACAAAACACTTCACATTGTGAGAGTTTGGATTTGGATCTTCTCAATGGTTGTTTCTCTTCTGATTCACGTTTGTGAAGATTTTGAAAAAGCTAGTGTATATATTATCTTGTTTACCCTTTGTCAAATAGAAAACAATGCATAAGATCTATATATACATCTAGAATGTCTGATATAAAGGTCTCTAAGTTATTTACTTTGCTTAATTCAGTTGCCTGTTATGGTTGAAAACCCATATGATATGCAAAAGATAGATCTGCAAAAAGAGAACCTTTTATTGCTGTAAGAAAAGATCTCATGCTAAATCACTATTGAATGCAAGTATAAAAAGTGGAAATAAATAAGCATTTTAACAGTGATTTATAGTGCTCTTATTATTTTTAGCAGTTTTTCCTTAATAGCTATTAAAAATAAATTTAAGTAAACATTATATATTCTCTAAAATGGCTAATGGTCACAGAAAACAAGTTGCTAGGAATGTAGGGTTTCCTGAAATAAACATCTTCAGCTTTCCTTAATCCTCAATGGAATCAATGATATTGACAGATCAGTAGGCAGCCAGGGCACAATTTTCCTACCATGAAGACTGAAAAACACAAAGATAGTGTTCTTAGTGATCACATTTATCTTCTACCAATTTATAAATCTTTAAAATATAAAACACATTTATGGTACAGTAGTAACTTTGATTAGATAACAGTTGTTGCTAATTTTATTTTATTATTTATTTATTTATTTATTTTATTATTATTATTATTATTATACTTTAAGTTCTAGGGTACATGTGCATAATGTGTAGGTTTGTTACATATGTATACTTGTGCCATGTTGCTGTGCTGCACCCATCAACTCGTCAGCACCCATCAACTCGTCATTTACATCAGGTATAACTAACTCCCAATGCAATCCCTCCCCCCTCCCCCCTCCCCATGATAGGCCCCGGTGTGTGATGTCCCCCTTCCCGAGTCCAAGTGATCTCGTTGTTCAGTTCCCACCTATGAGTGAGAACATGCGGTGTTTGGTTTTCTGTTCTTGTGATAGTTTGCTAAGAATGATGGTTTCCAGCTGCATCCATGTCCCTACAAAGGACACAAACTCATCCTTTTTTATGGCTGCATAGTATTCCATGGTGTATATGTGCCACATTTTCTTAATCCAATCTGTCACTGATGGACATTTGGGTTGATTCCAAGTCTTTGCTATTGTGAATAGTGCCGCAATAAACATACGTGTGCATGTGTCTTTATAGCAGCATGATTTATAATCCTTTGGGTATATACCCAGTAATGGGATGGCTAGGTCATATGGTACATCTAGTTCTAGATCCTTGAGGAATTGCCATACTGTTTTCCATAATGGTTGAACTAGTTTACAATCCCACCAACAGTGTAAAAGTGTTCCTATTTCTCCACATCCTCTCCAGCACCTGTTGTTTCCTGACTTTTTAATGATCGCCATTCTAACTGGTGTGAGATGGTATCTCATTGTGGGTTTGATTTGCATTTCTCTGATGGCCAGTGATGATGAGCATTTTTTCATGTGTCTGTTGGCTGTATGAATGTCTTCTTTTGAGAAATGTCTTTTCATATCCTTTGCCCACTTTTTGATGGGGTTGTTTGTTTTCAAAGCCTGGCAGAGACACAACAAAAAAAGAGAATTTTAGACCAATATCCCTGATGAACATCGATGCAAAAATCCTCAATAAAATACTGGCAAACCGGATTCAGCAGCACATCAAAAAGCTTATCCACCATGATCAAGTGGGCTTCATCCCTGGGATGCAAGGCTGGCTCAACATTCGCAAATCAATAAACATAATCCAGCATATAAACAGAACCAAAGACAAGAACCACATGATTATCTCAATAGTTGCTAATTTTAAAGGGAAAAAGAAGCTGTGTCAGTAGACATCTCTACATTTGAAAGAAAAACAAATATAGTTTCTTCTTAGAATAATATGGAAAATAGATGCAATCAAATTATGCTTCTATTAGTATTCATATGAAAAAATTTGCAGACAATGAAAGAACTGTATTTTTCAATCCAAAGTGTTTGAAATATTGAAACATAGAATATTTAAATATTAGTTTTCTTTTTTGACACAGGATCTCACTCTGTTACCCAAGCTGGAATGCAGTGGTGCCATCATAGTTCACTGCAGCCTCCACCCCTGGGCTCAAGCGATCCTCCCACCTCAGCCTTCCTTGTAGCTGGGACGACAGGTGCATACCACCATGTCCGGTTAATTGTCAGCATTTTTTGTAGAGACAGGGTCTCACTGTGTTGCCTAGGCCAAAATATTAGTAATTTTAGGTTAAAAGTATAACTTTTCATAGTTTCCGATTCTTATTTGAAAATGTGTATCATATTATTGCAGAAGATGTTGTGTGGATGGAACAAAACAAACCTTGTAAACCTGCTCAGCATGCTAGCTCCTCCTAGTTTTACTACCAGCATGATGTACATGCGACTTTTAGAACTTATTAATATAGAGATCTTTCCAGACAGAATTTTTTATTAGCAACAAAATTGGGCTATTTCAGGCAGTTAAAGGCCTCATATTGCATGATTCCACTTATATAAAATGTTTAGAATAGGTAAATCTATAGAGACAGAAGGTAGATTAGTGAGTACTAGGGTCTGTGGGGAGTGAGGAATGGGGGGTGACTGCTTAATGGATATGAGCTGATTTCTTTTTGAGGTGATGAAAATGTTCTGGAATTAGATCATGATGATGGTTGCATGGCATGCTGAGTATACTGAAAATCACTGAGTGTGATACTTTAAAATGATGAATTTTATATTATATGATTTTTATCTCAATAAAAGCCAAGGCTACATTTTTAAATTTGAGGCATTCAGATATAAAATATAGGGAAAAATGAAAAAAGGCTACTGAACAGTTAACTCCTTTCTTGAAAATCCTCACCCTCACTCTCCACAAGTCACTTGCCATTGTTTGCCAAAATGCCAACCCTCTCACATTGCAAAAAGCTTCATTTTATTCCTTTACAAACTGTTCTGCAACAATGATCTTTTTTTATTCAACTTTAAACTTCTTGAGTATCTACCTACCACAACCTATGTGACTGATTTATCAATTCTTTTTCTTTATTAATCTGGCTTTTTTATCATCACCAAGCACAGAATTTGTTATTTCTAAGATTACTACTTGGTTGATCCTTTCACAATATCTTATGAAAGTTTTCAAATATATGGCAAAGTTGAAAAAATTCGTACAGAGTACCTGTTTACCTAACATGTCGATCCTACCATCAATATTTTACTGTACTTTATCACATTTCTATTTTTCAATCCATCCTTCTATCCTTTAACAATCATTTTGTGACGAAAATCAGTCACTCATTTTGTTTGATGTCTCTAAAACACTTGATGGTGCTGACAACTATTTCTGAAAACCTTATCATTTTTCAACAAGTCTCATCTGTTTCTCAAGTATTTGAAATTGCCAATTATTGGTATGTTTCAAAATTCTCTCCTTTCTTTGTGCAAGTATTCCTTTCACTTCAGTGATCATGCTTCTCGGGATCCATAGTGACTGTTCTTTGATCCCTGTTCATCTGCATTAGAAACTCATACCATGCAGACTGGTTTCATGATACGTAACTACTAATTTAACTGACTCTCAATTATCTGTACATACTTGTCTGTTTTCTTGGCATGCTATTTCGAACACAGCCCCATCTCTTCAGATTCAACATACTCCTCACACACCTGCTTCCTGTCTGGTTTTGAGCAGATAATCTTCCTATTTACTTCATAGAGAATATAAAACATATCATATGAAAAATCCTTTTATACTTGCCTCACATCTACCAGCATATGTTCTCTGCCTGGAACAGTCTTTTCCCCTTTTACAAAACCAGTTAATTCATTAACCCACTCATTGAGATGGGAGGCATTGAAATAGCAACAGAAGAGTTAGTTAGAAATTTGTAAAAGTTGGTTAGGATATGAATTGGTTTTGAATATGAGTTTGAGAGGACTTTCAGATGTCTAGGAGGATCTGTGTAGTAGCTATGGAAAATACAGATCTCTGAGGCTTTTCTGTTCTGAGGAAGTTTGGTTTGGAGATTCAAATGCATGAGTCCTCTACATGTAGGTGGCAACTAATGCTGGAGATGTGGATGAGCTTGCTCAGATAAAGAATATAAAGGAAGAAGGGGGTTGTTTCATCATTTAATAGCTGACAAGAAAATACAGAAAAGTGGCCTAGAATATTGTAGAAAAAGCAAATGTAATGACAGTCAAGTCCTTAGGTACTAGAGTTCCAGGGGCCACATTTCAGAAACTGACCTAAAGGTACAAATTATATTTTCCTATAAATGATAGTTTATGTATAAAAATACTATTAAAATTATTTGCTCACTGACCAATTAAAGATAAAGAAAAAATATGCAAGGTAATAAAGGCAATTCAGCACTAGATAAATTAGAACACAATACTTTCATATAATGTGGGAAAAATTGGAATGAATATGAAAACACACTATAAAAAGAGGGTATCCCATTTTAAATGAGAATCACATAAAACACATCAAATTTGGTGTTTTAAGGTAATAGATGTGAGTAAGTAATAGGTTATTTTTCAAGAAATTGAGTATCCTTTATGAAGGAGTAATTTAATATGTGTCATCTGTTTGTTAACAAAAGTTTAAGTGGGGTTGGTAATTCTTGGAGTAAAAAACAAATGGTGTCTTTAACAAGTCTATTTAGAAAAATCTACAACTATCTGATCTTTGACAAACCTGACAAAAAGAAGCAATGGGGAAAGGATTCCCTATTTAATAAATGGTGCTGGGAAAACTGGCTAGCCATATACAGAAAAATGAAACTGGACCCCTTCCCCTTACACCTTATACAAAAATTAACGCAAGATGGATTAAAGACTTAAATGTAAAACCCAAAATCATAAAACCCCTAGAAGAAAACCTAGGCAATGCCATTTAGGACATAAGCACGGGCAAAGACTTCATGACTAAAATACCAAAAGCAATGATAACAAGAGCACAAATTGACTGACAAATAAGATCTAGTTAAACTAAAGAGCTTCTGCACAGCAAAATAAACTATCATCAGAGTGAACAGGCAACCTACAGAATGGGAGAATATTTTTGCAACCTACCCACCTGACAAAGGTCTAATATCCAGAATTTATAAGGAACTTAAACAAATTTACAAGAAAAAAAAAACCCATCAAAAAGTGGACAAAGGATATGAATAATCACTTCTCAAAAGACGACACACAGTCAACGAACATATAAAAAAACCCTCAATATCACTAATCATTAGAGGAATGAAAATCAAAACCACAATGAAACACCATCTCATGCCAGTCAGAATGGCAATTATAAAGTCAAGAAACAATAGATGCTGGCGAGGCTGTGGAGAAACAGGAATGCTTTTACACTGTTGGTGGGAATATAAATTAGTCTAACCATTGTGGAAGACAGTATGGTGATTCCTCAAGGGTCTAGAATCAGAAATGCCATTTGACCTAGCAATCCCATTGCTGAGTATATACCCAAAGGAATATAAATCATTCTACTATAAAGACACATGAACACATATGTTTTTTGTGACACTATTCACAATAGCAAAGTAATGGAAACAACCTAAATGTCCATCAATGATAAACTAGATAAAGAAAATGTGGCACATATATACTATGGAATACTCTGTAGCCATAAAAAGAAAAGAGATCATGTCCTTTGAAGGGACATGGATGAAACTGGAAGCCATCATCCTCAGCAAACTAACACAGGAACAGAAAACCAAATACTGAATGTTCTTACTCATAAGTGGGAGTTGAACAATGAGAACACATAGACACAGGGAAGTTAACAACACACACTAAGGCTGTTGGGGGGTGGGAGGCAAGGGCAGACAACTTAGAGGATGGGTCAATAGGTGCAGCAAACCACTATGGCACATGTATACCTATGTAACAAACCTGTACATTCTGCACATGTATCCTGGAACATAAGCAAAATAAAAAAATAAAGACAGATTTTAGTCCAAAAAAAAAAAAAAGAAAGATAAGCCATTAAAGTAAGAGGAATCATATTTGCAAATTACATGAAGATCAATTTTAATATAACTTAAAATAATATTTTGCTAGTTATGAACTGATACATTTGTATAGAAACTTGAAAAGTACTAACAAATAAAAATAAGAAAATAGAGATTCCTATCATTCAGAGATAATTGTAGTTTGTATTTTGATGTAATTTTTTCAGGATTTGGAAAATAACTTTTATAGCAATCTGAGTTTCAAATGCAGTGATAGAGCTATGAATGGTGATGGAACTATGCATCAGTTTAATTGGTTGTATTCTGTATCCTGATTGGAACCAGGCCAATTTTAAAGTTAGGATGAGCAGATTCAGACATCATGCAAGTACAAGGAAGACAGAGCATGCTTGTTTTCCCTGCAGAATAAAAGAAGTTCTTATTTGCTATGGACTGAATTTTGTTTCCCCCAAATTCCAATGTTGAAGCCCTAACTCCCAAGGTGATAGTATTTGTGGATGGGGTCTTTGGGGATAATCAGGTTTAGATGAGATAATGAGGGTAGAGCCCCCATGATGAGATTTATACCCTAATAAGAAGAGGAAACACCAGAGCTCTCTCTCTGTCATGTGAGGACACAGGGATAAGATAGCCATTTGTGAGAACTTGACCACGCTGGCTCTGATCGTGGACTTCCAGACTTCATCACTGTGAGAAATGAATTTATGTTGTTTAAGCTACTCAATTTATAGTATTTAGTTACAGAAGTCCCAGCTGCCTAAGACATCACTTCAAATATTTAGACAACGAAAATGGTAAGAGGGAGAGAAAAATGAGGGGAGGCAAAAGAAGATATATGCAAGGCACTCAGTATTTTCTTTCTAGTAAGTCACCAGCAAGAAGGTAAGGGATTTTGATTCAAAATCATTACACTCCCCAAAGCTGCTGAATTACAAAGTCTCCAAGAAAGCATCTTTGAGAATAAGCACAAAGGAATCATGGAACAGGTTAGCCGAAAAACCATTCAAGGCACCGGTCTATGATGAGGTCTTGAAGCAGAATACCCTTGAATTCAGGCTCCGGTTACATCACTCTACGTGTAACTTTCACTACGTAATAGATAAAAAGGAAATTTGTCTTCCTGCCACGAAAGCTGACAGTATTTCTGTATAAAAGTTAATTAATAAAATAAACAGAACAAACACAAAAAATATTCTACTAGCTAGTACAAAGCCATCTTTATTATTTTTGCAGTACCTATGTGGATATGGCATAATATACCTATAAACTGTGTTACCATAAATCCAGCCAGTTGACAGTTTACTGAAGTAATTGTAAGTAACCAAGATTCTGAAATGAGTAGAGAAGCATGACATAGTTTACAAAATAAATTGTAGTAACTTTTTCATTTGATCACTTTTAATTTTATCCAGGTTTTACATGCACAGAATTTTGAAATGGAAATAATTCTAATAATCTCATGTAGAATTCCTTCCAACTTTTGATTCCAGATGTCCCAAATTTGCTTATTTCAGAAATTCATGTTTCTAGAAAATATGATTTTCCTCCATTTTTTGATATTAAAATTTTATATATAGCTGTTTATTTCTTGGAAGCTAAGAATTTCATTCTCTTAAAACTACCACATCCGTCATTTTCCTGCCATATTACTAATATAATAAAGTAAGTTACTAGGTTAAATTCATATTTCGGGTTTGCATTATGATGTTTATATAAATATATTTATATTTCACATCTGATTGAAAAAGAGAGCAGAAATGGGTTGGGAAAATTATTATTTTGCAATTTTCCTTACTTACCTTTGTCTGTAAGAGATACTTCCAGGGAAATTTCAGCTTGGAAATGGCTCAAATTGGCACTCTAGACTGTTTGATACAAACAAAGATTGTGCACTGGGAAGAAGCAGGCCAGTGAGTCAAACCAGTCACCTCAGCCAGTATTAAATTTGGCATTTAACTAACAGTTAAACAGAAGGACATTTTGTGGTTAGGCGATAGTAGAGTTCTTTAAATATTTTAAAGCATTTATTATTAGTGATTGGTTAGATTCTAATCCAAATGTACTTAACATTAATATTTAAGTCATTTAGACTTAAAATTCATTATGAATTTTATAAATTTAAAAATACTTTTAAAATTAATTATTGACAAGAGTATTCATTTACACTCTGCAGAAAGTATCTAGAGTATTTTTTAAAAGCTTTCTTAAAACATGTTTTGATGAAATTCACCTGTTTGAAGTGTACGATTCAGTGTTGTGGGGTATATGCATGGCATTATGCAATCATCAATTTTAGAACATTTTGATGATATCAAACAGAATCCTTGTACGTATTAGCTGTCATTTATCATCTCCCTCCCACTACTTCCCACCTCGCACAACTATTAATCTACTTTCTGTCTCTATAGATTTATCCATCCTTGTGATTTCATATTAATGAAATCATACAATATGTGGTCTTTTGTGACTGACCTCTTTCACTCAGCATGATGTTTTTAGAATTCATCAGTGTTGTAACATATATCAGCACTGAATTGTATGGATATACTACTAAGACTCTTCATTGACATCTGCATCTCATTCACTCTTACCTGCAGAAATCTTAGATTTGGCACATGTAAACTTAACTAGAGGACACACTCTACACCTGATAAGAAAAAACTGAGTTGTAGAGCCTCAGAAGAAATACAATGGCTGGGCTAATGGAAACCTATAGTGATGGTAAATGTCAGATCACTATTTCCTGGAAAACTACTCTACATTACCCCAATTGTAGGCTACTTAAGAAAACCTTACTTTTCTGACATAGTTTATGAGCAGGTGCCAAAATCATGGACAGAAAAAGGAGAAGGATGATTACATTTAGACTTTTTGCAAAAGTAGAAAATCTTGCTCTCAGTTTCCTACCTAAATGGAAATCTCAGTTGCCAACATTTTGCAGGAGAGGTACTCACATTTAGAGTTTAAAAAGTACTTACCAGAAATGTATTTAGGTCCATTACTAAATCTTTTAGTGTTAGATATATATGAGTATTGTGATCCACTTCTGCTCTTTCAATATATTAAATTGTACTGCTAGACTTTTGGAGATGGCATACTCACAATAATAGGTAGACACAGTGTATCATTTCTCTAATGGAAAAATAAGATGTCTACTCATATTTAAGTACTTTTTTTCTCAGTAGTCATAAACTACAATCTGTCATTTAGCAAAGGTGCCTATCTATGGAGGTAATTACAAATTTTAAGACAAGTTCAACAAAAGAACACAAGGCAGGGTTATGTTGAAATAAATAGTGTCATATAACATACTAAAAAATGTATAAAAATAAATATTATTTGTTTACTTTGTGCCAAAGGCACTACATTTGAAAGAATGCATGTGACCCAAATTATTTATATCCTTGTAAACTGGATATTTATATTACTTCTATATATATGTCACATTTTTCTTTTATTTATAAAATATTTTATTAAGCTCTTAATTGAAATGGATGGCTATATTAGAGAACTTGGCAGTACACAAAAATAAGTATACAGCCAAAATGCCTTCCTTCTGAGAGCTTATAAACTAAGAAAAGCAATGCAATCAAATAAGTGTCAATTAACCAAGCAATAATTAATCACCTGGATCTGTGAGAGGAACCAATAATTTAAAGAAATTTAAAATTTCAGATCTGGGGGAATTTCATTTTTCTTTGATAACCTATATTGATTTCTGTCTCACCACAAGGTTGAAATTGCTTGTTTTCCTTACTATACCAATAGGCCATCTGAAAGACTTAGCACAGTGCCTGGTGCAAAGTAAAACCTAGTAATTACTCACAGTTGCTACATCAGCACAAAGGTTGAATTGACAAAACAGACTCACATGATTCAAATATCTTATCCAACAGCAAACTTTACCAACTATAAAAAGAATAAAGCAAGAAAACAATATAATCACAACAGTCTCTGGAGAGATCCCAAACCATCTGACATAGCTTCTATAAAATGTTTCTTTCTTACACTCTGGTTCGAAGTTCGAAGTTCGACTTTGCAGTAGCAGACAGTACTAACAAAATGTTTAGAACATTGTTCACAAGGGAAGCTGTCTAGGTTTAGGACTTCTCAGTATTTATTTTTCCTTACTCACACAGAGAAAGTATCTTTCTATTCTCTGTTCAACCATGGCCCACAACCCTTAGTTATGAGTGTTTCCCCAGCTAGTCTCATTCCCCATCCTCAGCTCTAGCTTCTGTGTACTTCTTTGGTTTAAAATGTCATCTTTAGGTTGGGAGCAGTGGCTCATGGTATAATCCCAGCACTTTGGGAGGCCAAGGTCACTTGAGGTCAGAAGTTTGAGGCAAGCCTGGTCAACATGGTGAAACCTTGTTTAATTTCTATTAAAAATACAAAAATTAGCCAGGCATGGTGGTGCACGCCTGTAATCCCAGCTACTCAGGTGGCTGAGGCAAGAGAATCACTTGAACCCGGGAGGCGGAGGTTGCAGTGAGCTGAGATCACACTAATGCACTCCAGCCTGGGCAAGACAGCAAGACTCTGCCTCAAAAAGTTATTGTCTTAGTGTATTCTTGCTTCTTGGTCCTTGGATATACCTGCTTTCTAGTCCTTGTTTCTTCAATCTATTTCTTTTCACAGTCCAGAATTTTCACATTATTTGAATTTAATGAGAATGTGGAGAAATGGTAGCTATGGTTCAGGTGGGATCAGAACTTATAAAAACTAGAAGAGGAGTGAAGATGGCTGATTAGTAGCAACTGCAGTCTGTAGCTCTCCCCGAGAAGAACCATAGCAATGAGTGAATTCTGCATCTTTGACTGAGGTATCTGGGTTCTTTTACTGGGACTGACTAGGTGATTGGCACGACCCACAAAGAGAGGGGAAAGCAGGGTGGGGCGATGGCCCACCCAGGAGTGGCAGGGCAAGGGAAGCTCCCTCCCCTGCCAAGGGAGGCAGTGAGTGATTGTGCTACCCTGTCCAGAAAATCATGTTTTTCCCATGGATCAGGAGATCCCCTCATGAGCCCATGCTACCAAGGCTTTGGGTGCCAAACAGCTATGCAGACTCTTGGCAGCTGCTCAGGTCAGTGGCCGCAGGGGCAGGCACTGAGACACAGGAATTGTTTTGTTTGTTTGTTTGTTTGGGACAGAGTCTTGCCCTGTCACCTAGGCTGGAGGGCAGTGGTGCTATCTCAGCTCACAGGAACCTCCTTCTCCCGGGTTCAAGCGATTCTTTTGCCTCTGCCTCCCAAGTAGCCACCACACCCGGCTAATTTGTGTATTTTTAGTAAAGACGGGGCTTCACCATGTTGGCCAGGCTGATCTAGAACTCCTGACCTCAAGTGATCCGCCCACTTCAGCCTCCCATGGTGAGCCACCGTGCCTGGCCTGCAGGAGTTGTTTTGCATACTCTAGTCCCAGGAATTGTGATGAGGCAGGAAATCATCCACTGCTGAAGGAAGGGGGCTTAAACCAGAGATCAAAGTGACATTGTCTAGTTGACCCCACTCCTAGGGAACCTCACAAGCTTAGACCCACTGGCTTGGAATCCCTGCCAGCTTAGTGGCAGCAGGCTGGAGACCGCCTAAGATAATTGAGTTCTCGGGGGGAGGGGTGGCTGCCATCTCTGTAGCTCCAGTTGGCTGTTTTCCCCTGCCAGTGCTGGGGAGACTGGGAGGAATTCCCCACAGTGCAGCACAGTGGCTGTGGCAGATCGTGGCCAGACTGCTTCTCTAAGTGGGACCACTATCCATCCCTCATCACTGGATGAAGCCTTCCCGTAGGAATTTGAGCAACTCCAATCATGGGTTTACAGATGGAACTCTGACCTCCTTTGGGGGGAGCCTCTGAGGGGAGGGGTGGCTGTGACCCTCATGGTTCAGCTTACTTAGTCTTTCCTTCCAGTTGGCTCTGGAGAGTCTGGACAGTCCAGATAAGGAGGATTTGCCCCATTGCAGGACACCTTCTCTGCCAAGGGACAGCCAGACTGCTTCTTTAAGCAGGTCCCTGATCCCATTCCTCCTGTCTGGGCGAGACCTCCCAACAGGGGTTGCCAAATACTTCATACAGGAGCGTTCTGGCCAGCATCAGGTGGGTGCCCCTCTGGGACAGAGTGCCCACAGGAAGGAGCAGGCTGCCATCTTTGCTGTTTTGCAGCCTCCACTGGTTATACCTCCAAGTGTGGGAGGGACCCAGGAAAATATTGTCTGGAGTGGACCCCCAGCAACCCAAATCAGTCCTGTGGAAGAAGGGACTGATTGTTAAAAGAAAACAAACTAACAGAAAGCAACAACTACAACAACATTAACAAAAAAGACTCCACAAAAAACCCCATCCAAAGGTTAGTAGCCTAAAAGATTGAAGGTAGATAAACCGATAAAAATGAGAAAGAATCAATGCAAAAATGCTGAAAACTCAAAAAGCCAGAGTGCCTGTTCTCCAAATGATTGCAACACCTCTCCAGCAAGAGCACAGAACTGAGCCGAGGCTGAGATGGATGAATTAACAGAAGTAGGCTTCAGAAATTCAGAACTTAACTAAGCTAAAGGAGTATGCTCTAACCCAATGCAAGAAGCTAAGTACAATGATAAAGTATTACAGGAGCTGATAACCAGAATAACCAGTTTAGAGAGGAAGATACATAACCTGATGGAGCTGAAAAACACAACACGAGAACTTAACAATGCAATCACAAGTGTCGACAGCCACATAGACCTAGTGGTGGAAAGACTCTCAGAGCTTGAAGACTATCTTGCTGAAATAAGATTAGAGAAAAAAGAATGAAAAGAAATGAACAAAATTTCAGAGAAATATGCGATTATGTAAAAAGATGGAACCTACAACTGATTGGGGTACCTGAAAGAGATGGGGAGAATGGAACCAAGTTGGAAAATGTCCAGGAGAATGTCCCCAATCTAGCAAGACAGGCCAACATTCAAATTCAGGAAATCCAGGGAGCTCCAGTAAGACTTCAAACAAACAAAGATCAGAAAAGAAGGGAATTATGTAATGGTAAAGGGTTCAATTCAACAAGAAGAGCTAACTAACCTAAATATATATGTACCCAATATAGGAGCAGCCATATTTATGAAACAAGTTCTTAGAGACCTACAAAGAGACTTAGGCTCCCACACAATAATAGTGGGAGACTTTAACAACACACTATCCAAATTAGACAGATCATCAAAACAGAAAATTAACAAACATATTCAGGACCTGAACTCAGTTCTAAATCAAGTGCACTTGATAAGTATCTACAGAACTCTCTACCCAAAAACAATAGAATATACATTCTTTTTGGTGCCACATGGCACTAATTCTAAAATTGATCATATAATTGAAAGTAAGACACTTCTCAGAAAATGTAAAAGAAGTGAAATCATAACAAACAGTCTCTCAGACCACAGAACAATTAAATTAGAACTCAAGATTAAGAAATTCACTAAAAACCAAACAACTACATGGAAATTGAACAATCATCTGCTCCTGAATGATCTCTGGGTAATTAATGAAATCAAGGCAGAAATCAAGAAGTACTTTGAAGATAATGAAAACAAAGAAACTGTCCTGTCCCGTGGGATCGTCAATGTAGGCCCTAGAAGAGGGAGTGGGAACTCGGGGGGACAAGAGACACGAGAAATGGAGACAAGCCAGTATCCTGATCAAGTCTTGTTTATTGGTGGCAGTGTAATGCCTTATATAGACCGGCAGGGGCGGAGGTTGGGCCAGGGCGATGATGGTGGCCCTGCGGTGGGCGTGGCCAGGTAGGTCTCGGTTTCTTCGGTCGGACGTCATGTTGCGCCTGCGCCGTCGGTAATTTTCCCGGGCGCGGGATGGCGCCTGCGCTGTAAGTTGATCATTTTCCTGGGCGCGGGAAAATGGGTGATGAAGAACCAGGAAGAGCGCCATTTTGTACTGGCATATGAGACAGCAGAACAGGGAAGAAAGTAAATCTAGGGAGGAGGCATAAAGTGGAAATGTATAGAGCTCATGCGTCAGTCGTCAGTTATAATCGCTATGGCCGGGCCACGCAGCTCCGGACAGGTCCCCCTTTTTTATTATTTCATGATGAGAGATAGCCCCTCGGGAACTGCACCTGTCTTATGTTGGGTCAACTCATCCCCACCTTTTAAGCCCGTCATGGGATTAGGCAGCAGCAAGGGCGGCCCTCCTGTCTTAGGCTCAGTTGGGGGTGGTGTCCTCTTACCCGTCATTGACTGTCCAGTTCAGCTCACAGGGGAGGTGGTCTTATAAGGGCAGATAAGACTCACCATGTTCAGACATCTCAAGGCGACGATAATGGACCTGTATAGGCTTGGCCTGGAAGGCCTCGATTTGTCGTCTGACGAATGCCATAAGCTTATTAAGGATTATAGGCCCAAGAGTGAGAAAGAGTAGAAGGGTAAGTAAAGGACCCAAAAATGGTAGGAGATAAGGGAGAAGTCCATGGAGTCCAGTCCAAAGCGGATTGGCGGCCAGGTCTTTTCTGCGTTTTTCTAGCTCTTCTTATAAGGGTCTTTATTTTATCTCTAACAATCCCGGATTTGTTAGCATAAAAACAGCATCTTTCCTATAGAACCAAACAGATCCCTCCCTGTTCTGCTGTTAGTAAGTCTAGACCTCTTCTATTTTGGAGAACTACTTCAGCTAATGAGTCTACCTGATCTTGTAGATCTTGTATAGTACTGGATAAGGTTTGTACATCTGAAATTAATTGATTGGATAATTTAGTATATTGGGTTAGTGAGACTCCTAGGCCTGTAGCTCCTGTTGTAAATGCAGTGGTGATTCCCAGTCCAGCCAACAAGGGAATAAATTGTATAGCCCGTTTTGGTCTATATATAAAATGCTCAATAGCGGGGATGGGGATAGGTTCATCTCCAGGGATGATATCAATGTCGGGGAGAAGAGTGGCTAGAACACAAAGCCCTGTCCAATTTGTGGGTAGATAAGTATATGCCATGTTGTTTCCACAGAGGAAAACTGAGCCATTTATAGCACACAAGGGGCTGGTGACATTGATTATGGAGGTACAGTTGTTGAATACAACGTAGCCTAGATCGATTTCTTCAGTGCTATTGTAAGAGGGCGAAAAGAGGCAAGAGGAGTTAGAAAACTTCATTGGTTGAACTAAGAGGGGAGAAATAATTGGACAAGAGTTACTGACCAAGGAGTCACCCGTGCAATTGACATAGGATAATGAAAAGTTAGGTATAGCGAGAGGAGTAGAGGGACCCATTTTTAGACAAAGCCAACAATCATGGGCAAGGCTTGTATTGGACATTTGGAGTAAGTTGTAAGTGGCATTAAGGATATCAAAAGTTTGAGCATCGATCATAAGGTTATCTCTAACCTTAGGCAGGGCCAAAGGGTGATATTGAATTTCAGGATACAGGGCTTTATGAATTTCTTCTAGTTTTTTCTGAACAGTTTTAATTCTTGTGGTGTCTAATGGACCTCCCCCATCAGAGATGTGGATAGGGGCTGTAGTGCTCCAGCAAACAGGCTGTACTTTTTGACCGTTACAAGGAGATTGTACAAGTTTATTGGTGGATCCTAATATTTGTACGTCACTGGTACCACCAGTTTGTGTTTTTAGTAACGTAGCCGTAGAGTATGTTTTATTGCCTGATTTGCATTGTTGATATGAGGTGTAGCAAGAACTATGTACAGAGGACTGGAAAGAACTACAGGGGCATTCTTGGAGCGGCCCGCTAGGGGAGGTGTCTCTTGGGGTTGACTTACATTTCCATAGCTGGTTTGGCATTAAGTAAGCTGTCTTGCCCAAGCAAGTCACTTGGAAGATTCTGTCTGACGGAGGTTCAGATACTTGTCCCCCGCTGCAGTCACAAGGCTGGCCGTGTTGCTTTCGTATTAGTTCTATTGCTTTACGAGGGTCATCAAAACCTGCATAGACTGTCACTATGTTATATAAAATGATTATTTTCCAAAAGAATCTCATGTTGGGCTTCATTTTCTGAAAAACAAAAGGGAAGAAACTTCTCAGGGAGGATTGTTTTCCCTGGATTGACAATGGTTATGATTCATTTGTCTTACCAATCTTTTGGGCAGCCATCTGGCTGCATCATTTTTTTGTGAGAAAATACATACTGAGCCTCTTCCCCAAATTAAAACTGGGTCAGGGCCATGCCATGAATTATTGAGTGGATCTTTCCATTTTACCATTGCGAACTGTTTTTGAGATTCAGGATGCCAGAAACGGTCGGCAGCAGATTTTCCGTGACTGTCCAAATTTAAAAAATTAAGGATAAGGAGGGCATGATTAAGTATGTTTCTGGGGGTACCCTTCATGGGGTACCAGCTCCCCCCTTTTATTTTTTCGATAGTAGTTTTTAATGACAGATGGGCCCTTTCTACTATACCTTGTCCTTGGGAATTATAGGGAATGCCTGTGATATGTTTAATTTGTAGGGTGTTGCAGAATTGTAAGAAAGTTTTGGCTATGTAACCAGGACCGTTATCTGTCTTAATTTGTTTGGGTATACCTAAGATGGAAAAGCAATGTAATAAATGAGTTATGACATGTTTGGTGGCCTCTCCTGTCTGAAGAGTTGCAATAATGAACCCACTATAGGTGTCTATGCATACATGAATATATTTTAGTTGGCCAAATTCTGAGTGATGTGTAACGTCCATTTGCCAAATTTCGTTGGGGATGAGTCCTCGAGGGTTAACTCCTAGATGAGGAACGGGTAAATAAGTTATGCAGTTGGCACATTGTTTAACTATTTGTCGGGCTTGTTCTCTAGTAATTTTAAACATAAGTCTTAAGGTCTGGGCGTTTAAATGATGTAGGGCATGTGCTTTTTGTGCTTGTTGTAAATTGTCTGTAGTGACTGTGGCTATGGTTTTTGTTGCCATGTCAGCTGTTGAATTACCTTGTGCTAAAGGTCCCAGGAATCCTGAATGTGCTCTAGTATGTCCAAGGAAAAAGGGAGTAGTCCTTTTTTGAATAAGTTGTTGACATTGTAGAAATAGGTTAGCTGTGTCTGAAATATGTTTAATTTGAGGCACGGTCTCTAAGAGGGGTATTGAATGAGCCAGGTAGGCGCTGTCTGTGTAAATATTAAGTGGCTGACAAGGGAAAGCTGATAATGCTGCAATTATGGCTTGTAATTCGACTAGCTGAGCTGATGTATAAGTGGTTTGGAATTTGACAATTGTATTATTGTAGGTGTAAGCAGCGAGTCCTGTGGAAGATCCATCAGTGAAAATTAGTAATGCGTCATTGAGGGGTTCCTTACTGGTAATATGAGGAAATACAAACGCATGAAGTTTGCAAAATTGAATGAGTTTGTTAGGTGGGTAATGGTTGTCAATCGTGCCAGTGTAAGAAGCGCAAGCAATTGGCCAGGCTTCTGTATTTTGTAAGAGCCAATGGATGTGTGATTGAGTGTAGGGCTGTATAATGGTAGAGGGTTCTATTCCAAAGTATTTTCTACTGTTTTCTCTTCCCAAGATAATTAGATCAGCTATGGCATCATAATAAGGCAACAAAACCTTTTTGGGGGAGGAGGGCAGGTGTACCCACATAATGGGATTGTTTTGCCAGAATAAACCAGTAGGGGTTATTGCTGTGTTAAAAATAATGAATATTAATGGCTGAGAATAATCAATACTGGTAACAAATTGTGTTGTAATGGCATTTTCTACCCGTTGGAGTGCCGTTAATGCTTCTTTTGAAATGGACCTGGGGGATTTCGGATTAGAGTCTCCTTTTAATATATCGAAAAGAGGTTTTAACTCTCCTGTGGTAAGTTTTAAGTATGGTCGAAGCCAATTTATGTCTCCCAGTAATTTTTGGAAATCATTTAAAGTTTTTAGATGGTCACGACGTATAATGGCCTTTTGATTAATGATTTTGGGTCCATTAATTTGAAAACCAAGATAGGTATATGGATTTTGTAGTTGTATTTTTTCTGGGGCTATTTGCAGTCCGGCTGTTGTCAACTCTTGTTTGAGTTGGGCAAAGCACTGTAAGACTTGGTCACCAATTTGTCCTGCTATTAAAATATCATCCATATAATGTATAATATACATTTGTGTCCATATTTTTCTGACTGGTTCTATAGCAGCGGCTACATATTTTTGACATAAGGTAGGACTATTGGCCATACCCTGAGGTAAGACTCTCCATTGGTAACGTTTCATTGGCTGCCTAAAATTTGTAGATGGAAGACTAAAGGCAAACCTTTTCTGATCAGCAGGATGAAGGGGGATTGTAAGGAAGCAATCTTTAAGGTCAATAATGATTTTAAAATATTTTTGAGGAATCACAACTGGTGAGGGCAGTCCCGGTTGTAAGGCACCCATAAGGACCATAGTGATATTTACTGCTCTTAAATCTTGTAAGAGTCTCCATTTGCCAGACTTTTTCTTAATGACAAAGATAGGTGTATTCCAAGGGGAATTACTTTCTGTAATATGTCCTGCTAGCAGTTGTTCCTGCACTAACTGTTGGGCAGCACTTAGCTTATCATTAAGTAAAGGCCACTGATCAACCCAAACGGGCTCATCTGACTTCCAAGTAATGGGGTCAGCGCACTTTTGGGGTGCAGGTATGTCAGTGGCCTGGGCTAAAAATTTCCAAACCCTTTTTTATGAAGTTGTCCTGAGACCGGCATAGGCTGTGGAATACCGTTTTCCTTTTTTCCAAGACCTTTACCAGGGGTGTATCCCTCAGTTAGCATTTGTGCAATAACTGTATCATTTGGGCTGCACATTATAATTTTCATTTGGGAGAGCAGGTCTCGTCCCCAAAGATTAACAGGTAAGTGAGGGATGATAAATGGCTTAATGAGGCCTGAATTGTTTTCTTTATCTGTCCATGTTAGGTATTTAGAACTTTGTTTAGGATTACTGCTTTGTTCAATTCCTCTCAGGTGAGTTAAAGTCTCTGTGGTAGGCCAATGAGAGGGCCAATCTTCTTGTTTAATGATGGTTACATTGGCCCCTGTGTCTATTAGCCCAGTAAATGCCTTACCATCTAACTATAAGGTTAGAGAGGGTTTTTGATTTGTAATTGGTTGCACCCAATATATATTTGACGATCCAAAAACCTTTTGTATTCCTGTTAGAGTGTTGGATATTATTATCTGTTTTAACTAAGGGTAGCAAAACTAACTGTGCTATTCTAACCCCTTGAGGGACACTAATAATGTTGTTAATAGCTCTGGCCATGATTTTAATTTCTCCTTCATAATCATTATCGATAACTCCAGGGAGGACTTGTAAACCTTTCATGGTGACACTACTTCTTCCCAAGAGTAGCCCAAAAGTGTCAGGTGGTAAAGGCCCATATATTCCTGTATTTAAGGTTTGTGGTCCCATCTCAGGTGTTAATACTGTGTGGGAGGTGGAACTGAGGTCCAGTCCTGCACTTCCTGGGGTTGCTCTACTAAGTTTTGAAATGGATTGTTGCTGCTGGCTGGAACAAAGCTGACCGCCCCATATGCTTGTTTTGGGGCCTGGGGCTGGCCCCTCACCCCATTTCCCTGCTGAGACGATAAAGGATTTCCTTGACTATCAGTTTTAGATTTACATTCGTTGGCCCAGTGCCTTCCTCTTTTACACCTTGGGCAAAGGCCTGGAATTTTTGTTTCTGGATTTTTATTTTGGTTTTCATGGCAACCTTTTGCAAAATGTCCTTTTTTACTGCATTTAAAGCATTCCCCCTTTATCTTTACCTTTGTTATTGAGGAAGTCTCTTACTGTTTGACCGCTAAAGGTGGCGGCCATTGCTAGACCCTGTTGATATGAGGGCCCAATATCTGAACAAAGGCGAATATATCCTATTAAATCTGTTTTCTTTCGATAAGGTCTGATTGCCGCTTGGCAGGCAGGGTTGGCGTTTTCATATGCCAACTGTTTAACATAATCTACACCCGTTTCTGCATTTCCAAAAATTCTACATGCCATGGTCATGAGTCTATGTACAAAATCTGAGAATGGCTCATCTGGTCCTTGTTTGACTGCCGTGAGTGAGGCCCCTGGGTCTCCTTTAACAGGGAGTTTCCTCCAGGCTTTTGTAGCAGCTGCCTGGATTTGTGAAAACAAGCCAGGATCATATTGCATTTGGGCCTGAGTGTCTGCATAGTTACCTGAACCAGTTAACATATCAAAATCCCAGCCGTTTCCTGCCTGTTGGTTTCTTTTAGCTGTGTCCCTACAATTTTCAAAAAACTCTGACTTCCAAATTAAATGATCTCCCCCAGAAAGAACTGCCCTAACTAAGGTATTTCCAATCTGTAGGGGTGAGCCAGTTATCGGCTACAGATTCCACTATTGCGAGAGTATATGGAGCAGTAGCCCCATATTGAGAAGCAGCAGTTTTTAACTCTTTTATGATAGTGAAATCAAACCCAGTATGATGTCTCCAAGCTTGTCCTTGCCCATCTGTGGTTTCAGTAACTGGGAAGATGTCTTTGGGGGAGGAGTCTTCTCTATGTCGGCTAGCAACTAACCCCCCTCTTGGAACATGCTGTCCAGGCCGCTGAGGTGGGCGCAGGGAACCCTCCATAACATCTGGGTTAGGTATCTTTTCATTTCCTGTTTTTAATTTTTGGAGACTAATTATCAATGATTGATGCAACTCCTCAAGTTTAATTTGTTCTTCTAGTTGAGCAATTTTTTGTTTTAATTCTTCTTTGGGATCTACTACTGCCATAACAATGGGCGCAGAAGCCCCATTATGTGTCCCATTATATGGGGGCGGGCGTGGAGTAAAGGGAGTCCAGTCGGGGTTATGATATTTAGCCGCCTCTTCCTCTAAATCATCCCAATTTATGTCTGATTGATCGGGCTTATTAGTTTCTTCCTCTTTTTGAGGCGTTTGTAAAACTGGATATTTTTTCTGTTTGTTTTTGTGTAACATTTCTTTATCTGTTACAGAAGGAGACTTGACTTCCTCATCATCGCTCTCAAGGGAAATGAGATCCTCCTCCGTATCTTGCGGAGGCTTTGTGAGGTTAGAGCGGGAACTAACCTTTAGAATATGTTCTGTTTGAGCGACCGCGGCCATGACTTGTGGATCGACCTCCTTTTTATCTATCAAATCTTTAATGAGATTCCAATAAGAGAAGGCGGTCACAAGAAATTTTTCTGGCCCAAAAGTATTATAATAATCTTGAAAACAATCCCCTACTCTATGCCATCTTTTTTTTTTGTTTTTTTTTTAAATTTATTTATTATTATTATACTTTAAGTTGTAGGGTACATGTGCATAACGTGCAGGTTTGTTACATATGTATACTTGTGCCATGTTGCTGTGCTGCACCCATCAACTCGTCATTTACATCAGGTATAACTCCCAATGCAATCCCTCCCCCCTCCCCCCTCCCCATGATAGGCCCCGGTGTGTGATGTTCCCCTTCCTGAGTCCAAGTGATCTCATTGTTCAGTTCCCACCTATGAGTGAGAACATGCGGTGTTTGGTTTTCTGTTTTTGTGATAGTTTGCTAAGAATGATGGTTTCCAGCTGCATCCATGTCCCTACAAAGGACACAAACTCATCCTTTTTGATGTATGCCATCTTTTAATATCAATAGTTCCTTCCTGTGGGAACCAAGGGCAAGTGTCTTTTACAAAATCAAAAAATTTAAACAAATCATTACCTTTAACCTTTACTCCTCATATCTTTAAAGCCTCTTTTAATTGTCCTACATAGATTTGATGTTGACTTAATTCTTGTCCCATTTCGGACGCGTCACTTACCTTCGATTCTGACGCGGCAGGTTCCTGCGGTGATCGGAGGAGTTTAGTTTCAGCTTGACGGTCGACCGTTCTTTCGCGTCCTCTTCCTCACGGAATCCCTTGTTTCCAGGCTCCATGTTGAGGCGCCACGTGTCCCGTCCCACGGGATCGTCAATGTAGGCCCTAGAAGAGGGAGTGGGAACTCGGGGGGACAAGAGACACGAGAAATGGAGACAAGACAGTATCCTGATCAAGTCTCGTTTATTGGTGGCAGTGTAATGCCTTATATAGACCGGCAGGGGCGGAGGTTGGGCCAGGGCGATGATGGTGGCCCTGCGGTGGGCGTGGCCAGGTAGGTCTCGGTTTCTTCGGTCGGACGTCATGTTGCGCCTGCGCCGTCGGTTGGTAATTTTCCCGGGCGCGGGATGGCGCCTGCGCTGTAAGTTGATCATTTTCCCGGGTGCGGGAAAATGGGTGATGAAGAACCAGGAAGAGCGCCATTTTGTACTGGCGTATGAGACAGCAGAACAGGGAAGAAAGTAAATCTAGGGAGGAGGCATAAAGTGGAAATGTATAGAGCTCAGGCGTCAGTCGTCAGTTATAATCGCTATGGCCAGGCCACGCAGCTCCAGACAAGAAACAATGTACGAGAATCTCTGGGATGCAGTTAAAGCAGTGTTAAGAGGGAAATTTATAGCACTAAAATGCCCACATCAAAAAGCTAGAAAGATCTCAAAGTGACATCATAACAGCACAACTAAACGAACTAGAGAATCAAGAGCAAATAAACCCCAAATCTGGCAGAAGACAAGAAATAATCAAGATCAGAGCAGAAATGAAGGAGATAGAGACACGAAATCTCTTCAAAAATCAACAAATCAAGGTGCTGGTTTTTTGAAAAAAATAAAATAAAATAGATAGACTGCTAGCTAGACTAATAAGAAGAAAAGAAAAAAGAATCAAATAGATACAATCAGAAATGATAAAGAGGATATCACCACTGACCACACAGAAATACAAACAACTATAAGAGAATACTATAAATACCTATTTACCCATAAACTAGAAAATCTAGAAGAAATGGATGAATTCTTGGATGCATACACCCTCCCAAGACTGAATCAGGAAGAGGCTGAATCCCTGAATAGAACAACAGTAAGTTCTGAAATTGAGGCAGTAATAAATAGCCTATCAACCAAAAAAAGCCTAGGATCAGGTGGATTTACAGCTGAATTCTACCAGAGTTACAAAGAGGAGCTGGTACCATTTCTTCTGAAATTATTCCAAACAATTGAAAAGGAGGGGATTCTTCCTTAACTCATGTTATGAGACTAGCAACACCTGACATGAAAACCTGTCAGAGATACAACAGAAAAGAAAACTTCAGGCCAATATTCCTGATGAATATTGATATAGAAATCCTCAATAAATTACTGACAAACCAAATCCAGCAGCACATCAAAAAGCTTATACATGACGATCAAGTAGGCTTCATCCCCAGGATACAAGGTTGGTTCAATATACACAAATCAATAAATGTAACTCATCACATAAACAGAACTAAAGCCCAAAACTACATGATTATCTCAATAAATGCAGAATAAGGCCTTTGATAAAATTCAATATTCATTTGTGTTAAAAACTTTCAACAAACTACGTATTGAAGGAACATACAATAAAATAATAAGAACCATTTATGACAAATGCACAACCAATATTATACTGAATGAGCAAAAGCTGGAAGTATTTCCCTTGAAAACTGGCACAGGAAACAGATGCCCTCTCTCATTACTCCTGTTCAACATAGTATTGGAAGTTGTGGCCAGGGCAATCAGGCAAGAGAAAGAAAGCGTATTCAGGCAGGAAGAAAGGAATTCAAATTGTCTTTGTTTGCAGATAACATGATCCCATATTTAGAAAATCCCAAACATGATCCCATATTTAGGAAATCCCATTGTTTCAGCACAAAGGCTTCTTAAGCTGATAATCAACTTCAGCAAAGTCTTTGGATACAAAATCAATGTGCAAAAATCACAAGCATTCCTGCACCCCAACAACAGACAAGTAGAGAAGCAAATAATAAGTGACCTCCCATTCACAATTGCTACAAAGAGAATAAAATACCTAAGAATACAACAAACAAGGGAAGTGAAGGACCTGTTCAAGAACTACAAACCACTGCTCAAGGAAATAAGAGAGTACACAAACAAATGGAAAAACATTCCATGCTCATGGATAGAAAAAATCAGTACTGCAAAAATGGCCATATTGCCCAAAGTAATAGATTCAATGTTATTCCCATCAAACTGTCATTGACATTCTTCACAGAATTAGAAAAAAACTATTTAAAAATCCATATGAACCAAAGAAGCCCATATAGCGAAGAGAATCCTAAGCAAAAAGAACAAAGCTGGAGGCTTCATGCTACCCGACTTCATATTACACTACAACGCTACAGTAACCAAAATAGCATGATACTGGTATGAAAACAGAAACATAGACCAATGCAATAGAATAGATAACTCAGAAATAAGACCACACATGTAAAACCATCTGATCTTTGACAAACCTGATGAAAACAAGCAATGGGGAAAGGATTTCCTATTTAATAAATGGTGCAAGGAGAACTGGCTAGCCATATGCAGAAAGTTGAAACTGGACCTGTTCCTTACACCTTATACAAAAATTAAATCAAGATGGATCAAAGACTTAAATATAAAACCCAAAACTTTAAAAATCCTAGAAGAAAATCTAGGCAATATCATTTAGGACAGAGGTAAGGGTAAATATTTCATGATGAAGATGCTAAAAGCAATTGCAACAAAAGCAAAAATTGACAAATGAGATCTAATTAAACTAAAGAGCTCTGCATAGCCAAAGAAACTATCATCAGATCACAAAGACAACATACAGAATAGGAGAAAATTTTTTCAATCTATCCATCTGACAAAGGTCTAATATCCAGAGTCTACAAGGAACTTAAACAAATTTACAAGAAAAAAAAATCCCATTAATAAGTGGGTAAATGACATGAACTAACACTTCTGAAAAGATGGTATTTTTTTTTACAGCCAACAAATAGAAAAAGCTCAGCGTCTCTGATCATTAGAGAAATGCAAATCAAAACCACAAAGAGATACTATCTCATGCCAGTCAGAATGGCAATTATTATGAAATCAAGAAACAACTGGTGAGGCTGTGGAGAAATAGGAATGCTTTTACACTGTTGGTAGGAATGTAAATTATTAAACCATTGTGAAAGATAGTGTGGCAATTCCTCAAAGACCTAAAACCAGAAATACCATTTAACCCAGAAATCCCATTACACGGTATATACCCAAAGGAATAGAAATCATTGTATTATAAAGATACATACACATGTATGTTCATTGCAGCACTATACACTACAGTAAAGACATGGAATAAACCCAAATGCCCATCAAAGACATTTTGGATAAAGAATATGTGGTACATATACCACCATGGAATACTGCACAGCCATAAATAGGAACAAGATCATGTCCTTTGCAGGGACATCAATGGAGTTGGAAGCCATTATCCTCAGCAAAGTAATGCAGGAACAAAAAACTAAACCCTGCATGTTCTTATAAGTGGGAAATGAACAATGAGAATATGTGGACATGGGGAGGGGAACAACACACACTCTGGCCTGTCATGGGAGAGAGAGTTTGAGGGGATGGCAGAGTATCAGGAAAAATAGCTAATGCATGTGGGGCTTAATACCTAGGTGATGGGTTGATAGGTACAGGAAACCACCATGTAACAAATTTGCACATCCTGCACATGTACCATAGAACTGAAATAAATAAATATTTAAAAACATAATATATAAAAATTTATAAAATCTTACTAAACAGTCTTTAGATACATTTTCTTCAGCTGCTCTGTGTAAGCAGACCTGGCAACCTCATGGAGTGTTTTAGAATAATACTTTTAGTTCAAAAGCATCAAAAGTGGTGCCATATGAATTCTGTGCAGTGAAATCTCCATCTGGTCATATTTAGGTCTAGTACATCTTTGAGGTACTTTGGAATTACCACAACCCTTATTAGAAGTATTTATGTCAGTATGTCTGACTGACACTGGCATGTCAGTAACTTAGAGGTTGTGTTATTTTGGGCAAGTTGTTTGAAAACTGTGGGTCTTCATCTTCTTAAGTAAAATAATAGGAGAATCATTATATTTGTCTCACAAAGTAGTTATCAAGCATAGAAGCAGCAGCAAATCCTTATAAAATGTAAATTAGCATTCCTATTATTTTACTCTATTTTGAATATATACATTCTTTATTGTATCAACCATTTTAATTTATCCTGGGTAAGAATAGAGCCGGATATTTTCGTTTTTACAGTCCTCTGTTATATTCTTCTTAAATCCTTGTGAAACACATTTGCTTTTGAATATACCTCCCACTGGCTTGTATAGTACTAAAAGTTTTTAAATATTAAAATCCTAAATTTATGACCAGATTTTAGGGGAACAGAGTATTCGTTTATAGCTAATCTTACAAATTATTCATTATGGAGGTTACCACAATGCTCTGCAGGTGATGTCTGCTGGCTAAGGGTACTACTGGAAAATACTAATTTTCCTCTGATAAAAAGTGGCAGAAAATATTTTGTGATTAGGTTAAGACTACAGTCTGGGACTATTAATCAGGTGGTTGATAAGTATACACAGAGATCTGAAAATCATGTGCATTGTCTAGCTTTGACTTCCAAAGATCCACAGGTGGATAGTTGGGTTTGCATAAAAGAAAGACAATATCACTTAGCTATTATTTTAAAATCCTGAAAATAAAACTAATCCACTTATGTATTTCAGACATAACTGTTAAGTCAAAATTAGGTTAGTAGAGAAAAAATATGTTCTGGTTTTGTGAGGGTTAAATGAGATGATATATGCAAAGACCAATAATTGGTACATAGTAAGTACTCAATAAATGATATCTATTGTATCCTTAAGAATAACCACATATAATTACTAAATTTCTAATTACTAAAGTTTTCATGTCTGCTAATGTAGCCATTATTTGAAAAATCTGGTTAAAATATTTTTAATCCCAGTCCACCTATCATGAGGACCAATCAAGTCTCTTTAATGGTAGGAGCCCTTTATTTTATGATAGCTATGAGTAAGTGTTGCTGCTTTTTAAATAGAGACTGCATCTAAAATGCATATTGAGGTTGAGTACAACTCTGGGACTAGAATTTTCATATAAAAGGAAGCAAAAAGCATAATTTTCCAGAATGCACTGTGATAGAATTACTGGGATAAGGAGCTTTAGATTAGGACCTTTCTTAGCATTCAAGAGGTAAATACTTACCTGCCTATCCATGCAAATCATGCTTGTTTGTTACATAGTCATTCTGCCTCTTAGGGAAGGTATAGTATGAAACATCTCACGACAAAAATGTTGGTGTGGGGGTGTAGGGACATCATACCATAGCACGCTTCAATTATGACAGGGAAAGGACTCAACATGAGGAGGCACTTACAGACTTTCATTTGTTGTATTTTGTATCTTGATGACATTTAAGATGTGTACACTGGTTCAGAACAAGTAAAGCTGTGAGTTTTATTCCATAATTCATATGGCTGGTGTCGTGTTTGTTTCTTTTTTTCAATTTTTGCCCGATTGTTAACATTTCAATGGTTGCATGTTTTCTCTCTGGCATATCAAGATTTTAAAGTGGGATGTTATTAAGTGGAGGCCCTTCTATATCTCATTGAAGCCATTTATCTTGATGTCTACTCTATTTCTAACTGCGTAGAGCATTTAATCCTTTGTTAGTGGTAGGTGAGTTCTAAAGAACATGAAGAGAGTAAAACCAGTGTCTTAGTTTGCTAGGATTGCCATAACAAAGTATCACAAACTGGGTGGTTTAAACAAAAGAAATGTATTGTCTCACAGTTCTGAAAGATAGAAATCCAAGGTAAAGGTGTCATCAGGGTTGGCTCCTTCTGAAAATTTTCAGAGAAAATCCATTTCATACCTCTAGCCCAACTTCTGATGGTTTGCTGGCAATCTTTGGCTTTTCTTGGCTTGTAGAAATGTCACCACAATCTCTCTCTTCATCTTCACATGACATTCTCCCTGTATGCATGTCTGTCTTCAAATTTCCCTTTTCTGTAAGGACACCGGTCATATTGGATAACAATATAGCCTAATGACTTCATTTTAACCTGATTACCTCTGTAAAAGGCACTGTCTGCAAATAAGGCCACATTCTAAGGGACTAAGGGTTAAAGTATGAATTTTAGGGCAACACAATTCAACCCATACAACAATAAGTCACTGTAGTTCAGATTTTTAAGGAATATTCGTAATTGTAACGTAGCATGAAAGGGCAAATGGACTTCTTGTCTGGGTGTCATGGGAATATGGATAGAACAGCTCACTAAGTAATTACAATCCCAGAATTTTAAAATTCAGATTGAGGTTGTAGGAAGAAAGCACGCTATTTATTGAATAATAGTAATAATAAATATCACCTCAACAGTACCAGGAAAATGCTCACAACTTCGGCACTAAAATGATATGTTACCCTTTGTTTACTCTTGTTTTTGCCATTCCTTTAAATTTTTTTCACTTTGTCCTTCTTTTCTCTTCTATTTTCTTTTCTCTCTTCTTTCATCTTTCTCATTATCTGTCTGTGACTCCTTATCTAAAATCTTTATAACAATGTGGCCAATATCGACTTAAAGCGTGCTTACTCCTTCACTTTAAATTATTTTAAGGAATAATAGTCAAATGGAGATCAAAGATAAATGTTATTTCTAGAGAAGTTGTGGTGTGACATTAAAGAAAACAAACACAAACATATGCATACAAAAAAAGAAAAAAGAAAAAAATATTCCAACAAATAACCTAATCCCATCCTACCCACATAGCATCTGTGAAACATCTCATCACCGTCTTTCCTTGGTGGGTGTGAGTGAAAAGCAGGAGGAAAGGAAGGAAGAGATGACGTCTGTGTTTATGTCTCCCTAGGTGTTAGCTGTGTGTTTGTGACTCATTGCTTCATGCTTTCTTAGTAGGGGCCATTTCACATTTTTCTGGACAGATTTCAGGTGGGCTGTGTGGTTAGTTAACACTGTAGGCTCATGTTTGTGCCAGGTGTTACCTTAATAAGCAATCTGACCAGAATTATTGCTTTCTGAAAAACACATTTATTCAGAGAAATCATCTCTGATTTTGATTCTATGGGTTTGAAAGAAACAGATGCTAACGGAACCACAAACCATGGCAAAACAAAAAGCTTTTTTCTCTTTGTTATCTCATCCAGAATAAATGTGCAGGTCTAGCATTGAACCTGATCTTAGGATGCACTTAGATTCTGTCCCTACTAATAAAGCAGGAACACTTACTGATAACCATGACAAGCAAGATTTTCTGTCACTGCCACTGCAATCATTCGGCCATTTTATGTGTGGGGAATTTAGAATGGGCCCAGACTCTAGTGTGCTCCTGGGTTGGGGAGAATTTCTCTGCAGGTATGGAGGCCTCACAGCTGACAACAATGCCATGGGATGTAGGACATGGTTAAGGGTGCACGTTTGAAGGAAAGAAAATACCCTGATTAGAAGTCCCTGGTGATGGTAGAAGTTTGCAGAGAGAGATTGTTATGAAAATAATAGAAAAATGTGTCTTAAAAGCCCATAAGAACAATTTAATTTCACTGTCATTGAATGAGATAAAGGCACTTTTTACTACTTATGAGTTATAGCTGACTTCTGTTATTCTCACTCACACATATGTGTGTGTGTGTTTTCATATATGTGAATAAAAATTTAAAAGAACTGTAAAGTATAACAATATTTCTAAACTTGCAAAAAATTTCAAGTAAACCTGTTTAGGACAATAAGGGGGATATATCTTTATCTAGGATTTGGAATTAATTTGTAAACGAGTAACTCCAAGAAACTGTTACAGAGGAGCAAGAAATCCTTTATTAAGTACAGAATTATTAGATACCAAGGTTATTGCAGAGTGGGTGCCAGTGAACTTGGATTTCTGTCTATACAGTGAGAAAAGCTAAAAAGAAAAGTTGTAGTTCCTGTTTAGAATTTGTGAAACTTCTGGAATTGCCTATAATGTTTGTTCATGCATGTATTTGATCTTACACCTACCACCGTATCCAATAACACTCCACGAAATATGTAGCCAAAATTTGTAAGAAGTCTGTACTTGTGGTATAGACTTTAGGTTAATATAAAAGTATTTTAACAAAAGCATATTGTGATCAAACCGAAATGATTCATAATGAAGTCGGTTATACAGAGATGCTTAAAGAGGAGGAAAATAAATATCTGACTCCTTTCATTCTTCCTTTTTCCATTTTTTAAAATATAACATTTACATTTTTTAGGATTTCTCTTCCTGATTCATCACATGTGAGTTTTTCAATCTGCTACACAAGGAATGTAATAGAAGCCTTCAATTTTAAGTCATTCACTTATTTACAGACATTGTTTACTGGATATATTCCTTGACTCCAACACTTATTTCTCCCAGCTAGCTAAGGTATTAGTGGATACCCTATCAGTGCTAAAGAATTTTTTTTCCCAAGTCAAGGAAGATATATGTAGTCTCTCAGATGCACTTTGGGAACATCTAAAGTGCAAGCTAAGTACCACTCAGGATTTCACAAAAAGGAGACTCAGTTTCTGGCTCTAAAATCATATTGTCACTGGTCCATTACATTTCAGACATTCATTTTATATCACTAATTGTATTTCATCTGTGTCGCTCTTACTACGATGAGCTTGTCCCAGTGGGGGCCCTTTTAGCATATCTGTCTCTTTCTCAGTTTAGGTGAGAATTCCAATTTTCTTGCCCAATATTTGCTTCTCCACCTGTAAGTCACACTGATTGTTCTCAAAAGAAGGTGAAAGGATACTAGCTGTGTGAAAAAGACAAGGTTGATTGTTTTGTGAGCTTTAAACAGTACTATTCTAGAGGAAGTTCTTGTTCTCTAAGAAACTAAGACCCAGAAGGTATGATCAAGTCCCTGCTAATGTGGGCCTGAGGATTGATAATCCCACTCTCTAGTAATAAATTGACTCCTACAAAGATATGTGCATTCACTTATCTTATTGTTTTCCTTCAATCAATTTCCCAATAGGTTGGCTTAATGAGAAAGCAAAAATTAATCTCATCTCTTACCTGCTCTCCTTTCTAACTGAAATAAAGTCTCACTTGAAAGTGAATAAGTTGAAATATTTTCTATTCTCATGTGCTGAAATGGTTTTTGCTATCAGGTTGGGATTGCTGGCAGCTCTTAGAAATGTGATGTGCAAGAACCCAACACTCAACTTGCAGCTCTGCTCACTGGTGTATCATTTTCAACCTAGCACTTCAGATAATTATGCATTTGGCCCATCTCTCCTTATAGAATGTACATTCTATGAATGGAGAGCCCAAATATTATTCACTTTTGTATTGCCCCATGCCTCGGGCATAGTTAGTACCTACACTGATCTTGTCAGTATAGAAGATGTGCCTGTGTTGAGTGAGTGATTTAGCGTGAAGCCTGAAGTTGTTGTCATTTGCAGTGTTCTCTCTTTCCCTGCCTGCCCAAATCCTTTCCCGTTGTCCATGATGATGTCTGTCATTTATCAGACTTCTCCCAGTGTTTGAATAAATAATAAAAAGCGATGTAAATTGTGTGACCACATAAAATATTGCGTGTGGAGTGATCCAAGTGTTATTATTTCATTAAAGTTATCTAAAGTTCACTTAGCAAAAAGGGTAATGGAATCCACATATTTGTACTTGCTAAGATCTGTTTTTGTTGTTGTTGTTGTTGTTGTTTGGGGTATAAGTAGGAAAAGACACTTCCCATGAAATTCACTTTAAAATGTTTTCCCAGGAGTCAATGAGCATAAGAACACTGGCTGATGCTAGGCCAGAAGAATGGCAGCCCTAAAGTGTCTGAAGTCAGGTGCAGTTAGGTTAGAAAGAATCAGCATGTGTAATCCTGAGATAAGCAATGTCTAAGAAATCTCTATGCTAACACATGACAGCATGGAGCCAGAGGAAGATACAGCCACCCTAACCAAAAACAGCATGGAGCAAGAACTCTTAAGTAGATACAGAAGAAGAAGGACTGTTCTCCTAGCCTCTCCATTTAGAACTATAAGCAATTCTTGGGTGAGAAAACCGGAGTTTCTTTGCAGAAACTATGACATATTTCTTGTACAGCAACGTAACTGTGCACAGTAAATTCTATGCATTTATTGCAAAGCATCTCAGATATGCTGAACAAATCTTTCATTAACTTACATCACAAATTAATAATTACATACCATTAGTATTCTATGTAGATTTCTCAGAAGAATTCTATGTAGATTTCTGAAATAGATGGTTCTTCCTTGGCTATTGAAAATTAAGTGTTCTATGCTCTCAGGAGGCAAAACCATGTAAGCTGCCCGTTATGTATGTTTGCATTAAGGAGATTTATTCTGACTAGGTGTTTCATTTGTCACATTTGCATAATGGCAGTGCTTTCTGCGCTAACTGTGCATACACCTGTGCAGTCTATCAAACACACATGGTCAGAGGCAGGCCTACAGGAAAAGACCTAAGCATTGTTATTAATATTTTTAAAAGTGACAACAACAAATATCCTTCTTAGATAAAGGAAAGATTGATATGCCCTTCAGTGCTAAATATGTTATGAAGGCATTTCATATATGTCTCATGTGCAATTGTTACAAATAATAATTATTTTTATCATCTCTATTGTTACTAAAAATAGTGATTTCCTTATACTCTCACCTTTTCCTGGCAATCATCTCAAATTCTCCTTCCCCGTTGATTGAACCCAATCTCAAAATCTATAGGAAACAGTTTTTTCAAATTTTTAAAATCATGATTCATGAAAAGATATAATTCTTACAAATGTCTAATCAGGAAATTTTAAGAAACAGTGTCCTTATGTATTTGATATCTGAGTGTTTTATTCTGTCCTGTTTTCTATTCAACTCCATTCATTTCATTTTATTTCCTTTCATTTTATTCTATTCTTTTATTTTGAAAAATCATGAAGTTAGGTAATGACTTGCAGTTTGAATATCAGTGACCTTTTTCTCCTCCTAGTATGGCTCTGACTTCTCTACACATTAAGCTCTACTAAGTGGATGAGAAAAAGATCATGTTGCTAAGGCAGAACAAAAAAAAAAACTCCAGCTTGGCAAATAATAACTTCCCTGAGCTTATAAATGTGTTGGTGAGCCAAATGTTTCCTTTGAACACTCCACTAGATTTTAGATTGCCCTTTGGACTGTGACGATCAGACAGTAATACATTCCTCTCTGTAGCAAATGTGAGTGCTCATTATCTCCCCATCTGGCTAGGAGAATACATTTGGCTGTTCTTTGAGGAAGTGATATTTAATTTTAAGGATTTATCATTCTGATTCATGTTCAGCAGTTGAGGATGATGAGGTATGAGAGACTGACTAAACAGTGTGATGATGGATCGTTGTACCTACTCAGGACCGGGTAAAAGCAGTTCTCTTAATGGTTTCATTCAGTGTGTTACATAGCTCCCTTGTGTCTCTTTGCCTCAGATCTGGTCTCTAGAATATATGTGCATCAGTAAAAAGAGAAGTACATTACACCAAACCAAGGCATATGGACAATTAATTTCAAATTGAAACCAATATTGGATAATGACGGGGCAATGGCGCTTGATGTGAACACCAACTTAAATTATGAGGAAAGTCATTGGATGGGAGAAGAGGTTACTGTCTTGGGTTCTAATTGTTTTTATTAACAATACAGAGGAGAATAGAAAAGAGATTTTATATTTGGCTCTCTCTTCTTAATCATTCTGTGTAACATGTAAGATCAAGATGTCCTATTCATTTTATATATGTTGTTTTTCTCAGAATCGTACAACTTAGCACTGCTTAAAATCTTATCTGGGGTGTCATCAGGAGGATGGTGAAGTAGGAAGCACCAAGAATCTGATTCTCCCCACAGAAAACAATTGTACTGCAGAAACTGTTTGATGTAACTATTTTGGAAATCTGGAGTCTATTTGAAAGCTTGCAGTTTGCAGAGGAAAACATGGTTAGTAAACTGTTTAATTTAGCCAACTTCAGCCTTTAGGGTAGTAGCGGCTACCTACCCCCTAGCCCTCCGTTAGGTGGTCATGTCATGCCTGTTTTTGGTGTGGCTTCCTGGAACCAAGATGGACAAGCAAGAGTTTGTCCTCCGTGTATCCAGATTCTGAGTTCTGATTGCTGACAGGTTCAGGCACAGAGGCTGGCTACCACTGTCATGGATATCACTGTCTCAACTCCCACTGTTTCCCCCCTCACCCCTTTTCCTCTTTTAGAAGGCAGGCATTTAAAGATTAGAATATCCAAAAACCACCACACATATCAGGGCATTTAGAAAGCCAGCATACAAGCCCATGGAAGGACACAGACCCAGAACTAAGTCCTGAGATGACCTTAAGCTTTCACCTCAGGCAAATCCTCAGCACAGAGATACCCTTCAACAATGAAAAAGACATCTTCTGGAAGCAGAGGAAGAATACAATGTCCAGAGTTAACACAATGTAAGGTTGAAATAGACAGTTTTCAATTTCAAAAAACCACAAGGCATTAAAAAAACCTCAGAAATGCATAGCCCACCTGAAGGAACAAAAAAACTCAAAATCATCTCTGAGGAATCCCAGATTTTGATTTAATAAATACTTTCAAATAACTATCTTAAAAGATGCACAAAGAGCTGAAGAAGGACACAGACAAAGATAGGAAAATAATGCTCCAGGCTTATCTTGCATATTTTCTACCCTAGTCCTGGAATCAGCCATTTCTCTAAGGAGCACTAGTCCCTATTATCAGGGAATAATATTAGAACCCAAACTCTGGGTACTCAAAGTGCTAGTTGCTGCTAGAGTGACAGACCTAAAACTAAATGTGTTTATACTAACTTGTGTTTATGCACATACCTATACATAATTAATAACTATCCACATCAATATATTAAGTTAAACATGAATTCACACTGGTGTGTTAAACTAATCCATGATCAAGTGAATCCTTGCTTTTCCATGAACTCTAACTCCAACAGTAAGAAGATTGACTCTCACCTTCTGCCATCCATCTACTTGATTGTTCTGTTCTGGAATACGTGTGTAGCAGGATCAGAATTGCTAACCTGTACACCCCTGGGAAACAACTATATCAACTAAAGTATAGTGCTTAAGTACAGTTCCTTTTGTCTTCAGTCTTACAGACTCCACTCATTTCCGAAGTTACTTAGGTCAGTACATTTTCTCCCAATCTCTTTCAGGGAGTTTGGCACATATATTTGTAATACAGTTAGATTCTCTTTTCAGTCTGCATGTTTTTTTTCTGAGATCTTCCAACCTCCTAACCTATTTTTTAAATTTGCAAACACTGAGGATTGCCCCTTGTATTGTAAAGATTTATGGGTAATGTCTTGTATGCAACTTAAAAAATCATGCAGAATAATTTTATTGCCCTAATAATTCGCTGTGCTTCACTTTTTAATCCCTACCTCCTCCTGAATTCCTGGCAACCACTTACAATTTTACTGTCTGTATAATTTTACCGTTTGCTAGTATGCCATATAATTGGAGTCATACCAGTTGTAGCCTTTTCAATTGTCTTCTTTCAGTTAGCAATGTCTATTTAAGATTCCTCCATGTCTTTTCATGGTTTGATGGCTCATTTCTTTTTATTGCAGGATAATAGTCTACTCGTACCCAATTGGTGGATGTACTAGTTTATTTAGCCGTTAACCCACTGAAGAACATCTTGATTGCTTCCAGTGTTGGATTATAAATAATGCTGTCATAAGCATTCACATGTAAAATTTTTGTTTGGACGTGAGTTTTTAAATCAGTTGTGTAAATATCCAAGAGTGGGACTGCTGGATCATATGGGAAGACTCTGTTGAGCTTTTTAAGAGCTGCCAAATTGTCTTTCAGATTGGCAGTACCATTTTGCATTTGCACCATCAAATGAATTAGAGTTCCTATTGCCTCAAATAGCCTCAGCATTTGCTATTGTCAGTTTTTTGTCATCTCTAGGTTCTCTATTTACTATTTCCTCTCCTACCTATGGGCCACATTATCCAGTTTTTCATGTGTGTAATAGTTATTGATTGTATGCTTGTCATTGTCAATGCTATATTTTTGAGCGTATAACTTTGTTTTTTCATTTTAACAAATATTGACTTTCAATCTGGAAGATGGTTACTTTACTGGTAGCTTAGCTTGATCTTGACAAAGTCTGGTTTTAGCTTTTATAAATTAAGTCTACAGTATTCCTTATCCTTATCTTTATTCTTGGGCCAGGGTACCTCTACTCCTAATGTGTGGGCTTTCAGAGGCTTTAACTGAATGCTCAGGGTATTCAATTAGGTTTTTAAAACTATATCTGGTTGTAACTTCAGAATTTATGGTCCTGTGTGTCTTTTAACATATTTGCTTCACTCATACACCACCTTCTTTGATAGGCATCACAGAATACTGCTTTGCACATGTATGGTAGTCCCCCTAGATACACAGTGCACATGTACAGTAGTCCCCCTAGATACCTCTTGAAACACTTTCTGTGTTTCAATTACTTGAAGTCTACTGGAGTTTGAAAATAGGTGAGGGCAGTACAATAAAATATTTTGAGAGAGAGAGAGAGAGAGAGAGCGAGAGAGAGAGAAAGGGTGTGTATGTGTGTGTGTGAAGGAGAGAGACCATTCACATACTTTATTCCAGAATATTGTTATAATTGTTTTATTATTATTGTTAATCTCTTACTGTGCCTAATATATAAATGAAACTTCATCATAGGTATCTTTGCATAGAAAAAGCATAGTACATGTAGGGTTTAGTACTATCTGAGTTTCAGGCATCCACTGGGGATCATGGAGTGTATCCCTTGTAGGTAAGGGGAGATTACTATATAGTTAAATATTTGCTCAACAGTGCAAGGAAACTTCTATCAGACTGTGAGGCTCCCTCTCTGTACATCTCCTTCCTATCTAGTATCTTGTTCCAGAAATTCTAGCCATCATTTTACCTTCTAACTCTGATCTTTGTTTCCTCCACTAGTGAAGCTACTGCTCTCTGTTTAGAACTCACTTCCCTGTGGTGATATTTAAAAATTCCCCCAGAGAGAAAATTAGGCTGAAGTGGAACTCATCTCCCATGGTACCCCAGGGATCAGAGTACTATCCTTTTTGCCCTCCAATGTCCTCAAACAATTGCATTGTAAATTTTGTATATTTTATAATTGTTTACAGTCTGAGAGGGGACAGATACGTCCAATAATTCATCATGATCAGAATCAGAACAAGTTGATATTTGCTTTTTGAAGAAACTTTTTTGATGAATTTAATCCTAACCTGATTTCTTAAACATATTTTTGTTTAAAAAGTTAGAGATTTTAGTATCGCCATTTAGACAATTTATTTTTATGTATGACGTGAGTTAAGATAAAATTTCATATTTTACCATATGGATAATTAATTATTTCTGCACCATGAATTTAGTACCTATCTTTGACCCATCCTTTACAGTCACTGTGTGTGTAGCCAGAACGAGGCAGATTCAGGATTTCCAAATATAGATGTTAAGAAAGGAAAACTGTGGTCCAAAAAATACCAAGTACTACTAATACATTACTCACAGCTTTAAAAAGCAGAATAACTAAAAATGAATAAAAATTAGAATGTTTATTTCTTGCAATTTAATAAACTGTAGAAATGATCCCAAGAATGTCACATTTAACATTTCATTTCCTCTGGGATTTTAAAATGATGTTTAATTGCAAGATGGTGCCCTTTGAATAAGACCCTGTTTACAAGTGTTAAATTTCAAGTAGGCTACTTCCATGGTTCTCCATAATGTGTCTCCATGGAGCAGCATATAAACTCCAGGGGAAGATTTATAAATCAAGAAAAACCAGATGCTTCTGTGTCACCAGATTGCTTACCTACCCATTCCCAAGGTTGCAACCAGATTTGCAATTCAAATGATTTCAGAATAAAATTTTTATTTTCATTTAGTGTTATATAATATTTTATTTTTGTGAGTTATTTGAGAGGTAATGAATAGGAATATACTACTTTGGTCTACTAATAAACATTACGTTTTTTGAACTGGTCTTGATAGGAGAGTATGACTTAAATACTATATACCCTTAACAGAAATTAGGCATTTGGCCTAATGTAACTCTGCAGTTCTACAGTTTAGCTTTCTTGTCCTGACTTGTGGAAAGATGGTTAATATATCTGTCTACAAATTGTTCCATAAAGAGTTGGCATGTGTTCAGAACAAGCTGAATTTTATCTCAAATACCACACTTCCCTATACTAGAAATTAAGGCAGTAGCTAGAAGTTATGAGGTGGAATGGAGGAGTCATCTTATCCCTTTCATAATATTCAATGTCCTTGTCTCTAGCACTTTCTCTGAAATATTAATAATCATAGGATATCTCTTGCTATCCATTCCTGTCCATAGCCATTCTAGGCATATTAATAGATTAAAAATAGAGTTAAGAGAAAGGTAAAAATCTTGGTGATATGTGGAGAGAAATGCTTTTCTAAGATACCATAGCTACTTTTGGTTATGGGGCATATGCTTTCTAGTGAGGGTAATGGAAATATTAAGGTAAGCAGGTAAGATTGCAGAAGTGGGTTGTGAGCCCACTGTGATGAGTTCTCTAGATGTTTCTTTCTGACCCGTCACCAGCCTGCCTATTCCTACTCATACCTGCAACACCATGAAGTTCTTTCCTTTCCCATTGACTTCTTACTGTATTCTTAGCAAAGACAAAAAGTTCCTTGTTTCCCTGAGACATAATCAGGGTAAATACATTCCACGGAATGTTGCTAAAGAGATATTTTGTAGCTAATTCAAAAGCATAATGAAATGTATGGTTACAGTTTTTTTAATCTGCCTGTGTATTAGTCCGTTCTCATACTGCTAATAAAGACATACCCGAGACTGGCTAATTTATAAAGAAAAGAGGTTTAATTGACTCACAGTTCCACAGGCCTGAAAAGACCTCAGGAAACTTACAATCATGGCAGAAGAGGAAGCAAACACATCCTTCTTCATATGGTGGCAGGAAGGAGAAGTGCCGAGCAAAAGGGGAAAGGCCCATTATGAAACCATCAGATCTTGTGAGAACTCACACACTATCTTGAGAAGAACAGCATGGGAGTAACTGCATCTGTGATTCAATTACCTCCCACCAGGTCCCACCCATGATATGTGGGGATTATGGGAACTACAATTCAAGATGAGATTTGGATGGGGACACAGCTAAACAATATATGCCTGAGATAAATGACATCTTTGAATTAAAGAAGCATTTTCTCAAAAATTTTTGAAGGAATTAATGATTCAGATAAAAAGCAAAGTGGTTGCTTGTCCACTTGAGAAAATGGTCAAATGTAGAGCTTATTGGATAAAGATGAAAAGTTGTCTGAGTTTCTCTGATTTAGTACTTTCAATATAGAAGTGGCTAAAGAACACAAAATAGAGAAAACTCCATTGACCAAAAGTAATTTTTAATTAAACAAAACTCCTATGAAGCTTGTTATGAGCAAAGAAATCAAGCTGTTTTAATCACCTGGCAAGACATTGTGAGAGTTTTCTGATCATATAAAAAGTTTCAATTAAAATAGCATGCTGGAATTCGAGGAACATACCTAATTGAAATGTCTGAGCTATAAATACAGTAAAAATGCTGTTTTAGGGGTAACAACTTTATTGAGATATAAATCAAATACCATAGAATTCACCCGTTTAAAATACACAACCCAGTGGATTTTAGTATATTTATAGGTGTTTGTAATCTTACCACAGCTAGATTTAGTACATTTTTTGTCAAATCAAAATTGTTACTACATCCCAGCCTTCTTTTCTTTCCCCATCCTACACAGCCCTAATCTAATCACAGTACTAATATAGTACTAACAACAGTACTCATCTACTAATCACAGTACTAATATAGTACTAATACCCATACTAATCTAGTACTAACAACAGTACTCATCTACTAATCACAGTACTAATATACCTAATCATAGTACTAATCTACCTAATCACAGTACTAATCTACTTTTTGTTTCTACAGTTTTCCCTTTTCTGGACACGTTATATGAATGGAATCATATAATATGTATTTTGTGACTGTTTTCTTTCATTCAGCATAATGTTTTCAAGCTTCATTCATGTAGTAGCATACATCAGTATTGTCATGCAGTGCATAATAATGTTTAGGTCAGTGACAGACCACATATACAATGGTGGTCCCATAAGATTATAATAAAGGGGGATTCAAGATGGCTTAGTAGATACAGCTAGCATGTGCCTCTGTCACAGGGAGGAAACAAAATAACAAGTAGATATTCACGCTTTGAATAGAATATCTAAGAAAGAACACTGGGTTCAACAGAAATGCAATGGAAAGGACCAAAAGCAAAAAAAAAAAATAAGGAATTTAGGTAGTCAGCTTGGTCAGGTAGGGCTGAGAGTCAAGATAAGTTCCTGGACTTAGGAAAGAGGTTAGGGAGAGACCCCAGGGCTCCACATTCCCACTACAAACCTTTTAATCCCAGCTATGGGAGAGCTCTCGACCCACACGGGCCTAAAGACTAACATACGAAGCTGCCTAGAGATTGCAGAGGCATTGCTCCAGACAGGGAACTCAGGCTCAGTCCCACAGTCCTCCAAGTTCTGTGAAGTTGCAGTTTGGCACTATTCTGAGAACTAAATCCCCAATAATCTGCATCCTGCCCTGGAGTTAGGGCTGCTGCTGCTGCTGCTGCTTCCAGGCCAAGTAGGGAGAGAGGAGGCCAAGTACTTTCACATGCCTCAAGGACAAATGACTCTGACACTGCTGCAGGCTGCTATGGAACTGAGGCACAAGGAAACTGTGCATCCCATAACTACCTGCCTACCCTACACTGAGAGTGACCCCTCCCTCTCCAGTGGAAGACCTGCAGTGCAGCTGCCACTACCTACACCTGAGCATTCTACCAGCAGTCTGGGAAAAATCCTGTCCCTGCCTATCACAGCTAATGTGTGAATGTGCTACAAGGGTGGTAAATAGATGTCTGTCAGCCTGGTCCTGTCCGCCTGGTACTCAAACATGATACTTATGGGACTAGAGATTGCCCAACCCCGTCCACTGCTGTTGGCATCTGAATACTCCTCCTGGAGTATGAAGTCAGGCTGAACCAACCTGCCAATACCTCCATAGCTGGCACCCAGCCACACGTGTCACCCACCAGTGGGCCAGGACGCTGACTTGCCCAACCTGTTACAGCCACTGCCAACACCAACATGGATCACTTGGATTCCAATGGGTTGCTCCACTGCTGCTGCTACTGTCACCCATATCACACTTGCTGCCCAGGGACCCAAGAACACACCCACATGCCTAGACCACTGCTGCCACTACCAGCATCTGAGCAAGCCAACTGGAAGCCAAGAATTGGTCTGCCTGGACTCACTGACACCAGTTCCAGCGAATGTCACACTGAGGCCCAAGAACAAGCATGCTCAGCCCATTCTTACACCACTGGGGCCCAAAGACTAGCCCACTTGACACCCTAGTCCCTAGCAAAACTCCACACCAGCCTCTACTAATAACTGCATTCTAACCCATCAAGAAAATCAGATACCACTGACACTGTTTACAGCCAAATAAATCACACTGAAATTACGGTACTGCATACATCCAAAACCAAAGTCAAAGTACTTGGTGTAACCAACCAAATATACACTTCTTCAGGAAAAAGTCCTTTCCTACAAAAGAAAATTCAAAACATTGGAAGAAACTAGTATTACACCAGATGCACAGATGTCAATGTAAAGACACAGGAAACATGAAAAATTCAGAAAATATAATACCTCCAAAGGAACACAATAATTCTCCAGCAACAGATCCCAATAAAAAATTCACAAAATCCTGGATAAAAAAAATTCAAAATACTAATTTTAAAAACGTTCAGCAAGACACAAGTGAATTCTGAAAAACAATATAGAGAACTCAAAAAACAGGATTCAGGATATAATTAAGAAATTTATCATAGATAGATATTTTTTAAAAGAACCAAACAAAAATTCTGGAACTAAAGAATTCACTGAATGAAATACAAAATACATTCCAAAACTTCAACAATAGACTAGATCAAGCCAAAGAAAAAAATCTGAAAACTTGAGGATAGGTATTTTCAAATAACCCAGTCAGAAAAAAAAAATTTTAATAATATAAAAGAAAGAGCAAAGCCTTTTGACATTATAGACAACATAAACTGACAGAATAATCAAATCACCATTGTCCCTGAGGGTGAAGATTAAAATATTTAGAAAATCTAACAAAATGTTAGATGAAAACTTCCCAAATCTAAGGAGAGACCTAGACATCCAAACACAAGAGGATCAAAGACCTCTAAACAGATATAGTGCAAAAATGTCTTCTCCACAGCACATTATAGTCAAAGTATATAAAGTCAAAGCAAAAGAGAGAATACTAAAAAAGAGCAAGATAAAAATGTCTTGTCATCTATAAAGGAATCCCCATCAGACTAAATTGGCCTCTAAGAAGAAACCTTACAGGCCAGGAGAGAAAGGGATGACATATTCAAACTGCTGAAAGAAAAAACTGGCACCCAGGAATGCTATATGCAGTGAAATTATCTTTCATAAATAAAGGGGAAATGATTTTTTCCTATGTAAGAAAATGCTTAGGGAACTCATTACCACTAGACCAGTAGTACTACAAGAAATGCTCAAGGGAGTCTTAAAGTTCAAAGTGAAAAGATGACATTTACTGTCATGAAAACACACAAAGTATAAAACTTACTGGTTTTGATTATAAAACCAAACACACAAATGAGGAAGACAAAGGACTCAAATGGAACTCCTTCAGTAAAACATCAAACTACAATGACAAATATTAAGAGAAAAATAAAGGGAGAAAGAATAAACAAAACAAAAACAATGAAGAATATAACAGTAATAAAACTTCATGTATCAGTAATAACCTTGAATGTAAATGAATTAAATTATCCACTTAAAATATACAAACTGTCTGAATAGGTAAAGCAACATGATCAAACTCTACAATGCCTAGAAGAAACATAGTTTACCTGCAGAGAAATATATAGTCATAAGAAAAGGGATGGAAAAAATATTCTACGCATACAGAAACCAGAAATGAGCAGGAGCTACTATACTTATATCAGATAAAATAGATTTTAAGTCAAAACAGTAACAAAAAACAGAAAAAACTATATAATAAGGTATCACTCTAGCAAGAAGATATAATGATTCTAAATGTGTTTGCACCAAACACTGGAGTACCCATATTCATAAGAAAACGTTACTAGATATAGAGAGAAAGATAGACTCCAGTATAAAAATAGAGAGGGGAGGACTTAAAAACCCCTCTCAGCATTAGACAGATTATCTAGAAAAAAATAAACAAAGAAATATTGAATTAAGACTCTAGAGCAAATGGACCTAACAGATACTTACAGAACATTAGAACATTTTATAGAACAACCTCAGAATATACAGTCTTCTCAGGGAGACTCCCTCTCAGCGCAGGGAGCATTCTCCAGAATAGACCATATATTATGCCACAAAATAAGTCTCAACAAATTTTAAGAAGTCAAAATCATATCAAGTATCTCCTCAAAACACAATGGAATAAAACTAGAAATAAATACTAAGAGGGACTTTGGAAACTATAAAAATACATCGAAATTAAACAATATGCTTCTAAACAATAGGCCAATGAAGAAATTAAGATAGAAATCAAAAAATTTCCTAAAACAAATGAAAATGGAAACACAACATACCAAAACCTGTAGAATATGGCAAAAGCAGTGCTAAGAGGGAAGTTTATAGCAATGAATGCGTACATCAAAACAGTAGAAATATTTCAAATAAACAACCTAAGATGTATCTCAAGGTACTAGAAAATCAAAGGCAAACCAAAGCTGTAAATTACCTGAAAGAAAGACAATAAGATCAGAGTAGAGCTAAATGATATAGAGACTAAAAAAGCAACACAGAGGATGAACATAACAAAAAGTTAGCTCTTTGAAAGAACAAACAAAAAATTGATAAACTTTTAGCTAGAGTAATGAAGCAAAGAAAAAGAGGAACTCAATTAAGATTAGAAATGAAACAGGAGACATTACAACTGATACCACAGAAATACAAAAGAAGACCAGAGACTATTATGAACAAGTATATGCTAACAAAATGGAAAACCTAGAAGAAAAGATTAAATTTCCAGAAACGCAACCAATATTGACTAGGAAGAAATAGAAAACCTGAAGAGACCAATGAAGAATATCAACACTGAATCAGTAATAAAATGTCTCTCATAAAAAGAAAATCCCAGGCCTGCATGTATGCACAGTCAAATTCCATGAACCATATAAATAACTATTGCCAATCCTCCTGAAACTATTCCAAAAAACTGAAGTGGAGGGGACTCCCTCTAACTCATTCTATGAGGTCAACACTATCTTGACACAAAAACCACATAAGGGCATGACATGAAAAAAGAAAACGATGAGACAATATCCCTGATGAACATCGATGCCAAAGTCCGCAATAAAATACTAGCAAACCAAGTCCTTCAGCACATCAAAAAGCTAACATACTATGACCAAAGGGGATTTACACCAAGGATACAAGGATGGTTCAACATATGCAAATCAATAAATGTGATACATTACATCAACAGAATGAAGAACAAAAACCATATGATCATCTTAATAGATGTGTAGAAAGCATTTAATAAAACTCAACATTCCTTAATGATTAAAAAATCCCACTCTCGCCAGTTAGAATGGTGATCATTAAAAAGTCAGGAAACAACAGATGCTGGAGAGGATGTGGAAAAATAGGAGAAATAGGAATGCTTTTACACTGTTGGTGGTAGGTCAACCATTGTAGAAGACAGTGTGGCGATTCCTCAAGGATCTAGACCTAGAAATACCATTTGACCCAGCAATCCCATTACTGGGTAAATACCAAAAGGATTATAAATCATTCCACTATAAAGACACACGCACACATATGTTTATTGCAGCACCCTTCACAACAGTAAAGACTTGGAACCAACCCAAATTTTCCTCAATAATAGACTGGATAAAGAAAATATGGCACATATACACCATGGAACACTATGCAGTTATAAATAAAGGATGAGTTTATGTCCTTTGCAGGGATATGCATGACGCTGGAAACCATCATTCTCAGCAAACTATCACAAGAACAGAAAACCAAACACCACATAGTCTCGCTTATAAGTGGGAGTTGAACAATAAGAACATATGGACATACGGAAGGGAACATCACACACTGGGGCGTATCGGGGGTGGGGGACTGGGGGAGTGATAACATTAGGAGAAATATCTAATGTAGATGGTGGGTTGATGGATGCAGCAAACCACCATGGCACGTGTGTACCTATGTAACAAACCTGCACGTTCTTCACATGTACCCCAGAACTTGAAGTATAATAATAAAAAAAGCACTCTCCAAACTAGGAATAGAAGAAACTTACCTCAAAATAATGAACACCATACATGTCAAATCCACAGATAACATCAACTGAATAGAGAAAAGCTGAAAGCTCTTTCCCTAAGATCTGGAACCAGACAATAATGCTTGCTTTTACCATGCCTGTTCAAAAATATCGGGAAGTCCTAGCCAGAACAATCAGGCAAGAAGAAGATATAAAAGGCATCCACATTGGAAAAGAGGGTGTAAAATTATCTCTGTCTGCAGATGATATGATCTTATATCTAGAAAAACATAAAGACTCCAGCAAAATCTCCTAGATCTGATAAATTCAGGTAACAGGTAGGATATGAAATCCACACATAAAAATCAGCAGTGTTTCTATACTTCAATAATGAGATGACTGAGAAAGAAATCAAGAATGCAATTTCATTGACAGTAGCTAACAACAATACTAATGAATAAATTTAACCAAGAAGAAATATCTCTATGAGAGAAACTATTAAACATTGATGAATTTTTTAAATTTTTATTTTTAAATTGTTTGCTACATGGTCATATCTAAATTTATGTTTATGAATCTAAAGTCTCAACTGAGCTAATTTCAAATATTGGTTTCTTTTCACTGAAGCCCTAACCCCACCCTCCTTACTTTTTAAAGTTTGGTATATAAATCTTTTATCTCTATTGAGTAAATGATATATCACTGAATACTCCTAGGTGTACACTTAAATGAACCTTGTCTTTTTTCCTGTTAGTCTGTCTTTTGTCAGTTAATTTGCAGGCCCCCACTGCTGGATCCAAGATGGAAAAGGAAAAGTTGTTCTCCCAACATGGGATCTCTGTGACAATGTGATAAAATGAAAACAGAGATGTGAAGTTTACTATTAATTATCTGAGAAAAAAAGGAATACAAATATACATGTGTATTTTCTTGTATAAAATGTGGAAGGATAAAACATAAAACTGAGCAATACAATGATTTCCTATGGGTAAGGGAGAAAATAGGTTGAATGGGCTAGCAATATACGTTAATTACATTGCATAAAACTCATTTTCCATTTTAAACCTGGAACAACATACTTACATAATTCTACACAAAAACTAAGTAAGAGTTTAATCTTTACGTGTTGAATAAACTGTAACAAATGAATTATTTATTTCAATTGGTGGTTATAACCACAGAGAGACAAACTTTAAAACACAGTAATTTGCTTGAACATTTCTTTCTTTTTTAGATGGAGTCTCACTCTGTCGCCCAGGCTGGAGTGCAGTGACTCGAGTGAGTCCAGGCTTGAGTGAGTGGGTTCGCTACAGCCTTCACTTCCCAGGTCCAAGTGATTCTCCTGTCTCAGTCTCCCGAGTAGCTGGGATTACAGGCACACACCACCATGCCTGGCTAATTTTTTTGTATTTTTGGTAGAGACGGGGTTTCACCATGTTGGCCAAGCTTGTCTCAAACTCCTGACCTAAGGTGATCTGCCCGCCTCAGCCTCCCAAAGTGCTGGGATTACAGGCGTGAGTCACCGCGCCTGGTCTGCTTGAGCATTTCTAATGGGATATATAATATACCTTATTGAGGAGGAAAACCTTTTGTTCTGCCCTCTTATATTAAATAATTAGGCGTTTGTGAATTAAAGTGACAAAAGACAGATGATCAAGAAAAAGAATTAATCATATATGAGGAGTTCACAAAACCTAACTAAAGGAGGCAGTTAGAACTTGGGGCTCATATACCATCTTAATAGAGGAAGAAGGGAGGACCAAGGTACCTAAAGGAAATCAATGACTTCTTAATAAAGCGGGGAAGAGGCTGAGCACGGTGGCTCAGGCTTGTAATCCCAGCACTTTGGGAGGCCGAGGCACGTGGATCGTTTGAGGTCAGGAATTTGAGACCAGTCTGACCAACATGGCGAAAACCTATCGCTACTAAAAATACAAAAATTAGCCAGGCGCGGTGGCATGAGCCTGTAATCCCAGCTACTCCTGAGGCTGAGGCAGGGAGAATTACTTGAACCTGGGAGGTGGAGGTTGCAGTGAGCTGAGATCACACGACTGCACTCCAGCTGGGAGGACAGTGAGACTCCGTCTAAAAAAAAGAGTGGGTGGGGAGAGAGGGTATTTATGGAAAAATGACTGTAGGACAGATAAATAGGTCCTTAGTAGAAAAGATAAATGGGTCCTTAGAAGAATAGGTGGGAGATATGATAGTTTTGTTACAGTCTAAGTTTTACGTGTGATGTTTACTTCTAGCCTCTGACTTCTAGTCTCCAATGAAAGAATCAATATTCTCTGGTTGCTCTTGGAAAGGGATTTATGACGATAGAGAGCTTTTGAGCATTTGTTTTTTCTGAGTCTGTGACTTTAGGCAGATAAGGGAGTTAAAGAGAGGAGCCCATTCTCAAGTGTCTTCACCTCCAAACAACTTTTATGCTACAGTGACATAGTCTGGACTTATTCAACCCAACTGAAAATAAAACTGCCACTAAAATGCATTGCTTTTGGCAATCAATTGTTAGTGCAAAAGTTGATATTGTTAGCCTCAAAATGGCAAATCTAAGAGTTATTGGCCTTGAAAAGGAGAGTAGAGAAAGAGATAGGGGTAGAAAGTTTATTCAAAGGGATAATATCAGAGAACTTCCTAAACCTAGAGAAAGATATCAACATTTGAGTACAAGAAGGTTATAGAATACCAAACAGATTAAATCCAAAGAAGACTACTTCAAGGCATTTAATAATTAAACTCCCACATGTCAAGGATAAAGAAAGGATCCTAAAAGCAGCAAGAACAAAAGAAACATGTAACATACAATGGAGCTCCAATTCATCTGGCAGCACACTTTTCAGCAGGAACTTTGCAAGTCAGGAGAGAGTGGCATGACATGTTTAACTTCTGAAGGAAAAAATCTTTTACCCAAGAATAGTATATCTGATGAAAAAACACTTTAAGCATGAAGGAGAAATAAAGATCTTCCCAGATAAGGCAAAGTTGGGAGATTTCATCAATACTAGACTTGTCCTACAAGAAATGCTAAAAGGAGTTCTTCAATCTGAGAGAAAAAGATGTTAATGAGCAGGAAGAAGTCATATAAAGGTACACAATTCACTGTTAATAGTGAGCACACAAAAAACACAGAATCTTATAGCACTCCAATTATGGTGTGTAAAGAACTCTTAAGAGGAAGACCAAATTATAAACCAAAGAAAAATTATAACTACAACAACTCATAAAGACATAGACAGCAAAATAAGACATAATGAGAAACAACAAGAAGTTAAACAATAGGGGAACAAAGTTAAATTGTAGAGTTTTTATGATTTTTCATTTTGCATGTGTTTATGCAATCAGTGTTAAGTTGTCACTAATTTAAAATAATGAGTTATTTGAGATAGTATTTGCAAGCCTCACTAAAACCTCAATTCAAAAAACATACAGTGGGTACACAAAAAATAAAAAGCAAGAAAGTAAAGCATACCACCAGAGAAACTCACCTTCACTAAAAAGAAGAAAGGAAGAAAGAAATAAAAGACCACAAAAATAATCAGAAAACACAGAACAAAATGGTGATGTATAGTAACATTGAAGGCAAATAGATTAAATTCTCTGGTCAAAAGACAGAGAGTGGCTGAATGGATGAAAAACAAGACCCAATGAACAGACCAATAACAAATAATGAGATCGAAGTCATAGTAAAAAGTCTCCCAGTAAAGAAAAGTCCAAGACCCATGGCTTCAGTGCTGAATTCTACCAAACATTTAAAGAACTGATGTCAATCCCACTCAAACTGTTCCAAAAAATAGAGGATGGAACACTTCCAAGCTCACTCTAAAGACCAGTATCACCCTGATACCAAAACCAGACAAAGATACAGAAAACGAAGAAAACTGCAGACCGGTATCTCTGATGAGTATTCATGCAAAAGCCCTCAACAAAATACTGGGAAACAAAATTCAGAATACATTAAAGATTATTCATCATGACCAAGTGGGATTTATTCCAGTGAGGCAAGTATGGTTATTTTGTTGCAAATGAGGTTTGCCATTATGAAGAAAAAGACATAATGGAAAATTATTGAGTTCTATTTAGTAAATAAAAATATCACTATGAATCCCTTTTGTTCTTCTTACATATACGTATTTCTTAGATTTAGGCACTGAAACAATGACAACTCCAGCTGAAAGCAGTTCTGGGGCATGACATACACAGATACATTCAGATTATCTTTTCATAGTAGATAAAAAGGAAGCTTTCAAAGACTCAAAAGGTCTCAAAAATCATGGCATTGTAAATCACTTATATATAGTATGAAAATTTTTAAAAAACTATTAAAAACAACAACAATAATAACTTGTTAAGGAATACATAATGTAAAAAGACGTACATTCTCACATCAAAAATTCAAAACATGGGGATGAAAAATGGGAGAAAATACAGAGTAAAAATGTAATTTTTTTTTTGTTTTGGTAATTTCAGCAAACAAACTTAGTTGTTATCAGTGTAATATAATCTGTTAGAACTATAATATTTTTTGTAAGTCTAATTATAACCATAAAACAGAAACTTGTAACAGATGCACTAAAAATGAAAAGCAAGGAATGAAAACATACTACTACAGAAAATCATACAACCATGAAGGAAGATAGTAAAAGTGGAGAAAAGGAAGAATGAATCTACAAGCAAGTAGAAAGCAATGAACAAAATGACAGTAATATGTCCTTACTTATTAATAATTACCCTGAATGTAAATGGACTAAATCCTTCATGTAAAATACATAGAGTGTCTGGATGGATACGAAAACAAGAATTAGTTATATGCTGCCTACAGTAGACTCATTTTCCCTATAAGGACACACATAGACTGAAAGTAAGGGATTGAAAATGATATTCCATGCAAGTGTAAATTGAGGAGTATCTATACCTATAACAGATAAAATAGACTTTAAAACAAAACCCATAAAAAGAGACAAAAAATACATTATATAATAATAAAAGGGTCAATACAACTCAAAGATATAATAGTTATAAATATATTTATGCACTCAACATTGGAGCACTAAAATGTATAAAGCAAATATTGATAAACCTAAAGAGAGAAATAGACTGCAATACAATAATGGTAGAAGACTTCAACACCTTACTCTCAGCAATGAACACATCACGCAAATAGAAAATCAACAAACAGGGAAGTTAAACTGTACTCTAGATCAAATGGACCTTAAAAACATTTATAGAATGTTTCATACGATAGTTGAAGAAAACACATATTTCTCAAAAGCATATAGAACATTCTCCAGGACATATCATATTTTAGACATTAAAAAAACTCAGCAAATTTTAAAAATCAAAATCATGTCAAATATCTTTTCTGACCACAATGGAATAAAACTAGAAATCAGTAAAAGAATAAAGTTTGGAACGTACACAAATACATGGATATTAAACAACATGCTCCTGAATAACCAAAGGATAAATGAAGAAATCAAAAAGGTTTAAAAAAATTCTTGAGACAAATAAAAATGGAAACACAACATACCAAAACCTATGTGATTCAGCAGAGCTCTATAAGGAAATTTGGTGTTAGTAAATTCCTACATCAGTAAAGTAGAAAAATCTTAAATAAACAACCTAACATTACACCTCAGAAAAACCTAGAAAAGCGAGAATGAACTAAACCAAAATGAGTAGAGGAAACGAAATAAAAATCAGAGCAGGCATAAACAAAAGAGACTTACAAAACTACAAAAGATCAGTATTAATAATGAAATAAACAGTTGGGCTTTTTGTGAAAAGATAAAAAGAACAAACCTTTTGCAAGACTAAGTAAAAAAAAAGAGAGAGAGGATGCAAATTAACAGAATCAGAGATAAAAAGAAAAACATTACAAATGATACCAAACAACTTCAAAAGATAATAAGGGACAGCTCTGAACAATTATATGCCAAAAAAACTGGAAAACCTTAGAGGAAATGAACAAATTCCTGAACACCTACAGCCTACCAAAATTGCATCATGAAGAAATAGAAAACCTAAACAGACCAATAATAAGAAACAAGTTTGAATCAGTAATAAAAACTCCAATAAAAAAAGGCAAAAACCCAGAGACTGATGGCTTCACAGCTGAATTCCACCAAACACTTAAAGAATGAATACCAATTTTTCTCAACCTCTTCCAAAAAATTAAAGAGGAAGGATGTCTTAGTCCATTTTCTGTTACTTTTAACAAAATGCCTGAAACTGGGTAATTTATAAGGAGAATTTTTTTCTTTTTTCTTTTTCTTTTCTTTTTCTTTCTTTTTTTTTTTTTTTGAGACAGTATCTCACTCTGTCACCCAGGCTGGGGTGCTGTGGTGCGATCTCAGCTTGTTGTAACCCCCACCTCCCAGGTTCAAGTGATTCTCCTGCCTCAGCCTTCTGAGTAGCTGGGATTACAGGTGCATGCAACCATGCCTGGCTAATTTTTGTATTTTTAGTAGAGATGGGGTTTCCCCATGTTGGCCATGCTGGTCTCAAACTCCTGACATCAGGTGATCTGCCCACCTCAGCCTCCCAAAGTGCTGGGATTACAGGGGTGAGCCACTGTAACCTGCTTGATAAATTTATTTCTTACATTTATGGAGGCTGAGAAGTACAAGGTCAAAGGCTTCATCTAGTAAGGGGCTTTTGGCTGGTGGAGACCCTCTGTAAAGTCCAGAGGAGGTACAGAGTATCACATGGTGAGGGGACTGAATGTGCTGGCTCAGGACTCTCTTTTTCTTCTCATAAAGTCTTATTCCCAGAGTAACCCACTTATCCATTAACCCATTAATCCATTAATCCATTATTGGATTAATCCCTTCATGAGGGGAGAACACTCATTACCCTGTCTACTCTTAAAGGCCTACCTCTCAGTGTTGCCACATTGGGAATTAAGTTTTAACATGAGATTTGGAGTGAACAAATATGCAACTTTTAGCAAGAAATTTCTTCCAAACTCGTTCTTTTAGGCCAGCATTACCCTGACAGTAAAACCAGACAAGGACATGACAAGAAAGGAAAACCACATGCCAATCAACATCCCTGATGGACACAGATGCAAAGATCCTCAACAAAATACAATCAAATAAAATTCAATAATACATTTAAAAAAATCACTGTAATCACATGGGATTCACCCCAGGAATTCAAGGATAGTTAACTACACACAAATCAATAAACATGATACATCACATTGAAAGAATTAAGGACAAAACAACATGATCATTTCAATAGACATGGAAAAATATTTGATAGAATTCAGCATGTCTTCATAATAAAAACTCTCAGCAAATTAGGTAAATATGAAACACACCTCAACATAATGTTAACAAAAAATAACAAGGTCTTATATGGAGAGGAGACTTTATTTCATATAAAAGGTTACAGGTTGCAAGGTGATCATCCTGTAGGATGGGAAGCATAGCCTTAGGCAAAGACAACAGATAAATACTTCAAAGGAGGAAAGCTGAGACAGAAATTTATGCTAGATTTGTTGGTTAGGTATACATATTCAACAGGTAATAGGATAAGCTATGTTTATTCATGAAGGTGGTTCTAAAACATGTACTAAACAAACGTGCATGTTACAACATATGATCCATTTTCACCTAGGAATGGAGACTTAACAGTTAGAGGTATTAAATTTAGGCCCTATACATCAAAAGGTGAAGCAGGGACATGAAGGCTTTCAAATGCACAGCCTCTGTAAACCAGCCAGAACTAGTCCATGTCACTGGTCTTCTTATCAACAGAAAATTACTGAAATCAGTCTCTTACCCAATCAAGTCTGTAGTTGTGACCTGTGGACTAGAGGGTCAGTTAGCATCTGAAATTGAGCTGTAAATTGTTTAAATATTGCTTATATCAAGGCCGGTGCTTATTTAGTTGCTAGAGTAAAAGAAAAACCTTGTGGCAGTTAGAACATAGTTTATTCTTCAAGTGTAAGGCTGCATGACTTAACCCTTGCCTGGCATGGCATTAAGTGTTTTTACAGTTTCTTATCTTCTTACCACAAAGAGTCTATTCTGGTCAGTCTTGTAATCTCTATTTTAACATTAATACTGGTCAGTTTTTGTCTAAACCATAAAACGGCATGAGTATAACAAGGCCTGTCCAACCTCCTATCTTATCATGACCAGAAACTCAGTTTTTAAAGTTTCTCTGGGGTCCCCTTGGCCAAAAGAAGGTCCATTCAGTTGACTGAGGGGACTGACATTTTAATTTTGGTTTATGTATTAAATGTCATACAAGATAAACCCACAGCTAACATCATAATGAACAGGGAAAAACTGAAAACTTTTTGTGTAAGACCTGGGTCAGGACAAGGATGCCCATATTTATCACTTGTATTAAACATAGTACTGGAAGTTCTAATCAGAGAAATTGGGCAAGAGAAAGAAATAAAGAGTATCTAAATTGAAAGGAAGGAGGAGGTTGAATTGTCTCTGTTTATATACAAATATATATAATTGTATATATTAAAAATATATAATTATATATACAAATATATAATTGTATATGTTAAAAAACCCTAAAGATGCCACCAAAAAAACTATCAGAACTGACAAACCAATTCAATAAAGATGTAGCATACAAATCAACATACAAAAGTCAGTAGTGTTTTATATTCTAACAGTGAATAATCTGAAAAAGAAATCAAGAAGACAATGTCATTTATAATAGCTAAAAAAAAAAAAAAAAAGAAATACATTTTACCAAGGAGGTGAAAGATCTCTACGATAAAAGTTATAAAACCCTAATGGAAGAAACTGAAGAGGACAGAAATAAATGGAAAGATATCCCATGGGCATGAATGGAAAGATTTAATATTAATAAAATGTCCATACTCCCCAATTTAATCTATAGATTCAATGAAATTTTTTAAGTATACCAATGACATTCTTCACAAAAATAGAAAAAAAGACAACTCTAAAATATCTGTGGAAACATAAAAAAATTCCTAAATAGCCAAAGCAATCCTGAGTACACAGAACAATGCTGGAGGCATCACATTATTTGACTTCAAAATATACTCCTGAGTTGTAATAACTAAAACAGCATGGTGTTGTCACGAAAACAGACACAGATTAATGAAACTAAATAATGAACCTAGAAATAAACCCATACATCTACAGTTAACTGATTTTCAACAAAGGCACCAAGAACACACATTGGGGAAGGGATACTTTCTTCAATTAATGATGCCAGAAAATCAAAACCACAATGAGATACAATCTCATCCTAGTTAGAATGGCTATTGCCCAAAAGACAAAAAATAACAAATTATGGCCAGCATGTGGAGAAAGGGGAACTCTTGTACACTGTTGATGAGAATGTAAATTAGTACAATCATTAAGGTGAACAATATGAGGGTTCCTCAAAAAATTAAAAATAGAACTGCCATATGATCCAGCAATCCTATTGTTGGGTATATACCCAAAAGAAATGAAATGAGTATGTTGATATCTGTACTCCCATGTCTATTTCAACATCCAAAATATGTAATCAATCTAAGTATCCATCAACGAACAAATGAAACAAAAATGTACATCTACACAATGGAATACTATTCAGCCATAATAAAGAATGAAATCCTGTCATTTGCAACAACATGGATGAACCAAGAGGACATTTTTAAGTGAAAGAAGCCAGGCACAGGAGGTCAAATACGACATGATCTCACGCACATATGGGATCTAAAAAAGGTGGATCTCATAGAAGTCAAGTAGAATCATGGTTACCAGAGACTAGGGAAAGTAGAGAAGATGGGAAGTGGTTAATGAGTACTCTGTCGCAGTTAGAGGAGTAAGTTCTAGTGTTCTTTGCACAGAATTGTGATATAGTTAACAATAATGTATATTTCAAAATAGCTAGAAGATTTTGAATGTTCTGACCACAAAGAAATAAATGTTTTAGATGGTAAATATGTTAATTACCTTGATTAGATCATTACACAATGTAAACATTACACACTGGAAACATCACACAGTACTCCATAAATATGTGCAATTATTATGTTTAGTTAAAATTATATATAAACTTTATAAATAATTTTACATAAATCTATATAAAGAAATCACAAGATGAGAATCAGTGATCAAAGATGAGGAATAAGAACTATGACTGCAATAGTTTGAAACTCACCAAAAACTTTTAAATCCCTGAATTCATAATGAAATTTCACAAGTAAAATATCATTGACTAATTTTAGAAGATGCTAGGAAACATGTGAAAAATTCATAAATAAAGAGAAAGAATTAACATTAGTTTTGCCTCTTCTTTTTAAACTATGCATCTGGGTGGTCAAATAGTTTATGAGGCAAAGTTCTTAAAGATGGGATCTGGCTAATGCATGAAGAGAGAATGATAGAATGAGAATATCAACATTTAGCAATCCATAGTGAACAAGGATTCCTAGAACAAAAGTGCTAACATTTCCTAATGAAAATACGTATCACCAATAAAGAAGTTTTGCCAAAAAAAAAACCAAACTCATTTCTGATGAAAACTCTAAACTAAACACCAATTTTCAAATAAAATATTACATGACACTAGAGGGGTGCAACCAGCAAAATCCTGACCATGGTATATTCCAAAGCGCATCAAGCTGGCTTCCTCAATAAATGCATTGACAGAAAGAAAAGAAAGAGAAAAAGATGAAAGAAACTACAGATTTAAAAGACTTCGGAAATAACCAATCACAATGCATGCCATGATTCAGACAAGCAAAAGCAAACTGTTCTAATTAATTACTTAGGCAATTATGGAAATTTAAACACTGGATATTTGATTGTACTGAGAATTTTTTGTGTTGTGGTTTTTGTATTTTGAGAAACAATAACTGAAATGACAAAACTAATTTGCAATTTTTCATGACAAGAACAGCACCCTAAACTGGAAATAGGATTGGCTCTGCGTCCCATTGTTAGAGTTATTAAATTTCCTCTCTATGTCTTAACGTCTTTAAGTTTCTGCTTACTTGTTTGTATCCGTCTTTCATACATATTATTGCTGTTAAATAGACTGCATTGTTATGACAGCCCTTTGCAAAGTAATGTCGTTTAAAATGTAAAAAAAAAAAATCATTTTACTTAGGAAAAGGCAACATGTTTCTATCCACGTTATGTTTTTTTGAAACATTGTTCATCTTTCTATGACTTGCTATGGACATCCAGATCAACAGCTTTTTAGAGGAGAAAAAAGGGTGAGAAATCCTCTATTTCAGGGCACAATTTTAACTAAAATAGATATAGCATTGATTGTTATAGAATAATATAGTAAGCACTTAAGGGAGAATTCGTCACTAACAAGAACTCAGAATCACAGGGTAGATTTAGCTTAATAATGTTAATGTATTCTTGTCTGCTGAGGTTTCTATAAATAACACACACCCGGCACAAGGCACATCCTTCATGATTAGCTTCTCCCTCTTGACTTACTTCATCAATGGGTGCCATCAGACTCTTGAAAGTCATTGCTACTGATTAAGAGAAATGAGCTGTTTCTCTCTCTCTCCGAAGGCTCATTGAACTGGCAATAAGGCGGGAGGAGCAGACTTCTCCCTGGCTCCTGGGTGTCTGCGGGAGCAGGTGGGTACTCCTCAGGACATGAACAGAGACCTGGAATCCCCAGTTTGTAATGGAGACACAGCTGCTCCTTGAAGCTTCTGGGAAGGAAGTTAGCCCTTTAGAAGCCATTCTCTGGTCCCTTTGCATATGTGTGTGTGTGTGTATGTGTGCCTACCTGGGCACATTCTGTATATGAGGAGGTGATGGTTGCTCAAGCTCCAAAATCGTATAATGACCTCATACCCCAGGCTTTTGCTTAACTTCCCACATCCCTCTAGTGCACTTGAAAATGTGCAGCCTGAAGTAATCTGAGCCACGCAACGGAAGGTGAAAGATAGTGTTAACTAAAAGCTTCTAATCAGAGTAGGGAGATGGAAACACATTTCCAGATTCATGGACTACATTATCCAGAAAACAGGTTAAGAATGCTTCAACTAAATAGATGCTGGTTTTTGAAGTGGACCAAGAACTATTTCTACAGTCTACTCTGTTCTGCATTTAGGCAGAGCCAATAATTCAAAGAAATAAAAGCACAGGAAATGAAGTAAGAGAGAGGATGGAAAGGGGTACATTACAGAAGGGAGGGCCCACCCTCACTGCTTTGGAATGATTCCATGGCAAATTTAATTATGCTTCATTTAGCACATTTGCAAGATAATATTTTTATACTGGAAGCTCTGAGTATTACTTACATGAGGAAAAAAAATATGTTATGGTAATTTCTATCTAACTACTTGTTATTAATAAAAGGAAGAATAGAAAGAGAGGTAGAGGAAGAAGAGAAGTAAAAAAAAAAAAGAAGGAAGTGCAGGGGCGATAGCTTCTGGGCTCTACATTTTCTAGGAAAACATAAAAGAAGTTTCTGGTCTGAGACATTTGCTTGTTTTTTTTGTAATCTATAACTGATTTGGGTCCCTACTTTCTGCTGTGGGAATGGTTTCTGTATATGGAGTTGAATTATTAATGAGAATTTCACACTTCTAATGAGCACCTGCTGTCTTCTTTGGGTCAGTACATTTTTATCATTTTTAAAGTCACATTAATCACACATGCTGGATTACTATCTAGTATGATACATTGCTTTAAAAAAAACAAAATGTAATTTGAACTAATTTTAGACTTACAGAAAATTTGTAACAACAGTACAGAGAGTTCCCAGATATCTCTTATTCAGCTTCCCCTAATGTTAACATCTTGTATAACTAGAATAAAACTTGCAAATCCTGGACATTAGCTTTTATACAATACTATTAATGAAATTATAGGGTTTCACATGATTAAACTTAACAAATAGTAAAAAATATAATATTCCACATTTAAAAAAATAATATAAATAGCAACAACAGACGTTTTCGAAAATTGGAAGGCAGATCAGAACAAATTATGCAGAGTAAATCATAGAAAAAAGCAAAGATAAACATATAGATTAGAGTTTATAATATTGTGCTTCAATAACAACTATATATTTAGGTCTCCCCTAACCCATTTCCTGGTATACAACTCCTAAAACCTTTGGAATCTCTGAAATGATGTGTCTTTTGTATGCTAATGAAATGACCAGATGGTTGAGGGTCCTGGAATAAGCTCAGAATTGATAATGATTATCAGGGGACAAATATATAATTAGCAGGAATGGAACTTTCAAACCCTCAACCATTTTCCCACCTCCTCTACCATTTTCCAACCTCCAGGGAGGGAAGACGGGCTGGAGATTGAGCTATTTACTAATAGCCAGTGATTTAATCAACCACGCTTGTTTAGAATGAAGCCTCCAAAAACACCAAAAGTGTTCAGGCACAGTGGCTCATACCTGTAATCTCAGCAATTTGGGAGGCTGACATGGGGCTAATGATTGAACCCAGAGTTTGAGACGAGCCTGTACAACAGGCAAAAATGCATCTCTACAAAAAATACAAAAATTAGCCAGGTGTGGTGGTATGCACCAGTGGTCCCAGTTACTTGGGATAATTGCTTCAGACCAGAAGATTGAGCCTGCAGTGAGCTATGATTGTGCCACTACACTGCAACCTGGACAATAGAGCAAGACCCTATCTCAGCAAAACAAAACAACACAACCAAACCCAGAAGGATGGAGTTTGAAGAGGTTTTGGATTCCTGAACATGCGGAAGTGCTGGGAGGGTAGTGTGCCTGGAGAGCGCATTGAAACTCCAAGCTCCTCTCCACACAACTTGTTCTATGCATCTCTTCCATCTGGCTGTTCCTGAGTTGCATCCTTTTATAATAATTGGGTGAATGTAAATAAAGCGTTTCCCTGAGTTCTGTGTGTCATTCTAGCAAAACATGGAACCTGAGGGGGAGTTGAAGGAATCTGTAATTTGTAGTCAAGCCAGACAGAGTGTGGGTAGCCTGGAAACCTATTACTTGTGATTGTCATCTGTTGTGCGGCAGTCCTGTGGGACTGAGCCCTTAACCTGTGGGGTCTGGGTCTGTGCTAACTTTGGTTCATATTAGAACTGAATTAAATTTTAGTACACCTAGCTATTGGAGAATTGCTTGGTGCGGAACACCCTCTTGCCCGTGCCACAGTTGGGTGACACCCCTATTTCATATTTAGTGACTGATTTCTCAATAGTCACTACAAAAATCAGAAAACAGAAAGGCTATTTTTAAAATCCTGAAATAAAATAACTGCAAACTAGAATTTTATATCCAGAGAAAATATACTGAATGAAAGTCAAATATAAACATGTACAATAAACAAAGACTGAGGAAAGATTCTTACAAAAGATAATTCTGAAGAATTCATTTCAAGTAGAAAAAAAATGAACACAAATGTGAGGCCTGAAAAGCCAAAGGAATTAAAAACAGAAAATGGGAAATAAGGGGGCTAACGTAAATGAACCAAAATTGTACAAAATTGTAAAACTAATGTCTAGTGGGGATCAGAATTTTACAGTAGGTAGCTAGTCAGGAGTGAGCAAGGCAGGAGAGGGCTTCCTTACCTCAACTCAGGAATGTCAGGTCACCATCAGGCGATGGTCGGGCAGTTGTTACTCCATTTCTCTAAAATAATAATTAGTTATAGCTGGGACAGGAAAAGGCAGTCTCTCACTAGATAGAAAAATCGGAAACTGGTTATCAGCAGCTTCCCTAAAAGATCTCAGAAGTTCAGTGAGGGGGCTCAAGCATGCGCACTAAGAGGCAAAATAGCGGATGACCTTCCTTTAGGAACACTAGACTGGCGAGGGAAAAACACCTCAAGTGAGCATGCGCACAGCTCCAGTAAACACACGGTGCGTGCTTCCCGCCCAAATGCCTGCAGGCCACTGAGCATGTGGACAGCCCGCCCCAAGGGAAGAATCATAGGAAGAGTAACACAAGACCCCAGAAACATGCCAACGTATAAAACCCCACGTACACTTGATCTCTCAAGTTAGCCACTTGGCCCTCTTCCAAGTATACTTTCCTTCCTTTCATTCCTGCTCTAAAGCTTGTTAATAAACTTCCACTCCTGCTCGAAAACATGCCTCAGTCTCTCCTTCTGCCTTATACCCTTCAGCCAAATTCTATCTTCTGAGGAGGCAAGAATTGAGGTTGCTGCAGACCCTTATGGATTCACTGGCAGTAACAGTAAGTAAAAAAATATGTTAGACTAAAATTCCCATGGGGAAAAAAATGAGTTGGAAGGTGAGTAAATGGTGTTTACACTTTAACTTTTTAAATTGTATTTTACTGACAGGATGATAAGGTTTGATTATCTTTAGATTTTGGATTCCCTATTTCACTTCATACATGAAAAGTAATTCCAGGTCAATGAAAGACAGACATTAAAGGCCTTAACAAGCCTTAGTAGCATTGGGATGTGGTAGGATTTTTTAAAAAACAACATATTGAAACCACCAACCATGAATGGAGAGTGTCAAATTTAACGATACAACATTTGATATATTTTTCCAAATAAAAAGCCACAAAGTGAGAAACGGCATTTGTCACACATATTATTACTGACAAAGGACAAACATCTGGAATATCTATAAAATTGCTATAGTTAAGTGATGAAAAGCCAGGCCATAAAAATTTTTAAAAATGTTAAAAAAAAAAAAAAAAAAAAACAACTTGAAGAGACACTTCAACAAAGAGGGAATCTAAATTTTAAGAAACGAAAGGTGTCCAAGTGAATGTATAGGCAGTGAAATACAAATTGAAATCACGGTGGAATACCATTATACACCTACCCCTACCAGAATATCTAATGTTAGCAAAAACCGAAGATTCCCTGGATTGGTGAAAATGTGGAACAACTAGAACTGGCATATAGCATAAATTCATACCTCTACTTTGGAAATTTGCTTGTCAATGTTTATATCTGTAAACTTGATTACCTAATATTTCCATTGTTAGATATGTACCAACAGAAATGTGTACATATGTCATCAAGAAACATGTCAAGAATGTTCACAGCAGTTTTATTTGAAATAGGCAAAAACAGGAAAAAAAAATCTATAAATAGGAAAATTAATGTATTGTGGTATATTTGTAAAATGAAATTCTCTACAATGAAAATAAAAATTTTGTTCTGTTCAATGACATGAATGCATCTTGCATTCATAATATTAATCAAGAAAACAAAGAAAAGTTGTGAAAGCATACAAGCAATTTGATTCCATTTATGTAAATTTCAAAAACAAGCAAAGCGAAGCGTAAGTATAGTACGTAGAGAGGGATACATAGGCAGTAAAAAATTTTTTTTTTTTTTTTTTTTTTTTTTTTTTTTTTTTTTTTTTTTGAGACGGAGTCTCACTCTGTCACCCAGGCTGGAGTGCAGTGGCACGGTCTTAGATCACTGCAACCTCTGCCTCCCAGGTTCATGCCATTCTCCTCCCTCAGCTTCCCGAGTAGCTGGGACTATAGATGCCCACCACCACGCCCGGCTAATTTTTTGTATTTTTAGTAGAGACGGGGTTTCACCATGTTAGCCAGGCTTGTCTTGATCTGCTGACCTCGTGATCCACCCGCCTCAGCCTCCCAAAGTGCTGGGATTACAGGCGTGAGCCACCACACCTGGCCAAAAACAGTTTTTAAATACAATTAAATAATGGGTATAAATGAACAATTATGATTACCTCTGAGGGATTAATTGCAGTTGGTAAGGAATAGAGAAACTTTGATAACAAAAATTTTTTCTTGACTTGAGTGGTGGTAACATGATTTTTTTTTTTTTTGGCCTTGCTATCAGTTATTCAATGTATATATTCATTTTATATACTTTTTTGTATATTTTCTTTTTTTTTTTTTTTTTGAGTCGGAGTCTGGCTCTGTCACCCAGGCTGGAGTGCAGTGGCGCGATCTCGGCTCACTGCAAGCTCCGCCTCCCGAGTTCACACCATTCTCCTGCCTCAGCCTCCCAAGTAGCTGGGACTACAGGCGCCCGCCACCTCGCCCGGCTAGTTTTTTTTTTTTGTATTTTAGTAGAGACGGGGTTTCACCGTGTTAGCCAGGATGGTCTCGATCTTCTGACCTCGTGATCCGCCCGTCTCGGCCTCCCAAAGTGCTGGGATTACAGGCTTGAGCCACCGCGCCCGGCTGTATATTTTCTTTTAAGATAAAATGAGATAAAAATTTTCAACAGTCTGAAATTAGATACAATAAAATGATCCATGAATTTTTGGTAACACCATGAAAAAAAAATTCTGAGAGAAGTTTAGGGTTGCTTTATATTAAACGTAAAAAATTTACTGAGAAGAACATACAAAAAATATGAAATTTCTCTTATCCTTTGTGAATAAATAAATTGAATATAAAAGATCAGTGAATTTTATTTACCTAATGCCATTCACAATTTTTTTTCATAATGGAATTTTCATTGGTTAGTGGAGGAGATGACAACACTGATTTTGAATCCTGAGGGAGAGGGTTTGAATCCCTCTGCATAGTTGGTATGTAAATGCAAATAAGTTACTTAACCTCTTGAAGCCAGTTTTGTAACCAAGAACCTCAGTTTTAATAGTATATTTTAATCACTCACTTACATTTTCTTCCTTCCCTCCCCTCTCACTCCTTCATTCTTCCTCCTCTAGATACTCCCTTCAGCAATGTATGTTTATCCAATTGTGTTCTTGTTTAAGAAATTCCAGAGGCTAATCTTGAAACAAATCAGGCACAGAGCCCCTGTGAAATCCTTCCACATGGAGGGAGTGGCAAACGATTAAGTCCACCACCATGGGCCAAAGTCAAGATAACATGACAACCAGACCTCAAGATGGGGGATTACTCAGGATAGCCATCAGAATGGACACACAGACCCTGCACCTTGCACCTTGCACCACTTCTGTGTGTCTCCCATACCAAGTTTCCCTTTAGAAATGCTATGGTACAATTTAAAATTTAAGGTGGTCCTTTAGAATGTTAGTTTACCATCTTCTGTTTGCTGGCTCTCGGATTAAACCTGCACTTCCTCCCATCAACCCTTGCTGCTTATATTTGGCTTTTGAGCAGTGAGCAGCAGAACCTGGGTCTGGTTACAATTTTGTCTTTTCAAAAATTAGGATAAGATAATTTATCTCAAATGCACATTTTGAGGGTTACGTTTTTATTTAAAGAGATTGCTCATGGTTGGAATCTGATAAATGATAGCTATAGTAATATTTCTTTTTCTGGTTGGTGACATGTATCATAAGTTGACAAAAAGAGCGGTTGTTCTTAGAAACACTTTCCAAAGAAATTCTAACTCAAATGGGGGAAAAAATGGGATGATAGGGCCTACACTGCTGCATTATAGGAAGGGTTACATGAGATAATGTGAGCAGGTTCCTGATGCTAGATGACATTTCAAATTGGGTAATTTAAGAAGAATATAACAAAGAAGCTATTTTCAAAAGTGTAAGTAGAGTGAAGGGAAATCAGGAGAAAAATTTCAGAAGCCTGGGGCTAGAAAAGTGCTGGGCAGTGAGGTAGTGGTTTCTGGAACTAAGATGAGGGATATATGGAAAGGGCTGGCTGACAGAATTGTGACCTCTGAATGACAGACCCAGTTAGACCACAATTACCCCACAGGGAGGGAACAGAGTGATAAATACCCTGGCTTCATTCTCCTCTCTTCCTTTAATATCCTACCTGTGCTCCTCATTGACAAGATTCAAATTGAAGTGCAAGGGCAAGGAACCTTCAGGGACACAGAATAGGGTGAAAATGAAGAGTGGAGAGTGGCAGGAGAGGAAATCATAAGATTACCAACACAGTGAGGTCCTGAGCACAATGCTTGTCACATAATAAATACTCCATAATGAACAGTAGCTATGATTGAATGGTGACATTTATTGTTTGTCTCATTATTTCATGTCATTGCACAGAAGGAAAAAGTGCAACAAATTATGATATTACAGTGCTCTTCCTTTCCCTGGGTATATCTGGAAAATTCTCAAACTTTACTGAAGACTACATTGAAGCAATAACTTCTCTGTGAACTCTCTTGTCTCCAAAGCAGGATGAGGAGCACTTCCTCTATCATTCCAAATGGAACCCTTGAGCATAATGCACTGTAATTACCTTTTCAAGTATATGCCTCACTTGTGATCTGTGACTTCCTTAAGGTCCAAATGAATCATCACCACTTCTTAGCATACAGACAATCTTACCTGTCTGACTGACATCACTCCTGAGGATGATAGATATCTTCCCTTACCAGCATTCCGAATAATGAATGCTATGTCAGGGCAGGCTAGGTGACGGTGATGGGAGAGGTTTAGGGTAGTATGGGGAAAAGTCACTGTCAGCACTGCATACCAAGAAATGTCAGAACTTTGTGTGTATGGAGTAAAATGGGGTGGGAGGTGTTGATGAATTCACACTTTGGAAAAACTTCCTGTGTGACTGAGGTCTATGTCTTTAGGGGGAAGTGTGGTCCATTTTCTATCTTGGAATTATTGCTGTAGTACCTAATTCACTGTCATTGATCTTTATTAAATTAAAGTTCAAATATATATAATTACTTGGTGCAACATTTTGGAAATATAATAGATATCTTTATAAAATATGTTTTATTTTAAGTCTTTGGTACATCCTTGCTTCTTTTTCAGTTTCTGCAACATACAATATTTTTAATGCTTTAATTTAAACTTGTAGCATAAAATTGACATGATTTTCCTTTTACTATCTAACTTCAGAGCTAGAATAATTCAATCATGTCCCTCTCATCACTCAAAGTTTGACTACTTCTATGTAGTCTATTTTTAAAGTATCCATGTAAGGAAGCATATATGAACATGATGTAGGCACTGGAAAAACAAAATTTATTGAAAATAGAAAGGTACATATTTCCATTTTTATTAAATATATATTATCACTCACATATCCAGTTTTTTCATATATTTATAGTCATGTAAAGGTACTCAAAATATATACTCACATATAAATAGTCATTACTGTTACCTGGTTACTATCTTTTTTATTTTTTTAATTCATGTTTTATAAGAGAAAAAAATGAATAAAACTTTAACTATTGACTGGCTTATACTGTCTGCTGCAGTATTTCTGATAGTCTGAAGGCATAAAACTGATTTAAAAAAAGTAATACAGCCATGCATTGCGTTATGATGAAAGTATGTTCTGAAAAATACCTACCTCCTCAGGCAATTTCTTCCTTGTGTGAACATCATAGAGTGTACTTACACAAACGCTAGATGGTATAGCTTACTACACACCTAGGCTATATGGTATAGCCTATTGCTCCTATACAAACCTGTACAGCATGTTAGTGCACTAAATACTGTAGGCAATTGTAATACAATGGTAAGTACTTGCATATCTAAACATAGAAAAGGTACATTAAAAGGTACAGCATAAAAGATATGGAGTAGTATACCTATATAGGGTACATAGCATGAATGGAACTTGCAGGACTGGAAGTTGCTCTGGATGAGCCAGTGAGTGAGTGGTGACTGAATATGAAGGCCAAGGACATTACTGTATGCTACGGTAGACTTTATAAACTTTGTACACTTATGCTACACTAAATTTATAAAAAATATTTTTCTTTCTTCAATAATAGATTAAACTTAGCTTATTGTAACTTTGTTACTGTTTAATTTTTTTAACTTTTGACTCTTTTGTAATAATATTTAGCTTAAAACACAAACATTGCACAGGTGTACAAAAATATTTTTCACTTTATATTTTTATTCTATAAGCTTATATCTAATTTTAATTTTTTCCTCTTTAAACTTTTTGTTAGGGCTGCACAGGGACAGGATCATCAAGACATCATTAGGCAATAGGAATTTTTCAGCTCCATTATAATCTTATGGGACCACCATTGTATATGCAGTCCATCATGGGGTGTATGGCGATACAATAAAAACACAGTCTGATTGTCAACATAAGTTGAAAATGCCAAGGGAAAAAAAATCACTTGATATTAAATTATCGACTCATGAAATATAGTAAATATACTGCAAGACTCCTCTTTGTTTAGAATTTATGGTTGTGTTTAAGAAAAAAATATTTACAACATTTGGTAAATACAGTAAAACAGACTTTATTAAAAGGGACCGTAGCAATAGGAAAACTGCAATGGAGTTTTTCAATGAGGGAGAGAGAATGGGTTCAACTTTGATCCCAACAAAGGCAAATGGGGATTTGCAGCCAACAAGTAGGGTCAGGATCAGTGGATGGAAAATGAATGACAGGAAATATCAGCGATAAGGGACTTCCTGGCTACACCAACTTGACAGAATTATTGCTGAAGGTAGACCAAGGTGATCAACTATTGAGGGTGGTCAGATATCGAGGATGGAGGATTTTCACCAAACTACCTTGCTCATACATGATTCTACAAGGACGGAGAGGGTAACCCAATGTTGGGTCTAGTCATAAAGAACTCACAGGAGCCTAACTCAAGTTTTGTTAAAGGAGAGAGTCTTTGTCAGTTGGTATGAATCAGAAAACTAAAACACTTTCATTCCATTACAAGGGAATGGATTTTTCGAGTTAGCAACAATATTGTTCCTTCTTTTCCTTCTCTCATTTGTGCCTTCCTCCTCTTTTCTATATTCATTGTGCAACAGCAAATCTTAAAAAAAAAAAAAAAAAAGATATAAAGTGGGAGGAATTCTGGCATGGTGACATTCATCCTGAGATGTGGAGCTCCCATAAGGTAAATACTGTAGGTAAGGAAGAGAAGACAACTCTGGAAGTAGTGTATATGGAAGAGCATAGTTTCTCATATTTTTCACTGGATCAGAATGTACAAGAAGCAAACAGGAGGGAAGAAGGTGTTCACTCAATTCCATGAAGCAGAAATGGTCACATGTTAGGTACTGTGTACATCAGTTTGTTCTCTAGTTCTAGATACATGGTGTGCATTCTGAACAACCAGACAGGGAATTTAGCTAATGGTAGAGTCTGTCTCCTTTGTGTTGCAAATATTAAGTCTAAAAAATTTGACCTGATTAAAGTATTAACTTTTAAAACACTACATAGGTATTTATATAATACTACAGGAAAATGGATGTGATTCATGATTCAGAAGACACAGATATTTTAGTCCAAGGATTAACTATAAATGTCAGGTAAAATAATAGATATTTTGAAAACTCAGTATTGCTATGCTGAAATCAGATACTGACATTGGCCTGGATCAATGTCTCTCTTGATTCTCCATTTTCAAGTTGGGTTTCTCTGAGCAAGTTAAGTTACAAAGTCACTCAGATTACTAATGTGTAAAATGTGGACAATTACAATACCTACATTTTACACTTATAATGACAACTGCATAAGGTATGGATATAATGTCCTCAATGGATAGTTAGTATCCTCAGTGTATAGTTACCATGCTGTAAACTATTATTGCTATTGCCAACACCTGGTAAGCAGACCATGTTCCAAAGGGAAAGATTAGTCTGAAATACAAAAGTAGCTAAATAATATCAAGAAAAATATTTAAAACCAAAAACACAAAAACTTTCTTCTATACTTGATTTTGCTTTAATAGAGAATCAAATTAATTCAATTAAAAGTGAATGACACATGCCTACAATGTCTAATGATCAAATCAGGGTAGCTGAGATATTCATCACCTCAAACATTTAACATTTGTTTGTGTTAGAAACATTCAAAATCTTCTAGCTATTTTTAAAATATACAATAGCATCTTATTAACTGTAGTCACTTTACTGTGCTATTGAACACTAGAACTGTACCTATCTAACTGTACCTTTGTACCCATTAACCAACCTCTCTTCATGCCCTTTTCTCCCCTATCCTTCTTAGCCTCTGGTAACCACCACTCTATTCTCTACCACCCTGAGATAAACATTTTAGCCCTCACATATGAGTTAGAATATACAAAAACAAACAAATAAAAAAGTAAATGAATGACATGCAGGTCAAACTGGTAGATTCTTGCAGAATATGGAGAAAAATGACAAAAAGAACCAATGACAGAAAATAACAGGTATGATAAACAGAGAACAGAAATCTAACCTGTAGAAACTTGGAGTTACACACAAGAGACTTGTATGGCAGGATCACAAAATTATTCAAAAATAGAATTGAAAAAAATTTCTCAGTTGAGGAAAGATGTATGAAGTGTGAAAGGAATAACCAAGCAATAGAAAAATTACTGAAAAGAAAACTCACATCTAAAATTAGTCAGGTAAAATGCTTGAATTATAAAATTAAAAGGAAATCATTCTACATTCATCAAGAACATTAGAAAAGGGTTAAAAACATTTGACTTCTGCTCTGCAACACAAGTTGTGAGACATATAGAAACAATGTAAGGAATATTGTTGGGAGGGGTAGGTATTGATGATGGAATAATTTTAACTTAGTCAAATTATGTTTCAGATGCTAGCACAATAGAAAGTGCTTCTAAATATGTAATATTGCCTCAAATATTCTATTAATTCAATGTATCTTTAAAAGTCTTAATGCCAATGAGCTGGAAGGAAAAAAATCTAAAATTAGAGAAACTATGACAGGGAAAGATTAATGGATAAGTGTCAAAACAACTTTTGAAAGATTCAGGTCCAGAAAATGGGTGGAAATATGATAATTTAAATCAACAATTAATTATTGAAAACTTTCTGTTTGACAGTCTCTAGGTTTTAAAACACATAAGCAACAGGGAGTAAAACTTTTTGAAAACAAAGTAAATACAAAGCATAAATTGTACATCATAAAATAATAAATGAATAAAATAACTCGTATTGAAGCCCCCAGATCACACCCATGAAAACTTGGAGCAGGGTGATGAAATACCTTAATAAATGGATGAGCACTAAGAAAAGTTTTTATGTAATATGGCTAATTAGAGAATTATCAGGGAGATAATTTTAACCAAATTTAACCCCTAATAGAACTGCAAATAAGACAAATTTATTTCAAATATCTAGAGGACAAATGTAAATATTAAAATGCCATATTAAAATAACAGAAAAGAAATACTGCAGAAATATAAATGCAAGAATTAAAAAACTAGAGTAAGTGAAAACAAAAAACAAAACTAGAAATTATGATAATAAATATACATTTATTTTAAAAACTTTCCTCTTGAATCAAAAAAACAACAAATTTAAGGAGACTAAAGGAGAAATAACTCAACGCAGTGTTGAACCTAAGTAGAATTCTAAAGGGGACATTAATAGAAAATCTTATACAATTCAAATAAAGTTGGATGTTTCATTAATAGAATTACATCAATGATATATTTCTGGTTTTGATAAGTGTTTAAAGTTATTTAAAAATTAAAAAGTTGAAAAATAAAATTAAATAACTGTTAATACCATTCATCAATATCACTGCTATATATTTATCTAAAGGATAAATCAGTATATTGAAGAGGTATCTGTAACCTTATATTCATTGCAGCTCTATTCACAATAGCCAAATATGGAATCAACTTACGTGTCTGTCAACAGACAAACGGATAAAGAAAAGGGGTATATAAACCTGGTGGAATATTATTTAGCCATAAAACAAATGAAATCCTATTATTTACAGCAACATGGATGACCCTGGGGGATGTTATGTTAGGTGAAATAAGTTAGGCACAGAAACATCAATATTGCATGTTCTTAGTCATATAGGAATGAAAACATCAATTTCATAGGAGTACAAAGTAGAATTATGGTTATTAGAGACTGGAAAGCGTAGGAAAAGGGAAAAATAGGAAGAGGTTTGTTAAGGGATACAAAATTACAGCTAAATGGAAGGAAAAAGTTTTAGCATGCTTTAGCACTGTAGAGTGGATATGGTTAATGATAATTTAGTATATATTTTCAAAAAAGCTGTACGAAAAGATTCAGAATGTTTACAACAAATAGAAAGATAAACGTTTGAAATGGTAGATATGCTAATTATACTGATTTAATCTTTATATATTACGTGCATGTATCAAAACATTCTGTATCTCATAAATATGTACTGTTATTGCATGTTAATTAAAAATAAGAGGGAAAATGTCAACAAATTAGATACAGAAGGAATATGTTTCAGCATAATAAAGGCCATATATGACAAACTCACAGCTAAACATACTGAATGGCAAATAAATGGAAAGTTTTTTGTCTAAGATCAGGAATAAGACAAGGATGCCCACTCGCACCATTTCTATTCAACACAGTACCAAAAGTCCTAGCCAGATAAATTATATAAAAGAAAGAAATAAAAGGCATCTAAATTGGAAAAAAAAAAAAGCAGTTAAGTTGTTCCTGTTTGCAGATAACACGATCTTATCTGTATAAAACCTTATAGACTTCATCAAAAATTTGTTAGAACTAACACATGAATTTGATAAAGTTGCACAATATAAAAGCAATGTACAAAAATTACTGGTGTTTCTGTACATTAAGAACATGCCATTGAAAACAAAATTAAGGAAACAATCTCTTTTACAATATGTACAAAAACTAGGAATAAATTTAATCAAGGAGGTTATTCTGTGTTCATGGGCTGGAAAAATTAATATTGTTAAAAATGCTCGTAGTCACCAAAATATTATTCAGATTCCATGCAATCCCTATCAAAATTTCAATGATATTTTTCACAGCAACAACAACAAAAAATGTATCCTAAAGTTCATTTGGAACCACAAAAGACCCTGAATAGCCAAAGCAATCTTGAGGAAAATGAATGAAGTTGGAGACATCAAGCTAATCTAATCTCAAAATTGAATATGAATCTATAATAACCAAAACGGTGTGGTGCTAACATAAAACAGACACAGTGACCAGTGGAACAGAATAGAGAGCCCAGAAATAAACACACAAGTATCCAGTCAACTAATCTTTGACAAAGGCACAAAGAAGATCCCATGGGGAAGATACCATGAGGAAAGGATTGTATCTTCAACAAATGATGCTGGGGAGCTAGATATCTACATGCAGAAGAATGAAATTGGACCTGTATTGTACACCATATACAAAAATCAACTGAAAATGGAGTAAAGACCTAAATACAAGACCTGAAACCACAAAGCTACTATAAGAATACATAGGGGCAAAGCTCTTAGACATCAGTCTTGGCAATTATTTTTTGGATATGATACCAAAGAACAAAGAACAATAGCACAAATAAATAAGTAAGACTACATCAAACTAAAAAGTTTCTGCACAGCAAAGGACACAATCGGCAAAATAAAAAGGCAGCCTACAGATTGGAAGAAAACATTGGTGAATTATTTATCTGATAAGGAGTTAATCCAAAATACAATAAGGAAGGAATCTGCTCAACTAAATAGCAGAAAAATGGAAATAACTTGTTTTTTTAAATAGGCAAAGGACCTAAATAAGCATTTCTTCAAAGAAGACATAAAAACGGCTAACAAGTATATGAAAAATGCTCAACACTACTAATCACCAGGGAAATGCAAATCAAGACCATAATGAGATATCAGCTTACAACTGTTAAGATGGCTTTTATCAAAAAGACAACACATAAGTGTTAGTGAGAGTTTGGAGAAAAGGAAACCATTGTACACTGTTGGTGGGAATGTATATTGGTGCAGCCACTGTGGAAAACAGTATAGAGATTCCTAATGACATTAAAAATAGAACTACTGTATGATCCAGCATCCGTTTTCTGGGTATATATTCAAAAGAAATGAAATCATCACCTTGTAAAGATACCTGCATTCCTATGTTTGTTGCAGCATTATTCACAATAGTCAAGACATGCAAACAATTTGAGTATCCATGAACAGATATAAATAAGTTGGGAGATATATATGTGTGTGTGTGTGTATATATATATATATATACCCACATATACTTAATGAAATACTATTCAGCCTCAAAATAGAATATCCTAGCATTTGAGACAACAAGGATGATGAACTTAGAGGACATTCTGTGAAGTGAAGTAAGCCAGAAAAGAAAAGAAAAATAGAAAATACTACAAAAAGAAAATACTACATGATCTCACTTATATGTGGGATCTAAAATAAATAAATAAATAAATACATTGAATACATAGAAACAGAGCAAGATGGTATTTAACAGGGGTTGAGGATGGGGGAAATGGGAAGATGTAGGTTAAAGGGTACAAAGTCTCAGTTATGTAGGATGAATAAGTGTAGAGATCTAATGTACAACATGAGGACAATAGTTAATAATATTTTATTGTGTACTGAAAATGTGCTGAGAGTAGATTTTAGGTACTCTTACCACACAAAAGAAAAGAAAGACAATGATGTGAGGTGGTGGGTATGTTAATTTATTAGTCTGTAGTAATTACTTCACTGCAAGTATGTATATAAAAACATAGTGCCCTATATCTTAAACTATGCAATAAAAACAAAATAAAATAAAATTTTAAAAAATCACTGAAAAATAGTAGTGAGAAATGCGAAGCAGTACAAAACTTACTAATCAAAAAAAGTTGTTGAGAAAAAAGGTCTTTAAGGTAGAAATATTTTTAATGGATAAAAGAGAGACATTTTTAATAACAAAAGGAGTAATTCACCAGGAATACATTATTTGAATCCATATGCACCTGACATTATAAACCAAAATATACTATGTAAAAATTAAAAGAATTATGAAACATTCTTAGAAACTCATAGAAAAACTTTAGTGACTATTAGTAGAATTAAGAACAAAAAATATGAGTTCTAAAGCAGTAGGATTGGTAAGAGCAAAGTAAATAAATTCCCCACTAAAAGAGTACGAATTCAGAGGAAACTTGAATGGAACAACCTGGAGCAAGTAAAGCAAAATATATCTGTTATAACATGAATAAATAGGTTCATTTTTCTTATTAAATGACAGATACTCTTAATGGGTCGAAAACGAAATCAAATTATACCCTAGTATAATTTGGACTATATTATAACCTAGTATAATAAGGACTAAAACAGAGTGGAACAGTAAGGTAAAAATTAAAAGTCTATGCAGAGGTGTGTCATCAAATGTGTAAAAATAACATTATATTGTAATATTTCTATCAGATTATGTGGAATCAGATGCAAAACACTGTAACTTTTTAGACTATTGATGTGTTGAATAACTTTGCATAAAATTGTTTTCAGAAACATAATTGAAGTGGAAAATTTTAGACCAATCCTTCTAAAGGATTAACAGATGATGCAACTAAAACTTAGTGATGAATTCAAGAATATAAATTAACTGTGATATATGCCTTCATTTATGTATGATGTGTACACACACACACACACACAGTGTAGAAGCCATCATAATCTACAGTCAGTAAGTGACTTTTTGTTAAAGACTTAGTACTCTCAATATGATGATTTGGCAAAAAATAGCACTTGCCAGTTTAGGGTGAGAGTTTTCTGATTGGATTCAGACATTACCTTAAACAATCATAAATTTCAACAATGAAGTAGATTCCAGAGTTGATGATATACCACTCACTTCAACTTTTGAGAAAGCTTATATTTATGTTATAGCAAAAATCATTCTAAAGAAGTGTTTCTAAGCAGGGAACACTTTTGTCATCCAGAGGAATATTTGGCAATGTTTGGGCATTTCTGGCTGTCATAGCAGTGTGGGTGGGTGGGGTTGCTACTGGCATCTAATGGGAAGAGGTCAGGGATGCTGCTAATCATCCTACTATACATAGGACAGCCACCTTCCCCCAACAGAGAATGATCTGGCCCCAAATGTCAATAGTGTTAAGGTTGAGAAATGCTGATCTAAACCAATATACTTTAAAGTCCTAGCACAAACTGAATCTAAATCAAATATAAATGATTTTGTATAAGGTAGTGGTGCTTAGAGAGAGGGTCTCACTGCATTTTCACTAACTTCAGGCACTTTTGAGAGTGGATATCAAAAAACCTGTTCATGAAAAATAAATTTCCTCTTTGAAACTACTCAATATATTCTATCCAAGTGTGAAGGAACTTGAGAGGGTTTTGATCAAAGAGTATGAACCCTCAAAATTGAATTTCAGTCAGGTGGAGAGGAAAGTCTAATGATAGCTACTAGCAGTTCCCCCATACAAGTACACTTTTAGAAACCATTTGTTCATTCATCTATTCAGTGTTTATGCTTCCGATTTCTACTTTGTGCCCAGCCACATCTTTTGATGATGGAGATGATTAAGCTGAGATTTTTGTCCCTCGACTAAGTGAGAACTGGGAAATAAGTACACAGATATCGGCCTGGTGATCTCACAAACTTTTTAAACTTAAAATGAACCTGAAGTACAAGGCTTCTGAATACATGATTAAGGATCTATCTGGCTTGTATAGCCAAATACTAAGAATTCGAACCCGGGAAAAGAAAATCATGCATACTTAGCATTTTGTAAATATCTCCTATTGTCTAAAGACTCTAACTTACAGCAAGTTAAAGGTTCTAACTTACAGTTGCCTTCAGCAGCTCAATGCTATCACTTTTATTAATCCATTTTACAAATGAGAAACTTGAGATTCAGTGACATGGAGTCGTCTGACTTTGTTCACAAAATTTGGGTGATGTGATTGGAATGTGAACCCAGGTGTAAGGATTTGAATTCTAGGGTCAGTTATTTACTTACTGCACCAGGGACAAACATGATCATCTCAGGAAAGGAGAACCTGTCTCCATACTTGCTCACCTGCTCAGTGTTGGTGAGGACCCTGCAGAACAAGGACTTGGGATCTGCAAGGTGAAAGCAAAAGATAAAGAATCTTAGTTATCTGAGGCTGGGGAGAAACCTGTCTACTCCCTGGTGATAGACGTGCTTGTCTTCTCCATGTCTACCTTAATATTTCCTTTATAGTTTATCTTTTGGCCCATGAGTTATTTAAAATTATTTTAAATTCCAAATACTTGCTTGTGATTTTTTATTTCAATTTTTAATCATTAACATCCAATTTAATTGCATTGTTGCCAGAAAGTGTCACCTGTATGATACGTATTCTTTAAAATTTATTGTGGATTGATTTTTAAACTAGAATATGACCAATTTTTATAAATATGACAAGTGTGATTGAGAAGACTACTTAGGGCTAATACTTGAGACCATTATTGGATTCTTTCTTGTCTACTTTATCCAGCCATAACTAGTAGAAGTGTGGTATAATCTACTGTGGTAGAAATGATATTTTCTTCTTTATATATTGTGAGAATAAAACATACATTTTAAGAATTATTAGGTTTTCTTAGTGAATTAAAGATTTTAATCACTTCACAGTATGGCAGCCATGAAACTGGGCCTCTCAGGTCAGCAGTTGCAGGCAACGTAATTGACCTATAACTCCCACTGCTGTGTTCTGCAATTTATCACTGTGTTCACGTGGAAACCACACTTTCCATGGACTGCTCACAGCCAAAGACGGAGTGTGGCCAACATACAAGGGCAGGGGTATTCCTGGAAGACACGGGACTCCTGTAATAGATGATGTTGGCTCGAGGACTTCTGCTCAGATTTACCAAGCTTTTCTGAGAACCACACCACATTCTACGACTTTTTCTACTTAAATTTATTTCCTTGTCTACTCAGCCTTCTTCTCTTTCTTCTCTCTTCCATAGAGCTAAGACTTGCATTAAGATCTGATGGCTCTCCTAGGTTCCTCCACCTTCCTCACAATATTTTGTTCTTAGGGAAAATATTGGAGCCTCTTCCTGCTGCTCAAGATAGCACATTGATTTCAGAATTTTTGTATCATGTACCAATATCAACAGATTCTGCCTGCTCCAATATTATATTCCTACAACCACAATGCAACATCCTTATGATGCACATTTATACATATTCTTGAGATTTCTGTGGATATGTGCTAGCAAAATTTTCCAGTTGTTTTGATGTGTTTTGTATCCCCTCACAGGTCCCACTTTGTACCTTGCCCCCTAATTCCTACTAGTTACTGAGTAGAAATAGTGCAGAAGGGGCAGGGATAATTTAGGAGGACCAAAATTCCATTGAAGGCAATTATCTCAGGGGAGACTAACATAGTTTTCTTAGGCAAAGGAAGACTAAACTCCTCAGTGAGGAGGAGGTGATATTTCTGCTGGCAAATGACTTACTGAAACAATTAAATTATCTCATATTTCCCCATTCTGATTTTAAGGATCCCATCCATTCTTTCTCAATCAATACCCAGCTTTAATGTAAGAGAGGCTGAGAGAGTCTGATCCAATTTGAATTTAATTAAGCTACCTGAAAGATCAGTGTTTGGACCTATTTTTCAGCAATTGCACCCCCGCAGTTGGAAGACAAAGGATTTTTCTTTCAGAGCAGTTGTAAAACTTTGTCTCAGCAGATTTTAAGTTGGAAGTTTAAATCCCAGAACTCAAAGCTTCATTTCTCTAAGTTCTTCAGTGCACTTAGAAGCAATAAGCCAACCAAAATAAACTCTTTTCTCTAATACATTCCATGATATTAACCATTTAATCATGCAAAGCCTTTCCTTCCATAGTCCCTTGATTGCAGCTACCAACAGATAATAATTTTAATACCTTTTTTTCACCATGTGCCATAGATTACAAGTGTTTCCTTTACCACTGGCAACAGGGTTGTTAATCCAACAGCATAATTGGCTAAGAAAACATATTTCAGATTCTCATCTTTAAATTTCTGTTTCCAGGAACGAATTATGCAGACAAGTGTTTCTGACAGGTTTCAAACAGGAAAGCAGAACCACTATAATTATTATGGAATCAGGGACTTATTATAGAACATTATAGACCTTAAACAACTGTGAGAAGACATGAAACAGTTAAATTGTGGAAAAAAAATACTTGGAGGTTCAAAGAAAAATCGCTACCAGTCGTTATAAAGCTTTGACATGAATGAACAAGTTGGAGTTTATAGGAAGATCTGAGGAGCCAGGCACACCTGGTTGACAGTTCGAGATATGGTAGTGTATGGACAAGTCTACAGAAGGTTGTTTAGCTCTGCACTGTGTGGTGGGCTGGCATCACTACTGGTCAGCAGGGCTGGCATTTGAGATGAGCTGCATGTGGAGTACAGGAGGGTGAAAAATTTTCAGTAGTTGGCCACTTGGCATATGCCACCACATTTAATCAAAACCACATCAGGAAACAAGTTAGCTGTTTCATATTTGACTTTTAAATCTTGTGCAAACTTTTCTTTCAGCCAACTCTAAGCCAGGACTATGGCAAAAGAAGGGATTCTGGGAAACAACTTTGGTTTATTCAAGTAGACGCAACATAAAATCACTGTTATAAACAAAAAATTGTTTACTAAAAGGATGAAGGAAAAACTCACTTAAATGAAGCCCATCAACGATTGATTGAATGGCTAAAGTTACTTTAACTACATTTACACAGTTTCACAATTGGTCTACTTATGGGCCAGCCTAAAAATTTATAAAATTTAAATAATAGAGAATTAATTCATAATGAGCAAATCTTGTTCATAAAGTACAGTTAAATGTTTACATTTTATTTTAAATTGACATTTAATAATTGTACAGAAGTACAGAGTGACAGAGTGATTTTTTTAATTTTTAATTTTTGTGGGTACATAGTAAATGCACGTATTTATCGGGTACATGAGATATTTTGATACAGGAATAAAATTCATAATAATGACATCAGGGTAAATAGGGTAGCCATCACCTCAAGCATTTATCCCTTGTGTTACAAACAATTCAATCATACTCTTTTAGTTATTTTAAACTGTACAATTATTTATATTACAGTTATGTTAAATGTACTGTTATATTAATAAATTTTATTTTATATTAATATTTGTATTAATCTACATATAATATAGTTGTATTAAATCACTGTATAGTTATTTAAACTGTACGATTACTATATTTTCTACCCATTATCATTCTCACTTCCACTCCACACTCCTACTAGCCTTTCCTGCCTCTGGTAACTATCATTCAACACTCTATCTCCACGAGTTCAATTGTTTTAATTTTTAGCTCCCACAAATAAGTGAGAACATGCAGTTTGTGTTTCTTTGCCTGACTTATTTTTACTCTCCTCCGGTTCTATCCATGTTGTTGCAAATGACAGGATCCCATTCTTTTTATGTCTGAATAGCACTCCATTTTGGATATCTACTACATTTTCTTCATCCATTCATCTGTTGATGGAAACTTAGGTTACTTCTAAGTCTTGGCTATTTTGAGCAATGCGACAATAAACATGAGAGTGCAGGTATCTATCAGACATACTTATTTCCTTTCTTTTGTGTATATACCCAGTAGTGAGATGGCTGGATCATAAACTAGCTCTATTTTTAGTTTATTGAGGAACCTCCTTACTGTTCTCCATAGTGGTTGTACTAATGTATATTCCCACCAAGAGTGTATGAAGATTCCATTGTCTCCACATTCTCTCCAGAATTTGTTATTGTCTGTCTTTTGGATAAAAGCTATTGACTGGGTGATATAATATCTCACTGGAGTTTTGGTTTGCATTTCTCTGATGATCAGTGATGCTGAGCACCTTTTCTTATGCCTGTTTGCCATTTATAAGTCTTCTTTTGAAAAGTGTCTAAACAGATCTTTTGACCATTTTAAATAAGATTATTTTTTCCTATAGAGTTGAGCTCTCTATGTGTTATTTTTTGAGCTCCTTATATATTCGGGTTATTAATCCCTTGTCAGATGAGTAGTTTGCAAATATTTTCTTCTATTCTGTGGGTTATCTCTTCACTTTGTTGATTGTTTCTTTTGCTGTGCAGAAGATGTGATCTCATTTGTTCATTTGTGCTTTGAGGTGACTGTGCTTGTTGATATTACTCAAGAAATACTTGCCCAGACAAATGTCCTAGAAATCTTTCCACTGTTTTCTTGTAGTTGTTTTATAGTTGCAGTTATTGTATATATATATTTTTTAATTTTTATTATTGCTTTTGAAACAGAGTGTCATTTCCATCATCCAGACTGGAATGCAGTGGCACAATCACAGCTCACTGCAGCCTTGACTTCTCCTGGCTCAGGTGATTCTCCCACCTCAGCATCCCAAGTAGCAGGGACTAGAGGTAGGCTTCTTCTTTTTCATTTTATTTTTAGTAGAGATGGGGTTTCACCATGTTGTCCAGGCTGGTCTCTAACTCCTGGCCTCAAGTCACCTACCTTGGCCTCTCAGGGTGCTGAGATGACAGCTGTGAGCCACCATACCTGGTCAGTTCCTATATTTAAGCCTTTAATCCATTTCGATTTGATTTTTGTTTAGGGTGAGAAATAGGAGTCTAGTTTCATTCTTCTGCATATGGATATCCAGTTTTCCCAGCATCAATTATTGCAGAGATCTTCCCGAATGCATGTCCTTGGTACCTTTGTCAAAAATGAATTCACTCTAGGTGTGTGAATTTGTTTCTGGGTTTTCTGTTTTGTTACATTGGTCTATGTATCTGTTTTTATGCCAGTACCAGGCTATTTTGGTTACTATAGCTCTATAGTATAATTTTAAGTCAGGTAAAGTCATTCATTCAGCTTTGTTCTTTTTTCTCAGGATGGCTGTGGCTACTTTGAGTGTCTTGTAGTTCAATACACATTTGAGAATTATTTTTTCTATTTCTGTGAAAAAATGTCATTGATATTTTGATAGAAATTGCATTGAATCTATAGGTTGCTTTAGATAGTATGGATATTTTAACAATATTGACTCTTCTAATTTATGAAAATAGAATATCTTTCCATTGTGTTGTGTCCTCTTCAATATCTTTCATGAATGTTTTATAGTTTTTATTGTAGCAATCTTTCACTTCTTTGGTTACTTCCATGGTATATAATTTTATTCATGGATATTATAAATGGGGTTGCTTCTTTATTTCTTTTTCAGATTATTCACTGTCGTTATATAGAAATGCCACTGATATTTTTATGTTGATTTTATAGAATTTGTTTATGGTTTCAATTTTTTTTTGCTGGATTCTTAGATGTTTTTTTTTCTAAACATAAGCTTATATCATCTGCAAACAATGATAATTGGACTTCTTCTTTTCCAATTTGGGTGTGCTTTATTTCTTTCTCTTGCCAGAGTGCTCTAGCTAAGACTTTCAGTACAATGTTGAATAACAATGGGGAAAGTGAGAATCAAGATGAGACCTGGTTGCTTCTAACAACCTATGCTCATATATGTGGGCAAAGAAATGATCTAAAGTTGGAACATATTTAAAGGGTAAGTAGAGCAAAAAAATTTGGAAAATTTGCAATGTGACCATATGGTAGAAAAGAAAAGTCCATTTTCAGGGGAGGAATTCAAGTAGGCTGTATAAATTTGCCTAAGTAAAAAAAAAAAAAAAAAAAAAAAAAAAAAAAGCCAAGTGCTGCTAGCCATGACAATGGGAAAAGGGTCTCAAAGGTATTTCAGAGACCATTGCAGCAGCCCCTCCTATCACAGACCCAGAGGCCTAGGAGGCCTAAATGGTTTTGTGGGCCACATCCAGTGCTCTCCTGTCCTGGGGAGCTTCTGGATATTGCTCCCTGAATCCCAGTCACTCCAGCTTCAGCCATGGCTCAAAGGGGTCCAAGTACAGCTTGGGCCACTGCTTCAGAGGGTAAAAGCCATAAGCTTTGACAGCTTCTACATAGTGTTTCTCCTTGGTTTTGGACTTGTATGGGCATTGTAACTCCCTTCTTTTAGCTGATTTCTCCCTTTTGGAATGGAGAATTTACCCAATGCCTACATCTCCATTTTATCTTGGAAGTTACTAACTTGTTTTTGATTTTACAGGCTCATTGGTGGAAAGGACTTGCCTTTTCTTAGATGAGGCTTTGGATGTTTGAGTTAATGTGGAGGTAACTTAAGACTTTGGGGGACCGTTGAGAATAAATGATTGCATTTTGTAATGGAAGAAAGACATGAAATTTGTGGTGGTAGGGGAGCTAGGGGCAGAATGATATGGTTTGGATCCGTGTTCCCACCCAAATCTTATGTCTAATCATAAGCCTCAGTGTTGAAGATGGGGCCTAGTAGGAAGTGATTGGATCATGGGGATGGTTTCTGATGAATGAGTTAGCACCATACCCTTGGTGCTCTTCTCCTAATAGTGAGTTCTCATGAGCACTGGTTGTTTAAAAGTGCATAGCACTTCCCTCCTCTCTCTCTCTCGCTCCTGATTCTGCCATGTAAGTTGTGCTGGTCCCCCACTTCAACTTCTGCTATGATTGTAAGCTCCCTGACACCTCCCCAGAAGCTAAGCAGATGCCAGCATTATGCTTCCTATACAGCCTGTGGAATCATGAGCCAATTAAACCTATTTTCTTTATTAATTAATCAGTCTCAGGTATTTATTTATAGCAATAAGGGAACAGACTAGTACAGAGAAAAATCACTGGAGGCTTCCAGTTGGTTATCCTTCTCTGCCTTCTCCTACAGTAATATTTTGATACATGTATAAAATGTGTAATGATCAAATCAGGATAATTATTATATTCATCACCTCAAACATGTATTATTTCTTTGTTTTGGGAACATTCAAAATTGTTTTTAGCTATTTGACAATATACAATAAATTATTAATAACTATAGTCATCTTACAGTGCTATAGAACAATAGAACTTATTCCTTTTATCTAGCTGTAATTTTGTATTTATTAACCAACAAGTCTCTATGCCCTCTTCTCGAACCCTTCCCAGCCTCTAGTAATCGCTGTTCTTTATAGTTCTGTGGGATCAACTTTTTAGCTTCCAAATATGAGTGAGAACCCACAGTATTTTTCTTTCTGTGTCTGACTTTTATTTCAATTAACATATTGTTTTCCATGATCATCCATGTTGCCTCAAATGACAGAATTTAAGTTTTTTTATGGCTCAGTAGTATTCCCTTACGTGTGTGTGTGTAGCGGGGAGGGGAGGGGAGGGATGTTTGGGTGTGTGTATATATACATAACACTTTTTTTTTTATCTAGTCATCTTTGATAGTCTCTTAGGTTGATTACATATCACGGCTATTGTGAATAGTTCTGCAATAAACATTGGAAGTACAGATGTCTCTGATAAACTGATTTTCTTTCCTTTGGATAAATACCCAGTAGTGGGATTGCTGGATCATATCATAGATCTATTTTTACTGTTTCCTGATAAACCTTTATACTGTTTTCATAATGGCTGTACTAATTAACATTCCTACCAGCAATGTATAAGAATTCTCTTTTCTTCACATCTCCATTCCCATTCTCCTTGCTAATATTTGTATTTTTTAAAAAATATTTGTTAATACCCATTCTATCTGGGGTGAGAATATCTCAGTATGGTTTTCATTAGCATTTCACTGATCACTAGTGATGTACAGCATTTTTTTAATGTTTATTGACAATTTGTACAACTTCTTTGAGAAATGTATATTCAGAACTTTTGCCCATTTTTTAATCAGATGATTTGTTTTTAGCTATTGAATTGTTTGAGTTTCTTGTGACTTCTGGTTATTAATCTCTGGTCAGATGAATAGTTTGCAAATATTTCCCCCTTTTCCAGATTATCTCTTTATTCTGCTGATTGTTTTCTTTGTTGTGAAGATGGTTTTCAGTTTTACATCGTACTTTTTTTTTTTTTTTTTTTTTTTTTTTTGCTTTTGTTGCCTTTGTTTCTTTGCCCATAAAATCTTTGGCCCACAAAATCTTTGCCCAAATCGATGTCCTGAAGTAGTTCCCCTATATTTTCTTCTAGTCCTTGTATAATTCTGGGTTTTACATGTAAGTCTTTAATCCATTTTTATTTTATTTTTGTATATTACAAAAGACAGGGGTCTAGTTTTAATCTTGTACATATGAATATCCAATTTTCCAGCACAATTTATTGAAGAGACTGTCTTCCCTAATATATGTTCTTGGCATCTTTGTTGAAAATGAGTTGGCTGTAAATGCTTGGATTTATTCTGGGTTCTCCATTCTGTTCCACTGATCTATGTGTTTGGTTTTGTGCCATTACCAACTTATTTTGGTTATGTAGTTTTGTAGTATATTTTGAAGTCTGGTCGTGTGATACCTTCAGTTTCCTTCTTCTTCTTTTTTAAATAAGCCTAGATTTTACTTTAAGTGCATTACATCATGACAAGTAATTCAGGATAATTTATTTTTAATTCCTGGGTTTCCAAGTTATTTGGAGTTTTAGGAAAAAGGATATGGCCAATGGTATTAAGGTTAAAGCACCATAATGAAAGACTGAGTCAATTTCAGAAACTAAAGTAGAAAATTGAGGAGCAAGGTAGGATCACTAGAATACACTTTCTTTAGGATCCTGGGAGAGCTGCATCTCATTGTTGAGGCTACCTGGTTCTCATGAAAAAGGACCATTTACCACGAATAAGGATAGAAAAAGAGAAAGAAGTGTTGTCAACAGAGAAGCTGCTGGGAGCTTTGAATATTGTGTATGTGCCTTTGCTGTCACCACATTTATAATTATATCCTGGACGCAGAGCCATTGTACTGTCCCCAGAATTTTTGCACATTATTTATCCACTCTTGAATTGACTTAATTGCTGATTTCTGAAATTTTCACTTTAAAGATTCATTCATTTGGCTTTAAAATGCAAATCCCATTATTATTCATACACTAGCATGAATAATTATAGTATCTTGATTAAGACTGATTAAGCTTTCCATTCATCAGGAAAAAATGTAGATGCACTAGATATATTTGTATTTTATGTTACCTTCTAAATAGTAGTTATAGAATTCTATCTATTAAATAAGGTGTTTCTCAGAGTCCAATATATAGTCTGATAAGAAAGTCAAATGAAACAATAAACAAAGTAGAGGTTCCACTGTCTAGGAAGATCTAGTAGTTTGTTACAAAGATAATTTAGTGAATCCTAAGTATTTTTTATTCTGTCTTGGTTTTTATTCTTAATTTTTAAAATCCATATAATCACATATAGAAATATTCCATATTTCTGATTTTAGACATTAAGTTCTTCATGATAAAGAAAAGTCTAATGGTTGGGCTCAGTTTGTGAAGAACATGCAGGTATCAAATATCTATATCTCTTTCTTTTTTTTTTTTTTTTTTGAGACGGAGTCTCGCTCTGTCGCCCAGGCTGGAGTGCAGTGGCGCGATCTCGGCTCACTGCAAGCTCCGCCTCCCGGGTTCACGCCATTCTCCTGCCTCAGCCTCCCGAGTAGCTGGGACTACAGGCGCCCACAACCGCGCCCGGCTAATTTTTTGTATTTTTAGTAGAGACGGGGTTTCACCGTGGTCTCGATCTCCTGACCTTGTGATCCGCCCGCCTCGGCCTCCCAAAGTGCTGGGATTACAGGCGTGAGCCACCGCGCCCGGACTATATCTCTTTCTTATTTATTATCTCTAATGTATTATGCAGCCTTATAATGGGATATCTTTTATGACTTTAAATATATATGTCATAAAGTTGATTGAATGTTGGATTCAGTTAGAGTTTTGGTTTCATCATGAGCATAAGGTAGTAGGATAGGAGATCAAGGAACTTGAAGATAAATAAGTCAGGTTTTACCAGAGAAGCAGGACTATATGATATATATTAACATACATGTGAAATAATACATTTAAATATAAGGAATTGGCTTATGCAGTTGTGGAACCTGGCTAAGAAAGTAAAATTCCATAGGGCAGGCAGTCCTGGAGGCAAGATTACGGGCAGGCTGGAATTTATGTGCATAAGCTGAAGCTGTTGTCCACAGACAGTCAAGAAAGTAAGATTTTAAATTAGATGTAGCTCTATGAACAAGTTCCAAAGCTATTATCCACAGGTGGAATTCCTTTGTGCCTTGGAGAAGTCTCAGTGAGGCTTTTATGGCCTTCTAATTGCTTCAGTCAGGTCTACTAATATTACCCAGGATAATATACCTTACTTAAAGTTACCCGATTAGGGAGTTGAATTAGATTTGCAAACTTCCTTTACAGTAACACCCAGGTTAGTGTTTGATTGAATAACTAGAGAAAATAACCTAGCCAAGTTGACATATTGTAACAGTCATCACAGAATTAACAAAGGAAGAGGTCATGTGACAGACCACAGTTTCTTTTTTGGATAATCTGTAAGGACATAAAGATTTATTTCCAACATCTTCAACTCATTCTCTCTGCTAGATTTTTTTCTTACTGACGTATTCTCAATTTTCTTCATCATCTCACATACCACCTTCTCTGTTACCCACCTAAAATCAACTTCCATATGAGACTGTGCAGCTTTTGAAATACTCCCACTTGTCACCACAGACATAGTTTTTTCTCAGTATAACTGATCATCAACTCCTGTCACCAGAAAACAACTACATAGAATTAGTCAATGTGATAAGGTGGAAGTGATCAGAGCAATTCCTTTCATTCCCAAACTCATCCTCACATTCAATCAATATCAGACTCTCTTGAATTTACTCACGCTTTTCGTTTTATTTTCCTGTTTTTACTTATTGCCAAGCAATGCCATGAAAAAACAAATTAAGATTTTCAATCCTCACAACAATGTATGCATTATATAGAGAGAACAAAAAGATATATGTATAATTCAAAAAGTACAATAATGGAATAGATTTGTTTGAGCAAAGGAATAATCTAAGTACTAAAGTAGAATGGCCACATAAAAATCATGATATACTGAAGTAAAAGGCTTATAAAAACATATGAACATATTATCTTATAAATCAGTCTATTATAGCTGTTTTCTCTTAGCATTGTTTGAAATTATTAAATATAAGCAATTTTAGTACCTTGCGTTCTTCATCTGAACTCTGAAAATATACTTTTCACAATAGTAGCTTATTATTGGTTATGGCAAAAACATTACAGGTAAATGTAAGTCAAAATCTTTAGTTAAGTGAATTTACCTGCCCTTAGCATTTGCTCTTGGTGAACTTTTATATGCCTCCTTGTTTAGTCTTGTTTTTAACAAAATTTTGTTAATAGCATACTATTGGTAATATTACACCCTAGCAAATAGCCAAACTAAAGAAAGGATTCTTTAAAGTTTTAGTCCATATTTTCTCAGATGCTCAAGGAATCTTTCTTCTTACACATATGTCCTATAAAGATAAGTCTTATTTCAAACCTTATTTCCAACAACAGTAAGTAAAAAAGAAGAAAAGTTATTTAACATTTGCAAAGCACTTTTTACGTGCTAGGCACTCAACTATTAATAAATTACTTTCTATAAATTACATTTAATTTTTACAAAGCCCCCTGAAATAGACATTACCATTATGCCCAATTTACAAATAAGAGAACCTAATAGTGCATCGGATGAACTGATTCCACACTATTTTCCCAGTTATTATTGCTACCTATAAAATACTTTAACTTATACACTTAAAACAACAATGTTTTTTTAAAGGTATAGATTTCTGAGATTCTGTAGTTTGGGAATTTGGAAAGACTCATCTCCATTTTACAGCCAAGAAAACAGACTCTGTGGTTAAGTGTCATACCTATGTAATAACAATATAGAACTTGAAACACATTTTCTACTTATACAATGTGCACTCTTTCTACAAACAACGTAGCCTTACAATAAAATTGTAATCAGTCACTGTCAAGCATCTCTGACTATCGTATATGCTAGCGAGAGTTTTATTAAGTACAACAACGAAATAGATGTTCTGTGAAGGTGCTCCACTCCAGGGTTACGGAAAGATAGAAATAAGCAAAGAGATGGATCGACCAGATATCTGGTGTTAAAGATGAAATGGAAATATCAAAAAGGGATTAGAAGAATAAGAAGAAAAGGGCAGAATAAAGATAAATTAAGTAACAGGTATGATTCATTAAGCTTCAAAAAAAAAAAAACAGCAGAATAGGTACATACGTTTGTGTAAGAATGAAATTGAAAGAGTAACTAAAGAAGGCAAGGAATCTGCATTACCATTAAAACAGCAGAAGTTGTTAGGAAGTGGTGGCCATGTTAATAAAAGAGCTATCACTTGGAAAAGGTGAGTATAATATATTTAGTGTTGCTCAGCAAACATACATCCCAAAATTACCATCTGGATCTGAAATCCTCATTAGAGGATGATGAAAGCAGATACAGATAAGGACACGTTATCTAGTTAGAAAATACAGTAAGCTCTGCAGATTAAAAAGTATAAATTTTGGATATTTGCAACTTCTGCTTTTATAGCTGAACTACTATGAATGAACTGTTTTGCAATTACCTTTCTATTGTAGACAATTAGAAAACTAGAAAAAATATATGAAATAATTATTTTGAAACAGTGGATCATGAAGAACAAGATTGTGATCGTAACAGTAGATTTTCTTGAAAATACTGCCTATAGGTATCTTCAAGCTGCAGAGCAAGTAGGGGAACTCAAATGGAGCCCAGCAATCTCACTGAGTTGAAGAAAAAGATAGCAGAGTTCACAGATGCTGAGGTGGCTGAAATTTTAGAGAAGAATGCTGAAGAGAAGGACTCTGCAAGGACAATCGCAGAAATCTGCAGATTATCTCAAAGAAATTTGGACTGAACACTGCTTTTCAAGACTATGCCAAGAGACACAAGGGAGCAATTGTCAAATAATTACCAGTTTCTAAAAGGCAAGGAAGAGTTCATTCACACCAGGCCTAGTAGAGAAACCTTATTAAATATGGTATAGGAAAGAGTCCTTAGAGGTCTATTACCTTAATAATTATGCCTATATATATTATATATTATACCTAAATCCCTGTATCCATTATAACAAATCTTAAGGATTTAGTGCCAAGATGGTCAATTAGAAGCAGCTGCGGTCCTCAGCGCTCATGGAGAAGAATGAAAGGCATGAGTGAATACAGCACCTTCAACTGAAATATCCAGGTACTCATACTGGGACTGATCATGGAAACAACTTGATCCATGGAGAATGAAGAAAAGCAGGGCAGGGTGACGGTCCTCCTGGAAGCCACACAAAGCCAAGGGAGCCCTCACCCCCAGTCAAGGGAAGCAGTGAGTGATTGTGTGACCCTGGAAAACCACACTTCTTCCACAGATCTTTGCAACTTGCAGATCAGGAATCCCCTAGTGAGCCTACACCATCAGGGCCTTGGGTCCGACACACAGAACTGTGTGCAATCTTGGCAGAGCAGCTGTTCAAGCACACACAGAGACCCAAGAGCTTTACATAGCCCAGCCCTGGGATTCCCAACAAATGTGTCTGCAACTCAGGCAAGACGGAAGGCTTGCACATACCTTCCTGGGAGCCAAACAGCATCATTCCATGGGCCCCACTTCCATAGCACCTCACAAGATAAGACAAATTGGCTTGGAGTTCCAGTCAGCCACTGGCAACAGGGTGGAGCCTGCATGAGATAGGATGGAGCCTGTGGCACAATGGGTGGTCACCATCTCTGCTGTTTGGTCAACCAAGCTGTTCTAGCCCATGGGCTTTGCAGAATCCAAACAGACAAGAAAGTGTCATGCCAGTGAAGCACAGAGGCTTTGCCAGATCACGGCCAGATTGTGCTTCCTTAAGCAAGACCCCAATCTATTCCTCCTCACTAAGTGAAACCTATAACCAGGCCCTCCAGCCATGGCCACCTGCACATCTTAGAGACAGAGCTCTGATCTCTCCCTGAGACAGAGTGCCCAGGGGAGGGAGGGCCACCACCTGGGTTGGTTGGACAACTCAGCCGTTCCAGCCTGTGGGCTTTGGAAAGTCCAAGCTGACAGGGGCAAAGGTGGTTCCCCACCACAACACACTGTTCTGTGTGCTGCTGCTGCTTCTTCTTCTTTTTTTTTTTTTTTTTTTTTTGAGACGGAGTCTTGCTCTGTCACCCAGGCTAGAGTGCAATGGCATGATCTCGGCTCACTGCAACCTCCGCCTCCTGGATTCAAGCTATTCTCCTGCCTTAGCCTCCTGAGTAGCTGGGATTACTGGTGCCCGCCGCTATACCTGGCTAATTTTTGTATTTTTAGTAGAGATGGGGTTTCACCATGTCAGTCAGGCTGGTCTTGAACTCCTGACCTCAGGTGATCCGCCCACCTCGGCCTTCCAAAGGGCCGGGATTACAGGCATGAGCCACCGTGCCGGGACAGACTGGACAGATTGCTTCTTTAAGTGTCACTGCATTCCACTTCTCCTCATGGGGAAGGTCCTCCCAGCTGGGGCCTCCGGCCACCCCTGTCTGTGTTCTATGGCCAACAATGCTCCAATTTTTCCCTGGGACAGAATGCCTGAGGGACAGGGCAGGCTGCTGCCTTGGCTGTTCAGGCTTCTCAGCTGGTCCAGTCTGTGGGCCTTGGAGAGCCCAAACCAATCAAGGGCTGAAGGAACTGCCAACACAGCGCAACTCCTCTACCAAAAGGCAGTCAGACTGCTGCTTTAACAGGCCCCTGATCCCATTCTTCCAGATTGGGTGAGACCTCCAAACTGGGGTCTCCAGCCACCTCCTACAGATGTATAGAGGCTGGCAATAGGTCAGTACCTGTCTGGGATGGAGCTTCCAGAGGAAGGGGCAGGCTACCATCTTTGCTGTTTCACAGCCTTAACTGGTGATACTTCCATGTCTGGGAAAAATGGAGGCAACTAGGGTCTGGAACAGACCCCCAGCAAACCACAGCACCCGTGACTGAAGAGTGGCCAGACTGTTAAAAGAAAAGCAAGCAAACAGAAAACAGCAACAACAACCCCCTCCACAAAAACTCCATCCAAATGTCAGCAACCTCAAAGATCAAAAGTATAGATAAGTCCACAAAAATGAGAAAGAATCAATGCAAAAACACTGAAAACTCAAAAATTCAGAGTGCTGCTTTTCCTCCAAATGACTGCAGTGCCTTTCCAGCAAGAATTTAGAACTGGGCTGTGGCTGAGATGGCTGAAATGACAGAAGTAGGCTTCAGAATGTGGATGATAATGAACTTCGTTGAGCTAAAAGAGCACTTTGTAATTCAATGCAAAGAAGCTAAGAAGCATGATAAAACAAACCAGGAGCTGACAGCCAAAATAACCAGTCTAGAGAGGAACATAACCAACCTGTTAGAGCTAATAAACACACTACAAGAACTTCACAATGCAATCATGAGTATTAATAGCAGAATAGACCAAGTGAAGAAGAGTTTCAGAGCTTGAAGACTATCTCTCTGAAATAAGACAGGCAGACAAGAAGAGAGAAGAAATAATAAAAAGGAATGAACAAGACCTCTGAGAAATATGGGATTATGTAAAGAGACTGAATCTATGACTGATTGGGGTATCTGAAAGAGATGGTGAGAATGAAGCCAGGTTGGATAAGATACTAAAGGATATCATCCAGGATAACATTCTCAACCTAACCATAAAGGTCAATACTGAAATTCAGGAAATGCAGAGAACCCCAGTAGATATTCCACCAAAAGACTGTCCCCAAGACACATAATTATCAGATTCTCCAAGGTAGAAATAAAAGAAAAAATGTTAAGTGCAGCCAAAGGGAAAGACCAGGTCACCTACAAAGGGAAGTCCATCAGACTAACAGCAAACCTCTCAATAGAAACCCTACAAGCCAAAAGGGATTGGAAGCCAATATTCAATATTCTTAGAATTTATAACACGAAATTTCATATCAGTCCAAACTAACCTTCATAAGTGCAGGAGAAATCAGATGCTTTTCAGACAAGCAAATCCCAAGGGAATATATCATGACCAGGGCTGTCTTGCAAGAGCTCTTGAAGGAAGCACTAAATACTGAAAGGAGAAACCATTACCAGCCACTACAAAAGGGCACTGAAGTATACAGACCAGTGACACTATAAAGCAACCACATTAACAAGTCTGCAAAATAACCAACTAGTAGCATAATGATGAGATCAAATCCACACATAACAATACTAACCTTAAACATAAATGGGCTAAATACCCCAATTAAAAGACAAAATATGGTAAGCTGGATAAAAATCCAAGACCCATCAGTATGCTATCTTCAAGAGGCCCATCTCACATGCAAAGACACATATAGGCTCAGAATAAAGGGATGGAAGAAAATTTACCAAGAAAACAAAAACAGAAAAAATCAGGGGCTGCAATCCTAGTTTCTGACAAAACAGACTTTAAACCGGCAAAGATCAAAAAAGACAAAGAAGGGCATTACGTAATGGTACAGCGTTCAATTCAACAAGAACACATAGCTATCCTAAGTATATATTCACCCAAAACAAGAACATTCAGATTCATGAAGCAAGTTCTTAGAGACCTTCAAAGAGACTTAAAGTCCCACAAAAATAATGGTGGGAGACTTTAACACCTCACTGAAAAGATTAGACAGATCAAGACAGAAAAGTAATGAAGATTTTCAGGACCTGAACTCAACTCTGGATCAAGAGGACCTGTTATATATCTACAAAACTCTCCACTCAAAAACAACAGAATATACAGTCTTCTCATTGCCACATGGCACTCTAAAATTGATCACATAATTGGAAGTGAAACACTCAGCAAATGCAAAATAACTGAAAGTATAACAAACTGTCTCTTAGACCACAGCTCAATCAAATTAGAACTTGAGATTAAGAAGTTCACTCAAAACCATACAACTATGAGGAAATTGAACAATCTGCTCCTGAATGATTATTGAATAAATCCTGGAATTAAGTCAGAAAACAAGAAGTTTTTGAAACTAGGAAAAAGATACAATGTACACAAATCTCTGGGACACAGCTAAAGCAGTGTTAGAGGAAAATTTATAGCCCTTAATGCCCACATCAAAATGCTAGAAAGATCTAAATTTAATATCCTAACATCACAACTATAAAAACTGAGAACCAACTACAAACAAACTCCAAAGCTGGCAATACACAAGAAATAACGAAGATCAGAGCTGAACTGAAGGAGTTAGAGATACAAAAAACCTTCAAAAAATCAATGAATCCAGGAGCTAGTTTGTGAAAAAATTAACACAATAAATACACTGCTAGCTAGATTGATAAAGAAGAAAGAGGCAATATTCAAATGGACACAATCAGAAATGATAAGGGGGATATTACCACTGACCCTACAGAAATACAAAGAACCATCAGAAAATAGTATAAACATTTCTACACTCATTAACTAGAAAATCTAGAAGAAATGGAATAATTCCTGGATGCATACACCCTCCCAAGACTGAACCAGGAAGAAATTGAATCCCTAAATAGACCAATAATGAGGTAGTGATAAATAGCCTACTAACCAAAAAAAAAAAAAAAAAAGCTCAAGACCAGATGAATTCATAGTTGAATTCTACGAGATTTACAAAGAAGAGCCAGTACCATTCCTACTGAAACTATTTCAAAAAATGGAAATGGAGGCATTTCTCCTTAACTAATTCTGTAAGGCCAGCATCAGCGTGATACCAAAACTTGGCTGAGACACAATAAAAAAGAAAACTTCAGACCAATATCCTGATGAACGTTGATGTAAACATTCTCAATAAAATACTGGCAAATTAAATCCAGCACCACATCAAAAATCTTATCCACTATGATCAAGTAGGCTTCATCACTGGGATGCAAGTTTGGTTCAACATATGCACGTCATTAAATGTGATTCATCCCATAAGCAGAACTAAAGACAAAAACCACATGATTATCTCAACAGATGCAGAAAAGGCCTTTGATAAAATTCAACATTCCTTCATGATAAAAACTCCCAATAAACTAGGTATTGAAGGAACATAACTCAAAATAATAAGAGCCATATATGACACAGCCACAGCTAATATCATAATGAATGGACAAAAGCTAGAAGCATTCCCCTTGAAAACCAGAAGTAGACAAGGATGCCGTGTCTCACCACTCCTATTTAACATAGTATTGGAAGTTCTGGCCAGGACAACCAGACAAGAGAAAGAAATAAAGCATATTCAGATAGGAAGAGAGAAAGTCAAACTAACTTTTGTTTGCAGTTGACATGATCCTATATCAAGAAAACCCCATCAACTCAGCCCAAAGACTTCTTAATCTGATAAGCAACTTCAGCAAAGTCTCAGGATACACAATCAATGTGCAAAATTTGCTATCATTTCTATAACCCAACAACTGGTAAGCAGAGAGCCAAATCATGAATGAACTTCCATTCATAATTGTCACAAAAGGAAAAAATACCTAGGAATACAATTAAAAAGAGAAGTGAGGGATCTCTTCAAGGAGAGCTACAAACCACTGCAAAGATATTGGAGATGACACAACCAAATGAAAAAACATTCCATGCTCATGGATGGGAAGAATCAATGTATAAAAGTGGTCATACTGCCCAAAGCAATTTATAGATTCAATGCTATTTTTATTAAATTATCAGTCATTCTTCATGGAATTAAAGAAAAGACTATTTTAAAATGCATATGGAACTAAAAAAGGAGCCTGAATAGCCAAGACAGTTCTAAGCAAAAAGAACAAAACTGGAGGTATCATGCTACCTGACTTCAAATTACACTACAAAGCTACAGTAACCAAAACAGCATGCTACTGGTACAAGAACAGACACAAACACGAATGGAAAAGAATAGAGAATCCAGAAATAAGACCACACATCTACAACTATCTGATCTTTGGCAAACCTGTCAAAAGCAAGCAATGGGAAAAGTATTCTTTATTTAATAAATGTAGCTGGGAGAACTGATTAGCCATATGCAGAAAATTGTAACTGGACCCTTTCCTTACATCATATACAAAAATCAACTCAAGATCGATTAAAGAGTTAAATGTAAAATCCAAAACTATAAAAATCCTAGAAGAAAACCTAGGCAATATAATTTCAGACATAGGTGTGGGCAAAGATTTTATGACAAAGCTGTCAAAAGAAATTGCAAACTAAGCAAAAATTGACAAATGGAATCTAATTAAACTAAAAAGCCTCTGCACAACAAACGAAACTATCAGCTATCAAGAGGCGGAGCTTGCAGTGAGCAGAAAGCAAACAGACAAGCTACAGATCTGGGAGAAAATTTCTGTAATCTATCTGACAAAGGTCTGATATCCAGCATCTACAAGGAACTTAAACAAATTTACAAACAAACAACCCTATTAAAAAGTGGGCAAAGGACATGAACAGACACTTCTCAAAAGAAGACATACATGTGGCCAACAAATATATGAATAAAAACTCAACATCGGCCAGGCGTGGTGGCTCACGCCTGTAATCCCAGGACTTTGGGAGGCCAAGGCGGGTCGATCATGAGATAAGAAGATTGAGGCCATCCTGGCTAACATGATGAAACCCCATATCTACTAAAAATTAAAAAAAAAAAATTAGCTGGGCGCAGTGGCGGGCATCTGTAGTCCCAGCTACTCGGGAGGCAAGGCAGGAGAATGGCATGAACCCGGGAGGCAGAGCTTGCAGTGAGTGGAGATCACACCACTGGACTCTAGCCTGGGCGACAGAGCAAAACTCTGTCTTGGAAAAAAAAAAAAAAAAAAACAAAACCTCAACATCACTGATTATTATATAAATGCAAATAAAAACCACAATGAGATACTATCTCACACCAGCAGAATGGCTATTATTAAAAAGTCAATGGTGGGGCTATGGAGAAAAAGGAATGCTTTTACACTGTTGGTGGGAGTATACATGAGTTCAACAATTGTGGAAGAAAGTGTGAAAATTTCTCAAAGACCTAGATGCAGAAATACCACTTGATGCAGCAATCCCATTACTGGGTACATACCCAAAGGAATATAAATCATTCTATTATGAAGATACATGCATGAGTATGTTCACTGCAGCACTATTCACAATAGAAAAGACATGGAATCAACCTAAATGCCCTCTGGTGATAGACTGAATAAAGAAAATGTGGTTCCAGCATCTACACTATGTAATACCATGCAACCATAAAAAGAAACAATATTATGTCCTTTGCAGGGACATGGATGGAGCTGGATGCCATTCCTTAGCAAACTAACAGAGGAACAGGAAACCAAAAACCTACAAAAACTACTCTGAAAATAGTCTCTCTCTCTCTCTGCTTAGCTGTCTGAAACTGGGGGTGTGGCCTGCTAGAGCCACTACTTGTCTACTACCCATGTTCACTCAAGGCCCTGAGTCTTTACAATTAGAAGGTGGTGAAGCTAGTCAGGTATGTGTATTTTCCTTCAGGGAAGCAAGATCCCCTAGGCCCTGGGTGGGTTCAGAGATGCTGTCAGGGAGCCAGGAATCGAAGTCAAAAACCTTAGAAACTTGCCCGATGTTCTATCCTACTGCTGCTAAACTGGCACTCAAACTACAGCATAAAGCCCTTCCTACTTTCTACCCACCTTTCCAAAGGCAGTGAAGCCTCTCCCTGTGGCAGCACCACCACTGGTCCACAAGGAGCTTTTGTGAGGCCACTACTCATGTTCACTTAAAGCCCAAGTGCTCTTCAGTCAGCTTGGGATAAATGCTTCCAGGCCTGGGACTCAGCCTTCTGGGAACTGGGCTTTCCTCTGTCTCAGGGAAAGTCCACAAATGCTTACCAAGAGCCTAACCCTACACTCAGGGACTCCCAAGAGCCTACTTGTCCTACTCCACTGTGGTCAAGCCGGCACCTAAAGTGTGAGACAAAGCCCTTTACTTTTCTTTAACTTTTATCCAAAAGGAGTCTTTCAACATAGCCACCATAGCTTGGAATGTGCTGGAGTACACCTGTAGTCAGCATGTCTCAGAGCTCAAGGCCCATGGTGTATTACCTGAATATTGCTATGGGTTTATTCAGGGCACAAGGGCTCTTTAGTTAGCAGGTGACAAATATTGACAGGACTAGGTTATTCCGTTCAAGGCAATAGATTCCCTTTAGGCCTAGGATGTGTTTAGAAATGTCATCCAGGTGCTAGGGCCGGGAATGGGAGCATTAGGACTCTGCTTAGTGCTTTATCCTACTGTGGCTGAGCTTGTATCCAAGAAGAAAACCTAAGTGCTTTTTACTCTTAACTCTCCTCCCCTTAAGCAGAAGGAAGGAGACTCTTTCACTGCTGGGAGCTGCACCGCCTGGGGTAATGGGAGGAGTGGTGCAAGCACTCCTTTAGCGGCCCTGACTGGTATCTCCCTAGGTCATAAGCGCTGGTTCCGACCTCAGCCCAGCACTAGGAGTTGCCTAGGAATTGCAGTTCTAGGAATTGCAGTGCTTGTGTCCTAGACTGCCTTTCAAGTTTACTTAGCACCCTACAGCACTTTGGCCTGTGGTAGTGAGGCTTGCTGAGAAATTTGAGTTTTGACTGATGGGATGGGTGATTCTCCTCTAGCTTGGTCTGGTCCAGATTCTCTCTCTGTGCATGGGTGTTAGCTGAGCTCAGCACAGCTTTATTCTCTGCTGCGACAGGGTAGCACTGAGTTCAATGTAATGTTCCCTCATTACTGTACTTTCCCTCCCTCAAGTGCACAGACTCTCAGAACTGCATGGCTGGGGTAGGGAATGGAGGAGTGGCGTTGGCAATTCAGCACTGCCTCTCCTGCTCTCCTCAAAGCCTCTTTCAATGAGTTGAAGTTAAGACCAGGTACTGTGATTGCTCACTTGATTTTTGGTTCTTGTGACGGTGCTTTTCTGTGTGCAGATAGCAAAATTTGGTGTTCCTTCAGGAGGCACCAATGGTGAAGGCTTTTATTCTGCCATCTTGTTCTGTACCTTTAGATAGAAATTTTTAAAGCAGGCTAGGTGCGGTGGCTCAACACCTGTAATCCTAGCACTTTGGGAGGCCAAGGCAGGCAGATTGCCTGAGCTCAGGAGTTAGAGACGAGCCTGGGCAACACAGTGAAACCCCGTCTCTACCAAAAATACAAAAAATTAACTGGGTGTCACAGCATGCAGCTGTAGTCCCAGCTACTCAGGAGGCTGAGGCAGGTGAATTGCTTGAACCCAGGAGGCAGAGGTTGCAGTGAGCCGAGATCACACTACTGCACTCCAGCTTGGGCTACAGCAGTGCGAGACAACGTCTCAAAAAAAAATTATTAAATAGCCAATCAAATGCAAACATATACTAAAATAATAATTTTAAAAACCATGACTGATCTATCCAGCCTGCTGAAAACACACACACACACACACACACACACACACACACACACACACACACACACACACACACACACACACCCCATGACTGAATAAGCTTTATCCTCAGAATGACAGTTTGGTTTAACTTTCAAAACTCAATAGCGTAGTTCCCTACATTAACAGACTATTATAGAAAAATAAATATAATGAGAACAGGGTTTACAGAGGCTGATGTTGCTAGATATTTTGGAGAAAAATGCCAAAGAGGAGGACTCTGTACAGACAATTCCAGAAATCTGCAGATAGTATCCAAGAATTTTGGACTGAATACTGCTTTTCACTTACATGGGGTGAAATGCCAGAGACTATGGCCAAGAGACACCAGAGAGCAATAGCCAAATAATTACTAAAGTTTCTACAAAGCATGTATTACATATTTCTGAGATACTTACACAAAATACTAAGACATACATGTCTTCACAAACATTTACACATGAATGCCCATAACAATAATATTTGTAATAGACAACAATTTGAAACAACTCAAATGTGAATCAACAGATAAATAAACAAACTGTGAAAGAGACAAACAATGAACTTGTATGAACAATAAAAACGATGAAATGATTGGTATATCCAACATAAACAATAAATGTCAAAATAATTATGCTGAGTAAATAATATAGACAATAAGGAGTTATATACTGTATGTTTCCATTTTTGTTAGATTCTAGAAAATTCAAACTAATCTATAGTGACAGCAAACAAATCATCGAGTGTCTAGAGATAAAGAGGAATTGATTACAAAGAAATGTAACATTTAGGGATGATGGACATATTTTTTATCTTGATTGCGATGATGGTTTCACATGTGTCTACATATGCCTTAATGCATTTAATTTTCTACTTTAAATATGTGCAATTTTATGTGCATCAATTATACTTCAATAAATTTGTTAATATAAGAAAATAAGAAAATTTGCATTGAGATCTTGACATTGACAATATATAATTCAAGAAAAAGGCACTTAAATATGACATAAGATGATACATTATTCTCTAAGGGCCAGAAATCATAATGAACATATGACAGTTATGAATATGTATGTACCAAATATAACAACCTTCTATTAAAGTAGAAACTATAGGAGATTAAATTAGACACAGAAACATAGTAAGAAATAAATATTAATACATTACTATCAGTTCAAACAAAATAATTGGGCAAAAAGAAATAAGGCACCAGAAGAGCACTATAGCACAATTAACAATGTCTGAGTTATGAATTTGAGACTCTGAATTGGGGATATACCTTCTTTTCAAGTACACATAGAGCATTCTGCTGGCTTAAAGCAATTCCTTATGGGACAAATATGAACAATGAACATCCAAGACTCACTGGAGCTGGGGGATTGGCATAGATACTCAAACAGGATTTTTTTGGTAGGAAACCCCTGTATCCATTTTACATTGTTAACTAAGTGATCAAATGTAACATCACTGATAAAGTAACAAACAGACATCATGTGTCTCCTGTTATGATGGGATTAAACATACAGAAAATTAACTAAAATGTATTCTTGGGAGAAAATGATTAAGTTGAATCTAAGCAAAAGGAAATGAAATCAGATAATATTCAAGTGATGAGACATAATGGACAATTGGACCAAACGCTTCAAAAATACAAATATAGGCTGGGAGCGGTGGTTAACACCTGTAATCCCAACACTGTGGGAGGCCGAGGCTGGCAGATCATCTGAGGTTAGGAGTTTGAGACCAGCCTGACGAACATGGTGAAACCTCATCTTTACTAAAAAAAATAAATAAAATAAAAATCAAAAAAGAAAAATACAAAATTAGCCGGGCGTGGTGGCATATGCCTGTCATCCCAGCTACTTGAGAGGCTGAGGCAGGAGAATTGCTTGAACCTGGGAGGTAGAGGTTGCAGTGAGCTAAGATCGCACCATCACGCTCCAGCCTAGGCGACAGAGTGAAACTCCATATCAAAAAATAAAAATAAATATAAATATAAAAATAAATATAAATATCATGAAAATAAAGTAAAAGGCTACATTTCATCATAGGTATTTTTTAAAATTAAAAATACATGCTACCTCTTCTGTAGCAAGTTTGATGGGAACATCTTACTACTTGAATTTCTGAAGCATTAGTCATGAAAAGGGATTATACACAAACCTCCTTTTGGGACATATACTGATGGAAGAAGTTTCATCCCAAGATTAAGATTTTAGAATTTAAATAATATGGTAGAGATTTCTAATGTTTATGTATGTTTGTTCTATTGTCCTTTCGATCAATGGTAGGATTTGGCTTTTCTACCTTCCTTGTATTTCTGTGGAATGCTGTGAGAGGTTCTGGTCAATAGGTTATAATTAATACAAAAAGTATTACTTGTGGACTGGATTATTTAATTGCCAGTGAGAAGATGCTCTAATAATTTTTTGCCTCTTACACAGTATTCAGCAACATCCTTGATGATGGAATCTCCTTTAGCTTGAGTCCCTATCTTGGGGCTGAGCTTCTGGCCAACTCATGATGAATTTCTAGCAGAGACATGAAATAAAACCCTGTTATGGAAAGCACAAATATTTTTCAGTTTGTGTTATGACTGCATAATCCAGCTTTCCCTGACATAGCATATATTAATATCAATTTTTTTCTGACACTGATGGTGCAAGATGTGGCGAAACTGATTCATGAGTTCCTTAACTTGTAAAAATGAACATTTCATGAGAATGGAAATTATTGGGTCACTCCAGAGACAAACTGGAGTTTTCTCCCACTTCACAAGGGAAAATTACTCTGTGCAATTGTAAATGCAAATTGTCCGTATAGTGTGTCTTTGGATGAAACTGTCAATTAATGTATCCTTTGGTTCATAAATTATCTTCAATGAGGTCCACATTTGTAAACATAATAGTACAGTCATGCCCTGTATATCAACATTTCAATCAAAGACAGACTGGATATACTATGATGGTCCCATAAGATTATAATATCATATTTTAACTGAATATTTTCTACGTGTAGGTATGTTTAGATACCCAAATACTTATCAATATGTTACAACTGCCTGCAGTATTCAATACAGCAATATGCCGCACTGGTTTATATCCTAGGAGCAATAGGCTATATTATATAGCCTAGGTGTCTAATAGGCTATACCGTATAGGTTTGTGTAAGTACACTCTGTAATGTTCACACAATCACAAAATCACCTAACAATTCATTTCTCAGAAGGTATCCCATAATTAAGTGACCCTATATATGAGTCTCTATATATTAAAATGTATAGAATATATTAATATAGATTAGAATTACATAACTATTATACATATTACACACTGTACATATTAATATAGTCATTATATAATCTTAATATATACTATATATTATAATTTGGTACACCATTAGTGAGGTTGCAGAGGAAGAAATGAATATAAATGTTGCTTCAAAGACAAAGGCAAAAAATATTAGCAGATAAATATGAATGAGGAAGTCATGGGTGACTAAGTTTAGTAACCTAGGAGACTGAAATAGTGGCATAGCTTAAGGAATAAGACATACCAGAAGGTAAATACATTTTGAGAAGGAAGATGTGATTTTATTTTATTTAGATAATAAAATAAAAATAGACAACACTTATTGGGTGCACCAGTCACTGTTCTAAATATTTCACTTGTACAAACCTGTATAATACTTCTAACACAATGATATAGATTTTTGTATAAGCCCCATTGTAGAGATGAAAAAACAAAAGCACAGAGAATAATGTGTTTTGATGTAAATCCAGGTTTATCCTGTAATACTGGGAAGAAAATAAGAGTGAAATCAATTCTCCCTTTGGCGCTTTTTCCATTTTCCTAGTTATTTGTCTTGCTCTAGCATTTCTTGGGCCAGAGTGTTACAGTTTGGAATCTTAGATTCCCTGCTGGAACTTCAGTTTGCTCACTTGAGAAACGAGGATAAAAATCTTTCTGCTGTCTTCTTCCTGGGGCTGTTATAAATATCCAATAGACTTGGCTCACTTGACAAAATGAAGAACAAAGGATAAAGAATGATACAGAAGAATCAAGATGACCTCTACACACACTTCAGTAACTCACAATTCACAAGACCAGAGGAGAATGGAGCAAAGGTGGGGAATGATTAAGCTAGAGAAGGAAAGAGAAGCAGTACATATCCAGGAGCTACCAAAGTGTGGAAAAATCAGTCTATCTATTTATCCCTTGGCCTTGGCCACCAGAATACTATCAACTGAATAAAGGTCATGAAAAGTGGTGAAGGCAAGGGAAGCGGTCATGTGTGCAGTTCAGGGAAGACCAGTGTCTTTGGATTAAGATTTCTGTAGCTAAGAGTATGTATCAGGAGATCCAGTTTACAAGATAGATTGAGAAAGAAGATTGGGAGAAAAAGGTTTAGGGTAATGCCATGGTTAGGCAGTGACAGGAAAACTGACCTGTTTAAAGGGAAAACAGTAGATCTAAAGCAGGGGTCTATTTCTTGGATGCTGAGAAGACAGCTTCCACTGTAGCATCCAATGTAAGGCAACTTCAGTTCTTTGGAGAATTTGTGTTAACTTTAAATAATATGCCAAGAGAAAAAAAGACAACTAGAATTATGTCATGGGATTCAAGAAGCTAGATAATGCTCACATCTTCACTTGCAGCATTAGGCTGTCAATATGAGAAAAATATAATAACCTGAAAAATATTGAGATGTGTAAACAATCCCAGTAAAATTGTCTACCTGATTCTGAGTTTGAATGAGTGAATGTAAGCATAAAATGAAATCTGGAAACCTGGCAGATAGAAGGCAGACTTAACCAAATGCTCTGTGATTTTCATTTAGAAAGTGAGAAGAGATTATTCTATAGACAGAAGTGTATCTGCTGTAGAGTTTTTACTGGCAGGTGCAAGCATAACTGTTTGAAATATGGAAGATAAACTCCTTTACACATCTTCTGTAAAAATTGAGTTGAAATTGTGGAATATAGAAAGACATATATATTTAATGAAGAAAAAAGTGAAAAAGGAATTCCTGGACCAGCTTAAAGAACTCAGAGCTGAAGGACAGATTAAAACAGCTAAACCAACAGCATTTATCCAAGAAGCTGAGGGAAAGCATGTGGGAGCATTTAAAAAGAATGTAGGTAATTGGATATTTTAGAAAGATTTAGAGACTAATGACAAAAAAGATTCTCAGATGGTGTTAGAGAAGACAGTTTGGAAAAAACAAACAAACAAATAAGCAGAGAATAAGTAAGACATTTGTTTAAAACCTCTGGGAGGTGATGGTTTTTTCTTAGGAAAGCAAAATTAGACCTCCACTGTGTTCTGGGATCTAAGACTTAAAGAGGGCATTATCCTCTGTTGTGCAAGAGACACCAAGAGGAACGTTTCAAAACATTGCCATGAAATATCCAACTATTTAGTTGGGGACATGGGTACTGTCAATTATGAAGCAAGGAGGAATGCCATTTTAGAATAGAAATATAAACAATGTTCTTTGGGAGGACTGTGGAAAGAAAGATAAATTTGGTAAAGAAAAAAGAGAGGAAAGAATTTCTGAACCAATATAGCAGTATGAGACATGAATGTTGTGATGAGTGAGGAAAGAAATATTTTCTCCCCTACACACTTTTAGTCAGAACATATACTGTTGTTTTAGGTGGACAGAAATAAAGGCCAGAATTTACACATAAATGAATGAAAGGAAAATCAAAGACCACGAATACCATAGAGTTATTGTGAGTGAAAACTATGCCTAAGAGAAATCAACAATGAACAGATTCTAAACAAATCTGTTGACCAAAAACAGTGGCCTATTTGAATCTTGTGCTCCTCAGTTTGTTCGCTGTGTAATCTTGGAAAGTTTCTTTATTTACGTGAGCTATAGTCCCACAGCCAAAACATGGGAATTAAAGTTACATATGTGCCATAGTGCAGAAGAAATAAGATAATACACATAAATAACTTCATATTATTTCGGCAAATAGGAAGTTTTCAGTAAGAGTAGCTGGTAACTCTCAGATGAATTGAGTTGATAAACTGCACTGAGATATCCGAAGCCCGTATTGTATTTTTCCTGCCCCAGCTACAGAATTGATTGGCTATTTCTTCAAAGAGCCTTGGTTCCTTTAGTGCAAAATGATACTGGATACTAATATCTGGTTGGTAGGTGTGACAGAACTGAATATTATCTGTCTGTCTGTCTGTCTGTCTATCTCTCTGTCTATCCATCCGTATCTATCAATCCATACATACACATATATCTAAATATTAGCAAGCTGAGAATATCTAATTAACACTTCTAATTGACTTTATGGTAGAGCGCCTATACAGAAACAAATAATAAATATAGTAGAGGAGATTCTACAGAAATAAACAAATTTTTGCTTAAAAAGTAGTAAAGAGCTGGGCAAGGTGGCTCACATCTGTAATCCCAGAACTTTGAGAATCTAGAGAAAAAGGATCACTTGGGTCCAGGAGTTCAAGACCAATCTGGGAAACATAGGCAGATCCCGTCTCTGCAAACATAAAATTAAAAAAAAACAAAAACAAAAACAAAAACTAGCCAGGCATGGTGGCATACACATGTGGTTCCAGCTACTTTGGAGGCTGAGGTGGGAGGATCACCTGAACCCGGGAGATAGAGGCTGCAGTGAGCCGTGATACTGCCACTACACACCACCCTGGATGACAGAGGCAGGCCCTGTTTCAAAACTAACAAACAAAAAAAGTAGTAAATGAATAAAGGAATAAAATATAGGAGAATGAAAAGTAAAACCTAAATTGTTGTCATCCCAGTTGTTATAACTTTCCACATCAAAAGATTTGTTAATTTACAGACAAATAAACAGAATCAACTTAAAGCTTAGTAAAATTCATGCATACAAGATGACAGTTCAAATAGTGATTGCATTTATGTAATCCAGCAACAAATAATTTGAAAATATAATGTTTTAAGTGATACCCTTTACCAATAGATCCAAGAAAGAAGGTATTGAAGAATACACTTAACAAATAAAGTGCAAGAGGTCATGAAAATTTGTTAAAGGAAGTTTTTAAATAAATAGAGAAATAAATCATGCCAATGGATTAAAAAACTCATAAACATGCCAGTTATCCTCAAATTAAATCTATACATTTGATGCTATTCCAATTAAAATCCTAATAGGATTTGTGTGTGTGTGTGTGTGTGTGATTTTAAGTTGTTGTTTACTGTAAGACCAATAAAAATACCTTATTCTAAAATTAGGAAAACTTAATTGTTAAGTAATCAAGAGTTTGTATTGATTTGTTTGCTTTTGATGAGGGTCAAAGAGTGATTTGGTAGAGAATTAAATATATATTACAATCACATGATGTGTATCAGCTTGAACCATACGAAACTGCTATTTTTGTTTTTCAACAATATCTAATATTGATAATTTCATATGATTCAATTTGATATATATTTTGTTAAAAATTATTGGGAATCACCAAATAAAATATATGCTCTTAAAAGTCCAATGTGTTCTATGAACACGACATCATTCAAAATAAAAAAAAAAAAAATGCATTCAGGTAAAAAAGGGAACTTTCAGTTTCACATCTTAGTATTTCATTTTGTGGAGATACTATTACCACTAATGAACAAGACTTCAAAAAGCCCCTCAACTCAGGTATATACCATTCCTAACCTCTTCTTTTTTCACTTATTAACTGCTCATAACTTCTCTTAGCGATAAAAACATACAAGATATATTGAATAGTATGTCCTGGTGGCAGGCTGCATTGCATAGCTAGTCAGTCATAGTTGGGTGGATTCTCTTTATATAACATAAAAAAGATTGAGAGAACACGCACAGAAACTTCGTTTCTTTTAAGCATATACTCTCCTTTTTCCGTATTCTCTATAGATTTATGACATGAAGATATGTACATTTATGTAAGAAGTGTTCCCAAATGTCCATCTAATATACATATCAAAGTAGATTTTTAAAAACCCAATTATGCAGTATAGTTACTTGGGAGATTATTAACTTTTAAATTATTCCCTTTGTATATGGTCTTCTAAGATATTTTGCAATTATTAAATAAAAGTTACACTAAATTTGAGACCTCCTCCAAAAAATTATTTTACATAAATTTTTTTTTTCTGGGGGAAAATGTAGCTCTAGTGTGAGATCTTAAAAGAAAACACAAAATGTATATTATTTGCATAAAGCATATCCACTTAAGGATGCCTGGAGACACCCAAATAAACATACACATCAATGTGTACTGGAAAGTTGGAAATGGTACCAGCATTCACACTTAACAAGCACAGCCTAGTCAGCGAGAAGCAAAAGTCTTTGTCCAGCCGCAATTCTGTCACCAAATAGCTGTATCACAATGGCTAAGTCACTCAGTGTTTCTCTGCTTCCGCTAAACATCCTTGGTTTTTGTTTTTGCTCAGCTGATATCGTTTGCATATGCACACAAAAAAGTGCCATAAGTCCATTGAGAATTCTGTCACAACCATCTTCTATGTTCAACAAGTAAAAGCAATATGGTCTTGAAAATGTCCATTTAAACTCATTGAAATATTCAAAATGTAATATCCAGTTTAAAAAATCTCAGTACTTATTTGCCACAGACTTTTCCCCAATATTATTTCTCTCACTATGCTAGCTGTAGATTTCTGATACATATTAATTATGATTCCCCTTGCCTTCATTTAAAAATGACTTTAATTAGGCATTTTTATTTATGTTGTATTTCCTGATATGTACCGATGAAATCTTTCCATACTATATACTACAGGCAAAACAAAAAGTCTTGTCTCTTTTTTTTTTTTTTTTTTGGAGACCGAGTTTTTCTCTGTCGCCCAGGCTGGAGTGCAGCGTCAGGATCTCAGCTCACTGCAAGCTCCGCCTCCAGGATTCACACCCATTCTCCTGCCTCAGCCTCCTGACTAGCTGGGACTACAGGAGCCCGCCACCATGCCCGGCTGTTTTTTTTTTTTGTTTTTTTTGTTTTTTTGTATTTTCAGTAGAGACGGAGTTTCACCACGTTAGCCAGGATGGTCTCGATCTCCTGACCTGGTGATCCACCTGCCGCGGCCTCCCAAAGTGTTGGGATTGCAGGCGTGAGCCACCGCACCCGGCCAAGTCTTGTCTTTTAAAACTCATTTTAAGCACAAAAGTCCCAGAGCTTCAAGTAATGGTATGTTTTAAAAGCCTTTACTTCAATCACAAGATAGAGTCTTCTGGATTCTTGAATTATTAAAGCATACATATTTCTTAAAGAATATGTTCACTGGCCAGGCTCAGTGGCTGATGTCTGCAATCCTCGCACTTTGGGAGGCTAAGGTAGGAGGGTCACTTGAGTCCACCAGTCTGAGATAGGCCTGGGCAACATAGTGAGATCCCATCTCTACAAAAAGGAAAAAAAAAAAGAAAGAAAAAAAACATTAGCCAGGCGTGGTGGTGCATGACTACAGGCTCAGCTTCGTGGAAGGCTGAGGTGGGAGGATCTCTTGTACTTAGATGATGGAGGCTGCAGTGTCCTGTGATCCTGCCACTGCCTCCTAGCTTGGGTGACAGAGCAAGACCCTGCCTCAAAAAAAAAATGTTTATAGCTTTATATATGCACTAAACATTGCTCAGAATATTGAATGTAATTTAAATTTAACCCACAAAAGTCAGAGCAAAGCAATACGGTGGAAAGAATTCTGGGATAGAGGAAAAAAAATATTCTTCAAAGAATATGTATCAACTTCCTGCTAAAGTAACACGACAACATTTTATTTCTCTGTATTTTGATTTCTTCATTGGGAAATAGAGATATTAATATCCATGTTGCTTCTCATTGGATTATTTTGCAACTGCATTTTTTAAAAAATCATAAACTGGCATGTAAATATGACAGTGTTAAATGGATTTAAAGCTTAGCTGTATTTTTAATGGAAATAGAAACCATTTTGGAAAGTTAATTACCCTAAATTTGGAATTGGTATAGCACTCTATTATAGACTGAATGTATATGTTTTCCCCAAATTCATGTGTTGAAACCCTGAGCCCCAAGGTGATCATTCATGTTTGAAAACGGGGCCTGTGGGAGGTGATGAGGGAGGATGCTCAAGCCTAAGTGTATTTTCATTCATATGGAAATGATGTATGAAGCACATCAAGAGAATAGAGAACATTTTAGAGTTAACTCACTGAACAACAAAAGAGGTTCTGCAACAATTTGTTTTTTTTTTTTTTTTGCTAATAGATGACAAAAAATTGAGGGAGGAATAAATACTATTTATAATAAATACTATTTATATAATATTTATTTATAATAAATAGTATTTATTCATAACTGTTTCCACATATTGACTTTTACTGTATCCTCTTATCTTATGCCACTGGTGATTCTGATGTTTTTTTAACTACCTCACTTCCTGATCACATTTCATTAAACCATTTAATTTCTTCTATTATTACTGTGGAAAATGTTAAAACCAGACAGAACAGTGAAAGTACCTCCTAATTTCCTTGTCAGAGGTAACAACTATTGACAATTTAGTGTATATCTTCTCTGCTCTTTATAATATCATTTTAAGAGAATAAAAGACAAGTCACAGGTGGGAGGGAATCTTTGTAAATTTCATGTCTAAATTAGAATGCATATGGAATATATAAAGAACTCTCAAAGTTCAATAATAAACAAGCAAATATAAAAATATGAAAAATGAGGAAAGAATTTAAACAGACACCATGCCTAAGAAGGTACTTAATGCCAAATTAATATATTAAAAAATTATCAATAGCGTTTATGATTAGAAAAATAGAAATTAAAGCAATGAGACACTAGTACTTACTAAAAAAGCTAAAATTAAAAAAGATTGATTATAAAAAGTGTTGGCAAAGGTTTGCAGAAGCAAGACCTCCCATATAGTGCTTGTGGGGATGTAAAATGGTACAACCATTTTGGAAAGTAGTTGGCAGTTTCTTTAAATGTTATATGCATGCCTGTCATATGTCCAAGCCATTCTATTTCTAGGAATTGCCTAAGAGAAATAAAATAATATGTCTACACAAGACCTGAACATGAATTTTTGTAGCAACTTTATTTCTAATAGCCAGAATCTGGAAATGACATGAAAGTTGCATCAATAGATGAACAGAGAAATAAATTTTGGCATACAATGAAATATTATTTAGCAAGAGAAATGAACTATTGATACACATAACATAGATAAATCTTAAAATAAATACACTGAAAGAAGGCAGATAAAAATTATTCATACTGTATAATTTCATTTATATAAAATTCTAGAAAATGGAAATTAGTATATATGGACAGAAAGCAGATCGGCAGTTGTTTCTGGGAGAATGTGAGGAGAAGCAGAAGGGAGGGATCACAAATGGACATAGGGATATTTTGGGAGTAATGGATACATTCATTAAATTGATCGTGGTCCTGGCCTTATATGTATTGGTTTTATACTCATTTTTGACTCAAAATAATGCAATTTAAATATGTGGAGTTTGTTATATGTCAATCATATTTCAATAAAACTGTTACGAAAAAGAAAACCTGAGCTTCTATCTCCTTGTCATGTCCTAGAGAATAAATTTTAGTGACACAATGTTCAAAATAAGATACCCTTCTCTCAAATTTCTCAATATCATACAGGAAGTTAAGCCCCAAAATTGTTTTATCTTATCCATGAAACTCCCTTTTAAGTGATTATTTGGGATAATATAATTATTAAACTTGCTATTTTTAGACTTGCCTTTTGGGATTATGTTTACTTTGAGGCAGACACAGTGCTAAGCATGTGTGTTACCTCACAGAATCCTCATCTATCTAGAGAAATAGACTAATATTACATTCATTTTAAAATTAAAATATAAACTCATGGGAGCAAACTTAAGGTTGCCACGCTCACTATAGGGAACCATTTCCAAAAGTTGATCTTTTTTTTTAGATCTCCAAATGATCTATTTGGGGAATGTAGTTTTACTAATGATTTTCTAAAAGCAAATGTGCCCCTAAAGAAACTCTTGAGAAAAAATAAGAGGAGATAGCACCGTTCAAGTATTACTGTAAACTTTGTGTTCAAGTAGTTTTTTTTGATTAAAAATCTTTCATTTCTTGAATATGACTTCAGTAACCCACTCAGATCTCATTTCCTGGGTTATTAGAGCCATCCTCCAGCTGCACTGAATTTTGGCTACTAAAGGCTCACAGATGTTCCTTTTTCTGGTCTTCAATAGAAGAATATTGCCTTCAATACAAGGCAAGTTTCTACTGAAGGCTACTTGGCCCCCTGGCCCAAAAAGTCATGCCCTGCCTTGGTCAATGACTGACTTAAACGGGACTACAATAAAGGCCTGGCACCGTGACTCTGGTGGGACAAACTGGGATATAGTTCATGTTCCAGAACTCCCCATGAGATCAGACTGCATCTAGATCTTGCTGACATCACATTGTTTCTCAGCTTCTCCTGCTGTGTCCTGCTTCCCCCACATCCTTGCTTCTGAGCACACATCTCAGTCTATCACTTAAGAATCCTTGCGGTGGCTCAAGCCTGTAATCCCAGCACTTTGGGAGGCCCAGACGGGCGGATCACAAGGTCAGGAGATCGAGACTATCCTGGCTAACATGGTGAAACCCTGTCTCTACTAAAAAATACAAAAAACTAGCCGGGCGAGGTGGCAGGCACCTGTAGTCCCAGCTACTTGGGAGGCTGAGGCAGGAGAAGGGTGTGAACCCAGGAGGCGGAGCTTGCAGTGAGCCGAGATCGTGCCACTGCACTGTAGCCTGGGCAACAGAGCAAGACTCTGTCTCACAAAAATAAAAAAAAAAAATAAAAGAATCCTTGTCACAGGACTGGCTTCTAAGGAATCTAACCTAAGATGCCATGTCAAGGATGATCATGTGCTATTTAGCCTCCAGAACTTCACTATACCCAAGTTTAGGGTTCTGTGGTTTCAATATAATTTGCAAAATCTTATAACATTGAGGCAAATATTCATTAAAAATTAATAGCTTTTTGCTAAGTATTGTACTAAATTAAAAGTTTCATATAACTGAACAAAAACTGGTACAGAGCTGCTTATCAAGAGATAAATAACTTTTTTTGTGGATGATATCTCTTCTAGGAACCCGAAAATTACCTTAAATAGTATGTTGAGCACCATTTCTTCACCAAAGGTGAATCTAATAGATATTCTGTACTGCAATTTTATAATGAAGTTTATAATATATGTAGTTATTTGCCAGACTTTTGAAACATGGCTTATCTTCTTTTTATATTGTCTCATGAAGAATAAGACAATAATAAATCTTTAACAGTAATATTTTCCACACCATTCATCTCTAATGGTGGGATGATTTAGTGTTTAGTGACCAGTAGTTTGAAATCTGTGTTTCAGGCATGTCACTACCTCTAAATTTGTAAATTGCTTCTATAAAAATTCACTTAACATTTTAGGGCCTCAATTTTCTTATTGCTGATTGAAAGAACTTGAAGAACAACATTTATTGGTTTTCATTAACTATTTTGTGTTTATCTTTAATTCTATCTTAATTGTTATATACATTTTTTATCGTGTACACAAATAATTGTTTCTTAAAAACAAATGATACACAAGGGCATGTAATGAAAATAATGTCTTTCCTCTTCCCTTTAATGGACAGCTGGTTTTTAAAAATAGTAGCTTATCATCCAGCTGTCTCTCTCTCTATATATAATAATATAGTATTTTACATAATTCTAAATATCTATTAAATTTCTGACATGACAGATATTAAAACACAGCAAAGATGGGTCATGTGTTATGTGTTAATTGTTGAAACCAGGCCGTGGGTATGTGGGCTTCTTGTATTATCCTACAATTTGTACATAACTACTTAACATTTCACCAAGTAAATGAAGATTTCCTTCATGCCCTAGGAAACCACTTCCCCAGGACTTCCTGGACTACTACTTCAATATTAGTCTTTTTTTTTTCTTCTTGCGTTGTTGAATTCTGGATTTAATTCCTTTTCTGATTAGACCCAATCCTAAATCCCATCTCTTTCTGTTTTTTTGTTGTTGTTGTTGTTTTATTTTATATTTTACTTATCCTCAAGTAATGCATATACTCAAGCAATGTCCAAATAAAATAGCTTTAATCCATCCTCATATGTCATTGAGAATGTGTTTTAGGAAAAAAAATACGCTCTACCAGAACTTTAAAAGGCATTGCCTAGCTTCCTGTAATGTTACTCGTAAGTCTGAGACCTTAGTGTCTTTTTTTCTTTGTCAATAACTATTTTCTCCTATCCAAATACTTTTAATATTTTTTATTATCCTTATAGTTCTTGATATGGTTCAGTTCTGTGTCCCCTCCCAAATTGCACCTTGAATTGTAATCCTCATAATCTTAACGTGTCAAGGACAGGACCAGGTGGAGGTAACTGGATCATGGGACAGTTTCCCCCATGCCATTCTTGCCATAGTAAGTGAGTCTTGTGAGATTGGATGGTTTTACAAGCATCTGGCATTTCCCCTTCTTGTGCTCAATCCATCCTGCCACACTGTGAAGAAAGTTCCTGCTTCTCCTTTGCTTTCTGCCATGATTGTAAGTTTCCAGAGGCCTCCCCAGCAATGCAGAACTGTGAGTCAATTAAACCTCTTTCCTTTACAAATTACCCAGTCTGAGGCATTACTTCATAGCAGCATGAGAACAGACTAGTACGGTAAATTTGTAGAGAGTGGGGCATTGCTATAAGATACCTGAGAATGTGGAAGCGACTCTGGAACTGGGTAATGGGCAGAGGCTGGAACAGTTTGGAGGACTCAGAAGCAGATGGAAAAACGTGGGGAAGATTGGAACCTCCTAGAGACTTGTTGCATGGCCTTGACCAAAATGCTGATAGTGATATGGACAGTGAAATCCAGGCTGAGGTGATCTGAAGTGGAGATGAAAAACTTGTTGGGAACTGGGGTAAGGTCACTCTTACTATGCTTTAGCAAAGAGACTGGTGGCTTTTTGCCCCTGCCTTAGAGATCTGTGGAACTTTGAACTTGAGGGAGACAATTTAGGGTATCTGGTAGAAAAAATTTCTAAGGCAGCAAAGCATTCAAGAGGTGACAGAGCACAAAAGTTGGGAAAATTTGCAGCCTGATGATGCAGTAGAAAAGAAAAACCCATTTTCTGAGAAAAAATTTAAGCTGGCTGCAGAAATTTGCATAAGAAATGAGGAACTGAATGTTAATAGCCAAGACAATGGAGAAAATGTCTCCAGGGCATGTCAGAGACCTTCACAGAAGCCCCTCCCATCATAGGCCCTGAGGCCTAGGAGGGAAAAATTGTTTACTGGGCCAGGGCCAGGGTCTCCTCTATTGTGTGCAGCCTCCAGACTTGATGCTCTGCCTCCCAGCTGCTCCATCTGTGGCTAAAAGGGCAAAGTTACAGCTAAGGTCATTGCTTCAGAGGGTGCAAGCCCCAATCCTTGGCAGCTTCCATGTGATGTTGGTCCTGCGGGTACATAGAAGACAAGAATTGAAGTTTGGGAACCTCTGCCTAGATTTCAGAGGTTATATGGAAACGCCTGGATGTACAGACGTTAGCTGCAGGGGCAAAGTCCTCATGGAGAACCTCTGCTAGGACAGTGCAGAAGGGAAATATGGGGTGTGAGCCCCCACACAGAGTCCCCACTGGTGCACTGCCGAGTGGTGCCATGCAAAGAGGACCAGAGTCCTCCAGACTCCAGAATGGTAGATCCACCAACAGCTTGCACCATGCATGTGGAAAACCCACAGACACTCAACACCAGCTCATGAAAGCAGCCAGGAGGGGGCCTGTACCCTGCAAAGCCACAGGGGCAAAGCTATCCAAGGCCATGGGAGCCTACCTTTTGCATCAGCATGACCTGGATATAAGACAAAGAGTCAAAGGAGATCATTTTTGGAACTTTAAGGTTTAATGGCTGCCCTTTTGGATTTTGAACTTGTATGGGGCTGATAGCCCTTTTGTTTTGACCAATTTCTCCCATTTGGAATGGGTATATTTATCCAATGCCTGTACCCCATTTTATCTAGGAAGTAACTAACTTGCTTTTTATTTTAAAAGCTCATAGGCAGAAGGGACTTGCTTGTTGTGGATGAGACTTTAGACTTGGACTTTTGGGTTAACACTGGAATGAGTTAAGATTTTGGGGGACTGTTGGAAGGTATGCTTGTGTTTTGAAATGTGAGGATATGAGATTTGGGAGGGGCCAGGTGAGAATGATATGGTTTGGCTCTGTGTCCTCACCTAAATGTCACCTTGAATTGTAATCCCCATAAGCTTCACATGTCAAGGGTGAGACCAAGTGGAGGTAATTGGATCATGAGGGTGGTTCCCCCATGCTGTTCTCATGATAGTGAGTGAGTCTCATGAAATCTGATGGTTTTATAAGCGTCTGGCATTTCCCTTGCTTGCACTCACTCCATCTTGCCACCCTGTGAAGAAGGTGCCTGCTTTTCCCTTTCCTTCTGCTATGATTGTAAGTTTCCTGAGGCCACCTCAGCAATGCAGAACCATGAGTCAATTACCCCTCTTTCCTTTATAAATTGCCCAGTCTCAGGTGTGTTTCTTCATAGTAGCATGAGAATGGACTAATACAGTTCTTAAACATTGGAATGATGCCTATGTGGGCATAATTTTCAGTTATGGTATTGTTCACTAAGTAGACCTCTTAACCAGGAAATATGTGCCCTTCTGATATAGGAAATTGTCTTGTAATTTTTCTTTCAAGTTTTATATCTTTTCTTAGAATTTCTACTTATTGGGTAATAAGCCTTCTAGACTCTCCTATACTGTCATTCTAGATCCTGGATTGGTTCTCATCTTTGATAGATTTATTCGACTTAGACTTCAAATAAATCTATTGATTTCTATTGATTTTTCTAAGTTTCTATTGATTTTTCATTTTAACATTCATTCATGCTTTTAATTTTCAAACATTCCCTCGTTTTCCTTTTTTATTATGTATTTTTTTTGTGGATTCAAACAAACACATTTTTATCCTAGTTAGTTTTCTTAAATGTTGTTTTCAGTGTCCTAAATTATCTCCTTCTCATTCAGGGTTTTGCTTTCATTCATTTATCTGCTGCTAGTCAAATAGTTGGTGATCTTGACTGCTGGCTGGGTTTTAAGAGGAAGAGAAAAAGTTGACTTTAGGGCTCTGTGTAACACAAAGGGGAAATACATAATTGGGCTATTGCACCATGGAAATGGCCAATTATGTTGAAGCTCCTCACTGCCTGAATTCTGAAGTCTTTTCTCCAAGGACATTCATTTTCTCTACAAATACACAGTTTGATGTTTTCTCCTATGATAGGGAGTGATGTGGACACCCAGTGGCTTAGAATTTTGCACCTATGGAGACAGCTAGGGTGTCAATTATTTCATCTTTAGTTTTTCACAGAAACACCCTTATTTTAGATACATTTTTCACTTCTGCCCATGAACAAAACAGGTGTTTCCAAGTTTTAAACCTTTTTTGGAATCTAGAGTTGTATAGGCTCCTCTCTGTCTCTCTCCTCTCCATGAATGTGCCTGCCTCTGTTTTCTCCTGCTGTTGTCCCTTTGTTCTGCTTTATAAGTTGGTTGAACTCTCCTGTCTGCTAATGTCTAGTCTTCCTGGAATAGGCATTTAAAATTTATGTATCATTTTATCAAGATCTTACCTGTGTGAGTTCTTAACTGTGTGGCTGTCTATCCCATATCTTTAATAAAATGATAAGAAATGTTTAAGATACCTTCAAAAATGAACAAAAAAGTAGTAAAGACATAGAGACAATTAATACTCAAGGCCTCCGTAAGTCCAGGTAGCAAGTTCGAATCATACTTTGTTATAAGGCTCTGAGAACACAATGCCTTAGAAAGGACTTGGAAGTCAAACAGGGTCATGTTTGTATCCTACTTCTCCAGTCTCCTTTTTAAACTTAAGGAAATGTGTTTCTGAATTATACTGCCTTCTAAGGTATTTGGAGGAGATAAGGGAACTAATCACCTGAAACTATCCCTGGAACATAGTAAGTCCCCAAAGGTGATAGTTCCTTTCCTTAATCTCGTAATGTTTCACTTTTTTTCCTCCTGTATATGCAGTTCTCATGACCCTTTCTATTCATACTAGAGAACTACATGTAGTCCTTAACTTTCTGCTTATGTCCTTTCATGGATATCTTTTCAAATAGTAGCCATGACATATCTATTTCTTGTCTTGAGCAACAAATTTCCCCACATGGAGTAGATTAAACAGGAAGTATTTATTTAGCTCAGAAATCCGTGAATTGGCAAATTGGGCTGGAGTCAATGGATCAGTTCTGTTAATCTGGGCCACCCTTGTGAGATCAGTTCGATTTGCTGACCTGCCTTTTAGTCAGTTGAGACTAAGATGCTTCTACTGGAATGAGTAATTTACTTTTCAAGAGGTTTCTCACCCTCCCACAAGCCATGCAGTGATGTTTCCATAACCATGATGTCACATTCTATGAGTGAGGCAAATGTGAGCAAAAGACCAAGGTAAATCTGCACATCGTTGCTTTTGCTACCTTCTATTGGCAGAAATCACAAGAAGAGCCTGCTTGCATAAGTATACACTCCCTCTTCCACCTCCTGGTGGGAGCTGTAAAGAATTGTGGCTGTTTCTGTATCTATGACTCAGAACAAAGGTTTAGATGACAGGTTCTTGAGGATGTGTCCAAGTGACACTGCAATGAAAGATCTGAAGAACACGAAGTTGAGGACGAGGACAAGGAGACAAGGTTGTTACTTTCATCAGAGGCTCTGATTAGTGTGTTCCCACTTGATTTGTGGCAGAGATTGTGAAGATATGGTTTGCTAGCCAATACCTGCATGTCATTCACTTTTTTTTTTTTTTTTTTTGCTGTCTGCAAGCTAAGAAGAGTTTTTACACTTGCAAATGGTTTAAAAATATCAAAAGAAGAATAACATTTCGTGACATGTGAAAATCATATGAAATACAAATTTCAGTTTGCATAAATCAAGTTTCATTAGAAAACAACCTCTCCCATATATTTATGTATCATCTATGACTGCATTCAGGCTGCAACTGCCAGATTTGAGTAGTTGCAGAAGAGACTATGTGGGGCTCACAAAGTCTGTAATGTTTACTACCAATTACTCTCTCCAGAGAAAGCTTGCCAACACCTGATTTATAGTATTTGTCAAGTATTTGGAGATGGGTGTGTCATCCATACAAAGCTACAGAGAAAAAACAAAAATCACCAAAGACTGTGAGAAACAATGGTTAATACAAAAAAAAGTGTTTAAGAATCATCCTCGGAAACATTTATATCCTAATGCCATTAATTATCTAATAATAATATTAGTAAGAAAAATTGGTTCCCCAAGGTATTTTTTAGGTAGAAAAATGGAAGAACCAACAGATTTATCATGTAATTCAAAATCTGCAGCAGGAAAGGCTTTATTTCATTTTTATCATTTTGAGCACAATGAATGGGTTCCTACAGCAATATTTAATGTTTTCAGAATGGAAGGCCCAAGTGCCTTGAGTTTTTAAGCAAACTGCAGTTACAGTTTGTTCCCAAATTTACAGAGAAATATACTGGAAGGAAAGTAGGAAGATGTTAGAAGGGTCAAGGTGACAGCATAAAATGAGAAGTTGACAGCAAGTAATAAAAATCTACTTTTTCCCCATGAATTAAAAATGAAAGGAGAATCCACAAGTGTGAATTTTTTTAGTAATACTGAGAAATTAAATGCTTTAAGCTAGGTCCCCTAGCTCCTGAAAATTAAAAGGACAGCATTTTTTACAACTGTGTACATTTTTCCTGTTTCACATCATTCTACATTGTTGCTTTTAAAAGCCTGTCCTCTTATCATTTTCTTTCATCTATATTTCAGTAAGCCGTTTCCTGATTATAAAATGAAGTATTTTCTATGCAGAAAAACAGAAACATACCGAAAAATTATTGGAAGCAAATTTAATTTCTTGATTGTCATTATTCAGGGATACCACATCTAACACTTAGTCTTAGTTTGTTCTCTGCATTATAACAATTTACATTTGCATGTTCTCAAGTTATTATGCAAATTTTAATGTTTGCCTGATGTTTCACCAAATATCTGTTTTCAGATTTTAGAAATATTTGATCTATTTTTATATTTCTATTTCTGTTATTTTTCAATCTCATAAATAATAGCGTTGTGAAATTTGACATAAAGTTGTTTCCCATTATTCCTTAAGAAAAACGGCAATTTAGGTAGGCACGTGTAAATATTTGAAAACTCTGGGTTTATGTTGCCAAACGATTTTTTAAAATATCTTTTTTAAAAACGGAAAACCAGGATACCTCCCTAGGAACGGAGCGCATCTAAAGATCATTAAATTTTCTCGAAAACATAGCGGTGTAGGTTGGACTTAGGAGAGGCAGTCTTTTTTAGCAAGGCTTGATGAGATAAACAAAAAGTAGAACTGAATATTATGTAGTTGCAGAATAGCATATTTTCATGATGGAAGAAACTTACCTTCACTTTTATTATTCTAGTTCTGATGCAGATCACTATTTCAGTGTAAATCAGGATGTGACTTTGACTAAAGTTACCCAAAGCTATGTTAATCTTTTGTTATATCAGAATTCCAAAAGCTTGATTAGTATTTTGTGATATTTGCAAAACAAAAACAAAAGTGAGCAAACACACAAACAAACAAAAAAATCTGTGTTCTAATGCGTGATACTCAGAAAGTCATTAATCCCTTGGTATTTCAATTTTCTCATATGTAAGAAGAAATTGTTAGACTTGATAAATTTTAAGACCCCTCAAACTCATTTTGGAAAGCTATTACTCTTATTACACATTTAAAGTATGCATACTGTTATTTTCTCTCCCCAAAAACCCTCCAAATTAACCTACATTTTTACTTGTGACTAGATTTGGCTATAAGGTCAGCCATGATAGAAACCTAAAAAGTTTCCTCACATCCTTTTATTGCCTTTCTCAGATCTTCCCCCCAGCAATAGATGCTTAGTAATATTATGTCTGTATAACTAAGGAAAACCACTGGGACCAGTCTTCATTGGCAAATGAATATAAGTTTCATTGTAACTTTCAGATCATACTTATACCAGGAGCAAATGATAATATCATCCCCTATAAAAGAAAAGAGAAAGAAGAAAAATAGTATCTTTAATACATAACAGAGACTCTTTTATAGTACTATTGCTAAAATTTAAATGGGATTACTAAAGGAGCAATAATAGAAGATAAACATATGAAACACCAGGCTAATATGGACATTGTGATTAATTATAAGTGATTTTTACAGCTAATATAAAGGAGATAATTATAGATTACCTTATAAAAAAGGAACATGCTATGTTTTCAGGAAAATACTTATTTTTTTCTATTAAGTTCTAAATTAACCACACAATGTAAGCATTGTTTTCACCAGAGATTAGACAGAAAATACCCCATATAGAATTCAAAAGTATAATGTTAAAATGTACTCCATTGAGGTCCTCCTAAGTCAAGGTTCACAGTTTCTTGTTGCTCTATTTCTTTCCCATAAATTAAGTAAATTGCAACCAAAAATAATCTTGTTTCCTTGTTTCTGTCAAATAGTGCACACAAATGCCATCAACCGAAACTACACAGGCTATGTGTCCTTTAAGGGAGCTTGCCTATCACCAGGTCTGACAAAGCATCACATATAAATTGTTACCGATAGACTTATTTATAGGCAAATGATATGTTATGCACATTTATAATGAGTACTCTGCATTATCCATTTCCAGAAAAGCACCATGTTATCCAATGTAAGAAACTCTGATTTTGGCTGGTTACAAATCAAGTATGTCACATCATTCACAGCATCTAACAACGTAGAACTTCTTTACATAACCGATTCACCATAATTAGAAAACATGTGAAACATTTTTCTAAAAATATATGCCCAACAGCCTCAAGTTCCTCTTAAAAACTCCAATTCAAATGTTATCCTCACCACACCAAGAATCTTGGAGACTTAAGAGGCACTGAGACAACAGTATCCGCTTTCCTTTCCACACAGTAAGAGAAATGTGGGAGGGAGTCTGCAAAACATTTACCATGCCCGTATCACTTACATGGTTAAGAGTCAGCAACAGGTAGCACAAGCAAGCACTTCAAAAACATACTTCTCCATGACCCCAACCTCAGTATTTCACACTGTGCAAAAACAGGACTCCTCATAACTCTTGCTTCCATGCCTCTGTGCTGTCATCTGCCAGCAGCATGATCCTACTCTTGTCTGTCTGCAATTTCTCCTTCCTCTCTTGCCAGTTCAAGGGTATCCTACCCATCCTCCAAAATTCAGGTTAAATTTCCTTTTTTCAGAAGTCCTTCCTGAATATTGCTGACACCGACCATTGCTGCACTCCCTCCTTGCCACTGATGCTCTGTGACTTGTCACACTTTGCACAGACATTGTATCATGTCTGCATATGTGTCACCTCTGTTTCACAGCAAGATTTTAGCCCCAGGATTTTTTTATTGTACAGTTTATAGGATAAGACAATCTCCTAGGTATTCTTCTGAAAATATATGCCAATATATCTGGCACAGCGGGTTGCAAGGAATGTGTCTTCATGGAAGGTAATAGCCCTACCTTATTGCCTTTTAGTGATTATAAAGAAATATCGAGCCATTTTTTTTTACCTCTAGTGTTAGTGTTTCAGGAGGACACAAAGAAAACCCTCTTGGATCCTTTCCTAACCCAAAACTAAAATTGAAGAAAGCACTGTCTCTTAGAGGCTGAAAAGAGAAGACTGCTTCATGGGCTCAGAAACCTAGTGGTAAAGCGAGCACTGTCCATGGTTGCCTAGCTTAGAAACACAGGTAATCTCTCTATATGAAGTTCACTTGGATTTGCAAAAGCTGAGATGAGATGCTGTGAATGGGAGTCTAACCTGTCTTTCTCACCCTCATTTATTACTTAACTAGCATTTTGCTGACTCCCTCTTCAGTGAGTGAGTTCACTAGAAATGAAACAAAGAGGATGAGCTAATAAGAGCCATTTCCAAGGTGCTTTAGGCAGAGTGTTTTGTCCAATGAGGACCTCTCATATATTCACCTTGAACTGCAATGGCTTCAGTTAAGGTGTCACAGAAGGTTTTTTCTAAAGAGGGTTATACTTCAACACATGAATGAGTAATTTAGAAATTTCCTAATGGGCCAAATACAGGAAGAAAAGTCCAGCAAATACAATTATTCACAAGTATAAGAAAAAAATGTCCCTGTAGTATTTTGCCATAAAGAATAATGCCTAAAACTCTGCTCTTTTGCTTACTTCTTTTGAACTGTGAGGGGTGTTTACTTCCAAAATTACTGCATACCATTAGAATAGAATATAAAGAGAAAAACAGTGAAAGAAAATCTACCTAGAATAAACCTGGAAAACAAAATGGGAATATTGAAAAGAAAAGAGCATGTTCAGAAAAGAAACAGAAGTCATGTGTGGCCATGCTCAAAAGTCAGTCAATCAACAGACCCCAGCAGCAGTTCCACTATTTATGTAAAAGGACTTCAGATGGAACAATTGGCTAAAAGAAGGGTCTTAAAGTTGCATTTGCAGAGACTTTACATGAGACTGTTAAGAGTCAATTAGCCAAGGCTTACCTTTGTCATAGGTACACACACACACACACACACACACACACACTTCTTTGTGGAGAATTGTCCCAGTGCAGTGATTCCTTGAATCTCACAATTCTGGGACTCAGAGCTTCTGCTTCAAGTTCTCATTGTTTTAAGGTAATGACCCTGAGTCTGGAAAGACTTTAATTCCCCAAATTGAATACTTCCTAACACAAATAACTGATAATCAGGGGAAATTACTTAGCCTTGATTTCCGGGAGTCTGAATTGTGTAGGATAAAGTAAATGAGGTTAATCTAAAAAGATGGTAGGCAACTTGAATTCGTGTTAGTCAAGAGCTCCATCTCCTGTTTTATGTGCGTATGTTCTCAAAACAGTTTCCACCAGCAAGGGACTGCTATGTACAACAGTGTAATCAGAAAAAGTGACCCAGTCCATAGTCCGTTTGCAATGTAGATTCTCAATTCTTTTGTTCACTTACTGTGCCTAAAAATGAGTGTCATTTCTATTGTTGGAATACTGACAACTGAGAGAGGGAAATGCTGAAAGAAATATGGTTTTACATGTTGAGCTTACAGTAAAGAAAAAAGGGTGCCAGAAATTTTATTGAAATAAGTTTACACTTTCATTTAGAGAAATCAATTTTGTGCCTTAGGAACAGTAACAAGAAAACTTTCTATCAGCTCTGTGAAATAAACGACCCTCAGTGTAGATCTAGTTCAAGTTGGCAATGAAACATCTACCCTGGCTTATAAATTGAACCAAGTTTGGTCTATTTGACTCTGTAAAACTTATTCTATTGATTCTACCCTTATTCTCTCTCAGAGTCTGCGTTTTACTACAAAGGAAGCTTAAAGGAGAGGAAAATAAAAGGGAAAGTGTTTATTATAAGATAAAAATGCTAAGGATCTAATAAATGTGAAATAATGATTTAGGAGAGGAGATGCTTTTTCTTTTTCTGTTCTGTGTTAAGAACAACTTTTTTGGCAACAACCTATTGGTAGTTTTGGTTTGTTTGCTTGATATTCTTTGGTTTTATTGGAAACCAAGGAAAAGGCTCAGTAAAATCAACTAATCAACCAACTTTATATATCTACAATTATACTAGGAGCCTATGTAATTTAGAGCAAAATGTAAAACCAACTGACACTGACTGCTAACAGCCTCTATGAATTCCAGATTATTCCCTGTGTAAGGAAGGATTAGATAAAATCCTTTCCCTTCATACCTGAATACATTATTATTGTGTCATCCTCCAGTAACATATTGAACCTTAGAAACACATTGCCTATTTATGAGAATGGCAATTTAGGTAGATAGGTAGACAGATAGACATACACACACACACACACACACACACACACACACACACACACACACACACATTTAGGGTTAGGGTTAATTCTAGCCTAGCCTTATTCTCCCTCAATGTTCTGCCTTTTACTGCAAAAGAAGCTTAAAGGAGCAGAAAATAGTCCACGTGTGTGTGTGTATATATATTTATCTATTTCAAAATATAACTATATTTTTAATCAATACAGTTAATTAAGTTCTACGTAAAAAAATTTACATAGAAGTCCATGCCCTTTATCATTTTAACCTTAGGAAAAAGAGGCACAGCTTATCTTATTGGTTTTCCACATCAGATAGCATGCTATTAACCTCAGATAACATTAACATGCTAATGTGACTTGGCTGTCATAATTTCCAGATAACTGAGGCAGCACAAAAAACTACCATATTGACATCACCCCTTTATTACTGTATATCATCATACGCAGTATCCTGAAATGCTTAATTATAATTGAGTGTATGATTAAATATTGTATATCCAGAAGGCAATTGGTGTGAAATAGTAAACAGAGAAAATACACATACCCAGAGTCAAATTATAATTATGTTTTAAATTGTCATCATTAGCCGCAAAGACAGGCTTGTATCCACATGGATACATTTAGCCATGTAATCAGTGAGTGCTCATTCTTAGTTGATCCCCAAATTCCTCTACAGGAAAGTGTTAGGAGAAGCTAGCATTATCTCTGCTATTTTTTTATTCTTATAGTGCATTTTGAAGAAAAAGTTTCTAAAAATAAGTATAGACATTTGATATGGGTTTGAGACAAATTCTGATATCATCTTCCAAGTAACTTACAATGTAATAATCAAGGGATATCATTGAATATTAGTTTTTCCATGAGTAGGTAATAATGTGACAATGACCATGGCAAGCAGAAAAAAAAAAGACAAAAACCAACCACTATGTAAAATGCTGTGTTTTATGGAATAAATTCTATGAAATTTATGTGGTTTACAGACATCTAAGGTAGTGAGACTATAAATACTTTTTATTTTTCTCTATACTTTCTAAGTTTCATTAAGAATAATATTACTCATAAGTGGAGAAAAATAGTGAATGACATCAATATGAGATAAGTTATGTAAAGTACTTAATGACATGTCAAGATGTACTAATGAATGTTTTTTTGTTTTGTTTTTTCCTTTCTTCCCTTCTCCCTTCCTGCGTGGTGCTATTTTCTCCCCACAACTGAATCATGAGTCTGAAGTTATGGTGTCTAAACAGTTAACAATGCTTCCCTACATTGCTCTCAATGTTAAGCTATCCGCACAGTGCATATAAAAATATTAGAAACTCAGTCCCATTCTCTGCCACTTATCTACTCATTTATGCCCTTGTCCTAGCTCTACGTTTGATTTCTTACCTTCTGTTGGACTCCCTGTATTCAACAATAGAGCTCACACTCAAGGAAATGATTTTGCCTTCTTCCTCCTGCTTATTCCAATATGTCCCTCTGCTTCTTTTTATCCTTTTTCCCCCAACAGATTATAAGCACACCCAACACTATAGAACACTTTGGATAGTGATTTCTCACCTTCAATTTTGCTTTACTCCTTTGCAAACATTTCTACATCAGAATCTTCTACATTGCTTTGTTTAGAAAGAGCATGCTGTCTTTCTATCTACTGTTATAAGTTTTTGCAAATCATCCCTCAACATGTTCTGTATCACATTAAGGTCTGTTTTAATTGGTTTCACCTTAAAAAGGTTATAAGATTTGGTTTAAATTTCTAAGAATAAGTAACTGAGACTATTCAGTTGTGTCTAACATTTTTCTTATTAGCGTCCCAAGTTTCAAGCCCCACCTAGCTGAATATGGGAAGTCTTAGGTGAATTTGAAGTTTGATATTTTAAATAAAAACAAAATCCATCTTCTATTTATCAAAGCTGCAAGACCATCTTTTTGGGGGTAGGGTAGAAGGGTAGCTTTAAAAATAACTCTGATAAATTTTCAGTTGTTTGACTATAAAGAAAAATTACTTAGAAATATTTATGCCATCTAGGTGGAGACTAAGTAAAACTTCCACTTTACAATTTACTTTCTTGAATATTCTCTTAGGGAGGAATAAAGGGAAAAGAAAAAAGATTGGAAAAAGTCAAAGTGGTTATTGATTTTCATGTGATACCTGGTACTTACCTAAGTACTGGTATTTTCATTCCCACCGATGGAAAGTAGAGAGGATAACCATTGGAAGTTATTGTTCCTGACACTAATGATGAACTAGCACCTCTGTTTGCAAAGGTACTTTTATATATACAAATGTATTCAACATTCAAGGCAGCTCCGTGATGTCAGTAGAGTAAGACAAACCTTTTAAAATAGGACTCATTTTTTTTCATCACCCTCCTTCCACAAAGGCTACCAAATGCACTTAGGTACTTAGTATCTAGTGTGGGAATCACTGCTGTCTTGTTTGCTTTTGACTGTGGCTCTCTTCATCAGACATTCAGCAGTACATGAGGAGTCTAAATAAAAATTATCACCAAATCAATTAAACAGAGAAAATGGAAAATGTCTGAGAACTTCCAAACATAAGCTTTAGCTCAATGAGCGTAATGAAAACCAAGAGCTGGTTGAAGGATAAACCAGAGCATCAATTTTCAGGTGGCCACTCCATAGGAGCATAAAAGGACCACAAGCATAAACATACATTTCCATGCAGGATTCTCATGTACCTAGTGAAATGTAATCTGCATTCAGTCCAGCTGAAGTCAACAGAATCCTAGAGTATGAATTTAAAAATTAAAAAAAACTTATTGGCTAGCAATATCTGGTTCCTGGGAGGAGTTTTATCTTAGCATGTTGCCACCATTGCAACCAGCCCTTCGTAAATTCAGTACTCATGAACCATGGATATCATAAAACCATATGGCTTCCTGAATGCTACAGTTATGTCTTCAGGGGAAAAAAAGCAATTTATGTCAATATATATATTTTGAAATGTACATATGTTAATATATACATTAATATGTTATTTACATATATGTTAATATATACATTTTCAAAATTTTTCTTTTGATTGCTGATGTAGTTTGAAGGTTTTGTCTCCTGCCAATCTCACGTTGAAATGGGATCCCCAGTGTTGGAGGTGGAACCTGATGGGAGTGTTTGGATTATGGAGACAGATCCCTCATGAATGGCTTCATACTGTCCTGTGGTAGTAAGTGAGTGCTCACTCTTTTAGTTCTTGGCAGGGCTGGTTGTTTAAAGGAGTCTGGCACCTTCGTCTTTCTCTCTTGCACCCTCTCTCACCATTTTACATGTCTGCTATCTCTTCACTTCCCATCATAAGCAAAGGTTTCCTGAGGCATCACCCAAAGAAGATGCTGGTGCCATGCCTCTACAGCCTGCAGAACTATGAGCCAAATAAACCACTTTTCTATATAAATTACCCATTCTCAGGTATTCCTTTATAGCAAGGCAAAACAGACTAACACAATTCCCAAAATGATGCCTGGTTTGGAAAATCACTGAGGAAAGGAAGGAAGAACAAGACCTTCAGAACGGTGCTTTCCAGTACAAAAGCCAGAAAGAAACTTTAAAAGAGTTTGAACATGACTTTTGGAAATATATTCATGTAAATTAGCTTTATTCTGAGTGTGAGTAACATCATTTAAATATAACTAATGGAGAAAAGGGTGAAATGAAAGATAAACACAAATATGTTAAAAATTATTTTATATTTAGCACATGTAAAAATTCTTTATTTTTGATAAAGAAGAGACATCTAATTTTTGTTAATATATAATTGATTATTAATAACACCTTCACATAAATGCTAAACTAATATCTGAAGAATATTTATAGTAATGGGTTTCAAATTTTTAACTTGTCTAGGCTGCCTTCATTATCATCAGTCTCGTAGACAAAGACTAACTTTGTCCTAGCTCAGTATAGTAGACTCTCTATCACTGCAGGAATCAGTGATGGAACCCGTCATCCAGAAAACAGTACCACATACAATCACTATATTGAATCACACTGAAGTTCAAAATAAGCGTTGCTCAAGGCTTATGGGAATGTTATATAAGAGAGCTATGAGGATAACTATCAATAGTAGAAAGTTTCTGTGCTATCAGTTTTTCTGATTTATTTTTATAGGAGCTTATTTAAAACATGAAAGATAACCTGTAAGTAGCTAGCCTGGATAACATTGTGAAAGCCCAACCCTGGGTGGGGAATGTTCCTTGTTTAGGCCCTAATTTTTCTCTTGGGCATAGTTTCCTTGTCCATTATCCTATGTGGTCCCTGACTCCACTCTGTGGGGGTTCTTCCTTTACTGTTTTCCTTCATGGCTTTCTCTAATATAGGTATTAGGGAAATGCAACCTTCTTCCAGGGTGCACAGCTTTCTCAGTCTGCATTCTGCTCATGACAGGTAGGTGTCTAAGACCCATTCAGAAAACTTTCACATACAATTTCATGATTTCTTTGACGAATTCTCTCAAATCTTAATAGATTTTTTTAATCCATTTCCTTCCAACAAGTTTTCTGCATCAGAAATCTTTTTGAGAGCAGAGTTTTCATGTAACTTGTGCTTTTTTTTCTATTTCGTCTTCATATTGCTCTAGCTATTCTGGAAATGCTATCCCTTTATTCTTATATTTGCTTTCAGGTGTCTTAATTCATTTAGATTTTTTAATACTAGAGGTAAAGTCATACCCTTAATTTGGTTTATTCCAACAAATTAAATATTAATGGGTCTTAAGCCTTTCTTAAATTTATCTTTACATTTTGAACATAAAGGCAATCAGCTATTCTAATTCTACATGTTACAAAATTTCTAAACTGTTTACTCCCTTTTATGTCTGCTTTGAAGCTAGCCAATTATTTAATTAGCTCAAACCTTTATTTTACTTCCTTGCCAAATGCACACAATTGCTTTCACTTTAGTATCCCTATGGTCTACCTACCAAGATGTTGTAGATTACTATTTTTAAAATATTATAAAATATTTTCTGTTGTAACATGAGCTTCCATTTCTGGCCTCTAATGTAAGTTTCACGGACAGCTATCTTCCAAACCATATATTCCATGCCATATATTTTATGTTGTTATAATATACACCTATATGTCTACTACTACATTATTCAGGCTAGGATAGGCTAGGCAATGGCCAGAGTTTGAGAGCTAGAGTGAGCTGTGAATTCTACAGCCTTGAATCATACATGTTAGTGTATCACCTCAGTGAATATTTCACAGACTTTTTAAGGTATGGGTCAGAGCTTGTGGGCTACATTGTGGCAGATTTTTTTATTTCTCTATTTGGAGTTTTCCTCAATCTTTTCATTTTTCAGTGGATGTAAGGATTGAGGATTTAAGCAAAAATAATTTTACTCAGTTATATTTAATCAGGTTTCATAGTAATAAAAATTTAAGGACACAGGGAGTATATAATGTCTCTTAACTTCCATTAATTACCAGGAAAGAAGACTCTTCCCAATCAAACCTTGGTTCTTGTCTTAATCTAAATGGAATTTTAAACATAAAATAGCAGACTTATATCACAGCTCTCCAAAAGCCCACATAAACATTAATAATAGAATAAAGTATGTAAATAGCAAGGATAAAGATTACAGGCAATGTGATAGCAGTAGATTAAAAATTTCAAAACTTTTGGGGAGATGAAATGCAGACGGAACACAAGAGCAGCTCTATCTTAGAGTCTCCTGGAGAATTAAAGCAGAAAACTAAGTGCTTACAGAGGAAGAACTTTCTGGTGAGAATTCCACCTGAGAAGCACTACGGAATCTCTGAATTAAAAGTCAACTGGTATCACAGAAGTTGGAAGTGGTTGATGGGGCTAAAAACAGGAACACTGCTCCAAAGCATACATGTGGGGTTCTTATACCTCCAAGGGACCTCACACTCTATATGGCCAACTGATTATGATGTTTCTCACCTTGCACCCAAAGCAAGAGAACAAGAAGGTAAATGAAGAGAATCTACTGACTGACAAACAAGAACTGTGGAGAATGGGATGAGGTGCAAGGCTGGAAATAACATTAAAGGAAAGCCTAACCTCCCTCTCCCTCTCTTTCCAGACTGTTAGCAACCAGGTACATACTTCAGGTAAGTTCAGATAATGTATTAGAGGGTGCTCTTAGAATGATGATCAGCCCAAGGCCAAAAAGGCCAACAGATCAAAAAAACTAACATTCTCTTTTGAAGCTCAATTGCTCTACAGTGAATTGTACTAGTACATAAATCCCTTCCAGACATGTAGAGTTTAAAAATTACTAATGTAACATCTAATTCTTCAATATAAATAGACAACCAAGAACAACCATGGGTACATAATATATGAGGGGAGCTTCCAATGTGACAAACAGAATCTAAACAAACAAAAAAACAACAACAAAAAAGAAAACCAGAGAGGAAACAGAGACCATGAAAGAAACAGAGGAAAAGAAAGATGATTGACAAGAAGAAAACTATCTGTAATACCCTCAAAGAGATGAGAGAATATTGCATCCATGAAACAAACATACATATTTTTAAAAGCATTAGAGAAAAATTAGCTATTTCATTACTGAATTTGAGCAGAAAAATAATAGAAAATACCAAACTAAAACTGAGGCACTTCCAGAAACGTGAATAAGAGGCCAAAGATGCAAAATAGCTAATAAATTATGAGACTATTACAGAAACAATCTAGGAGATCAGAAAATATAGCAGAAATATTAGAAGAACTGAACAGATAAATATGGGGAGGAAATAAAGACATAAGATATTTCAAGTGTGAAAGGGCCATGTTGTGTCTGTCTACCACAATGAACAGAAAGGAGCCTTGCCTCAAGGTATATCAATATGACATTTCAGAACATCAAGATCTAGGCAAAAAAAATTAAAAACTTTTATGGATTAAAAAAAACAGGTAAATACTAAATATCAGGATAGAAAGGTTTCAAGCTTCTTGGCAGCAGTGCTAGAAAGTAAAAGGCAATGCATCAAAGATTCTGAAAAAAAAAAAATCTAATTCTAGAATTCTATACCCAACCAAACTCCTCTCAAATTTAAGGCTAAAACTAATACAGTGTTAGATAGCAGTATTCAGTTGACTTTCTAAGTACCTTTCTTCATAGGAAACTGTGGAAGGTATATTCCAATAAGATGTAGGAATCAACTAAGAAATAAGAAAACAGGACTCAAGAAAAAGGCATCAACACTAGATAATGTAGGACAGTTCTGGGACAATATGTACTCAGCAGCCTAGAGAGCAATTCTAGATTAGAGAACGAGGAAAGTTGGTTTCAAAAGAAAAGTCTCTAGGAAAAATAAAATGCACTGAATTATTTGTCTAATGTGTTTAGTGAGAGATAACATGGAAACATTTTAGAAGAATTTGTAGTAACTACATAGAAAAGAAAACAAATTGTTTTGCAGTACACAAAACATAATCATATTTCACTAAGTGGAATTGACTATTTATATTTCAGTGAGGTCAGTTATTGACAGTCATACACATAAATGGTGAATATTGAGTTAACCAGTGTGTATAAAACAACTATATTGAAATGTAGAGGAGAAATGGTGGGGAGGAGAATGTTTTCTGTCTAAATCCTAATCCACTAGAATAAGAAGTCAATAGATAATATCTAAATGAGAAGTTCACAAATAAACATATTACTTAGAAATATCAGTATAAATATATTCACAGATGGCTAACAGAGTTGGACATTTATGCTTCTTACACTCAGGTGTAAAAAAAGATAGAACAATTAGATTTGTATCTTTTCCCTTTCAGTCATTTAGGAAGTAAAAAATACAAAATCCATACTTTTGTTATTTAGGAGGTTTAGGTATCTTTCTTTAAACCATAGTCACTTGAAGAACTAGTTTCACTTTTGAATTGAAATTTTGTCAGAAATACCTGAAATATTTTAGCACTTAAAATATAGTTGCCATTTATAATTTCAAGCACAAAGGCAATAATACTCATTAGAGGAAGAATGGATCTATTTTTGATGAGCTTAAGTAAGTCGCTAATTCGTGCCAGGAGCAACGATATGGGCACTGAAAAAACATAAATATTAATGTCCTGAGAGACCAGGCAGCAAGTGCAGAATGAAAATCAGTGGGAGTAATGAAAAATAACTTTGATAATATAACATTAATAAAGTGAGGCAAAGGGTTTTAAATGCCAGGCTGAAGAAGAGTTGACTTTGATCACCAACAAATCAGTATCATCTTAGAATGTTGGACATCAACTTCAAAAATTCTCTACCTCTTTTGAATGTACTCCAACCCTCTAAGGGAGCCATGAAAATGTTCAGAGATATAACAGAAATAAAAGCTCCCTCTCTTATATTTCTAAGATCTAAACACTAAAGCCAACCTTTATTTATTTATTTTTCTCCATGAAGATCTTTCCTCTCTTATGCATGGCATATCCTTCAAATATTATCCTCACTCAATGGATAGCCTACCCTTCAGTCATTATTATGCTGTGGCCTTACTTTGTGACTGACAACAGGTTAAGTAGTTCAGAAGGCAATGAGCTAATATCTATGTTACACGTAACCTATAGAGTTATGGGAGTAGGCTAGTGCCATAAAGCATAAAATCTGTGTAGCCATCTTCATGTTTGGATGCTTCTATACAAAAAAGAACACCTAGGTCCTCACCTCTCCCTCAACTCCTACTTCAAATGAAATGATACAATCACTGGCAAAAGGAAAGCAAATCCATTCTGTTATAACAAAACTTTTTAAACCATCAGTGCTACTGAAACTATTCAATATTGATACCACCAAGAGCAGACACATAATGTAGTCATGAGGGAAACTTTGAGTCTAGCCTGATATTAGTTTCTAAAAACAGAAAGTGTCCTTGAATTTGAGTTTTATCTTTTAAAATGATAGTCAATTATATAATATGTAGTAGCCATTTTTGGTTTAACTTTAAAATAATTTATATTATTTGCCAGTTAGATTTGACACCCAACTTTCTCTTAATATTTTCTAGCATCTTGACAGCTCACTAAAAGTGTGCTGTTAGCCCCATGACTACGCTGATTCCACAGCACGTGCAGATCACTTCTGGGGACCAAGGAAACACAAGTAAACTCGTACGAAAGTTCTAGTCCTATGGCAACTCTTAGCCAGGACCTAGATTCCTTAAATTTTGGGGTATTACAAAAAACACAGGTTTGGAAGTCAAAATTTCTGCGGTCTCACCAAACCACCAAAGTTAAAGTGGCTTTGAAAAGTGGTTTAATCTTTGATTCTTGATTTCCTTGCTGTAGCAGCAGTAGTACCTTCCTGGTAGAACTGAGGAGGCTTTAGATGTGAGAGTGCACGTGGAAGTACACCCTGAACGATGCCATTGGTGGTGGTGTTCAGGAATGGCCCTCTGCCAAGTTCAGGGCCCATTTCTCCACACCCTGATTTTCCTTTTCTGAGTGTGTTTTATGGCTTTGTGCAGCTACAAATTCACCTTCTGGAGTCTGAGTCTTATTCTCAGAAATCTTTATCTCATGTCTCTCAGCACATACAAAATTACTTAAAGATCCTTAGATTTAAATGAGAATGACTGGTATGTTTTGTGTTTTAACACTTGGCGGGGGAAGGCTTTTACATAAGATAAAGTTTATCACAATAACTTACTGGTAGTGATATTATAGGAAAAATGAGGGCCATTTTCTTCTGTAGGGTTTTTCCCAGCGGAGCTACTGTTGTCACTATTACTGTCCACTCTACATTTATACACACATATGTGTGAAAGTTCCTAAGACTATATACAACATAGGTTACCATCCCTTGGAGAAAGCAACTGAAAAAATTTCTGTAAAAGAGTGAAGACGGGCCATCACTCCTGAGCTAAGCAGGGAAACCAGAACAAACGGTGACTTGCAATGAGGAAAAAATTTCCTCAGGATAGAGAGCATGACAGAATAAAATAAAAAAAAATTATACTTGCATGTATAATTTAAAATCTATATCAACATCTCTACTTCTTTAAATACCAATTAAAATGTTTTGAATTCTTCTTGGCTAATGCATGTATTCACAATATAAAATAGATAAGCTTTGAAAGGAGACATGTGTTTAAAAATATGAAAGCAAGATTAAGGCAGGAGGTCCCTCCATGTGCTCTGGTTTAACACAGTTGCAAGGGAAAGAAGTACTGACATTTGAAAGCTGCAGGGATCTTAGCTCTGGAAAACCAGACACTGGGTCTCACTATCAATGAAATTTAATACCCAGATATTAACAGGTGGATGGGCTAAAGCTATGATATACTATTTAAACTTTTGTGTTTAATGTAGGAACTGGAGTAGTGTGCACCAGCAAATACTCTGTAATGTTCACCATCGTTATTATTGGCCATTTTAAATGTGCTTTAGACCCTAATCTACCTCTCAGCCTTTCCTTTGCACCATTATTTCTCTTGCTCTCAGTGCACTGTCGACATTACTCTTCAATCAGTTCTTCCAACAAACTGTAACATTTTTCAACTTTAGAACCTTCTTTCACGATTCTTTCCCTACCTAGAAATCTGCTTTCTTTACTCAACTAACATTTTCTCATACTTAAGATTTTATCCCACATTTGTCTATCTTTGCACAAGCTTTCCAGAGACCTGATAAAAGTGACCCTCTTTGCTTGAAAAAAAAAAGAAAAAAGAGATATTTAGAATGGACAGAGAATGCAGAGCCCAGACTGAAGGGTAAGGAAACTCGGGACCCTGCATAGGGTCACTGAGCACCAGGACTCATTCCTGGCCCATAGCAGCTTCTAGGGAAGGGCTGAGTAAAATAGGCATGTAGTGGTCCACTCTCACCATGAACCTCCAGAATCCTAGCAACAAGAGATCCCATGACCCCCACAGACACCTGAGCTAGCAAGGAAGACTGCCTGGAGAATTGACAGAGAAATAACCTCAGCCTGTGCAGATCCCAGAAGGTTTGGTGTGGGAACAGCTGCAGTGGAGCGCAGCCATGTGTGTTCAACCCCCAAAGCTCACCATACTCTAAGTGGCTTTAGACTTTGTTAGCTACCAGTCTTGGACAGAGCACAGCTGTCTTACCTGTGAGACAGGAATAGTCTTATCTGAGCACTTGCCTGTCTGCCAGCCTCTCACAGGGTCTCTGCTTGGCTGCACGCATGCAGTACAGCCTCAGCTTGCCAGTGGCCACCATCAGAGCTCTTTTGCCAGCAGACCCCACCTACCCATCTGACCACTTTGCAGATGGACCTCCACCAGTGTGCACTCCCCCACAGTCTCCCCACACAGCCCCACTGGAATGCATACATGTGGGTACTTTCTGCCACCCTGCTAGCATGCATCCATGCACAGACCCATCTCCAGCACACTGCTGGCACACACATGCACAGGGTCCCACCACCACCCCGCTGGAGATTTTGCTGGCAGCTCCTGTTGGAGTGTTGTTGCTAGTGGACTGGGAACACCTTGGCCCCTCCAGTGCAGCACATACTTAAACTCAAGGGCCCAGAAAACAAAGTCACAGGGCTGATCCCAACTGCCAAGATTAGAGCATACAGCCCAGGACTGCTGAGCTAAGCCTTGGCCACCTGAAAGGATCCAGAAATAAAGCCAATTGACTAAACCCAATTTATAGCATAGTCAAACCTTCAAGTGCAAAAATATATATATATAAAAGCAAAAAGTCCTATCCAAAAGACAGCAACCTCAAAGGTTAAAGGAACATCAGCCCACAGAGATGAGAAAGAACCAACACAAGAACATGGGAATGCTCTAAAAGCCAGAGTGTCCTCTTGCCTCCAAATGACCACACTTGCTCCCCAGCAAAGTTTCTCAACCAGACTGAAATGATTGAAATGACAGACATAGAATTCAGAATATGGATGGCAAGGTAGCTCATAAAGATACAGGGGAGGGTTGAAACCCAATCCAAGGGAAACAGTAAAATGGTCAAAGAGTAAAATATGACAAAGGCATTTTAAGAAAGAACCAAACTGAACTTCTGGAAATAAAAAAATTAACTACAGGAATTTCAGAATGCAATTGGAAGCATTAGTAACAGAATAGACCAAACTGAGGAAAGAATCTCAGAGCTCAAAGATAATTCCTTCAAGTCAATGCAGGCAGACAAAAATAAAGAAAAAATAATTTTTAAAACAGAACAAAATTGCTGAGAAATAAAGGATTATGTAAAGAGACCAAACCAATGACTCACTCCTGAAAGAGACAGAGCAAGAACACGCAACAGGGAAGGCATATTTGAGAATATTGTCCATGAAAATTTCTTCAACTTCACTAGAGAGGTCAACATGCAAATTAAGGAAATTCAGAGAACCCCTGTGAGATACTATTCAAGATGACTAGCCCCAAGACACACAGTCATGGGTTTTTTCAAGGTCAACACAAAAGAAAAAATCTTAAAGGCAGCTAGAAAGAAGGGGCAGGTTACATACAAAGGGAACCCCATCAGGCTAACAGCAGATCTTTAAGTAGAAACTTTATAAGCCAGAAGAGATTGGGAGCCTATATTCAGCGTCCTTAAAGAAAAAAATGTGAATGAAGAATTTTATATTCAGCCAAAATAAGCTTCCTAAGAAAAACAGAAATAAAATCATTTTTAGACAAGTAAATGCTAATTGAATTTATTACCACTAGACCCGCCTCATAAGAGGTCATCAAGAGAGTGCGAAACATAGAAATGAGAGATTGTTAGCAGCCACAACAAAAACACACTTAAGCACATAGCCCACTGACACTATAAAGCAACTATACAATCAAGTCTGTATAACAACTAGCTAACAGAACAATAACTGGATCAAATCCTCACATATCAATATTAACCTTGAATGTAAACTGGCTAAGTATCCCAATTAGAAGACACAGAGTGGCAAGTTGGATATAGAAGCAAGATTCAACTGTATGCTGTATTCAAGAAACCCATCTCACATGAAATATTATCCATAAGCTCAAAGTAAAGCGATGGAGAAAGGTCTATCAAGCAAATGAAAAACAAAATAGAGCAGAGATTGCTATTTTTATTTCAGACAAAACAGACTTTAACAACAATGAAAAAGGACAAAAAAGGGCATTACATAATGATAAAAGGTTCAATTCAACAAGAGCACTTCACTATTCTAAATATATATGCACCCAAACTGAAGCACTCAGATTCATAAAACAGGTTCTTAGAGACTTAAGAAGAGTCTTAGATAGCCACAAAATAATAGTGGGAGATTTTGGCATCCTATTGACAGTCTCAGACATTATTAGTCTAATAATAATAATTAGTTTAATAATATTAGTCTAATAGTAGACATATTAGCAGAATATAGACAGAAAACAAAGATAATCTAGAACTTAACTTGACACTTGATGAAACAGACTAACAGATATCTATAGAATAGCATGCCTAACAAGAGAATATACATCCTTCTCATCTGCACATGGCACATATTCTTAGGATTGACCACACACGAGGCCATAAAGCAATTCTGAATGAATTTAAAAAACACACACACACAATCATACCTACCACGTTCTTTAATGACAATGCAATAAAAACAGAAATCAACACCGAGAAGAGCTCTCAAAACCATACAATTACAAGGAAATTAAACAATGTGCTCCTGAATGACTTTAGGGTAAAGAATAAAATTAAGGCAGAAATAAAAAAAAATTCTTTGAAACTGATGAAAACAAAGGTACAACATACCAGAATCTCTGAGATACAACTAAAGCAGTGCTAAGAGGAAAGTTTATAGTGCTAAATGCCTACATCAAGAAGACTGAATGATTTTAAATTAATAATCTAACATTATATATAGAAGAACTAGAAAAACAAGAGCCAGCCAACTCCAAAGCTAGCAGAAGAAAAAAGTAACCAAAATCAGAACTACACTGAACAAAACTGAGACATGAAAATCCCATACAAAAGATCAACGAAACCAAAAGGTTTTTTTTGAAAGAATAAATAACATTGAGAGATTACTAGCTAGATTAACAAAGAAAAAAAGAAAGAAGATCCAAATAAACACAATCAGAAATGACAAACGTTATATTACTAATAATCCCACACAAATACAAAAAACCCTCAGAGACTATTATGAACATCTCTATGCATGCAAACTAGAGAAGCAGAAAACCTAGGAGAAATGGCTAAATTCATGGAAAAATACAACCTCCCAAGACTGATGTAGTAAGAAACTGAAATCCTGAATAGACTAATGACGAGTTCCAAAATTGAATCAAAAAGAAAAAACCTACTGACCAAACAAAGTCCTGGACCAGCTAGATTCACAGCTGAATGTTACCACATGTATAAAGAAGAGCCAGTACCAATCGTCCTAAAACTATTCCAAAAAATCAAGGAGAAGTGTCTTCTCCCTAACTCATTCTTTATGGCCAGCATCATTCCAATACTAAAACCTGGCAGTTCCTGAAATCTGGAACAGGGTAAGAATGCCCACTCTCACCACTCCTATGTAACATGGTACTGAAAGTGCCAGCTGAGCAATAAGGCAAGAGAAAGAAAGAAAAGACATCTAAGTAGGAAGAAAGTAGCTCAAACTATCTCTCTTTGCAGATTATATGATTCTATACATAGAAAATCCTATAGTCTCTGCCCAAAGGCTCCTTGAACTGATAAGCAACTTCAGTAAAGTTTTAAGACACAAAAATCAATGTATAAAAATGAATTGTATCTCTATATGTCAATAATGTCCAACCTGAGAATCAAATCAAGAATGCAATTCCATTCACAATAGCCACTAAGAGAATAAAATACCTAGAAATACAGCTAACCAGGGATGAGAATGATTGCTACAGGAATTCCAAAACACTGCTTAAAGAAGTCAGAGATGACACAAACAAATGAAAAACAAGTTCCAAGCTCATAGATAGGAAAAAATAATACAATTAAAATGGCAATACTGCCTAAAGCAATCTACAGATTCGATGCTATTCCTATCAAATTACAAAGGTCATTCTCTACAGAACCAGGAAAAAAACGAATCTAAAATTCATATGGAATCCCCCCCCCCCCCAAAAAAAAAAAAACAAATAAAAAACCTGAATAGCCCAAGCAATCCTAAGCAAAAAGAATAAATCTGGAGACATCATGCTACCTGACTTCAAACTATGCTGTAAGGTAACCAAAACAGCATGGTACTGGTACAAAAACAGACACACAGACCAATGGAACATAATAGAGAACCCCAAAATAAAGTCACACACCTTCAACCATCTAATCTTCAAAAAAGTCAACCGTAACTAACAATGGGGAAAGGAGTCCCTATTCAACAAAGAGATGTCCCTATTCAACACTGCATGTTCTCATTTATAAGTGAGAGCTAAATGTTGAGTACACATGGACTCAAAGATGGGAAAAAATAGACACTGGAGCCTACCTGCAGGCACAGAGTGGGAGGAGGGTGAGGAAAGTAAAACTACCTATCAAGTATTATGCTCACAATCTGGTTGACAAAATCTTTTGTACATCAAACCCCAGCAAAGCGCAATTTACCCATGGAACAAACCTGCACATGTACCCCCGGACGTAAAATAAAAGTTGAAGAAAAAAATAAATACATACATACGACCCCTTTCATCAGGCTTGTGCACCCATCTTGCAGCTGCTGTGAGTGATGACTGCTACATGCTCAGAGACACCCCCTTCTCCAAGGAATTGACCTCAACTAGTGGTTCTCAAATTTTATAATCAATCAGAATCACCCGGAGGGCTTGTCAACTCTCATCTATCTGGACCCCATTCTCAGAGTTTCTCATTCAGTATGTCTGGGGAGATTTCTGAGAAATGGCATTTGTAACAAATTCCTAGGTGCTGTTGATTCTGCTAGTCTATGGATCACTTCTTGGGAACCACTCTTGTAGACCAAGCTAAATCCTCCTGGCCTAGAGGTCACAGCAACCCCTTCCCATCCCTCCTCTCCATGGAGGATTATGCCTGACTGACAGAAGGCAAAAGGATAATTCCTTTACTAACCGTGAGATCAACTCTGTGGAGCAAAGCATGCTTCAGAACTCCCCATGGTGTCTCGCTGAGGTTAGACCCCACCTCAGACCACAGCCTTGCTCAGCCCCTTCTGTTTCCCTTCCTGCCCTTCTCCAAGGAGAACCATCTTCAATAAACCATGTACACAGGAAGCCCTGTCTCAGCCTTCACTTCAGAGTAACTCAACCAAAGACAGGAAGCCCTGTCTCAGCCTTCACTTCAGAGTAACTCAACCAAAGACATACACACACACACACACACACACACACACACACACACACACACAGTGGAAATACACGAAAGAACAAAGAGCAAAGTTATCAACTTTCCCTACACAGATAGGCATATGAATTTCCTCAAAGGAGGATTTGCAGGAGCTTTCTAGAATGAAGAAAGCCTATTTTCCCCTGAAGACATGAGCACAGAAAGATGTATCCTGTAAAAATCTTAAAAGTTTATCAGCATCATTTTTAACAAGCCTTGGAAGCCCAGTTGTACCTGAGGCCTGCGAGTACTTGGAATTGCCCTATCTCTGAGGTTCTAGGCTGTCATTTCATCTAATGAGACAATCTGTATTTTCTAGGACCTTACACAGTAAGACTCTATAAATTCTGCATCAGGCAGAGTGTGGAGCCATCTCTTAACGGCCCCAGCAACTACCATTCCACTGTCTGGAATCTGCCAATATGAGATAATGTTGATAAACTGTACAGCTTTCTGCCAGCAATAAAACCACAGAGCAAACAGAGTTTAAAGGCTGCAAGTAATTTCATTGCAGTCAAGGGCAGAGGACAGAGAAGGGGAAGAATGAAGAGGTCTCAGTGGCCTGTTTCTAGAAATGGGCTATGGGGTACCACAAGCCCAACTCTCTTCAATCAGTGTCATCTTTGTAAATCAGAATTAATGGGCTCACCTCTCTTTCTCAAGCAGGTGGCAGTGCCCTCCTTTGTGGGCTGACATGCCTGGAGTAGAGGCTGATGCCATCTGGACTGCTGCCAGGTAATCATATTGATGCTGAGGTTGGACCACAAGGCAATTAGCAGGGCTCTCCACAGTAGCTTTATGTATGCCACAGCCCTCCTCATCAGTCCCTTCCTCATGCCTCACATGACAATATGCACTTGGCTACAATAATAATGAAGGGACCAGTTCATCTGGTATGTTAGTAAAAATAAGACCAAGAAGGTCTCTGCACAGGTAACAGCACCAGTCAAAAGTAAAATGATAGTACTTGATGCTCAAAGTCTAACTGAATATATTTCTAGATTTATACATTTTTAACAATAGGGGGCATTAGGTCTCTATGTTGTCTGTGCTATTTATTGTGCTTCTTAAAACCCTGATTCCTTTCTGACTTCATCACGTAGTTCCACAAATGAAATTTGCACATGGGTGCTGTTACCAATACCTTTTATTGTCCTTGCATAAGATAAATAAAGACAAATCTGGCTGACAAAACCGCAAGAGATTTCATGTATAGTGTAGTTTCCTCAACACTGTAAAAGCAAGCACATAAAGGATCCCGGTTTATCTTTTAATAATAATTCTGAACGAGGTTATAACAAGAAAAGGAAATGCTCATCCCACTTCAGTTTTATTTTATTATTTATTTCTGAAAATAAGAAAATCCTTCATAGTCTGTATTACAATGGAAGAAGGGAATTTTATCTGAAAGTTGATGCAACCCAACTTTCCATTGTGGCTTTTCATCTCAAAGACATTTGCCTGCAGGAGCTTCCTGATTCTCATTTTCCAAATGCAACATCTGTAGCGCCAAATATTTAAATTGTATTAATCTTGCATGTGCATTGACTGAGAGAGAAATAATTTGAGGCAGCAGAAGCATGTTATTGCTGGATATGAAATGTGCAATGGAACATGCTTTCACTATTAAGTCCTGGAGCCTTTTGACTGATACTTGAATATTGAATTCAGAAAATTCTCAGGAAACATGCAAGAAGGGATAAGGGGCCCGTCTTGAAGAAAGTTCTATGTTTAACATGTTAGCAGCCTATTTGAAATATAATCATGGGTAAAATGCGTAACATGCGAAACGTCACTCTCCGCCCATTTTCACACTATTTTGTAAATGGCTGATACTTTTTTAAAGAATGAAAATTTTACTACAGTGGAATCAGACTTTAATACTGGCCCCGTCAAAGGAGGAAGCATTCGTTTACTGGAGTCCTATTTCAAAAAATTCAATTAAAGTCTTTGTCAAAACACAGTTATGTCCCAAGACAATTTAGGGACCACGAGGAAAAATAGAAGCTATTCTTCTTAAAAGTTAGTTATTTTTCCCCTCCCCACCTTCCTTTTCAAAATCAAACTCCAATTTTTTTTCCTATAGTTTTTATCTGGCAGGTCAGAGACCCCAGAGGTGGCATGACAAGTCCACACTGCTTTCTGGCACGCACAGGTAGATGAGCAAAGCAGTCTGAACATTCACCTCCTGGGATGGGTGATGAAGTGATGAGTGGAAGTCTTCTCTTTGGAGTAACTTCGTTCCCTCAGGTTTGGGTTCTCTGACCTATGAATCCCACAATGGACAAAATCAGCTGTCAGCACCAACTCTTAACCTGGCTTTCCCCATGTGTTTTTTCTACTTTCTGGATCATTGTGTTCAAGTGTTTTTTCTTAATATTACATATCATTTTCTCACAGGCAATCTCTCAGTGTACTAAACATCACTAAAATGTTTATTACAGTAACTTTTCTATTACCATTTTAGGCAGTTTATAGAGAATGACTTGTGCTTTATATATACTATAAATGTTATATATTTGCTATGAACCCAACAAATTACATTCCAATTTCAAATGTTTACACACAGCAATCCAGAATGTTAAACAATAATTTTCTTCCCTTTGAACAGGAAGTAGAGTCATTATAAAAAGTCTCATCTAAATAAAAAGGAGAGGCTTCTGGAATGTTAAAGATTTTGTGTGAGTATTCTCTGAAACAAGTCATGGTTGTAAATGTCATGTAAAAGAATATTCAGCTGGCTTTTGGAAGTCAATTTTGGTTATTTTCTCTAAATATTTTTCATGCTATTTTTTATTGTAAAAGACGGCCTTTTCAGAAGTGGTTCTTTGCTGAAGGAGGAGCATCCCTTCCCCTCTCAGTTAATGGAAGATTTTGCCATCAGCTTGGAAACAGCCAAGTATGTGTTGATTTGTGTCAGGCAAGGCAAATGTTCCTCATTTGCATCCCTTCCTAACTTTTGAGTGGGTCTAGTGAAAAGGACCTGCCATTGTTTTCATCATTTGCAAGGTTCTCTTTATTGGAAAACAGAGAGCTGGTAGAATTTGTGTTGGGGACGATTCTTCTTTTTTGAGAGGATGATAGCATGACTAAAATTATGGAAGCATAAAAGCTGCAGGTTTTCTATAATGGGCACTGCTCAGTATTATTAATAACCATGCACAAGGCACTTTTATGTTGGCAAGCGGCTTCAATCATTTTTATCACGTAATAGCTGAAGAGGTTCAGTGAGCTCTTCAAGCTCTTCACAAGATTGGGTCCCAGTAACTTGTAGAGTTTTAAGGCTGGGAGGAAATTCCCAAGGCTTATTCAAGAAATATTCTTGAATTATTAATTTAAGAAATAATTTATACATAAATGCATGCACATATGCAAGCACACCACACACATGCATACATCAGTGTATATCCGTAGGGATATGACAATGAGATAAACATAGGCCCTGAATTATCTCATTTAAACCTTACCATAATCCCATGAGAAAGACTCTATTATAATAGCCCTTTCAAAGGTGAAGAAAATGAGATTTGGAAAAGTTAAGGGATTTATCACTAAGATAATAAGTGGCAGAACCTGGACTCAAATCTAAGTGTTTGATTTTAAACCTCACACTCTTTAGGTGAATATATGTGATAAGAGACCACATGTCAGAGTCAGGAGGATGCTCTGTGCTCTTCCAGATGATCCCTTACCCAGAGACCTAGAGTCAGTACTAGTGATGGAAGTGGAAGCCAGCCTCTTGCAAACATCTGCTAGAGATGAGGTTTCCATGGTCCCCTCTCCAGCACCTCCCTACCACCACACATCCTCAGCTAGGCAGTGACTGTGTGTTCCAGAAAATAAAAACCAAAGGATGGGAAATAAGTCAATACAGATAGAAATCATTAAATTAGAAAATGAGAAAGAATTTTTTAAAAAGTGCTTAACTGAGAGCTCCTTTTGGGAAACGCTAATAAACCAAGTTCTGACAGTGTTGAAGAAATAAAAATTATTATGAGCAAAATGAGGTAGAGCCATTGGTTCAGAGGGGATTAAGAAGCTAATTATTCTTTAAAAGCTATGTACAATAAACTGATATATTTAAATTTTTTGTTGAAATAGTTGATATCTGGGCTAATACAAATTAAATATCACGAAAGACCAAAGAGATAGAGAGCTTTGAAAGCAAACACATATGGAAGAAAGAGGAAAAATGTTTCAAAGAATTAAGAATTCAAGAGGCATTAGGCTCTACTGCTTTACTGGCAAATTTTATTAAGCCTTTAAAGTATAATACATTCTTAATTTTTGTGTTTCTTTGAGGGTCTGTGTGTGTGTGTTTACACACCTATTGAATGCCTATTACTTGCCACAAGTAGTGATATGATAGTGTGTGCTCACATTAAATATGATAGTGGGTACTATCACTTTTTATGAGGGAGGTACTGTTTTCTTTTTTCTTTCTTACAGATGGGAAATATGCTTGTTAAGTTACACAACCAAGATGAGACAGTAAATAGTGTAACTGAATTTCTGACCCACATCTGTCGTATGTAAGAGCCTAGATTCTTAACCATTACCTTAAGTTGCTTCCTGAACTCTAATTGTAACAGGGTACAAATTTTTTTAAAATAAATGAAGTATCGATGCAATAGTACTTTATCAATATGCATCCCTAAAGAAAAAATATTTGGTCCATTCTCATTTTTAAATGTTGAAACAACAAATACCTTAAATAAAATATTAGTATATCAATTATAGCAGCATGAAAAATATGCCATGACCAGTATGTTTATGTTATCAATAGCAGGATATATATTACCTTAATAAGTAAGAGGAGAAAAAATATATAAATTCTACTAATTAGTGTCAGAAAAAGATATTTATATACTTTAACTTTTATTCTACTTTAAAAACAACCCTTCATATTAAAGGAATTTTCATTAAAGAACAGAAAAGAATGTAATCTCTCTCAAGCATTATTTATATTGTTTTAGAAATTCTTAACAATGCAATAAAATTTTTAAAAAGATATTTAGGTCTTTGAAAGTTACAATGCAATTTGTTATAATTACCCACAGATTCTCCATGTGAAAAATCCAAGAGAACCAAGGTAACAATGATAAAAAATTTAAAGAACAATTCACTAAGTAGGATGAATAAAAAGGACTATTAAAATAATTCTATATCTGTGCTCATTATCCAAATTTATATTGAGGTCATTTTATCATCAATTTTATAGCACTCTTTGAATATTAATTTTAGTTTTATAGGCTTTTTATGGTGTTTTTTTTTTGCCATTCTTTAAGAATCTTGGTTTATATCCCTTTTTGTTTTATGTTTGATTAGATTCTCCCATGCTAAAAGACCTCCTCGGGACCCTGGCTATTTTAAGTGGACTTTGAAATAAATAATAACTATATATCCCATAGCTATTGGGCAACACCTCTTTCTGAACATATAATAGATACCATTAATAAGTTGTGGCATCTCTTCCTTAGCCCAGATGTAGTCTACAGATCTTTCTCAATAGAGCTACTGCTGACTGGTTAGCACTGACTTATGAAATATAAATGAATTTTTCTCCCCAGTCTACAAATTTTGCATCAGCCCACCCAGTAGATTTCTACCTGGGGAAGGGCAATCTCCCAACATTTTATACAAACACTAACTTGCTACAATCTCAACTTTGTTGATTCTTCTTAGAAAGGTCAAGGGTTCTAATATGCAATCTCTTAGAGGTAAGTCCTTTTGCACATGGGATTAGCAGAGGTTGTGACAAATTGATTCAAAGGGAATACCACACTTCACTTCTGAAAAATCTGTAACCTATAGCCTTAGAATAAAAAGCTTGACAATTCTTTTATACCTAAACTGTCAAAGCAGTCATTGCATCAAATGTCTGTAGTTCACAAACAGTCATTTTTAGTTGGCAGCAATGTTAAGAGCTCAACCATTTGGGAAGGACCAAAGTTGGTTAAAGACATTTTTTTTTTGATGGTTTAACCAGTTATTTTGCTCGATTAGAGACAATTTTTTAAACATACCACTTGAAGAAGAAAAGGTACAGAATTTTATGCATGCTATCCTGAAGTTGGTGTCATTATACAAGAAAGTAGTCTGATTATGATGACACTACATTTATGATTCAGAAAATAAAGAAAATAATTTATTATATGTCTCAGAAAATACACATTAAACAACTGATGTTTTCTAAGACTTATATAAGGCACTGCAGAGTTAAAAAATATATTAAAGATAAAATAGATAGGCATAGATATGTCAACACACACTGTTAATCTTCTGGAGGAATAAATAAACATTCAAAATTGAAGCATGGGAATTACTGATTTGAATCCTATGAGATACTTTCATTTGCACAAGGAGATATGAACTCACGAGTGTTGAATGATCTGACCCTGCCTTCCTTTCTACACTGATGCCTGGCTATCGGTTCACTCAAGGTATTTTGACCTCAGGACTCCACTGCAAAACCCTATTGGATTCCATTCCCATAGACAACTGCACAATTTTATACCATGTCCTTGAATGACGTTGTTTTGGTTCTTGGAAACCATAGTCTTTCTGTGTTTCAAAATTGATGCATAGGCTTTTCCTTATGCTTAGGATGTTCTTCCACACTCCCGTTCTTTACATGGCTAATTTCTGTTCATCCTGATGTCTCAGCTGACATTTGTCTTCTTTGGCAAAGCCACATCAGAACCAATCCCCTCACTCATGATGACCTTTCTTTATTGTCTCATCGTATTCTGTGCTTTGTCTTCATAACACTAGTTAAAATGTTTACATATTTATTTTGAATTTCCATAACTAAATTGTATGTTTTTTGACAGCAAAGATCATGTTTATGTATTTTTATATAACAAGTGTTTAGCAAAATCCTTGTCTTTTGGTAGGCCTAAATTTAACGTCGGAAAAGATTTCATGAATTTGGCGAGAACCGAGGTGGAAGAACAAGGAATATCTGTATCATGAAATGTACTAAAATTGATAGGACAGGAACTCAAGAGTCTAATAGCTATAAATTTAAGTAAGTTTTAAGAATTAGACAAGTCATTTAAATGAGCCACATTTATTTCGTACGTGAAATAGAGGCTACTATATGTGATATAGTCAATGTGATAACATTTGGAAACCTTATTGGAACAAAATAGGTAGTCAACACACAATACATGATAACCATTATTATGTAGATATTATAGGGCTTTCTAAACCAACTAGATAGAATAAATCTAGGAATAAGGTGGCAAAGTGAAGGGCATGAAAGGGGAGCTGAGGATTTGGATTTGAATGGAACTGGAGTTGGCCGAAAGGAAAGAGAAAGAAGCATGCTTTGAAAAAACTGTATTCAGAGTTCCACCCCTCTCCCCACACCACCCCCCCAACCTGGGGTTAGCAGGGAGTCATGATAGGCTACTGATAGAAATAGCGAAATGATCAGAGTAAGGTTTCAGGAGTGTTGATTTGGAAACTCTGCTAGGAATGAGCTTAAAGCAGGGAGAAACTGCTTTAAGTTGCTATGGCAGTAGTGGAAGAAAGACTCTCCTGGTGGCACTGATGTGTGGGAATTCAGAGAAGAGAGTGCATTTAGAAAGAGTTTGCTGGAATACAATTTACTGTGTAAATTTTAAACAATTAAATGGACTTGAGAGCCTAAAGGCAAGCTGGGCCTACCCCCAGAGCTAAAATATACTGCAACAATTTGACACACTTAATTAAAATATATTAAAAACTTAAGGCCAATTTTTTGATGACTCTGTTTTGTGAAAGTTATGCAAAAATGATGTGTATAGGCTGGGCGCGGTGGCTCACACCTGTAATCCCAGCACTTCAGGAGGCCGAGGTGGGCGGATCACCTGAGGTCAGGAGTTCAAGACCAGCCCAGCCACATGGCGAACACTGTCTGTACTAAAAATACAACAATTAGATGGGCATGATGATGGGTGCCTGTAATCTCACCTACTCAGGAGGCTGTGGTGGGAGAATCACTGGAACTCGACAGGTGGAGGTTACAGTGAGCCGAGATGCACCACTGCACTCCAGCCTGAGTGACAAGAGCAAAACTCCATCTCAAAACAAACAAACAAACAAACAAACAAACAAAAAACAGCGTGATGTATATGTTAGACAACTAGTGGTGATATTCAGATATTTTCATATATTTTAGATAGATAGAACATTCTTCCTGATGAAAGCAGGAATTGGGGTAAGTAAAAAAGAATGTGAGACATCTATGTATCCACCTAATGCTACCTATCTCTTTCATATAGATTTCTGTTTAAATATCCATATATCTGTAAGTGTATTACTGTGTCTATATGCATTTTTATCTCTCTTTTTCTATATGTTTTTACAATTGCTCTTAGAGTTTAATTATTATGGTCTATAGCACAAATTTGACAGTGCTTTTGGAAAATGCTTTTATATTTGTCTGCATATATTAGATTCTTCATCAAAAAGTGGGCAAAGGATATGAACAGACATTTCTCAAAGAAAACATGCATACAGCCAACAGACACATGAAAAAATGCTCGTCATCACTGGCCATCAGAGAAATGCAAATCAAAACCACAATGAGATACCATCTCACACCAGTTAGAATGGCGATCATTAAAAAGTCAGGAAACAACAGGTGCTGGAGAGGATGTGGAGAAATAGGAACACTTTTACACTGTTGATGGGATTGTAAACTAGTTCAACCATTATGGAAAACAGTATGGCGATTCCTCAAGGATCTAGAACTAGAAGTACCATATGACCCAGCCATCCCATTACTGGGTATATACCCAAAGGATTATAAATCATGCTGCTATAAAGACACATGCACATGTATGTTCATTACGGCACTATTCACAATAGCAAAGACTTGGAATCAACCCAAATGTCCATCAGTGACAGACTGGGTTAAGAAAATGTGGCACATATACACCATGGAATACTATGCAGCCATAAAAAGGATGAGTTTGTGTCCTTTGTAGGGACATGGATGCAGCTGGAAACCATCATTCTCAGCAAACTATCACAAGAACAGAAAACCAAACACTGCATGTTCTCACTCATAGGTGGGAACTGAACAATGAGATCACTTGGACTCTGGAAGGGGAACATCACACACCGGGGCCTATTATGGGGAGGGGGGACGGGGGAGGGGGGATGGATTGCATTGGGAGTTATACTTGATGTAAATAACGCGTCGATGGGTGCTGACGAGTTAATGGGTGCAGCACAGCAACATGGCACAAGTATACATATGTAATAAACCTGCACGTTATGCACATGTACCCTAGAACTTAAAGTATAATAACACTAAAAAAAAAATACACTTTAGAAAAAAAAAAATCTGATAATACATTCTCTAAGACGGGATCCATGGCTGAAATACCATTAGATTTTAACCATGGCACCATACCCGGCACATATACTCAGTTAAATAAGTGAATACATATCTGTTGAACAAATAAATCAAGTAGTAAATAAAATTTTGATTCTATAATCCCAATTATACGAATTTATTATAAATGAGAAATGTAAAATATAGGGAAGAAAACTTAGAATTTTAAAAGTTTACAAGACTTCAATGCTAATTTATAAGAATTATAACTTGGTAAAAACTTATAAACATTACCATAAAGGTCAGAAAAATTATGGCATGTTCACTCAATTGAAAATAATATAACATTTATAAATAATATCTATAAAGAGTGTATAATAACAAATGTTAAAATGTTAAGAAAAAACGAATGTACACGATTTTATATTCAGAATGAGCATAAATGAAACAAACTAATAGAAAAGTAATTGGTGTTTTATTCTTGTGCATGGCTTAATACTATCCCATTGTGAGGCCGGGTGCAGTGGCTCATGCCTGTAATCCCAGCACTTTGGGAGGCCGAGGCAGGTGGATCACTTGAGGTCAGGAGTTTGAGACCTGCCTGGCCTCAATGGTGAAACCTTGTTTCTACTAAAAATACAAAAATTAGCTGGGCATGGTGGTGGGTGCCTATAATCCCAGCTACTAGGGAGGCTGAGTCAGGAGAATCATTTGTACCCGGGAGACAGAGGTTGCAGTGAGCCAAGACGACGCCACTGCACTCCAGCCTGGGCGACACAGTGAGACTCTGTCTCAAACAAAAAAAAAAAAAAAAAAAAAAAAAAAGGGGGGGTCCCATTGTGTATATATAGTACTTTTTAAAATCCATTTATCCATTGATGGGTATTTAGGTTGATTACATATTTTAACTATTGTGAATACTGCTGCAATAAACATAAAAGTGCAGATACCTTTTTGATATATTGATTTTCTTTCTTTTGGATATATACCCAGTAGTGAAATTGCTGGATTGTATGGTAGTTCTTCTTTTAATTTTTTGAGGAACTTTCATTTGCAACAACATAGATGGAACTGTTTAAGTCAAAAAAATATTAAATGGTGAAAGAAATATGGAAAATGACCCATCTTATGTTAACAATGGTTTTCCCTGCAAGATAAGCCTGAGTACAATTAATTGTTATATTTTACATCTCTCAATTTTCCAAAACTTCAATAGTAAGCATGAATTACTTTATTATACAAAAGGACTTATTTAAAAATATAACATCATTACCAAAAACCAACAAATGCCTGAACATAAATCACCACCACAGAAGGGAGGACTTATTATTGGAGTCCCTATCACAGTTCTAATTTCTGTGGGACATTCACATCAAAGCTTTGAGAGTGATATGGGGTCGGGGAAGCCATGCTTGGTCATATGACATTGAAAAATATTGAGTTAAAAAGAGCTTGAGAACATTCTTTAGTGCAGTACTTTTCAAAGCATTCAATGTACTCCTGTGTATTTTGCAAACTTATTTGACTATGACCACTCTGGCACCTTTTCAAGTTTTTCTCACCCTAGTCAACCTTCAGGTATGTAATAATTATGATAGAAACTAAAGTCACCACTTATTGAGCCCTTATGACAGTTCATGTCAGATATAATGCTAAGGATTTTTATAGGCATAGTCACATTTAATATTTGAAATCATTATATTAGGTATCACCGTGACCCCCATCATATAGCTCAGAAAACAGGTTATCGACTTTGCCCAGACCCATATAGCAAGTAACAAATGCAGACCTTGAATTCAGAACCTGTGATTTTGTACAGTACCTGATCTTGCTTCTGATGATATTGTTCTAGTCAAGATCCGCTAATGTCATTATCATTAAAAAACATTCTAGACGAAGATTCCAAAACTGCTTTTTTTTTTTCCTGTTTCTGTGGACCCAGACTGCTGAAATCTACAAAAGAACAAAATTTGTGTAAGTTTCATTAACAATAAAGCCAGGTTATAACTTTAATCTTCAAAACAAATATTTAAGCTAAAACGTATTTTTGACATTTTAATTTACCATCTGTGTTTGAGGCGGAAAAGGGATTTAAATACCTTTGGAGATAATGTGATTTGTGCTTTGGATAGGAAATGCAATATCAGTCATTTAAACATTTTCCTATAGCTCTTTTCTCGATGTTTGCTGCCAGGATGAAATGAATAAATGAAAGTAAAATCTAAATATATGAATAATAGCTCTTATGCCATAGCAAAAGATACCTGGTCATATGTGGGAGAGATGAAAGGTGGTTTTACCTTTCCAAAGCAGCTGAGAGAAACCTGCCAGCTCTGAATGGTTGTTATTTCTATGACGTTTTACTTTACAGGTGTGTGTGTCCTGACTCTGCGACTTCTTGTAGTTTAACATAGTAGCATGGCAAATTAAAAATAAAAATCTCCCACTGAAAGGAAGGTTTATTTTAAATCTTTTAAAAAGTTGTTTTGAACAGTTGCATGGCTACAAAGAGAAAGCCGCAGTTGGTGCCTTCAACCTCTTAGTGAAAGGAATTTATCTGAAACCTGAAAAAAGCAATGGTACAATGGAAACTGCTCTATTGAAGACTGCAGTCCCCCCGCAATTCAGATGTGAGAAAACATGACTTAAGTAGTTTTCTGCAAATATTCTCTTCACAAAATCCCAACTTGAGGTATGTCATCCAATTCAATTAGAATTTAAGGTTAACCATATTCTCAGAGGCAGTGAGGGGGAGAGGGAGAGTTTTACACAGGCTTGGAGCAGGTAGACCCAGGTCACCCCTGTTCCATGGATTTGAACAGCTCTCAAAGCTTGTTTCTACATCTGCATGGTGTAGGATTTATGTAATCTAGGTCTAATATGATTATGTGTCTGAAGTGAGTGGCACAGTGTTTGTTCTATGGTAAATGATAATGCTTCTGGTGCCTTATAAATGCCTCTAGCTCTCCACGCCGTGGGGATGGGTTGTGAGGGCAACATAGGGAAAGCTGACAGCTGGGTTGTCAGTTCTTCCAGAGAAAGGCTCGGCATCCTATATAATCTAGGTTACTCTCAAGGCATAGCAGGACTTAATCACGGAATGGAGGCACCCTTATTAGGGTTACAAATAATGGGAAAAAAGGGAAAATGAAGGGACATAATGTAGTAAGGGGATCACAAAGAAAGGAGATAATAAAACAGGAGACAGGGAAGCAGATGAGGTGAGGAAGAAGGAAGGAATATGGTGAATCAGCCAGGACAAGCCAAAGGAACAGGCATCACCAGAAGTGGGATTGTAACTTTCTGTGACACACAGGGCAGAATGCCCATGAAAGGTTTCCTGTCCTCTGTCAGAATTGAATAGCCGGTGCTCTTTTCATCTCACCTTTGGTAATTAATGGGCATTGGTTATTATTAATGGACACTATCAGTTAGTGGATATTTTTAGTAAAAGTTCAGGGAAGTTTTTTTTTCCCTTTCTGCCAGGTCCCCAATAAATATATTGGTTTTATAAGGCAGAGTATGATAGGTTCAGAAATTAAAGAGGCAGAAATCATTCACCAAGTATTTTCAACAGAATTAATTTTTCTACACAGGATAACATGAAATAAAAATCAGATACTCTCCTACAAGTTTTTGAGCCCTTTCCTGGTGAGGTCATAATCTTTAAAGTTTTTCAAAATCAAGAGCAAAAAACCCTTGAAACCCCATACTCCCATAGAAAGAATAGACCCCAAACAAAAGGGTCCATCCACTGGAACATGATCTTCATGCTGGGTCTCTTCCTCAAGTCAGTGAATCTCCCTTTTTCTAAATATAAAAATGATTGACAGCAATGGCATTCAAAAAAAAAAATCATTTTCTCTTTTATTTGCATCACTGAAAGTGGATTTCATTCCTTTTATCCTTCATCAGAAATATTACATGCTACTAAACACAAAGTCTGTCAATTTTTTTTTTTAACAACTGAAAAATATATTCTCTTTCCTTTCTAAAAACTCATAGTGCATCTTCCAGGCATGGAACCAACTGGGTCCTATATCATGCTCTTCTAGTAACAGTATTAAAATATTTATGTTCATAGATGAAAAGCAGCATCAACACAAGGAACAAATTATTAATAGGTGGTGTACACATTCTTACAATTTCATTTAAGCTAAGAATGTAAATAACAAATGGTTATTAATAATATAAATATCAAACAGACTCTGAGGCAAGCAGTCTGGATTCATGTGAGTTGCCATATATGTGCTGTGTGACCTTAGGCAAGTCATTTAACCTCCTTGTGCCTCATCTTTTCAGGGTTATATGGAATATATATGTGAGTTTTAAAAGATTAAAAAACTATGTAAAATATTTGACTACTAATAGCTGGGCTATTTCTTAAAATAAATAAATGTGGATATCAAATTGCTCAAGTATTTATTGAAGACATTTTAAGCAGTGATATGAGCTTTATTTTAAAATTTCAGTATTTATAATACTACAAATTACATCTTTTATAACAATTTAAGTTTTGTATTAAAAGTTTTATAGGTCAACTTGAAATAGCCAAAGTTTTTCAAAGTTGCTTTTTAAGGGGTAAAAAGAACGAAACTTGAAGTTCATGGATGCAAATTTCCCACTTCTTAACTGAATTGAAAACTGAAAATTAGTTTTGTTGTATAGCCACCATTGTGATGACATGAAGTATATAACATTGCTACATTGTCTTTATTAATAATTACTATAAATCATTTTTAGTATTTATAAATGGCAGTTTTCTATTGAGTTCTGACACAAATTGATATGAAATCACAAATAAACTAGTGTCTATATTTGGTCACAGTGCCTCAAATGTCGAAGGCAACATCAGAAATGTAAAGACTCAAAAATACTATCTCAACAAAGCTTGATAAAAAATGTATATATTCAACAGATTTCAAGCAATCACTTTAGCTTCATATCTGACTGAAAACAGCAGAGCAATCAAATTATCCAGCATTTTCAAGCTCCACACGAATGATTTGGCACCATTCTTCTGTCAGCTTCATTCTCAAACATGTACTAATCACAGCCTAAAAAGTGATGAATCATGGATAACGTAATAACTGTCTTCTCACTAGGTGGAGAAAAAAAAACAATGCTCTAACAACAAGCTTTTTTGAGAGGATGTTGATGACTCACTGTTTGACATCACCTTCATCCAGAAAGAGATTTCTATTTCTCAGTATCTGAAAGGTGGATATGTTCCCAGCAGGAAAAATTACAAACATGGGGTCACACAGAGGTCAAACCGCAACACTTCCCCAGGTCTGCCTCAAGTGTAAGGAGTACGGGTCGACTGCACTGTTAATGAGGAAGAAGGAAAGGACACTTCCAACTATGAACAGTGACTACATTGGGAAAATAAAAATCTTAAACAGGTTCACTAAGAAAACTGTCTCATTTCTCTCCATGTAATTCTGAATATTTTAAAGTAAGTTATTCATATATCGTGTGAATCAAACAACATGAAAAAAAAAATCTTAACTCAAAATGGGGTGTGTGTCAGAGTGGGGGTTTGTCCAAAGTTCCTTTATGGTGATTTCATGTCTTCTTTGAATCAATGACATTATTACTTAAATTGTAAGTTGTATGGTTTATAAAGTTTTTCACTTATCTCTTAATTTATCTGCACAACAGTCTTGTAAGCAGGTGATAATATCTCTATTTCACATTTGAGAAAACAGAAGATCAGAGAGGCCGACTCATTTTCCCAAGTATATCTAGCTAGTTAACGTTAAAACCTAGACTATCATGAACACATTAGGAGTGTTTTCTTTAACAGAAGAGAGTACCCATCGTTAAAATGGAAAATCAGAGCTATTACCCAAGGTTTTATTTCATTTTAAAAGTGGGTTTCTTCCCAAGGTTTTAAAATTTATTTTTCAATCTCTCATACTCTGGTTTAATATGTGAGTGTCAGGCATCAACGTAAAGGTGTGAGACGCAAGCGAGGTCTCATCTGTGCTCAGATTTTAAGAACTAGAGCAACAGCATAAGAACCACTTCAGTATTTGTTCCATCTTTCAGAAGTTACTTGGAAATTTGCTGTGAAGTAAGTAAAATAAAACAAGCAAAATCTTTAGGAGATTAGTTTGGTGTATCTTTAAATAATAACAGTATTCAGAAATAGTAAAGATTTTGTTTTATGGCTCAGGACATTCAACTTTCCTGCTATTTTTAGTGATTTCACTATCTGAAAGATTCAATGCATTATTCATTGCTATGAGGAAATGACCGTATCTCCTGGTTGGTATTTTAAAACAATGACAGATTCTAGAACATTTGCTGTAACTAAGAGTGTCGGCTATGCATGGGGGGCGGGGGACAGCAGTGCCACCAATTCCAGCCCTCTCTCAATAACTAGGAAGCAAGCATGTCATTTTGTTACAAGGAAGTTTCTAATCCACAATACAAATGGAACTGAAGAAACTAGTAGGGCCCTATTATTTTAGAGGTGGGGTGATAACAATCATCGTTTCAATTCTCGTGCTCCCTTCTGTAGCATTCTCCTCATTCTTGAATCTAGTTTAAGTCACCTGATGCTGCAATTTTTAAACTTGAAAAACAGGCATACCTGTCAGAGAATGCTGCTATGGGAAAGAGATCACGATTAGAAGATGGTTCTGAAAATTATATGGCACCCATCTTGCTAATTACTCTCCAGCAAGCACCTGTAATTATGATATGAAAAGAAACTTGATGCTCTAGTGATTTGGTTCATGTTCCTTGTCAAGGCAACCTTCTGCACTCTAACGAGCACTTTTATGAGACAAAAAGTCAGATTATGAAGGTAGAGTTAGAAGAGGTTCTGGGCAAGGACGTAGGTCGTGATTTACTAGGGTGAAAAATAAACAGATAGTGATTGAAATTGTATGCTGCTCTCCGAATCAAAATTATTAGAGCTCTTTAAAAAGTATTTTGAAAACATGATGGTCATAAATTAGAGAAAAGAAGGAAGAAAACATGAGAATGAGGAAGAAGCAAAAACAGGGGGGTCATTGTAAAGTTAATCTTCAAAGGTTGTAAAGATCATCAAGACACACATAACAACATTCAGTTTTACTTCACTTTAAGAAAGTGACTGCACCACTTAGCACTTCAGTTTTCTTCTAAAATGAAGACACCTCAAAAAGTTGGGACATTGATTAAAGATATCAGCACAGTACCTGTCACACAAGAAGACATTACTAAATGTTTATCTCTCTTTTCTCTATCCTCACTAAACCCAGCTTTCGTGGCCTGAAATCCCATATAATCAGAATTTATCCATTTTCAGAGTAATCCCTGGAGGACATAACGCTCTTTAGGAAGTTCCTGTTTCCATTTCCTTTTCGTTTTGATTGTGTTGTATTCCTATAGCTTCCAAAGTGTAAATAACTACGATTCTCTTTTCTTTATTCAGAAGCCCTCCCTAGGAGCTTTGGAAAAGAAGACCAGAAATCTTAGGGCCAAAACAAAACAAACAAAATAACCAAAAAAAAAAAAAAGCCCACCTTAGCAAGTCCCAGGGACATCAGATTTATTATTCCAGTTACTAAGACTTTCTAACACCACTCAAAAGAATTACCAACTTTTACCAACATACAGCTCTTGAATATCTTCTCTATATTAAATCCACTGGTGGTAAATTGTATCAACAAATTTCAGAGCAGTATTCAACTTTGTCTTTTATTTACCAAATACTATATAATTACATGTGATTCTGTAGATCAAGAACTAGGAAGCATTGGGTCATAGGGTTCATACAATGCTACTTTGGAAAAGAAAGCTGTGATAACCTGTTTTTTCTAATACCAAAATCACAATTATTGTTTTGTTACAGATAGACAGATAGAGCTTGCTCTCTAGATCCAGATACAATTAGTTTCTAATTCTAAGTCTGCTACTTAGTAGTTATAGAAGGAATAGCTAAGTCTTTAACCTTTGGAATTTCAACAATTTCATTTCTATATTACAGATACTTAATAATCTATTCTACAGGTAGTACTGTGAGCTTTAAATCAAACAATTGTGCAAGGTGGACAATACAGAGCCAGGAATGTGATAATTTTTCAATGAATGCTAACTCACAAAATTTTACTGTCTCCCAATTTTAAATCCTCCTCTGCCTGTAAAAATTAAAGAAAGAAAAAGATATGAATTACTGGGCTCAGAAGGATTTACTTGGTAGCCTGTAAGATTTTGAATATAAAGATGGAAATTAAATAGACTTTCAACACTTCCTTTTCTCTCTCTATGCCTTAAGTAATCTCATATATCATTTTTACCATCCTATGTAGACTTTCCCACTATCATAGTATTTATCTTCTTTTCTTGGTATGTGGGTTTTGATTGAGTCAATAAAACACAGATTGCCTTTCTTTCACATATTCATTTGTAGCATGTTTGCACTGGTATTTATTCCTGGGTACATATCACATTAAATGTTATTATTATATATGATTAATTATACTACATGATAATTATATCACATAATTAATCATATATAATATTAATTAATAATATATGTTTATTAAATATATACCCAAACATGTATATACACGTGTGTGTGTATATACTAATATTTGTTAGTTATATATTTATTAGTTATCATATGTATGGATTTGTTGAAGGTTTTAGAGTGTCTTAATCATGAAGAAAATATTTCAAAATGAGGCCAAGAGAACAGATAAAAATGACTTTTATTTTGCATTATAGAATAAAAATCTCTTTAGAACTGAAATGCATCTGGGTGATCATATTGTTTAATCTCATTTTCAGCCAAGGAAACCAAGGTCCTAACAGGTCAAATGGCTTGCTCTGGATATAGAAGATACAAATACAGCTAGATGTAGGAGTCTGGTATTTAAAATCTTTTCAATAATAGGAAGGAGAAGGTGAAGGACAAAAAAAGGGGTTATCATAATAGTCATCTTCAGAGCTCTTAAAGATTGTTAAAAGTAAGGCTAATGACCATCAGCTTTCTATCTTAAGTCTGTATCACAATATTCCAAGCTAAAGGAGGAAGTGAGGCATTATTTTTCATCCTATGACATCCATTTGTGGTTCTTAGGTCAATGCCAAGGGCTTCAAAATAAGCCTCTAAAACCAACAGCATACAGTATGATGAAGTGATTTCGTGCATTGGAATTCAAAAATTCAGTGCCTGAATGTACTGCTTATTTTTCATATGATTTTAAAAAACAGTCACAAGATGTCTCAGTTTTGTTATGTATAATATGAAGGATAATAATAGCACCAACTTCATAGAGTAAGTTTGTGAAATCAGTAATAAAATGCATGGAACATGCTTTCTATAAAGCCTATGACTAGTATGTTTTCACTTATTGGTTCTTCGCTCCCACTGTCAAATGCACAACATAGAGAAAGTGAGCCCATATGTAGGAGCTTGAGATTAGGTGATGGGCTGAACAATGGAAAATTCAGGTAGTTTCTGTGTGAGCATGGAATGAAGACAACTCAATGAATGAATTATCTTCCCAGTATTTGTTCCAGCATCAACATCCATCCAATTTGGAGGTTATCAGCTGTATTCCATCCTTGTGAAACTTGAACCTAAACACATGATCTGAGTTTTTGTCTTCATGGAAAGTAACTAATGAGCAATGGTATTCATATTTTGGGGGTATTTAAACCTCAATTAGGCCAGAGATAACACCAGTCTCAGGCCAGAGATAACACCAGTCTCTCTCTATTCAGGCCAGAGATAACACCAGTCTCTCTCTATTCATTGAAGAATTTATGGACTTATACAGACCTATTTTTCTCTAAATAAACAGAAAGAGATTGAAGAGAAGAAAAAGCAGGGTGAATATGGAGTGAGTGGTAAACAATTACTCATCTGAATACTTAAATATTTTGGGTCATAAAAATATCCATTTGCAACATGTATTATCTTATTTAATCTTAACTGTGGTATTTAAGATAGATGTGATTTTTTTCTATTTCCCAGAATGGTTAAATAGTTTGCCTGATATCACAACCAAAATAGATTAAATCTGGAATTCAAACCCAGGTCTGACTCCCAAATCTGTATTACTTTCACTTGACCCAACACATTATTAATATAGGCAAGCCATGATCAAATATTATAATAATTTAAAAGTATAGCGATATTAATCTTCACCTGCTTTAAAAATTATGCAAAAATACTTGGAGAGATCATTTTCAGTTACACAGAGAATAGAAATCCAACATAGAGAATAGAAATCAATCACAAATGTTATTAATTTTCAGTGACCATTTATTTCTGTCCCACTATTTGACAATTGGGGTCTCAGTATCAATTAGAAGTTTAACTGAGACAGTTACTTAACCTCTAGGGAGGCTTATTAGTATAAGGAAGAGGGAAAAGAAGGAAGAATAAGTGTTTTCAGATTATTTTAGTAGTTTTGTAATATTCGGAAATTTTTTAAAAGATCCATTAATTAAAATAGTTAACATTTCTTTTAGGGAACCCTGACTGAATCTTGACTTATTTTCCCAGATGTTTGTAACAAAGGGATCATTATGTTCTTTCCTTCTGTGTCACAGTTTTTGCATAATGGCTGTTTTATTTTGAATGAATTGATAAGGTAGCTTTCACAGGAATATCATTAATATACTTAAAAGCCCCTTTCACAGCATCAGAACAATGCCTCCACTTCAGTTCGTGATTGTCTTCCACACCCTTCTGCACCCCACTTGATTCAACTTTTGCTGTTAGGGTTCCTAATGGCAGTCTTCCTGAATACTGCTTATGAACTTAAATGAAGGAAGATTTATGTCAGGATGTTCTGATGACATAATATACGCCCAGGAGAGATGCAAACTGCAAGGTGGGAAAAGAGTGCATGAAGTTAAATGAAGAGCAGGCTGCTGACATTCTCAGAGCTTTGCAAGCCAAATTACAACTTCTTGAACTCACCTTGTTAAGTTTATATGTCAATCTTTTTTCTCCTGAATTTATTAGTTCAGTCAGCTCCCAACTCCCGACATATGTACTCAAGAAAGATTCCTGTGTGTTCCATACAGGAATGCAATGTAGAAACTATCTACATTGCAGTTTGTCATTAGAGTGTTTGAATGAGGCTTCAAGATTCCAGGGGATAAAACGGGGTTTCACAGTAATAGTATGGTCTTTTGAAAGGCTTGAAACAGGGAAGGCCTCAATTTTGAAGGGCAAGTGAGAGAATTACCACTGGACACTAATTTAATAAGCCTAGAGTTGTCTTTAATGTTCCCCAATCAAAACCAAAAACAAACAACCCTAGACAGAAATTAAACACCTACAACCATCTGACCTTCAACAAAATTGACAAAAACAAGCAATAGGAAAGAACTTCCTATGTAATAAATGGTGCTGAGATAGCTGTCTAGCCATATGCAGAAGACTGAAGATGGACCCCTTCCTTGCACCATGTACAAAAATCAAATAAAGATGGATTAAACACTTAAATGTAAAACAAAAAACTATAAAATCGGAGGGGGGAGCAAGATGGCCGAATAGGAACAGCTCCAGTCTCCAACTCCCAGCGCGAGCGACACAGAAGACCGGTGATTTCTGCATTTTCAACTGAGGTACTGGGTTCATCTCACTGGGGAGTGCCGGACGATAGGTGCTGGTCAGCTGCTGCAGCCCGACCAGCGAGAGCTGAAGCAGGGCGAGGCATTGCCTCACCTGGGAAGCACAAGGGGGAAGGGAATCCCTTTTCCTAGCCAGGGGAACTGAGACACACAACACCTGGAAAATCGGGTAACTCCCACCCCAATACTGCGCTTTAAGCAAACAGGCACACCAGGAGATCATATCCCACAACTGACCGGGAGGGTCCCACACCCACGGAGCCTCCCTCATTGCTAGCACAGCAGTCTGTGATCTACTGGCAAGGCAGCAGCGAGGCTGGGGGAGGGGCGCCCGCCATTGCTGAGGCTTAAGTAGGTAAACAAAGCTGCTGGGAAGCTCGAGCTGCGTGGAGCTCACAGCAGCTCAAGGAAACCTGCCTGTCTCTGTCGACTCCACCTCTGGGGACAGGGCAATAACAAACACAGCCGAAACCTCTGCAGAACCAAACGACTCTGTCTGACAGCTTTGAAGAGAGCAGTGGATCTCCCAACACGGAGGTTGAGATCTGAGAAGGGACAGACTCCCTGCTACTCAGGGGTCCCTGACCCCTGAGTAGCCTAACTGGGAGACATCCCCCACTAGGGGCAGTCTGACACCCCACACCTCACAGGGTGGAGTACACCCCTGAGAGGAAGCTTCCAAAGCAAGAATCAGACAGGTACACTCGCTGTTCAGAAATATTCTATCTTCTGCTGCCTCTGCTGCTGATACCCAGGCAAACAGGGTCTGGAGTGGACCTCAAGCAATCTCCAACAGACCTACAGCTGAGGGTCCTGACTGTTAGAAGGAAAACTATCAAACAGGAAGGACACCTACACCAAAACCCCATCAGTACATCACCATCATCAAAGACCAGAGGCAGATAAAACCACAAAGATGGGGAAAAAGCAGGGCAGAAAAGCTGGAAATTCAAAAAATAAGAGCGCATCTCCCCCGGCAAAGGAGCGCAGCTCATCGCCAGCAACGGATCAAAGCTGGACGGAGAATGACTTTGATGAGATGAGAGAAGAAGGCTTCAGTCCATCAAATTTCTCAGAGCTAAAGGAGGAATTACGTACCCAGCACAAAGAAACTAAAAATCTTGAAAAAAAAGTGGAAGAATTGATGGCTAGAGTAATTAATGCAGAGAAGGTCATAAACGAAATGAAAGAGATGAAAACCATGACACGAGAAATACGTGACAAATGCACAAGCTTCAGTAACCGACTCGATCAACTGGAGGAAAGAGTATCTGCGATTGAGGATCAAATGAATGAAATGAAGCGAGAAGAGAAACCAAAAGGAAAAAGAACAAAAAGAAATGAACAAAGCCTGCAAGAAGTATGGGATTATGTAAAAAGACCAAATCTACGTCTGATTGGGGTGCCTGAAAGTGAGGGGGAAAATGGAACCAAGTTGGAAAACACTCTTCAGGATATCATCCAGGAGAACTTCCCCAACCTAGTAGGGCAGGCCAACATTCAAATCCAGGAAATACAGAGAACGCCACAAAGATACTCCTCGAGAAGAGCAACTCCAAGACACATAATTGCCAGATTCACCAAAGTTGAAATGAAGGAAAAAATCTTAAGGGCAGCCAGAGAGAAAGGTCGGGTTACCCACAAAGGGAAGCCCATCAGACTAACAGCAGATCTCTCGGCAGAAACTCTCCAAGCCAGAAGAGAGTGGGGGCCAATATTCAACATTCTTAAAGAAAAGAATTTTCAACCCAGAATTTCATATCCAGCCAAACTAAGTTTCATAAGTGAAGGAGAAATAAAATCCTTTACAGATAAGCAAATGCTTAGAGATTTTGTCACCACTAGGCCTGCCTTACAAGAGACCCTGAAGGAAGCACTAAACATGGAAAGGAGCAACTGGTACCAGCCATTGCAAAAACATGCCAAAATGTAAAGACCATCGAGGCTAGGAAGAAACTGCATCAACTAACGAGCAAAATAACCAGTTAATATCATAATGGCAGGATCAAGTTCACACATAACAATCTTAACCTTAAATGTAAATGGACTAAATGCTCCAATTAAAAGACACAGACTGGCAAACTGGATAAAGAGTCAAGACCCATCAGTCTGCTGTATTCAGGAGACCCATCTCACACGCAGAGACATACATAGGCTCAAAATAAAGGGATGGAGGAAGATTTACCAAGCAAATGGAGAACAAAAAAAAGCAGGGGTTGCAATACTAGTCTCTGATAAAACAGACTTTAAACCATCAAAGATCAAAAGAGACAAAGAAGGCCATTACATAATGGTAAAGGGATCAATTCAACAGGAAGAGCTAACTATCCTAAATATATATGCACCCAATACAGGAGCACCCAGATTCATAAAGCAAGTCCTTAGAGACTTACAAAGAGACTTAGACTCCCATACAATAGTAATGGGAGACTTCAACACTCCACTGTCAACATTAGACAGATCAACGAGACAGAAAGTTAACAAGGATATCCAGGAATTGAACTCATCTCTGCAGCAAGCAGACCTAATAGACATCTATAGAACTCTCCACCCCAAATCAACAGAATATACATTCTTCTCAGCACCACATCGTACTTACTCCAAAATCGACCACGTAATTGGAAGTAAAGCACTCCTCAGCAAATGTACAAGAACAGAAATTATAACAAACTGTCTCTCAGACCACAGTGCAATCAAACTAGAACTCAGGACTAAGAAACTCAATCAAAACCACTCAATTACATGGAAACTGAACAACCTGCTCCTGAATGACTACTGGGTACATAACGAAATGAAGGCAGAAATAAAGATGTTCTTTGAAACCAATGAGAACAAAGATACAACATACCAGAATCTCTGGGACACATTTAAAGCAGTGTGTAGAGGGAAATTTATAGCACTAAATGCCCACAAGAGAAAGCAGGAAAGATCTAAAATTGAAACTCTAACATCGCAATTAAAAGAACTAGAGAAGCAAAAGCAAACACATTCAAAAGCTAGCAGAAGGCTAGAAATAACTAAGATCAGAGCAGAACTGAAGGAGATAGAGACACAAAAAACTCTCCAAAAAATCAATGAATCCAGGAGTTGGTTTTTTGAAAAGATCAACAAAATTGACAGACCACTAGCAAGACTAATAAAGAAGAAAAGAGAGAAGAATCAAATCGACGCAATTAAAAATGATAAAGGGGATATCACCACCAACCCCACAGAAATACAAACTACCATCAGAGAACACTATAAACACCTCTACGCAAATAAACTGGAAAATCTAGAAGAAATGGATAATTTCCTGGACACTTACACTCTTCCAAGACTAAACCAGGAAGAAGTTGAATCCCTAAATAGACCAATAGCAGGCTCTGAAATTGAGGCAATAATTAATAGCCTACCAACCAAAAAAAGTCCAGGACCAGATGGATTCACAGCTGAATTCTACCAGAGGTACAAGGAGGAGTTGTTGAATCCCTGAATACACCAATAGCAGGCTCTGAAATTGAGGCAATAATTAATAGCCTACCAACCAAAAAAAGTCCAGGACCAGATGGATTCACAGCTGAATTCTACCATAGGTACAAGGAGGAGTTGGTACCATTCCTTCTGAAACTATTCCAATCAATAGAAAAAGAGGGAATCCTCCCTAACTCATTTTATGAGGCCAACATCATCCTGATACCAAAGCCTGGCAGAGACACAACAAAAAAAGAGAATTTTAGACCCATATCCCTGATGAACATCGATGCAAAAATCCTCAATAAAATACTGGCAAACCGGATTCAGCAACACATCAAAAAGCTTATCCACCATGATCAAGTGGGCTTCATCCCTGGGATGCAAGGCTGGTTCAACATTCGCAAATCAATAAACATAATCCAGCATATAAACAGAACCAAAGACAAGAACCACATGATTATCTATTCCACAGATGCAGAAAAGGCTTTTGACAAAATTCAACAGCCCTTCATGCTAAAAACGCTCAATAAATTTGGTATTGATGGAACGTACCTCAAAATAATAAGAGCTATTTATGACAAACCCACAGCCAATATCATACTGAATGGGCAAAAACTGGAAAAATTCCCTTTGAAAACTGGCACAAGACAGGGATGCCCTCTCTCACCACTCCTATTCAACATAGTGTTGGAAGTTCTGGCTAGGGCAATTAGGCAAGAGAAAGAAATCAAGGGTATTCAGTTAGGAAAAGAAGAAGTCAAACTGTCCCTGTTTGCAGATGACATGATTGTATATTTAGAAAACCCCATTGTCTCAGCCCAAAATCTCCTTAAGCTGATAAGCAACTTCAGCAAAGTCTCAGGATACAAAATTAATGTGCAAAAATCACAAGCATTCTTATACACCAGTAACAGACAAACAGAGAGCCAAATCAGGAATGAACTTCCATTCACAGTTGCTTCAAAGAGAATAAAATACCTAGGAATCCAACTTACAAGGGATGTAAAGGACCTCTTCAAGGAGAACTACAAACCACTGCTCAGTGAAATCAAAGAGGACACAAACAAATGGAAGAACATACCATGCTCATGGATAGGAAGAATCAATATCCTGAAAATGGCCATACTGCCCAAGGTTATTTATAGATTCAATGCCATCCCCATCAAGCTACCAATGAGTTTCTTCACAGAATTGGAAAAAACTGCTTTAAAGTTCATATGGAACCAAAAAAGAGCCCGCATCTCCAAGACAATCTTAAGTCAAAAGAACAAAGCTGGAGGCATCACGCTACCTGACTTCAAATTATACTACAAGGCTACAGTAACCAAAACAGCATGGTACTGGTACCAAAACAGAGATATAGACCAATGGAACAGAACAGAGTCCTCAGAAATAATACCACACATCTACAGCCATCTGATCTTTGACAAACCTGAGAGAAACAAGAAATGGGGAAAGGATTCCCTATTTAATAAATGGTGCTGGGAAAATTGGCTAGCCATAAGTAGAAAGCTGAAACTGGATCCTTTCCTTACTCCTTATACAAAAATTAATTCAAGATGGATTAGAGACTTAAATGTTAGACCTAATACCATAAAAATCCTAGAGGAAAACCTAGGTAGTACCATTCAGGACATAGGCATGGGCAAAGACTTCATGTCTAAAACACCAAAAGCAACGGCAGCAAAAGCCAAAATTGACAAATGGGATCTCATTAAATTAAAGAGCTTCTGCACAGCAAAAGAAACTACCATCAGAGTAAACAGGCAACCTACAGAATGGGAGAAAAGTTTTGCAATCTACTCATCTGACAAAGGGCTAATATCCAGAACCTACAAAGAACTCAAACAAATTTACAAGAAAAAAACAAACAACCCCATCAAAAAGTGGGCAAAGGATATGAACAGACATTTATCAAAAGAAGACATTCATACAGCCAACAGACACATGAAAAAATGCTCATCATCACTGGCCATCAGAGAAATGCAAATCAAAACCACAATGAGATACCATCTCACACCAGTTAGAATGGCGATCATTAAAAAGTCAGGAAACAACAGGTGCTGGAGAGGATGTGGAGAAATAGGAACACTTTTACACTGTTGGTGGGATTGTAAACTAGTTCAACCATTATGGAAAACAGTATGGCGATTCCTCAAGGATCTAGAACTAGATGTACCATATGACCCAGCCATCCCATTACTGGGTATATACCCAAAGGATTATAAATCATGCTGCTATAAAGACACATGCACACGTATGTTTATTGCAGCACTATTCACAATAGCAAAGACTTGGAATCAACCCAAATTTCCATCAGTGACATATTGGATTAAGAAAATGTGGCACATATACACCATGGAATACTATGCAGCCATCAAAAAGGATGAGTTTTCGTCCTTTGTAGGGACATGGATGCAGCTGGAAACCATCATTCTTAGCAAACTATCACAAGAACAGAAAACCAAACACCGCATGTTCTCACTCATAGGTGGGAACTGAACAATGAGATCACTTGGACTCAGGAAGGGGAACATCACACACCGGGGCCTATCATGGGGAGGGGGGATGGGGGAGGGATTGCATTGGGAGTTATACCTGATGTAAATGATGAGTTGATGGGTGCAGCACACCAACATGGCACAAGTATACATATGTAACAAACCTGCACGTTATGCACATGTACCCTACAACTTAAAGTACAATAATAATAAATAAATTAAAAAAAAAAAAAAACTATAAAATCCTTGGAAGATAACCTAGGAAATACTATTCTGGACATAGGACCTGGCAAAGATTTTATAATGAAGACACCAAAAACAATTGCAACACAAACAAAAACTGACAAATGAGACCTAATGAAACTAAAGGCCTCTCCACAGCAAAAGACACTATCAACAGAGTAAACAGACAACCTACAGAATGGGAGAAAATATTTGCGAACTATCCATCTGACAAAGGTCTAATATGCAGAATCTATAAGGAACTTAAACAAATTTGCAAGCAAAAAACAATACCATTAAAAAAGGACAAAAGACATGAACAGACACTCTTCAAAAGAAGACATACGCATGGCCAACAAGCATATAAAATATGCTCACCGTCAAGAATCATTAGAAAAATGCAAATCAAAATCACAATGAGATAACATCTCACACCAGTCAGAATGGCTATTATTAAAAAATCAAAAACTAACAGATGCCGATAAATTTGTGGAACAAAGGGAGTGCTTATACACTGCTGGTGAGAACGTAAATTAATTCAGTCATCATGGAAAGCAGTTTGGCAATTTATCAAAGAATGTAAAATAGAAGTACCATTCCACCAGAAATTCCATTATTGGCTATATACCCAAAGGAATATAAATTGTTCTACCCTAAAAACACAAGCACATATATGTTCATCACAGCACTATTCACAATAGCAAAGACATGGAATCAACCTAAATGCCCATTAATGATAGACTGAATAAAGAAAATGTGGTATGTATACACCATGGAATACTAAAGAGGCATAAAGAAGAATGAGATCGTGTCCTTTGCAGCATCATGAGTGGAGCTGGGGGGCATTACCATAAGCAAACTAACACAGAAACAGAAAACCAAATGACACATGTTGTCACTTATAAGTGGTAGCTAAACTTTGAGTACATAAATACACAAAGAAGGAAACAACAAACACCGGGGACTACTTGAGGGTGCAGGGTGGGAGTCGGGAGAGGATCAAGAAACTACCTATCAGGTACTATGCTTATTACTTGGGTGATAAAATAATCTTTCCACCAAACCCCTGAAAAACACAATTTATTTGTATAACAAACCTGCACAGGTACCCCTAAACCTAAAATAACAGTTAAAAAATCAAAATCTATATGAGAAAAATTTTGAAATAATTATCTATTATAAAAATTTGACTTGAACAAACAGAATAGAAAAATGTGTATGGTCAGAGAGACCAAGGAGTATTGGAGAGATGCCAATGCTCCCTAAATAAATATATAATATATTCAGTGGATTCCCAATACAATGCATACATTATTTTTTGTAATTACACAATGTGAAGACAGTGCTATTCTTGAAGACCAAGTATAGCTGGGAAATCCCCAAAAAGAAGAGCAATCTGGGGAACAGGCCTACCAAATTACAATTTCTATAATTAAATTAGTGTTGTTATTGGCTTAGGAATGGCCATTCAGATTAATTGAACAAAAGCTAAAGCTCTGAAAAATATACAAGGGCATATGGAACCTTAATACATGGCATAAATTGCATCTCAAATTAATAGAGAATAGACAGGTGTTTTAATAAATGTTATTTAAAAACTGGATAGGCATTTGAGAAAAACACATTTATTATCACACCATGTATAAACAAATCCCTAATGGTTAAAAGAGATAATTTTTTTTCAAAAAGGCTATAAACTTTCTAGAAAATAATGGATTAATTTCATCATAAAATGAAAGAGGAAACATTTCTGTAACTATGATTCAAAATCCAGAAGAAATAAAACATTGACTTTGATTACCTTACAAAACATTTATAGCTTAAAAATCTTTGACAAAGCCAAAGAAAAATGTAAAAATTTGAGAAAAGGTATACAGAAGTATATAACAGAAAATGAAGCTTTAAATTTCTAACACATAAAAAATGAGAATTAAGAAGAGGAAGACCAAGAGAAAAATGGACAAAATTTATGAATGAGATTTTGCAGAAAAATAATTTAAGATGGCCCTTAAATATATGAACTAATTCTCTTACTGATAGAAAAGTGTAAATTTTAAGGCTCCTAATCTGTTTCAGAAACATGAGAAAAAGCTTAATTAATATAAAATCAAATAACTAGCATAAAAACTAATTTTACAGTTGAACTGAAAATATCATTATAAACCTCTGATATTATCTTTTTGAGAATCCATATTTCTTCTATGCACTTATCAACAGAGCTTCAAAATATGTGAGATAAAAATGGACAGGTATAAAAAGGAAAAATAGATAAACCCACAGCTATAGTTGGAGACATCAACATTTCTCTTTCAGTAATTGATATGAATGTATAAGCAGAAGTCAGTTAGGATATAGATACCCTAAACTATCAAGTACCTTAACGTAATTTATATTTATAGGACACTCTGCCAAAAAATAGCAAAATATACATTCTTCTCAAGCATACATGGAACATGCACCAAGCTAGAACTAATTGTTAGTTTATTTTATGACTCAGAATATGTTCTAGGTCTTAGACCATCACAAAATTAAAGCTAAAATTAATAACAAGAGATACTTAGAAACCAAATGCATTAGTCTGTTCTCACATCGCTATAAAGATACTACTTGAGACTGGGTAAATAGTAAAGAAAAGAGGTTTAATTGACTCATAGTTCTGCCTAGCTGGGGAGGCCTCAGGAAACCTTCAATCATGGTGGAAGGCAAAGGGGAAGCAGGTACTGTCTGCACAAGGTGGCAGGAGAGAGAGAGAGTGCATGCGGGGGAAATGCCAGACACTTATCCAACAACCAGATCTCGTGAGAACTACCTCACTATCACAGAACAGCATGGGGAAAACTGCCCCAATGATCCAATCACCTTCCACCAGGTCCCTCCCTTGACATGTGGGGATTACAAATTGAAATGAGATTTGAGTGGGAACACAGAACCAAACCATATCACCAAGTATTTGGAAATTAAACACATACTTTCAAATAACTTGAAAAGCTATAACAATATATTTTTTTAAATATTGATCTAATAAAAATGAAAGTACAGCATATAAAAATGTGTGAGAGGTAGCTAAAGCAGTGCTTAGGGGGAAATTTATAGCATTGAAAGTTCATATTAAAAAATAGGAAAGATCTAGCACCAGTAACCTGTTTCCAGCTTCAGAAACTAGAAAAAGATGAGCACATTTAACACAAAGAAAAAAAAGGAAAAGTAATTAATGAAACTAAAAATAGAAAAGCCATGGAGAATATTAATTAAACCAAAAGCTGTATCTATCAATAATATTGATAAATTTCTAGCACAGCTGATGAAGAGAAAAAAATTGATGAAATAATTAATATAAGAAATCAAAAAGGAGACGTGACTATCTCAAATATGTTAAAAAACAAAAGAATACTACAAAAACTTATACACGTATAAATTACACACTTAGATTACATATATCAATTCTTTGAAAAATACAAACTACTAATTCTCATGCAAGAGGAATAACCCTTTTATATTCCCAGATGACAGATTAGAGGCTTTTAGCATGCCTCCGCCACTTGAAAATAGCAAGATAGTGCATAAAGATCAACTCTGTGAGCTTTAATTTAAGAAGAAAAATGGGAATCCACCGGAACTATGAAGGATTCCCCAGATTGCAGGGAAGAGAACACCGATGAATATTACCTGTGACAGCATTTAGCTAGTAAAAGTGAGTGAAGCTCCAGTACATGAGGGAGTCAGAGAATCTCCTTCTGTGATTCACCTCTCCACTGGGGATCCGGGAAACCCAGGCTGAAGAAGTGTACTTTGTTTATCTCAAGCACTGGAGGTAACTTGGGAAGAGATTTGGAGACACCATGAGGGAAAGATATTGGGAAAAGTTGCAGACATTTTCCCAGACCTGGGACAGAGAGCAGGAAGCCATTTTTAATGTGGGTGCATATAAAGACAGCCATTTTTTAGGGACCCAGCGGCATGGCTATGCAAGCATCTTAGTCTCAGACCGGAGATTGGAGTGCCTACTCTGGAGTTGGGTAGGGGCCTCCATAGCCAAAACTATGGAAAGTGTCCCAGCATAGGTGCCAGAATTGTGCTCTTCCTGTTGCAAGCCTGGGGCAGAAGGAGAGATGCTACACCTGCAGTTTCTCCTGGGTAGCAAGACTTGCAGCCAGGGCCATCTTGGTGCCTGGAACTGGTCTGCATGTCTCATTGGTGGGTAACCCAACCTGCTCCCCTGATATCATGGTGCAGCGGGACCCTCTCTGTGCCACTCCCAGGCCAAAATTCAGGATTTTGGAACACCCACTTACCAGGACCAGAAGCCTGAGCCACCCTGCTCTTCATGGACGTAGATCATAAAGTAGCAAGGCCCTATCTGGTCCATGCCCAGGCAGATTGACTGCCATACAGAGCACCCATTTGTTTGGTTCAGTATCCTAAGCCACTCCACCACTCCTGGGCATAGGTCGCGGTGCAGCAGGACTCTCTCTGCTCCATGCCTGGGCAGATCTCTAGGCATTTGGAATACTCACTTACCTGGAGGAGCAGTCTGACCCACACTCCACCCTGTCTATGCAGAAACCCAGGTGTAGGGAGACTCTCTCTGCTTCGTTCCCAGGTAGACCTCCAGATATTTAGAGCACATGCTCTCCTGGCTCGGCCGCCTGAGCCACCTAATCCTTCCTGGACGTAGATTGTGGTGCAGTGAGGCTGTCTATGCTTCACCCCCAGGCATATCTCCAGGCATTCAGAGCATCTGTTTGCCTGGATCAGCAACCTGAGTTGGCCCCACCTGTCCTATGCGAGATCTTCATGCAAGGGACCCCTCTCTGCCTCATGCCCAGGCAGATCTACAGGAATCTGGAGTACCTACTCTCCTGGATTAGGAGTTTAGGCTGTTCCCAGCCCTGTGCAGATAACTTGGAGCTGAGAGGGTTTCCCACACCTCTGGGTACTTGGTGGCCACTCACTGGATTCTCCCTTGGCACCAGTGCTTGTGCCTGCCATCAGGAGACCTTGTAGGCAGACCTACTCAGTCCAGCCCTCCCATTGCAGCCTCTGCCCCCCTCTCCTCTGTGACTGAGCAGGGAGCTCAGATTACTGGGCATTATACAAATCAGCCCATTGCCTAAGGCAACAGAGAGCTTTCTTTAGTAAAGAAAAACATACACCCAGCCACGCTGGCCACAGCTACCTCTTTCCTATAAATACCATCTACTGGCTTCTAGGTCGAACTGCACAGCGCAATATAAAATCTGCTGACAGGGCCAGGTGCAATGGCTCATGCCTGTAATCCAAGCACTTTGGGAGGTTGAGGCAGGTGGATCAGCTGAGGTCAGGTGTTCAAGACCAGCCTGACCAACATGGTGAAACCCCATCTCTACTAAAAATACAAAAATTAGCTGGATGTGGTGGCAGGTGCCTTTAATTCCAGCTACTCAGGAGGATGAGGCAGAAGAATTGCTTGAAACCAGGAGGTGAAGGTTGCAGTGAGCCGAGGTCGTGCCATTGCACTCCAGCCTGGGTGACAGAGAGAGACTCCCCCTGCAAGAAAAAAATAAAAAATCTTAATCTGCTGACAGAAGTCCATAGAGCTTTAGAAGCAAAGCTAAAAGACCCTACACCACATTTTCTATAGTAACACTCCCTAGAAAGGGAGGGAAGTAGAAGAGAAAAAACAAAAACAAAAACAAACAAACAAACAAAAAACACTCACAATGATGTAGGAAAAGAAAGAAAAAGAAAAACATCCTGCCCACATGAAAATAATTACACAGGTTAGAAGTGCCAGTATCTCCAAATGAGAATAAACCAGCACAACAATTCTGGCACCACGAAAAATCTGAATATAGTGACACCATCAAAGGCCTGTGCTAGCTCTCCATCAATAGCCCTTAACTAAAATTGAAACTCAGAAATGACAGAAAAAGAGCTCAAAGTTGGATTGCAAGAAAGCTCAATGAGATCCAAGATAAGGTTGAAAAATCCACACAAATAAACTTATAGAGCAATCCAGGAAATTAAGAAAGAGATAAACATCTAAAACATAAATCAATCAGAGCTTCTGGAATTGAAAAACTCACTTAAGGAACTTCAAAATATAATTGAAAGCTTTATCAACAGACTGGACCATGCAAAAGAAATTTCAGAGTTTGAAGATCAATCATTCGAATTAACCCAGTTATTTTTTCAGATAAGCAAGACAAGCAAGGACTAAGGAAATTTAACACCACTAGACCAGCCTTATAGGAGATCATAAGGGAATTCTACACATGGAAATGAAAGAACAATACGTGCCACCACGAAGACACACTTGAGTACCTAGCCCACAGACCCTAAAAGCAACCGTACAATGGAAACTACAAAGCACCCAGCTAACAACTTCACAATAGTATCAAAACCTCACATATCAATATTAACCTTGAATTTTAATAGACAAATGAAAAAAAAATGCATCTGCTGTTTTCAAGAGACCCATCCTTCACATAATGACACACATATCTTCAAAGTAAAGGATAAGAGAGTTAAAACACAAATGGAAAACAAAATAGCAGGGATCACTATTTTTATATTAGATAAAACAGACCTTAAAGCAACAATAGTAATAAAAGGTCAAAGAAGGGCATGATATAATGACAAAGGGATCAATGCAACAAGAAGACTTAGATATCCTTAATATATGTGCAGCGAACATTGGAACACCCAGATTTATAAAACAAGTACTTCTAGACCTACAAAAAGACTATGATACATAATAATAGTGTGTGACATTAACACCCCATTGACAGCATTAGACATATCATCAAGGCAGAAGACTAACAAAGAAATTCTGGGCTTAATTTTGACACTTGACCAATTAGACCTAATAGACAACTATAGAATACTTCACCCATCAACCAGAGAATATACTTTCTTCTCATCCACACAAGGAATATACTTTGTGATGGACCACATTATTGGCTGTAAAGCAAGCCTCAATAAATTATTTTTTAAAATAAAAATTATATCAACCATATTCTTTGACCACAGTAGAATAAAAATAGAAATCAAAACCAAGGAAATCACACAAAACCACACAAGTACATGAAAATTAAACAAATGCTTATGAGTGACTTTTGGGTAAACAATAAAATTAAGGCGGAAATCAAAACATTCTCTGAAATAAATGAAAACAGAGACACAACACACAAAAACATTTGACTTGCAGCAAAAGCAGTGTTAAGAGGAAAGCTGGTAACGCTAAAAGCCTATCTCAAAAATTAGATCTCAAATGATCTAACATCACACCTAGAGGAACTAGAAAAAAAGAAAAACTAGCCTCAAAGCTAGCAGAAGAAAAGAAAAAAACTAAAATCAGAGCAAAACTGAGTGAAATTGAGACATGAAAATCCATAGAGAGAATCAATGAAACCAAAAGTTGATGTTTTAAAAGGATAAACAAGTTGATAGACCACTACCTAGATTAAGAATGAATAAAGAAAGAATAAGTGCAAGCAGAAAAAAACAAAGGTGACTGTATTAGTCCCCGTTCTCACACTGCTATGAAGAAACACCCGAGACTGGGTAATTTATAAAGAAAAGAGGTTTAATTGACTCACAGTTCCGCATTGCTGGGGAAGCCTCAAGAAACTTACAATCATGATGGAAGGAAAAGGAGAAGCACCACCTTCTTTACAGGGTGGCCTGACAATGTGAGTGCAAGTAGGGGAAATGCCAGACACTTATAAAACCATCAGATCTCATGAGACTCACTTATACTATCAAGAGAACAGCTTGCGGGAAACCACCCCCATGATCCAATTACCTCCACTTCGTCCCACCTTTGACACGTGGGGATTAAGATTAAAGATGAGATTTGGGTAGGGACACAGAGCAAAATCATATCAGTGTTGTTTACACGCAGTTCCACAGAAATAAAAGATCCTCAGAGACTTTTATGAACAACTCCATGCACACACATTAGAAAATCTAGAGGGAATAAATAAATTCCTGAAAACACAGTCTTCCGAGATTGAACGAGGAAGAAAGTAAAACCCTGAACAGGCCAATATTGAGTCCAGAAAGTGAATCAGTAATAAAACATCTACCAGCCAAAAATGCCCTACACTGTATGAATTCATAGCCAAATTTTACCAGATGTAAAAACAAAAAAACAAAACAAACAAACAAAACAAAACAAAACAAAACAGCTGGTACCAATTCTACTGAAACTGTTTCAAAAAATTGAGGAAGAACTCCTCCCTAACTCTTGATAAGAAGCTAGCATCACCTGATACCAAAACTAGGCAAAGACACACTCAAAAAATAAAAGTTCAGGCCCGTATCCCTAATTAACATAGATGCAAAAATCTTCAACAAAATACTAGCAAACGAAATCCAGCAACATATCAAAGAGTTAATTTACCATCATCAAGTAGCCTTCATTTCTGGGATGCAAGGCTGGTTCAACATGGGCAAATCAATAAAGGTGATTTATCATATAAATAGAATTAAAAACCAAAACCATATGGCCATCTTAATAGATACGGAAAAAAGCATCAATGAAATCTAACATCCCTTCATGATAAAAACTCTCAATAAACTAGGCAGTGAAGAAACATACCTCAAAATAATAGGAGCCATCTATGACAAATCCATAGCCATCGTCATACTGAATTGGCAAAAACTGAAAACATTTCCCTTGAAAAATGGAACAAGACAAGAATGCCCACTTTCACCACTCCTATTCAACATAGTATTGGAAGTGCTAACCACAGTAGTTAGGCAAGAGAAACATATAAAAAGCATCCAAATAGGAAAAGAAGTCAAAGTATCTCTCTTCAGAGACATGATAATTCTATACTTAGAAAACTCTTAAAGACTCTGCCAAGAGGCTCCTAGAACTGATAAATGATTTTAGTCAGGTTTCAGGAAACAAAATCCATGTACAAAAATTTGTAGCATTTTTATACACCAATAACGTTCCAGCAGACAACCATATCAAGAATGCAATCCCTCCATGGGTTGAAAGAATGAGTAAGACATAGTATTTGATAGCACAGCAAGGGGACTATAGTCAATAATAGATTAAGTGTACTTTTTAAAATAACTATAAGTGTACAGATAGATTGTAACACAAGTGATATATGCTTGAGGGGAGGGATAACCAATTTTCCATGATGTGATTATTATGCATTGCATGCCTGTGCCCAAATATATCATTTATTCCTTAAATATATATAACTACTATGTTCCCATAAAAGTTAAAAATAAAAATAATTTAAAAATGCAATCCCATCTACAATAGCACAAAAAATTAAAATACCTAGGAATATGTCTAACCAAGGAGGTTAATGATCTCTAAAAGGAGAACTACAAAACACTGTTAAAAGAAATAATGGATGACCCAAAGAAATAAACATTCCATCATCATGAATTGGAACAATCAAAATATTTAAAATGGCCACATTTCTCCCAAAGAATCTAGAAATTCAATGTTATTCCTATCAAACTACCAATAAAAATTTTCACAGAACCTGAAAAAACTCTTCTAAAATTTATGTGGAACCAAAAAAGAGCCTGAATAACCAAAGAAATCCTAAGCAAAAAGAACAAAACCAGGAGCATTGCATTGTCTGACTTCAAACTATATTATAAGGGTAACAAAACATCATGGTACTGGTACAAAAATAGACACACAGACCAATAAAACAGAATAGAGAATGCAGAAGTAAGGACACACATGTACAATCATCTGATCTTTGATAAAGTCAACAAAAATAAGCAATGGGAGAAGCAGTCTGTATTCAATAAATGGTGATGGGATAGCTGGCTAGCAGTATGCAGAAGAATAAAATTGCATCCTTACCTTTCACCATATAAAAAATTAACTAAGATGAATTAAAGGTTTAAACGTAAGACCTCAAAGTATAAAAATTCTAGAAGAAAATCTATAGAACACTATTGTGGACATCAGCCTTAGAAAAAAATTTATGAGTTAGTCCTCAAAAGCAATTACAACAAAGATAAGATTGACAAGTGGAACCCAATTTAACTAAGGAGCTTCTGCACAACAGAAGAAACTATTAACAGAGTAAACATCAAACTTACAGAATGGGAGAAAATATTCACAAACTACACATCCAACAAAGGTCTAATATCCAGAATCTGTAAGGCACTTAAACAATTGAACAAGCAAAACCAAATAACCCCAATAAAAATGGGCAAAACACATGAGCAGATACATCTCAAAAGAAGACATACAAGCAGCCAACAAACTTGAAAAAATGGTTCATATCACTAATCATTAGAGAAATGCAAATCAAAAGTACAATGAAATACCATCTTACACCACTCAGAATGGCTATTATCAAAAAGACTAAAAAGAACCCATGCTGGTGAAGTTGAGGAGAGATGGAAACACTTATGCACTCTTGGTGGGAATGTAAATTAGTTAAACCCTGGTGGAAAGAAGTTTGGAAATTTCTCAAAGAACATAACACAGAATTACCATTCGACCCAGCAATCTGTTTCTGGGTATATATTCAAAAGAAAACAAATCATTCTACCAAAAAGACACATGCACTCATATGTTCATTGCAGCACTATTCATAATAGCAAAGTCAAGGAATCAACCTAAGTGTCCATCAACAGTGGATTGAATTAAGACAATGTGGTACATATACACCATGGAATACTACCTGGCCATAAAAAGGAATGAAATGATACCCTTGGCAGCAACATGGACACAACTGGAGGCCACTATCCTAAGTGAATTAATGCAGGAACAGAAAACCAAATACTGCATGTTCTCATTTATAAGTAGGAGTCAAATGTTGGGTATTCATGGACATAAAGATGGCAACAATAGAAATTGGGGACTACAAGAGCAGGTAGGCAGGAGGGAGGACAGGGATGAAAAACTGTTGGAACTATGCTCAGTACGTGGGTAATAGTATTATTCATATTGTAAACCTCAACATCACACAATATGCCCAGGTAACAAACCTGCGCATGTACCCCCTAAATATCTCATAAAAATTTGGAAAAATAAAAAGAATAAATAAAGAAATAACCTGAATAGTCCTGTGTCTATCAATAATTTAGCTTTTTTCAAAAAATAAAAAACATTTCAAAGAGGGAAAAAATGAGAAAAGACTGCCAGCCCAGATGGTTTTACTTGTGGATTACAGCAAATATTTAAGGAATAAATAATAAGATTTCTACAAAATTTCTTTCATAAATAGAATAAAAGAAATAGTTCTCAATTCATTCTATGAGTCCAGCAATACTTTAATACAAAAAACCAAAGACAATATACAAAGATAACAGCTCAATATCCTTCATGAACAGACATAAAATTCCTTGACAACATGTCAGCAAATCAAATTCAGTAATATATAAAAAGGATAATTTTCACAACCATTGGGGTTCATCCAAGAATATAAGACTTGTTCAGCATACAAAAATCAATCATTGTAATTCACAACATTAACAGGATAAATAAGAAAATGATATCATTTTAACAGTACCAGAACAAAAACATTCAATCAAATTAAACATCCATTTATGATTTAAAAAAACTCTCAGAAAACTAGAAATAATAGAAGGAACATCCTTATCCTAATAGAAAGCATATACAAATAATTTATATATTATTTCAATTAATTCAAATTATCAAGGTTATTGATTATCATATATACTAGTCTTTGCCCCAAAGATCAGAAATAAGCTCAAGATCTCTTGTTAGACCCTTCTTATTTGACATCATAGCAGAAGACCCAATCAGTGCAACAAGGAAAGAAAATGAAATAAAAGACATACAGAATGGAAAGGAAAAAATAATACTATTCATATTTAGAGACAGCTTAAATATAAATCTAGAAAATTCCAAAGAACATACAAAAATGCTACTGGGACTAATAAGTGAGATTAATATGCGTGTAGGACAACAGCTCAATCTTTAAAAGTCAATTGTGTTTCTTTATGCTGTCAATATGCAATTTGAACTTAAAGCTAGAAAAAGAGCAATATCAATTATAATAGTACCAAAATCATGAAGTACTTAAATATAAATATATCAGAACATGTGCAGAATCTGTATCATGAGCACTTTTACACACTTAAGACAAAGATCAGAGTTCTAAATAGGTAGAGAGATATCCCATACTCATAAATTGAAAGATCCAATATTAAGATGCCAGTTCTGTCTAACTTGATCAATAGATTATAGAAGATTCCAATGAAAATCATGTCTTTTTTTTTTTTTTTTGTAGATACTGACTAGCTGATCCTAAAAGTTATACGAAAAGAAAGAGGAACTAGAATAGTTAAAACAATTCTGAGAAAGAAAAGCAATGTTTGTGGACTCAAATTACATGATTTCAAGACTTACTATCAACTATAGCTGTCAAGACAAAGTGATGTTGGTAAAAGGTGGACAGATAGGGCAGTGGAACAAAAGGAGCAGCCCAGGAACATATGCTCAAAAAATGGAATAAACTGATTGGTTTTGCAAAGGATCAAAGGCAATAAAACACAGTCTTTTAAGCAAATATTACTAATATAATTGGATATTTATATGCAAAAATAAAACTCAACATTTACTTCACATTTCACAAAAAGATGAACCAAAAATGAATCATAGATTTCAAAATAAAACATAAAACTTTTAAATTTCTAGAAAAACATAGGACAAAATCTGTGTAATCTTGTATTTCTCAATGAATTTTTAGTTACAACATCAAAGGCATGTTCTGTTAAAAAATGATACATTATATTTTTTTTCAAAACTAACTTTTGCTCTTAAAATGATACTCAAAAGAATGAAAAGATGATATATAGATGGGCAAATATATTTGCAAGTCATATATGTGATAAAGTCCTTATATCAAGAATATATAAAGAACTCTTACAACTCAATAGTACAGAAATAAACTGCCTAATTAGAAAAATGCACAAAAGATCTGGAAACACTTCATTAAAGAAGATGCCAATTATATTAATGAAAAGATGCTCAACATCACTAGTCTTTATAAATGCAAATAAAACCATAATACAATATTACTACACATTATAATGAATAAAATAATAATGATCCAAAATCTAACAATACCAAACGTTGGCAAGCAATAGCGTTGCTCATTCATTTCTGGTGAGAACCCAAAATGGCACAGTCACTGGGAAACATTTTTGGCAGTTTTTCTTCAGAATGCACTTACCATATGACCCAACAATCCCACTCCTCATTATTTACTAAAGAGTAATGATAAGTTATCTTCATACAAATCATGTATGTGGATGTTTTTACCAACTTTTTTCTCATATTTGCCAAACACTGGAAACGTATTTGATGTCTTTCAGCCGAAGAATAGGTAAGCGAATTTTGGTACATGGATACAATGAACTTCTATTTAGCAATGAAAAGGAGTGAGCCACTGATTCACCCTCCAACCCGAATACATTTTAAATACATTCTGCTAAATGAAATAAACAAGATACCAAAGGCTATGTATTGTATGAGTCCATTGATATGGTATTCTGAAAAAGGTGAATGTATAAGGATTGGGGAGAATGGCTATGGTGGTGAATATAGGGGGAATTTTTGAAGTCAGAACAGTGTCTATGTGACACTGAGATGTAAACATAAACACAAAAATAATGGTGTAACAATGGGAAGAAGTATTAAAAGGAAGGAAGGAAAGCAAAAAATAGAGTGACAAAAATTATACAGGACAGGCATAAATAAAATAAACAGAATAAAGTAGCTTATGATGGAAAAAAAAAGGTTATTCTGCTAGATCACAATTCACCCATATATTTTATACATGACATATCTAATATAAAATGACCCAGAAAAGTCAAAAATAAAATGAAGGTTAAAAAATCGGCAAATGAAAATTAAGAGAAAGAAAATATGGAGATACTAATAGTTGACATGGTTAAAATCAAGCTTCACTCTGGAACAGCTACAACAAGAATATGAGACAACAAAGTCATGATTACAAAGAAAATCTAAACTTTCATAAATTTTTGTGCATCCAATTTTTTTTTTTTTTTGAGATGGAGTCTCACTGTGTTGCCCAGGCTAGAATGCAGTGGCGTGATCTCAGCTCACTGCAACCTCTGCCTCCTGAGTTCAAGCAATTCTCCTGCTTCAGCCTCCTGAGTTGCTGGGACTACAGGCGTTTGCCACCACGCCCCACTAAATTTTTTGTATCTTTAGTAGAGACGAGGTTTCACTGTGTTAGCCAAGATGGTCTCGATCTCCCGACCTTGTGATCCGCCTGTCTTGGACTCGCAAAGTGCTGGGATTATAGGCGTGAGCCACTGCACCCAGCCGCATCAAATTTTTTAAAACTCAAAATGTGTAAAGCAAAATCTCCAGCAAAATCCAAGGAGAGAAATAAAGCAAGACATAGTAGTTGGGAACTCCATTTATATCTCCTGGCTCATAATAGATCAGGCAGAATGAAAATAAGTTAGGCTATAAAAGTATAAATCACAAATTTAATAAAATAGGTATAGTGGGTGTTTTTATTAGCCTTTATAATGTAAAAGAAGAGAATCTACTGCCTTTTCAAATATTATGAAAAATTTACAAAATTTGACTATTATGCACAAATGAAATCTGACATACCAACACAGAAAATATTCTTTAGATCACAATGCTGGAAAGCTAAACCTTAAATTAAAAATGGAAGAAAATATTTTACAGCTTGGAAATTTAAGCATACAAATTAATTATGCTTTACTAGAAAAATGCAAGTTATCCAAACTTACCTAAGAATAAATGAAAAATCCATGCAAATCATTATTACAGAGGATATTCAGAAATGTAGCAGTAATCTACTAGACCAATTAAACACTAGTCCCAGTTTCTTCCAATTTTTAATATAATATATATCTAATGAGATTTAAACTTTGCCAGAGATAAAAGTTTACAAACATCTTGTATGAATTCTACATAGCATTAATAATTATATCTAAGACAGAACAATCTAATTTTTGAATATTGAGACAAACCAATAATTTATTTTAAAAGAATTCACTATTATATCAAAATAATAACATAAACAAGTGGTACTGAGATCACTGGACAGTCACATGCAAAGAATGAAGTTGAATCCTTCCTTTATACAATACAGAAAAGTTAATTATCTCAAAATGCATCATTGTCACAAATGAAAGGCTAAAACGGCAAAACTATTTTAAAAATTGTGGTAAATCTTCATCATCTTGGATTAGGGCCTCGGCTCTTGGCACAAAATTACAAGTGACAAAAGAAAAATAGGTAAATTTTAGTTTCTCAAAATTAGATAATTTTGTAAAGGACACCACGCAAAAGTGAAGAGACAATTCATCGAACATATACATACAAGGAGAAAGTATTTGCAAATTACATATCTGATGAGATACTTGTATCAAGAATACATAAGGAACTTTTATAATTCAATAAAAGAAATAAAACATATTCCATTTTAAAAATAAGCAAATAATCTGAATATTTATTTTTTCAAAGGAAATATACAAATGCTCAACAAACACATGAAAAGATTCTCAACATTATTAGTCATTAGGAAAATGCAAATCAAAACCAACTTGAGATACCACTTCACATTCACTATTTAGTATGACTATAGTAAAAAATCTTGGCAAGGATGTAGAGAAATTGGAAGTCTCATATATTGCTGATTAGCCTGTAAAATGGTAGAGCCACTTTGGAAAACCATTTGACAGATCCTCAAAATATTAAGCATAAAGTTATCATATGACCCAGCAATTTCACTTCTAGGTCTATACCCATGAAATAACATATATTTCTACACAAAAACTTGTACATGAATGTCCATGGCAGCATTTTTGTTAATAGCCAGAATGTAGAAACAACCCAAATGTCCATCAACTGATGAAGGGATAGTCAAAGTGTGCTATGTCCATATAATGGATATGAGGTTATCAGAATTTTGGTTGGTCAAAAAATAAACAAAAGCATGTAAAAAAACATAAAGTACTTCTTTCCTTGAAAGTTTCAATATTTTATAGATAACCATTCTCCGTAAGTTAATAGATAAATGTAAAATGTCTCCAAACCAAAATATTTTTTTAAGTAATCAGTAGAGCTACATTTAGAATTAATATGTAAAAATAAGTAGAAATAGTCCTCGGAAAGTTCTGAAAAATAAGAATACAGAAGAGGAACTAGCCCAACCAGATTTTAAAACACATATAAGTATACAATAATTAAAATATATAGAAAATAATGCATTGTCCAAAAATAAAGCTAAATATATGTAAGAATTAATTTTATGATGCAGATAGCATTTTAGTCATTTGAGACAAAAGGCAACCAAGAAGTCAATTTTTAAAAATTAATAAAGCTTGAATGCTGCTTTATTTCTAGTATTAAAATAAATTCCAGGTAGTGGGTAGAATTTTTAGATACTGAAAACAAAACCATGAAAGTTTTAAAAATAAGAACAAGAGGCTTTTGCTTTGTTTTTATGACAATAATCTTGCAGTTGGAGATGACTTTGTAAGAATAGCAAAATAGTGCATACAAGGAAAAGAAAATGATACATATGCATATCAAAATATATCATAAAAAGTCAAATCAATTTTTAAGATTTTAATTACCTGTAACAGAGGGCTAATTGTCTTATTACAGAAATAACTCTTACTAATTTCTAAGAAAATGACTCATACCCTAATAGAAATTGGGAAATCAAATGGATTTTATTATTAAAACATGCTTATCTTAACTCAAAATTTTCAAATTTCCTAAAATGCAGTTTAAACCCATAATGAATACACTCTTTCCATCTATGGGATTTGGAGATACGTGTCAGGTAGAAGCCACTTTCCTGTATGGAAGCTGAAGTGGTTGCATGCATCCTCTCCTCACTCAGAGGACAAGTGACTTTTGCCAATCGGGAGCTGGCTCCCATAACTTGATCTCCTCAAGTTGACGTCACAAGGGTGGTAAGGCAGTTTAGAGATGATTTGTTTCATTGTAATGACTTTAATGAATGAATTGTTGTGCTGAAACCCTTCCTTAGCATTCCTGCTGCCCAGCCCTCTGGAGTTTAATTGATTCCTGCTTATGTTTAAAGTTCTCTCCCAGGTTCCATTCATCTCCATGAGGAAAATACAGCCCCTCAATGCACTATTTTTTACTTTTTAAGGTAACCAGGTTTGGTTTCTGTACTTGCAACCAAGACTTTTGAAAGATACATAAATAATCACATAAGTTTAAGGATAAGTGCATAAGATTGTTTAATACACCAAATATGGTTTGCCTGTGTCCTCATCAGAATCTCATCTCAAATTGTAGTAGGAATTGTAATCCCCATGTGTTGTGGAGAGGGACCTGGTGGGAGGTGATTGGATCATGGGGGGGGCAGTTTCCCTCATGCTGTTCTCGTGATAGTGAGTGACTTCTCATGAGACCTGATGGTTTTAAAAAGGCCTCTTCCCTCTTCACTCTCTCCTGCTACCTTGTTAAAAAACTGCTTGATTCTCCTTTGCCTTCCGCCATGATTGTAAGTTTCCTGAGGCCTCGCCAGCCATGTGGAACTGTGAGTCAATTAAACTTCTTTCCTTTATAAATTACCCAGTCTTGGGTATTTCTTTATAGCAGTGTGAGAACGGACCAATACAGCACCTTTGTTTATAATAGATGAAATTTGAAGTAAAAACTCAAATTCCATCAATTTAAAAAATTACTTAAGAGAAGATAGAAAAAGAAGATAAACCCTATTACTTTGTAAAAGAAGACGACAATTTGGAAAAAGGAAATTATCAAACTTAAAGGTTTCACCAAACATATTTAACTGTAACCTCATCTGATATGTAAACAGACTGTAACCTACTCTTTTAAAACATAGCAGTCTCAGCCCACCACCAGCAGTCAACTGTTAAAGGCAGATTCAAATTAACCGATGGCTCAACTGTAACCCATCCAGCTGTTTCTGTACCTCATTTCCATTTTCTGTAAATCACTTTTCTTTATCTGTCCCTAAAAGTTATCTGACCACGTGACAGCCCTGGGGCCACTCTGAACGGATTCTGGTTTTGGGGGCTGCCCGATTCCACGAATCAGTCTTTGCTCAGTTAAACTCTGTTCAATTTTATTATTCTAAACTTTTTCTTTAAACAATATCCTAAGTTCAAAACCTAAGGGTTTATTAATTATGTGACCTTAAGTCGACTACGTAGCCTAAGAATAGCTCATTATCTTCAAACTAAAAATTAGAAATGAGAAAGTTCAACCTCTTTGTAGTGATAAGCCATGCAATTCAGTTTTTTTTCTTCAAGGCAAGTTAACAACAATTTATTTTCACCCTACAAATTGCATCTTCTAATCAGAACTAGGTAATTACCTCGAAGTTGTATTATTATAATTCCAAACAAATTATTTCAAATTGGAGGAGCCACATCCAATTCAAGGTATTGGGGGCTAATCAAGGAAAATAATCGACCACGAGGTGGCAGTAGCGCACACAAGCTTTATTGAGTATTGCTTTGTCAGGTTTGCATGCAGGCAAGTCCTTCATAGCACGCATCTGGCCCGAGGCAAGAGGCAGTGGGGGTTTCTACTCAGAAAAGGAAGAGGGAAAGAAAATTCCTGGGAGAGGAAAATCAGAAAGGGGGCTTACCTATCTGAGTGATGTCTGCTCAACAGCACCAGAAATTCTTCTCATCTATGGCTAGCAGATTTTTACCATTGTATGCAAAGCAGGCAGGTTCTAAGTGGCTAAAATGTACTTGTTTGGGCTATGTTTAAAACAATCTGATGTATAAAAATTTCAGTTATACTGAAGAAGTAAGCAACCTAGGGGCCACTACACAAAAGTCATCTGTGGCTTATTTGTATATAAGAAGTCTTAGTGGGATTATATGCCTTATCTACATAAAAGTAAAACTGTATTAGAACCCACTTTTGCATAATTTTTGTGTTCTTTGGTAACTCTGAGGACAGGAAGAAGAGTTAGCTAAAACAGTTGGAAATACTTTCTATAAGGAAGCCAATATACTTTGGGGCTTGTGCAATGTCCCAGCCCAAGACCATTCAGGCATACGAAACATGATGCCTACTCTCAGGGCATTCTTCAGTCTATACTTTACCTTTACAACTTACACAAAATGATTTACAGTACTTCTAAACCTGCTCACACAGATTAAATGTGTTTTTAAATGTCATAAATGAGAAATTTGAAAGATTTCTTTTTGCTTATCTACAACCTTGGCTGCAGAAACCTGCAACTAACTAGCACCAAGTAAATTTTCCTGACTCTGTCAGTTATATACTAAATGAAGGTGATACTCTTGGAAGAAAAAGAACAGGAAAGTCATTACAAAAAGTTCTAGCTATCCAAGATTGTTGACTCTGATCCCTTGAGCTATAATGTCATATCTTAAAAGAAGAATGTTTTGGAAGGCATATTCTGAAATTCACTCTGGTTTTATTTGAATATTAAGCCTTGTTGTCTCAGATTTCTCTGCGATTTTTACATTTCTTGTCTTTTGTTTAAGTCATCTGGAGATGTTATCTTTTTTTTTTTTTAAAAAAGCTAATGTAAGCATCTGGTAAAAATTTAAATATTATAAAGAATATACAGTGAAAACTTAGTCCTCCTTGTAAGCTTGACTTTCAAGCTCCTGCCCCAAATGCTAACCCTAACACTAGCTATAATCCTAATCTCCCAGTTTCATGTATGGTATACATTCTTCCAGTAAATTCAAGCAGAATAATAATATTCACACAATGTTCTGTACCTTATGATTTTCTCTTGAACAAAGACACACACATAGGATTCAGTGTGGTGTGCCATTTTATTGATGTATCACATTTTCTTTTACCTGCCTAATTAATTTTTTGTGGTTTCTGCTTGGTGCTTTAAATGGCACTACGATTTAAATCTCTGTGTTATTCCATATATATGTAGGTGTCAGATGTGTGTGAACCTGAACAACTCTATCCTAAATAGTAATTAGGTAAAGTGAGGCTGAAACCTACTGGGCTGCATTCCCAGAGGGTTAAGGCATTCCAAGTCACGGGATGAGATAGTAGGTAAGCACAAAATGCGGGTCATAAAGACCTTCCTGATAAAACAGATTGCAGTAAAGAAGATGGCCCAAACCCACCAAAACCAAGATGGCCATGAGAGTGACCTCAGTTTATCCTCACAGCTATTCACCCGCCAGCACCATGACAGTTTACAGATGCCATGGCAACATCAGGAAGTTACACTTACGGTCTAAAAGGGGGAGGCATGAATAATCCACCCCTTGTTTAGCATTTCATCAAGAAATAACCATAAAAATGGACAACCAGCAGCCCTTGGGGCTACTCTGTCTATAGAACCGCCATTCTTTTATTCCTTTACTTTCCTAATAAACTTGCTTTCACTTTACTGTATGGACTTGCCCTGAATTCTTTCTTGTGTGAGATCCAAGAACCTTCTCTTGGTGTCTGGATCAGGACCCCTTTCCTGTAACATAGGTATATAATTTTTCTCAATAAAGTATGTGGCACATTTTATGTTCCTTGAAATTTTGAAAATAATTTATGAACACACAGATTCCAGGGTTGAAACTATTGCTAGAGATGTTTTATGAACAGTTTCAAATATTTTAACTAACTTATGTTTTTGTAGCTACTCAGTTGCTTCATATTTACTTATCCTTGAGTTTGCTTCAGTAAACTGAATCTGTGGTGAGTCCCTCCATGTGCCAAGCACTGTACTTGGTGTCCTAAACAACCATGTAGAAAAAGACATGAAACCTAGAGTCAATCAGTTTGCAAATAAAGAAATGAACACATTAATAAATATGTCTAAAGTAGCTCTCTAAAATGTATAATTCCATTAATGTCTTGAGAAGTTCCTTTGAAAGTGACAAGGATGACCATGCTAAGTTTAAGTGATGAGGGGATATCCAAATAGTGATTATGACATGCAGTTGATTAGAGAGAATGTTAAAGATCTGTGAATCATCATTAGATGTCCTGTTTAAGTATTGACAGTATTTACAGTCAAAAAGAGAACATATTTAGAGAAAATCAGGTTAGTAATTTTGGTTTAGGAATCCACAATCAAACTGAAAAACTGAAAACAAAGGGAAGGAGAAACACCAGTGGTAAGCAGTGAATCAAGAGGATATGAAGTAATGGAAAATAATGACTATCCATGTTACCACTATAGGTCCTCCTGTAAACCAAACCACCTGTGCCAGGTAATTACTGCAACAGATAACCAAGTCTAATCCAGGTAGGTGCAAGGATGCTGTTGGCTAATTGTGTACTCTCTGCTTCTGGTACTTTAAATAATGCCTGACACTATGGTAAGCACTGAATAAATGTTAGGTGTATTACCTCTTCCTTCCTCTCTTCTCCATTCTTTCCCTTACCCCCTACTTCTCCTGGCTGCTGTAAACCAAAAATAAACTTCTTAGTCCTCCAACCAACTGAATGGGCCCCTACCCTTGGTCAAGGGGATTACAAAGTAAACTTGAAAAACTAGTTCAGGCCCTGATGGAAAGGAGAAGTCAGACATGACTTATTGAATGCCCCTCTCTTTGGAATTCAGGCACAACTGACCAGCATTAACATCAAAACAGATCTTAAGACTGACTAAACAGATTCTTTGTAGCAAAAAGAGACCAAATTTCAACCTGACTGTAGTATAGCATCACATGACAACATGGCCTGAAAGACATCAAAGTATTTTACCCCAAAGTATATTTCTTTAATATATGTTGAAATGGCCCTGCAAAGCTATCTCTTGTGGGGCAAATCTACATTCTATAGATTTTTCCCCTTTCTAGGTCCTGGAGAAAATTTGTCCTGATCCAGGAAAAAATTAACTAAGCATGTGGCATTTTTTAGGGTCTGACAAGAGACATTTACCATCTATTTTCTTTGAAGCCTGCCTGGAAGCTTCATCTACATAATAAGAACCTTCATCTTCACAACTCCTTATCTTGACCCAGATGCTTTTTTTCTGTTGATCCAGGTCTTTAGATAATGACTTAACTCTTTCAACGAATTGCCAATGAGAAAATCTTTGAATTTGCCTATGACTTGGAAGCCCCCACTTTGAGTTGTTCCTCCTTTCCTGTAACTTCTATTTTCTGAAAATGTATAAAACCAAGCTGTAATCCAATCACCTTAGGCACATGTTCTCAGGACCTCTTGAGACTGTGCCTTGGGCCTTGGTCACTCATATTTGACTTAGAATAAATCTCTAAATAATTTACGGAATTTGATTCTTTTTCATAGACACTGTGGACCTCAGGTATCAATTCCTCCTTTGTTTCCTTCATTTTTGTTAATGCATTTAGACTCCCAAGTCAAAATTGCCAGATTCAATTTCTACATTTGCATTAGCTCTGCCCATTCATGATTTCAATGTCCACCACAGGTTCACCTTGAGCATTTCCTTTATTAGGCTCTGCCAGTGGGACCTCAGAAACTGACCAGCCCAGCCCTGCCCAGACTAGAGAAAGAGGACAAACAGCACTTAAGGTAATTAGAAAAGTGAGAAAAGAAAATAGAAGTTGGACACGAATAAATAGTGCAATAAAACCATCATTAGTTCAATTCCTAAGCCTACTTCTTATGTTTAGTACCTCAACTTTTATGAAGACAGTTTACTTCCAACTTAATTATGTCATTAAATCATATCGGAAATCATTTCTTATTCCTTTGTAATATTTAGAAACATATTACTTTCATATACTTAGCATTCTGTTTTAAATTTAGACATTTACCTTAAGTAAAGGACAAACTTATTTAAAGAAAACTTTTAAAATGTCTTTCATTCTTTTCACATTTAGTCTTTACAACATATAAGTTATCCCATTCTGTAGATTTGCAAACCAATGAATAGATGTACAAAATGTTTTAAATGACTTACTGGTAATGTCAAGTGCAGTTGCAACTCTAAGTCACAGTTGCTTTGAAAGTTTCACGTAGGTGATAATTTTCTGAGCAGAGTGTTAAAAACTGCTTTATAATAGCAACTCCCACAAAACCTCTTCAGTCATATGGGCCTGGTAGCATTTTATTTTAAACACCATTTTGACAGGTGTATTATGTAGCTATTATATTTTTCATGCATAGAACATTCTTGACATTCACTTCACTTGCACTTTTCTATTAGGAAAAGAAAAAGTTCAGGCAAAAATTGTCTTCCTGGCTGAATAAGAATGAAAGAGAAGTCCATTTTGTGATCACTTTTTGTATCATTGACCTGAAGTAAAACAAAACCCCAAATTCATTCAGACAACCTTTCATGCATTCAGGCGTGCACAAGCTCATTCATTTATTCAGCAGTCACTTATTAATTTTGTACTGTGCCATGTGGCCTTGTACTTACACGTGCTTATATCAGACATATAAAGACAAAGACCTAGTCTGTGACTGCACAAAGCACAACTTTTTCTATGGGAAGTAGCAATGCAAACAACTAATTACTACAAAGCAGCTATAAAATATGCTAGAAATAGCATAAAGACAAGTGTGATTATCTGTGCAAGCCAGAAAAAGCCTTACATAAAAGATGTTTTCTGTCAGAGGATCATAATTCACCAGGTCAATGTGGATAAAAGCATTTGAGGCTGAGAAAATGTCCACGCAAAGGCAAAGAGGCAAGGAAATACCTGGGAAGTTTGGGTATATGCGCTAGCTCAGTACAACTGAAAAAAATAATAGTGACTATTGGCTAGGCTTCGAGCTGAATATTGAATGGTGTCCAGATTATGAATATTGAATGGTGTCCAGATTATGAATATTGAATGGTGTCCAGATTATCAAAGACCGTAGGTATCCTGTGAAGTTTAGGCTTCAGGGCTGCAGAAGCAGGGAGAAACCAGAGAGTGATTGTGCCATGATGATGTCTTTTCGTTGTGTTTAAAGCTCTACTTGCTGATCTCTAAGGTCTTTCCTCTTACTCCTACTTGCTCTGCTCACTGCAGCATAAGCATTTCCCTCCTGCTGTTTCTTGAGGAAGCCAAGCACATTCCCCTCTGCTCCCAAGGCCTTTGCATTTGCTCTTCCTCTGTTTGGTTTTTCTTGCAGTCCTTCATGGACTTGCTTCTTCACTTTATTCATACTTCTGCTCCAAGCCACCTCCTTAGAGAGTTTTCCCTTGACTATCCCACGTAAAATAGAAGCATTGATCACCGATTATGTCTGCTCAATGCTTTTAAGTTTTCTTTAGTTGTGCTTGGCATTACTTCAAATAATACTAGATGTTATTTATTTGTTTATTGTCTGTATCGCTTACTAAAAGGTAAACTCTATCAAGGCAGACACTTTGTGATTTTATTACCACAGCATCAGCAATGAAAATAGCCCCTGGCACACAGACATGGACAAGGGTGAATAAATCTTTGCTGAATGGTGAATACATCAAAGAGATGTATTTCTGTACGCATGTGAACACATGTACGGTTCTTACAGCACCCATCAGAAACACAAATGCACTCTATAAAAGCAAAGAGGAAACGTTGCTGAAAGTTGTCCTTGACCTCATCTTATGCTAGTTTCAACAAGGAGAGAGCTTGCAGGAGGGCTCTTTCCCAATACAAAGTAACAAAATCTTGAGAAAGAACCTTCTGTGATGGAGAAGTGTCAATTTTTCACCCACCATATTCCCTCAAAGGGTGACAGCCCTAAAATAGGAAAAGAGTTGATAAGCAAGTGATTTGCCAACTAATTTCTTTCCCTTAGGTACTTTGTTGAATTTGGTCTGAAGCTAACAAAGGAAGTGCTATCTGAAGATCTGGCTCTGACTATCCTAGAAAAGCACATATTGCTGTATCACCAGTCAATCTTATCTCTAATGGCTACAGCAAAATCCTCTGCCCCAATAACATGTCACATTTTCTAAGTGTAGGCAGTTTGCCTTAATCAAATTGTCCATCACAGGAGAAGAAATGGTTGTTCAGAGCCTGAGAAGAAAGGAAAAGAGGATTTTCTCCTCATAGACTTTCAGCACAAGTTGTACAGTTTCTGTTAATTATAAATCAGTCTCCTTTAGAACATCTCAGTTTTTAGTAGGTCATCTGGGATGTGAAGTTAGCAGTAGATAGAGGGTCTGAAAACACTGTGTCAGCTAACATTGATTGCCTCTGAAGGGTTGGCCATATGGGTAATTTATATTTCTTTATTCAGTTCAGTACATTCAAAAATTTCCAGGATAAATGTATATTTGTTTTATAATTAGCAAATAAAATAAAGCCCACTTATGCTTTTTCCTAACCAACCAATTGAAGAATCCAGCCCTTGTACCTCCAAAATCAGTTGATTAAAGTAATTCTTCATTTGGGTTAAATGAGAGCAGGGGTGACTTGTAACATTTCTGGGTGCTGACTGCCCATATTTCTGTAGTAGAGTACCAGAGTTCTACCTGGGCATATGGCTAGCTAGCTAAGAGTTTTCTTTTGACGTTCCCATGAAGTCATTTCCGAGAAGGGCTAGTTATCACTCCACATTTGACAATCAATAAAACTGTCGATTTTATCGACAGTAAGGAAAGACTGGTACCAAAGAGGTACCAGGTTTCTTGTTCTGATTCAAGCTGTCTTTCCATTGCATTTTATGTATGTCTAAAGCACAGAGGAAGTTGAGGAGTTCTCTCTGGTCCTCACCTATACCATGGCTAACTTGTATTGCTCCGTGGTGGGTTTCCTCTAATTTCTGAAGTTTCAAACCTTCTAACTTAAATTACAAACTGCTCTGCTTCTTCTGTTCTCAATTTGCTGATGACTTTGCTAACTTTTACATCATATCCTTTTACCAGGGATGTATTGGTAAAGATTGTGCTACTAGTTTTTTTTCAGCTTTATTGAGTTATAATTGACAACAAAACATATACAACACAAAATGTATGTATTTAAGGTGTACAATGTGTTATTTTGATGTACATATATGTTATAGAGTAATTACAAATCAGGATAATTAACACATCCATCAGCTCATAAAGTTAGCAATACGTGTGTGTATGTGTGTGTGTGTGTGTGTGTGTGTGTGGTGAGAATTCTTAAGATCCACTCTCTTAGCAAATTTCAAGTATGTAATAGGTTATTATTAACTATAGTTACTATGCTGTACATTTGATCTTCAGGACTTAATCATCTTATAATTGGAAGTTTATACTCTTTGACCAAACCCCTACCATTTCCCCCATACCTCAGCTCCTAACAACCACCTTCTATTCTGTTTTTATGTGTTTGACTTCTCGAGATTCCACATATAAGTGAGATAATGCAGTATTTGTATTTATGTGTCTGATTTATTTGTGTTACTGATTTTTAATGTCTTAGAAGGTATCCATCAAGTGCAACAGCTTTCAAATAAGCAGACATGATTTACTCCTAACACTGCTGCCTATTGGCGTTATGAGCATTTACTTTGTCTGTTTTTTTTTCTGATTTGTAAAATGTGGGGAGGTGAGAAGGGGTTAGTAAAAATACCTTACATGTGGAATTATTTTGAAGATTTGATGACACAGCACAAGTAAAGTCTTAGAATTGTTCCTGACACAGAGTGAGAGTTCATAGAATGTTAGTGATTATGGCATTACTAGATCTGTTAACCAGCATTATTATCAGGGGAATCACTAGCCATTGTTAAATAAATACTTACTGATAATACTCACCTCGGAGCACCTGTCTTTGCCATTCTGGTGAGGAACAGCTTCACTGCAAACCAGCTACTCTAGAGGATAAAGGCCCAGTTCTGTGATATGTCAGCCCTCATCTTACAAGGCAAACCAAAGTGAATTCTATTTATGCCACATAGCCTATATTTTTAAGTAGGTCCACTTCAAACAGCCCCTCCAAGTTTGCCAAAAATCCCTCCAGCACCTTTCATGAGATGCTGTAACTGACACATTTCCCTTCATTTATGTAGATAGAGATAATAATTTCTTTCAATCTGCTCCCATGTGTAAAGAGAAGAGGCTTGCTGATTCTCTTAACTGATGTGGAATCTAAAAATTAGTTTCTACATATCTCCTGTTGCAAGAACTTTAACAACACTTGTGAATAAATATGTCACAGATACTTTCTATTATTTGGATTAAAGGAGGCCTCTAGCAGTTCCAGTGGTAGAATCAGTGTTGAGCTGAGTTTGTAAACACAGGTTTATAGGAGAAATAAACTACTATGCAATATAAATAGTAAATGTTGTTTTCTGGATCCCCTGAACTTGTTTCCACCAAATGCGGAATATAAAACTCCCATTAGAGATGAACTCTTAAACTCATATTTCTCTTATAACCTACCTCTGCTTCCTTTAGAGAGGAAGAAAGTGAGAGGGAGAGAAATAACACACAAATATATAAAGTGTTAATGATTCATGCTCTCATTCCCAGGAACTAGGGCTCATGGACTTGTCTTCCCTGACACCCACAGAGAATGACTGGATTATCCAGGTGAGAAGTGATGCCTCCTATTCTGTTAAAGCAATCAGCGAAATGAATGAGTAATGAGTGAGAGAGTATTAGTAACACTGGTGCTTTTTTTAATGAGCTCAATTGTCTTTACTGCATCTCCCTAATTTCCTCATCTTGCTAAATAAAAGTTTATTTATGTTCTTTAGTGTAAGATAATTTCCACAGCTGAGCTTTAATAAAGCACAAAGAGGTACAAGAAGAAACACTACAGGAAACTAATGAAGGCAAAAATGAAAAATGAGAAAAATAATAAATTTTTATTAGGGATTCCCTACCAAGAAACCCCTGAGTGTGAGAATAATATAATTTCACCAAGAAGAAATATTACTTAACATTGATGTGTTCTTGCTTGAGAATGGGAGGTGGGTATCCTAGCCAAGGGTAACTTTACAGTGTACCCCTATTCTAGCCATTCATCTTTTGTCACTCTACCCTAAACTTTGGATGGAATTGGTCTTTTAGGATTACAAAAAGAAGACTCTCAAATTATTTAAGTATCTGGAAGGGGCAGGGAGAGATATTTGACTACTCACCAGCCCACCATCTACAGGTGTGTGGGTGCTGCTTCTGGATTACCCTCCCACATTCCTACATCATAAGGGGATATCTTTTCTGTGATGTGGACAGAGGAGCACTGTGAGTGTTCCGGGCTGCTATAGAACTCAGATCTATACAGAGGGTCTCTGGTAGGACACAGCAAACTCTTTGGGCAAGAGTAGATTTGTTTCTGGAGGATGACAAGGGTCTTGAAGGTGATACTGAGAAGGAGGTCACCGGCTGGTTATTTAAGGAACATAAGTATCTGTGACTTTGATTTAGCTTTGAAAAACCCTAGGATACTATCCTGCAGAGATCAGGAAAAGGAGGGCAAAAATAACAAAGAGGACTGAGAAGTGGCAGCTAATGGAGTAGAAAGAAAACCTAGATTGGAGTCCAAGTCATGATTTCATTGCTAGTAGGAGGATAGGAATGATCAACTGTGTAAAGTGCTTCTCTTAAGTAAAGTATCTAAAGACTGAGATTTGAATACTAGATTTAGTAATATGAAGTTATTAAAATTATTTCAATGGAATATTGGGGGAAATCACTGATTAATGTGTATATAAAGACACAATGTAAAGAGATAAATTAGATACAATCACTTATAATCAGCAGTAGTATTTTTGATGAGAAAGGGAGTAGTTTGAGAGGAGAATGTGTTCAAGATAGATTTTTATTGTAAAAGAAACAGTAGCACATTCATATGCTATAGGAATAATCTCATTGAAGGGGTGTCAGGTTCTTAGCTGGGGCCCAAGGGGAGTTGGTGGATGGGTGACTGGTAGTTGAAAGAACACTTGGGGGGCCATAGGCAGGTGGGATATGGCTTTATTATGCATGCACTCTAACAGTGTCAGGGATACATTTATGCACTTCACAGACAATAGCGGCTCAGAGCCAAGTGATGAGCCTACCCATAACACGGTTACACAACCGTGATTATATAATGCATGGGATTGTGTGCTTGCGCTCCAATCCCACTGTCATGCTGCACCAGATGTTTAACTCAGCCTACTCTTGACTGGCGCACAGCTACTTGTCTTACAAGGGGGAAACTGATAATATTTTTGAAAGGGGAATATTGCAGAGTGCTGTTGTAATTGCCCAATGAGTTCTTCTTGCCTGTCGCACAGATAAAACCATTGAGATAGCATTATTGCAGTATGGAAGGAGTTTAAATTAGTACAAGTCTGGCAAAGTGGAAGGACAGGATTTTATTATTACTCAAATCAGCCTCCGTGCCAACTCAGAGGCTAGGATTTTTATGGATATTTGATGGGTAGGCAGCTAGGGAATGGGTACTGCTGATTGATTGGGGATGAAGTCATAAGAGTGTGGAAAAGGGGCTGCTTGTTCTGAGTCCACCCTTGGGTGGAGCCACATGTCCAGATGAGTCATGTGTTCATGAGTCACGGGTCCAGGTGGGCTTAGTTGGTTGTCAGATGCAAAAGTCTAAAAACACCTCAAAAGACCAATTTCAGGTTCTGTATCTTCCTCAATTACTCTGTAGCTTCCTCAATCGCTCCTACAGACAACATCACTATTGTTATAACAATGTTATCTATAAGAGATTTAAGGAAGTCCCAAACCTTGTGACCTCTGGCCATATGACTCCTGAGCAGTAAGGGATTATAGAAATTATGGCTACATTTTTGAAGAACTCAGGCCCCATCATCTTAATTTCATGACCTTTCATCAAGTGGCTTCAGTCCCTGAGGTGGCTTCCATCCCTGAGCAAGGAGGGGGTTAGTTTTAGGGAGGGAATATTTCATCCCTGCTTCAAAGTTAAACTTTAAATCAAATTTCCCCCTTAGTTAGCTTGGCCTATGCCAAGAAATGAGCAAGGACAGCCAGCATGATGAGACTAGAGGCAGAACGGAGTCAGCCATGCTAGACTTCCCTCACTGCCATGATTGCAAGGATGGCTTCACTGTCCTTGTGTAAACAAGAGGAGATGGGAGAAAGTACTTTTAGAAATTAAGGCAAATAGTTAATCTGTTGTGACACAAGGAAAGGCAGAGTACACAGATACAGGTGTTGTTAGATATATAATTGATCTACGTGAATTACAAGATATACTTTTGTAATTGCTCCAATTTTTACGTGAATTAGGAAGCAAGATCTTCAACTGAGAGTGAAAGGTGAGATGTTGTAACAGACAGAAAAATATGAAATAGTACTCTCAGATAGTAAGAAATGAATATGCTGGGGGAATTGAGTATGGTTGCCAGGAAGCATTAAGGCCTACTTATGATTGATGATAATCAATTTAAAGTTAGATCAGTCAGCAGGTTTTGTGTTTTCTCTAGCATCATTTTGCTACACAGGTATAACTGTGGAGCAGGTAGAAAGTTGGATTTAACCAGGGTTGCTGTTAAATGTTACTTTGTTTAATACTTTATATTTTACAATCATCCCCCAGTATCTATGGGAGATTAATTTCAAGACCCCTTGAATACCAAAATGTGTGGCTGCTCAAGTCCTTTATATAAAATTGCTTAGTATTTGCATATAACCTACATAATCCTCCCATTTAATTTAAATCATTTCTAGGTTATTTATAATACCTATACTATGTAAATGTTGTAAAATAGTTACTATAGTGTGCTTTTAATTTGTATTATTTCTAATTGCTGTATTTTAAAAAATATTTCTTGAATATGCTTGATCTGTGGTTGGTTGAATTCTTGAATGCAGAATCTGTAGACACGGAGAACTGATTACATATTGAACTGATTATAAATTCCTGTTCAAAAATCAAAACAATAAAAAAATGCACACATTGAAATGCCTCACTCTCCACCCTGTTCCAGTCTGGCCCACTCTATTACTTCCCCCAGTTTATCTTCAGAGTAACCATTTTCCTGTGTTGGGGCTCAGAAACTGATACTCTCAAATATGTCCTTTTGACATGCTGAATTAAGGAAGCCTCAGGTCTCTCTGAACTTACCCTCACAAATATCTCTTCCGAAGAAGCTGAAGCTCCTTTATCTGCCTAAGATCCAGACCCACCAAGAATAATTGTTCTTTCTTTCCTTCCCTGTTATCTCATTATCCCTTGCAGATAATACTTTAATAGTTCATTAAAGCAGACCAAGATGTGACCTCACCTGAGCAGACCTTTTTACTAGTATAAAGACTGTCTCCAAGTATCATTTAAATTCTGAAGACAACTCTTTACAAGTTAGTTAATCTCCATTCCAGTCATTCTCCTTCACAATCAGTTATTGTCCTTCAATAGAATTCCTCTTCTCCTCAATACCATAACCTGTTTTACTAGGACTGAAGCCTCCATTCTTTCCGTAACCTCAAAATGGTATATAAGTTTCTGTAACTCATTGGAAAGTTGGATCTTTATCCTGAAGGCTCTAATGTATACATATTAAAAACATTTGTATGCCTTCACTCCTATTAATCAATCTGCCTCATGCTCGTGAATTTTCAGTGAACCTTTAGGTGGCCAACAGCTATGGCCCCACACCTGTATATATCTAGTCCTTGCTGCTTTCTGCTCTGCCAGGTTTAATTTGTTTGATGCTATCAATGCAAAAGGCCAACGGGACATTCTCTGAGACTCAAGGTGATTATGATCCTCTGGACTATATTTCCCCAGAGATCAAACTAGTTTAAGATAACCATGACATTAAGAAAGTGAAGATGTAAATGCTATCCTCCAGGGGTAAAGGTGAGAAATTATTTTTTATTTTTAAAAATTTTTTTAGACAGGGTATCTCCGTCACCCAGGCTGGCATGCAGTGGCGTGATCTCAGCTCACTGCAACCTCTGCCTCCCGGGTTCAAATGATTCTCCCAACTTAGCCTCCAAAGTAGCTGGGACTACAGGCATGCACCACCCTGCCAAGCTAATTTTTCTTTTTTTTTTTTTTTTTTAGTAGAGATGGGGTTTCCACCATCTTGGCCAGGCTGGTCTCAAACTCCTGACCTCAAGTGATCTGCCCGCCTTGGCCTCCCAAAGTGCTGGGATTACAGGCGTGAGTCACCGTGCCCTGCCAAGGTGATAAATTTCTAATTGTACTTTCAGATCAGATTTCAGAAAACATCATTTACCATGTCAGTAGCTGCAAACTAGGTGACAGAAGTTTTGTTAATTTGTTTAAATATACCACATTTGAAATGGCAGGTGCATTTAACCTCATTACGTTTACTAATCATTCACAATAGTTTTCCAAACTCATTTAGCTTTGCACGGACCAAACAGACAAGTAAGAATATGATAGAAATCATCACTTTTAAATCTTTCAACTCTTTGATGAAGACAAAAATTTACGCACTCGCCGCCATGTATGTGATATTTATTGTTTTTATTGGGAAGGGTGGGCTTCCAAATGTTTTCACAACTATTTCTACTATAAAAGCCCTTATTCCACTGGTAGAAGAGTTTATGAAAGCAATCCGCCAGATGCTGGTTACTGTGAAATAAATTCAATTTGGGTCTTTGGATCTGCTAGACTCAGAGTGAAATAGATTTAAGCAAAGACTACATTTATCACCTGCCTTTTATAAGCCCCACTCTGACCTGTGAACCACAGCAGCTTTTTGAGTCTCTCTTACATTCAGAATCTATATTAATGGCCCACAGAGATGCTAGATATTTCTTTCCCCAGGACACACTCACCTAGTTTTTAGCAGCAGGTTATTCTGTGGAAAGGTCTAAAGGAAGTTGTATAATATACATGCGTGGCTTTGCAGCACAGTCTTCTCACAAAAGTACCAATCCTCCCTCCATCAAGGATCTCTGGGGGGACTGACTTAGGTCTGTGAACTCAGAAAAGACCTTCAATTTCCTGTATACTGACCTGGGTCAAGATTGTGCACACCAGACTGAGAGTTTTGTTTTTTGGTTATACAGATGAAGCAACGAGTTAGATATTGCTCATCTATATTGTTTTTAAGAAAACATTAATTAATAAGTCACTGACACAGACTCATGTGGGTTAAAACATTCTGACCACTCCTATAATTCTATGGTTATATACAGTAGATATATAACTGACTCCAAAGATTAAGCACTGTCACATGAAATCTGTCATTCCAGAATCCTATTTTACACTGAAATCATGAAATTCAGTTCCATAATTTGTCTTCCACTGTCCTCTCTGATCTACAGTAAAGAATTTTTCAACAATTGTGGTGCTCCTCTTACCAATGCATTTCTTAGGACTCTATTAAATTAAAGGAATCTCTTCCCAAGGGGTGCTGTTCTCACAATTAACTTCCTATTATGCATTTATTTTACAGATTAAAAAAAGCATAACAAGGTTAAGTAAATCATATATCTAAGAAGGTAGTAGATGAGATTAGCAACCAGGCAATCTGATATTACCACCCCTAACTACTATGTCATACCACCTGTAACATACATGTCAGCAGAATCATTAATCCTAAAAACTGAAGCAAAGGTAACACAAAACAGCTTTCCATTGTATTAAATAAATTGAGAAGAGTATAGATTCTTAAAGATATATTACAATAAAAAGATATAAGACCAAATAAAAGGTGATTTTTAATGTAAAAAGTTAAAAAGGGACATAGTACAATTCAGTTAAAAACTGAAAATAATTAAAACCATTTCAGAAATAAAAGTTGTGCTAAAATTGGAAAGGAAATAAAAAAATTACTGGTAAACATACATGCTCATGAAGAATAAGTTGGAAAATACTTAAAATGGAAAGCCACAAATAGATAAAAGTAAACAAAAAATTATACAGAGAAGGCAGAAAAACAGAATATTTGTAGAAATAATGTATCTGAAGAAGAGTTACAACAATTGGGAATGAAAATATTAGACAATATTCCTTTACCACAGTAAAGGAAGTTCTATATCTGTTTACCTAAAATCATCTATGTCTCTCCCTCATCAAAAAAAATTCATGCAGAACTATCTTCATAAAGAAATACTGTGATTTGATTAATAAACTGATAAACTGATGGTTAACCCATATAGATAATTCTATGAGGATACGGGGGGAAGAAAGGAAGAAGAAAAATTAGAAAATCAAGGAACATGTTACAGGGCAATCAGGTACGCCTTATATGTACATTTAAGGCCACGACCAGAGAATTATTTTCTCTAAAGTTATTAAGGATTAAAGTATAACCCAGAACCCAAGAATAGCTTCACATAAGTAAAATCAACTACCAACTGATTTTTGACAAAGGTACAAATATCATTCAATGGAGAAAAAAACATCTTTTCTAAAAATAGTTGGGATATCCATAGGCAAAAATAAAAAAAAAAAAAAAGAAGAAAGAAAGAAAGAGAAGAAAAAATAAAGAATCTTAAAGAATCTTGACCTAAACCTTACACCATAGAAAATAAATAATAGATTTAAACATAAAAGTTTGAGAAGAAATTATAGGAAAAAGTCTGTGAGATGGGAAAAATTCCTAATCATGACATCAAAAACATGATCTCTTAAAAAGAAAAAAGTCAGTAAGTCAAACTTTATCAAAATTAAATACTTTTGCTCAGTGAAAAACACTGTTAGAAGGATGAAAAAACAACCTATAGACTGGAAGAAAATATATGAAAACCACATATCCAATAAAGAGCTAGTATCTAGAATATGTAAAGAACCTCAGCACTCAATAGTATACCCCAAATAATCTAATCTGATATGGGAAAGAGTGCTTGTGGCTTTCTATCACCACTTAGATTTATTTTAATAATGATTACTTAGACCAGTGGACTGGCAGAAGAATCTCTGTTCATCTATAATAGAATGGAGTTGGGAGTAGGTAGGTCAGAAAGAAATGTCAAAGAAAAATATTCAGAACCTGTAAAATGGAACTGTTAGAAGAAGACAAATGGAAATCTGAATTAAAGTTTAAAAAGCCTAAGGGGATTCAAATACAGTAGCAAAGAGACTTTCTTGTACTAATAAGACATGGGTTTACAATTAAACAACATTTATAGCAATTGAAGAGCAAGCTGGTCAATGTTGAGACATCAATTAGTGATACGAATAATCAAGGACCAGAAATTTCTCAAAACACTGAATAAGATAAAAAGGAATTGATAATAACAATGGAGAAAATAAAAGCCTTGGAAGACCTGGAGTTCTTATATAGGTCCTAATAGACCTAACATAGTAATATATGCATTTCATGAGAAGAAAGAACAGGCAGAGTAGAGGCAATCATTAAACAGATAATAGAGGAAAATTAACTCTGAGGGAGAAAGATCAGTCTTCAGACTGAACATAGAGTTCTAGGCAAGATTAATCACAAAGACACACATTGTAAAACCTATGATCTATAAGGATTAAAAAAATATGAGCTTTCAGGTAAAAAAAATAATGTTCATATAAAATAAATTTTAAAAAACATCTGACTTCTACCAGATTCCTCAGTTGCAATATATGCATTAGGAAGCCCATGGAAAAATAACTGATAGTTTTTCCTTGGTATCACTGGGGGATTGGTTCCAGGACCCTCTGAGGATACTGAAACCTAAGATGCTCAAGTGTCTTCTATAAAACGGTGTAGTAGTTACATATAACCTATGCACATCCTTCTGTGTACTTTAGATCATCCCTAGTTTATCTCTAATACCAGATACAGCATAAATGTTATGTAAATAGTTGTTATACTGTATTTTTAAATTTGTAAATTTATATTATTTTTTATTTTTTATTTTATTTTTTTAGTATACTTAATTCCTAGTTGGTTGAAACTGTGATGCAAAACCTGTAGGTATGAATGGCCGACTGTTTACCATTTTTTTAAATAAGTCAACGAGAGGGTCCTAAGTTCAGAAATGTTATTATTGGACACATATTTCTATATCAATGTTTATATCTCTATCTATCTATCTATCTATCTATCTATCTATCTATCTATCTATCTATCTACCTACCTACCTACCTACCTACCTACCTACCTACCTATCTAGTAGTAGATAGTAGTACCTATCTATCTACCTACCTATAGATCTATTTAGCTGGTTACATACATTTTGAGAAATTTCAAGTATTCTTAAGAAAATATTTGAAACATACTTCTAACAAAAAAGCAGACTAGAGACCTGATGAGGAATACAAATGGTAAACATGGTATGTACAGATAAAGACATAGACAAGGCTGATAATCAGCTTGTTTGCATTAGTACAGCTATACTGGTGGTTAAAATATTGACATATTTCTATAGTGCTTGGTCCATAGCTAACGACCTGATTTCTGGAGTCTTCCCCACGCTCCTGACCCTTGCTACTTGGGCTCTTCCCTGTATCCTCTTGACTATCTCCTAGTCTGGCAACTAAAGGATTAATGTCTGGACCATTAGGAGCCCTGCAGGTTTAAAAATCTGTTGTGAGAGAGCTGTAGAGCTGTGTATCATGAAATTCTCCTACTCTTGTGTGCATCATTAGATACGTATTTTTTCCATTGTTCTCTATGTCTCTCTCCTCAGTTAAATTCAATATAGGTTTATCTATTTTTTCAGTCTTCTTAAATATACAGTGCTTGCATAAGGGGAATTCATTTGTGTACTTGCCAACAGAGATTCCTAATTGCTCTGCCCATAAGTTCATCACCCAGAGATGAGCCCTGCTGCTCTATTGATTTCCCTGCCTATAGATCTAAAGACAGATAAACATAGACAAAGAGATCAAAAGAATGGAATATATATTAATGAAATAATACATTTGCTAATGTTTTGCAACCACCTTTTGTGTATACTAACAATATTTTCTGTTCAATAAATATTAATGTACACTATAATTTTACCAATACAATTTAATCAATTTAATCAATTGATTAGTCAATTGATTGATTAATTGACTAATCTATTGGTTAATTTAATTTAATCAATAGATTAACTAGGACTAGAAATCAATTTAACTAGTCCTCTGTTTTTCAATATTTAACTTACTACCAGTGTTTTGTTGTTGTAAACAGTAGTGAGCACACTTGCTTCAGTTGATTTGCGCTGCTGTAACAAAATACCTGAGACTGGGTGACTTATGAACAGTATAGATGTATTTTCTCACAGTCGTGGAGCTGGGAAGACCAAGATCAAGGCACTGCCAGCTTTGATGTCTGATGAGGGCCCATTCCTCATAGATGGTACTGTCTAGGTGTCCTTACATGGTAAAAGGGACAGAAGGGCAAAAGAGGGGACAAATGCTGTGTCTTCACGTGGTGGAAGAACAGAAGAGGAAAAAGGGCCTACGCTAGTTCCCTCCAGCCCTTTCATAAAGCACAATCAATTTAGGATAGTAGAGCCCTCAAGACATAATCACTTCCTCAAAGGCCTCACATCTTAATACCACCACCATGAGGATTATGTTTCCAAACATCTCTGGGGTGGGGGTTAAATTCAGCCCATACCAATACTTAGCTCATTTAATTTATTTTCCTAAAGCCATTACTTACAAGTGGAATTCTTGAGTCAACTATCAGCACAATTTTAAATTATTTCATATGCACACCTAATTTTCTTCCAGAAACTAGATTCCTTGATACTGCAATTAGCAGTGTCTTAAAGATCAAGTTTCCACATTCTTCTATACATTAGAAAACGATTTGCTTAATAATGGGTACTTTTTTTCTTTTGCCAATTTAATTCAGTAAAAATAGTATCACATTACCTTAATTTGTATTTTTAAGTGGAAAGCCTTAAAAAGTATTCTGTAGTTTGTGACAATTATCCCTTCCTTCTCCATTGTTTTTGAATATCCATTTTCCATAAACCAAATTATAATATATATTTAGTTTTTGTCTAGATTTGTGCTGTCTCACAAGGTAGCCACTAGGCAAATATGGCTATTTTAATTTTAATTAATTAAAAATGAAATATAATAAAAAATTCAATTTTTTGGTCATACTTGCCACATTTTAAGTACTCAAAAGCCACATGTGAATAGCAGCCAATGTATCAAACTGCACAGCTATGTATTTTCATAATTGAAGAAAGTTATATTGGACAGTGCTATTCTTGAATTCCTATTCTATAATCCATTTTAAAATTAACGGAGCTTTATAATACTTTAAAAAATTAATATGTCTATTAATTTAGAGTCTTTTGAATAAGGCCTATCTTAATAGCTTTTCTCCAGATTCACGAAGGGTATCTTAGTCTGTTAGAGCTGCTATGACAAAATATCATAGACCGAGTGACTTAGAAACAATGGAAATTTATTTCTCACAGTTCTGGAGGCCAGAAGACTGAAATAAAGGCTCCAGCACAGCTGGTGTCTAGTGAAGGCCTGTTTCCTTGTTCACGGACAGCTGTCTTTTTGTTAGAACCTCACATTTTAGAAGGGCTGAGGGATCTTTCTTGGTCCTTTTGTATAAAGGCACTAATCCCTGCCCTGGTTGAAAGACCACACTGAGAAAGAGTGGAGGCTGGGATGGTATGGGGAAAAGATGCTGTCCTTCTGAGAAGTTAAATAGTTTAATGAATACATGTGCCTCTGTTTGTTTCATGTCTTTGGCCAATTTTCAGAGCACTGAAATAGTGGTTTTGACAGTTTTGTGCAGTTCTGTTGTTTCTGAAAGAGTATGTTGCACTCCTCCCTCCATCATACCAAAGTTACATGATTTTTGTCACACTGTTAAGTTTGCCTGAGACAGAGGGTTCTTGTCTAATTCTGGGAGTTGCTCTACATGGGTGCCTCTTTTGATATTGTAGATTCAGATGAGTTGAGGGGGAAAATGCTTTCCTTACCAGAATTTTAATTTTAAATTTCAGAGAGCACCTTGGGTGGGTGGGTATGCAAAGAAGTAGAAGCGGAAACTGTCAAAGCATTGGCCTTCTCTTCTGGGTGAAAGAGTTCAGTGTTGGCATTGACTGTGGCAGCCAATGAATGCTTTTACTTTCCATAAGATGGTTCCTCACAGTGTTGTTTCCTCATCATAAGGGTTAGAGAGAAGCTGAGCAGTGAGGGATTTATCCCAAATAGAATTTCTAAAAAAATGCATCTGCAGGCTTATTTACATTATCATGTTTGTATTACATTATCAGGTTTGTATTGACATGATCACAATACATTTATGGAAAAATGTGTGGGATATTAGAAATTCATCCCACCAACTGAATTTCTGTGAGGAGTTTCTTCATGCATTAATGAAGAAAAATGGATAATCTAAGTTATTGGGGAGTAAATAAAAAGTCTGAAGTATGATTCCAATAGTTCCCCTGACTTGAACCACCAGTGGTGGCAGATGAGGACAGACTGAAACAAACCCAGTGGACGTGGGAAGTGTATCCATTTCCCACTAGGTGGCTGCTTGGGCTGGCCTTCAGATCCTTTGCCAGTGAGGGTTTGCCAAGCCACAGGCAGGTAGCCACAAGGGCTATCCTGGATGAGCCCCCAGATATCTAACTAGTTAATGGGTTCTTTTGGCCTGCTATCCAGAAACAGTTGATTTATCAAGCTAGGGGAGTTGTAATTGATATGGTATGGTTGTGTCCCCACCCAAATCTCATCTTGAATTCCTATGTGTTATGGGAGGGACCCAGTGGGAGGTAATTGAATCATGGAGGCAGGTCTTTCCTGTGCTGTTCTCGTGATAGGGAATAAGTCTCATGGGATCCAATGGTTTTAAAAATGGGAGTTTTTCTGCACAAGCTGTCTCTTTTGCCACCACCAAATAAGAGGTAACTTTCGCCTTCTGCCATCATTGTGAGGCCTCTCTAGCCACATGGAACTGTAAGTCCATTAAACCTCTTTCTTTTGTAAATTGCCCAGTCTCAGGTGTGTCTTTATCAGCAGCGTATAAACAGACTAATACAGCAGTAAAGAGTTTAATACACATAGAGCCATCTAAATGGAGACCAGAAGTTTTATTATTACTAAAATTAGCCTCTTTGAAAATTTGGAGGCTAGGGTTTTTCAAGGATAGTTTGGAGGGCTAGGGGTTAAAGAATGGGGAATGCTTATTGGTGAGGAATCCAAATATAGGTGTGTAAAAAACAGTTCTCATGCTCTGCATCCACTTCCAAGTAAAGGTCATAGAGCAGTCTGTGGTCTGGGTAGAGTTATCCATTAGTCAGAAATGTGAAAGTCTGAAAAGACATCTTAAAAGGCCAATAGGCCAAAGGTTCTATAATAGTGTGGTTATTTATAGGAGTAATTGGAGAAGTTGCAAATCTTGTGATCTCCAAAACAGTGACTGGTAATCATTTATTCCTATGTCTTTGCAGAATTCAGACCCCTCTCATCTTCCTAACCTGATGGACTTTCATTGTTTTAAAAATGTGGTTTAATTTTAGGAAGGCCTATTTTCACTTAAACTATAAACATTTATCCCAAAATTAACTTGGCCCATGTCCAGGAATGACCAAAGGCAGTTTAGAGGTAAAAGGCAAGTTGGAGTTGGTTAAAAGGCTGTCCTTCATTTGCTGCTGCAGCAGCTCAACAGCCCTCCTTCACTGTCATAATTTTCTCACTGTTACAGTTTTCACAAAGGCAGTTTTAGAAGATCAGATCCTAAGATTACCTCTTGGAATCCTAAGACTGTCAGAAGCTGGAGGCTGCAGAAATTAGGAAATTCGGTGGCAATGTTTAATTCTTGCTTATATTAGTGTGGATTAGTTTCTTCATAAAAAAATGGAGAAATTCTACATCTGGACCCCAGTTTTCCTTTTCATTGCTCCTCCCCAGAGTTTTCCTGCTCTTCCTATTTTCCACTTAATGGTTTGGTTAGACTTACTGCTTGAAGACAGTCTCCTCTCTCTTTCATGGATACTTCTAAGGTAACTCAATGAATTCTGGGCAAGTTCAGGGCCACCCCAAACAGCTTGAAATCTTGAGACACACCATGGAGTTCCTGAGGTGGTGCTCACTGCTCTTTGAAAGGGGAGAATTAGATTAGAGGCTTAAGGAAAGTCAAGTTTTAGAATCTAGAATGAAGCTGGTAATGTGGAGATTGAGTTAGGAGATGGCTTATTGTTTGGCTTTGAAAGCAGAAACTGGATAATTCCTAGAAGGAACAGAAAAGTCACTTTTTGTTATTGTTGTTACTATTGATTGTTTTAAAGGTAGAAGTGATTGTATAGGTGTAATGGCTGAAGGAGCCCCTAGAGAGTTGATGTCTGATATTACAGTCTCTGAAATGACTATCTGATTAACCCACTGAAGCAGCTGAATATCTTTACCTTTTTTTAAATGACAAATTGAGGCCAAGGCAACACTGGTTTCACACAAACCTTCTTTTTCTTACCACCCAACAATAAAGACAAGCATAATATTCATTTTCACTTTAGGCTCTGGGGACAAATCAGTAAGTAAAATCTATTGATGCAGGAACAATGTAAACACTTGTAGGTAACGATGTAAACTCCTTGTCAATGTCAGAAAGAGGAGCTGTGTTTGTAACCTCATATTTGCAGAAGCACTATAACAAAGGGTAAATTTTTCAGTGATTGCATTTTGTTCTGATTTCTACCTTCTCCTGAATCTGTTATTCTCTCTTTTCATTAAATCTGTACCAGCCTCCTGTATACTCATAATCTCTGCCCTATAGTGAAATTCACCAGTCAATGTCAATGCCTTGGTTATCCACACTGTTGAAAGCAGACAGCAGCAAATCATTTTAAGTTCATTTGATGATAAATGCACTATTAATGGATCAGAAAGACAAATGGACTCAAACTGCAAATCCACACAATGTCATAGGAGTTTATTGTAAGGGTGAGGGTAGTTGAATTTCCAACATGATATATAGAAAGCATAACTTTTATGACATAAACATTTGTATACCATACAATTGAGTTGCAGTAACAGGCCTCTGGGGTAATGAGGTAATTTTTCCCATTTCGTGAGTTAAAACTTTAGAAAAATTCTGTCCTTCATTTGCTGCTGCTGCAGCTCAACAGATTGTGAGCCACCATCCCTTCCCCTGCTGGGAATGGCCTCCTCTGTCCAAGACAGAGAAAGATAACCAGAAAACTCAAGGCTAGGCATGATACTTGTTTTCTATAGCAAACTTTCTGATGAAAGCGGTGGCTTTCAAATTGCATGGTCCATGAAACTTCAATATTCAAAAAAGTGTTCAGGGACACCTTATTTATATTTGAGTAGAAGGTGGGGCTGTGGATCTCCCACCCCAAGTTCAATCAAAGCAGTTTCTCTGTGGTCATTTATATATCGTGGATTTCTGAGTTAGACTTTACTTTTTAAATGGATTTCATCAATTAAAGAAACTTGGAAAAACCCTGATTTTTGGTTTAATTAGAATTTGAGCAAATCTACTCAAGTGGAGGATTACATGGAGTAGGAATGAAAAAAGGAAGTAACGGACACAGTATCTTGGGCCTGCAGATAACACAAAATCACTGACTCATGCAGTTTGTATAGTTATATAACAAACTGTTTTGTGTTTATAGTAACTCTGAAGAGAATCATAGAAAATCTGCCCCAACAAACGGTGCCTGGATTCGGACAAGACTGCCTTTCAAGAGCAATGAAGTCTTGAGTCATTTATTCAGCATACTGATTCTCCTTTTTCTAGTTTTAAGGAGTTTTTCTAGTTTTATAAGAGGACTAGTAACATCTACTTCACAGAGGCATTGGAGGGATAGATGATTTAACAGGCATGAGCAGGTATTCACAGAAAGAATAGTTGCTTTGCCTTTTTTTCTGTGTTCTTATATTCATGCAATTATCACTGAAAGATTAATTTCTCCTTTGATTTGTGGTTAACAAGTCAAGTTTCCAGGCCATTCTATATTCAGTGCCTTAGAGAGAAAGAAAAAAATATTTTGGACTCAGTGTCAACTCAGTCATCATGAAAATAAGAGCCTGTGAATAGAGAAGGTGTGCATGGAGATGGCAGCCAGAATTTCTAAGGAGTTACCTCAGGCCCCCCCATGTTGCCTCATATGAATGTTTTGGTCTTCTCCCAGAGGGAAGAGCTGCGCCCAAACTCAAGTCCTACAGGACCAAAGCCCCCACATTTTCTACATGGACTGCTTGAAGCCTGGCAATTCTTAGCACTCTGCTAAACAATCTGATCTCAGATCACTTGGCACCCAAGTGTAAGGTGCAGTGTTGCTGTCATATCTGTCTTAGGAAAAAGAACAGAATAGATTCCTTGAGTGGAGTGCAGTTCCACAGTGTATTCAGCTATGCCCAAACCCAAGAATTTCTTTTCACAATATGCTGAGAGAATGGGCACCATAATACCTCTGAGCCTTCTGCCAAAAGTCCAGATTTGATTCAGTGACCCTCATTATTGTTTGCCCACAGCAGTGTACCCCCAAATCATAGCTGTAACAATAATACTAAAGACTTCTCTAACTTGAGAAAGCTTCCCATTTAAAAAAGATGTTATAAATGTGTTCACATGAGAAATATGTAGGGCACGTGGCAATTTTCAATCAACATTAGGGTTGTGTGAACCGGCTAAAATGTAACTGATAATATTAGAAGCTTAAACATAATAAAAATATCCCAACTGACATTCCTTTCATTAGAATCCATGGAATTTGAGGAAAAGTATTAGATTGTATGCTTTGCTTTTTATATTATTTTGTTTCAAAGTATTTGATAGCCAATCATATTTTAAGGAGATAGTTTAATATATTAGATACTACTACTATAAATGCTTTAGCAAAAAATTTATACATAAACAAGGAAATTAATTTAAATTATTCTTATTGTGTACTTTAAACATAGTAACCTCAAAGAACACTTACACATGAGATTGTGTGAATTTGAAATAAATAAAATCTCCTAATAGTATACAATTCAGATATTTAAGAAATGAAAACATGCCTTTTCTCCAATTAGTTAAAAATATTCTCAAATTCTGATGTTTTATGAAGACACATTCTCTTGGATAAGTCATTTCATTTAGTGGAGAACATGATGGTGGTTTGACAGTTTGTAATTATTCTATAATGTACTTTTATTATTTTTTATTATGATATATATTTTATATTTATTTAAAGTTATATTTATTTCATTATTATATTGAGGTCTTTCAACAAACAGTGAATAGTTACTACATTGTAGATGTAGGCAAAGGACAAACAGGTCACTACCCCTTACCTCAGGGAGATTTCAGTCTAGCTAAATTACCCATTTACATAGAAAGTGAATATGTGTGAATAAAGAACTAATGTGTGATAAGTCAGAACGTTGGCAGGGAGTCCTAACCTATCTAGGAGTGACCATGGAGGCAAGATTCACATACAGTAATGGTTTATACGCAGAAGCCTGAGACAGGAATAGGAGAAATGTGCCAGGAGAAAAGGAAGAGTCAGCCCATAGAGAATAGAGACCTCGGAAGAAGAAGAAAAGAGGGAGTTCTAGAGGGGAGACGTAGGTAGGGATCAGATCATGGAGGCCTTAGGATGGGAAAATAAAAATACACAATAACTTATTGGAAGAGGGCAACCACAGAATCCAGTTTTAAAATACACAACACAAATGGCTGTTAACATGAAAGGAGTTCCTGGAAGGGGAAACTGCTTGAATAAAGGCAGCCCAATAGGAGATCTTCAGAAGTGAGCACATGAAGAGCACAGGAAATGTGGGGCAAGCTGGGGGAAGTCTGGACAGAGGAGAAAAGATTGTTTGGGACCTGATGGTGACAGGCTTTGTGTTCCACATGGAAGAATTTGAATGCAATCCCCATGACAATAGGACGCCATGGATGATCAGATCTATTGTGGAGAGTCTACTCCATTAATTTGAATTGGAGGTTGGGAGAAGAGTTAGGCGGCAGTGACAGCCACAATCCAGAATATGATGATGAGGGCTTGTACTGGAACACTGGCAGTGGGGATGAACAGGTGAAAATCTACCTGAGAGCAATTTTAAAGTCTACAGTTGTTAAAATTTCATAACTGCTTGTATTTTAATACAGAGTGAAGTTGTTTTGGCTTTGTTTTGTTCTATTTTGTCTTTTGGGAGGTGGTGACCCTGGAAAACTAGTTTTTGGCTTTTTTTTAAGTTCGCCTCTGTTCCCTTGAAGGGTCAATTTGGAGAGTTAGAGACAGTTGATTCTTATTTAATACATCATATGTCAGCATTTAGGTGTTCACATTTTACAATTAGAATGTTGAAGAAGCATCCCGGAAATGGGGGAAGCCAAGTTGCTGATGCTATGAATAATTGACTTAGCTCATGCTATGGACAAGTAAGCGTGGAAATTGCAACACAGACCATGGTCAACAGGAATCATTATTTGTTGTTGGGAGCTTCTGGCATCATGAGCCCTTGTGATCACAGACAGAAAAAGCAAACAAATATTCCAACAGCCTATGCATTCCTCTTTGTCCAGCAGTGAGCCCTACCATCAGCCATACCTTCCAGTTCTAATCTGTGCTATTTCCTGGCAATGTTTGTTGGATTTGGAATCAAACTTAAAAGTATATCTATTTCTCTGTTTGTTTCCAGATCTTCTCGATATTTTTTATTGTCTAATGCACCACTACTGTCTCTGCCTAGTTTTTATTTTCCTCTGAGATTAAAACTATCAAGTTTCCATGTTCACTGAAAAGCTGCTGCTCCATAGACATCATGAGAACATACTCCACTTGTCATTTTTCTTTAAAATTAGGCAATGATCTCTCAGGATGTACACAAAAACTGAAAGAGATAATTCACCTGGAAACAATGTTATTTAAAACAGGAGAGGAAATACATTCTCGTTATCAGCTCATGAGACCAATTCTAAACTTGTATTCAAAGTCAGTGTGAGTGCCGGTGAGCAGAGAAACGAAGAATGAAGTGTAAGGAAAGATGTTAGAAAGAAAGCAATGCAAGAGGTATCCTGTAGGGATAGCAAGGAGAACATTTGAAAAGAAAGTTTGATGTGGGGAGACTTACTTCGTGGTTATAGTAATGGCTTGTTTGGATGTAACTTACCAGGATGTAAGTGTCCTGTGGCGTAGTTTCCAATGTCTTTCATCTTTAAATTCCATTAGCACCATTCATAATTCAATGAGTCTGGATAAATAATAACCGAATAAATGAAAAATCAATTAACAAGCAAAACAAATGAAACAGACACAAAATACAAGTACTATGAAACACTCGACTTGAAATATAAAAGTTGTGGAAGTGGGCTTAGCTCTGAAGGAAATCCAAAGTCAGGTGCATTGAATTCAGAAATTCAATGTCCTGAGCTAGGCTGCTCCACTGAGATCAGCAGCAAACATCCCTAAGAATTCATTTTTGTAGTTATTTATTCATGTATATATATAAAATTGACACTTTGCTTTATCAAGTTGGCTGTGTTGTGCATCTATTGTAAATTTTGAGTGATGGCAATGTTTTAATCCTAGAAATTACTGTGATTAGGTTCTTATTATCTCACTAGCTGAGATGTACACAAAAATTAATGTCCAATCACCAATCCTATTTCTTCTGGTTTCTGAAATCTGGTCTAGGAGCTCAGGGTTAGATATACCCAAAGACACCTCACTAACTGTATATCTCAGAGCCCTCTGCCTCCCACATCTTTCTTACTGGACACAGCAATCAGCTAAAAGCTCCTAGATTCTCATATCGCTGTCTGCTTGTTTTTGTTTTCACAAAATAAAAACTGCTTTGGGATTTGGGAAACTTTTGATTCTTACTTTGATTAAACTTGTGTATTACATATTAATTTTATATATCACTACCAGTTTCACAGAGTTAACAGAATTTACCTTGGAATAGGACACACATCTGCTCAGCCTTCTCTGGTAATTCCCCACACTGCTCCACATAACATAATGTCTGCTGGGGTACCTAAGCCTGTTTATATACTCTCCCCTGTGCTTTAACCAATGCTCTGTTCATGAGTCATCTTACAGCTTTTCTTCTTACATGATTTCATTTGCATTTATTTTATTTTTAAAGTTTGTTATTGTGATAAAAATATGCATAATTTAAAATTTACTATTTTAACCATGTTTTAGTGTACAGATCAGGGACATTAAGTACATTGACATTGTTGTGCAACCATTGCCACTATCTATCTCAAGAAATTTTCCATCTTCCCAAACCGAGATTCTATAGCCACTAAATAACCCTGTATGTTTTAAGTTTTTACTGCAGTATAACACATGCAGGAAAATCTCACATATTTACTATCAGAACATGAGTACACCTATATAATTCCCACTAGGTAAAGACATGGGATGCCAGAACCTTAAAAGTTACCTTTTGGTCTTCCTGATCATC